>NC_090839.1:280000-1504166 GCF_028021215.1 Eschrichtius robustus | reverse complement strand
TGCTTATGGGGACTCTTCCTGCCGCTGCCCCGGCTCAGCCTTCAGCCCGCTGTCCTCAGACATCCCTGTTGCCCTTGGCCACGGCGCAGCCCCCTTCCCGCAGCATTACCCAGAATTAGCCTCTTGGACCACATTTCCAGGGGTGGGGAGGTGCATTCACAAACCACGTGTCCCTTACGAGAGCTGCTCACTCACGGTGCGGCCGGTGCGGCCACTGAGGTCCAAGCACCAGGCCGGCTGGGTCCGCTTATCTGGGTTCAGAGTCGCGGGCTCCCAGGCTGGGGGTTTGCAGCAGGCCCTCTCCGCCCACGCTGCCGGGCACCACACAAGCACCCTCACCACGGGGGCCGCCTTTCCTCCGTGGCTTTTTTATCCAGCAAGCCTTGGGAGTACCGGAGGCATTGCCCCTCCACCCAAAACACAGAAGGCTCAGGATCGCTGGGCTGAGGGCAACGCCCCCTTCCCACCCCAGCTTGCTCGGGGCCCTGCCTCTTGGCAGATGCCGTGGGCCTGGTACTTGGACCCAAGGGCCTAAGAGGCCACCTGGGAGTGGCAGAGTCCAGCCTGCGCCAGGGCAGGCCCCTCATGTGGACGGAACCTTCCCCGGCACCCCCAAACCCGTGAGGGCCTCTGCAGGTCTGCTCACCCCACGCTCCCACACGCCGGGCTCAGGCCGTGGAGGCAGGGTGGAAGTAGGGACACCCACGCTGAGACAGCAGGACACTCCCTGAGGGACGGGTCTTTCCTGGTCTCCCTCAGACAGTCCTGCATTGTGGCCTCCATGCAAAGCAGCCAGCTTCCTGCCCACTCACCTGTGTGTGGCCATCAGGTATGCAAATTAGGGTGCGCCAGCCCTGCGGTGGCCGCCCAGGTCCTGCCACCCGGTGCTTGCTCCATAAATAGCTTTGAGTCTCATCTTCAGGAATTGAAGACCCCCTCCACTCACCCACTCGGAGGACGAGAGAGCAGGTTGAGTTTGGGAGGCGAGGGAGACAGCTGCCTGCAGGGTCCCAGGGGTCGTGGGGTACTGAAGGTGCAGGGATGGGAGGCGGGGAGGCAGGAGCACGGCCGAGGGGGCCGTGTGACTGCGGCTGACGGCCTCGGGGCGATCAGGTCGAGGCATCTGCTGGCTGGAGCGCGAGGCAGAGGAGAAATGAAACCTGTGGCTCTTCCCTGGCTGCCAAGCTCCCAGCGTGGCCAGGACAGAGCCCGGGAGCACCCCTGGCGTGGGGACGGGCCCCACCTGGCTCACCCTCAGCCTCAGGCCCCCCTGGGGCATTTGCTCCAGCTGCAGCCAGACTGTCCCGCGAGAACCCAGGCCGAGGAGGCCCAGGGGCCCAGGGGCCGCCACCTGAGGCTTAACATGTTACTCTGGGTAATCCTGCGCCCTTCCCACCCGCTACGCTTTGCGGACAGCCTTCGACTAGGAGAGAAGTAAATGGCTGCATCAGACCCGAGGAAAGAAGCAGGCAGAGCCAAGCATGTGAATATGAAAACCATCTCAGTCCTTGACTGACACCAGGATCTCAGTTCTCACAGATGGAGCTACGGCGAGCCACCCAAGTGGGCGCCACTGACCTCCTACAGTACAGCTGTCGGGGGGGCTCGTGAGGCTGCGAGGAGGAGGGGGAGGCAAAGTGGGGGAGGGGGCCTGGAGTTCCTCGGCACAGACACCTCTGGGCTCAGCTGATGGGCCAGGCCAGCTTGGGAGTCGGAAGAAACCTGTGGTTTCCTGCTAAGATCGCCGTGCACACACACAAAAGTACGCTCACATGTGTGCACACGCGTACACACCCTCACTCTCCCAGCTGAAGCCCCAGGTGCAGAGCTGCTGGCCTGAGGCCCCCGGGTACACATTATTCTCCCTGCCGATCAGCCTGCCTAATCCCGCAGGCTCTGACTCGCCCCAGGGGACAGGGAAGGAAGGCCTCTGGCAGTGGGGCATACTCCCACGGTCCCCTCCACCTGCATCTGGCCTGCTGCCGCCTGGCCAGGGACAGGCCGGGAGGGTGGGACAAGATTCCCCCTTGAGAGGGGGCTCCCTGGGGAGAGCTGCGCGCCTCCTGCGTAGCCGAGGAGGACAGCCTCTTCCCTGTAAAAGGAGGGGAGTCTCCAAGGCCAGGAGAGCTGTCAAAGGCTTCATCAGAGCTGTTCCCGGCCTCAGACGTCTTTCCATGAGAGTGAAGGCAGCAGAACAGCAGGGAGGGCCTGCCTCAGGGTTGAGCGGGTGCTCCAGGGCCGCCAGCCCCCTGCTGCCCCAGTTTGGGGGTCACATGGCTGGAGCACCCCGGAGACTTTGTCCTAGGGCAGCGGTCCAGCACAGGGCCGGGGGGAGGGTGCCCGGCTTGGGGGTGAAAGTTACATCCCTAACGTGGGTGCGCCCGTGGTGGGGGATTTCACGGGTCTGCCGTGCGCAGGAGGGGGCTCAGCTGAGCCAGGCCCATGGGACGGGTGTCGATGTGATGGTGGCAGCGTCCTGTCAGATGCCCTGCCCTGCAGCCCGGCTCCTGGGCCTTTGTCGGCTCCAAGCTGTGTGTGTCTTGCTGCCACCGGCTCTCGGCAGCTTGTGCTGTTTGGATTTGCAGCTGGGACAGTTTGCTGCTGGCTCGGGACAGCCTTGGGTGTGGTGGCTGTGAGCTCCTGTGGACAGGACGGTGTCCCGCGGTCCCCAAACCCGCCGCCCAGCACAGGCCTCGCACAAGCAGGTGTCGGCACAGGACTACCTGCTGCATGAGTCAGGGGTCTCCGGAGAAACCCAGCCAATAGCAGATAGGTCGCTATAAAAAGAGACTAATTATAGGAACTCAGCCCACGTGACTTTGTAAGATACGTGGTCGGCAAGCTGCAGACCCAGCAGAGATGAAGTCGTGTTTGGCGTCTGAAAGTCAGCAGCCTCAAGACCCGGAAAGAGCCATTGATGTTTCCGTGTGAGTGAAGGCAGGGAAAAGCCGTGTCCCAGTTCAAAGGCAGCCCTGCAGGGCAATTCAGGGAAGGATCAGCCTTTCCGTTCTATTCAGTCCTTCAACTGATTGGATGAGGCCCACGGGCTCTAAATATACCGATTCAAATGCTAATTGAGGGCTTCCCTGGTGGCGCAGTGGTTAAGAATCCGCCTGCCAATGCAGGGGACACTGGTTTGAGCCCTGGTCTGGGAAGATCCCACATGCCGCGGAGCAACTAAGCCCACAACTACTGAGCCTGCGCTCAGAGCCCGTGAGCCACAACTACTGAGCCCACGTGCCACAACTACTGAAGCCTGTGCACCTAGAGCCCGTGCTCCGCAACGAGAGAAGCCACGGCAATGAGAAGCCTGCGCACCGTAACCAAGAGTAGCCCCCGCTCACAACTAGAGAAAATCCCGCGCGCAGCAACGAAGATGCAACGCAGACAAAAATAAATAAAATTAATTTTTTAAAAAAATGCTAATTGATTCCAGAAATGCCCTCACAGCTGCACCTGGAATGTTTACCCAATGTCTGGGCACCCTGGGACCCACCAAACTGACAGGTAGAATCTACAATCATTCTGTTCTTGGCTCTGAGATCATGGACCGGGCTCCAGACTCTGAGGCATGGGCTCCGCGGAGGGGAGGGAGGAGAGGCCGGCATTTAGGTGGCGTCGGGGTCTCTCAGGTGAGGATACCTGTGCACTGGACCTGGGGTGCTGGTGGGAGCTGGCCCGTCCTTCCTGTGGTGCAGTCTCCACCCAGCTTGGCTGCAGTCACCAGGGCCCCGCTCAACCATCAGCCAAGCCTGAGAATTCAGGTCCCGGAAGAGGCGCCACACCTTGGATCAGGCCTCAGCAGCAGGTGGGAAGCAGATACACTTTTTTGCTAAGACGATATCCAAGCGGAGAGAAACCGTAGGCCACGTGCACACACTCACAGTGCCCAGAAGAGGAATCGGTGGGGAGGCCTGACTTCCTCCCCAAGCCCAGCTGTGGTGTCCACTCCTTGGGGGAGCCAGCTGGCCTGTAAGTGGTGCTGCCACTGGACTCTGCAGCCCCTGTCACCCTCCCACCAGCTTGACCACAGGGACCTGAGACAGAGAAACAAAAGGCAACGGCCTCGGGGCCACCAGCCTGGCCTTAATGGGGGTTGGCCACCTGCAGGGAGTCACCAGCCGTGAAGTCACCTTCTCCTGGCTGAGCCCCGCGGGGGGTCAACTCTGGCCATCTCACAAGCATGTCCAGGAAAGAAATCACCCTGAGTGGCCTGGGTCGCACCCCCAGGCCCCAGCAGCGCTGTCGTGAGGGCGCTGATGAGCGGGAGACCGAGACGGAGCAGCTGGCCGTGCCCACACAGCCCACAGCTGAGTCTGCGTCCTGGGCTCAACCACGCTGGCTGAGACGCCCTCGTGCTGGAGCTGGCGGCTCCTGCAGGCCCGTTTATGCAGCAGACCTTTGCCGTGAGATTCAGTCCTCGAGCTGCACACACAGCAAAGTGTCCTTTAAGTCCGGGGCAGGCGTCAACATGACCGTCTGTGTCCATTTCTGGAGCTGTCTCCTGACGCCGTGCACGCCCAGCATGTGTCGCCCGGACACAGCCGCATGAGATCTGGGTACGAACTCAGGAATCTCCCCCTGAAGACCCGAGAACGTGGGACCGTCCTCGTGGCTGTGAGATTCCAGGTGTCACACAGCCCCGGACCCAGGATCCGGCGCTGCCTGCCGACGGAGGGGACATTCCAGACGCGCTGGCTCCACGTCGCAGGTGTTTCTGTCTGCCCTCCCCGCCCCCGCACCTCACACCTCAACGCCTGCGTCATGGGAGGGCCCGGCCTCCTTTCTGATCAAGACGCTGCTGATAAGGGTGAACGCCTTCAGGGGGAGCAGAGTCTGGGCTTAGTCAGAGATTGGGTAGACGCCGTCATCGCGCTGCCTCGAAGGGGGGCGGGGGCGCGCGGTCTGCACTCAGCCTGCTGTGTCCTGGCCACCACAGCCGCTCTTGACGGACCCGGGGAGGAGACCCCGGGGCTGCCCACCCGAGTGGCGCTGTTTACTTCCCATCCCGTGCGGGTGGTGACCACCGCCGGTCGCCTGGCTGATGTCTAAAATGGAATTTTCAGTCTGTGACTCAACAAGCTAGCGATGTGCATGATTGCAGGTTGACTTTACGTGTTTATGTCAGAGATCAGAGCTCTTAGCTCAGGGAAACTTTACGCTGACGTGGAGCTGTCTGGGCCACACACCACTGGCATTGGAGTCTTGTTAAGGGCTTTATTTTCAAATAGAAAGGACTCTGTTTCTTCATGACCGTTCCTAGTCGCGATAGCTCCGCGATCTGGCCGCCTCCTGAGCCCTGCTGGGGGCCCGATCCTTCCCGTTCAGGCCCCTGCATTCCTCCCTGCGGGGGATCGGCGGGACGGTTGAACAAGCTCAGAGCTGGGGGGAGGCGGTTCTGCAGGTCCCTCCTAGGAAGGCCCACCCACCAATAATAATTCCCCAGCCCAGTGCTGACCGTCCACCCCCACAGGCCGCCGGACCGACCTCTCAGAGCAGCCGCTGCCCCTCGGCCCGCTTGGACGCCTTCCCTTCGGGTCCATCCCAGCTGGGAAGGGGTCCAGGGCCCTGCTGGTTATGTGCGTGCGTTCATGTGTTTCCGTGTGGAAGGTGTGTGCACAGATGGGTGTGTGTGTGTGTGCACATTGTGGAGGAATGCACCCCCACAGCACAAACACGCAGCCGCCTCTGGGCAAGGCCGAGCTTTTTCCGCGTTTCTGTTTCGGGAGCCCGTCTGAGCCGCGGGGCTGGTGGGAAGCAGCGCTGTGCCGTCTCGGGGCTCACGCTTGTCACCGTCTACGCTGTTCCACGGCGGCCCAAGTGCCTACAGTACCTGCTTTGGGAGCAGGTGCGTGGCTTTCTGTCCCTCCAGGAGGCTTGGCGATCCTTCACGTGGCGGGAACTTTGCTCCTTCCGTGGGCACCCTCCTAGCCCGCGTGAGCGAGCCTGGCGTGCCAGGGTGCACGGAGGAGGCGGTGGCTCTGTAGGTACAGCCCTGGGCGTGGTCGCGGGCCCTGGGGAGTGACTCCTGCCCACACTCGGCCTCGAGATCTGGCTGCTGATCACCTGGCAGTGCCAATTTCCAGAGCAAAGAGCTGGCCCCGTGTGTCAATGCCACACAGTTGGTCGTGGTTCTTTGAATAAGACGTTGGCGAGGACAGCCAACGCACTCGTGGGCTCTGAAGCCGGGCCACGTGGTCTCGTCCTAACTGGCCCTGGTTGGCTGTGTGACCTTGGGGAAACTGCTGACTCCTCTGGGCCCACTTCCCTTTCCTGTAAGATGGGCTGTGCGTGGAGCTCAGACTCCGCCGGGAAGTGGGATGCTGCAGTGTCTTACGGCATTTGCGCCCACGGCCTGGCCCCAGGGAAGGCCGGAGAGGAGGCGGGGTGAGGCTACAATTAGGTAAGACGGCACGGCTGAGGAGCAGGCAGAGGTCTGGCAGAAAGACCTGGCGCCCCAGCCTCAACGCACAGAGTGCGAGGGGACCGGGAGAGGCGGTGCTCCCAGACCCCCCAACGCAAAACTGCCTCCCAGACCCAGGTGTGGTCCCACCACGGCCCACTCCCCTCACCCTGGACTGCTTCCCAGTTTGCAAGGTTAACACAAGATAAAGCCAATCTTTTGTTTAAAAACAGTCCTAACCTGGCGGTCCAGTGGTTAGGACTCTGAGCTCCCTTGCAGGGGGCACAGGTTCGATCCTTGGTCAGGAACTAAGATCCCGCATGCCACGTGGCGCGGCCAAAAAACAAAAAACAAGACAAAACAAAACAAGCAAACAAATGAAAACCAGCCCTCAGAAGCCAAAAACCTGCCGTCGCAAGGGCTGAAGGCTCTGTCTGTGGCCAGGATGGCTGAAAAGTCCTCTTTGCTCTCTGCCAGCAGGGCCCATGCCAGGCGCAGCTCCCCCAGAGGCACTCCCGATGTTCCCGCCCCGCCCCGCCCCGCCGCCCAGGAGACTCGGTGGTACCGCCCTCTGCGCTCACCGCTGGGCTCACGTCCTGTTCTGAGTGTCTGTGAGACTCCACCTCCCTCCAGGCCTGCGGTCTCCTGAAAACCGGGCCTCCTCGGGGGCTGCGTGAGTGTCCTGTAACGAAGGACCACAAACCGGGGGCTTAAAAGAACAGAACTCTATTCCCCGCCCAGTTCTGGAGGCCAAGAGTCTGAAGTCAGGGTGGGGGCAGGGCTGCCCTCCCTCTGGAGGCTCCGGGGGAGGGTCCTTCCCACCCCTTCCAGCTTCCCCCAGGCGTCCTTGGCTTGTGGCCTCATCACTGTAGTTTCTGCTTCCGCCATCGCGTGGCTTCTCTAATAAGGACACTGTCGCTGGATTTGGGGCCTCCCCAAGCCGGGAGGACCTCATCTCAAATCACCGATCACATCTGCAAAGACACTTTTTCCAAATAAGGTCATGCTCAGGGTCGGGAGGATGTATCTTTTCGGGCCGGGGGTGGGGAACCACCATCCTGCCCCTCCGCGTCCCCAGCTCGGGACCCAGCAGAGTGGGGCTCTGTGACTAGCTGCCTGAAGGACTCGGTCCACCAAGTCTAATCTGAGACACGTCTGGGGGAAGCGTCAGCCCTCTGGGCAGCGGCCTCTCCCGACATCACTGACACCGTGCGCAGCGGGGGGTCTGAGGCCGCCTCGGGGCCCTGAGTGGCCGACAGCGGGTTCTCCCTGTGTGCCTATCTGGGTCCAGAGTCCTTCCTTTAAAGGACAGTAGTCGTAGTGGACCAGGTTCCCCCCGCCCCCATGATCTCATTTTACCTGTCACCTCCTTAGGGGCCCCCCCCTCCAAATCACTCACATTCCAGGGAGCTGGGGCTTAGGGTTCCAGCGTATCTGCTTTTGGGGACACGGTTCAGCCCGTAGCGAGAGGTAACCCGATGGAAGTGTGTTGAGTTCGGCAGAAGACCCTCGCACAGGGGCCCAGGGGCTGTGGGTACAACCAAGATCAGGTGTTTCCTATCACAGCGACTGTACCTGTGCTGACCGGTTTACTTCTGTTGGGAAAATCAGCATTTTTCCTCTTAAGATGCAGAGTGGTTGTCGCCGCCTGGGGGGTCCAGAAGGATCTGTTTACCTGGCAATAGGTCCCGCCTTTTCTCAAAGCTTGGGGGTGTTGGGGGTGTGTGGGAGCCCCGGGAACCTCGAGATGCAGCCATTTCTCAGGCCCGACTGAGCTCCGTTTGGTCCGTGGGCTGGGAGTCAAAGTGAGGGCCCAGAGAGGGCAACGGGAACAGGCCAGGCTGGGAGTTTGCAGAAAGGTAGAGTGCTGGCACAGTGGCCCTTGAACCTGTCTGCGGGGCTGCGACCTGCAGCGGTTTCAGCATCTCGAGAGACCAGCCACGGGCGAGGCCCAGCACCAGCCGACCCTCCCGCCCGGTGCCATCCCGGGGACCCGGGTGGGCCTGCCTGTACCCCCTTCCTCATTTCCCACACTCTCCACACGCTGGACGAAGTTGGATTTCCCTTTCATGCTAAAGAGCACAAGGCCGGCCGGGTGTGAGCTCAGGGAAGAATGGAGGCTGGGCTTGGAGTTGAGGGCGGGAGCGGTCAGCTGCCCCTGGCGGAGCGCACAGCTCAGGCCGGCGAGCCAAGGCCGTGGGGCAGGTGCGGGTCGGGGTGGTCCAGGGGCTCACATGGCGTCTGACTCAGTCCTGCTGTGTCTCAGCTCCACTCTCAGCTCTGTGGCCTCATTCAGGCCGGGGGCTGCCCTGAGGGTGCGGGTCTGGATTCGGGGAGGGGGCTGGTCAGAAAGGCTGCCCTCACCAGGCTGGGTAGCAGACAGGCAGAGCCGTCGGTGCCCCCGGGGACAGGCGGGGGGAGGGTTCTCCTGGAGATGGATTCTTCCCACAGATCGGACCGCCGCTGGAATTCCGCACCCACTCCCGCTGCCGTCGCTGTCACGCCCTCGGAGATGCCGCAGCACTCGATGGGGGACAAGCACTTCGTCTCGATGCCGCAGCTGGTCTTCCCCGGCCCCCCGCGGGCCACCAACAGCGAGTGTGACTGCACGCCCCCCAGCAGGCGGGCGTCCCTGGGCTCGCCCCTGAGCCAGCCGCTGTGCCAGCCGCTGCCTGAGAAGCGCGGGCCCCGGGCGGCCCGGGAGGTGCGCTACGTGGCCACGGGGCGGCCGGACCAGGCCTGCGGCTGGCGGGCCTTCGCGCCCACGTGCCTGCAGGCCTTCAACACGCCCCGGGGCTTCCTGCTGTTCCTGTGCGCGGCCTCCTTCCTGCAGGGCATGACGGTGAACGGCTTCATCAACACTGTCGTCACATCCATCGAGCGGCGCTACGACCTGCACAGCTACCAGAGTGGCCTCATCGCCAGCTCCTACGACGTGGCCGCCTGCCTCTGCCTCACCTTCGTTAGCTACTTCGGAGGCCACGGCCACAAGCCTCGCTGGCTGGGCTGGGGCGTGCTGGTCATGGGCGCCGGCTCGCTGGTCTTCTCACTGCCCCACTTCACCACCGGCCCCTACGAGGTGCAGGTGGACGAGGCCGTCGGAACATGCCGGGCCAACCGCAGCGCGACCTGCGGGGGCCGCGCCTCTGGCCTGTCCAGCTACCAGCTGGTCTTCATGCTGGGCCAGTTCCTGCACGGCATGGGCGCCACCCCGCTCTACACGCTGGGCGTCACCTACCTGGACGAGAATGTCAAGTCCAGCTACTCGCCTGTCTACATCGGTGAGTGGGGCGGGTGTGATGGTGGTGACGCCAGCCGGCCGTCTGCTCGGAGCCCTGCCCCGTCCAAGCCCCCTACATGCATGTCCCTGTTGGCCACACGTGGCTCCAAATGGCCCCAGGTGCTCCTAGGTGAGGTGGCAGGTCAGCACGGGCCTGCGTCTCACCTGACACCGCAGGTGATGGAGGTGGTGCTCGCCGGCCTCAGCCCGATCCCTGGCACGTCCCACAGGGTCTGGAGCGCGCGGACCCTCGTGGTCCCGTGGTTAGGACTCTGCGCTTCCGCTGCAGGGGGCCCAGGTTTGATCCCTGGTCGGGGAACTCAGATCCCGTGAGCCGGGCTCGGATGGTGGCTGGGCTGCAGAGCTGGGTGCTGCCACGCCGCCCCCGGGGGCCGGGCCCGAGGCTCGAGCTGCCCCCGAGACCCTCTCGTTCATCTGGGGTGAGATTTCCGCGTTCCCAGCCTCAGGCCAGCCGCCTCTCCGAGTCCCTCCTGCGAGGTCAGCTCTCCCAGGGAAGGGGTCGGGGTCAGTGGAGAGCCCGCGGCCGACGCCCCGGCCCAGCCAGGTTTGCTCGCTGCTCTGCTTCATTACGTCCACCTTGGGCTCTGCTCATCCGAGTCACGTAGCGGTTGCCATTCCGGGGACGGGGGGCATTTGGGACCCGGGTGAGCCTGCAGCGCTGCATGGGTGCCGCCGTCATCCTGCAAAATGAGTCTTAGGATCTTTGCTTTTTCGAGGGGGAAAGAGTCCAAATGGTGTCTATAGGGGCTTTGAGGGAAATATTTTAAAAACATCTAGAAAGGTTGACACCAGCCGATACCAGACACAGTGGAGACTGTGCAACGAAACCCCCAGTTTAAAGGAGTTCATGCCTGGGGGTAGGGGTGGAGGTGCAGAAATGCAAGGGGGGCTTGTCTTAGGTGGGCCGGAGGGGTGGCGCAGAGGGTGCATCAGGTCCCCGACGGCTCTGCTTCCCTTCCAGCCGTCTTCTACACCGCGGCCATCCTCGGCCCCGCAGCCGGCTACCTGGTCGGAGGTGCCCTGCTGAATATTTACACCGAAATAGGCCACCGGTGAGTGACCTGGGCCCACAGAGAAGACGCCCACTCTTGGTGCAGGAGGATGGTGGCCCAGGTGGGGGAGGTCCAGGCCGACCTTGCTCTGGTGGACCTGGGAGTCTGGGCAGCTTGGAGAGTGTGGCCTGAGGGAGGGGACAGCATGGATGGACGGCCTCCCGAAGCTGGAAGGGACCAGGCCGCAATTGCTCCAATACCCTTTGCGGAACCAAGAGGGGATTTCCTGCCGCCACCGGGAGGTTCTTTTTTTGGGGGGGGGGTGGTCTACACCAAACAATTCTCCAGTGCTCTCCGGACACCAGCTGGGTGTCCCCAGTTCACCTCAATCTGACACTGACTTCCCGGAGTCAGCTCAGACCCCACAGGTGAGCGAGAGCACCCACCCTTCAGACGCCAGCCACGGTGGTGGCTCCCGGTTACCCACGCTTCTGTCCAACTTGGCTGCAAATCGGAGGGTCCCAGGACCCCTCCTTCTAGTAATTTGCTAGAATGGCTCACAGAACTCAGGAAAGCACAGCACTGGCTCAGTCACCAGTTTTTTCCCCAGAATACAACTCGGGGGCAGCCGGCTGGCCTCTGCCAGCCCCTTGTCTCCTGTCCACCTGGCTGCCCAGCCCAGGGTTCTTTCCCATGTACCTTTGAATTTAAAGGTGCACTTGTGTGCAGATGGGGGTCGCAGGCAAGCCCCCTGAGCTTCACGAGGCCAGGGCACCAGCCACCCACCCTCTGCCCTGCCCCTCCTGGGCCCCCAACCCCTGTGGCCTCGTCGGGAGGCAGGCTAGCAGGCCCCAGAGGAAGGGGTGGACCTGGGCAGGGTCCCCTGGTGCATGCCCACCTCCTGTCCGTCCCGATGCCCTCCGTCCACCGCTGGTCCCAGACCGGGGGTGGTGGGGCATCAGGGCGGGGGACTCAAGCAGAGCCTTTGGTCTCCGCCTCTCACTGACCAGCAAGCAGGAGGTCGCCCAGCGTGTGTCCCCTAGATGCTGTGAGCACAACACTGACCCTACGTGCCTCTTCCCGCAGGACGGAGCTGACCACCGAGAGCCCGCTGTGGGTCGGCGCCTGGTGGGTGGGCTTCCTGGGCACTGGAGCTGCCGCCTTCCTCATCGCCGTGCCCATCCTCGGCTACCCGCGGCAGCTGCCAGGTGGGTGCTTCCCGCAGAAGGATACCCCATGCCCTGCTCCTCCTCCCCGCCAGGAGCGGTGGGGCCGGGATCGTCATCCTCTGGGTGGGTGCTGCCATCCGGCAGGGCGGCCCGGCCTGTGTGCTGCCTCCACCCCTGCGGCCTCTGCCCGCTGGGGGACCACGGAAGAGGCTTGTTTCAACGGGGGATGGGCACTCCTTTCAATACCTTCCGTCTCCCTCTGGTCCCAGATTGGGCCCGTGGGCTCTCTCCCACCTCCCCATCCCTGCCACCCGTCACCGTGGTGCATCCGTACGAGATGTCTGTCTGGGCGCCCTCATCCACCAGCTGGTCCCACACCCAGGAGCAGGGGCATAGGGGCCTTTGGTCTCTGCCCCTCACAGATGTTCACATCCTTCCAGGCTCCCAGCGCTACGTGGTCATGAGAGCATCTGAAACACACCAGTTAAAGGACAGCAGCCACAGGGTGACCAGCAACCCTGACTTCGGGAAAACCATCAGAGACCTGCCTCTGTAAGGACCTTGGGGGGCCTCTCGTCTGTGTCTGTGTGTCCCGAAGACCCTTTAGGGTCCTACACATGCTGGGTCTTGACCCTAAGCTAGGAGAGTCCTGTGACCCCTCCAGGGCCACATGGGGAGCCCACAGCCCCTAAACCTCCTTCTGACCCAACAATCTTCGGGGCTTAGCTCCAAAACTTGGGCTAAGAGATTAAGGAGCAGCGGACAGAGCCTGCTGTCTTGGAGGCACCAAGGGCCGGTTCCGACGGAAGGGCCGGGGCCTCAGCCTCATGGTGCCCACCCCCCAATTCCCGGGCCTGCGGGGACCCAGGGACATGCACGCAGGGACCCGTCTGCGCTCCCACACGGCAGGCTCTGGGGGCTGTGCCTGACGCCTCATGGTCACGGAGTGAATCCCTGACGCTCGGCGAGTTGCCCCACAGCGAGCTTGTCCACGGTCCCCAGGGAAGCAACTGACCGCCTCCCACAAGATCATTCCCCAGGAGTCACCCCTCCACCCCGTTCTCTGACCATTTCATGGGGAGTCACCTGCACGTGCCCACAGGGCTCCAAGGAGGGGACCATCCAGCTCCCCGTCCTCTGCCCTGCGGCCGCCACTCCTCTCGGGCAGCGACCGCTTGTTTATCTTGTACTTGACCTGGTCTTACTTTGCTGTCTTCACACACTGTTGGGACAAACAGAGCCTGGGCTGCCGGGGCCTCAGAGGGACAGCGTGGGGCTGGGGCTCCTGGCCGGCCAGCGCCCCTCATCAGGGCATTCCACGGGGGGCTCTCCTGGGTAGGGGGAGGCGGCCCTCGGATGGTCACCCGCCCGAGTCCTCGGCCTCACTGAGCGCCCGCCTGCCCCGCAGCTTCCTGAGCCCACGAACGTCCACGTGGCAGGTGGAGGCTGTTAGTGGCGGGAATGAGCCCCCGCCGTCTGTCTTCAACACAGGGAGGGTGACGTGGGGTCAGGGAACCCCCCCCCCGGCTACCTGTTGCCTGCTTAGACCCCCCAGAAGAGCCGCCCACCCAGGAGGCTGCCACCAAGGCCGGCAGAGCGGGCCCAGGGCCACGCTGGCCGGGGAGGCGGGATCATCCAGGCAAGGGCGGGCTCGCCCCGTCCAGCCGGGGCAGGGCCACCTGCGCCCTCTGAGCCGCACTGGCACCGAGGGCGTCAACAGCTTGGTCCCCAGTGGACCCGGGGACAAAGCCCGAGATAAGGAGGTTTATGCCCAGGCTTGGTTCCCCAAACCGGCTGCTGATAGTAAAATAAATACCGGAACATGGGCCCTCTGTCAAGGTCATGACTAGCTCTGAGCAAATTCAACATGGGAGTTTCAGCCAAGAAACCTGCAGGCTGAGATTAAGAAATAAGGAAGTTCACATACTTCTGCGGAGAATCACCTGCCCCTGAGCCCAGGCGAGCATCTCCGAAGCCTGGCACGTCTGGGCAGGACCGGGAAGGGACTGGCCACACCCTGGGCTTCCCCCCCAACACACACACACACACACACACACACACACACACACACACACACACACACACACACACACACACACACACACACACACACACACACACTCTCTCTCTCTCTCTCTCTCTCTCTCTCTCTCTCTCTCTCTCTCTCTCTCTCTCTGGTCCCGGAGAGCCCCACCAGGATGGCATTTCCTCCGCATCTTGTTTCCTTCATGGATGTGGGACTTGGGCTGTTGACCAGAAAGAAACCTTTTCAGTCCTTGAGTTTGAAAGTCAGTTTCAAAGGACTTGGGTCCCTGTCTGAAGCAGGATGGGGAAGGAGGCCGCTCTGCGGTTACCCTGAGAAGCCGCAGGGGCGGGGGGTGGGGGGCGACTCCATTAGCATCAGTTCCCTCCCAGGGCGCAAAGGCTAACTGGGGCCACCCTGCATGCTCCTACTTGGCAGAATCCAATTTACTGTTGGCCTGTGTCCTCAAAGCGAAGAACACTGGAGCGTCAAGGTGTCTGTGCTGCTTTGACACGCGCAGGGAGGCGTCGGCATTGAAGGCTGGGCCGGGTGGGCGTATCCCTCCTGGTGGAAGATGACCCCTAGGGTCGGTGGGAGCTGGTTCTCTGGGTGGGAGGCCTTAGCTGCAGACACAGAGAATGTGAGCAAAGGCAGCCGTTGTCGGAGCCGCTGTGATAGGGGTCGGACCACAGTCGTTTGTCACCAGGCTTTGCCTGCTCTTGGGTGCCCGAGATGGACCCAGGGCTCCAGGGGAAACTGTCCCCAGCCCACATCACTCACGAGTCCTGGACCTGCCATCCAGTGGCTGAGAGGGGCCAGGCCCGGGAAAGGCAGGCGGGGTGTAGAGCCGTGTGCACTGGGTTCGAGGGGGAACTCTCAGGCCAGGTCCAAGGGCCATTTCTCAGGCCCCTGGCATCACTACACCGGCCACTGCCCCCCAGGTGCACACCAAGAGAAGTCGGAGAGCCAGCCAAGCCCACGCAGGGTCTCCTTGGAGGGGCCTCTCGGTCCAAACCCTCAGGGATTTCTGTCCCTCCTTTTCACCAGCTGGCGATTGAGAAGTGGTCCCACCCCTCAGGCCCCGTTCCCCTCTCCTGGGGGCCACCCAGTCCTGGACTTGGTGACAGCCGCCTCCCCCCCAGCCTCCCGCTCCTGGCTCAGACCCCTCTGCTGGTCCCCCCGGCTGCCCCTGGGGCAGATTCAACAGTGTCACGGTCACTCAGGGTCTCTTTCCCCACTGCAGCCGACCTCTGTGACAGCGGCTTTCACAACAAGCCACAGGCTCCAGATCCTGGCGCCAGCTCTTCCCCTGCCCCAGCCCAGCCCCACACGCACTCTCGGTTTCTCTGGAGTAAATCGGGGTGCCCCGGCCCTCCCACACCCCGCTCCACCCACCTCTCAGAACCAGGCTCTTTGTGCTCGGTTGGGAAGGGCCAGAGCTCTGGCCCACTCTGACCCTCTGTCTCTTCTCTCTGGTCTCCATTCCCCTCCCACATCCAGCTCCATCTGGCTCCTCCTGAAGAACCCCACGTTCATCCTGCTCTGCCTGGCCGGGGCCACAGAGGCCACGCTCATCGCTGGCATGTCCACGTTTGGCCCCAAGTTCCTCGAGTCCCAGTTCAGCCTCAGTGCCTCGGAAGCTGCCACCTTGTTTGGTGAGAACGCTCCCTGAATCTTGTGGTGGTGGGGGTCCTCCGTTTTTTCACTGGTTCTCAGAGACTGAGGGGCCTTTGAGAGTCTCTTCTAGAAAACCCCAGGCAGCAAGTGCTCCCCACACGGGGCGCACGTCCTGGACGTGTGGTCCCCCCAGGCAGGGACCCTGGAGCAGGTGTCTGGGCTTTTACACAACAGCTCTAATCACACTTACACAGGCTGCCGCCACGATGGGCAGGATGGTCCTTCCTGAGGGCAGTTTGGGAAGTGCTGAACACAGCCTGCTGACCCGTTCTCCCTGCCGCCCCCCTTGCCACCCAGAGCCTGGGCCTTTGCGTCGTCCCTGGCTTGTGGCGGAGAGGGTTTGGGTGGCAGATCCCACCGCGCTCCCTCAGGCCTGGCGGTCCCCGTGAGCCAGGCGGTGGGTGTCCTGGGGTCTCCCTGAGGCTGGAGCCCTGGGCCTGCCCGACCGGAGGCGTCTGTGGCCAGAGTGAAGGTCCTCCTCAGACCCCTCCTTCTGGCCCTGTCCACGGGTAGCGCTGGGCTTGGGGGGGACAGCCACAGCCTCACCGAGAACCTGCCGGGCAGGAGGTGTGTGTGGGTCGATCCTGGCCGGGCGCCTCCCCCGAGGGAGGACGGTGTCAGACTGGGGGTCCCCAGTGACTAGTGCCCCAGACTCCCCTCCTTGCCGGCCTCTTGGCTGTGACCCCACCTGCCAGAGCCCCACCCCCGCCAGCTGCTTCCCTGCCCCACAGCGGCCAACACCCCTCCTGGGACAGCCGTGTCCTCTGGGTCCCCCCCTCTGCCCCCAGAGCCGGTCTCCATCTGGGGAGACGGGCTCACCGCACCCAGGGTCTTTGAGGTCTCCTCCACCCTTGGAGAGCCCCCCCTCCCATCAGCACCCCATCCCAGGGCGGGCCTGGAAGCCACGTGCCGATGAAGCCCAACTTCCTACCAAACGGCGGCCACCAGCTTCTCCAAACACCCCCTTGTGGTCAGACTCCGCAGAGGCCGTGTGGGCCAGGGGAGCGCGATTGTCCTTGGGTCTCCCCAGTGGGAGGGGCAGGGCCCAGGGACCTCTCCTCTTCCCTCTCCTGCTCCGCCCCTGCACCCCTGGGCCTCTGAGCAGCTGGCCGGGTGGCGTCCCCAGGCCCCGAGGCCCCCTGTGAGCACCGGTCAGGGTCCTCACATTGAGTGCAGAGCCCGGTGCTGCCACGCAGATTGGGGCTGATGGCTGTGGGCCTCTGTCTCCCATCTCTAAAGCGGAGACGAGGCCCAGGGGGTTTCTGGCCCCACCCCCGTGGCTCCGGGGACGGCACCGAGCCCCTCCCTCTCCACAGGGTACCTGGTGGTGCCGGCAGGTGGCGGAGGCACGTTCCTGGGCGGCTTCTTTGTGAACAAGTGCAAGCTCCGAGGCTCAGACATCATCAAGTTCTGCCTGCTCTGCACCCTGGTCAGCATGCTGGCCTTCTTCGTCTTCTTCATGCACTGCCCCAACGTGCCCATGGCGGGCGTGACCGCCAGCTACAACGGGAGGTAAGGGCCAGGTGGCATCTGGGCGAGGGGAGACCTCTGCACACCTGTTGGGGGCACCAGTGGTCCCTGGGGAGGAGGAGGGGGTCGGGCGCTTGGGGTGAGGTCATTGGAGACGGTCATAACAGTAAGGATGGTGTCCTCAGCGGGGACCAATGGCCAGTCACTCACACGCGGCACCTGAGCCCCAGTCCTGTCTGTAAAACGGGACAGTCCCGGCCCCATCTCCTCTCTGCGTGTTGTCTTGGCAAGTGGCCCAGCCTCGGCTCCCGTGCGTCACCGCGTTGGGGACGTGAGGGGAACAGCCCGCTGGGGGTGATTTGGGAATAACTGAAGTAGACGCAGGCTAGCGACTGCTGGCCGGGAATTCCCCGCAGAGATGACAGTGTGAGCGCCGAGGGCAAGGATGCCATCGTACCACTGTCGGGACAGCCGGGTCGGAAACAGCCAAACTAGCCAAGAGTTGGTGCCGAGCGGAGGGCTTAGTACCGTGGGAGGGGGAGGAGTCTAGTCCTTGGGCGCCTCCAAGGTAGTGTCGAGCGGGAAAAGGAGGGAGCAGAACGGCGTGTACAGCGTGCTCCGCTTGAGCGCAGAGGGGGAGAGTGTGTGTCTGTGCGGGCGCGGACGAATGATCTGTGGAACGTCCGCCCGCCTGCGCTGCAGAGCAGGGACCGGTGCCGTGGGGCGCCTCGTACCTGGCACTCAAACAGTTTTCGCATTTCGAGCCCTGTGGACGCACTGCCGACCCAAAAGCAAGCCAGGCAGGCAGTGCGCTGCGCAGGGTTGCTTTGCTTTGCTCTGAGCACATCCAGCGATTCTAGGAGCCAAGGCGACGCAGGAAGCCCCGGTCCTCGGTGCAGCAAACCCAGCGAGTTTGGAGACCTGCAGACGTGGGCCCTCAGGGACCAGACCCCACGCTGGCCTGCACCCCACCGTCGCTCTCTCCCCCCTGCAGCCTCCTGCCCGAAGGCCACCTGGGGCTGACAGCTGCCTGCAACGCCGCCTGCGGCTGCCAGCCGGAACACTACAGCCCCGTGTGTGGCCCCGACGGCCTCATGTACTACTCGCCCTGCCACGCGGGGTGCCCGGAGGCGGCCTCGCCTGGCCCCGGTGGCCAGAAGGTGAGTGTGGGGGGCTGCCGCCCAGGCGGTCGGTGGCGCCCGGACGCTGGGGGGCCCCCGGCCCTTCCTCCTGTAATCAGCGCTCTTGTTGCGCTCCCCAGGTGTACCAAGACTGTAGCTGTGTCCCTCAGAATTTTTCCTCTGGTTTTGGCCATGCTACCGCAGGGAAATGCACTTCAACTTGTCAGAGAAAGCCCCTCCTTCTGGTTTTCATATTCGTTGTAATTATCTTTACCTTCCTCAGCAGCATTCCTGCACTAACGGCAACTTTACGGTAAGCCCGGGCCTGGGTTCACTCTGGCCCAGAACCTTTCCCTTTGCAGCCAAGGCGGAGCTCTGCAGACCCCTGCGGGGTACGTGCCGGGCCCCCGGAAAGCTGTGGCAGGAGAGAGCTAACTGCCTCTGTGAGGTGCTGGCCACCTGGGGATGCGGCCCGGGGCTCGGCCAGGACCCGGCCGCTGGCGTGGGGTGTGACTTGGCCACGCTTCCCGGGCGCTGATGGGCCGGTTTTCCGTTGCAGGTGTGTCTGTGACCAGCAGCGATCCTTCGCACTAGGGATCCAGTGGATCGTGGTTAGAACTCTAGGTACTGTGCTGTGTGAGGAAGCCATGCAAAGCTGTGGTGTGCGTTCACCGCACAAGGGCACGCGCCAGGCTGCTGTGCCTCCCAGCACGAGGCTGTGCCCACCTCGGGGAAGGGCTCCATTCCCTAACAGTCCGCTAGAGGGACCCATGGCCATGTTTTTGCCCAGAGGCCCCCATTTCCTCATTAACACGCAGGCTCCACCAGAGTCGAAGACGGTGGGGACTCTCCCGGCATGGAGGCGAGCCCCCAGAGAAAGGAACGTTAAGTCCCCTTTGCACCCGCCGTGAACACCAGTGGCCGAAGTCACGTTCCTTAGAGCCCGCCTGGTCTGGGTCTCTGGACGCCCCCCCGGGGGTGTCCGGGTACTGAGTGTGCCTCTCTCCACAGGGGGCATCCCGGGCCCCATCGCCTTCGGCTGGGTGATCGACAAGGCATGCCTGCTCTGGCAGAACCAGTGCGGCCAGCAGGGCTCCTGCTTCGTGTACCAGAACTCGGCCATGAGCCAGTACCTGCTTATCGCAGGGCTGGCGTACAAGGTGAGCAGGGTGGCCTCGCCCCCAGGTGCGCTGGCGGGGGGAGGGAGTCCCAGAGTCTACTCCAAAGGACCAAGGGTCTTTTCCAACTAGCTCGGGCGTCCGGGCGTGCCACTGGGATCTTCCAACAGCTTAAACCCCCCACTGGGCGTCATCCTACAGCCCGGTTTCCAGAAGTGGGGTCCTTCCCCATTTCGAGCTGTTGTTGTTGGGGACCGTGATGATGTGATGCCAGTGGCGGGAACAGTGGGACAGCAGGCCCAGGTCACAGGGGCTCACTCTCCAGGCCCCCTGCCCTCCAGGGCCCTCACCGTCCCGGCTTGGTGGTTTGCCCCTGGGCTCTGGTCAGCTAAGGCTTTGGAGAAATCAAAACTGCTCCCCCTGCAAGAGCCCGGGCAGGCCTGCTTGCTCTGGGCCGGGTCGCCTGGCTGGGTCCACAAGCAGCGCTTCTCCTTCTCCATCCTTAGTGGGTCTTGAGTTACGTCCTGCTTCTTAGCCTGACCCTCTGCTTTCAAGCTGTTAATGGAAACTTCCTGCTGTATCTCTTGGCGTATGCTACGTGGGGAGAAGCATAGTATTTATATTTTGAGTTTCCCCCCATTGGAGGAAAAGGCACACAACTTCCCAAATAAAATGAAATCCTAGGGCTGGTATATAAGAATGTCTCGGATTTGTTCTTTGGGTGGAGGGTGGACTCGGGAATGTCCCACTGGCAGAGCCTTTTCGGGAGGGGCCTCAGAGACAGAGGATTCTCAGCGACCCTTGCGTTTATCTCCCCGAAGATTACCTTAAAAATAGCCAAGTGTGAGAAGGGATTTGCACGGCTCTGGACAAACGGGTCAGTTCAAATAGACGCGCCCCGCGCAGAGAGCCGGCCCTTGCTTTTCTTTCTCCCTGTGTTGTAGGGTCCCTCGGCCAGAGCACCAGGCTGGACCCCGGGACGGCTGTCTGCCCAGATAGTCCCCCCGCGGCCTCGGCACAGGGGTAGGATCGGCTCCCAGAGCCAGTGCTGATGTTAGAGGGGGCGGGGGCAGCCGGGTGCACCCGCTTAAGTGCTATCCCGCTCGCTCACGGGGCCACAGAGTGGAAACAGCCTCTCGTTCCTGTGGCTTCAGGCCCATCGGCCTGGGCGGTGCCCCAGGAAACCCAGGGTTCACACGCTGAACGCATACACCCGTGTACAGAGGCCAGCATGCGTGCCCACACTGTCATCTTCCAGGCTGCCCGTGATTCCCAGGGGGCTCAAGGTGGCGGCTGCGGTGGAGTGACCGCCTCTGACTTAGGTTCTGGGGCGGCCATGACAAAAGACCCCACACCAGGTGGCCCAAACAAATTCACTTTTTCTCGTGCTGGAAGCCAGACGTCCAAAATCAAGGTGTCTGCAGTGCCCGCCCCCCCCTGGGGCTCTGAGGGGACTCTGTCCCGTGCCCCTCCCTGCTCCTGGCGGCTCCTCCATCCTTGCGGCTCCTGGGCTTGTAGACTCTTCACCCCGTCTCTGCCTCTGTCATCACGGGGCTGCCCCCTGTGTGTCACTGTGCTGAACCTTCCTCCCCTTTCGCCGTTTGGACATCCGTCACTGGATCTGCAGTCCACCCTAACCCAGAGTGAGCTCAAGATCCCTAACTTAATTACATCTACAAAGACCCTATTTCCAAATCAAGGTCCCATTCACAGGTTCCGGGGCTCAGGACTTGGACACGTCTTTTGGGGGGACCCTGTTCAGCCCACGACAAGCACCTCCACTTCATCCAGTGCCTCTGTTTTTAAGTCAAATCATACTTTTCATTCCCCCCTAGCAATATTGGGGTCCAGGCTAGGGACTGGCTATGCAGAACGGATGGACCCTCTGGCCAGAGCAGGGTTGGCTCCCCAGGACCTCGTGAGAAACCCGGGGCTGGGCGGGGGGCTCAGAGTGGGAGTGCCCAGGGCCTGTGGGCGGGTGGCTCAGGAGAGGTCCAGCGGCTCCCTTCTCCCCCAGGTCCTGGGCTTTGTCTTCTTCGCCACTGCCTGCTTCCTGTACAAGCCCCTGTCGGGGTCTTCAGACGGCCTGGAGGCTTCTCTGCCCAGCCAGTCCTCAGCCTCCGACAGCCCCACGGACCTTCAGGAAGCCCCCTCAGCCCTCCAGATCCAGCGCGACATCTGACGGCCCACCCGCCTGCCCAGGGGCACGGGTCACGGCACGTCCTAGGAGCACTATCTGACGTCTCCCCGGAAGGGGTGACCCCTCCCCCGTTGATCCCCGGCACCGAGGACCCTGCAAAAATCTGCCACTGGGTCTGGGGGGACTGAGCCTCAAAGGCACCGAGGAGAAAGAATGCAAGACGTCTGAATGGACGCCCCTGCCCCAGCCCCCCAGACCTCGCCGGAGGGAGTGGGGTGACCAGCTGTTGGCTCGGAAGGAGCGGCCCATTTCCCAGCCGGACGCAGGGCTGCCTCCCTCTGGTCCGCTCACACTCTGGCCCTCTCCCACGGACTTAGCCAAATAGCATCGCCTGGGGCCTCAGGATCCCTCGGAAACACGAACAGCGGTGCTTCCGAAGCATCCTGTGTGATCCCTACGTAACTCCGTCACTAGTTACCAGAAGTGCGAAACCACCTGCGGACTTTGGGGAGACACTTCCGGCATCCCTTCATCTCTCCTTTGAATGGCGGATGTTTGGAGCGGTGGCCGCCCGGCGGTTTACTCTCTTCTCTCTGGAGACGTTAAGGCCAGTGATGCTGGCGCTGTTGGAGCTGCTCCACGGAAGGGACAAAGCACCCGCCCCCGCGGGCGAGCTGGCGCTGGCGGTGCTTCTGCGCGGGTCCACCCCATCCTGCGCGCCGCCTGGCCCTGACTTCCTGTGTTTCTCCTGATGCAGAGGAGGCCAGTAGGCTGCCGTCCCCGGGGCACATCCGCGTGGACCCCCCTCCTGCGTGTGTTCTAAACCTGCTGTCACCTCCTTTCCTTGGGGCCGCACAGCCCTGCAGCAGGACGGCAGCAACTTGCATAAGGAAACACTTATTTATAGAATTTGTTTTTTACCTGATGGTGTGCTAAGCACTTGTGGATTCTACCCGGACGGCGTCGGGACTGGCGTGGAACGTTTATTGTTGGTGTCCTCAGTTAAAACTGTGGGTATGTAAATATATTTTAATATTTAAAGCATATGTTCCTGCCCCGTGTGTTTTATTTCTACAAATCTGCAAAGTTCGGCAGTTTTGCAGATCCTCCAAGTGGGCTTTTGTGAGTTTGTTTCTCCGTGGGCTGCCCGGGGTGAGCACTCACTTGGCTGGGTTCCCCCGGTGGGCGACCCCCCACCCCTGGAAATGACCCCTCCGCAGTTGTGACCCAAGAGTCTCCTCCCTTCAGGGCCCAGCGCCCAGGTTGGCGGGGGTGGGGGGCTGGGTCCTCAGCCAGTGTCCCACTTCCCGCCACCGTCATGGAGCGCTGGGATTCGGTCAGGGTGGCCGGCGCTGCGGTCAGCATGCATGTGTGTGAACACGTGTATGCACGCAGGTGAGACCCGGCACAGGGTTACTCTTTCCCTAAATGTCCAAATGTGACAGAGCCGTGACCCGGCTGGGCCGTGACCCTGTCTGCTTCATCTCCTGAGGGCCGGAGGATAGCGATTGCGGTTCTTGGAAGAAGCAGAAGAGAAGGGATCTAGCTCGTGGCTGCTATCAGAAGGTGGCTCCCCCGTTCTGGGGCCTCATCGCACAGGGCGCGTCAGGCGCCTCTGCCTCCCACTCTGGGAGGGTCTGTGAAGTCCCCCGAGTCCAGGGGTGTGGACGGAATGGGCTGCTTAATTGGATCTGGGTGGGGGTCCCCCAGCACCAGCTCTGGCTGTGAGCTCCGAGCCGGCCCCCAGCCCCGCGCCGCCCAGATGGGTACCAGGGAACCTAGAGGATCCGCAGTTGTGGCCACAGGCACTGGGGGCAGCACAGACGCATCCTGGGCACAGGAATCCAGGCCCACCGGCCCACCTGCCCACGTGGACCCCAGTCCCTTCCCCAGCCAGCGTCCCCTGCCCCGCAAATGCAGGCCGAAACAAAATGGGGGTCTCTCCCTTCCACTCCTCTGGGAGACGTTTCTGAGACGTGAGCTGGACACCAATCCTTCCTCAAATCCTGACCCTCTATTTGCAAGGAAGCAAGGAACAGACAGGCTCGCGGCCTTACAGATGACACGCGAGCATTAACTGAGCATCTGCCCCACGCACCTACCCTGCACCAGGCCCGAGAGCCCCACCAGCCAGGCCTGGGGTGCACCCCCTCGGGGGGCGGGACCCCGGACACCTGGCAGAGCCAAGGCTTCTGGATTCCTTTACTCCTGTCTTTGCCCTGGAAGGGGTGTGTCTGTGGTGTGTACATCCACTGAGCTGGGTGGGAACTTATTAAAAATGACATTTAAGAAAAAACAGCTTTAGTGAAATATAAATGACATGCGTGTAATTCACCCATTTGAGGTGAACAGCTTAGTGGGCAGGTTGGGATGTTTCAAAGAGCATACAAAACAGCCCCTCCTTGTTGACAGCATGCATCAATGTTTAAGTGACACAAACAAGCAGAATTTGAAATGAAAGGCAGAGAAACCCCGAAGAACCGGAATCAGATATTAAAGCATCAGAACATCAAACACACCCAGGGAGCTCTGGGCTCTCACTCGAGTCCCGCAGTAATTAAGCATCACATGTCAGGCTGGTGGGCTGCGGAGCAGGGATGAGGGGGGAGATGCAGCCTGGGGAATGGGAGGTGGGGGGGGGGGGAGATGCAGCCTGGGGGATGGGCGGGGTGGGGGGGAGATGCAGCCTGGGGGATGGGCAGGGGGAGATGCAGCCTGGGGGATGGGCGGGGGGGGGGGGAGGGAGATGCAGCCTGGGGGATGGGTGGGGGAGGGAGATGCAGCCTGGGGAATGGGTGGGGTGGGGGGGAGATGCAGCCTGGGGGATGCGCAGGGGGGGGAGATGCAGCCTGGGGGATGGGCGGGGAGGGAGATGCAGCCTGGGGGATGGGCAGGGAGGGGAGATGCAGCCTGGGGGATGGGCGGGGGGGGAGATGCAGCCTGGGGGATGGGTGGGGAGGGGAAGATGCAGCCTGGGGGATGGGCGCGGGGGGGGAGATGCAGCCTGGGGGATGGGTGGGGAGGGGAAGATGCAGCCTGGGGGATGGGTTGGGGGGAGATGCAGCCTGGGGGATGGGGGGAGGGGCACAGGCAGACAGGGAGCCAGGCCCTCGGAGCCGCAGAGCCTCTGGGAACAAAGATTCGGCTCTCCGCGGGGACCTCTCTGAAGGGGAGACCACTGCCCGAGACAGAAGCCCAGCTGGGAGGCTTTCCAAGCCCACCTCCTCCTGTGGGCCAGGGCCGGGAGGAGGAAGTGAACACCGAGGAGGGACAGGCGGATTTTCAGGGGGGAAGGAGGATCCACGTCTCCAGCGCCTCCATCTGGAGCGAAAACCAGTAGCCAGAGGATCCTTTTACGACAAAGGCAGGTCACACACTCCCTCCGAGAAGAGACGGGGGCGCTGAGGTCCAGGCCCCACCCTCCGGCCACACCCAACTCCTGGTCCTCGTCAGACAGGCTCCTTGCAGCTCCACACGCGCCAGGCCCATTGCTGCCCCAGCACCTTTGCACGGGCAGCTCCACCTTCCCAGCCATCCCCACGGCTCCCCCTCAGTCTTGGATCAAACATCTCCTTCGCCATGAGGCCCAACCTGATGGCCTCGGGGAAATGGCAGCCCACACCCCGCTCTGGCACCCCTGCTCCCCGACCATAACAGTTTCCAAGGTGCCCGACACCTTCCAACCACGGTGTCATCAGTAGCTGTGCCGTCTGTTGCCAGGATGTGAGTGCCCTAAAGGCTGGGATCTCGTTTGCTCCCCTGCAGCAGTGCCTGCATACAGCCGGTGCTCAGCAGTGTCCGTAGGACAAAGAGTGGGACCCAGGAGGCAGTGGCTATCGCTGCCCGATGGCCAGGACTCTGGAGAAGCAGCTGCAGGGGGACAGGCCGGCATTGGTGGCTCTCCCAATGGGGCGGCGGCACCGCACACCCCACCGGCCGGCCAGCTGGCCTGAGTCCCGCCCGTGCAGGAGGTAGATGTGGCAGCTCCCCAGGAGGGATACGGCACAGATATCAGATGCCAGTTCCTGAAATGCCACCAGAGGAAGAAGCAAGACTCATTGAAAAGGTGGACATCACCCGGTGTCCTTCCACAGGGAACCGTGGGGGAGTCATCGCTACAACAGTTGAACCTACAAGGTACAGGTGTGAATTGACCCAGAAATTAGCCCAGATACAAGCGAGCAAATTGCAGGTTGGGGTGCGGTCTCATCCTGGGGTCGAGCCCCAGGAGAACCAGAAACACCCGGATCCAGGGGCTGGAGCAGCCCCCTCCCCCTCCCCCAGAGATTCCTCCAGCTGAGCAGCCAGGTTAGGCCTGGGGGCGCCTGGGGGGCCATGTTCTCGCAGGTTGTGGCCATGTTGCCGGAGCCCCCAGGCAAGGAGACCTTTCACAGGACACCTCCCCCGGGGGTGGGGTGGGGTCTTCTGAGACCCAGGTCCCAGCCCATCCTTCCCATAATCCCCCACCTCCAATTTGGGGGCGGATCCCCCCTCAGGGGGCTGGTGGGATGCTGCATGGGTTTGCAGGGCTCTGGGGCATCTGCTGAAACCTGGGGCCTCACCCCATCGAATGACAGTGTGCGGGCACACACGTGGGCGCGTGCAAGCGTGACCATGTACACACAGACACTCGCTCACTTCTAAAGTGCTGTCCCATGAAGTGAGTTCCAAACCTGGTCCTGGAGTTGGGTTCGCACCCGGGCTCTGGCACGTACAAGTGGTTTGACCTTGGGAGAGTTACGGCGAACCCCTGCCTCAGTGTTCTCAGCTGTAAGTGGGGCCCATACGGGGACCCACCTCATAAGGCGAGGTGAGGATGGATCAATTCTGTGCAGAGCCCCGAGGACGTTCCTGGACACAGTGTGCTCGACTGCCATCATTCTGGTCGGTCCAGGACCCTTTGTGTCCCTTGTGGACTGAGGCTGGGGGCTGGTGGTCCCGGAAGGACCAGTCGTGCTGGGGGGCACTTTGAGGCACTTCCTCCCCATGCCAGCTCCTGGGCGCACAACGATGAGCTGGAGAGCAATTGCTCTGAATGATAGTTTGCACTTAGATTTATTTTAATCGGCAGCACATTAGCCGGGCACATGCAATAACTGTTTGATGACTGTTCTATGTATAATCCATTTTATTCTCAGCTGGCTGCCACGGTAATTACATTCTGCGGTGTTTAATTCAGAACTCGATCATTTATTCCAAGTCACGTTGGGTTGGGCCATAGGCTCGACGGAGGTGCCGCTGGAGGAGCCCGGCCTCCACCCTGGCCATGCAGGGAAGAGGCGAGGCCTCCAATGTCCCGCTGGTTCCCATGGAGGCTCCCAGTGGGCGGCTTGACTCTGGGCCAGGACGGGGCCGGCGGAGAGTGGTGATGATGAAGTCAACAATTTCCTACTTAATTGAGTAGCTGCATGTGACGTGTGCACACCTCACCCCGCCCTCCACACCCGCGAGGCGGGGCTGGCCGCTCAGCACGAGTTTAACGGGCCTGGGCGGACCTGTGGGTTCAGTTCTGTTGGTCCTGGGAGTTTGACTTGACCTTTCCGTGCCTCGGTTTCCCCACTTCCGAAACGGGGATGAGACCACGGTATCAATTTCACCGGGGCCCACGAGGACTCGAGTTCCCAGATTATAGTAAATGCAGTAAAAGTGTTTTTTAAATAATCACAATAATCATCGTCCTTGCTGCTCAGGCAGGGACACTGAGGCGGGGAGAGCCGACCAGCCCGGGTTCCCCCGAGAAACGGAGCCCAGAGGGTGCGTATAAACGCACGAATACGAAGGCGTTCCGAGGAGCTGGCTCTCGGCCACAGAGGCCGCGAAGTCCCACGTCCGCCGTCTGCAGGCTGGAGGCCAGAACCGGTGGTCGAGTTCAGTCTGAGTCGAAGGCCTGGGGACCAGGGGAGCTGACGGTGTGAGCCCCAGTCACACGACGTGGGCGCCCCGTGGCCAGTCAGGTTGACACAGGACATAAATCATCACACACACACCCGCCAGGACTCGCTGCCTGTTCCAGGAACTCAGGTATCCCCAGGACACCTGTCCACTGTGCCGGCCTTTCTCGGGCTTTGGGAGCCCACCTCCACCAGAACCGTGTGGGAACCTACTTTTAAAGGCAGAAAGCACTGCCCGCACGTGCGCTGGTTTAGAATCGCTGGGGAAGGTCTTTGCCCCCAGCATTTAAAGAGCACCGCAGGCAGTGGGGGGGCCGTCATCAAGTTCAGGCCACCGGTGTTTGCTCTGTCCACCCCCGAGCCCCGCCCACACAACCCCCGAGCATGCAGGCAAGCCCGGAGGCCGTATTGTCAGCACCCGCGGGAGTCACTCACTTCCCCGAGAGCAGTGCCGAGCCCTCCACCATTAATCACGGCTACCCAGGCCATCACCATGCCTGGAGTCCCTGCTTAGGAGCCTAATTAGTCCCACGGCCTCCGTTTCTCACCCCAAAGGCCCCATCGTGGGTCTGGTTTGCATCTAATGACTGCGTCCTCATGGCAGGCACCACAAGAACGGCAATTTCCTCGAGTATTTATCTCCCACCTTCGCCAGGAAAGCTCTGAGGGCAGCATGCATAAGCCACCTGCAGCCCTGCAGCACCGGCCAGGACAGGGCTAGCAGGTGGTCAGAGCACGGAACACGAGGTCAGGTTTCGGGTGACCACCCTCCTGTCTTAGCAAGGATGGGATGGTTGGAGGAGGGAGGAGCTGCTGGGGGAAAGGAGGGAGGGGAGGAGGGAGGGGAAGGGGGGCGTGGTGGCTGGGGGAGGGGTGGGAACAGGGGTGCTGTGCAGGTGGGTGGGGGCCTCCCCAGCCTGGTTCCCCAGGGATGGTCCACGGGGGCCACTTTGTACGCAGCCCTTTCTGCTCTCTGTCTGCGTGGCAGGGCAGGAAGTCTTGCTTTGTCTTAAGGAGGAGTGAACTCGGGAAGCTGCCAGACCCATTGTGGGCCTTACGCGTCGCTCGCCTCCAGCGGGGGCTTCACCAAGGCCACGGGGAAAGTCCCATCCCCAGGCCGACGCCCGGCTTTTCTCTGGAGGGTGAACTGCCTGCTTGCCTTCTCCTTGGGAAGGAAATGCACTGGTTTCTGATGCCCAGAGACAGAGGAGTAAGATGCAGACAATTCCTTCCGTGGAGGAAACTGGGGTTCTCGTCCCGGGAAACCCCAGGTGCGATCGCTTACGCTGAAGGCTTTACAACGAACTTGCGGATAAGCCTGCTGCGTTCTACGGAAGTAACAGAGCTCAAGCTTCCTCCAGGAAAGCCCCGCCCCCCCCGCCCCTCCCCCTCTTCCCCCTCCCTCCTCCACGCCGCCGTGGTGGGACCAGTCAATGCAGCAGCTGGGTCTTCTCTTCCCGGCCACCTTTGTTCTCTGATGACAGAACCTGCCCAGAGCGAGAGCTACTGAATTCAGACCAGAGCTGCGTGGGGGTGGGCTGCCCCAGGGGTCATGTTCCCCGGAGTGGCCTCCCCCGCCGAGCCGTTTCTTGGGAAAGGCGCTGAGTGTCTCAGTAGGAATCTGGCCCCGCGAGGAGCCTCCCAGGCTCAGGTGACAGGTGACATCCAAACAGCTCTTCACCAGGACGCGTCATCTCCAAGCACTGGCTTAACGAGCCTTCTCCCCCTGCAGCGGACACCGCCCTCTGGTTACCGAGGACCACCGTGGGCTCGTCTAACAACCAGGTTGTGACTGAACGTCGTGAAGCTGCAGAATGAAGAAAACTGCCGTCTCTGCGGGCGGAGGTGGGGGCGTGGCGCCTGACCCACCAGCCTCAGGGAGGGGACAGAGCGGCGGCCTGAAAGCCAAGCCCCACTCCTGAGCCCTGCAGCTCAGACCCCGCACACGCCCCCTCAGCTGCCGTCACACCGTAGTCAGATCTTTGTCGTTTTGTCTTTAAAAAAAAAAATCTACTGTGATATGATATAAAGGAAAAGAGGGTACGTGAAGCCTTAGCAGTCATTTGCCCTTTAGTCTGAATTAGCATCAGCTACTTCCCCAAGGGCAGATTTGGATGATGCAGGAGGAGGCGAGAGGGAGGCAGGGCACACAGAGCCCCAGAGAAAAGGCAGATGGAGAGGGTGCCACCTGCAAGAAAAGTACCCCAAACAGGACCTCGGGACCTCTGAAGAAAAATGTCTTCATTTCACGTCCTAATTTGGGCCGGGCGTGGCTCAGCCTCACGATGCTCCAAAGGTTATAGAGACGGCTAAAGGTCAGACAGCCACACAGGACAGCGTGCCTTAGCGCACTTGGCTCCGCGTCTGTAATATAAACGCTTCCACTCGTTTCCCAGCGAGAGGAACGGGAAGGGCGGCAAGATACCTCAATGGACTAACTCTGAGATTTATTCTCAGCCTACTGATTTCCAGCTCAGAGACTTTGCAAGCAGAGACTTGCGACTCGATACACACATTTTTATTTAATCCAGACTTGGTTTTGTTAACTTTGTTGTGAAACTGCCAAACGTACAGAAATGGAGAGAGAATGGTGCGGTCATCCCCCGCTTCCACCATCCGGGCTCACAGACAATCCGGTTTCGTCCACTGTCAACCTGGCGTCTCCACTAAATTATTATTATTTTAACATGATTTGACAAAGTCAAAGACCCCTCATCCATCCATCGGAGGGTGAAGGATGGAGTGAAATGTTGGCATCAGGGTAATTTCCCTGATGGCTCTTATTTTAAAGGCAAAGGAGGGACTTCCCTGATGGCGCAGTGGTTAAGAATCCGCCTGCCAATGCAGGGGACACAGGTCAAGCCCTGGTCCGGGAAGATCCCATATGCCGCAGAGCAACTGAGCCCGTGTGCCACAACTACTGAGCCTACACGCCACAACTACTGAAGCCCGCGCGCCTAGAGCCCGTGCTCCACAACGAGAGAAGCCACCGCAATGAAGAGTAGCCTCCGCCTGCCGCAACTAGAGAAAGCCCGCATGCAGCAAGAAGACCCAACGCAGCCAAATATAAATAAATAAATTTTTTTTAAAAAAGGCAAAGGAGATCTGCAGAGAAGCCGACGGCCCCCTCGCGGCCCCCCTAAACCTGGATGATAAAGCTGGGAACCCACTGCCGACAAGGCGGGAAGGAAGCGGACTCCAGCTGCTTGGGAATGTTCAGACCAGGAAGATGCCAGGTGGAGCTTCTGGAATATTTTGAAAGAAGCATCGCTAGGGCCCTAGAACTATGTTTTCTCAAAAACTTGTTTTTTGTAAGTAGCTGACTGTGTAGGCCAATCAGTCTGAGACAGCGACATGCTGTCACAAAGCTAATCATTAGCTGTCACGGGAAGGAGCAAATTATCTTCACTCGGCTCCCATCAGACCGAAGCATCCCAGGAACTAATGTCTTCATTACCCAGCCTTGAAATTTACAGAGAAGACGGGAATCTATTCATGCGTGGCACCGTCATCATTCTCCAACTGATTACAGAAAAATGAGAGCTTGGGCTTTCTCTCAATGCTTTGCTGCCCTTTCTCCATCCTCACACATGAAGGATTCGGCAGTCAAGTGGATCTGGAACCAGCGAGTGATGTCTGAAGGGCCCGTGGAGGGCTCGGCGTGTCCATTTTTGCTCAAGCACCCACAGTCATGACGCTCGAGTGCAGGAGATGGAAACGCAAGTCAAACCAGCTTGAGAAAAAGCGGGGGTGGGCAGGGCAAGCTTCAGGTACGGCAGGATCAAGGGTTAGAGCAATGTCATCAGGGCTCTGGGCCTCTTTCCATCCCCAGCTCTGCTGCAACCAGCCTAGCAACCAGTGACAGGGGCCTGCCCTTCCCAAAAAGCGGGAAGGATTCTGGGCATCCACCTAGTGTCCCTGGGGCAGTGGGAATGGCGACTCTGATTCCCAGGCGTGGGGAGGAGAGGACCAGCCCGCACATAAGGCCATGCAGGGTGGGCTCTCAGGAACAGAGACCCCTGGGGCCCAGCAGGGGGGCCGGCCTGGGGCGGGGGGCACTGTGGGTCTGGACAAGCAAAACCAACAGATGTCCCCTCCTGAGTCAGCGCCAGCTGTCACCAGCAAAGCAGTGCTGTGTGGCCTGTTGGGAGACTAACAAAGGAGCAACAGATTTCCCGTCCAGAGGACGAGCCTCTTCAACCAAAATGGCATTTGAAAAAAAGATTATAGAAACCAGACTCTGAGATTCGAGGGCTGGGATGGTTGCCGACTGCAAGATTATTCACTCGGCGGCTTCCAGCAGCCTCGGCCCTTTTTAAAGGAAAAATAGAATAACATGTCATCTCTCTTAGCCATCAAAACCATGATATACGGGTGTGTGTTTAATATACGATCTACGGCTGTGTGTGTGTGTGTGTGTGTGTGTGTGTGTGTGTGTGTGTGTGTGTAGGGGGAGGGGAGGGAGGGAGCAGATTCAAGGAGACGGTGCATGGAAAGAACAATGCAGGCAGCAGATCCCAGCTCCGATGACGGCCACGAGGCAGCGGAAGTGCACAGGCGAGCACGCGTGTATTTATGGACCCGACAGAGGGTGTGATTTCAGCAGGTTGCGTTGGTTCTGCATGCATAATCTGATTATATTTTAATTGCTCATTTACACTAGAACACATTTCCCTCAAACATGTTAATGCTCTTTTTTCCCCCAATGATGATATTTTTAAAAACCAGATTGCAGCGCGGTACTGCCCGGCTGAAAGAGATTTCCGAGGGGAGAACAAGCAGCCCTCCGTGCGCGGGCGTTGCGCTACCCCAGAATTACACACGTGGGGGACAGACTGTGTGTCTGCAGAGCCTTCAGCCCTGCCCCAGGAAAGGGCTCTCCCAGGACTGGGCCCCAGAGGAGGTCCGCCCTCGCCCTCGCTGGATGGGTCGTGTTCCGAGTGCCCACAGGGACGCCCGCGAGCAGAGTGACGGTGTATCACTGCTGGCCCTGGAGAAGGGGGGTCCGTGCACACCCTGTGTTCACCCACTGAGAGATTGCAGCCCCCCAGGCTGCGGTTCTTGGTTATGGCAGCCCTGGACCCTGACGGGGCCCAAAGAGGGACTCCTCAGCCACCCACGATCAGCAGGTCCGGAGGAAGCCCCTCTGAGCCCCCTGGGCCGGGTGCTGGCCAGCTCTGCCCTCCACACCCCTCCGCTGGTGGGTGTACCTGGGAAGTGTCTGCATTTCGGTCTATCTCAGCCCAGGGGCCCTTCAAGTCTTCCACCTCTTCAGAGGTTTGATTCATTTCAACAAAACAGCATCACCCTCTCCATCCTACTGTCACCCCAACGTCCAGGGTGCGCCTCGCCCGCCCTGAGCAAGGCTGCCTGGCAGTCTCTGAAGGGCTGCTGTCTAAGCTCCAGTTCCAGAAGCAGACCCCGTGTAAGCGGGGCACCCCGATCCCACAGGGAGCCCGGAGTGTCTTTTACAGCTCAGAGCGTATCCTGTCTGAAGGGCCACGGCACCAGTGGGTCATGGGATGAAATCTGCCCCGGGGAGTGAAAACCCGAGACATTTCCGGCTGGTGCTCTGGGCTTGGGGCACCTCCAGGGACAGAACTTTGAAGGTCTCAGCCGAAATTCTAAAGTTCTGACCCTGGTCCCCGAACCGTGAGTTTGTAATGAGACCTGGCAAAGGGGCCTTTGCAGATGTGGTTATGGAAGAGAGCTCATCCTGGATTATGGGTGGGCCTGTCCTGTCCTGGGTCCTTGAGAGCTGAGAACTTGCCCGGACGCAGAGGGATGGAAGCACGAGAGGTTTGCAAAGTGCTGCGCTGGCTTAGCGTGGAAGCCTCAGGGGCCGGGCAGCCCCGCTGAAAGCCAGCAGGACGGGACCTCCGTCTGACAGCCACAAGGACCAGGGTGAGCCAAAGCGATTCTCCCCAGAGCCCCCATCAAGGGCCCAGCAGGTGACACCTTGGCCAGCCCACACTGCACTCCTGACCCAAGAGCCGAGGCAGAACAGCTAGCCGCCGGGGGCCATGGTCTGTGGTCCCTGCAAGGAGCCCTCACCACAGCTGCCCCTGCCCAGCCTCTGCTGCTGGATCAGATCCCCCTGAGAGGAGACCGGGCCCTGTCCCCCCCACCCCAGACCTCCAGGCCTCCTCATCCCATAGGTGACTAAATGATGGAGGCATCTGGTGAGTTCACAGATGACCCTCTCAGGTCACTTTGGGGGCAAGTGGCCAAGACCCAAGTCTAACCAGCTGGAGGGCACAAAGGGCTCATTGTTCCAAAACGCCTGCAGGAACAGCCGGGGCTGGTCCGGGGCCTCAGACCACGTCCTCGGGAGCTGCAGCCTCCACTTCACTCCAGAAATGGTGTGAGGGAGGCTGGGTTCCCAGGGAGGCGGGAGTCCAGCGCCAGTCAGTGGCGCTGGCATCTCTCCCGTAGCTTCTGTCTTGGGTTCCCGCCACCGTGAGCACTGGGCCAGGCAGTGGAAGCCAGAGTAGGACCCAGGCCTGACAGGAGGGGCGCCCCCTCTCCGCACACCTGCTGGCCAGGACTTATTCCCATGACACACCGACCTGCAGGGGGAAGGGGAGAAGAGATGCTTGGCCCCGCCCCGCCTCGTCATCCCTCAAGAGAGTCCCAAACTTGCCATGGGGACTGCACCCCGGAATCCACAGGTCGCCAGGCCTGCTGCAGGCGCCTCTGCGGGACCCCCTCCTCCCTCCAGGGCTCCCGTGGAGCAGGGGCCACCCCCGGCAAGTGGGTCACCTGCTCTCAGCCCTTATGGCACATGCTCGTTTCCGAGGGTGCCCCTTGAATGGGCCATCGAAGCTCCACGGCAGGAATGACTAAGGGTTCATGGCTCAGGTTTTATTTCGGAACTCATATGAAGTCATTAGGAAATGGGAGACATGTCTTTCTATTTAAATATCTCTAGGCAACTAGAACTCCTGATTATAGACAAAGGGCACAGGCTTCGGATCCCTGGAGGATGAGCTGGAACCGGCAGGAGTCGTGTTTATGCAAATGCCACCCCCCCCTCCAGGAGAAGAGAATGTTCAAGGCAGAGGAAAGGGACGCGGACACACAGCTGCCCTTCCCGCCTCAACCAGAGGGACCGCCTGGCAAAGCCCCCGGAGGAAGGCCAGGGGCACAAGCGTGTGCGACGGGGTCCCAGCAGCTGCCAGGAGACTCGTATTAGCTGAATGTGACTCTTTCAGCTTAAGTCTCAAGTGCGTTCACAAGCACCTCTGGGAAATTTAACCAGAAATTGGTAAATTTATAAGAGGCATAAACTCTCAGCTTCCCCGGGTGAGAGCTGACAAAATACTGCTTTTCTTTGCAAATTGAACAGATGGAATTGTTTGTCCTTCTGCATTGGATGTGCTGTCGTCTTTTGCCCAAGAGCAAATCTCAAAAAGAAAATGCCTTTCCTGGGCCAGTAATTAGGGACCCTCCTTGCAGCCTGACCTAGGTGTGGAGGGGGAGGGGAATGAGGGGGGAAGGTGGTGGCCTCACGTGGGGGGGATTATTCCATCAGTTTCAAACCTGGTCCCCAGAAGTCAGGGTGCAACTTCAAAGAAAATTCTAAAAAGCATCCTTTGTGTTGATCAGCCTGAAATGAATGCCACGGCAAAGCCTTCCCAACAGTAATTTTTAGGAAACTGGGCTGCATCAAACCATGTTTTGGAGATCGGATTTTCTCTTTTTCCTTAGAAGATGATCTAACATGCCTTGTTTCCTCCAAAACATCATTTTCCCCGACATGTCTCTCTGCTGAAGTCTTCAGTGCCCCAGGCGGAGTCCACGGTTGCCAGGCCCCACCAAGCCCTTCTCTGGTGGGAGTATCAGTGGCTGGCGCTCTTACAAGTGGTTCTGCTCCATAAATCTGGAAAAGTGCACGGCGAGATGGTTTAGATTACTTAGGAGAAGGGGCCGTGCTTTGGCGGGGGGGTGGGGGGCAGTGAAATGACAATTGTGACAGTGAGGTCCCCATGGCCTGACTTCTGCCCCCCCCCCCCCGCCCCTGGCCATCTCCCTGCCTGCTTCAGAGGGTGGAGCCCCAGAGGGACCAGCCCTGACCTGCAGCCTGGAACACAGGCTTCCTCATGCAACCTCCTCCCTGTTGAAACAGGAGGGAAGGGGGCAGGGCACAACCTTTAAAAGAATGACATAGCCCGAGGACACGACATAAACTAATTAGAACCAAATAGGTCCAAGATGACGGAGGAGTCCACTTCCACTAGACCTTAAGCCTCAGCATACGCTCTTTGTAACACATCAGCTAAATGACACACCTACAGGCGCCTTGACAGTTCCAAGGCTGACCATAAGGGTCAAAAAGTAGGCGGTGGCCCAATTCCTGGAAATCTCTGCCCTTTCCCCAAATTAGCTGGAATATTCCTCCCACTCATTAGCCTATGAAATTACCCACCCCTATAAAAACTGACAACCCCTTACCCTGGTGCCTTTCTCGCCTTCTGAGATGGCCCTCACTCTGTCTGTGGGGTGTGTTTCTCTCTAAATAAATCCACTTCTTACCTATCACTTTGTCTCTCACTGAATTCCTTCTGCGATGAGACATCAAGAACCTGAGCTTCACTAAGTCCTGAAACCAGGTGTGTGATCTCAGTTAAAAGACCGTGGGGGATAGGCAGGGTGGGAGGGAGGGAGACGCAAGAGGGAGGGGATATGGGGATATATGTATACGTATAACCGATTCACTTTGTTATAAAGCAGAAACTAACACACCGTTGTAAAGCAATTATACTCCAATAAAGATGTTAAAAAAAAAAAAAGACTGTGGGTTTTGGCTGGGTTTGAGTCCCCACACGGGGGTTCAAGTCCCCATCTGAGGTACACGGTTTCACTGCCACTCACGGGAAGGAAACCCCACGCCCGCACTCGCTGGGGTGGGCGGGGGGTCCCAGGAGCTGAGCCCCTCCTCTTCCTCGTCCAGCCTCTCCAGCTCCGGACGGGGTGAGCCCACGGGCGATAAAGCCGGAGTCTATAGAGCGGTGACCTCCACGTGGTGTGTAGCTGTGCACCCGTCACCTGGTGCTTGTAGCAACCTAGTGACTTGGGGTCCACTGAGGCTTGGTCAGTTTATTTACCAAGGTCAGGGCAGGTGGACCCAGGACTCCAAACCACTTCCTAGGCAGCCCGACACCCAGGCAGCAGGATGCCCTCCCTGCAGCCACGCCCTCCCCCTCTTCTGGCTCTTCCTTTTACCACAGCTCGCTTTTCCAGAAAGCTGGCCAAGGGCCAAGGCGCAAGCGGGAAGCGAGAGGGACGAGGATGTGAGAACGGAGGCTGGTGCCCAGGCTGGAAGGACGTCCACAGCCCCCCCCCCAGGACCGCCCGCTAACACTTTCACACGTGTTGCTCTATTTTTAAAATCCTCCTTGGAATGCTGTGCATTCTGACATGGGCAATCCCATGCCGTGGGTGGGAAATCAACAGCTAAACTCTACAAATTACACGTATTACATATCCTTAGTGTCTCTAAATAAACGTACACTACTCCCCACCCACCTGTAGCTTCATAGGAAATCTAGCAATAATATTAATAACAATAAAACGTTTGTTTTGCCACTAAGTCACTGAGTTTGGGGTCCTTTGTTATGCAGCAGGAGGTAAACAGATAACTGATACAGGTATTGCTGCGAGCTTATTTTTTTTAAATTTAGGAAGAAGCCTTCTTGTTAACAAGAGTTGCCCAACGGTGGCGTGGGGACCAGAGGAAAGAGAGGGACAGTGCCTTAAGGACACACTTCTGAGGGGGAGGGGCCCCTTGACACTGGGACTCCAAGGACTAAATTCTCGTAGCCAGGAAAGCAAAGCCCTAATCTCGCTGTCCATTGTCTTATCCCTTCCACTAGTTCAGCAGAAGTCCACTGAGCACCCACTGTATACAGTAGCCTCGCAGGGGCTTGGGAGAAGTTAGCAAGCCAAACAAACCAGGACCCCCGCCATGGCAGTGGCCATCCAGGCATCTTTCCTCCAGTGTCCCAGACTTGATCTTCGCTCCAGGGCCCAGGTGATCACCCAGCTCAGCAGCCAGGACCCCACCCTGCCTACATCATGCCGGGAACCCAGGAACCTGGAGCCACTCAGGTGCCTGCTGCCCCCTCAGGTGACATGCCTACTTCTCCAAGAAACACAGACCCCTCATTTACGGATCTTAGTCCTTGCCGACACGGACAGGCCAGCTCCTCACCGACACGCAGAGCTTGGAGTGGCAGGGGCAGGGCAGCAGGGCCCCAGGCTCTCCCGCGCAGTGCTCAGGGGGTCAAGGGTGTGATCGGTCACTGAAGGACACAGCGGACTAGCCCCGCCCTCCCCGAGCACCCCACCGAAGATTTCTCTAAAGGGTCTCAGCTGTTCAAGAAGCACTCGTGCCTGGGGAAATCGCAAGAGAAAGGGAAAACAGCTTGGAGTCGGAAGGTTCCGGCTGCCGGGCCGTCCGGGCTCCCCGGTTCACAGAAGGATTCAAAGTGGCCGGGGACCCCAGACAAGGGCCTGCCGCCCACACGGTACAGCAAAGCCTTCCAGGTGACATTTCCTGTGTGGTTTCAAGCAAATGCCTTGTCATAATATTTGTGCTACGTTGCCTTTTATGATTCTTTAAGCTCCTAGGCTGGCTGGAAAAGAAATCTTTGAAAAGAAGGTCAGCTTAGCGGAAAGGTCAGGGGTGTGAAAACCAAACAGTGAGCTTAAGCAGCCCAGCCAGAGCACGTTTCCACTGGGGACATCCTGAGCGGCGACAGCTACCGCCTGGCAAAGGGACAGGTCCCAGTGGCCACGGGCTGCTGCCTTCCCCTTGGGGGGCTCCCGAGAGAGGCGACGGATGGCACGGTCCATGGTGAGACCCCGGCGTTCCCCTGGCTGCAGTGATGAGCCCGACACAGTCTGCCACATCACTCCGGTGACACGGACACTCAGCTCCCAATCCCAGGACCTGCTCGCTGAACCGGTGGCCTGTCTTCCAGAGAGCAAACCTGGGCTAATTTGGTGGATTGAAAGCAAGCTTTGTTGCCCTGGGCACGTCACTCTCACCCTCTGAAGTCCCCACACGATCCGCACAAGGGCGTTCACTCCACAGGTGGCCACTGAGTGCCTGCTGTTTGCAGGGCTGACGGCATCCGGAACAGCTGGGCCCCCAGGAGCATGCATTCACCTGTATGCCCATTTCACAGACGACTAAATCGAGGCACAGAGAAGCTAAAACACTTGCCCAAATATTGAGTAGCAGGTTGAAACCACTTCTGTCGCCTCAGAGCTCACTGTGCTGGCCTCCAGCAAAGGGACGTTTGTGTTTCCTGTGGAGGCTACACTTTTAAGCACGGATTTTATGTGCTAAGACTCCGTGGTGATAACATCAGGGTTCAGTGGAGCAGGCAAGCCCAGAGCCAGTTGCGAACAGAAAAGTAAGTGCTGAGCCTGAACTGCTCCCTTGGCTGTGCCTGGGGTCTGGGCAGGGCTCCTTGGCCTCGCCCCCTTTCCTCAGCACCTCTCTCCCTCCACCCACTGCAGTTTCTGATTCCCAGCCCAGCAGGTGCAGCCAGCCAGGTCCAAGGCTGGGCCCTGAGCGTGACATCTGATGACCACGTCTAGGTTGTGATGACAGTCCTGGACCGTACCACCTGCACCCACAGTGGCACAAGGCCACCCACAGGGTGCCAGGCGCAGGAGCCCAGCCTGCTCGGGGACCAGTGCCGCTTTGTTCTCTGCTTTCTGCTCCCCTCATTCAGCTCCCCCCCGCCCCCGCCCCCCACTTAGTTGTGCCAGAGCTCCCCTGGGCACCCAGCTTCTGGCACCCTGTGGGCACCCCAGGAAGGAGGGGCAGCCCAGCCATCCCAGCAGGAAGCCTCCTCCTTGGGACCCCCACCCCCTCACCTCCTCTCCCCCACCGAGCGATTTGGAGGCGACCCGGGGGGGGGCAGTTCCCTTGGGGAGGCGGGGCATAAGAAGCTGGGAAGACCTGGGGCAGGAGGGCGAGCTGCCTGAGGAGGGTGCCTGGAAAGAGCCAATACTCCCTGCGCACCCCGCTGGAATCCCAGTTCCCTGGGGCGCTCCCCCCAGCCCGGATGGCCCCTGCGAGGGCGCGGGGGCGACCAGCCAGCCCTGCCCCCTTGCGGGGCGGAGACAGTGGCTGGGGCCGCCTCCTCTCCCCTCCAGCGCCCCCCACGGCTGGGCGCGCCAGTCGCCGCCGGCTCAGGGGAGGCGCGGAGCCCGGGAGGGTGCTGGCGCGGCTGGAGGTGCGCGGAGCGGGGTGCGCGGGGAGCGCGAGCGAGGAGAGAGCGCTCCGGACAGCCAGGCGTGCGCTCCGCTCGGCGCCACAGGCTCGCCCCGCGCAGCCCGAGCCCCAGCCAGCCAGGCGCTCTCCGTTGGAGCCGGCGCTGCCGCCCCGGGGGCCCGAGGAACCGTGGGGTCTGGTATTCGGAGGAAGCCGGGAAAGCGCGCAGCCCCCCGTGAGTGCAAGCCCCGAGCGCTCTAGGCTGGCACGGACCGGGTCGGCGCTTCCCGGCTGGACGGCGCGCCCCCTCTGCCTTTCACGCCCACCCCTCGGGGGCTCCCTCTACTCTGTCCCTGCCAGAGACGCGCCCACTCTCGCCCCGGCTTCCAGCCGCGGACCCCGGGGAGCGCGGCACCCCGCCCCGCGCGCGGGACATGGACCTCAACAGCTCGGCGCCCGGCCCCCGGGTCTCCCAGGCTGGCGACCCCTTCTTGCTACCGCCATCGGGGCTGGAGGCGGCGCTCCTGGCCCTGGACTTCGGCAACGGCTCTGGCAACCTGTCAGAGCCCGTCCCAGCGGTGCCCAGCAGCGACCTGGACGTGAACACGGACATTTACTCCAAGGTGCTGGTGACCATCGTGTACCTGGCGCTCTTTGTGGTGGGCACGGTGGGCAACTCTGTGACGGCGTTCACGCTGGCGCGCAAGAAGTCCCTGCAGAACCTGCAGAGCACCGTGCACTACCACCTGGGCAGCCTGGCGCTGTCTGACCTGCTCATCCTCCTGCTGGCCATGCCCGTGGAGCTGTACAACTTCATCTGGGTGCACCACCCCTGGGCCTTCGGCGATGCCGTGTGCCGCGGCTACTACTTCCTGCGCGACGCCTGCACCTATGCCACGGCCCTCAACGTGGCCAGCCTGAGTGTGGAACGCTACCTGGCCATCTGCCACCCCTTCAAGGCCAAGACCCTCATGTCCCGCAGCCGCACCAAGAAGTTCATCAGCGCTATCTGGCTGGCCTCTGGCCTGCTGGCCGTGCCCATGCTCTTCACCATGGGCCAGCAGAACCGCAGCGCCGACGGCCAGCACCCCGGTGGCCTGGTGTGCACGCCCACGGTGGGCACCGCCAAGGTCAAGGTCGTCATCCAGGTGAGCAGCCTCTTCAGGGGAGCAGGAGTCGGAGGGCACCAGGCCAGGGTCTCCCCTGGGGGCAAGGGTCCAAGGCACACCCTCAGGGAAGCCTCAGTGCGTCTCTTTCCCTCACCCCAACAGTAGTTTCTGGTCTGTGAACCCTCTGGGTACAGGAAGTGGGAGAAATGTCCCAAAGGAAATTTACTCCTGGGAAGCTGGGAAGGGGTGGGGGGGTGGGGCAGGAGGGGTGGGGCTTGAGAGCAGCCTGACCCCCACTTCTTCCCACCTTTCGCTCCAGGGCTGCCAGGTCTCAGCCCCCCTTATCTCATCCCCTCCTTCCATCAAAGGGGGCTGGAACCCTAGATCAGTGACCTCTCTAGGGGAGGGGCGTCCGTGGATGGGCCTCAGCTGTCTCCAGATTCCCTGAGATGTAAGGTAAACTTGTGTGTGCTGGTGCCGGCCTCTTTCTGGGGAGAGTCCCTTCCATCAGTTTCTCAAAAGGCCCTGTGGTCCGTCTCCTCTGCAGCAGAACCGCCCCCGCCCGGACTGCTCCCCCTGTGCCTCCTGGCCTGATGCTGTCTTGGGCCAGTTCCTTAATTTAGCCTCAGTTTTCCCATCTGTGAAATGGGGCAATCACAGCCCCCACCTCGGAAGGCAGAAATTCAAGGGAGAAGGTGTGGGAAGTGCTTGTTTGGCTCCTGGCGTGTAGAAGCTCTCGGAAGCACTCTTACTGGTGGTGGTGGTGTCGACGCTGTTTCTACTGGAAAATCCTAAGGTACTGGGCGTGGTGGCAGGCGGGGGGCCCATGTAAGGTGGATAACACTGGAGCCGGGTGACCAGTGGTCCTCTGAGGGTCTGGGCGAAGTGTGTGGGAACCCAGGGGGCAGCCGTCCCCGGGGAATTGGCTTGGACGAGGCGGCCTGGCCAGGAAGGGGGATTCCGGCCCTGGGGAGAGGCTTCTCAGGCAGGGACATTCCAGGCAGGGCCCTGAAGTGGGAGGAGGGCGTCCATGGGAGCAAGTCCTGGCAGAGACACCGCTTCCAGCGGCATCGTGGCCTGAGAATGTGGGTAGCCATGAAGGGGCGGGGGTGTCCTCCATCTCAGGGTGGGATGGGAAAGGAGGATCTGGGCTGAGTGGGGGTCGGGGGGGCTCTGGGCTGTCCCGTCTGGCTGTCGTTTCACGCCCGAGCCATCCGCAGCTTCCCAGCGGAATTGATGCCGTTGCCTCTGAGTGTGGCGGGTGTGCCAGGGTAGGGGAGCTGGCGTGCTGGGGGGCAGGAGGTGTCGTCTGCATGTCCGTCCCCGGGCTGCGGCTGACCCTCCACAGGCCACCACCGAGGTGGACCCAGCGGGCAGAATTAAGCTTCAGGCCCCCCCTCGCCTGTGCTGAAAACGCGTGGCTCCGGGTGTCCGTGCGTGGCGTGGCCCCGGCAGCCGCGTGTGGCGGGGAGATGAGTCAGAGGCGGCTGCCTCTCCTGTGCCGGAAACAGTGGCAAGCAGGGCGTATGCAGTGAACAGAGTGGGAATGACCTTCCGGCTTCCTGTGAGGTCTCGATGGGCTGTGCCCAGGGTTGGGGGGTCGGGGGACAGCAGCCATGACACCTGCCTATGAAGGTTGGACGTGTCAGGCTCAGGTCAGCGGCTCGGGGTCAGCAGTGCCCACTGCCCGCCAAGGGGATGCTCCCCTCAGACCCCTGCCCGCTCTGGCCCCTGGGGCTCAGCCAGGAGCAGCCGGGGTTTGGATTATCCGGAAAAAACAACAACAGCAGAGGGAGCACGGCCTCCCCCTTAAAGCATCCTCACTCCCTCTTGGTCGTGGAACCAGACACCTCAGTGACATGGCATCGCCTCCCGGAGGGCCACTCCCAGGAATCCTTTCGGTCGGAGGCTGTGGTGCTGATGTGGCCCGGGGCCTGTCCTGCTCATTCGTCCGCTAGGCAGGTGTCTGTTGAGCACGTGCTGCGGAAGGACCCGCTCTTACGCCCGCAGCTGTGGCGCTGCCGAGAGTTTACTCAATACTCGCTGGCTTCCTGGCGCCCTCGGAGATCAGAGTTTCCATTTTTTTTTAAAGGCCTTGGCCATGCGCTTGGGAGAGACCGACGGGCCGGTTGTAAAAGGTGCCCTTCCCTCTGACGCTGACCGCTCCCGCGTGGCTTCTTGGGCTTCTGCATGCGGGCTGCTTCCTGTGCCTGAGAGAACATTCCTCACGGGGGAGCTCGGCCCTGGCCTTGCTCCCCACCGCGTCCCTTCTGCACCGCCATCCGCCATCCCAGTAGAGGTTTCCCCAGGGGATTTTACGTTCCCCGACACGGGCTTCTGGGCCACCTGGCAGCTCTGGGCCAACGTCCACAGTTTTTAAACCGTGACACCTGTCCAAAGAGGGGCTGGGTGCCTGCCTCCGTGTGTCTGCCTCTCATGGACCACATTTGGACGTTGGCCAATCAAAATGACCCTTCTTTCCAAAACGGGGGCCCCTCCCAGCCCAAGTGTCTCCCACAAGGCCTGCCAGCCCTCCACACCTGTGAGATTCCATCCTGGACACTTGCAAACAGAATTCGTGTTTAGAAACAAGGTGGTTTAGTGATTAGATTTCTGAGCCACTTGGAATTGTCATTGCTGGACGCAGCTGGGCATTTTCTGGGCGTGTAGCCAGGGGCTGGGGGTGGACGGGGCGAGAGGAGCTTACAGTGAGGTCAGGGCCTCGCAGACCAGCAAAGGCCCCAGACCCTGGGCCCCAGGTCAACGGGGGGAGTCTGGGAGGAGAGGCGCAGGGCCTGCCGCGTTGCCCTAGGACGGTCCGGCCCCTCCCTGGACCCCAGAGGGAACTGGATTCAATCCTCCTAAACAGACTGCTGGCCCCAGGGCAGCCTTCGGGAGTGGAAGACAGCACGTGCCAGGGGTGGTGGGGTCTCCCTGTGCTGCCCCCGCTCACTCAGGCATCTCCCAGGGCAGGCAGCCGTCCCCACACAGGTGGGCTGGCCCTGGTCGTGTCTGGTCCACTGCGTTTCAGGCCTGGCCTCGTGCTCTGACCTCAGCGTGATGAGGTGCTGCCATCACAGGCTCTGTGTCGCAGCTGTGGGTCTGGTGGGGCCCGTGTCCATCCGCCCTGTGAGCGTGTACTGGGCACTGACCGGGCAGGTGGCCGGGAGGGCAGAGAGCCGAGGAGGCCTTAGCGGCAGAGACCTGGGGGCTGAGCGTGTGCTTGACTGTGGTCACTCACGCCCTCCTGTCCCCGTCACTGGCTGTCTCCAGGGCTCAGTTACTAGAAGGGGATCCTTTCCCTCCAAAGTACAGAGTCATCTGTGCCTCTCGGGGGGCAGGATCTGGGGGGCCACACCTGCAGTGGGTGGGCAAGGGAGCTCAGGGTCCAGACCTCGGGCTACAGCCAGAGACGCCCCAGGAGTAAGGTCACCTCCAGCCCTCGATGCTGATGGGCACCTGCAGGCAGAGCGCCCAGCGCCCCGTCCAGGACTCATGTTTGATACTGCCCGGTGGAGATCAGCGCCCCTGGTGGTTAGCGCCCCGTGATGGTGAGTGCACAGTGGAGATCAGCGCCCCTGGTGGCTAGTACCCAGTGGTGGTTAGTGGCCAGTGGTGGTGAGTGCCCAGTGGTGGTGAGTGCCCCGTGGTGGTGAGTGCCCAGTGGTGGCCTTGTGCAGTCACTAGCAAGCGTCCCTGGGGCAGCGTTTTCCCCCCGCTGCGTAAATCCAGTCCTCATGACGCTCAGCCGGGGGGTAGATGTCCTCCCCCTGGGAGCACAGTGCCCTGCCAGGGCGGACTGACACAGCACCTCTAGGAGGCTCCCAGGTCAGAGCAGCCCCTTTGCAGTGGCCGTGCCCCGGGAAGGGTGAATTAGTGACCACAGGGCATCTGCACCCTCGTTAGAGAGGCCCCCACCCCCACCCAGCGAGGCCGCCCTAAGGCAGCCTCTCCTGGCATCGCAGGCAGGAGCCCGTCAGGCCTGCGTCGGCGCGCCTGAGGGCTCTTGGTCATCGCTTCGTTATTGCCGTTTTCCAGGCCCCGCGGCCCTGGCAGCAGCTGCACAGCTGGGGGCCACCCCGGGAGCGCCCGGCCTCATCATCTGCCTTCACATTCAGTGCCGCCGGCAACAGTGCTTCTCGCTGGGCTTGGGCCCGGCTGCAGAAGGGGGGCTGGCCCTGGGCGGGGCTCGTGCAGGGGGAGCTCGTGTCCGTGGGCACATCGACCCCGGTGGTGCCCTGAGCACCAAGGCCGTTAAAGTCTGACGTGATTCCGCGGAGGCAGAGGCAGCCGAGACCCGTCTCCACAAAGTGGAAGAAAATTGGTTCCAATAAAATCAGGGCATCGATCATTTTCTCTGTTTCTGTCCTGTGCCACCAACTGCGCCCGGTGACCTCCTCCCCCATCCAGCCACCTGTTCGTGCCCCGTTCATTGATCCTCCGTTGCTTCCCCTGTAGCCGACTCGACCTCAGTGACGCTGACACTCAGGGCTGAAGCTTGGCGAGTCACAGGGCCCCCCGAGAGTAACGTTATGTTGGGGAAACGGGCAGACGCCAGAGTGAGCGCCCCCAAGACTGGGGCCATCGTGGGCCTCCTGCTGTATGTGCACTGAGGACACAGCACCCCTGCCCAGAAAGCGGACCCTCCACGCACCCCTTTGTCCCCGAAATTGAGGGATGTTCTAAAAGCAGCTGCCCTGTGCTCACAATGGCCCAGGTCATGAAAGTCCAAGACAGGCCGAGGGGCTGTTCTGTATTAAAGGGGGTTAAAGACACAGCCCCTGAGCGCAAGGCATGGCTTCCCATCAGACCCTGGTCCAGAAAGGATGTTGTTGAGACAGTGGCTGAATGAGGTCCGTGGTTCGCTCGTGGTGTTGTACTGATGTGCAGCGGGACTTCTCGATTTGGCAATCCTGCTGTGCTTCTGCACGAGGACAGAGTCTGTCCTGAGGCTCCGCGGGCAGTGAGTAGGGCAGGGACCCCCGTGAGCAGCCGTCCCCGGGGACGCCCTCAAGCTTAGGGCCGGCAGCCCGTCCCCCGCGTCTGGGGTCTCAGCTGCAGGAGGACCGGGACTCTGGCCGTGAGCTTTGGTGCCAGCACAGGACGCTCTCCTACGGGCACCAGCAGGGCAGTGAGGCCGGGCCGGGTGGTGCTGGAGCCCTCCGTCCCCTCCAGCAGGGAGAGCCAAACTTCCCGTCGGGTTATCGAGTGTCTGTGTTTCGAGGGGAGAGGAATCGCAAGCCTTTTGCTCTTTTTTTCTGTTATAGTGAAATATACATAACATAAAGTTTTACCGCCCATCTCCAGAACTCTCCCATTGCTCCCCAGGGAGACTGTGTCCCCACTGGACACCAGCTGCCCCTCCCCTCCCAGCCCGGACTGTCCGTCTAGGGTTTGGCTGCTCCAGGCCCTCGTCAGAAGGGATTTCAAGCCTTTCTTTGGTCTCTAAGATGCAGTGGTCAGGAGTGCGTGCACCGTGCCGGGGGAACGGAAGCCAGCCTCAAAAGGCCCCCGACTGTACGACTCCAATCACGTGACCTGGGCACAGGCTGGGGGGGGTGGGGGGTGGGGTCGGCAGTGGGTGGTAAATGTTGTGCGTCTTGCCCGTGCTGCCGGCGCACGTATCAAAACTCATGGAACTTAGATAGAGGGGTGGTTTCGGTGAATGTACACCGTGTCTCCATGAGTGAGTCGGAGATGAAAGATCAGAGTCCAAGGCCTCGTCCTGCGAAGGCTGTTTGGGTGCCGGGTCCTCCCCCGGGGGTGGGGTGCCTTTGGGCAGGAAAGAACCAAAGGGTCCTAGGAACGTTCCTGGGGAGGTCGAAGGCCCCAGGCAGCCGCTCGCCCCACGCCCGCTCCATCACCGCCAGGAAGCGGGCAGGTGCTCGGCACCTGGGGGTGGGGGGGAGTGGTGGTGCCAAGCTGTGGCGGCTGCCTGGTCCCCAAGACCCCTGCTCCGACCCGGCAACGCCCTGGCATCGGACCTGGCCCCTGCTGTCCCCGGTGAAAGCCTGGCCCCGAGAGGAAGGGGAAACTGAGGCCCAGAGAGGGTGGGGGCATCCAAGCCAGGCCCAGCACCGGCCCCGTCCTGCTGTTCCCGCAAGGGGCCCAGGTGGAGCCACCCACCTGCTGCAATCCCTGCCCCCTTTGGGGACTTCACACATGTGCACCTGTGGGGGCACCTTCGTCCCCCGGGGCTGGTGCAGGAGGGGGAGGGGGGCCAGGGAGCTGGATGGAGCCAGGCCAGTGCGCCCAAGCCACTCGGAAAGGGGCCCTTTGGGTTTTCTCGCCTGTGGCAGCCCAGGACCCGAGGTCAAATCCCAGCTTCTCCACGGGCCAGCTGCAGGGCCTGGGCAAGCGGTGTGACCTCCTGTGGCTCACCTTGCTCACCTGCCAGCTGGTCCAGGAGCTGAGGAAGGGCTCAGGGGCCCACACACAACAAAACGCAGCGTCAGGAGAGACGGGCCCTCTGATTCGTCGTTTTACGATAATAAGAGCCGTCTCCTCCCTAGAAAGCTCTGCCTGCCGGAGCTGATCCTGTGGTCCGTGCTCAGTCCCGCTCTGGGGGTCTGCGTGCACGCGTCAGGTCCTGCAGGAAACCCCTGGGCCTGGCATTGTTCCCATACCTGTAGAGTCAGGGCCACCCTCAGCATCCGTCCAGCTCCTCTGAGAAGCATTCGCTGCCTGAGGGCCTGAGCCAGGTCTCTGCAGCCCCGTGTGCATGAAGAATCCCCTTCTGTCACCTGTGATGACACCCGCCTCCCTCACCGCCTTCCACTCCTACTCGACGAGCATCGTGTGTGGGGCACCACGGGTCCCGCAGGGAGCAAAACTGGCAAAGATTTCCGCCCCATGAAGTCCGCATCCCGGCGGAGAAGACAGACAATTAGCAAAATAAATAAGTACAACCTACAAATGGTAGATAGCAAGGAGGGCAGCAGAGAAAAGGTGAACAGGAGGGGCCTCACAGAGGCAGGTAAGGGCAGGTGTGACAGCATCTGGGGAAGAAGGTTCCAGGAGAGGGAGGAGCAGGTACAGGACCGTGGCCGCCGGCACGTGGCTGCGGTGACGTGGCCAAGCAGGTGCGCCCAGGGCAGGACAAGACGGAACAGGTGATCATGTAGAGCACGCAGTGTCCCTTATCCGGGAAAAATGGGCCCCACGGGAGACTCTGAGCAAGGAGCCATGTGACATACATTTCAGGGGACCATTCTGTCTGCCTTGTTGAGAACTCAGTGGGGGTCAGGGAGGACGGTTAGGAAGCGGCTGCGGAGTTCTGAGTGTGTGATCACCCAGACCAGGCTGGTTGCGGAAAAGGTGGAAAAATGATAAGATACCAGATCCAGGTTTTTCTGTTTTCTTAGGTTTAAGTTTACATCCAGTAAAAATCATTTTCCTTTTGTTTACATCTATGCGTTTTGACAAATACATAGAGCCCTGTAACCCCCACCTCCAAAGATAGAGCCCGGTCCTGTCGCCCATGGAGTCTCTGCACGCCCCCATCCCCTCACCCACCCTGCCCCACCCCTCCGACGGCCTTGGGCCTGACTCCGACGCCAGGTACATGGAATCTCTGAGTCTGGCTTCCTTCGATTATGTAATGCCTTAAGATTCACCCATGTTGTCACCTGTGTCAATAGCCTGTTCCTTTTGTGCGTAGAGTAGGATTCCATTGTACAGATGTTCCACCATTTGTTCACCCATTCACTGGTCGAAGGGCATTTGGGTCGTTTCCAGTTTTGAGCAATTATGAATAAAGCTGCTGTAAATATTCATGTACAGGACAGTGTGTGAACATATGCTTTCATTTCTCTCGAGTTAACACTTAGGAGTCAGATTTCTGGCTCATACAGGAAGTGTATCTAACTTTACAGGAAATTGCCAGAGCTTTCCAAAAGTGGATTTGCCATCTTGAATGTCCACCAGCAATGTGGAAAGACAGTTCTCTGCATCCCGGCCAGCACCTGGTATGGTCAGTGTCTGGTTTGGTTTTTTTGTTTTCATTTATCCATTCCAGTAGGAGTGTAGTGGTATCTTGTTGAGGTTTTAATGTGCATTTCCTTAATGACTCATGACATTAAACATCTTTTCAGGTGCTTACTTGAAATCTGTATATCTCCTTTGGCAAAGTGTCTGTTCCCGTAGTTTGCCTATCTTTAAAATTGGGTTGTTTTCTTATTGTTGACTTTTGAGAGTTTTAAAAATATATTCTGCATCTAAGTCCTTTGCCAGATACGTGATTTGCAAATATTTTCTCCCCTTCTGTGGTTTATCTTTGTATTTGCTAACATTGCATGTCACAGAGCAAAAAGTAGGAATTTTGACAAAACCCAACTTATCAAAAAATTTAATGGATCATGCTTTTGGTATTGTACCTAATCCAAGGTCACTAAGTTTTTTTCTCTCTTCTCTTCTGGAATCTTTATAGTTCTATGTTTTATACTTAAGTTTATGATCCATTCTGAGTTAATTTTTCTATAGGGTGTGAGATGTAGGTACTTTTTTTGTATATACATATCCATGACCAATACCGCTTGTGAAAAGATGATCTTTTCTCCTTTGGAGTTTTTTTGCACCTTAATTAAAAAATCACCTGACCTCACGTGTGGGGTTCTATCCAGACTGTCATCTGTTCCTTTAATCTATGTGTCTGTACTGTCCCCAGCCCCACAGTCTTGACCACTGTAGCTTTATAGGAAGTCTTTCAAGTAGCATGAGTCCTCCAACTTTGTTCTTTTCCAAAATTGTTTTGGCTACTCTAGTTCCTTTGCTCTCTACATAAATTTTAGAATCAGATTTTCAGTATCTACAAAAACGCCTGCAGGGATTTTGATTGGGAATGTGTTAATCTATAGATCAATGTGGGGAGACTTGGCATCCTAACATTGAGCCTTCCAATGCATGATTATACTACATCTCTCCATTTATTTAGGTCTTCTTTGATTTTTTCAACAGTAATAGTTTTCAGCACACAGATCCTACACATATTTTGTTACATTTATATCTAAATATTCATGTTTTGGGAATTATTATATATGTACTTAAAATTTTTTTCTATTTCCAATTTTTCATGGCCAGTATATATAAATGTGATTGATTTTTAGTTATTGATGTTGTATCTTACAACCATGATAGATACACTTATTAATTCTAGAAATTCCTTTGTAGGTTCCCTGGGATTTTCTATGTAGACAGTGATGGTGTCTGTGAATAGAGAAAGTTTTATTTCATCCCTTCCAAATCTTTAATTTCCTTTTCTTGCCTTACTGGCCTAGCTACAACTTCTAGTACGATATTTAATAGGGGTGGAAGAGAAAACTTCCTTGCCTTGTTACTGATCTTAGGGAGAAAGTCTTTAGTCTTTACAATTAAGTATGAGGGTTTTAGTTTAAGTTTTTAGTAGATGTTTTTTATCAGGTGAAGAAAGTTCCCTAAAGTTTCTATGCCTTGTTTGCTAAGAGTGTTTATCATGAATGGTTGTTGAATTTTGTCCAATGCTTTTTCTGCATCTATTGGTATGATCATGTGGTTTTTCTTCATTAGTCAGCTAATATGGTGAATGATATTAATTTTTTATTGTGGTAAAATATACATAACATAAAATTTACCATTTTAGCATTTTCAAATGCACAGTTCAGTGACATTAAGTACATTTACATTGTTGTGCAATCATCACCATTATCCATCTCCAGAATTTTCTTCATCTTCCCAAACAGAAACCCTTTAAACAACTGCTCCCCATTCACCCATCCTCCAGCCCCTGGAAACTGCCACTTTACTTTCTGTCTCGGTGAATTTGAGTATACTAGGTACCTCATTTTGGTGGAAAACATTGATTAATTTAATGTTGAACCAGTCTCACAGTCCTAGGACAAACTCCACTTGGTCATGTATTATCCTTTTTATATGTTGCAGGATTTGATTTCCTAATATTTTATTGAGAATTTTGGGTCTGTGTTCATGAGAGATATTGGTCTATAATTTTCTTTTCTTGTAATGTTTTTATCTGGTTTTGGTATCAAGATAATTCTGGCCTTAGGAAATGAGTTGGGAAGTGTTTGCACCTCTTCTGTTTTCTGAAAGAGAGTGAGTGGAATTGGTATTATTTCTTCTTTAAAGGTTTGGTAGACTACTCCAGTGAAACCATCTGGGCCTGAAGTTTTGTGGGACGGTTTCTAATTCAGTTCCTTTAATAGGGATATTCAGGTTATGCATTTATTCTTGAGTAAGTTTTGGCAACTTGTATCTTTCAAGGAATTGGTCCATTTTAACTAAGTTGGCATAGGGTTGTTTGTAGTATTCATTTATCATCCCTATAATGTCTGTGGGGTCTGTAGTGATATCTCCTTTTTCATTCCTAATATTGGAAATCTGTGTCTTCTCTCTTTTTTCTTTGGTCAGAGTATGGCTAGGAGTTTATCAATATTATTGTTCTTTGTAAAGAACAAGCTTTTGATTTCATTGATTTTTCAAATTGCCTTTCTGTTTTCAATTTCATTTCTGCTCCTATCTGCATTTCCTTTTTCTGCTTGCTTTGGGTTTAATTTGTTCTTATTTTCCTAGATTCCTTAAGGTGGAAGCTTAGATAATTAACTCAAGACCTGGGATTTCTTTCAGTTCTTTTATAATATAGACATGTAATGATAAAAACTTTCTCCTAAATACTGCTTTAGTAGCATCTCAAAATCCTTGAAATGCTGTGTTCTAATTCAGCTCAAAATATTTTCTTATTTCTCTTTAGAAAGAGCTTCCTTTTTAGAAGTGTGTTGTTTAACTTCCAAATGTTCGGCGATTTTCCAGATAACATTTTGTTATTGATTTCTCATTTAATTCCATATATTCAGAGAACATACTTGCATGATATCAGTTCTTTAACGGTGTTAATGTTTGTATTATGGTCCCAGATCATGGTCTGTGTTGGTGAGTGATACACGCACACTTGCAGAATATGTATTCTGCTATTGTTGGGTATATTATTCCATAAGGGTCAATGTGGTTGATAATGTTGTACTATTTAGTTCTAAAGTTTCCATCGGTTCTTTTTAACATGGTTTCTTTTTGTCTTTTTAGAACTTTTATCTTTTCAATCATTTCAGGAGAGTTGCCTTTACCTCAAGGAGCATGCTTACGATACCTTCTGTCAAGTCTTTGGCAATTCCATCATCTGAGCCTTCTCGAGGGTGGCATGTATGAATTGTCTTTTCCTTGAGAGTTAACCATATTTTTCTGGTTCTTTCAATGTCCAGTGATTTTGGATCACTTCCCAAACATTTTGAATACCGTTGTGGTATTTTGGGTTATGTTAAAATCCTCTGGAGAAGGTTGATGTTTCTTGTTGATTCTTTTCTTTGAGCCATCAGCCCAGCTAGAACTGAAGTTCTGTCTTACTCTCTGTTGGTGGTGGTTCCGACGTCAGTTCTGTTTTCAGGTCCTTGACTGTGCTATTCAGTTCTTCCCCATACGTGCACCATTCAGGGTGTAGTCTTGGATCTTGGAGGTGGTTTATATCACAGTTCAGATTTCGGAAGCTTTACTCTGGTTCTTTGGGTGTGTTCCATACATGTGCAGGTCAATGGTAACCCCAGGATTGGTGTCAGTTAATACACAGAATTAGGGGATCCCCTTTTCCAGCTCTCACCTGCTGAGATTCCCTCCCCACATGCTCCACTTTCTTAGTCCTCAGGCTGGGAAGCCAGAATATCCCGTTTAGGTCCTCTACTGACTTTTTGAGGTATACCTCTCTGAATCTGTTCTTGTAATGGCTGCTCTCGGGCTATCAACATGCACCCTTAAGTTATCAAAGTTTGATGAGCGCTCATATTGTACCCCTTCACACCTGACACTTCTCATGCTCACTCTTCACCTGGAGGTCTGTTTTCATGGACTTCTGTTTCTCTTATTAGTGGGTCACATTGTCCGATTTCTTTGCATACCTAGTAATTTTTTACTTACACTGGACATTGTAGATAACACATTGAAGACTCTGGATTCTGTTATCTTCCTTTGAAGAGTGTTGGCTCTTGCTTTAGCAGGCCGCTCATTTGCGGACTGATTATCGTGAACTTGTGGAGGCTCGGCTTACGCCTCATTAGTGCAGCTCTGTGGAAAGCCCAGCCCTCCTATCCTGGGAGGATTCAAGTCTGGGCTCAGTCTCCACTGGTGATATTGTCCTTTGCTTTTAGGCTTAGTTAGGGTGGGTCTAGACTTGGCCTTCCTCTAGGGCATGGTCCTTACTACTAAGGTGTGGACTTGCTGGCATCTCAGCAGCATACTCGGTGTGTTAGGGACGGCACTCCTCTCCCCTCCAGCTCTGCCAGAATGCCAGCCGCCCTCCCATAAGCCCTTCAAGGTTTCAGTCTGTGCACACACCCCAGCCAGCCCAGACCCATAGGAAAGCCCCCCACAGGCTTCCGAGGACCCTACCATGGGCATGCATGTCCCCCTCTTCAGTGCCTTAATCTGCAGATTGAAGCCCCTCCTGCAGCCCCAAGCTACGGTTTCCACCTCCTCAGCTGGAGTAGCCATGCTCCACCCAAACCCCAGCTCCTAAAGCCACAACCAGAAAAGTGTCCCCAGGAAGAGAACTGGGTGACAGTGGGGCCCATCTTGTGATTTCCCTGCTCTCAGGGGCCACAGTCGTGCACTGTGGCTTGTCCTGTGTCTGAAAACAATAGCCTGATAAATTGCGTACAATTGTATAGTTTATGACAGGAGAGCTTGTGCAGTACCCCACGTGGAAGTCATCTGTGGATTTTAAACACTGCCTACTTTCAAAAATATCTGAGGCAGCTTATGATAAAAGACCTGGTTCAAAGGAATTATTAAAACAACGTTGCAAAATAATACATAAAAAGAAACAGTCATCCTAGAAACATAAAGTTGAAGACAGCCACTGCATTTGAGTAAATCTTATACTGAGGCTTATGAAAAAGTGCAACATTATTTGGACTTAAACATTTTTAGCTCCTTGTCTGTTAAAAGGTGGATTTATTGTAAATTTCAATAACTCTCTCTGGACATATTTAAAGGTTAAGAGCATTCTTCAGTGAGTAATTCAAAAAGGATTCCTCTGTTTAAAAAAACACACCACTTCCAACCTCCTGAAGTTCAGAGAATCCTGGGGTTGTTTGGGAATCATCCCTGTTTAGGAATTATTAAGTTGCGACTGCTCACAGCAGGCCGTGGGATACTGTTGTCCAGAGCATAATTTCCCAGTTGTTTGGCAGGACCCCAAACCTCCAGCTCCCGAGGGTCAGGAGGGAGTGAAAGCACATCTGGGTCGTGTCACTTGGGAGCCCCGTCTGTTGAGCCATCCAGGACATGCTGGTCCGGAGCCAAAATCAAAGACTCACTCATTTGTGAACCGGTCCCTTTTGGGCTCTGTGCCCGACAGGATGTGCATGGTCAGAGCACCGTCCAGGGTCACTATTTATTGCCCGGGGATGGGGGAGAAGCAGTTACCTCTGTGCTGACCTGTCGCCCGGGCGCTCCTGATCTGGGCTCACCGGCCGCTCCCATTGCTGCCAGCCCCTCCTGGGGACCCTTCAGAAGAAGGTGCACCGGGTGGGGGCACGGATCTCTCCATCCCAGGGACCCTGCTGGACCCATAGTCCGGAGACCCCCCTCCGGACTGTCTTCAGTGTGGGGAGCCCCGTGACATCGCCCCTTTGTTCTCCCCACCCCAGGGATGGGCCTGGGGGAGGCAGGGCCAAGCTGTGGCAGAGCACCCTCCGGTGGTCCCCCAGTGGTCTGCCCGTCTCCCCGGGACAGCTGGTCAGGAGCGCAGGCACCAGCGTCCAGGGCAGGAGGCAGGACGGAGAACCCCGCGAGCAAGGGGTCAGGCAGCTGCGTCGTGGCAGGTCCTGTGCTGACGCCTGCGGCGATGCCCACGTGGCTTTCGCAGGAGGCAGGAGGGAGAGCGGCCGGCCCGAAGGCCCCTCTGTCCCCACAGGCTGGCACAACGCCTGGGCACACCAGATTCCGCCCAGCCCCAAGTCCCATTCTGCTGAGGTGGACCTGAGCCCCACCTGGGGACATCTGCTCTGCCCGGGGCTGCACGGGGTTTGAGGAGGAGGAGGCATGTGAGGGCAGTTGCCGCACGCAGGCCCGGGGCTTGGGGGGGCGCCGATCTCATGGGGCCCTGAGGACAGTGGGCTCTTTGCACGCTCAGAGGCCCAGAAGATGGGGAAAAACACCAGCCGGCCACGGCGAGCTGGCGAACAGACAGCGTATCCCAGCCAAGGGAAGCTTTTCTGGAACAGCAAGGCGCCTCTGAGGCCCCCACCCTGTCAAACTTGCCTGCAGACTCTCGAGGTGGATAATTGCAAGGCACTAAGACAGGGTTAACACCAGTTAAACTTCCTGCAATTCATTTTCCTGACAGCTTGTTTTAAGAGATGCCCGTCTCATGTATTAAAAATACCTACTTTTGTGTCGGATCTGGAGAGCAGCTAGAAGACGCTCAGAAAGCTTCCAGTTAAAGCCGCCAGGGGCAGATCTTCATGTTTTGAAAAAGCTCTAACCCCAAACACCTTTTGTGCTTCTGTCCCTCACGGGGACCATGGGAAACTCCTTGGTCTCAAGAGCTGATTGTCCTGGGGCCACAGCAGCAAAGGACAACAGACCAGGCCTCTCAGAACAATAGAAATCTAATCTGGAGGCCAGATTCCAAAATCAGGGTGTGGGCAGGGCCAGGCTCCCTCTGGGGGCTCCAGGGGAGGGTCCTCCCTGCCTCTTCCAGCTTCTGGTGGCCCAGGCGTCCCTGGGCTTGTGACTGCGTCCCTCCCGTTTCTGCCTCCGTCTTCACGTGGCTTCTCCCCGGTGTCTGTGTCTCTCCTCTCTGGCTCCTCCTGAGGACACTTGTCACTGGATTTAGGGCCCCCCCACTCCAGGATGACCTCATCTTGAGATCCTTAATTGCCTCCACAGAGACCCTTTTTCCAAACAAGGTCACGTTCACAGGTTCTGGGGGTATCTTTTAGGACTGGACGTATCTTTTGGGGGCCACCAGTAACCCCACTAGAGCACACTCCAAGGGCAGGGACAGAATGCGGGGCAGGGACAGCTCTCGCGGACAGAGGGCTGGCCCCTGTGGGCTGCCTGCCCGGGCCATCTCAGCCCCAGGCCCGCGTGGGGCCCCTTGGTAAATGCAGGAGCGGGAGGGGGCTGCACGCAGACCTCACAGGCCTCCACTGAGCGTGCCCAGGACAGTCCCAGGACAGCCAAGACGGGGCCTTGGATGTCTCCAGCAGAGGAGATGCCTTCTGGCCTCCCTGTGAGGACACAGCCCTGGTAGGGGTGGGGGCTGGGGGAGGAAGAGGGATGCAGGTCAGGCAGGCCAAGAATCACCTTTCATACATACTCTCCTTTGACCCCCGTGGTGACCCTGTGAGGCTGGGACTATGAACCCATCTTACCACCCAGACGAAGAGGTGCCGCAGGCAGCATGCCAGCAGTGTCCTCCTGTCGCCTCTCCCAGGCCCCTCCACCTCCTCTGTCCCGCCAGGGCCTGGACACACAGAGCCCAGCAGTCCGGATCGCTGGCCCGGCCCCAGCCAGGCAAGGCCCGTGGGCGGCGCAGGGGGAGAAGGGGGAGACGGCAGGTGAGCTTGGGGCCTGTGTTGCCCCGTCTCCTCCCTGCTGTGCAGTGGGCGCCGTCTCCCACCACGGCCGTGGGTTCCGTCACTGGCCCTTGGGCCTGGGGTGGAAAGGGCTTCCCAGGCGAGCCTCAGGATCCTGCACCAGGCCTGGCCAGTCGTCCTACCTGCCCACCCTTGTCAGGCAGACCCACCTGTTCACACCTTGTCAGGAGTCCCACCTGTTCACACCTTGTCAGGAGTCCCACCTGTTCACACCTTGTCAGGTAGACCCACCTGTTTACTCTTTGTCAGGCAGACCCACCTGTTCACACCTTGTCAGGCAGACCCACCTGTTCACACCTTGTCAGGCAGACCCACCTGTTCACACCTTGTCAGGCAGACCCACCCGTTCACACCTTGTCAGGTAGACCCACCTGTTCACTCTTTGTCAGGCAGACCCACCTGTTCACACCTTGTCAGGCAGACCCACCTGTTCACACCTTGTCAGGAGTCCCACCTGTTCACACCTTGTCAGGCAGACCCACCTGTTCACACCTTGTCAGGAGTCCCACCTGTTCACACCTTGTCAGGTAGACCCACCTGTTCACACCTTGTCAGGCAGACCCACCTGTTCACACCTTGTCAGGAGTCCCACCTGTTCACACCTTGTCAGGCAGACCCACCTGTTCACACCTTGTCAGCTACCCCTTGGCTGCAGCTGTTCACGTTGCCTCCCGGAGTGTGCTGGCTGCTCCCTGCCGGGTCCTGTCCGACACTGTGATGAGCCACACTTGAGCTCAGGTGGACTTGATGACCACACGCGAGCCTGCTGTGGTGGGACAGGTGCCTGTGACAGCGGAGGGGATCAAATGGGGAGAACCAGCCACGGCAAGAAGGGTGTGGTGAGGTCTGGGGCTCCAGGGGCCATCCTTTCTGCTCCGAGCTTGAAACCTTTAGCGACCCTGTGAGGTCTCTGAGCCTGGGTCAGGGTCTGCGAAGGCATCTCTGAGCAGCCATGTGAAGACCCAGGGGACGTGTGTGCAGAACAGGCCTGGGCTTCCACCTGGGCCCCAGCACGTGAGATGGCTCTGCTGTTTGGGGCAGCCTGGGCACAGGCATGGACACTGGGACCCCGTCAGGAGACTGCACTGGCCCAAGGGTGAGCTGGAAAGGGGGCGGCGGCAGTGAGGCCAGGCTGCGGGCAGTTCCCTGGCGCCCTCCAGCCCAGCACATGGGCACCCTCCCAACCCACTGGGCTCCCTGGCCTGGGCACAGGGGGCCCCTGGTGGCTCTGCCTCAAGCCCCCAGATCCCTGCTCCATCCCCTGGGGCCCCGGTGGTTCTCAAAAGAGCCAAAAGCTCCCCTCCCTGTCCTGCCCCTGACAAGGATTGAAAGGAGCTGCCAGACAGCGACCCAGGGGCTGGGGTCAATGGCAGCCCCGCGGCAGCCTGATGGGGAGCGTCTGGTTGACATTTATAGCATTTAGAGCTAATTCCAGCCCTTTCTGGGGGACCTCCTGCTGAGTTTTAACGGACTCCTTCCCTGACCTTTTTAACTAGCTCGAAAAAGAGATGGGACACCCCTGGGTTGACTCCCCACCACTCTCCCAGTGGGGAGAGGTGCAGGAACTACAGTCGGAACCCAAGTACCAACGTGCCAGAACTCAGGCAGAAACGGATCTCCAGGGAGGCTCTGGTCTCCAGGAGCCGACAGCTCAGGCCACAGCTGCCTGGGAACTTCCACTTCTATTGCCAATAAATTAAATTTGTTTTTGTTTCTCCTGCCCTGGAGAAACGACTGCTGTCAGAGCGTGGAGCCCAGGAGGGAGGACTCTTGATGAAGGACCCCCACCCCAGAGGGGCTGGGGCTGCACAGGCCCCTTATGACCCCTTTCTCTGCACTCTGTGCCCCCCCCGGGAGATGGAGCCGGCATCCCTGGCCACCCGCATGCGGGTCCCAGGAGACTCTGACTCTTCCATGCAGTGTGGCCCCTGGAACACGGAAACACTTCACAAATGTCAGGGGCTTTGTCACTTTACAGACTTGGGGGTCAAGTAGTTCCATCTCCACAAATAACGGGAGCACCCACGGTGCCAAGCCGGGATGTCTGCTTGTCCCTTGCTACCAAAGGAGGTGACAGATGCTGAACGATGCTTGTGACCCTCGTGCATCTCTGCCAGCGTTGGGTGTCACACCGTCACCTTTGGGGTTGCTTTGGAAACCAGATGCCGTGCGTGCATCCGACCCTCTGAGTCCAGTCGGGAAACTGGCTCCATTAACGGGGCTGGAGGTTCGGGCGCTGGTATTTGTCAGGCGTGCCTGGCAGGATGGAGAGGGTTTTGGTGTCACCTGTGTTCATTGGTCCCAAAGGCTCCAGTGCTCCTGGAGTTGCCGGAGAGACCATCTAGTGCATTGGGAGGCGTTACCTCGTGAAGCCAGGTCAGGTCATATCGAGCCCCCCATGGGAGCTCGTGCAGGCCCCCTCGGCCCAGGGTCAGACGTGGGGCCTCCGTGCACACATGGCCCCACAGACTTGTCACCGTGGGCTCCCTCTCTCTGCAGCTACCTCTGCCCTCTGCCCTCCCAGCACGGCTCCTGAACCCATGGGCACAGTCCCTGAATCTCCACATGTCAGGGAGCAGCAAGGGCTGGGAAGGCGTGGGGATCACAGGGAGGTCCCAGCCCGGAGTTTTCCATGAACAGGTGGGTCCAGGTGCCGGAGCGCGGCAAGGCATGAGCAGCTTGCCTCTGCCCCTGAAAATAAGCAAAGCTGTCACCGCCTAGAACCGTGGCTTCCTTCCCTGTGACAGGGCCCATCAAGCAGGCAGGTCTGGAGCCAACTTCTGCTCTCCACAAAGCTGCTGGCATTCAGCAGAAGTGGCTCTGGGTGTCCCTGCGGATGGCCGCTGGGCAGTGGCTCTGAGCCCCTGGCTGGCAACAAAGCGACTACAGTAGGCAGCACAGACGGGACAGCTGGACGTGGATTTCCGCAAGGACGTGTGTCCAGGGTGGCTGGAGGAAGCCCCTCCGGCCGGAAGAGATGGACCCTGGGCCAGTCGTAATCTCCAGCTGAAAGCTTTTACGGCAGATGGCCCCTGGACCCCGGGAATCCAGGCAAACAGCCAGGGCGGGCCTCGGTCTGCAGGAGCTTCCTGGGGGCCAGCAGGGACCTGAGGCACTGCCCAGGGCGGGGGGCGTGGCTGCCCAAGAAGCTGCCCCGAGTTTCTTCTCAGTGCCCCCGGTCCTTCCCGGGAGACTGAGGGGAGATGTTGTCTCAGACTGGCCAGTCTGGTTCCTGGGCAAGGGCCGGCAAAGCGGGCCGGGGGACAGAGCATCTGTATCCTGTGCCCTGGGCCCCCCAGTGCTGTGACCGATTCAGGGTCAACCCAGCTCCCAGCTCCTGGCGCTGCTCACCCCTTGTCACAGCAGACAGTGCCAGGCCCGGCACGACCCCAGGAGTGCCCAAAGCCCATGGCTCATGGCTCATGCCCAAAGCCCATGGCCTGGCCAAAACAGGGCCAGTCGGCTCTTTGCACCCCTCCTAGGGCTCCCTATGAGGACAAGGAAGAGTGAGATTGCTCTACGAGCAGTGTCAGGCTTCCTAAAGCAAGGAGGGCTTCCTGGAGGAGGGGCCGAGGGGCTTTCAAGTCTGGGGAAGGGGGTGGTTTGCTGTCCCCCAGGTTCCCCGAGCATCTGAGCTTTGGCCCGGTAGGACGAAGGCTTGGGCTCCTTGGCCCTGATGTTCTCACCTTCTCCCACCTGCTCAGCTGGGCCCCGGGTTGCCCCCTCCAGGAAGCCCTCCATCCCTCCACCCCACAACTCCCGTAGCCATCCTCGGGCTCCACTTCCTCCTTGAAGAACGTGGGCAGAGCAAGCGAGGCAGCTCTGACTCCCCGGCATCTGGCTTGGTTGGCGGGGGGGCAGGGGGGGCAGACGGACAGCTCAGCGCAGGAGTGAGCAAAGCCTCCATTCGACCGAAGCTTTGCTCCCGCAAGTTGTTATGTTTGGTTCTAAGACCTGCAGAGGGCTCGTTTCTCAACATCCCCTCTACAAAGCTGTTTCTATTTCAGTGAAAATTGAAGGCGTTTGTGGTTTTAATTGCCGACCAGTCCCTGGGCCCGTTTCCACTCTGGCTGGACCAGGGCTCTGCAGAAGAGAGTGTGTGCACACTGGAAGTTTATTTCTATGTGCGCGTCTTGCTCAAAAAGAGAAAGAAAAAAAGGAACATCCGTGAAGGGCGGGCAGGCTGACGGGGAGGCTGGGCTTCTCTGCCAAGCAGATTGCAAGGCGGTCTCTCTGGGGACAAACACCTGCTCCTCGTTCAAAATAGACGGGCGTCCACCAGGCCCACCTGGACGGGCCAGCAGATGCTCGGGCCGGGCGCTGGCAGCTGCACCGCAACCCCCCTCAGCAGGGCCCTGGGCTCGGGATGGAGGTGCCTCTCAGCAGAGAAGGGTCTTGGGTGCATTTTATCCCGAGGGAACCTGGGGTGCTGAGTTGGAGAGGGGCCCCCGAGGCACCTGCTGACCCCGCCCCTCCCGACAACAGTCAGAGAGATACTGTCCTACTGTCTGGCCCTCGTCCTTCCACGCCTGGGGGCTCTTGGCTGGCAGGTAGTCGATGCTGAGAGTCGACGGTGCCTAGACGCACACTCGGCCGCCTTTCCCAGCCTGCAGCCCATGGATTCACCCAGGTCAGCTTCTCTGCTCTGCCTGCAGTCCCCGGGAGGGCCCGGGGCGGGGAGAGCAGCTGTCTGCAGCAGCAGGGGTGGCAGGCGAGGGGCTCAGGAGACGTCCAGCCTCAGCTCCTCCCGCTGGCGCCCTGGAGCGGGAGCTGCCCGGAGGTTGTCCTGCCCGGAGGTGGGGCTGGGCTGTCACCCTCACGTCGGGCATCTCTGGGCCAGGAGTGACTCAGGTCACACAGGCCTGCAGCAGGGCCAGCACCTGCAGCCAGTCACAGCGCAGGGGGCCTGCGGGACACCAGAAGACCGCCCCGGCCCAGCGGAGGACACGTGCTCTCCACCCGGGGCTTGGGCCTCTGTCCAAGGTCCCCGCCCAGGCACAGCCACGAGCAGCAGAGTTCAGCGGGTCTGTGACACTTGCCAGCGGCCAGGGTGGAGTTCAGGGTGATGAGTCAGGAGATGGGCGGCCATGCATCCAGCATGGGTGGGGCGGGCGTGCCATTGGCAGAGAGTCGGGGGTGGGGGCAGCTGTGGTGATGTCCTCGGGGGGACCACGCAGGCAGAGCCGTTGGCCCCAGAGGACCAGGCACCCCAGCTTGCCCATCCGCAGACCTCGAGCATCCAGCCCTCCGTGCCCTGGTCCCACAGATGCAAGGACAAGCATGGCACCTGCGTCCCGGGTTGCCGTGAAAATTCCAGGAGCCTCAGCCCTCGGCCCCGGCAAGCACCCACGAGGCCTCAGACGTCAGCCCTGGGCCTCAGCCAGGCAGCTGAGCTCTCAAGCCTCAGTTTCCTCGTCTGTAGGGTGGGGACAGAGCCCACCCCGCCTGGGCCTCCGGCCCCCGGTGCAAGGCAGTGGGACCCACGACGGGGGAGTTTGTGGGGGAGGAGAGGTCTTCTGAACGACAGGGAAGCGCGCCAGAGCCCGAGGGCTCACCCGGGACGTCACCCCTGCCACCTCCACCGCTGTGGCTGGGGGTGAGGGCAGCTGACTCCGCGCAGGGCCAGCCCATGACCCCTCTGTGGCACCAGGTTCAGCCCAGTTTGGCCATGCATGGGGGAAGGCGGCCGCAGGAGCTTAGCCCCCGTGGCCCTGAGGAGGGTGACCAATCCCCGTGTGCTTGGGACTGAGGGCTTCCTGGGCTGTGGGACTTCCGTGCTAAAGCCAGGAGTCAGGAGCAGGCAAACCAGGGCTGGGCCCCCCCAAGTGCCGGAGGGAAGTGGCCCCTGGTGCCCATCTGAGAGCTTGTTGAGCAGGGCAGAGGCATGGCCAGGAAGGTTAGGGTTTAGGTCTAGCTGGTTGAGGAACACTGTCCTGGACGGGCTTGAGGCTTGGGTGGCAAATGCTGAGACCCCTTGGACTGGCCCAACATCAGGCCCCTGCCCTTGGGCCGCAGACAAGGGCTCCCGGCGACGCTGTGCCCAGGTGGGGGGCACTGCCTGCCCAGGCCCCACTGCTCCCCACCCCCAGTGGCCTCTGCCGGGTGCTGTGGCTCCATCAAAGCGCTGCCCTCCTCCCAGGGGCTCAGGGGCCTCTGTTCCCCCAACAGTGGGTATCTTTCCAAGAGGTCTGGGTCCTAAGCTTGGCTGGCCCAGGCAGGCTCCAGGCGGGCACAGGGGGTCAGTCAGTGGGGGCAGCGGCAGGCAGGACGCAGCTGCTGAGGGTGAGGCTCAGGGGATGGGGGACAGACAGCAGGGCCCTCTTGCTCCCTGGCAGCCAGCTGGAGGACTTGGGGGCCGCCACCTACAAGGGCAGGAGGGGCTGACCTCTCCCACGGCTCTGTCAGAGGCCGCTGGTCCCCCTCAGGGGCCCCTGGAGCCACCGGCTCAGACACATCTGGCCTTGCACCATCTGTCTCTGGGCTAGGGCCTGGAGTCAGGGAAGGAGCCCCCTCAGCCAGGGGGACGTCACAGACGGAGGGTCATCAGAGGGACAAAGCGCGGGGGGGCGGGCGCTGAGGCAGGGTCACCTGTTCACATAGACGGACCTGGCGGCCCCTTGCTAAGTGCTTAATCCTCTAATTTTGTGCCCGTTTTATTTATTTATTTTTTAAAATTATTTATTTATTTATTTTTATAAATTTATTTATTTTTTTAAAAATAAATTTTTTTTAAATTTTTGGCTGCATTGGGTCTTCGTTGCTGCACGCAGGCTTTCTTTAGTGGCGGCGAGCGGGGGCTACTCTTCGTTGCGGTGCGCGGGCTTCTTATTGCGGTGGCTTCTCTTGTTGCGGAGCATGGGCTCTAGGCGTGCGGGCTCAGTAGTTGTGGCTCGTGGGCTTAGTTGCTCCGCGGCATGTGGGATCTTCCCGGATCAGGGCTCGAACCCATGTCCCCTGCGTTGGCAGGCGGATTCTTAACCACTGCGCCACCAGGGAAGTCCCTAGCTTGTTTTTTCAAATCTGCTCATGCTTTACTCATGTTCAACCCGCTCTTTTATTTATTTTGTTAAAAATTCTTCCACCTTGTTTTTTTTTTTTTTTAAATGAGCAGAGCTTTTATTTTATTTATTTATTTTTTGGCTGCGTTGGGTCTTCGTTGCTGTGCACAGGCTTTTCTCTAGTTGCGGCGAGCGGGGGCTGCTCTTCATTGTGGTGCGCGGGCTTCTCATTGCGGTGGCATCACTTGTCGCAAAGCACAGGCTCTAGGCGCGCGGGCTTCAGTTGGTGTGGTGCACAGGCTTAGTTGCTCCGCGGCATGTGGGATCTTCCCGGACCAGGGCTCGAACCCGTGTCCCCTGCATTGGCAGGTGGATTCTTAACCACTGCACCACCAGGGAAGTCCATTCCTATTTTTTTTATTGTGGTAAAATTCACATAAAATTTACCACCTTAATCATTTTTCAGAGTTCAGTTCAATGGTACTATGTACATTCACATTGTTGTGCAACTGTCACCACCATCTATCTCCAGAACTCTTTTCATCTTGCAAAACTGAAACTATACCCATTAAACACTCACTCCCCATTCCCCCCCCACCAGCACCTGGCAACCACTGTTGTGCTTTTTGTCTCTGAATTTGACTACACTAGGGACCTCAAACAAGTAGAATCAGAGTATCTGTCCTTTTGTGACTGGCTTATTTCACAGAGCATAATGTCTTTGAGGTTCATTCATGTTGTAGCAGGTGACACAATATCCTTCCTTTTTAAGGCTAAATACTATTCCATTGTATGGATATGCCACAGTTTGTTTATCCGTTCATTTGTGGATGGATACTTGGTTGCTTCCACCTCTCAGCTATTGTGAATAATGCTGCTGTGCCACGTGGGTGTGCAAATGTCTCTTTGAGACCCTGCTTTCAATTCTTTGGGGGATATACCCAGAAGTGGAATTGCTGGGTCAATTTTTAAATTTTTTTGAGGAACTGCTAAACTCATTTCCACAGCAGCTGTACCATTTTACTTTCCCATCAACAGTACACGAGGGTTCCAATTTCTCCACATCCTCACCAACACTTGTTATTTTCTGTTTTTCTTTTTTTAATAGTAGCCATCCCAGTCAGTGTAAGATGATATCTCTTTGTGGTTTTGATTTGCCACTTTCCTGATTAGTCATGGTGAGCATCTTTTCAAGGGTTCATTGGCCATTTGTATACCTTCTTTGGAAGGTCTATTCAAATCCTTTGCCCATTTTTAAATTGGGTTCTTTATTTTTTGGTTGTTGAGTTTTAGGAATTCTCTATGTATTCTGGATATTATTCCCTTACCAGACATGAAATAACAAATCCTTTATCAGATATATGTTTTGAAAATATTTCCTCCCAATCTGTAGCTTGCCATATTCTCTTAACGATGTCTTTGCAGAGCAGTTTTAATTGTAATAAATACAACTTAGTTTTTTTTCTTTCATGGATCATGCCTTTGTTGTTACATCCAAAAACACGTTGCCGAACTCAAGCTCACCTAGATTTTTCTCCTGTGTTATTATCTAGAAATTTTATTGTTTTGCATTTTACATTTAGGTCTGTGATCCATTTTGAGATAATTTTTAAGGTTTAAGGCCCATTTTTTAACATATGGTTGTCCAATTGTTCCAGGACCATTTGTTGAAAAGACTATCCTTTCTCCATTGAGTTGATTTGCTCCTTTGTGAAAGGCAGTTGACTATATTTGTGAGGATGTAGTTCTGGGCTCTCTATTCTGTTACCAGTGATCTCTTTGTCTGTTCTTTCCCCAGTGCCATGCTGAATTGATGACTTCATAGTAAGTCCTGAAGCTGGGTAGTCAGTCCTCTGACTTTGTTTTTCTCCTTCAATGTTGTGTTGGCTGTCCTGGGTCTTTTGCCTCCTCTCCATATGAACTTCAGAATCAGTTCATCAATATCCACAAAATAACTTGTTGAGATTTTGATTGGGGTTGAGTTGAATCTATAGATGAAGTTGAAGAGAATTGAAATCTTAACAGTATTGAGTCTTCCTATCCATGAACATGGACTCTCTCTCCATTGATTTAGATATTCTTTGATTTTTTCATTAGAGTTTTGTGATTTTCCTTCTATAGATCCTGTACATACTTTGTTAGATTTATACCTAATGTATATCATTTTTTTTGGTGCTAGCAGCAAGCGGGAGGCAGGCAGGTGGCCTAGATGCACGTCTCCACCCTGCACTTGCTCTCGGGGTGACGGGAACCTCCCGTTGCCTCAGTTTCCCCATCTGGTCTGCGGTGAGGACGCAGTGAGCTTTCATCTGTAGGTCACTGAGAGCCGCACCTGGTGGGGAGCCCCTGTGTCAGGATTTGGAAATAAAGGCCACTGGCCTTCTGCTCTTCACGCAGGACATTTCCAAACTTCCTTCAACGACTGGCTTTAGCAGTTAGTTTAAACAGGAAGTCTGCCTTGGGCCCAACCCAAACCCACTTTGCTTTGGTTCAAGAGGAATATCTTTGATGTCCAAGTTCCTGGGCCTTTGACCCACTGGGCGCACATACGTGTTTTTACCCCACAAGCAGGAGGGGGCACAGGGCCCATCACCAGGTGGGTCAGCTGCGGGCCGGCCGGGCCATGCAGCTGCCACAGAAGGCCAGGCGTCTCCCCCTGGGTGGACCCCAGGCTCCCTCCGACTGTCCAGCTCACAGACGGGCTGCTGCAGCTTTCCTTGGGTGCCCGTGGCCACGGGGAACAGAACCCCGGAGCTTCCCGCCCCATGTCGGGTGATGGACGGGGAGCCAGGTGTGCGTGTGTCCCGGGGGGCCCGCAGCTTCGTCCCACTCCCACCGCCCGGCCAAGGTCAAGGGAGCCCTGGGTCTAGGCCAGAGCCCCAAGCGGCCACCTTTGGTTTAGAAGTAGGTCAATCAACCGGGCGAGAGTGGCCCTGCTCCTCCCCGTTCCCCGGTGAGCATGTCTCCTCCTGCGGGTCGGGATCACCGTGGGGCGGCCACGGCCTGCGGACCCTGCTGACATCTGGGTGAAAGGGGCCTCTGGCGGCCTTGTCACGTCCCTGCGAGATGCCTGGGATCCCAGGCGGTCTGTGTCCTGAGAGCCACAGAAAGCAGACCCGCATGGGTATCACGCAGCCATGAATATTCATGCAAGCAATTGACTCGCAAATCCCAAGTAATTTACATGTCATAAACTGTGTGGATGTCTTTTCGGAATAAGAGCTGTCAGAGAAAATGAATCTTGATTACCAGTCGAAACAGGGAAACAGACTCTGTGTCTGCACCCACGTCTCTGTCTGCATCCTCGCAAGGCCACCTGGAGACACCTTTGTGCGACCATCCTTCAAAGTCTCAGCTCCAGGGGCTGAACGTTAGCGAGAATAAGGAGAGAAGGAAGCGGTGGGTTCCAGCGTGAGCTGCGGGCTGACATGCCCGCCCACACTCCTCTCTGCGGGCTGTGAGCACTGTCGCAGGGACGGTGGTGTCCCTCGGTCAGGGACACTCAGGGCTCCGTGTGGAGTCAGTCTGTGTCCCTTCCAGTGTTCCGGACTGGGAGAAGGTCTAGAAATCGTGGCTGCAATTGACTGGCTTGGGGCCTCTCACCCAGTGATGCGCTGGGTCAGCTCGGGGAGGGCACGGCGCAGTGGTCCGGCCTTTGAGAGGGAGGGGCCCTCACCCTCTGGTGGCCGCTCTTGACTTGGGTCTCAGGTGATAAGGAAGGTTCTGAGCTGGGTGAGCAGACCTCACATGAGGGGTCCGTGACGAAGGTGTGATTAATGTACGGTCCCCATCAAGCCCTGTGACAGCCCCGACGTGGTTGCTCCCAGCATCACTAATGATAGTTTCGAGAGCCGACTCTGATCCCCATGGCCACCCTTGGGGCTCGGGGCTCTCCCGACTGTCCCTGTTTATAGGTGAGGAGACTGAGGCTCAGGTGGGGAAGCCGCTTGCTCTGACTCTTATCCTGGGACTCGCCGCCCCTCCCAGCGTCCTGTCCTCAGCGCTTAGTTCCTTGACAAAACTCTGGTTCATTTCTGAGGCTTGGTGGGTGAGAGGACAAAAGAAGAGGATGCCTTCCCGGGAGCACGCCCTGCGGCCTCTGCCCCCTGGGAAATCTTGGTGCATCTGGATTCTTCGTGGGGTACAGAGAAGGCCATGATTTGTTTCTGGAAGCTATGGCCCCAAACACAGGCTGCCCTGGGGTCCCTGCTGCTCCTGTAGTGTCCTCCAGAGGGACTGCTTGCCCACTGGTCCTATAGGGGGGGCTTCATTTTTTAGCGCAACTTTGCTCATGGCTCCTTTTAAATGAATGACTCATCCTTGACCTTGTGCAGAGGCTGACGCATCCTGTTTTGGGGGTGACCAGGGGGTCCGGGGGCTGCACCTCTGTCTCCCCCGCTGACCAGAGATGGGACCAGGGGAGTGCAGGCGCCACGGGCTGTGGGGTGGATGCCACCTGGAAACCGTTCTGCGTGGCTTCTCGTAAGAACTCCGAGCTGCCCTGTGTGCGGTGCGGTGCCCAGTCTGAATCCCGGGGAGCTTTCGGTGTAAAATACACACCCGTGATTCCAGAGAGCTTGTATGAAGGGAAAATGTACAGGATCTCACTAACGCTTTTTATACTGGTTGCATGTTGAAATAATATTTTGAATATATTGAGTTAAATAAAATCTATTAATGAAATTATTTTCACCTGTATCTACTTTTTTTAGTGCAGTCCCTAGAAAACTGTAAATCATTTACGGCTGGCACAAACTGCACTATTCTATCCGGCTGTACAGCCGCAGGCACTGCCTCCGGGAAAGGAAGCTGCCTGTCCGTGCACACAAAGCTCCCGTGTGTGCCAGAGCCTCCCCCAGGTTAGGGGCCCCCCCATGTGGAGACAGCTCATCCCTTCCTTTGCCAGCTGTTCTGGACTGAATGTTTGTGTCCCCCCAAATTCATGTTTTGAAGCACCACCCCCAAAGTCATGGTATTAAGGGACGGGGCATTTGTGGGGTGATGAGGTCATGAGGGTGCAGCCCCCATGATGAATTAGCGCCCTTATAAGAAGAGGCCAGAGAGCCCCTCGCCCTCTTTCTGCTACATGAGGACACGGAAGGCAGCCTCACCTGAGACCGTCCACTCCGGCACCTGGTCTCAGCCCTCCAGCCTCCAGAGCTGTGAGAAGTAGATTCTGCCGTTCATGAGCTGCTCAGTTGAGGGTACTGTGTTAGGGCAGCCCGGGCGGGCAGTCATTCATTTGTTCCTTCACACGGTCAGTGTGTGGGTGACTGGAGGGCACCAGGCTCTGTCCCCAGGCATCCACAGGGAGGGGTGGCAGCAACTAAGAGACACACATCATCACAAGTACCCGGGGGAACCGCTCTCCCTCGGCCTCTCCACCCTCCCCGGCTGCGCCACTGCCCACCTGGCCTGCTGGGGGCGTGAGGACGGCCTGCCCCCGCCTGGCGCTCTGAACAGCCCCGTTCACAGTCATGCAAATCGCCGTAATTGCAGGTGGGAGGTGGGGCCACAGGAGAGGCTGAAAGGCTGTCTGCTCCCCGCACAGGCGGCCGGTTCAGCTGGATCGCGCTTCTGCATCAAAAACCTAACGTCAGTGGCTTGACACACTCCCAGTCTAACAGATGAACCGATTGTGCCTTTGGGACAAACACGGCGTTAGGAGGGAGACTGAGTTCCTTGCGTGGGTGGGAGAGGACGCAGAGGAAGTGGCCCCGGATGAGATGCCCACTGCAGGGGGCAGCCCCTACGGGGTGGGCAGCCCCCAGCCTCCTCCGCGTGGTGGAGGACAGGTTGGTGGCCACGCCCCAGGTGCCACCCTGCCCATCGCTCCCTGGGGGCAGGTAACCCCCGGGAGCCTTCTCCATCCGCTCAGGCTGCTCTGACGGACCAGGCTGGGGACTTCTAACAACACGTGTGTTTCTCACAGCCCTGGGGCTGGACAACCAGGATCCAGGCGCTGGTACTGACCGTGTCTTCTCCCTGTCCTCACGTTGGGGGGCGAGCAGGGGCCTCCCTGGGCCTCTGACCCCATTACGGGGCTCCACCCTCACGACCTCGTCACCTCCGGGAGGCCCCACCTCCTAACACATCACCTTGGGGGATAGGATTCGACAGGTGAATTTCGTAGGACACACTTTCTGTCCACAGCGGTGTCGCCCCCTCTGTGTAATGTGAGGTTGGAGCGAGGGTTAGAAACGTAACACACAAAATAAATACACAGGTGAGGGGGGCACCAGGGACGTAGTCTGTGAGGCTGTGAGGCTGGGCCTGCAGACCCCACTCGGGGGGCGGGTGGCAAATGGCAAAGCAGTGGCCAGAGAGCCGGGGCTCTGGCCGACCCCTATTTCTGGCGGAGAGCTTTCTTCAAAGGCATCTAGTCTGAACATCAAATTTGGATTCCGGGTTCAAGCACCCTCTTCATTAGAGTCTAATTTTCAGAGCCAGGTAATTATCGTCTAAATCTGCTAATTTTCATCCCTCAACAGAAACCAGTGTGCGGTGATTATAATAAGCCGGGGTGTTGGCCGAGGGGAAGTGTGTTCAGAAACATGTCCCCTCGGTGGTGGCATGGACTGGGGGCCCCAGGGTCTGCTCGGAATCAGGGGTGCAGCAGCTCAACGGCGTGGAACCTGATGGCCTTCTCAGTGGCGACTTGGAGGGAGGCCAAGGCCTCGAGCTGTCATGAGGCATTTCCCTCGTTGAAGTGACCACCCGGGCTCTGCGTGAGCCAGTGTCACCCAACCATACTCAGGTCCGCTCGCCCACGCGCAGTAAAGCCAATCTGCTGTCACCTGGTTGTGATGAAGGAAAATACAGCGTTTATTGTTGGCGCCAAACATGGAGTCCAGGGCAGCTAGCGCTGAAAAAGCCCAAACTCCCCAATGGGTTTCAGGGGAGCATTTTTAAAGGCCCAGTTGGGTCGGGGGTCTGGGGGGGAAGTCGCAAGGTATGTGATCAGCTCATACACAATTAATTCTCTGATTGGCCGACGGTGAGGTAACAGGGTGGGGTCACAGGGGTTCACATTATCAATCCTCAGACTCCAGGAGGCCTGGGGGCTACATGATTATGGTCATCAAGTACTTAACATCTTCCATTTGGTGGGGGTTTTAGCATCTATGAAACAACTCAGGAAGCGTGCATCAGATACTGTGCGTACTTCAGAGAGGAGCTACAGCAGAGGACGTGGGGGAAGGGTCTGTCCCGGGAAGGACCCAGAGGCCCTGCTCGGTTACACCAAGAGCAAACAGGACCAGACACGGGAGACAAGTGTGCACACACGCAGCTCACACACACGTGCACACATAGACACAAACACGCATGCACAGTAAGCGGGACCGAGGTTTGGGAGCTTGAGGGAAGACCACTTAGACACCGTCAAAGCACAGACCCCTTAAAGGAGGCCAGTCACTCGTCTCAAGGTGGGCTCAGCCGCCCAGGGCCCTCTCATGTTTGATTTCACCCTCACTTGAGTTTGATTCAGCAGCCAGCTCTTCTCTTTCAAGCTTTAATTACATGCTGCTGGTTTTTCAAAAAGTCAGACCCACAGGTCAGATTCGCTGATGAGCCTCTCTTCACGGGAAATAAAAGTAAAAGACACTGCCCCCACCCCCACCATGCTCCTTACCCTACTCTGCAGTGTGGCGGGAGGGGTGGGACACCACAGGTGGTGTGCCCAGTTACCTTTATAAAACCAGTGCCCACCTGGCCAGCTGGCTGCTGGCAACCTGTCCCTAGAACCAGAGTCTATAAAGAGAGAAAAAAATAGTCCCTAAACTCTGGGGTCAGATAGCCCAGTCAGCCACACAAATGACCCCTGCCCACCGCTCCCACCGCATCCCCCTGCCTTCACAGGACCTGTTGTCAGTGCTTGGGGCAGGGGGTGGGGGGGATTGTATTTTATTTAAGCAAGGTTTCCCCCCAAGGAGAAAATTCAGTGGTGGGACAGATAAATTAAAAACACAGCACTTTGTAAGGCAGTGTCTCACCTAACCTCTGCTGCATAACAAAAGAGCCCCAAACTTATTGGCTTAAAACACTAGCTATTTATTTGCTTGTGATCCGTTGGATGGCAAGTTGAGCTGGCTCAGCCAGTCTCAGCTGGAGTCACTCACGTGGCCTCGGTCATCTTGTGGCTGCACTGGGCCTGGATGGGTCTGAGACAGCCTCATTCATCTGTCTGGAGGCTGGTGCTGGCTCTCACCTGGGCCTCTGTCCCAGGGTGAGAGGCAAATCAGGGTCTGTTCACATGGTGGCCGCCACATTCTGAGAGAGCCAGCAAGAGAGTGTGAGGCCTGGCTGGGAAGGCACAGGCCAACACGGCCACTGCATTTCGCTGGTCAGAGCCAGCCCAGTCGAGGGGTGGGCCACAGACCCTACGTCTCTGTGAGGAGTGGCCAAGTCACGTTGCAAGAGGTGGGCGTCCAGGGTGGGAGCCACTCTCGGCCGTCCTAAGGGCCATCTGCCACGGGCCACAGGGTGGCAAGTTCATGGCACAGTCTGGTCCAGGAGAGCTTGTGAGGAGCTGCCTCACCATCTGGGATGACTAGGGGAGCCTAGGTGCCACCGCACGGCCCCTGGGGGGTCCTGGTGATTGTAAGGATGCGGGCAGGCACAGTACTGCCCCTGGGCAAGCGTGCCACTTGGTGGTGTGGGGGCCGGTGGCGGCCATTCCAGAGACACCTGGACATACGGGGCTAGAGCCGTGCCTGGGCCTCAGGGGAAAGCAGCCACCGTGATCGGCTGTCTCCCCGCCCAACGGGTGACCTTGAAGTTGTTTCTCCCATCATAGAAGTGCTCAGGCCCGGCGTCGCTGTGGGTTTTACCCTGTAGCTCTGCGTTGGTGAGAATCTGCGGTTAGTCCATGGGGACGACGACAGACCGACCAGAAGAGGCAGAGACCTCACGGCGCTGACCGTTATGCAACCGACCGCGTCAGTGCCCTCAAGTGGCGGGCTTGCCTACCAGCTCAGCCCAGGCCCGGCCCAGTACAGGGACCAGGCCCATACAAGGAGGGAGGCCAAGGCCCGGGAGTGCCTCGAGTGGCCTCCCTGGCCCAGGAGGGGCCGGTGCTAATTGAAGGGGGGAGGGGCACAAGGTTGCCCTGAATGAGCCCCAGCAAGTGCACCTGGAACAGTTGCCAGAGGCTGCAGTTAGCGCCCAGGTCGATGGCGGGAGACGTGGGCCAGCAACACCAGGAGCAGAGGACGGGGGACCCCAGCCTGTGGGGGCTCGTGCACCCACCTCGAGGGCAAACCGATGCCCCGAGTTCCTGCCCCTCCCCCATGTCTCCCCATGTGTCTGCAGGTTGCAGGTACCCAGGCTTGGCTGGGAAGGCAGCTCCAAGATGCCCCCACGCTGCAGTTTACCCTGCGATTCTACCGAGGGGGAAAAACCCCAATTCACGAACTCAGTGAGTCATTCTGGGGGAGGAGGGGCCCTGGCAGCTCAGGGCGCCTCCCGGAAGATGGACTTGTTGGAAGACTCGGGAAAGCATCTCTGCTCAGGGCACTTCCATGGGAAGGAGACTCAAATTGTTGGAGGAAAAACGTAAGAAGGAACCTCTGACCTGGGAGGTCAGCAGCAGCAAAGACACCTGTGCAGAAGGAGACATGCTCTGCCCTGGAGCCTCCTGCACCGCCAAGTGCGCGGCTCCAGGGGCCCTGAGAGGCTGAGGGTGTAGGGGGACCTCCTCTCGGCATCACCCTCGCTGCCCCCATGTCCACCCACCCCGGGGCCTGCCTCAGCCCCCCAGTCCCTCCCAAACTTCCATGTGTCCATCCCCACAGGCACCGCCCTAACACAGATGCATCACCTCCCTCCTGGGCCTGGGCCCCTCCCTGGGCCCTCTGCCCCCAGGCCCTACCCACCCTGCGTGCAGAACTCTCCCGAAATGCAAACGCCGCTGCACCTGCAGTCTCCTGCTTCGCCCCTGCCCCCTTCACCCTGCCCCGTCTTCCATGACCAGGAGGAAATGGCCCACTGTCTGGGATCTGACGCCACCCGGCCCCCCGGGCTCCCGAGATCTCACGTGCTCCCCTCCTTCTCAGGCCCATGGGTGCCCCTCATCCCTCAGGTCTCCGTATGGAGGTCCCTCCTCCAGAAAATGGTCCCTTTCCCCCCAGGCTGGGCCTCGTGCTCACCTCCATGCCATGTTTGTCCACCTGTCCTCCACTCTCACCTCAGCCTATGTGCAGGGTGCCTCGCATACAGCAGGTGCTCAATAAGTGTTTGTGCCGTTTAGACAAGGTGGGCTTGGGTGCACGGTGCATTCAGAGGATGGAGGATGGAGCATGGAGCACAGGCTGGTGGGCCTGCGGTGGGGAGGGGAGGGGGTGGGGAGGCTGCGGGTAAACAGAAGGGAGGGTGCTGGAACATTCCAGAAGAGACGCAGAGCCTGTCCCTGTTCAAGTCCGCGGCTCCTGGGCTGGGAGGAAGCGGCTGCCCTGGGCCTGTCTCCAGGTTATCGCCTGAGTCCCAGGAGGCCTGAGCAGCACAGCCTCGTTTCCTGAAATCGCATCACGAGGAAAAGAAGGGCTGATGAGCCTTGAGTGGAACATCAGGAAGGCCTCTTGGCGGTCCCTGCAAGCCGCTGGCCTGGCTCTCAAGAGAGGGAGGCTTCCCTGGGTGCCAATCAGCAGCCCCCCCGGCCCCTCCCCCCTAGCCCTCGAGCTCAGACCGTCAACAGTGCTCCTGGCGCCCAGGGCTTGGGTCAGGCGGGGGTCCTTCTGCAGGGGTGCGGGGAGGGCAGGAACTGGGCTGGGAGCCAGCCTGGGCTGTCCTCAGTCCCCTGGCCTTCAAGGTGGACCAGCCACCCCCATCTTCATAGGCAGGGGACAGGCCCAGCGTGAGAAGGGGACGTGCCCAGGGGGCGTGGCAAGACCCCAGCCTGGGCTGCTCTGCTCGTCACTCCAGTTCTAGAAACAGAAGTCACCCCGCAGGCCCGCCTCTCACACGCGTGTGGAGAGCAGTGAGTCTCGTGTGCCCTGGGCCGTTCACATGATGCAAAGGCCAAGCCTGTTCGCTGTTGCAGAGGGGCCCTGTGCAGCCGTGAAGGAGGACAGCGTAGTGGAACGCCATGTGGTCACGCAGCCCCATGGAGGCCTGTGGTCTCTCGGGGACGAAGGAATAACAGTCTTTAACAGATACGGTCGTCGGGGGAACGAGCTTTGGAATGGCGCTGGGCAGCTGGCCGGCACCCACTGGCGTTCCCTCTTCCTTTACTGATTGACTTTTGTCCTGGAGAGGAGCACAGCCGGGCCCGCCGGCACTGGTGGGGACCAAGTGGGGGCAGGGCGCAGGACCCCACCATCATTTCTAAGGCGGCCCCGCTCCTAATCACAGCCATTCGGGGTGGAAGCCCCAGGAGGCGTGGCTGAAGGAGCAAAAGTGTCACTTCCCGGGGCTAAGCCCGGAGCACAAGGTCCCCTCCACGCCCAGGGGCTGGTCAGCTTGGGAAAAAAACTAGAGCCAAACGCTGGTCCAGTGGAGCCTGGGGGGACGTGGGTGGCCGCTCCCAGCCCCCCTCCCTCACACTGGCCGCTCGGCTCCGGGTCCACCGTAATCAGATTCCCCACAAGCAGGGACGGAGAGCTAATTCTATTGAAAGGAGCCGAGACACCGGGTACAGGGCCAGATGTCCACGGGGATCACAGTTACCACTCTGCCAGTGGATGGTAATTCAAAATTGGGAAGGAACAGGATATTTGCTGAGCTGCCCACACAATGACATGGCAAGAAAACACTGAAAATCGTGGGATTGGAGATTCAATCCCACAACTGAATCACAGAATTGGAGATTCAGCTGCCAGCGAACACGCAGTAGGGCCGCTTCCCCGCCCACCCCTAGAGGTGGAGGACAGGCCCCGGGTTGAGCCCAGGTTTCGTGCTGCGTCTGCAGCACCACTCCTTCCTAAGCGCTTTCTGAAATGCACGTGACACCAGCTTGGACCCGGTCCCCAAAGCACGGCGGTGCCCGGTCCTGCAGGACTCACTCCCAGGCATGGCTGGGGGATTCGCAAAGTTCCCCAGAAATCCACTCCCAACGTCCATCAGCCACCAGGGGCTCTTGATTAAGACCAGGGCCCCAAGATTTCCTGGCATGGAGCAGAGAACGTTCTTCGATGGCTTGACTTCCTTCAAGGGTGCATGCAGAACACTCTGTGTGGAACCGGCACCACTTTTACTCCTGAATCAAGGTGGCCCTACACGGGACAAAGGCACACACAGAAAGCTTGGCAACCGAACATGGGGGCTCATGTTTGGACCGGGAGCCACCCTGCAAGACAGAACTTGTCACAAGCAAGAAGATGGTCATCGTCGTGGTGTGAGGTGCCGGTGGGGGTGAGAGCTGGGGCGCACCTGCTGTGGGACGTGGTTTCTTGGTAGGTGACCAGGTGACCACTAAGGTGCCTCCCTGCCCACATTCCATGAGACACAGAGGGGGGGCCGGGCCCGGGGTCAGACTTCCACCCCCTGCCCTGTGCCTGTCCTTGTCAAGGATTTTTACAGCCCCGTGGGTTGCTAATTAGCAGATGTCCCACTGATTTGAACGTTCTCATGGGCTTTTTAGCCAACAGATATCTGAAAACACGGCAAACGGGACTTCAGTCTACAGATGGTCTCGATGCAGTTTTGAGATGGGATGGCATGACCGGAACGCAACTCACCACCCCAGCTTCCACACCCAGGGTGATTAACGAGCCCCCCACCAACGCACAGCCAAGGCCAGGCCCCCAGCACCTGCCCTGTGTGCTGCTGAGGGCAGGATCCCATCCTGTCTCTCCTCGAGGACGGCGACCCTGGTACAGGTGGAGGGACAGGCGTGTGGGAAGGCCATTTCCCTAATCCGATTGAGGGTCTCCCGGCAGCCTGGCTGGTGCCAGCGCTGCAGCACAGCCGGGACCAGGCAGGATGCGGCTGCAGGGTGGAGGGGTCCTCTGTGGCTCCAGCACTCCAGGAGGGTAAAGACTCCCACGTACAGGGCTGCTGGCTGCGCGGGCAGCGGGGACTTGGTGGGGGCCTCTTGCAGAGGTTACAGGCTGCTCGCCTGCCCTTCATCAGCGGACGGGAAGGGTCTGGGGACACGGTGGGGTGTCCCTGTTGATCCCCGCCCCCAGCTGGCTCGGGGCTCCCACTCCCCAGTCCCTCCCCACCCAGGCTTCCCAACCACAGTTCCTCCCAGCCCGGTGCTCCTGCCCACCGGGGCAGCCCCTCCACAGCGATGGGCGCTGTCCATGGTCCTGAACCCTGAGGCGCCCTGGGGCGCGAGCATTCTCTCCACTCGAAGTCGCTGGTGACTCTGGTCAGTCCTCTCCCAGAAAGTCCAAACCTGAAGAGGGGCACGGGGACCAGCGTGGAACAGAAGGGAGATCAAAGAAAGGGGAGAGTAATGGACAGAAGTTCAGTCCTGAGAGATCACCGTGGAGCCGTGGCCTTTGGACTAGAAGTTGTTCTCAAATTTTTGCAGTTACCCAAAGTGTCCCCTCTGGGAAGCTGGGGGTGGGGCATGCATCCACCGAAGTGAGGTCCCCCGACACTTGCCCCCGACCAGGGGGTTCTCCGTTCGTCTGCTCTCTGCGTGTCACAGGCCCCAGGGCACGGAAGCAAGCACTGGGCTGTGGGTCAGACTTGTGTCTGGGCTTTTTCTTCTATAAAGTGAGAGCACCAATAGCTTCTGTGTGCATATTCCACAAGGTGACACATGCAAGTCACTGAACATGCGTCTGGCTCATGGAAAGCACTCTGTTAAGAGTTAGCTAAAGGGGGGGCTTCCCTGGTGGCACAGTGGTTAAGAATCTGCCTTCCAATGCAGGGGACACATTGCAGGGTTCGAGCCCTGGTCCGGGAAAATCCCACATGCCGCGGAGCAGCTAAGCCAGTGAGCCACAACTACTGAGCCTGCCAGCCACAACTACTGAGCCCGTGTGCCACAACTACTGAAGCCTGCGCACCTAGAGCCCGTGCTCCTCAACAAGAGAAGCTGCAATGAGAAGCCTGTGCACCGCAACTAGAGAAAGCCCGTGCTCAGCAACAAAGACCCAATGCAGACAAAAATAAATAAATTTTAAAAATTTATTAAAAAAAAAAAAAAGAGTTAGCTAAAGAGTGTGTATCAACCAGAAAGTGGAAGTCCTTCATACTGAGCCAAAATCTGGTACTAGAGCCACCTAATGGTGGGTGGAACTGCATTGTGAGGAGCTGGGACTGGTGGCCGGAGGGGCCAAGCTAAGCCCGGAGCTGCACACAGTCCGTGGAGCCCCCTCCCCTCCCCGAGGTGGCCTTTCTGGCCCTAAGGTGACTCACTTGGTGCCTCAGCAGTGCAGGCAGTTCTTGGGGAGGTTCGGGGTCCCTCCCCTGCAGGCACACGCTGGGCTTCTCCTCAGACACTCAGGCCTGCGGTCAGTGCTCTGACCCACAGAGCAGCGGGCCCTCGACGCTGGTCTGTCTTCTTTCCCAGATGCTTGTCTGCCGTGGACCGCGTGTGCCCTTCTGGGTGGGATCCCAGCAGCGTCCGGAGGGTCTGGGTGCTCATGAGATGAGGGATGTTGGAGGGCAGAGTTACTCGGACAATATCAGCCCGGGAGATTCTGGGCTGTGTCACCTTGAAGGGCAGTTTCTGCCCTCCCGGCCCTGGTGTCCCGCCTATGAAGCGAGGGTGGATGCCCTGAGATCTGGTCCCCTCCACCTCCAACACCCCCGTCCCAGGGCGGCACGGTGGGGTGTGTGGTTCTCGTGTCACTGGGGACGCAGGGGCCCGGGCACCTGTCACAGGACACACGTTCATTCCACTCAGGTGCCTTAAGGTCAAGAGGGCGTGCCCGGAGCCCCCCAGCTCCCTGCCGTTTCCCTGAGTCGGCCTGGGTCAGCCTCCGTTAGGCTTCTCTCCCGGGAGCCATCCTGGGCGTAGAGGCGGCTCCTTACGTTACGGAGGCACCAGCTGCTCTCTGCTTGCTCTTTTCACTAAACCGTGACCTTGGCCCTCCCTGTCGGTCATTCTCAGCGTCGACAGCACCCCGTGGTGTGGATGCGCCGTAACTTATCAACCAGCCCGAGTGGCATTGAACTTGTTCTGGGGTTTTGCTTTTCGAGCAAGGCTGCGCTGAGTGACAGTGACAAACAGGGACTCTGGAGTGACTCGCATCATTGTTCTGCCCTTGGTGGTGGCCGAGAGGGAGGGGGCTCTCAGCATGTGCTGGATGAGGAGGTTAGGAGGAGGTGGTCCCTAAAGCCTGGGCCTGGCTGGACTGGTCATCTGCTGGGGGTGGCCCCTGCCAGGCCAGCGAGGCCATCTACACTGGAGGGTTTGACAGGGAGCCCCTTCTCTCCACCTCTCCCCTCAGAAGCTGTTGTACAAGCTGCTGAGTTTTGCAAACACCCTGAGCGATAATTTTATTTTTTTATTTATTTATTTTTGGCTGCGTTGGGTCTTTGTTGCTGAGTGCGGGCTTTCTCTAGTTGTGGCGAGTGGGGGTGGTCTACTCTTCGTTGAGATGCGCGGGCTTCTCAGTGCGGTGGCTTCTCTTGTTGCGGAACACGGGCTCAGTAGTTGTGGCACGTGGGTTCAGTAGTTGTGGCTCGTGGGTTCTAGAGCGCAGGCTCAGTACTTGTGGCGCACGGGCTTTGTTGCTCTGCGGCATGTGGGATCTTCCCGGACCAGGGCTCGAACCTGTGTCCCCTGCATTGGCAGGCGGATTCTTAACCACTGCGCCACCAGGGAAGCCCCTGAGCGGTATTTTGCACCTCCCCACTCACCGCAGGCTGGTGTTGAGCCGGGAAGCTCAGTAGTCCAGGGGCTGTCTCTTTACCTAAACACAGTGGGATCAGTCAGAGAGAAACAGGCCGGTACAAGACAAGCTGTTGCCCCTCAGAGGAAGGGTAGACGGGACGACAGCCTTGAAGGAGGAGGGAGAGGCGTGAGGACCCCCTGACTGCAGGCCAGGCTATGTGCCTCCCATTGGCGCCCCGCACCTGTTTGCAGGCAGGCCGGGGGCAGCCCTTCCTCCCAGACAGACCTGTGTCCTGTTCCACTTTCTTCTTATTGCTTAACCATTTCACTCCCTGTCCCTCACAAAATTACAAATGCTGGAGGGTAGAGACGAGGCCCTCCAGGATGCTCTCCTTTCACCTGTGAGGGCCCATTCTTAGGCAGGTCTCCCACACAAGGTGGGAGAACAGAACCAATGGCCGCAAAAGCAGTTTTCTGCTCAGCAGGCCCCCCACAAAGGTGGGGTCTCTCTTCTGAACAGCAGGCCTGGGGCTGGTTCTCATAGGACAAACGTGATTGGTGGAGAGGTGAACACGCGGCCTGTGCGTGTCCAGTGAGGACTCAGCCGGGCCTTTTGGAATGTGCCCACTGGCCAGGAATGGAGCGGGGTGGGTGTTTCCAGGGGAGCGGACGGAGGTCCTGGGAAGGGGCAGTGGAAGCAGCAGGCCCTGAGCGTCCAGCCCCCAGCTCTGCAGCCCGTCACCCACCTCCTCCCACTGGTTCAGGCGCTGCCTTTACCACACGCCACGTTTGCCTCATCGGGAACTGCCCCTGGCCTCTCTCCTGCTCCCCTGATTTATTCGCGCCAAACTATTCTCATGCAATCTCTTTTTAGCGCCCTCCCATAGTGGGTGAGGCCTCCCGTCCCCTACTGACCTGTCACCTTCCTTTCCAGAACTTTCCTGGCTACTCTTAGATTATCTTTTTTTCCATTTGAATTTTAGAGTCAGGCTGTCTATCCCCAAGTGGTCTGACATTTTATTGGGACAAATGCATAGACGAGGCGCATCCCTCCGCGTCCGCGTGCCTCTGTCTGGAAGGGCCCTGCTTGCCCCTCCTTCCCCTCTGTCCTTCCTGTGGCTACACTTGCAGTGCTTCCTGGGCGTCCTGCACAGGGCTTAGCAGACTCCCTTCTCTTTGCTTGTTGCCGGGGGTGGGCTGCTCCCCTGTTCCCAGAAGTTGGGGGTGCAGTGCAGGAAAGGGGTACAGGCTGAGCTCCCATCCGTGCTGTGAGCCTCGGCAAGAGAAGGCAGACCCCGGGAGTCAGGCGTTGCCCTGGTACCCCACAATCCGGGTTCGGTCTCAGTCTCCAGGCTGGAGGGGCGGGGGAGGCCGAGAGAAGACACACCCCTCCGGAAGCCCACGCCGGCCCGAGCCTCGGCCCCAGGCCTCTCTTGGGGGCGCCTGCAGTGCCGGGGCCCCTCTCCCCACTCCAGAACCTCAGGATCAGGGCCTGGACTTCTCCCAGCTGGGGGATCCACTGGGGACCTGGGCCCTGGTCCACCGCTCGCGGCCCCCAGAGGTGGCTGCTTTTGCTGTCTGTGCTCATCGAAGTATGGTATTTCAAATGTTTTGACATTTAAAATCTGTGTTGAATACATTTGTTTTGTTTAAATTATGCCCGGCTGTGGTGACTCACGGGAATTGGTTTGTCTCCTGGGCCCAGGCCCAGCATCCCCGTGCACCCCAGCCCAGCCCCCGGCCCAGAGCTGCCCCTCGGCCGCACCAGCCCCTCATCGTCCTGCGGGAGGGCCTCCAGACCCCCACTTGAGCTCAGTGGGCGCAGGAGAGAAGGGTGCCCGGGGGAGGCCACTCCCAAGCACCCAGTGGGTGACTAGTGACGGGCGCAGGGCTGGCAAGTGTGGAAAGGCTGGCAAGTGTGGAAAGGCCGCCTGCCGAGGGCCCACGCGGCCCCTGTCCGATGTGTTTGTCCTCTAGTTTAGGGGAGTCTTTTTCAGAAGGAGCCAGAGGTGACCTCAGCCACCATCTCCTGGATGCCTAGAGTCCTCCCAAGCGGGACCCGGAGCACCGTGGGGCGGGCAGGACCTGCGGAGGCGTCGGCCAATGCCCCGAAGAGAGGGGCGTGTGAGCTGCCCTGCTCGGGACAGACGCCTGGCATCCAGGAGGCCCAGGAGGCGAACCCGTCGACGTTCTAGAGCCTCCAGCACCTCTTGGCTTCCTGCCGGCCGCGGCCGCATTCGCAGGACAGAGCTGGACGGTCCTCCCCCTGCTGAGACCGTCCTTGTCTACCATCGAGGAGGCCTCCACGCGGTACCCTCGGCTCTGCTCTCAGGGCTGTGGGCAAACCCGAGTGAGGAGACGGAGGGGGCAGCCCGGAGCCCGGGGCACCCCCGTGCAGACCCCGGGAACCAGGTGGGGCCAGTGCAGGTGTCTCTCCAGGTGCAGCCGTTTGCTCTTGGACTCTGAAGTCCATGTGAGCATTGGGGGCCGCGGCGGTTGGGTGGGGGGGATGGAGAAGAGGCACCGCCCCCTCACCAGGGCTCGCGAGTTCACACTTAGAGGCTCGGGCGTTGGAACATGACGTCAGGACCCGCGTGCTCAAAAGACAGCGCCAAACGCGTTTTTACCCCAGAGGCTGTTATTCCAGGGCCCTGGGAGGTGATGCCGGATTCAGGACCAGCTCGGTGGGAGGCCTGTTCCCCGTCGCTGGTCAGGGCCACACGCGTCCGCTGGCAGGTTTGCGTCCCTGTCAGGAACGGCAGTGGCAGCTCAGGGAGGCCACAGCTGCTCGGGCTGAGCAGGTGCCCGTGAAGGCGGGTCTCAGCCTGGTGTCGCTGAGGGGCCGGGCTCCAGCTCAAGTCCAGGTCCAGCCACTTCTGAGCTGGTGACTTTGGCAAGCCCCTCGGCACCCGGAGACTCGGCTTCCCCAGAGGCAGAGAAACGTGGAAGGTGGAGGTGCCAACGAGAAGCGCTTTTCAACGCGCTGAGAGGCAGTGGGGCGGGGGGCGGGTCTTCCCTTCGTGTCCTAACGTGAACTGCCCGTGTGCAGGACGAGGGACGCTGGGTGAGCCCTCCTGGAGAGGAGTCAGGAGGGACCGCTTCCTTGTCCAGACCTGGGAACGCAGAGCCCCGGCCCCTCACCGCAGCCGGGATGCCCCAGGGTTTTACTCCACACTGTGTACAGGCTGGGGGCTCCCCAAGCTGACGGAGAGTCTGCAAACCTCCCCCGAGCCAGGGGTGTGGGAGCGGGCGGAGAGTCAGTCTGGGAACGGACAGACCGAGCACCGCCCACGCTCCAACCCCTAAACCTGGGCCAGTGGGCGGGGCGGGCACCAGGGCGCGTCCCCTGCCCCGGTCTCACGGGCCGCCCCTCTCCATCTCTCGCAGATCAACACCTTCATGTCTTTCGTGTTCCCCATGGTGGTCATCTCCGTCCTGAACACCGTCATTGCCAACAAGCTGACCGTGATGGTCCGCCAGGCGGCCGAGCAGGGCCAGGTGTGCACAGTTGGGGACCAGCATAGCTCGTTCAGCATGTCCATCGAGCCCGGCCGGGTCCAGGCCCTGCGCCACGGCGTCCGGGTCTTACGTACGTAACCGCTGGGCCCTGCGAGGGGTGGGCGGCGGGCGGCCACCAGGGGCCAGCAAAGCAGCGAGCTCGGTACCACAAACAGAAGGTTTAGAGACCCGGGGAACGGAGTGCGTCCGGGCCGAGGCTCGGAGTGCCGGCTCCCCCCGGGGTCGGGGCTTCTCTTCACTCCCTCACTCATCCATCCATCCATCCACTGATTCAGCAAGCCTCCTGGCACCGGCTCTGAGTCGGACAGTTTGCTCACAAAGCCAGGGCCGCGGGGTTGGGGTCCCCGTGCGTGCCGGGCGGTCGGGTGCCAGCTGGAGAGGCCGGAGGTGCAGTCCCTCTGCACAGATTCTAGTAGGGGATCCTGAAGGCCTGAAGGATCGTGTGGGATGGACCCTACGTTTCTGTGGGTTGTGAGGGTCCATCCTCCCTCTGTGTGTCCCCGGGCCTGGCCTGGGCCTGCAGGTGCATCATGAGGAGGGGTCCTCAAAACAACCTGCCCCCTCCCTGCTCTCCTGAGGCAGCCCCGGCCCCCCCTGGTCCCCCAGAGCACCTACCCTGTGCTTCCCACCACCCCAGCATCCACCCTCCATCTCCCCCCTGCCCCGGGCTGCCTGCCCCTCACCTTCTGCAGCCACTGGTCTTGGAAGGAGAAGGTCCCCGCAGCTCTGTCCAAAAGGAACGTGATACAGGCCCCACATGGGGTGTTAAATGGTCCAGTAACCACTTTTTTGAACAGTCAAAAGAAACAGGTAAGATTCATTTGGATCATTTATTACTCCAGTATTTCCAAAATAGTATCATGTCTGCATCCGTCCGCATCATGTGATTGACGGGAGAGTGACTCGGGTGTGCTCCGCACTTGGGCCGGCTCGGCTCCCCACAGACGCAGGTCAAGTGACCGACAGGCAGTGTCCAGTGGGCAGGGCCGCAGCATCTGCTTCTGCTGTGTGCGGGCAGGCTTTCTGGAACAGCCCGGTGCCACCAACCCCTGCTGCCAGCAGGCAGCGCCTTCGTTGGGACCTCCCCGGCCCAGGGTCTCCACAAGCCCCCCCAGGATGGGTCTCCTGGGCCCATGGGGTCAGGGCAGCAGCCCTGGAGCGGGGACCCCAAACCCAGGACCTCCCACGGATCCCCCCATGTCCCCAAGAAGATGACGCACATCTCGGGGACCACCCTTCTCTCTGCCCCGGGACAGCACATTTGGCCCTAAGTTTTCCCAAGTGGTTGGGTGCTTTCTTTTTCGTTGTGGTAGAATATACAGAGCATAAAATTTACCATCTTGACCATTTCTAAGTGCACAGTTGAGCAGCAGTGTAGATGCCCATGTTGCTGTGGGGCTATCACCACCAACCCCCCCACCTTGTAAAACTGAAACTCTTCCCATTAAACACCAAGTCCCCACCCCCTCCCCCAGCCCCTGGCAACCACCTTCTACTTTCTGTCTCTGTGAATTTGACTCCTCCAGGGACCTCCTTTAGGTGGAATCATACAGTATTGGGGTTTTTTGTGATTGGTTTATTCATATGGTGTAATGTCTTCAAGGTTCATCTATGTTGTAGCCTGTGTCAGAATGTCCTTCCTTTCTAGGGCTGAATAATATTCTGTTGTATGGATGGACCACATTTTGTTTATCTGTCATCCATTGATTTCAGCTACTCTGAATAGTAGTGCTGCTATGAGCTACCGGTATCTGTTTGAGCTCCTGCTTCCAATTATTTGGGGGCATATACCCAGGAGTAGAATTTTAATTTATTGAATTAAAAAATATTTTTAAACAGCCAAACTGTTCTCTAAAGTGGCTGCACCATTTTACATTCCCACCAACAGTGTACAAATGTTCCAGTTTCTCCATATCCTCCCCCAAATTACTCTTTTCTGTGTTTTTCTTTTATGGTAGCTATCCTATTGGGTATGAGGTGGTATCCTATTGCAGTTTTGATTTGCATTTCCCTAGTGATCAGTGATGTTAAGCATCTTTTCATGTACTTATTGGCCATTTGCATCTCTTCTTCAGAGAAATGTCTATTCAAGTCCTCTGCATCCTTTTGTATTGGGTTGTTTGATTTTTGTTGTTGAGTTTTCTGTATACCCAGGATATTAATTCCTTAACAGATGTGTGATGCAAATATGTTCTCCCATTCTGTAGGTTGCCTTTTCACTCTGTCAATTGTGACCTTTAATACACAGTTATTTATTTTTATATAGTCCAAATTATTTATTTTTTCCTTTGTTGTCTTTTCAAATTCAATGTTGTGAAATTTTTGTCCTATATTTTCTTCTAAGAAGTTTATACCTTAGCTTTTATGTTTAGATCTTTGATCCATTTTGAGTTAATTTTTGCAGATGTTGTGAGGTAAGGGGACAACTTCATTCTTTTGCATGTGGGGATCCAGTTTTCCCAGAACATTTGTTGAAAAAACAGCCCTTTTCCCTTTGATCTTGGTGCCCTGTAGAAAGTCATTTGACCATATATGGGAGGGCTTATTTCTGGGTCCTCTGTTCTAGTCCATGGGTCTATACATCTGTCCTCATGCCGATACCACTCTGTTTGGATGACTGTAGCTTTGTGGTAGGTTTTGAAGTCAGGAAGGGTGAGTCCTCCAGCTTTGCTCTTCTTTCTCGAGGTCGTCTTGGCTGTCCAGCATCCCTTGAGGTTCCCAATGAATTCTTCTATTTCTGCAAAAAATGTCATCAGGATTTCCACAGAAATTCCACTGAATCTCTAGATCACTTTGGGCAGCTCTGTCATCTTAACACTATTAGCTGTTTCAGTCCACGAACACGGGACATCTCCCTCCACCCCCCTGAGTCCCTTATCCCTCCGTGTCTCAGGTGCCGTGGTCATCGCCTTCGTGGTCTGCTGGCTGCCCTACCATGTGCGACGCCTCATGTTCTGCTACATTTCGGACGAGCAGTGGACCCCGTGAGTACGGGAGGCTGGGGCCGAGAGGGTGAGGCTTGGGCTGGGGGCATGCTCCCCAAAACAGTTGGGTGTAGGGGTTGGGGGCACTGAGAGGGGCAGCTCAGGGCAGGCGGGGGGGGGGGTGTCAGCATCCCCCAAAAGGCCCTCAGGTGTGGCTGTGATAGGGCAGGGAAGGCAGAGGCCATAGAGGGACAGACACCCTGGAAGCCGCTTCATAAAAGGAAAGCAAGTCCTAAGACAGTCAGTACAAGACAGTTTTGGGGGCGTCTGGAGAGCGACAGGAAGGGCTGGCGCTGCCGGCTGTGGGAGGAGCGATGGCGACCGTCGGGGCCCCCAGACCACCCCCAGCCTGGAGGAGTTGCCAGGAGGACCCCTGGGACTCCGAGAGCATCACACCCGCACTGCGACGTATGGACGCCGGCCTGGCCAGCAGACCTCCCTGCGACGGTAGCCTCAGCCCCGCTGCGTGAGCTCCTCTGCATAGCAGGGCTGCCAGGTCCCAGGGTCGTGGGCTCTTCCAAGTGACGGGGAGCCACTAGGGAGGGCAAATCTAGAAAGGATGAGGAGAAGGTACAGGGAGTGGAACACAACCCAAAGTAAAGGGTTTCTGAAACTCAGGGCTGCCTGGTGGTGAATGAGCTGCCAGATGAGGGAGTGAGATCCCTGTGCACGGAGGCAAGCAAGTCGAGGTGAGGTGCACAGCTGTCTGGGAGGTGCGGAGGGGGTTCCTGGCCTGGCTGTTCCATTGAGGCCAGGCCCCGGCCACGTCCTGCGGCCCTGGGTGGGGCTGGGATTCTGCACAGGGAAGGGCAGGCCAGCTGGGCTGCAGGGAGAGGTGGAGACTGCGGCCAAGGGGGACTGCACAGCTGGCCTCGGGAGGGCGGCCGCAGCTCAGCTCGGCAGTTCAGCTGACCGGTGCCAGGCGGGAGTGTGCTCAGAACTTCCAACCTCTCAAGAGAAACCAGAGCCCTGGAATTTATTATGAAATATCCCCACTTCGAAAGATGTCCAAGTAGTCTGTAATGACTGTCCCAGGCCCCCGCGTCAGCCACGGGCTGCCCCGTGCGGCCTGTGTCTGGCCCGCCAGCCTGAGCGTCCTCTCCCACCCCAGGTTCCTGTATGACTTCTACCACTACTTCTACATGCTGACCAACGCCCTCTTCTACGTCAGCTCCACCGTCAACCCCGTCCTGTACAACCTCGTCTCTGCCAACTTCCGCCAGACCTTCCTGGCCACGCTGGCCTGCCTCTGTCCCCTGTGGGGGCACCGGAGGAGGAGGCCGGCCTTCTCGAGGAAGGCCAGCAGCGTGTCTGGCAGCCACACCTTCTCCAGCAATGTCACCCGGGAGACGCTGTACTAGGCCCGGGCGGGGCCAGGCGGGGGGCCGGGAGGGGTCACGGAGGGGCTGCCACTCGGCCTCCACCCCTGTGCACCCAGCGCCTGGGAGCTGGACGGGGGTCGGCCCTGGGCCCGCTCCGTGGCATCCGAGGCCCAGGACCCAGCACCCACACCCAGAGGCTCCATTTCTTTTCGGCTTCTCCTCTCTCACCCTCCCCACCGCCCCCCTCCTCTTTGAAAGCCAGAAAGAGAGACTGATCCTCTCCCAGATCCAAAAAGGGCCTTTAATGAGGAGAAATTAGTGTTGGGTGAAAGGTGGTCTTTTTTGTTCTCAGACTAATGGATGTTGAGGGAGAAAGACATGAAGGGAGTAGGTTGGGGCCGGAGGGTGGTGACCCCGAGAGCTGGCGCTGGGAGGAGCCCAGCTGGCAGGACCACCGCTGTCCTGGCACCGCCGAGAGGGCCTCCGGGCAGCTCAGGACCCGGTCGGCCCCTTGTGCAGCAGGCATCCGACCCACCACCTTTCCAAGGGTGAATCCCAGGAAACTTTGATGTCACAAGAGGTCAATGAAGGGATCAGCCTGGCATCCCTCAGCCCTGGCACCGCCCCCCCCCCCCCCCGCCTGTCCTCCCCAGGCCAAGGTGGCAAAGCTCTGCAGGGACACCACAGGGCAGCTCAGCCTCGCAGTTCTCCATCCTGGCTCTGCGGACACAAGGCCAGGTCAGCAGGGTCCCAGGATAGGGACGTCTTCACACGCTCTCACTCTCGCTGTCCAGCTGAGCTCCTGCAGCCCAGCTCCAAGCTGCTTCAGGGTGGACGCCCCAAGGCAGAGGGGAGTCGGCCAGGTCTCCGAAAGAGGGCAGCGCTGGGGTCTGGGCCACAGGTGAGGAGGAGGAGCCGTGGGTACAGGCAGCCCACTGGCTGGCAGCCAGGCGGAGGCCCAGACTTGTTTGTCACGGCCAGCAGGCAGGCCTGGCCCCAGCTCAGGCGCCCAGAAAGGCAAGCGCCTCCTTGGACTCTGGGATCCGGTCTCCAGACAGGATGGCCCGGCCCCAGGAAGGTGCCCTGAGCCAGGGGAAGGCGGGTCCCAGGGGAGCTGCCCTGGACCAGCCGGGACCACGAGTGGCCAGGGGCCCAGAAGTGAAGCACAGGCCTTTTAAAGCAGGTCCTCCCTGGGCCTGGGAGCACATCTGCCCAGAACAGAGACAGTCAGACAGACAGACTGACAGGCAGACCGCCTGCCTGGGCGGCACTGACTCAGGATCAGGAGACCTGCTCCTGGTCTGGAGTTAGCCGGGACTCAGTCTCCCCATCCTCAAAAACGACGAGTCGGATACTACGACATCCACGGCCACTTCAGATCTGGGCTCTGCTATGAATCGGGGTATTATATACTTGAGCCCCACAAAATCCTCCCCCAAGCTGTTCACCAAGAACAGGCCTGGGGGCAGGCCCACAGCTAGTCCCCAGGCCAGGCAGCCCTCCCGTGACCCAGTGGCCACCGGTGCAGGGGACGAGGCCAGCCCGGAGCTCCCACACGGGCATCTGCTCTGGGCAGGGGGCACGGGAGTCCAGCAGATGGGCCCGAGGTCAGCGCAGCCCCCAGCCCTGCTTAGCGAGTGGGCATCAGAGTTCAGCAAAGACTGAGTCTGGGCTCAGGCGTCGGCTTCAGGACGAGGACCTGGACTCTTTGTGACACGTCCTCAGACCCTCCCTGGCCTCCCTGGGCCCCAGACACGCCACGATTCCCCCGAGCCCCGGGTTCCCCATCTGAGAAGTGGGCGTGGTCGTCCCACCCCCTCGGCCAGGGCTGGATGTGATGGCCCTGGAGGACCCAGCCCAGAGTGGACAGAAGGGACGGTCCCCTGAGGTGGGGGCAGAGTGGACGCGGGATGAGATGCCCACCGCCCAGACCCTGCTGGGGGCAGACGGGCAGGGTCTGCCGCTGAGCCCGAGTCCACTTTACTGTCTGCCCACTTCACGTTGGTGGGGCCCCGTGTCCGTGCCCTGCCAGACACCCCTCCTGACCGCCCCAGCTCCCGGCCCGTCACCGTGGGACCCCAGAGGCCAGCTCTGTGTGCCGCGTGTGTCTGCTCTCAGAGCCAAGTGCCCGCGTGGCTGGGCACAGTGATGGTGAAACCCTGTGGTGTGCGCTGACCCCCACCACCCCACACGTCCTGCAGTGACAGGGACATCCCCCGACTCCCTCGATAAAGGAATAAAGGAGGCTGTGGACCCGTGACGCACTCCCACGCGGAAGGGCCGGCGGGAAGCAGCCGCTGGCTCGCTCGCTCATTCATGAGAAGGTCACTGACGCGGCAGATGGCCCCCGACGGGGCCCTTTTACTGAAAACACGTGCGCTTGGTCTCTGAGAGCCCGGAGTCGGGAGACCTGGGTCCACGGTGGCTGTGTGGCGACGCCCTGCCCCTCAGTGTCCTGATCTGTGGCCGGGGCACAGGTGAGGCCCGACGAAGCGCGGCGTGGGGTCCTGTGACTGTTTGCCCCTGGTCTCCACGGCCCTTCCGACCAGCCCGGGGAACCGAGGGGACAAAGCAGCCCCTCCCTGGGGGCCGGCGGGTGGGGAGCCAGGACAGGGGGGGCGCTCAGCCTGCCTGCAGGCACAGCCACCCTGTCTGGAGCCCCCCAGCAGCAGGGGGACCTTCTGCAGCGGGGTGTCCCCCTCCTCCCCTTTCCTCTTCCCCTGCTCTGCCTTCATCTCCCCGCAGCAGGATCCCCGGAGGCCCGCAGCCTGGGGGACGAGACGGAAAGCATCTTTCCAGATTGCAGGCCCTCTGGCCTCCCCCTTGAGTCTCCTCGGCAGTCTTCCCCACGCTCCCCTTCATTCATTCATTCACCTGCCAGGTGCCCCTCGAGGCCTGGCTTCCTCAAAGCCACCCCATTCTGATTGGCACAGGGCTGCTCAAGGCCTCTGTGCTTTTGACTCACCCGCCCTATCAGCAGGGAAGTCTCAGAACTCCCACTGACTCTGAGGAGTAAAGGATTCACTGGCAAGCTCCAATAGGTGCGCTGACATTTTATAAGAATAGCCAAAGGAATGAAACTCCAACAGTGAATTTCAGGCCAGCCATGGAGAGAGACATTTTGGGGACAATGGCAGGCAGTCCCAAACCCTAGCTGCACCTCAATGCCACTGTCCCATGGGGCCAGAGCTCTGGACGAGCCCCTCCCCACCTCCTGCAGGTTTGCTGAGCTCCGGTCCCTGTTCCAGCACAGGGACAAGAGAGGAATCCACTCTCCTATAGGAAGGCACCGCTGGCCCCATCGCTGTCGCTAGGCAACAGGAGGAGGGCTTGGGAGAGAATTCCATACATTTTAAATACATTTGAAGAAAGAAAAAAAACAGCCAGTGGCTGGCTGCAGGGGCCTGAGTATGGGGATAGCTGCCCCCCATCCAACTCCTCCCCCGCCTCCACCCTCCCTCCCACCCCCTCCTGCCTCCCACTTGCCCCCCACTGCTTCCCGCAATTATGATTTGAATTCCAATTTTTATCAGAACACCATGGAAACCCCACCCAGGCTGAACTGATGAAGGAGAGAATGGGACAAGGGGAAGGCCAGGAGCCAGTTGGGGAAGGAGGAGAGGCAGAACGAGGGGCCTTGAGGGGCTGTCCCTCCACCCGGGAGGGTCCCCCCAGCACACACGCGTGCACCCGCACCATGCACACACGTGCTCGCACACACGCCCAGTGTGCACTGGCCTCCCACCCCCAGGCCTCATTCCTCGGCTCTGAGGTTGCCAGTTCTCAGCCTGCGGTGCAGCTTGGGGGTGGGGGTGGCTAATGCCTGGACGCTGCCCTCCTGACCATCTGGGCCCCCATCCCACCTCCCCTCCTCTTGCTCTCGGAACCCCCGGGGACCCCCAGCGAAGCTAGAAGGGAACTTCGAGGGAGTCGCCTGCCACAGCCAAGGACGCCCCGGGAGGAAGTGGGAGCGCGCGTCCAGCCAGCTCCCGGCACCTGCGCGGGCTCCAGTGGCGCCACAGCTCCAGAACTCCCGGCTCGCCTACATGTCTCCCTACCCACCTCTTCACTCCTCGAGGAATGTGAGCTCAGCCTCCAGGGAGAGAACTGGACCCGGATAGAGCGGGAGTGAGGCCCGAGGGGCGGGCTGGGCTGGACCCAGTCCCCCCACCCGGAGCCCCCGCCTGTCTAGCTTGCTGTGCGCACATTAACTTTCAAGATGCAAAACCTTTATCTTTTATGATAAAAGCAATTCATTCTCTTGTGAAAAACTGAAATAACATGAAAGAGGACAAAGTACAGAGTGAAGTCTCTGCTTAGTGCCACCTGGAGGTAATCAGGCTGGCAGATGGGCGAGCACAACGCCCGGGGCTGTGGGCACTGCCAGCCGCTGCGGACAAAAGTGCCAGTCCTTGAATGGAGCGCACACTGCCACGTGCGCGCGCGCGCACACACACACACACACGCACTCACATACACACATGCACACACATGCGCACACGCATACACATACATGCACACACATGCACGTGCACACGCACACATGCACACTCACATATGCACATACACGCACCCACACGCATGCACACACATGCACAATACATGCATGCACACGTGCACACGCATGCGTGCACACGCACACATGCATGCATGCACATACATACACACATGCACGTGCACACACACACACACGGCTGCAGCCATATCAGTGCACACAGCGCTCCCCCCTTCCTTTGTGTGCACCCAAAAAGCCATTTTTTAGACACAAAGTTAAAATAAATTTCTGACATTCAGATGTTTCCAAAAGCAAATTTTCCTGTGCAAGTGAGAGGTCCCCGAGTGTCCAAGCAGAGGACATGCCATGTCCCAACAGGCCTCATCTGACCCCATGGGAGCCCAGAGATGGGGATGGCCCTTCAGGGGTGTCTTGGGGGATGGGACGGGGAGCGCTTTATACCCCTCCCCCCTTTCCTTATCGGACTGTCACTGGATGCAGCCCAGGGGAGGCTGAGGGGACAGCAATGAGGGCAGGGACAGGAAAGGGGGACAGGAAGTGGGGAACGGCAGGGAAGGGACACGAAACACCCGGCTGCCCTCTCTCGGGTTGTGCGACCTCGCAGGAGTCGCTGGGCCCCTCCATGCCTTGGTTTCCGTGTCTGTTCCACAGGGAGGGGGGTGGTTCCTTTAACTGATGAGGAAACTGAGGCTCAGAGAGGGTCTCTGCCCATGTCACCTGGGGTCCACAGCAAGGCAGAGGGCACTCAGGTCTCCCAGCTCCGGCCGGGCCCTCCCTCCACCGGGACAGCCTCTCCCCACCCCGCCTCTGGCCGCAGGTCCACAGCCCCCGGGCAGCAGCTCCGCCCTCATCAGTCCACCTGCCCCACACCAGGGGTCACCGCACTGTCCCCTATTCCTCCAAATGCGCTGTTCCTGGACAGCTAATGAGCACACAGGTTACAGCCTCTGCCACCCAGCGTCGTCTGAGGAGCCTGATGGACACGTGAAACCTCATTTCAAAACCACCTGCGCCACCCTTGGTGCCTCAGCAGGAACAGGGAGGGGGTGCCCGAGAGACCATCAAATTGCCCTCCCCCACCCTCCCAGGTACTTGGGGCATCCCCGCCCCCCCCCCCCAGGCCCATGGTAGCTCTAATCCAGCGAGGCTGCTTGGAGGAGGCTGCAAGGGGGGCAGCCCTGGCTACACTCCCCCAGAGCCCACCGAGTGGCTGGAGATTCCCGTGGGCAGATTTACCTGAGCCCCTCCTGAGTGCCAGGCCCGGGCTGTTCGGGGACCCAGTGGTGAGCAGGGCAGGACCCTGGGCCTGGGCAGCGGGGGCACAGATGAGAATGAGGAAAACAGACAAGGAGGTGAGAATCGTGGGGTGGGTTCTCAGGGAGCAAACAGAGAGAGTGGCTGGGAGGGGCATGCTCCCTCGGGGGCTGGGATGGTGACACCTGTGTGGCCAGAGCAGGAGAGCCAAGGGTAGAAGGGGGACAGGTGGGCAGGGCTGGATGGCAGGGCTGGCTTTATTCTGAGCTCCTTGAGGACACGCGGGTAGGGGGTGGCATTACAGATATTACAGGAGTTGGCCCAGCCCAGCGATGGGACCCTGGTGTCCACAGAGAGCCGGGCCAGCAGGGCAGCCAGCACTGCAGGCTGTCTGTCCACATTAGTCACTTCTCTTGGGCCCAGATTACCCTTAATCACTCAGTTCCTTCTCCGGCAGTCAGGCTCCTCATCATTCGTCTGCATTAGAAAGGGACGCTTCCAGAAGGACCTCAGGAGGCAGAGCCCCGCCTCCTGTCTGATGGCACGGACCCCTACCTGAGGTGACCCCAGGGCTGAAGGGGCCTGGAGCTGCCCACACAGTCCCCCCACGTCCGACGACGGTCCCCTGGGGTTCCCACCGGTCCCCACAGCCCAGCCCACCAGTCTGCACCTGTTTCCATCACTCGACACATTTAATGAACACCTACTGTATGCACCCAGCCGGGAGGGGGCAGCTCGTCGGGGGTTCGGGGTGGGAGGCCTCCTTGGCCTCAGTTCAGGCCCCTCTCAGGGCAGCACCCCCCCCCCTCCAGCACCAGGCTGTCTGGTTCTTGGACCCCCTGTACTGGGGCTCCAGTAGGGAGCCTGGGAAGCTGCATTTACCCAGAAGTTATGGGGTCCGGCCTAGGATGGACTGGCCCCTTCTGAGCCTCCCAGAAGCGCCAGGAGATGCCCCTGCATTGTCCCTAGTTTACTGACGGGGGAAGGGCCTGGGGAAAGGCCTGTGTCCCTGAGCAGCATGTCCCCCAGCCCCTGCCCACTGCTGGTGTGGGAATCCAGCTTCAGTGGAGATGAGTAGGGAAGGAATTTTAAGGCCCACCTTCCACCCAGGGGTCCCTGGGGTCCTGAACCCCCTTCCCCCACCCCAACCCCAGCCAGAGCAGCCCTGGCCTCAGCCCTCGGGGCCCCAAGAAGCCAGAGAGGCAGATTCCTACATGGCGAGGTGGCATCTGTGGCCAGGAGGGTGAATGTGACGGGCCCTGCCCACCTCCTTCCCATCCGAGGCCTGTCCCTGCCTGGCCTAGGATGCCCTGTTTCCAAAACCTGCCGTGGCACCCGCCCCATCCACTCCCCCTCTGAGTGGCAGCCTGTCTGCAGCCCCCATGTGCCCCACTTGCCCTTAAGTGTGTCCTAGGCCCTGCTCACGACCACAGCAGTGAGACCAATGGTTGGAATCTCCAGCGCGCCCTGCAATTTCGTCCTTGCTGCGGCTCCAGATGAAGGAACTGTCAGCACAGCCATTTCACAGGGCACCAAGCCTCCAGGGCATCAGACAGTCTGGCTGGGATCACCCGGCCTGGAGAAGTGGCAGGCTGGGGCCCGGAGCCAGGACCCCGTGTGCCCCGAGCGCCCCCGTGTGCTCAGCGCAGGCCCGTGGGTGCAACAGCAGGGCTGGCTGGACACCTCCCTGCTGGCCCCTGTATGGGTAAACAGACATTGAAAAAGAAGAAAAGAATTCTTCCTGGTGCAAAAAGTCCCCTCCCCTTTTTCTTCAAGTGTTTATTTTAGAGAGCTTTTGATAGCACCTCCCTTTGAGAGAAAAATACATCTCCTTAAAAGCTAAATAAGCCTCGTGCCAGCTTCCAGCCCAGGCCTGTGTTTCTCAGGGGGCTGGCAGCCATCTCTCCCTGACATGCAGTCATGAAGGAGATGGCGCCCCTCTCCCAGCCCCTGCGGGAGCAGGAGCAGGAGCCTGACCCCAAACTACCTCCTGTCATAGAGACGTGAGAGGCTTACTTTTCCTTTGGATAAAGCCTATTAGCTCACACAGACGGTCACCCCCATTACCAGGTGGATTTAGGATGAACTGTATGTGACGATGGTGCTGTCAAGCCCTGCGACTTGAGGACCAGCAGCTGTTCACCTAGAACACGTGTGGTCAGCGGGTGTGTCTTCTTGGCTCTAGAAGAGGCGTGATCGCACCTCTCAGCAGGTGACCTGTGACGCACGTCACATTCTGCTTTATGCTCTTTCGGTAACGAGACTCTTTTCTTTCTCCTCTACCTCTGGGGAGAGGTTTCCCGATTGGCAGGTTTCACTCCTAGTTCTATTTCCCCGGAACCCCAACCCCGTGTGACTTGGAGTGCCACCAAGTGCCTGGCGTGATGTCCCCCTCACATTACCTAGCGGTTTTCCGTTTGAAGCTGCTTGACTCTTTCATATGCCCATAGATGCAGCTTCTTGAAAAGGAGCCACGTGCCCTGAGAGTGGAATGTGCGGTACAGAGATACTGGCGCTCCTGAAAAGAAAAGGCAAACCCGCCAGGCTCCCACCCACCCAGGAGGCACTCAACTCGGCTCCCCAGATGCCCTGCCTGCCGCCTCCCGGGCAGAGGGAGGTGCCAGCCGGCTGAGCGGGCATGTAACCGCTTTCCCATCCATCCAGAAAGCCAACCCCACACGTAATTCAAGGACAGCCTTGCTGCTGGCCCCCGAAAACACCAGGCTGAGCTCGGGGTTCTGTAAAGGCAAGCGCCTGTCGGTGACTTTGAATGACTTTCCACCAATTACCTGCCGGGGAGCCCAAAATAACTCCCCAATGTGCAAGCCTCAGGGTGAGCCCTGACCGAGACCTGATTCTACATCTCGTCTTTTCATTGTTTTTTATTTTATTTTTATTTTTTAAAACATTTTTTATTTCTTTAATGTTGTATCTATTTTATTTATTTATTTTTGGCTGCGTTGGGTCTTTGTTGCTACGTGTGGGCTTTCTCTAGTTATGGGGAGCAGGGGCTACTCTTCGCTGCGGCGCGCGGGCTTCTCATTGCAGTGGCTTCTCTTGTTGTGGAGCACGGGCTCTAGGCGCGCAGGCTTCAGTAGTTGTGGTGCACAGGCTTAGTTGCTCCGCGGCATGTGGGATCTTCCCGGACCAGGGCTCGAACCCGTGTCCCCTGCATTGGCAGGCAGATTCTTAACCACTGCACCACCAGGAAGCCCCACTGTTTGTTTTTAAAATATACCTTTTTCATACATATAGATACAATTTTTCAAATAGATGATATATACACACCGTGCAGCACGAAAAGAGGTGCAGAGCTGATGCCGAGAAACATCACCATCCCGTCCCTCCCACACCGCCCCTCTGGTCCTCCCCAGAGGCAACCCCCGCAGGGAAGTGGGTGACCGAGTGGCCCTTCTTGAGCACCCAGCCCTCCGCCTCTGACCAGCTATGGATCCTTCCATGTCCGGCTCAGATACAGATCTGCCTCGCCCCTGGAGCCACGTCACGGGCAGAGGGACTTGGCAGATGTGATTAAGGTGTGGGGAGAGCCTCCTGGGTTCCCAGGTGGGCCCACTGTGGCCGCGTGAGCCCGGCCTGGACAAATGGGCAGCGGCTCCGTCCTGGAGCCTCCCGGTTGGAGCTCAGTGGGTGACACTGTGATTTCAGCCTGCGGACCAAGCAGAGGGCCCAGCTGAGCCTTGCAGCTGTCTGCCCTGCAGAATGTCAAGCGGTAAATTGTGCTGTCTGGTGCTGCTACACTGTGGTCATTTATTGCGGCTGTCGCTGGGGAATCAGAGAATTGATAGCGTCCCCCTGCGCGCTTTGCTGCAGCACACTTACCAGCTCCCTGTGCGTGCAAACCTACATTCTGTTTGGTCTTTTGCTGTTAAGAAACTTTTGCAGTAAGTATCCTTGCACGCTGTCTGGTGCACGTGCTGTGCAGGTCAACCTGCTCGTGAGCCCTGAGTTAACCCTCTCCTGTGGGCCCTGCAGAGGCTGTGTCGACACATGGCCACCATCCCAGCCGCCCCGGGGCCCTCCCCGCAGGGGCCGCCTGATGCTGGGTGCTGTGTGACTGTCACCTGCTTCGTCCTGAGCTGGTGGTATCCTGGATCTGAGTCGGGGGCCGTGAGGGAGGCGGGACAGGGGCTCTGGCTCCCTGTCTGCAAGGAGGGGACAGCGCCATACTCCCAAAAAAAAAAAAGGCCCTGCTCTCCGCGGCGCTCCGGATGGTGCTACTGATGGCTGGAGGGCAGGACGGGCCTGGGACAGCATAGTGAGCAGCGAGGGGACAGCAGGGGCAGGACACGGCCACACACTCCTGCCCAGTTAGGGCCCCAGCTGGGACCCAGCTCTCGCCGGCCCCTTCGTCCCGCTGCTGGTGCCGGGGCCGCCGGTGCTCACCTGCTCGGGTGGCCATCCCCGCGAGCCTTTCCTGGAAAGGACCTTCGTGACCCCCAGGGTCCAGCTGTGACACAGGCTCAGTCCAGGGGTCACCGGAAGGTTTGTGCTCAGATGGGCTGAATATTCGGGTCTGTTCCTTACTCAAGCCTGGGAGAAACGGTTTGCTTTGCAGGAAAATGCTCCAGGCGATTTCATGACACTGACTCCTCCGGCGGGTACGGCAGGACCCTGAGTCCTGGCACCGAGCAGGCTGTGTCAAAAGCGCAGGGGAAATAGTTTGGTCCCACCTCCTGGCTTGGCCTGTGTGTCCATCATGCTGTGAGGTTGGATTCCTTCATTCCTGCCCAATCTGGCCCCGGGGGGAGCCTCAGACCCCACAGAGGCAGCCGTTCCCAAATCCACGAGCAGGTAGAGAAAGGAAAGAGAAGGCTGTGGGAAAGCAAGTGTCGATTCTTATGGGAAACAGTTCTCAGTGGCGGAGAGTCGGGTTGGTTGGGAAAACAGTGATACACAGAGAGATTATTAGCACCCCTTGCCATCACACTGCGGTGAGGGGGGCAAATTGTGCCAACCTGGACGGTACAATTCTGAGGGAGAGACAGTTCTCAGATATGCACAAAGATGAGCCCTGCAACAGATGGGAAGAAGAACCCCCCACGAGCACCATGTGGCCTCCAGGTTATGGGGCCGCTTGCAAGCGGCAGACCCCACACGCCTCCACCCTGTTCTGCTTTTCTCCACTGTGGATGCCTTGATTTGTTCTCTTATCAACAATTCCCATCTCTCAAACATGAGGAATCGTGCAGTGTTCACACCTCAGTGCCCTGACACATAGATAGTGGGCGCCCAGCAAATGTCTGTGGGATGGGTAATGGGTGAGTGGATGAGTGGGTGGATGGATGGATGGGTGTGTAGATGGATGGTTGGATGGATGGATGGATGGTTGGATGGATGTGTAGATGGATGGAGGGATGTGTGGACGGATGGTGGATAGGTGGATGGATGGGTGGATGGATGTATAGATGGATGGATGGATGGATGGAAGGATGGATGGAGGGATGTGTGGACGAATGGTGGATAGATGGATGGATGGATGGATGGTAAAGGAAGGAGACATGCAGTACACCACAGGAAGATGCCATGTTCTTTTTGTTGATCATTTTGTCCCTCTGTCTGCTGAGAGGCAACACGAGGAAACTCCTTGCCTGTAGAGCCAAAATAGCTGCTAATAACAAGGCTAATGCCTGTTGAACTTTGCCTAGGACATTTCTATTTGGAAATGAAGATTCTGACAGGTTCAGCGTCTCGGTTGTGGAAACAGACTGCACAGCTGTGCCCACCCAGAGGACTAGAAGGGATTTGGTGCCCGAGTGCACACCTCACAATTAGAACTTTCTGCCAGCTGCTTCCGGTGGGGGGAGACAATGCCTGTGGCCACAGAACATCACTCACAGGCCGAGCCCCAGGACCTGTGCAGAACCCTGTGACAGGGACCCCAAGTGGGCCCAGCCTGGAGGCTGGAGACCAAAACACTCCCCACCACCCCTCTGCCTGCTGCTTCTAGATGGCTCCTCCCCCACTCACGGGCTTCCCATGGGAGGGGACTCCCTGCCCCCAGCCACCCTGGCGTGGGGAGTGTGTGCACCTCAGGGCCATGACGGGGGAGAGGGAGGGTTGGTTTTTATAATAATCATCTTCATCAACATAGAGACAGTGTTTATATTCTTCGGTTTTTTTATGATGAAAAATGTCAAACCTACAGAAAAGCTGAGAGAGTATACAGTGGGCACCTGGCCACCCACCAGCAGGATTCAACAATCGAGAAGGAAAAAATTCTACATTTCCTTTTAAGTTTGCCAGGAGGTCAGAGATTAGGACACAGCCAGGACAGCAGGAGGGAAACCTGGGCCTGGGGAGGGGTGGGGGACGGGGCGGGGGGGGGGGGGGGGGAATGGGGGTGGGGCAGGGGAAGCGGGGATGGAGTGGGGGTGGAATGCGGGTGAGTGGGGGTGCGACGGGGTGGGCGGCAGCCCCCCAGCATCCCGGCCAGAGGACCAGGTGAGGAGGCAGGAGGAGTGGGGCAGCTCCCCATCCACTGGGACCACCCCCGGTTCTGGGCAGCAGGTGGACCCCAGGGGGGCCGCCTCCCCTCTATGGCTTCTCTGGGGAAGCTCCGGGCCAGGAAACGGAGGCGCCTCCCCCGCAGCCCCCAGGGGGCCTCGGCCGGAGGGTGAGTCTGTTGACGACTTTGCGAGTCAGTTGTGATGTGTCAGATTCTCGGGAAAGTATGATAAACGCTGTCATCTCTCCCCAGAGATATCAGCATCTCGTGTGTGCAGCGCTCGCTGTCATGACGAGGGAAGGGGCCAGGCATCCTCGCGCACCGGGAATCTGGGGAACAGGGAGGGGATCCAGAGGGTAACAGAGCGCCGAGGCCATGAGCGCAGCTGGCCAGGGATGGGCTTCTTCCCCGGGGAACCCCTCCCCGCCCCCCGCCCCGGTGCACCCAGGGAACTAGAAGAGGCTCCTTTGGGCTTTGGACCCAGGGACCACTGTGGAAGCTTCTGTCTCCAGGCTCCGACTGCCGTGGCTCCACTGAGACGTGGGCCCTGCCTGCCAAGCCTCCCCGGGGGAAATGCCCAGCAGCTTCACCGAGCCCTCAGCCAACAGCACAGCTGGCCTTGCTTCTAGGGATCCCGGACCAGAAAGTAGATTCTCCTTAATTATCTGGACATTTCAGACAAAGGCCATGCCCCCATTCCTGGCATCTCCCCGGCGAGGACTGTCATCCAGAAGAGCAGGGCTGGGGCCAGGCTGGCTCCAGCGCCCAAAAGACAGGAAACAGCCCACGTCACCGTGGAGGGGACAAGCACACAGCCCTCCGCCCTGCCTGGGACCCAGGGGACCCAGCACAGCGCTTGGCCTTGACTGCTGCCCAATCCTCAGACCCTGAGCCTCAGGTGGAAGATGGGAAGGGTCTTTAACAGGAGCCATGGCCCAGCTTGGGCAGACCAATGCCAAGAGGTACTGGGCTCTGAGCCCAGCACTCGCCTCAGTCCCAGGAAGGGCCAACACCGCCATCTGTTCTGAATTAACCCGGGTCCGCACGAGCAGCCGCCCTGCCCCAGCCTCACACGGACCTCAGAGGTTAACCAAGGAGGAGCGCATGGCCCGGGCCCCACTTGGGCGTCCCCGACGAGGCCAGGCAAGGGGCCCGGGACCCAGTGACAGAGCTGGAGCCCAGGTGGGGGCGCTCTCAGATGGGGGCTGTGTAGGAGGGCTTGTCGGGTCCCATCCTGGACTCCCCCAAGCCATCCCACTTCCCCGGCCCCATGAGCCAGCATGAAGGCAGCCGGGAGACAGTCTCACGGGGTGCAGTGGGCTCCAGCAGCCATGTCCCTTCCTAGCAGCCCTTCAGGCTTCCTCGAGGGCTGCCTTCCCACCCCCTGAGGCCCATCCAGCTGGTGACAATCAGTGCAACACACCCCTTCCCAGCACGTGGGCCTGGACTGCAGGAACAGAGTTGGAGAGCAGGGGACCCCACCTGCCCCAGTGCCCCCATTCCCTGTCAGCTCTGCGAGCCAGCCAGGGTCCCTTCTGCTGCTCGCCACTCCAGACCCCCCAACACAGAAATGAGGGAGAACACTCTGGAAGGAAGGAAGGCCCTCCAGCCGAGGCCGGGTGTGAGCTCTCTTGCTGAGGATTTTCAAAGCCATGACTGCCGTCTTTGCGAACTTATGGTCAAAACCTGCCCGCTGGGGCCATCCTGCATCGGGCGTCCTCAGATGCGCCAGCCCGTCCTGGGCAAGAGCTGCCCTGGCAGGTGCTGGTGGGAGCTGAGCGCCCAGAGGCGGGCAAGAGTCACAGCCAGGACCCCCAGTGAGCCAGATAACGTGTGACTGTTTCAGGACAGCTCCTGCCAGACCCTCTGTCCCCGGACAGACCACGTTCACGGCCAGGACCGTGATGGCTCCTGGGGGGGCTGGGGGGGACAGGGGCCCAGCATCACACGGGGGGTTCTGGTACTGCCAGGAGCCATGGGGGTCCTCAGCTGCACCCAGGCCAAGCCTCGGGGGTCCCTCCCCTCCTACGTAAAACCAAGGAGCGGGTGGGTCTTCATGACTGCGTTTCCTCCAACCAATGCTGAAACCGGGACCTGCCTCTACATGAGTTCCCAGGATTCCGGAGTGGCCCCTACCCCAGCAGGCCCCCCACCCCATCTTTGGGGCTATAACTGGTCCAAGTGGTCCTGTCAGAGATACCCCAATGCTCACGGGAGACCCCTGGTGACCCCATGACATCCTTCTGAGGGGTCAGCCCTGAAAGCCCTTTTCATTTCCCCTCTGCCTTCCCCACCACCGCCTCACGCTGACCACCTCCATCTGTGGACTTAACATGAAATGGAAATGATTTCATTTTACAAAGCAGGTTTGGGGAATTATTTTAATCAGAAAGCCTTGCTCTGGAGTACCTAGAAAGGCCAGGATTTGGGAATCGATCATGTATGAAATTATACAATGCTATTTTTTAAAACAAAACCGAACTCACTGTTGCGGTAGGTTTCCTTCACGTACCTTTTTTCCTCTCCATCTCTATATATTTTTAAATTTTTTAACTTGAAATAATGTCAAGCTCAAGTTGCATGACTCATACAAGAGCATCTTGGCCCACCCCTCCCCCACCTCCAGACGCACCAGGTCGCTGCATCTGCCCGAGTTTGCTTTTCAACCCCTGTCCCTCTATGGAACCTCTTCTGGACCATCTGAGATCATTGCCTTGGTGGATTTTATTTTTTTTAATAGAAGTAAAAAGAGAGTTGGTGCGAGACACTTTGGACAGCACAGCGGGTACAGAGCGGAGGGTCAAAAGGTGACGGCTGGGCAACTGTGAGCCCAGTGGTCACTTCTCTGTCCCCGTGCGTTGTGTCCATATTTGAGCTGCAGTTTGTACCCACCTGAGGCCCATACTGACGACGCGCAAAGCCCACGCCTTCCCTCCTCAGAGAGGACAGAAACCACGCCGAGGTCCAGATGCTGGACGAGGCCCAGATGCTGCGGACCCCGACTTCGGAAAGCGCGAGGCGGAAGGGATTTTAATTCAGGATGATTTCTCTCGCCTGTGAAAAGAATCGCTCCTTTTACAAAGAGAGCGTTAGCCGGTCTCCACGTTGACCCAAAGAATCATTTCCTTTTCTTGTTTCTGCTCAAGAAAGCAGAGCTGGCCTTTGGCAGCTGAATTAACGGGGAAAGAGTATCTTTTTAAATGCATTCCGCCTGGCTCGTCCCGCTGAAACTGCATTGAGAGCTGAGATGACTGGTCACCCAGGCACAGGCTCCACGCATCTCACGACCGTCACATCGTCGTCCTGCGGCGTCTCTGAAGTCCTAATTGTCCCAGGGCTCCTGGAGAGCCAAGGAGACGAGAGTAACAGTGGAAAATGATGCATGACTCGCCATCAGCTGAATGCATAAAAGCCTCATTAAGACAAACAGAACGGGGCGTGGGGGGAGCAGGAGTTGGCTGAGTCACCTTGGGGACAGGGGTCTTCAAAGCTGACATCAGTAAGAGGCCGGCCCCTGGAGATCAAGGGTCTGCTCCTTGCCCCCCGCCCCGCCCCGGAGGTGAGGCCACACCACATGGAGAAGCTGAGAAGAAGACCCATTGTGCACGGTCACAACCCGGAGCTGCTTTCCCTCCTGTGTGTGGCAGGGCCCCTTCCCCACACCTCGAACCGCCTCCACAGCCCTCAGAGGTGGTCCCCTCCCCCGGAAGGGCACCCCTGCAAAGGGGTCCCCAGGCTCCCTGGGGCCACAGGAGGAGGGGTGGGAGGGAAGGGGAAAATGAGTGCTGTCCTGTGGCACCCCACCCTCAGGGGAGGTGAGAGGGTGGGGCTTGGTGCTCCAGGGTCACACGAGCAGAGCACTCAGCCTGGCCCCCCACCTTGCATAGGGGACCACTTACCCAGCCTGCCTCAGTTTCCCCACCACAAAGGAGATCACGACGGCCACTGCCCGGGAGACCCCCCACTCATTTCCCGTCGGCTCACTCCCTGCTGTCACAGGTGAGGCCACCGGCTCCCACAGCTGCCACTTGCCAGCTGGACAAAGACCTTCCAGCAGGGCCTCGCTCTGATGACAAAGGGCTGTGACCCAGGGCTCGGACGGCCACACTTCCCAGGACAGGCAGGAAACGAGAGGTCACCTCCCCCAAGAGATTGGAAAGTAAAAAGACGATAAAAAGCAGCTCAGCCCGGCCCCCACCCCCTTCGAGGCCACTGGAGGGGAGCGTGGGAGGTGGTCAGGCGGCATCTCCCACCTCGGTCCCCCCGAGACCCCTGCAGGGGAGCTGCGTGCACATGCGTGCGTGTGTGGAGACCCTGCACTGCTGGCAAGTCCCAGGTGACGCCGAGGCCGCCGGCAAGAGGCCGACCGAGCAGCCCGGGTCTATCGGTCTATCGGAACTCCTTCCCTCCGTCCCCAGGCCCAGGGATTTGAGGTGCACACGCGGCAGGATTCCACGCGGCTTTCCATCGCACAAACGCACAGAGAATCCCTCCGTCAAGGCAGGAGGCTGTGCACCCCTCCCTGGGGGCCCTCTGCACCCATAGCACCAGTGCCCCGCAGCCATCAGAGCCTGCGTCCCTCAGCCCCTCCACACATCCTAACGAGCCCCCGCATTGACGGGGCCGCCCTATCCCTCTCTCTGCAGCTCGCTTCAGCGGGAGCCGGACGGAACACTGTGGACCTGGCGGCCGCCACGTTTCAAGACAAATCAAGCTGCTGACCAGAAGGTAATTCAGTCAAAAGCCGTGAGGAGTCACAGGTAAAATACAGGACGCCCAGTTAACTTTGAACTTTAAATAAACAGTGGATAATTTTGGATGTAAGTCTATCCTATGCAATATTTGGGGCACACTTAGACTGCAGAATTATTCATTGTTTATCTGAAATTCAAATTTAACTGAGCATCCCCTATTTTTACATGTGAAATCTAGCAACCCCAAAAGGAAGCTCAGCACCCCACCAGTCAGGAGTGCCCAGCAGCTGAGCCTGCCCCCCCGGGGCTCCCCACCTCCCCTGGGCCCCATGGGTGACGTGGTGGGGATGGTAACAGTACGAGGGCAGGGGCTGAGCACAAAGCCTCCCCCAGCGGGTGGGACAAATGTCCCTGCGGTCATCACAGCGATTCCTCATGTGCCCAGCCTGCAGAATTGGACTTCTTTTTCAAAACACCCTAATGGGCTTCCCTGGTGACGCAGTGGTTAAGAATCCTCCTGCCAATGCAGGGGACACAGGTTCGATCCCTGGCCCGGGAAGATCCCACATGCCATGGAGCAGCTAAGCCCATGCGCCACAACTACTGAGCCTGCGCTCTAGAACCTGCGAGCCACAACTACTGAAGCCCGCACGCCACAACTACTGAAGCCTGTGTGCCTAGAGCCCGTGCTCCGCAGCAAGAGAAGCCACCGCAATGAGAAGCCCGCGCACCGCAACGAAGAGTAGCCCCCACTCTCCGCAGCTAGAGAAAGCCTGCATACAGCAACAAAGACCCAACGCAGCCAAATAAATAAATAAATAAATAAAATTAAAAAAAAAAAAAAAAGAAACACCCTAACTGGCACCCTTGGGGTGGGCCTGGTCCCAGGGAACAGGAAATGCCTTCACTAGGCTCCTGCCTGCAGGTTTCTGAGACAGGAGCCCTGGTTTGGGTCCAAACAGTGGGTGGGACACTCCCCCTAGAGGTGTGATGTGGGGCTGCAGGCTGAGGCTGGTTCCTCACCTTCCGGGCACCGAGGTGACAGAGCTGTCTTCCCGGTCCAGAGATTGGGACGAGGCCCGAGGACGACCGTGGGCAAGCAGGACCCCCAGCCAGCGCCCAGCTCTTCCATCCCCATTAGCGTACCCTCCCAGGTCTCTGCGTGGGCACCAGACGGGAGCAGAGGAGCCCCTCTTGTCTGGGAGTCAGGAGAGGCCCCTGGGGTGGCGTCCTTGGACCTGAGAGCTGAAGTCTGGGCAGGAGAGAGACAGGCAAAGGTAAGGGAGGTATCTGTGGCCCCAGGGGGCTGGAGGGTGGCTTCCAAGAGGGAGCCCAGGTGAGAGCGCATGGGGACCAGAGCAGAGCAGGCCTGGTGGGCTGGGAGGGAGGGGGGTCACAGCTGGGTGGCTTCTGGAGGTCAGTTCCTGGCCCTGTCCTTGACTGTGGGACCATGGTGAGGTTGCTTACGTACAAGCCTCGTGGCACGTACGCAGGCGGGGCTGTGGGTGGTGAGCGCAGGTGGGGCTCAGTGCAGAGCCCAGGTTTCTGCTGAGCCTGCATCTCAGTGTGGAGCCCTGGGGTTCTGCTCTCCTCAGGTCCCCTCACCCCGGCGCCCGCCCGCTGGTTCTTCACAGCCCTCTTCTTTTCCGGACAAGGAATATGCCATCTTCTCTCAATAAGTAGACAATTTCACATACAAATATCATACAAATATGCATACAAATATACAAATACATACAAATGTATTTGTATACATACAAATACAAATATGCATACAAATATCAAATCATTATGCTGTACACCTGAAACCTAATAGAATGTTATACGTCAATCATACCTCATAAAAAGTAATTAGATTTATCATTTGTTAATGATTGCAAGTAGTATGTCGCAGGTTAGATTTTTTTCATTTAATTTTTTGAATGGGCAACTCACTTCATGTGGTTCAAAAAGCCCCGTGTACAAAAGGACACACGGGAAAGGGTCTCCCCGTACCCCTGCCCCATCTGCCCAGCACCTCCCCCCTCCAGGAGCCGCTATTATTTGTCTCTTACCTCCCATGATAGATACATAGATAGGTAAATAGATAGATAGAGATAGATAGATAGATAGATAGGTAGATAGATAGATGATAGACACATAGATACATAGATAGAAAATAGATGGATAGATGCATAGGTAGGTAGAAAATAGATGGATAGATACATAGATAGATGACAGATAGATGGATACACAGACAGATAGGTAAATAGATGAAAAGGTAGATAGATAGATAGATAGATAGGTAGATACATGGATAGACAGATAGATTGATAGGTAGAAAAGATAGATGATAGATGGATAGATAGATGGATAGATGCATAGATAGATAGATAGATACACAGACAGACAGATAAATAGATGGAAAGGTAGATAGATAGATAAATAGATAGATAGATAGAAAATAGATGGATAGATACATAGATAGATGACAGATAGATGGATACACAGACAGATAGATAAATAGATGGAAAGGTAGATAGATAGATGGATAGACAGGTAGATAGATGGAAAGGTAGAAAAGATAGATGATAGATGGATAGATAAACGATAGATGGATAGATAGATAGATAGATGATAGATGGAAAGGTAGATAGATGGTAGGCTGATTTCTTTTCAAAGTTTGTTTTTTAATACAAAGCACTCTTTGTTCTTTATACATTATCTGTGGGTTCTATTGATATTTCTCTCCCAGGACTTACTGCCCTTAGGCTTCCTCCTCACACACACCTCACACACACCTCCCCCACGTACCTCGTGTCGACTTCCCCTCTCGCCACCAGCCTCTCCCAGCGCTCCCTCCCTCGGCCCGTGTGTAGCCCCCAGGGTGTGCCCACCCACCCTCCCTCATCTTACACGGGAAGGGCAGTGAAGCCACACAGCCCCTCACACGCACGGGCACAGGGACTTTGGCATGACGCTTGTCACGTGACCCTACTTGCTCTGTGCAGGTGGAATCCGCTGTCGGATGGAGAGGGAACTCAGCATCATTTTTTTTAACTTATTTATTTTTTACTGAAGTATAGTTGATGTACAATATTACATGTTATAGGTGTACAATACAGTGATTTACAATTTTTAACGTTTATACTCCATTTATAGTTTTTATAAAATATTGGCTATATTCCCCGTGTTGTATAATATATCCTTGTAGTTTATTTTATATCTAATAGTTCATACCTCTTAATTCCCTGCCCCTGTATTGACCCTCCTCCCTTCCCTCTCCCCACTGGTAACCACTAGTTTGTTCTCTATATCTGTGAGTCTCCTTCTTTTTTGTTATATTCACTAGTTTGTTTAATTTTTTAGATTCCACATATAAGTGATAACATACAGTATTTGTCTTTCTCTGTCTGACTTATTTCACTTAGCAGAATATCCTCCAGGCCCATCCATGTTACTGCAAATAGCAAAATTTCGTTCTTTTTTGTAGCTGAGTAGTATTCCAGTGTGTGTGTGTGTGTGTGTGTGTGTGTGTGTGTGTACACCACATCTTCTTTATGCATTCATCTGTTGATGGACACAGGTTGCTTCCATATCTTGGCAATTGTAAATAATGCTGCTATGAACACTGGGGTGCACGTACCTTTTTGAATTACTGTTTTTGTTTCTGTTTTTCAGATATATACCCAGGAGTGGGATTGCTGGGTTATATGGTAGTTCTATTTTCAGTTTTTTGAGAAACCTCCATACTGGACAATGGCTAGACTAATTTACATCCCCACCTACAGAGTACGAAGGTTCCCTTTTCTCCACATCCTCGACAACATTTGTTATTTGTGTTCTTTTTTGATGATAGCCATTCTGACAGGTGTGAAGTGATATCTCATTGTGGTTTTGATTTGCATTTCCCAGGCGATTAGCAATGTTGAGCACCTTTTCATGTGCCTGTTGGCCATCTGCATTTTTCTCTTTGGAAAAATGTCTATTCAGTTCTTCTGCCCGTTTTTTAATCTGGTTGTTTGTTTTTTTGATGTTGAGTTGTATGAGCTGTTCATGTATGTTGGATATTAACTCCTATCAGTCATATCATTTGCAAATATTTTCTCCCATTCAGTAGATTGTCTTTTTGTTTTGTCGATGGGTTCCTTTGTTGTGCAAAACTTTTAAGTTTAATAAGTCACATTTATTTATTTTTGCCTTTATTTCCTTTCCTTTAGGAGACAGATTAAAAAAAATATTGCTATGATTTATGTAAAAAAGTGTTCTGCCTATGTATTCCTCTAGGAGTTCTATGGTTTCTGGTCTTACATTTAGATCTTTAATCCATTTTGAGTTTATGTTTTTGTATATGGTGTGAGAAAATTTTATAAATGCATTCTTTTACACGTAGCTGTCCATTTTCCCAGCACCACTTATTGAAGAGACTGTCTTTTCTCTATTGTATATTCTTGCCTCCTTTGTTGTAGATAATTGACCACAAGTGTGTGGGTTTATTGCTGGGCTTTCTGTCCACACTGACCCATGTGTCTGTTTTTGTGCCACTGCCATACTGTTTTGATGACTGTAGTTTCATAGTATAGTCTGAAGACAGGGAGCATGGTTCCTCCAGATCTGTTCTTCTTTCTCAAGACTGTTTTTGGCTATTCAGGGTCTTTGAGTTTCCATACGAATTTTAAAGTTATTTGTTCTGGTTCTGTGAAAAATAACATTGGTAGTTTGATCCAATGTCTTCTTTACTGGGGGAGGAGCTGCCCATCCCCCACCCCTCCCAGGGCCCTGGAGGTCTAGTTGCCCAGAACGTCCAGGGGAAGCCCTTGGTCTTAGCCGGCCCCTGCAGTTCGTGTCCAGGGCTCTGAGCACCCAGAGTGTGTCCAGGGGTGGTGTCTGAGCCATGCCAGGATCCAGGGACCCCTGTGCACTGAGATCAGGAGTGTGGGGCTCAGAGTCAGGTTCCTGGTTGCACCTGTGGCCTCTCTCTGAAGTCCTGCCACCCGGGGCTGTCCTTATCCCCAGGGAAGCTCCCTTCTCTTCCACTCCTTCGCATAAGATCTTACGTCATCTTCAGTGTGATTCCCAGACTACGGGCTCCCAGCAGAGCAGTCACCATGCCCAGTCCCTACCCACACCCCCGTACCAAGCATGCAGGAGGCGCTCAACAATCAACTGCTAATGACACCTGAGTGACCGCCTCTTTCCCAGCAGCCATATTTCATCCCTAGACAACACCCACCCCTTGCCTTCGTAACCAGGTGGGAAGAAACTGCCCGTAACAGAGGAATTTCTCACCAGCAGCTTTCCACTCATGGGCTAAGGGGCTTCCTTCAGCCCAGACTCTCATGATCATCCCAGAAGGATACACACTGGGCCCACACACATCTCTCTATCCAGCTGCATTTCACTTTTTAAAACTTTTTTTCCATATCTTATTTTGAGGCTGCTCATCCTAAATAACTCCCAGATGGCCCAGGCACCCACGCTGAATCACCAGTGCAGTCAAGGCTTGGGCATCGCTCTGAAGCCTGATGCCTGATTCACCAAAACCCAGAGGCTGAAGGTGCAGGCACAGTGCTTCCGATTCCTTAATCCTGCCTAAGTCTAGCTCCAACTGTGCTCACATCTGTGCGACACAGGGAAATGAGCCAAATCACTGGAATTAGGCGGAATCCTGGCAGCTGAGCACGGCATTCAGCTCCATCCTGACGCTGGGCACGGAGGCGGGCACAGAACCCACAGGTAGAGTTGGTGGAGCAGACAAACAGGCAGTAACTGGGAGGCTTCGAGTAAGAAAGATGTGGAGAAGACGGTTTCCTTTTGCCCAAATCGTCCAACCTGTCTTTCTGCATCGAGTCTGATTGCCAGGGACGCATTCCAGAATCTGCCTAGAACGAAAGGAACCAGGTGTCTGTGGACCACAGCAGCTGGCCGAACATGGTTCAGGTGCAGTGGCCACCACAGAGGACCAAGACACAGGCCGGCCCCCAGAACCTCCAGGGCAGCGGGGAAAATAATCCTGCACAGCTGACTCCAGGCAGGGCCGAAGAGACTGCAGGAGAGGGGCACAAACCAGCCAAGGCAGTCGGGGGGGGGGGGGCGGGGGGGCGGTTCCTGGGGGAGGAGGCACTCCAGATTGAAGAAGGCAGGGATGGGGCAGGGGATGAAAAGAGGGCGAATGTGGTGGAGGAGCAGGGACCACGACGAGTCCCGGAACAGTAGGGAGATAAGTGGTGAGGGCCACTGTCTGTTAGCACTTCCTGTGTGACAGAGCCCATGTTAAGTGGCTTGGGCCCTGCTTCATTCCCACCTCACAGCAACCCCCTGGGGGGAGCCCCACCTGTGCGTCAGAGAGAGGAGAGGAGCACAGGCCCAGCTGGAATCACAACGTCCAGCCACATCGTGGCTCCCAGGACGGCTGGTGGCCCTGGGCCATTGTGGAATCCTCTATGGGCCACCAAGACTCAGGCTCTGAGTCCCCGGGCTGTCCCAGGGGGTGAGGCTGGCCAGACTGGCTCCAAATGTTTGCTAAGAAGCCCCGAGCGTGTGCCCGGGTCACCCAAGCAGAAACCAGCCCCCATCAGCACCCCCGGGGAAGGCGCCGTCGTCGCTCCCATTGCACGGAGGAGGACACTGCGGCCTGGAAAGGCTCAGCGCCTTGCCGGCTTACACGGCTGGCAGGCCGCAGAGCCGGAAGGGGACCCGGAAGCCCGACGAAGAGTCTACACTCAGCGTCAGGCGAAGAGCGTTCCTCGCCTAGAACACCCTCCCCGGGCACCGCGGTGGACGTGACCTGGTGGGGAGGGGGCGGGGAGAAGCCCGAGGTGGGCGGGGATGGGGCGGGGCGGAGCCGGCGGCCTTGATTGGGTGCTGCTTTGAGATCGTCACGGGACTGCCCCCAGGCCGGCGCCCCGCTTGGCCCCGCCCCCGGACCAGACTCCGCCCAGTCCCAGGCCCCGCCCCTCCGCGGCCAGGGCTCACCTAGAGGCCCGGGTCGGGGAGGATGGGCCCGGACACCCCTGCCCCGGTGCTCAGGAGCCCCTCTGCAGCGCTCAGGCCAGGGGCAATGGAAGCTCTTGGAGCCCACACTCGCAGGCATTGTAGGTTTCCTGTTGCTTTTCTTCTTAGCTGCTTTACTGAGGTGTAACTTGAAATTCCGCCATTTAAAGCGTACAGTTCAGCGGGGTTTACCCCGAGCTGTGCAGATATCGCCATGTGCAGATATCGCCACAACCTAATTTAGGGCGTTTCCATCCCTCTCCCGAAACCCACTCCTTCCAGTGATCCGCACTCTGACGGCGCTTCGCCGCGGGACCGGGCCGCCAGGGGGCGCCGCGATCCAGCCCTCAGCTGCGCCTGCGCAAGCCCCGCGCGCGAGCCCGAGAGCGAACCCACCGAGCGCGCGCCCGCCCCGTGGAGTGCGCCTGCGCGGAGCCCGTGGCCGCGCCAGCTCCCGCCGGGGGCTCGTCGCTGGGCGGCCGGGCCATGGGGGAGGCTGAGGTGGGCGGCGGCGGCGCGGCGGGCGACAAGGGGCCGGGGGAGGCGGCCACCAGCCCTGCCGAGGAGACGGTGGTGTGGAGCCCCGAGGTGGAGGTGTGCCTGTTCCACGCCATGCTGGGCCACAAGCCCGTCGGTGAGCGGAGCGCCGCGCCGCGGCCGCGCACCCGCGTGGGGGCGGGGCGGCGGGCAACGGCCGGGGGCGCGCGCGGGGCGGACGGGGCGGGGCCTCCTGTGCCTGCACCCCCGCCGACCCTGCCCCCACCTGCGCACCCCACCCCTGCCCTCCCCTGCACGCCGCCCCCTCCCGCAGCCCCCGCTCCTGCCCCCGCTGCCCCTTCTGTACCCTAACCCCGCCCGACTCTGCCCGCTCCTGCGCCCAGCCACCCCGGCCCCTCTTTGCTCCTTCCCCGCTGACCCCTGCCCTTTTCTCTCCCCCTTCCCCCCACCCCTGCTCCCCTAACCCCCACCCCCTCCAACCACTGCCCCTCTCGCCCCCTTGCCCCCCACCTCTCTTCCCAACACTACCTGCTGGCCCGCAAGCTGACCCCTTCCTTCTGCAGGTGTGAACCGGCACTTCCACATGATCTGTATCCGAGACAAATTCAGCCAGAACATCGGGCGGCAGGTCCCATCCAAGGTCATCTGGGACCACCTGAGCACCATGTATGACATGCAGGCACTGGTGAGCAGGCCCCCACCCTCCCCAGCCCTCCCAGGGCCAAAGCCCCTCCCTCCCCCAGGCAGAGCTGGGGGCAGGGAGCCCCTCCATGCCTTCTCCCTGGGTCCTTGCCGGGCCCTGGCCTCAGGGACCTTGATGTCTGGGATGTCCCACAGGGGACCAGTTGTTGAACAAGATGGCTCTGAGTAGTTTTACGAAAAACACAAGCCTAACGACGGTAGCTAGTTATTGCCTGGAAGCTACCTTAGGTGGGGGCTTGGGGGGTGGTCGGTTAAGATCTCGCCAGGAGATAACTAGGGAGCTGAAGCTCGTGGGAGGGGCTCTTAGGCCGTTGTCAGTCTTGTGGAAAGTCTCCGAGTGCTATAGGCAGGGAGGTGACCGGGCCTGAGTCCTATTAAGATGAATATGGTGGTTTCTGTGAGAACCAGGCAGGCAGGGGCCCAGGCCTCATGAAACCCCCAGCTGGCCGTGTCTGAGGGGGAAAAGGTTAGCTAGGTAACCAGGACGGCAGAAAAGACAGGTGGGCATTCCCGGCAGAGGAGTGGCAGGCGTCAAGGCCCTGTGGCAGCAGGCATTGGTGCGTCAGGGGACGCAGAGGAGGCCGGGGTGTCTGGAGAATGAGTGGGAGTGGGGATGTCAGGTGACCAGCAGGGTGGGAGACCGTGCTGGGGTTAGGCAAGGCTCTGCCTCTCCTCGGGACTTGGGGCTGCCCCAGCCGCCCAGCTGAGACCTGCTGCGCATCTGTGAGGTGGAGAGCGAAGCCCGGGCCTTCTTGTGTCCATAAACCGCGCTGCCACTCGCTCCCTGTTGGTCTTGGGCAAGTCGTTTGCGCCTCGTCAATCTCCCATAGAAAGGGGAACTGACAGCTGGGCCCTGGATCTGACCCCCTGGCCCACAGTCAGTACCCTGGAAACTCGAGGACAAGCCGCTAAACTAAAGCAGGCCCTGCAGAGGGGCCGTGCCCACCAGCTGGGGCCCCGCTCCCCGAGAATTCCTGTGTTCAGAGGCTTGACAGGGCTCCCATGCTTGTCATGTTGGGGGTCACCTGACCCCCAGGAACTTCCTGCACCCCGACTCCAGGCTGGCGGCCAGGAGCTAGACACAGATGAGTATGGCAGGGCCCCTGTCCTGGGGGGCCCTGGTGCAGTAGGAGACAGTTGGCTCTCGGGCGCAGGCACTGGCTCCAAGGTCCCGTGGCTGTGACGCCCAGCACAGGGCCCGCGTGACACTGGGGGGGGCCACCCAGGGGTCTCAGCCCAGGACAGGTGGCCCCTCTCCCCTTGCTTCCTTAGACCCCAGCACCGCCATGGAGCTGATGCCTCGGTCACCTGGGGCCTTGTAAATATGAGTCTGTGGACCGCACCCCACAAGGTGACCGTGAGCCCAGGCGCCCTCGGGGTTTGCGAAGCTCCCGGATGTTGGTTGTGGCACATTTACATGCTGACCACCTGGCTTGTCAGCACAGCTCCCAAGTTGGGGACTGGAGGCCCTGTCTCCTGAACCCCCTCCCGACCTAGAGACCCTTCCCACCAGCTCACCTTTCTCCTCGTCCGGCGGTCCGTGTTTCCGGGGTCTCTGTCCCTCTGGCATGTGTGTGACTTCCCTCCATTTTGCTTTGCTTACCTGGTTTCTACGGGGGTGGCTCTCCCTGCCTCCCTGGCTCCTTCCCCCCGGAGACGGGACCCAGGCACCATGGCCTTTCCTCATGGCTGTCGCAGGCTCTGAAGGCGCTCTCCTGGAGGGGGAGCCCATGCAGCCGGGCCAGGCCGGCATGACTGCGCTGCCTGATTCTGCCCCCGGAGGCGTGCCAGCCGGCGGAGCTGCCCTGGCATCATCTCAGGTGACACTAAACCCTTATTCTTCCCATCGTGATGCCTGCCTGTGGCTCACACTGTAGTTTTGCCTCGTCTGGGTCTCTGTGACAAGCCAGCCCCTCGCAGACTGCACAAGAGAAAGAAGAAAGTTCTCAGCCCTGCGCCTGCCCACTGCAGCCCCCAAGACAGTCACGTGTGTTCATTGGTCGCTCCTGAGTTGTCTCTTACATATCTTTAGTCACATTTTCTTTTGAATGTGACTTTTAAAATCACATTTTCTTCTTTGTTTCTTAAAAAAACCCAAAATGCCCTGTTTGCCATCAGCACGAGTCTGAGATTCTCCCATTCCCAAATCCAGAGAGGAACTTCGTCCTTCCAGACGAAATCATTCAAGAAGTCCGAGAAGGTGAGACTCGGGCGAGAGCAGATTTGGGAACTAGGAAAGGCCGAGGGCGGTGGTGTCAGGGTGAAGGTCACGAGCCTCGGGGAGTGAGCGTCACTGGCAGGTGATGCTGGGCCCTCTTGGAGGGGGAGGTCTGGGGGCCCCCGGGACTGGGGGAGGACTTCCTGAAGGACATACGCGCCTCCCGAGTCAGGAGGAGCCCCTGGCCTGAGCCGCTGCAGGTCGGGTGGGGCTGCGGCGCCCACTGCCCCGGGCTCTAGGTCACCGTCGGCCGTCTCCCCCCAGGAAAAGTGGTCATTGAGGAGGAAACGAACGAGGAAATGAAGGAAGATGTGGACCCCCACAATGTGGCCGATGATGGTAAGTATGGAGCTCGCCCGCCCCTCCTGGGGCCCTAGGGGCACAGCACCCCAGCTTGGCAAGGCCTCCCCGTCGCGGGCAGCCAGGGCCTGGCACCTGGCTCAGCAGCTGAGAAGGCCGCTTCCGTCTGCTCAGGCAGAGCCTCCCACGCTGGGAGGTCACGCACGGGGCTGGCACGGGGCGGGGAGGGGGGCACGGGGCAGCCTGGCCCCGGGCCCAGTCAGTGGTCACGGGGTGCAGGAGGGTGTCCGACTGAAGCACCCCCAGTTCGGGAGGAGCCTTTTGGGGTCAATGTCATGTATGTAGGTGTAGATTTCTTAAACTGAACAGGAAGATGAAATAAAATTTTGGATATTCTGTTTTCAGCCAAATGATTTTGTCTCCCAGTTTTTTCATCTTCAGGAAGCTTGGGGAAAGCAACAGAAAAGTCCAGCAAAGACAAAGACAAGAGCAACTCAGACTTGGGGTCCAAAGAGGGGCCGGACAAGCGGAAGCGCAGCCGGGTCACCGACAAAGTCCTGACCGCCAACAGCAACCCCTCCAGCCCCAGCGCGGCCAAGCGGCGCCGGACGTAGACGCTCACAGCAGGCGGGCACCGTGGTCACCAGGCGGTCGGCGGGTCAAATGCCACCGGGCCTGCTGCCTGCCCTCAGGTGCCAGAGGCTCCCGCAGTGCCACTCAGAGCGCCTGGGCTCAGATGGCCCCTGACGACCGAAACGGGACCCATTCAGATGCTGAGACCCGAGAGGTGTGAGCCCCGGCCACGGCCGCTCCGGACAGTCGTGGCTTCGTGACAACGGCCGAGCTGCGCCGGTGGCTAAGCGTTGGCATGGGCCTGCGGACCAGGCTGCATGGGCAGAGAGCGGGGCACAGCCAGCAATAACACACCGACCCGCCTCTCTGCTCTGAGGAGCCCCGGTCTTCCCGTTTGTCCATCTGTCCTTCTGTCTACCGCTCTCACCTGACTGCGGCCTCAGGAGAGCGTCAGGCCGCCGGCGCCGGCCCCTCCACCACCCGAGAGACTGAGAACTGGGTATTTTGCCTCATTCACTTGTACTGTAACGATGTATATAATTTGGTTGGTATTTCACTATTTAATTTTTAAGAAGCCTATTTTACTAGTGTTTTATATGAAAAAAAATACTGCAGAAGTTAAACCTGTGTTGTATTTTTTCTGAGATGTTTTGTTTTAAGGTAACAGACCACTGAGATACTTTTTGCTCAGTTTTTATATGCCGATACAGAGAATTTGTAGCGGTTATTTTTGTATTCTCAAGTAACTCGCAAACAGACCAAATGAGCATGTGGAGGGAGGCAGGATGTGGGGCTGACCCGCCGCAGCCTGGGCCCCGGGCTGACCGAGGTACACTTGTGTTTGACTGAGGGACATTAAAACACAAAAAAGCAACCTGGAGTTGTGTGATTTTGATACCAAAGTAAGTTAACTTCTCCTACAATAGGAAGTTGTATTTTTTCAAGATTTATAACTGAAGCTAACTTTGATGTACTGGATCACTCGATACAATGAATATACAACCTAGTAACAACAGGTTCCAGAGTGGCTACTTTGTTGCATGTAAGCAACCCTTCAAATGCAGAATGTCAAGAGAGCAAACCAGCCAGAACTGGTGCCTCCTTCCCAAGAACAAACGAATGTGACGGTGAGAATTCCGGCTGAGCTTGTGTTGAGAGGCGCAGCCGGGCCTCCCGAGTGACGGCGAAGGTGCTCGCCCTCATCTTGACAAACCACGAGGACATTGAATGCCACCCGTCCCCCACCATCAGGAGCAGGAGGTCAGAACTGGCTGAGCCCACGAGGCCAGGCCAGGAGCTCCATGGGCTGAGGTCACCTGGCGTGGGGTCAGAGGCCGGCACCCGCTTCCCTGGCAGGGCCGACGCTGTCCGGCAGTGTCTTGTGTCAGGTTGAGTGTCCTGGGTCGGGTCTGCCGACCCTGAGCAGCCCTGGCCTTCCAGCCCGACTGCCCTGTGCGGGAAGCTGGGGCAGAAGCTTGCACCCCACACTCAGACCTGCTGCATGGGGGGCCCCTGTGGGGTAAGTCTCCAGCAGAAGATCACACCCTCAGAGGTAACCTCCTGCCACGGGGAGGGGAATCTAGATGGAGACCAGGTGCAGTTGGGTGTGACTGGCACTTGTAAAGCAGAAGCTGGGCAGCGTCTGAGAACAAGCCTTGTGTGGCAGCAGGCAGCCGTGGGAAGGCTGTGCTCTGAGCGCCGCAGGCTGGGGCCACGGCCCTGTCTCCGCTGCATGCTTGTCTGTTCTCTGGGGCAGAGGTGGGGAGCCTGCCCGCCCACGTGCTCTCAGAGCTGCCCAGCCCTGGAGGGCACCCCAGCACCCATCAGTGCCCCCCATCAGAGGCTGGAAGTCACAGCCAGGGTCTCCGAGGCCAGCTGCAAGTCAGCTAAGAAGGCCAGGCCCGCGGCCGCAGCCTGCGGTGGGCCAGCCCCACCCGATGCCTGGCAGCTCTTCTATCGCCTGCTCCTCGGGACACCTGCCCAGGCCATCGGTGGCAGATGATTTGCAGAAATGCCCAGAGCTCCATACCTTTGGCGGAGTCACCACTGTCCTTTTAGAAAGTCGTCCAGGCAAGACGGTACCCAGAGAGGTAACAGGTTGGTGAGTCTGCAAGGAATTGGCACCAGCACCAAAAGAGGTCTTTAGCTGTGCCCACGGCCAAGATTGGCAGGTTCTGTTCAGCTCTGGGTCGTCCCCAGCTGCACAGCTTGAGGACTGTCACGTCCCCTGAGGCCTGCTAGCTGACTTGCAGGGCTGGGCGAGGTCAGCATCCCCGGGGGCTGGGCTGGGCCTCAGTCTGTGTTGAACAGCCCTGAGGATGATCCCCGGTCATTTCTGCCTCCAGGTGTTTGGGTCGTTGCCTGGTGCCGCCTCGTAAGTGCAGGCAGCCCCTGTGCTTTCTTATAACCATTATAATGCAGCAAAGGGGACAAGAGGGCAGACCCACGAGGACACTGCACTATGGGACTCTCTACTGGAGAGAGACTTTCCCGCTGGCCTTGAAGAAGAAAACTGCCCAGTTGTGAACCTTTGGAGGGGACACAGGGATCTCTGCCCTACTGCCCAGGAAGATGGCTTCTACCAACCATCTGAGGGGGCTTGAAAGCAGTTCAGTCCCCGAAGGAAATCTGATGAGACTGCTGCCCCAGCCGACACCTGGAGAGCATCCTGGGGGGACACCTGGGGGACAACTTCCAGGGGGTGTCCTCCTGGGGGCATCCTTGCGGGGGGACATCCTCCACACATTCGTACGGGGTGGGGGACATGCTGTGGACAACTGCCAGGGGGGCCACCCTTCGGGGGACATCCTGCCTCAGGTCATCCTGAGAGGGCACGATGGTGGAGAGAGGTATCCTCCAGGGGGAATGTTCTGGAGGGGAAGGGACATTCTGGGGGGTGCTCTGGGGGACAGGGACCCTCTGGAAGCATCCTCAGAGGAGAGGGCATCCTGGGCTACATTCTTCTGAGGAGGGCATGGGGGCGGGGCTTCTTCCAGGGGATGGTTCTGGACTTCTAGGAGGTAAGCATCCTCCAAGAAAAAGATCTCCAGGGTGGGGATCTCAGGGTGGAGGGGAACATTCCCGGACAGTGGAAGAGAGACTTTTCAGGTTGGTGGGTTGGGGAGGCAAGCATCCTCCAGGGAAACATCTTTTTGGGGGACATTTTCCCAGGGGAAAGGGATATTCTGGGCGGATCCTGAGGGGGTGTCCTCGGGGAACATCCTCCAGGGGGCCTCTCCAGGGAGAAACCACCAAGGTGGGCATGGGTGGCGGGCAACCTCACGGCGGAAGGGGGCGAGCGTCCTCCGGAGGGGCTTTCTCGGGGTGATGGGCCTCCTCCAGGGGGACCTCCTTCAGGGGGCCTCCTGGGGCTGGGCCTCCTGCGGGCGGGGCGGACGGAGTCGGCAGCCCCGGGCCCGCCCCCGGCACGCCCCCCGGCACGCCCCCCGGCACGCCCCCGCGCTTCCTCCCTCTATCACTTTCGCTTCCGCCGGAGCGGGTCCCGCCGCCGCCGGAGTATGGAGGACCCGGACTGCGACTCGACCTGGGAGGAGGACGAGGAGGAGGACGGCGAGGGCCCGAGGGCCGGGGCCGACGAGGATGGCGAGGCCGGCGCTCCGGGGGACGTGGAGGCCGAGGCGGACCCGCGGCCCAGCGCGTTCCAGGTGCCGCCCCCGCGCGCTGGGTACCCGGCGCCCCTGGGGAGGCCGCGTTGGAATAGGGGGCAAGGCCCGGCTCCTGGAAAATCGTTCCCCCCCGACCCCGGGGCCGGGTGTGGAGGCCCCTCCCGGAGACCCGGCTTGGGGCCCGGCTCCCCATCTCCAGCGGTTGCCCTCTTCCCTGCCCTGTCCTCCTCCCCCATCGTGATCCCCAGGACACCCTGAGATCCGCCCGACCCCCTCCCCCGCACCCCCCGCCCCCGCACCAGGGCACCTTGCAGGGAATCCAGGGCCACCCTCAGACCCGTGTCCCCAGGACCAGATCTGCGTAAGGACACCTCCTCAAGGGGGTGGCCCCGCACATCCTGGACTCCTCTCTGTCCTGCCCCAGCCTCAGGCCCTGGCTCTGTCCTTTGAAGAGGCCCCAGCCCTCAGTGCTGGCCCCCTCCACTGCTCCTCTCGGCCTCCTGGAGCTCCCTCCTGCACCCTGGCGCCGCTCGGGGGGCACCTCACCCTGCCCCGCTGTCCAGGACTCCAGCTTCCCTCAGGCCCCGGAGCCCCCAGCCTGCCCCACCCCCACTGATCCTCAGCGCGGCACCCACCCACTCTGGCTGGGGCTGACCTCACGTCGTCTTGGAGGCGGCCTTGGAGGCTACATGTGCGTGGCGTGCCTGCGCCAGGGTGGCCGGCTGTGCCCACCGGTTACTCGTTGTCACCACTGGTTACTTGTCATAACCATGGTTACTCATCATTACCAGCGGTTACTTGCTAGCGCTCGCCAGGTGTCACATTCCCGGAGTGGGTGCAGCTGGGGTTCCGGGTAAGAGGGAAGGCCCCAAGTGGTAGCTGACACCATGTGTCCCCCTCACTTTGGGATGAGGGCGTCCTGGCACCATGTCTAGGGAGTCTTGAATTCCAGCCTGTGTGGTGTCGGGGATGGATTCTCCCTGTAGCAGATGAGAGCTCTGGTTTTTCAGGTTTCTCTCTGTGTCTTGGAGTGGTCAGTCAGCGAGAGGGACCCCAAGGGGCTCCTGGGCCTGGCTGGAAGGCCGGCGGCCTCGGCACTTCTCTAGTGTTTCAGGGAGGTAGGCTGGGTAGTGGTCAGGGTCACAGGAGTCACAGGGCAGGAATCTGGCTCTTTCCGCAGGCAGATGCCCACTGGGCATGGTGCAGCTTAGGTGAGAGGACACTGTCACCACCATAGTTCCATGGGCCACGCTCCTAAAGCAGTGCTCTGGCACCTTGACCTCCCTGTGAGATGCCCACAATCCTCTGACCTCTTTCCTGTCTCCTTCCTGCTATGGCTTCTGTCCCTCTACAAAGTCCCTATCCCCTCTCCCGCAGGGGCCCCCATGGTCCTCTCTGGCTGCCCCACACTGGGTCCCAGCATGGCTTTTTGGTGCTTCGTCCTGGGCTCTGTCATTTGTGCATCTGTGGGGCTGGCCCTGCTCTGAGCTGTGCACGTGACCAGCATCGGTCAGGACCCATTCTCTTGAGATGACCCAGGGAGGCAGACAAATGGAAACTGATGGAAGGGCGGGGCCAGCTTCTGCTGAGTTTCAGTTTCATCTGCTGTCCATTGGCCAAACTGGCATCTGGCTAAGAAGCCCACCAGGGGAAGCATCTGGGGCCCCTCCTGGCAAGGCCACTACCCTTACGGACACAGACCCTTAGGTGACAACTTAGAGCACAGTGCAAGGAGGAAGTGCTGGGAAAGGCGGGGTTCCCAGGGCAAGGTCCTGGGGTGTGATCCAAGCAGGGTAGCCAGCAAACATGGGAGGAGAAAGTGAAGCTAGAGTTAGGGGGGCTCCACCCCAAGAATGCACATTGGCCTGGGGTTCCTGAGGGCCGGAGCAAGCAGCAGGGGGCCAGCCTCACTCCAGCTACTCCGACCCCCTCTGATTTTGCTGACAGCTAGCCCAGGTCCTTGCTGCCGTCACCAGGATGGGGGCTCCATGGGGTGGGTCCTGCTTGCTGGCTGCCTTGAGGAGTGGGGAGGGTCTCCTTGGGGGGGTCTCATCCAGTCTCCTCTCTTTCCAGCTCAAGGTGACAGGGTCCCGAAACTGGCGAGCAGTGAGGGACACACGCAGGTACCGGCACCACTACCCGGTAGGTAGCTGCCTGCAGCGCCCTTGCCCCCTGCAGCCCACCCAGGACCAAATCCTCCTCCCGGAGAAGGCCAGCTGGACAGTGTCCCATCAGCCCTTCTCAGACAATGTCCCACGTCCTGCCGGACACCCCAGCTGGGCCTGCTGTTCCTTCGCTTAATCATGGGGTGACAGCACGGCGCCCTAACTCCCATCTCAGTGCCGTTACCTTTAAAACACGTGACGGCGCCAGCTGGCAGCTCGTCCACAGGAGGCCCGGCACCGCTAGCCCATCTCACAGCCTCCTTTCCCTCAGCCCCGGCTCCCTGCACCCAAGAGTCTCAGGCAATCCCTGGGCTGTCTTTGGGGTGCAGATGAAGGGGACCTCCCAGCCCTGGCCCACGTTGGTGAGGGGAAGGTCGTTGCTGGTGGTCAGAGGTGGCTGCTGTCCCCCAAGTGTGGAGGCTGGTCCTCACCTGTGGGGTGGGGGGCCCAGACTTGGCACTTGGGGTCTTCACCAGCCTTCAGGATGTCTGGAGGTTCACGGGCCAAGAGCAGCCACCCCCTCCCTCCCACCCATCCCAGGAATGCTTTAGTGTGAGGGGCCCTTGGAGGCAGCCTGTTTTGGTGATGTCCTGACTGGCACCTTTCTCTGGCTCCTCAGGATTTGGTGGAAGGAGATGGCAATGGTGACATGCCCAACCTGAGTTTCTACAAAAACGAGATTCGGTTCCTGCCTAACGGTGTGTACCTGCTCGGCTGCTGGCAGCTCCAGCCTCGGGGGGCTCCCTTCTCCCCTCTGCCTGTCTGGTCTGCTGGGACCTGGTCTGGACACGTGGCTTTCAGATAGCCCCACGGTGTCCCCTGGAAGCTGCTGAGGGGCCGCCAGGGCCCCAACTCTTGGCCTGGATCCACTAACGAACATGCTCCGAAGGGCCAGGCAATGAACGTTGGTGGCTTTGCAGGCCGCACCGTCTCTGCCCGACTACCCGACTCTCCCTCTGTAGTGGGAAAGCAGCATGTGTAAGCTAACAGGAAAGAACAGTTTTTACGTTCTTAAGTGGCTGGGGAAGATGTAAGAGATAATAACATTTTGTTACATGTGAAAATCATACGAGATTCAGATTTCAGTGTCCGTAGTGAGGTTTCCTTGGAACCCACCCATGCCCTTGCACGTACGTGTTGTCTGTGGCTGCTTTCCTGCCACGGCACAGGCCGGTGGCCGCACAGCCTCAGGTGTTCCCCTCCTGGCCCTTTGCAGAAACAGGGGCTGCCCTGCGGGAGACCAGGCTGCAGGGTGGGGCTTGGCTGCAGGTTCTGTTTGAGGGCAGAATTCTGGCCAGCAGCCTGTGCTTTGTGGGGTATGGCGAGGCCCCCCTTCTGCAAAGACAGGTGCAGGTTTGGGACCACTTGTCCTTCCCCGATGGGGCCTGCCCACTCAGGTCTGCCCTGCATCAGCAATAAGGGTCCGCTTTCCAGGTGGCAGAGTGGCAGTCGGCCAAAGTGGGGTTAAAATCACACGAGCTGTGCACAACCTGAAGCTGCCAGGCCCCGAGGTCCTCACGAAAGGGGCAGAGGGCGGTGGGGGCAGGGGCTCTCGGGAGCCCTGGCTGACTTGTCCCCGTGGGGCTCCCAGGCTGTTTCATTGAGGACATTCTTCAGAACTGGAAGGAAGAGTACGACCTCCTGGAGGACAATCACTCCTACATCCAGTGGTGAGTGGGCAGGGCGGGGCCGAGGTTTTGGGGCGGGGCTCCGGAGGAGCAGCTTGAGGTCCCACCCAGGCTGGAGCCTGGCTCCGCCTCTGCCAGGCACAGCGCTTACTGAGCAGGTGCGCTGCCCTCAGCGCCCAGCGCCCGGCACTGCAGGCGGGACCAGCTAAGGGGAGACCGGGTCCTGCAGTCTGGGTTCTTCTGGGCTCTCCAGCTGTAAACAGCCTCTGCCCCTGGGAGCTGACACCGGTCTTGGGGGACAGGAAAAGCAGCAAACCAGCTGGCTGGAGGCCCCACGAGCCTGTCCGCGGAGCCGCTCTGCCGCGGGGGCGGGTTCTGACGGTGCCTTGAGGCACCCCCGGATGCCGCCCCACAAACGCAGTGTCCTTTAAGGACAGCTTGCAGGGAGCCAACCTGGGGCACAGGGTTTCCCGCGGAATAACTCCACAGCGTTAATGATGGGAGGAACAGAAGAACGTGAAAACGAAAGGGAACGGAGGGCTTCCCGGGGGGTGGCTGGCAGGTGCCCTTGCTGCCGAGTGGGCGGGCTGGGACTTCTGTAGGTGGGTCTGTCCTGGGCCCTCGTCCTGGGCACCCTCCCTGGAGCTCTCCCACCCTTGCCCCTTGGCTTTACTGACTGGTGAGAACCCGTGGCACGTGTGGTCCAGCCAGCCCCCGGAGGCAAGCGGAGAGCCGCCCCAGGCTGCCCAGCCAGCGCGTGCCAAGTGGCCGGTGGCCCGCGTCTGCCAACTGATGGGGCCCGTGCCATCTCTTCCTTCACAGGCTGTTTCCCCTGCGGGAGCCAGGAGTGAACTGTCACGCCAAGCCCCTCACGCTCCAAGAGGTCGAGGTGAGCTCTAAAGGCCAGGGGAGGGGCCTGGCTGGCCACAGGGGTTCGCGTGCCCCTTCAGGAGCTGCTGGGGGTACAGGAGCTAGAGGAGCGCCTCCCCCCCAGCCGTGTAATTATCTTCCCTCCCAAGTGGTCCTCGCCTCTGTCCCCAGTGCTCCTTGCAGGCTTCCAGAGAAATCCGACTGTGAGGATTGCTCACATCCAGGGGTCCAGGGCAGGGGCCACGAGCAGAGTCAGAGTGACCGGGCTCTGCCTTGGTCAGCCCTGGTTTGGGCTGGACTGGGGATGCCCTGGATGGTCGGGAGGGGGCTCCAGGAACCAAGGAGCCCGCGAGAGAGGCCAAGCAGGTGCACCGAGGAGACAGGGTGGGTGCTTGCTGCCCCGTGTCCAGCCCTGGAGTCCCTGAGGTCCCCTCTCAGGTCAGGGAGTTCCTCTGGGGGCTACGGCAGCACCTCAGGCCTCGGAGAGACCTTGCGGCAGCTCTGAGTGAAGAGAGTATCCCTGGACTTCTGCACCCTGGCACTTCACCCTAAGGGGCTGAGCCGAAGCCCCGGGATGAATCGGGGACCGAGGGAGGCGTGCGGCCCCACAACTGCATTGGCGCCACCCTGAGCTCCCTGCTGCTCTCCGGGGGCGTTTTCCAGGCGTTTAAAAGCTCCACAGAGGTCAGGAAGCGGTTGGTCCAGGCCTACGAGCTCATGCTGGGCTTCTTCGGAATCCAGCTCAAGGACCGAGACACGGGCCGGGTGTGCCGAGCGCAGAACTACCAGAAGCGCTTCCAGAACCTCAACTGGTGAGGACGCCCCTCAGCCCGGGCCCAGCAGCTCGGGGGTCCGCACGGCCGGTCTCAGGTGGGGAGGAGCACCTCTGGGGAGGAGGCCTGCAGGGCCGGTGCCGGAGGCTCTGGGCGTCCTCCTTGCTTGCAGAGCGCGGGTGGACCCCGCCTGATAGGGGTGTGAGAGCTAAAGAAAGCCGCGTGAGTCCACAGGCTTCTTGGCTGTGCCCTCCTGCCCACGTGGGCATGGGTCAGGTTGTCAGGGGGGCTCCAGCACCTTCACAGCGTCCCTGAGCCTTGCACCTGCTGGGAGTGGCAGGCACGCCCCCCTCTCCCGCCTTGGGAAACGCTGGGCTTGGGGGAGGCCCAGAGCGCGACTCTGCTGATGGTGCAACCACCCTTGCCCGTGGGTAACTGAGGCCCCCGCCTCTGCAGGGTCCCCACCTGGTCCTCTTCCAGCTGAGGTGGGGGTGGGTGTTCCATGGGACCAAGGGGCCAGTCACCCTTCTAGAGGATGCATCCCAATCCCTCATCTACATGATCCAGGTTCACAGGCCGTCTTCTCAGGGACCGGGGCCCTGCAGGGGGAGCAGGTGGGGACGGGGACGGGCCTGTGGGCCGCAGTGTCTCTGCTGGTGGACATCAGGCCCTTGGGGTGGGGGTGGGGGTGGGGGGAAGGGTGGGCTTTGGCTGAGCGCCGCCCGCCCCCGCGTAGCCCTGCCAGCGCCCCCTGTCCCCTCCAGGCACAGCCACAACAATCTCCGCATCACCCGCATCCTCAAGTCTCTGGGGGAGCTGGGCCTGGAGCACTACCAGGCGCCCCTGGCCCGCTTCTTCCTGGAGGAGACGCTGGTGCGCCGGCAGCTGCCCGGCGTCCGGCACAGCGCCCTGGATTACTTTGTGTTCACCGTGCGGTGCCGGCACCAGCGCCGTGAGCTGCTGTACTTCGCCTGGGAGCACTTCCGGCCCCGCTACAGGTTCGTCTGGGGGCCCCACGACAAGCTGCAGAAGTTCAGGCCGTGCTCTCCTCCCTGCTCGCCCCGGCCGGCCCGCCCAAGGCAGGCCGACGGGGAGGAGAGCCCTGGGGACCCCCTCCTTGAGGCCGGAGCCCAGGGGCAGACCTGCGGGCCAGGGAGGCATGAGGAGGGGGACCCGGTGGCCCAGGGTCCCCAGCCTCCCGGCACAGAGCCCCAGGACGCTGGAGCCTTGGAGAAGGACCAGGGAGATGAGGCGGGCGAGGAGCAGGGGCCAGAGTCTCCAAACCCCAAGGAGAGCAAGAAGAGGAAGTTGGAGGCGAATCTGCGGGAGCGGGCCCCAGGGGAGCCGGGCCCGAGCGCCTCGGAGGTGGAGAAGATCGCCCTGAACTTGGAGGGCTGTGCCCTCAGCCAGGGCAGCCTCGGGGCGGAGACCCAGGAAGTGGGCAGCCAAGCCCCAGAGGAGGCCGAGCAGCCCTGCCCCCAGCCCCTGGAGGCCAAGGTGGCTGATGAGGTGAGGAAGCGAAGGAAGACGGACCAGGGTGCCAGGGACGGCACTGGGGTGGCAGCAGGTGATGGCACCCTGACGCTGGCCACCACCCAGCCCCCTGCCCCTTCAGGGTGCCCAGTGGCTGAAGAGGGTGAAAATGGGGTCAAAGAAGAAGAAGCAGATGGCCAGGCAGGGCCGGAGCGGGGTGCCCCCGGGAGCCCAGCCACTGCAGGACCCGAGGTGGATGAGAGGGCTGAGAGGGCAGAGCCCACGGAGGCAGGGCCCTCTGTCCAGCCCGGAAAGCCTTAGGGAAGGGTACGCCCGGGGCCCTGCCCTGCCGCGCCGCAGGCCTGGGAGCCGTTGTCGCCACTGTTCTCAGCGCCCAGCTCTGCGGGCCTCTCCCTGCTGGTCACTGCAGCCACTACTGCAACTGCTGGCAGGGCAGGTCCCGCCCTTGGGGGAGGCCAGGGCTTCAGCACCCTTCTTTCCTCGACCTCACTTCCCGCCTCTTTCGTCCTCTGTGCCGCTGCCCGCCCCCCACCTCTGTAACTTGGCTCCTCATGGCCTGGGGGGTGGGAGGGGGTACCATTTTCTTAGTCTGGCGCAGAGGCCTTTTCTGAATAAACTCATTTGACTTTGAGTGTTTGGGCGTCGAAGGTGGCCCTGTGGGTGGCCGGGGCAGGGGAGGGGCTGGTCTCATGAGTGATGCTGGCTGGACACCCTCTGGGTGCACGTGGCCCGGCTGTGGCACCACTTTGCCCGTGGGAGTGCCTGGGGTGCAGCAGTGGTGCAGGCCTCCTGGGCACCCTGACCCCACAGCTTCCCAGAGCCTCTGGGGCTGGACAGCTGGTCCCTCGGCTGCCTTTTGTCACCGGTTCAGGAGCGTGGGAGCAGTGTTCAGTGCGCCCTGATTTGGGGTTCCGTGATGTGCCTCGGGGAGCAGGCTCAGTGGTGCGCTCTGTGGCTCTGTCCCCTCTGTCCCCTCCCTGGCAGCCGCAGCCGCCCCTCACCCCATCGGTCCTCCACACAGGGAACCCCTGGGCCCTCCGACCCGGCGTGGGAACGGAGTGCCTCCCTCCCTCGGCAGCCCCCACCCCGCAGGACATGCTACCCCTGAACCTGGCTTTGCCCCCCGTGCCAGGACCGCTGCCTTCCTTTCCACATCAACACCAAGGATGAGGAGACTCGGAAGTGATGGAGGTCACACCTGGGGGGAGGGGGAGGGAGTTAGGGGCTGGGACCTGGGTCCCGTTTTCATGCTCCCCACAGCTCCTGTGGGGAGGGGGATGGACAAACTGGCAGCCACTCGCTGGGGTGGGTGTGGGGCATAGTGTCATCAGGTCCTCGTCCAGGCCATTATGGGGCTCAGGTTCAGATGGAGAAGCTTGGAGTGTGAAGTGAGAAGTGGACCCCATTGGAGCAACCCTTGGGGGGCGGATGTCTGTGCCCAGCAGTGGGGCCTGGGGACGGGGGGGGGGGGGCAGGCAGCTCGGGCCCACCTGACCCGCAAGCTTCGGGGAGAGTGATGGCCCGAAACAGGTGGGCGGTGACACCGGACTCTGACAGGTGGATGTGAGGCCAGCCTTGTGGCCTTCCCCAGGCCACTGTGGCTATCTGGGCTTCGAGGCAGGGGCTGCTCTCCAGGGGGAGGGTATTTCCTGGCAGCAGGTGGGAGGGTCTGCACAGAGCTGGGAGTGGGTTTGTAAGGCAGGGGGAGTGGGATTCCAGGCACTAGGTCTCCCTTGACTTCCCAGCCAGGCTTCCTCTGAGTCTGGTCCAGCAGGAGCCCTCTGGCGCTGTCAGGCAGGCGAGCGCAGGAAGGAGAGGGCGCCGGGCAGGAGGTGCCTTGGAGGTAGGGGTGGGGTGAAGCTGCTTGCCTCACACCCAGCCCCACCCTGCATCTCTGAGGATGTCCTAAGATGACTCTGAGTTGGCTGAAAGGCTGGAACTTTGGAGATTCTCTTGGCCCTTCCTGATAGAATTCACCCTCCCTTTGGAGGGTGCGGCCAAGCCTGATGAGCAGCCCACAGCTGAACCCGACAGGGAAGGGAGGTTTTTAACTGTTTCGGTTTGCCTCGCTGCAGGCTCCCTCCTGGGCTAATTCCCGTCATCTCAAAAGTCCTGAGTTCTCACCTGCAGAAATGAAGCTCATCCTAAAGTAGCATTTCCCAGGGAATTCTAAAGACTCAGACACCTGAGGCGGGGCTGGGATTCTGAGCATTCAGTGAGCTCTGTAGGTGACCTGGGTGTTTGAGTGTCCCCTGGGGGGGGAGTGGTCATTGTGTCCTCCTGGCCCCAGGTGCTGCCCTGTACCCTGCTGTCCCCATGTGCTCCCGGGGTGAAGCAGAGCGTGCCAAACTGGCAACCCCTGAGCTGCCAAGGCTTGTGAGAAATGGGAACAGCCAACACCAGCCTCAGGGCTCCTGTTCATCACGCTTTTGCTCGGGCCTCAGGATCACGGTGGGCCTTCCTTCCTCTCTGCAGGGCCCCCACTTGGCTCTTGGTGGGGGTGTGCCGGGTGAGAGTCCGGTCTTTGCCTGTGCTGGTTCACATGGATGGACCACTCAGTACAGTTAAAGTTTGGGGAGAGGGCCCTGGGGGCGGTGTTCCAGCCTAGCAGGCATGGCCCTAGAGTCTATTCTGCCCACGGCAGGGCCCTGGAGTGGGAACCGGGGCCGTGGTGGGCCCTGTCTGACCCCTGGCACAGGCGTGTTCACCCTCTCTGGGGGTCTTCCTGGGCCTTGGGCAGCCTGGGTCCCTCTCAGGACCCTGCGGAGGAGTATGGGACTCACCCACCTCGCTGACAGGACTAGGACTGCCCCTTCTCCAAAGGAGCCCTTCAACGTGGGACTCTCCCTCTCCACACCCTGGTTGAGGACCAAGGGGAGAAAAGAGCCTCTTTCTTTCTTGCTAAAAGGTGTATGTGTGTAACTCACCAGTCCCAGGATAATTTTAACTCAGACGCTGGCCAAAAAAATGCCACTGGGTTTCTTTTTTTCCCCTGACTGGCTCGGCAGGGAGGCTCGGGGCATCGCAGAAGCCCCCGCCCACCCAGGTGGGCCCAGCTGAATGGGGGGCTTGTGTGAGGGCCAGTGGGGCGGGAACTGGCGTCCAGCCCACCACCAGCCCCGCCCGCCGAGCCGAGCTCAGGCCACTGCCACCCCGCCGGCTCCGCTCAGAGCGTGTGTGCAGCCATGGCCGGAGCCCCCGCCCTGGCCCTGCTCCTGCTTGGGCAGCTGCTGGCCGCCACCGTGACCGTGACCGAGGCGCAGGTGAGCGCGGGACCCCGGTGCACTGGGTTCGCCTTGGAAGGCGGCCGGGGTGGGGGTCCGTGGCTCTGAGGTCGGCGTTGAGCTGCACAGCCAGGGAATAAGCTCCCCGCCTCGCCCCGGGGTCAGCGAGGGAGCCGGGAAGCCCGGGGCCCCTGGGGACGGCGGGCACAGTCTTGTCGTCCCATAGCTTCCTCGCCGTCGCCCGGCTAGCCTCCACGGACGCCGGGACACCTCGGAGATGCACGCAGGGGCTGCCCCTCCTCACCAGGCAGGGTCCGGTGCCAGCGCTGTGCCTCCACCAGAGAGACACAATGTGGCCTTTGTTCCTTGCGGGGCTCAGCCCCCGACGCAGCCCCTCCTGCCCAGGCGAGGTGGCAGGGGATACTGCCAAGGCCCGAGGGTCTGAGGGGAGCCGGGGTGCGGGCCCGTGGACGGGCCCTAGCTCTTCTCCAGACTGGCAGGAGGGGATGCTCTGTCAGGCTGACCCCAGGGCCAACCAGGGGGACCCCCCCCCGGCCAGTGGGAGAGGGTGGGGGTGCAGCTGCCTGATGACATTTCTCCATTTCAGAAAGTGGGACCTCGAGGCCCCCCCGGCCCCCGAGGGCCACCTGGGAAGCCGGGCAAGGACGGCATTGATGTGAGTGTGGGGGTAGGGATGGCCGGGGCGCTTCTGCAGGGTTCTCGCTCCCGCCCCAACCTCCCTGAGCCCCAGGCCTGATGGAGAGAAAACTAACTGCACCTCCCAGGGCTGGGGCGATGAGCCAGCACCCCGGTGGGATGTGAAACGGGACAAAGACAATCCTTGTTCCTTCTTGGGGCGGACCCCCCGGGGATTGCCTCCCCAGGACAGGTGGGGGTGGCTCCGTGGTGCTCTTTGGGCTGGAAGTGCGGGCACTGGGTGTGTGTCTCTGGGTCCCCGGAGGGGCCTGCACTCCTCTTTTCTGGGGGTAAAGACTGTCCCCTGGGTGGGTCTCCTTGGCGGCTACTAGAGGCTGGAGCCAGCCTTGGAGGGCGCTGGGGGGCTGGCTCTGCCCCAGAAGTGGCATCCTCCAAGGGCGCCCCAGCCTAAGCGTGGCCTAAGCCGTGTGGGAGGCAGATGAGACCCTGAAGCCTGCCCCCAGGACCCGACGGGCTGAGAGCCCCAGACTCAGCCACGTCCGTGAAAGTCAGGGCCCTCCAGGCCTCTCCTCACCAGTACTGCTCCCCGGGTAGAACCTGCCTCCTTCTGAGTCCCCAGGGCCCTGCCTGGCCCTTGATGGTCCTGAGTCTCCCTCCCGCCACCCCACCCACAGGGCCGTCGCTCAGTGTGGCTGTAATGGGCCCTGGACCCAGGTGGCCTCCCCTCCTGGTGGGGCTGGGCACTTGGCGCCCCAGGGCTCCCCAGTTGTTCCCTCTGGGGACGTTTCCACTTAAAGCCTGGCCTGAAAGCCCCGGGTAAAAGATTTCAGAGCCAGTGGCCATCAGGGTGGAGAGGGTGCTGGGGTGCCTTCCCGGGCCTCTGTGTGTCTGGAGGCTGCCACCTCCAACCGGGTTTCTGGAGTTTCTCAGGCAGGCGGAGGGGTGGGGCTTCATGACGCCTCCCACCGTTTCTGGGGTGTCCCTGTGCCCTCAAAGTGGGCTCAGATCCCCAGTCTGTCCAGCTCACCCCTCTCCCCACCACCTGCCTCTGCACCTGGCCCTAGAGGGGAGGTGCCTACAGGTGTGGATGACGGGGTGAGGGGCTCCATCCTGCCTCCTGGGGCCTCCTCTGGGGCCCAGCTCTGCTCCCCTGGGCGGAGCTTCCAGAGGACACTTGGTCACGTGTGGGCATCTCCGTCTCTGCAGGGAGAAGTTGGTCCTCCAGGTCTGCCCGGGCCCTTGGTGAGTGTCCTGGCTGCGGTGTGGGGGGGGGGGATGGGGGGGATGGGGGGGGATGGGGGGGAGGCGGCCTCCTTCTAGTCTGGAGGGGACGGGTGGGCCTAGAGCAGGGGGGTCATTGACACCCTTTCCCACCATGCTGGGCCCTGGGTTGCCAAAGGGCGGCCTTGGAGCAGGGGCAGAGCGGGAAGAGGTGGGAGGGGAGTGGGTGGGACTCAGTGAGTCTCCGGGCAGGGTCTGGCTTTGACGCTTGCTTGGGCAAGTGCCCCGGCAGGTCAGGGAAGAGGTCCATACAGACCTGCACATCCAGCCTGTCAGAGGTCCCACAAGTGAGCCGGCCTGGAGCTCTTCAGGCCCTGGAATTGAGGGTTCTGGGCTCACAGAGGGGCCCACAGAGGGGCCCACAAAGGGGCCCACTGGCCCTTAGCTGGGGAGGCCAAAGCGTCTGGGTGAGTGTCCTGCAGATGTGACCGAAGAAGGGTAGAGGGGCAGCTGGAGGGGGAAGCCCTCCTGGGGCCAGCAAGGGGTGGGCAGGGCAGCAGGGAGGGCTGGGGCTCTGGTGGAGAGGGGCCCATCTAGGGCTGCTAGGTTGTGCCCCGCTGGAGGACACTTTTCTTCTTGGTGAAGGCCAAGACTCTGGCTGGAGCTTCCCTCACGCCTCTGCCCTTTCTCCCCACAGGGACCGAAAGGGGCCCCAGGGAAGCCAGGGAAACCAGGAGAGGCCGGGCTGCCGGGACTGCCTGGTGTGGATGTGAGTGTGCCGGCCCCTCCTTCTCCTCCCACGAGCCCCCCACTCCCCTCCCAGCCTGGAGGCGTTCCATCCCAGCGCCCAGGAGTCAGATTTAATTGCTGTTTTCCTACTGGGCCAGCTCAAGCAGGAAAGCCAGGCCCAAGAGTGTCTCCGGATGTCCCCCGGCAGGGTCCCTTGGCCTTCATCCCATACCCGTTAGCGTCTGGCCCTGTCTGCCAGACAACAGCGCCAGCGCACAGGAGAGGTGAAAGTCCCGCCAGCTCTGGCTTCTCTGGGAACAAAGGCCCATTATCCAGACCCCTCCGAGCCCCAGGGTGCCTGCGTCAGGGGCTCCTCAGGAGCTTAAGGCCTGGCCCCAGGACCGGGGGCTTTGCAAGCACGGGAGGGGATGTCAGAGGGGAACTCTCCTGCCCGCTGGGCTTGCCCACCCCAGCAGGTGCTCCAGCCACGGGCTTCCCACCAGGTGGGCGGTGGGTGGGGCCAGAGGGGAAGGTGCCTGACCCGAGGGTCTTTCTGATCTCTCTTGACTGGCTTTAGTTAGGGCGGGGCCCATGCCTGCTTCTTCCCCCTGAGAGGGCACGTCCTTCCCACGTGACCCCTTCAGCCCTCCTTCCACCTCCTTCCCCAGGGTCTGACTGGGCAGGATGGACCCCCTGGACCCAAGGGCGCCCCCGGAGAACGGGTAAGGCAGGCACCGCGTCCAGTGGCTTCAGCTCAGGGGCGAGGTCCCAGCCAGGGGCAGCCAGACTGAGCACCACCTGTCCACAGGCTGTGGGTTCTGAGGGCAGCTGCTGTGACTGCACTGGCTGGGCCCCGCCCCTGCCGTGGGGTGGAAGGGGGGCCGGAGGGCATGAGGACACAGGGTGATGAGTGTCCCCCCCGCCCCCTCTGGTCAGAGCTGTCCCAGCCCTCAGACCGTGCTGGGGGAGCTGGTATGGCTGTGTCGTGACCGGCCCCACATGCCCTCCTCCTCCTCTGGTGAGCCGCTGCCCCTCTCTCTGCGCCCACCCTAGGGGCCCACGGTCACCCAGCCTGTCCCCCGAGTCTGACCACTGTTCACTAAAACCCCCTTTCTGACCAACCAACTCCTCTCATGGCTCCAGGTGCAAAGCTGAGACCAACAACTCCCTCTCTGTCCCCCCTTCGAGAAGTGACTGTCCCCCAGCCCTGGGGTGCAGAGGGCAGTGGGGCTGTGATGGGGGGGGCAGGGAACCAGGACGCAGCCCTGCCTTTGGGAACTGGGCTGTAGGAGTGTTCTGAGTGGGAAACAAGGAAGAGAGTCGCTGCCTGCAGCCGGCAGGTCCTTTGATGTTTCCAAGGACGTTGGGGGAGTGGGGGAAAGGGGGGGAAGGGAGGAGGGGGACTAGCTCCAGGCTTTCTGCAGGGAGCCTGGGGCACAGGAGGGGAGGGGCCTCCCAAAAAAGGACCTCATCCTTGGGATGCAAGGCAGCAGGAGGCCCAGGAGGGTGCTGGGCGGACAGGCAGGCCAGCTGCTGGAGGTTTGGGGCGCCCTACTGTGGACCAAGGAGGCCGGAGGGCTTCCTGGAGGAGCTGGGCATCAGGCTATTCCGTGTGGCTCAGGTCACACCTGGCATGTGCCTTCCTGGTGGCCCGTTCTGCCTGCAGTAGTGCTGCCAGGAAGGGACCTTTTCTGGCTTTTCCTCAGCAGGACTGTTGGTAAAGGACCAGTCCCAGGCCCCTGGGACATCAGAGGTCCCCCCACCCACTGTCGGTCTCCTATAAAACAAGAAACCCCTCCTCAGGGGAGATGGACTTGGGAGGGAAGGGAACAGGTTTGCAAACAGAGGCAACGGTGCCTGGGCCCAGCCCACCCCTGACGCCCCCTTTCCTTCTGCAGGGAAGTCTGGGACCCCCAGGGCCACCTGGGCTGGGGGTGAGTACTGTCTTCTCCTCCTGGTGGGAGTTTGAAGGGCCCCAAAATGCCACGTCTGCTGCCCCTCTGCAGCTTCTCCTGGGGGCTGGTCCCTGGGCTGGGGTCCTAGGTGCTATCTGGGCTGTGCCCTCTCATCCCCAGCAACTCACCTGACCAGCTCAGGGGGATGGGGTGGGTGGTGGGCAACCTCCTCCCGCCCCCAGCAAGTTCTGACCCCATGCTTGGCATTGCAGGGCAAAGGCCTCCCTGGATCCCCCGTGAGTACCGATAACCCTCGTGCCCCACCCCCACCCCCCGAGCATGCCTGCCACACCCTGAGCCAACATGGCCACCAGGTCCCAAACCAGGGCTGGGGGCGGTGGGGGGGGGGGGGGCTTCTGGGCAGGGGGAACAGCGAGCTGACCCCTCACACAGAGTCCCCATGCTTTAAGAGAGGGCAGGCTGGCCCTGTGTAGGGATATGGGAGCCTGGTCTGGACTCCCCTGGGGATCCTCAGAGCTCCTTGGGTGCAGACCCCCATCTCTCACTTCTTACCTCCCCCAGGGAGAGGCAGGGGTGAGCGGCGTCCCAGGTGGAATTGGCCTCCGGGGCCCCCCGGTGAGTGGCTGCCAGGACTCCCCAAATGCAACCATGGGGGGGCCTCCCCGCTTTCCTTCCCTTTTCCCTCCCCCTTCACCGCCTCCCTGTGCCCCTCCTCTCCCTCCCCCTCGCCCTCTCTCTTGGTGGGCCTTCGTGGCTGACGTCCAGGACAGGGCAGAGCAGACCTCAGGACGCACAAGGCTGGGGCGGGGCAGGTGGGCAGCTCCGGGAGCGCCCCCATAGGGGCATCTTCCGAGTGGGAGGCTCCTCTCTGGAAGTCGCTGGTCCCCTCACCTCAGGTGGGGGCTGGTCCTGCTCCGTCTAAGCCATAATCCCCCCACAGGGACCCTCTGGACTTCCAGGCCTCCCTGGCCCCCCGGGACCTCCCGGCCCCGCTGTGAGTACTGGGCGGGGTTCTAGAGCCTCTCAGGAGGAGCCCCAGGCATGATGACTGCTTGGTGGGCTTGCCTCCCCTGTCCCCAGGGTGCCCGTCCTCAGGCCCCCCGTGCCCCCCGCCCCACCACCCATGTCCACGTAGAGAGTCCTGGAGCAGTGTGTGTCAGCTGACCCAGGGCTAGTGAGGCTCAGGCCTGGTGGCCACCCCGCCCCAAGGGCAGGTGGTTTCTGTCATTGTCACGTGCCCTGCGGGGGGGGGGACCAGCAGTACCTGGCACTGGCCACGGGGGGATGAAGGGCCCCTGAGTCCCCTGGAGGTCTTGAGTGGGCGGGGGGAGGGAAGGGGGGGCCATGTCAAAGCTGGCGTCTCTCTGTTCCAGGGTCGCCCAGGGGTCCTTCCCGAAGGCGCTACTGACCTTCAGGTGGGCACGTGCAGCCTTTGTGAAGCCCTTTGTCGGGGTGCCTGTCTTGGTGGGAGGGGCCCGTCTGGAGAGCACAGGAAGGCAGGGACGGGGGCCCCTAGGGACGGGTTCAGTGCTGGCGGCACCAGCTCTGGGTACGGCCCCCCCTGAGCTGCCCCTCCCCGCCCTCACCGGTCTAGCCCTGGCATGCGCAGCAGCACGAATTGAAGTTAATTTAAGCAAAATCACGTGTGGACCCATCCCGCTCCTCGGCACCGACAGGCTCCGGGTGCGGTCAACTGCGAGCTTGGCTGCCCTGGGGCGCAGACAGAAGGTTTCCCCATCACAGAAGCTTCCAGACCAGAGTCTGGGACCCACTTTTGGTTGTTGAGCTTTGTCTCTCTTGTCAGAAGAAAAACAGTGACTTTGGAGGCCTGGGGTTCGAGGGCTTCGCTTGCACAGCTGTTCGTGGGCCGGGCCAGCACCCGGCCTCCTCGGAGGAGCGGCTGGAAGTTATTAAAGGGAGAGCCTGGCCCAGCCCGCTTGCCCACTGGGGCCCCCGCTGCCCTTCTCTCCCCCACCCGTGTCCTGAGTGCTTGACGGTCGGTGTTCCTGAGGGAGGGTTTGGGGGTCTTCTGGAAAGAGGAGGACAGCTGGGGGAGGTGGATGTCACTGGCTCTGTGCCAGAGCAGCTGTGGAATGATCCAGACACCCCCATGCCGCCCCTGCGTTCGCCGAGCCCCCAGGCGCGGGGCATCCGGCCTGTGCCCGAGGACCACGTGTCCCTCCCTGAGGCGCCTCTGGCACCGAGGGGACCCCCGAGCAGAGCTGGCTGCAGAGCCGGGCGCGTGATGAAGGCCCCTTTGTGAAGCCAGCAGCCACCAGGCTGAATAGCTGCTTTGAACCTGCACTGGGGCTGAGACATCGGAGCCGGCTATGAGGAGGCGGCCGTGAGGGGCCGGCGGCCGTGGTCTGGCTCTGCAGCCCCTCACCGCGCCCCACGGTGGCCCTGAATGAGGCCCTGTCTGGGCTCCCCAGGAGGCCCCCGTGTGGCCCGAGCTCCCCTTCACCCGCCCCAAATGGCCCATCTCCGGGCCCCTGGGTTCTGACCTCAGCGCTGCCCCTGTTTTACTGGGAGGGGTCTGACCATTCTGTTTCCCAACAGTGCCCGGCCATCTGCCCGCCAGGCCCCCCAGGGCCCCCAGGAATGCCAGGGTTCAAGGTGAGCGGCCACTGAGGGTTGACTCAGACCCCAGCTCACCTTCACACCCCGTAGGAGGCGGCGGGGCCCCCATGTGGGCGGAGGTCCGGGGGGAGGTGGGCGTCCAGAAAGCCTGCCCTGGTTGCAGGATTGTTGCGGGAAGCAAGGGGGGCTGGCCCCTGCCCTGCTGGGGGACCTTGCTCTGTCCCTGTCCCCCTTCACCCCAGTGACCCGCTGGGGACTGGGGGGGCATTGAGAGAGGGCGTGGGGGAAAGCTGGCCTCAGGCCCCCAACCCCCTTCCCTGGCCCAGCCCTGCTCCTCCCAACCGGGCCTCTGTTTCCCCAGCTGGGCTGGTGGGCCAGGCAGGCCTTAATTGGCTCAGGGCTGCTTGTGGGGTCTGCTACCGTCCACCCGCCGCTGTCTTTCAGGGACCCACCGGCCACAAAGGGGAGCAAGGAGAAGTCGGCAAGGATGGCGAGAAGGTGAAGGCGGCTGGCGGCTGGCGGCTGGGTGGCGCCCCGGGGGGTGGCGGGGAGGCACAGGCGCTTGGGGGCACGGGGGCTGGGACTCTGGCAGGGCTGGGGGTGCCTGGCTCTTAGAGCCGGGTGATTTGGGGCAGGGTCTCTGGACAGAACCCCCAACACCTGGCCTCGCACGGAAGCTCCCTGAGCTTGGGCAGGCCCACTGCGGGCTGGAGAAGGTGGGCCTCAGCCCAAAGTGGCCCCCCGTAGTCCCTGCCACCCTCCCCCCTGACCACTGCCCTGGAGGGCATCTGCATCCTCCTGCACAGGCTGCGGGCGAGGCTGGGTGCCCTCCAGCGCGGTGCGAGCAGCCAGCCTGCCGCGTGAGCCGCAGAGGTGCTGGCCGCCGCCAGGAGGAGGTGTTGGGGGAGGACACGGTGCGACCTCTCTGGGCCTTGGGAGCTCAGCTGTGAAGTGGGGCGACGCCCCGCACGGCAAGGGCTCTGGCGGCGGGGTGGGGCAGTGGCCTCGGAGAGGTGCGGGGAGAGCTCGGGGCTGACGCCACCCACCTCTCCTGCAGGGTGACCCCGGCCCCCCTGGGCCCCCTGGCATCCCAGGCACCGTGGGGCTGCAGGTGAGTAAGGGGAGGTGTTGGACAGGTGAGGATGTAGGGTGGGGACCAACTCCCAGGACGGGAACCGGGTGCGGGTCCTGAGGCAGGGTTTTGGGGAATATACCAGAGCCCTTCAGCGGCTCCTGGGAGGTGTGGAATATACCAGAGCCCTTCAGCGGCTCCTGGGAGGTGTGGAATATACCAGAGCCCTTCAGCGGCTCCTGGGAGGTGTGGAATATACCAGAGCCCTTCAGCGGCTCCTGGGAGCTGTGGAATATACCAGAGCCCTTCAGCGGCTCCTGGGAGCTGTGGAATATACCAGAGCCCTTCAGCGGCTCCTGGGAGGCGTGCGGTCGGGGGGGGCTGCCGGCCCAGGCCCTGCAGCTCCAGCTCTCTCCCTGCAGGGTCCACGGGGCCTACGAGGATTTCCAGGGCCACTCGGACCCCCCGGGGACCGGGTAAGTCCACTAGCCCCCCGCCGCCTGGCCCTTGAGGGGGGCTGGGGGGCCACCTCCAGACGTTAGATGGGCCCCTTGAGCACGGGTCCTCAACAGTGGCCACAGGTGGCCTGTGTGACCGCGGCCCTCTGGGCCTCCACTCACTGGATGCTTCCCAAAACCGGGGCCTGTGAAGGCTTTTGTGGCTTAGGGCCAAAGGGAATGGGAGAGGCAAGCAGGGGCCAGCAGGGGAGGCCTTGGCAAGTGGGGGAGGGGGAGGGGCTTGGGGAACCACTGGGGGGCTGACGGGGGAGGGGCCTGCTGGGGGGCTTGGGCGGGGGGCTCCCGGCGGGCCTCTCCAGATGGAGCCGGGTGCTCTGGGGGATGCTGCCCAGGCCTCAGAGGAGAGGCTCAGGTGCCCCTTCTCCTCCACAGGGTCCCATCGGGTTCCGAGGGCCCCCCGGGATCCCAGGAGCCCCTGGGAAAGCGGTACGTGTGTCTGGGGGTGGGGGTGGTCCCGTGCAGGCCCAGGCTCTCTTCTCTTCTCTCTTGCTCACTCAGATGCCTCCCGCAGCCCCACTGGGCTGCCCATCCCGTGGGCACACCTGGGGGGAATCACATGTGGCACACCTGGGCAGGTACCAGTGGACACACCTGGGGGGAGGGGGCGAGTCCAGAGTCAGCCTGTCCTTCATGGGAGATTTGCGTTCTCTCTCTTTCCAGACATGAAGTGAGGTGTGGTGAGTGTCCCTCGGGCCTCTGTGACCCTCAGCATTGTCTTCCTGCTCTCCCACCTTCTTGAGTTAACTCTCTCCCTGTGCCCCCTTGTCATTGCAGGGTGACAGAGGCGAGAGGGGCCCAGAGGGGTTGCGTGGCCCCAAGGGCGACCTTGTAAGTGAGAGAACCTGTGTTCTCTGGGTCCTTCCTTGGGAGAACCTGATCCACGGGGCAGGGGGCGGGGGGTGGGGGGGATGGACGGTAAGTCCAGGGAGGCGAGGGGCAGCTGCGCTCTCCTGCGGGTAGTGGGGAGCCCCTGGACAGTGCCAAGCTGGGCCTGGGGGTCCCAGCCCTCCCCCTGCCCAGGCGGCTCCCCCAGGAGTCCCCCGGCCTTGTTGCCCCCGTGGCTCCTTGAAGCTACTGTCACCTCACCAACTCCTCTCCAGAGCAGCAGGGCAGGGTCCGGAGGACCACACTTCTGAGTGCGAATCCTGGCCACTAACATCCGTCAAGAGGCCCTGGGCAGTGGGGCCCGACCTGGGGCCAAGGATGCCCAGCTGTGAGATGCAGTAACACAGAAAACGACTCTCGGGTTAAGCAGAACATAAGTGAAGCCGAGAGATAATTAAGCCTCTCGCGAAATGAAGTGACCGTCTCCGAACCAATCCCGTCTTCCCCCGGCCTGAGCCCAGCGGCCAGAGGCCCAGAAGGCGGCCGTGTGATGCCGCAGCATCCACAGGACCCTAAGATAGTGCCCGGGGTGACGGGCCTTTTCCCCTGGGGGTCGGGCCTGGCCTACACAGCTGTCCCCTGGCCCAAGCTCAATACCCGGAGTCTAGAAAGTGGTGTGCACGGCACGTCTAAGGCTCCCGGGCCTACCTCCCCCGCCCCCCTCCCCTGGACCTAGTGAGGTATGTGGGAGGAGCAGTCCCCGCGGGCCTGACTGCGGTCCCTTGCGTGTCTTTCAGGGCAGGCCTGGTCCTAAAGGCGTCCCTGGCATGTCCGGGCTGGTTGGAGAGCCGGTGAGTGCCCGTGGATGCCAGCCTAGGGGCGGAGGGGGCTCTGCCGGCCCCTTGCTCCCTGCCCTTTGCACCTGCTTCCCCGGAGAGTCATTCTCCTCCCACGGCCCTGGGCTATACTTGGGCCAGCTGCCCGGGCCACTGGCCCTCCCTTGTTTCACTCTGCTGTCGCCTTCTGGAAATGCCTAATTGTGGGTGAAGGGCCCGCACACTTGCGTTTGGCCGGAGGCCACAGAATCTTTTGCCGTCTAGACCACACAGAGGTAGAGGGTCTCGGGCTGAGCTCATGTGCATTCCAGGGGCACGTGAGGGCGGGTGGGGGAAAGGGTGGCACAGGTGGGGGGCATTCTGAGGGTCCTGAGCACTGGCCCTCCACACCTGTGCCCCCTCATCCCTGCTATGTGCCCGTGCTCAGCCCAGACCCCCACTTCCTCCTGGCCCCCTCCCCATCCTGGCCCTAGAGGATGGGCCCCTGGGAGGCCCCCTGGGGTAGCACAGCCCGGCAGTGGGAGGCTGAAGGAGGGGAGGGAGGGACTCCAGCTGCTCTCCTGCCACCTTCCCAGCACATGGCTGTGTCTGAGATTCCAAAGTTAGTCAAGCCTGTGGGATTCAGCAGGCCTGAGCCCAAATCCTGGCTCCCAAGCCTCAGTTTCCCCGTCCGTAAAGTGGGCACAGCAGAACTTCCCTGGGCCGCGTGAAGAGTCTGGGTGGATGAGGGACGCGGGGGGGGGGGGCAGCGTGTGGTCTGGGTGCATCCTAACCGCCCTCATCTGCACGATCGGAGGGCAGCACAGGTTACTACCTGCCCCCTGAGCCCAAGAGGGCAGACCTAGTACAGGCGGCTGGGGAAGGGAGGGGCCTGGTGGGCGTGGTCTGGAGGGTGACCAGGCTGATTGCCCACTGGGCCTCACACCATCCGCTGTCCCCAGGGCATGCCGGGCAAGGATGGCCGGGACGGTGTGCTGGGACTCGATGGCGAGAAGGTTGGTACTGGCTAGCGGTCTGCAGGGGAGGAGGGGTCTGCAGGGAGTTCAGCCTCCAGGGCTTCAGCACCCCATGTCCCCCCAAACTCCCACAGGGAGAAGCTGGTCGCAACGGTGCCCCAGGAGAGAAGGGTCCCAATGGGCTGCCGGTGAGTGCACGGGGCTCCTGCCGTGGCCCCAGGGACAATGCCAGTGGTCGTCTCCCGTGGGTTCCTGAGTGGGAGCGCCTGCAGGGGGCTGTGCATCAAGGCCGGGGAGGCTGCAGGAGCCCCTCACCCTCGGGGGGTGCTCTGCCTCTGGCCTTGTATGCTGACCTCTGACCTCTGACCTGCAGGGTCTCCCTGGACGAGCAGGGTCCAAGGGTGAGAAAGGAGAACTGGTATGTGGCTTCTTTCTTCTGGGGAGGGGAGGGGAGGGGGAAGGAAGTGGGGAAGGGGGGAAACGGGGAAGGGGGTAGGCCGCAGCCTGGATCCTGGGCAGAGGGGTGTGGGCAGAGCTCACGCAGGGCTCACCCTTCCCCTGCAGGGCAGAGCTGGAGAGCTGGGTGAGGCTGGCCCCTCAGGAGAGCCCGGTGTCCCCGTGAGTATCTGCAGCCCTCACCCCCAACCCAAGTGTGTGCGGACCCCGCTAACACCCTCTGTGCCCCTCCCCGAGTGTAGGGAGACGCTGGTGTGTCCGGGGAGCGTGGCGAGGCTGGCCACAGGGGCTCAGCGGTGAGTCGGGGGAATGGAGTCTGGGGTGGGGGTGGGCACGGGGCCACAGCTGAGTGGTCCCCTTTTCTGTGTGGGCTGCGGTGGCGTTTTGGATGCATGAATGGGCTGAGCCTGTGAAAGCTGGGACATGGTGGTGGCCAGGCTCGAGCTGTCCTGTCCTTGAGACCTCTGTGCCGAGGAAGCAAAGTCCCAGCACCCAGCCGGCCGAGGGAGCACCCCGCCTTGGGCCTGGGAGGTGTGGTGGAAGCAGCCCCCACCCCAGCCCCACCACAGACCAAGATAATGAAGACACCGGCATCGGTGCCCCGCGCCAAGTCCGGCTGACGCACGGGGCCCGAGGGCATGCCTGACCTCTGCGACCCCCAGCTGCCCCCCAGGATCCCTCCTACCTCTTTCCCCAGCAACTGGGCCAGGTGGCTGGGGACCAGCTCCCGTGTCTGCCCAGCCCCCGCGGGGGAGGCGGAGCTGCACTCACACTGTCTGTCTGTCTTTCAGGGGGCTCTGGGCCCGCAAGGCCCCCCCGGAGCCCCTGGTGTCCGCGGTTACCAGGTGGGTGAGGTTTGCGCCCAGGGAGCCCAGGTGGGCCAGCCGGGCTGGGGAGGGGTCTCCACTGGGCTCCCTGTGGGTGCTGACGCGCTGGGTCCTTGTCTGTAGGGCCGGAAGGGCAGCATGGGAGACCCCGGCCTGCCCGGCCCCCAAGGCCTCCGAGGCGGCGTGGGCGACCGGGTAAGTGGCACCCCACCCACAGTCCCACGGGACACACAGAGGCGCCACGTCAGAGGCCCCCAGAGGCACCTCACACCGTAGGTGCGCAGTAGTCGGGCACTGTGGGTGTCCCTATTGTCCCATGATATTTGGGACACAGAGGGCCCCAGTCTGGGTGACCGGAGGTTGTGGGCTGTGTCCGGGCTCCGGCCTGGCCGCGCTACACCAGGTCCCAGGGGAACCTCAGGTGTCTTCCTTGGCCGTCCGCCCGCCCGCCGGCTGGCAGTGACAGGACCCAGGAGCTGCCATCTCTGGCGCCCCTTCATCCCGGGCCTGGTGGGCCACAGAAACCACGGCCTGGGGCTGGGACAGTGGGCCCTTCCTCAGCCTTCAGGCCAGAAATGCCAGGGGTCAGGGACATGCCAAGGGCACCAGGGCCTCCAAGAGGTAGAGAGAGAGGCCCTGGCACTGCGCCCGTCCCCGTGGGGGCCAGGGGCCGGTTACTGTATCGCCCCCCGGTCACCCTCGCCTGCACTTTGAGGTCACAGGGAAGTTTCACTTTCTGGACCCTTTGGGCGGGTTCTTCCTCATGCTGCTATCTGAGCAAATGGACAGTTTTTATTTTAACATTTTCGGGGTGATTCTGGCAGTTCCCAGACACGCCCCTAATCCCGCAGTCCCCTGGGAAGATGATCAACACGAGCTTTGGGCCCTGACTCGGCAGCTCGCGTCGGGAAGTTACCCTGGGATCGTGTAAGTGAAAATGCTGCACGATCCAAACTTTTTCCGGTGATGCCGAGCCCAGAGGCCTTGCCGTCCGGCAGCACAATCGCGCACCCCACGTGGGGCGAGGCTACGAGCCCCTAAAAAGATGAGGGCTCTACAGGAGGATCCCAGCACACTTAGGGGCCAGGATGCCGAACGTCCGGGAAGGAGGCTGTTTCCACAGCAGCCCGGGCGCCCCCCGCTCGTCCTGGCTCCACAGCGGGTGCGGGTCGCCCAGGGATCCCTGTGGTCTCTTTAACGCTCAGCCTTTCTCTGCCCAGGGCCCGGGAGGAGCTGCAGGCCCAAAGGGCGACCAGGTGAGCGACCGGTGGTCAGGTCAGCTGTGGGCTGCCCGCTGTCTTCAGGGCTGGGGGGCGTCCTTCTCATCTCTCTCATCTCCCTCCCTCTCCCGCCACCCCCCCCCCCACCAAGGCTGACAACTCTGGGCACCCAGCCGGACCCGGGGCCAGTTGGCTCCTGGGTACAACGGGGGCCGCCTGTGGCCTGGGCGGCTCCTCCGGGACCCTCAGAGTGGGGCGTGTTCCCTGCTGGCCATCTGGGTTCCAGGAGCAGATTAGAAAAGTGTTTGTTCTCCAGGCAGCACCTTCTCTCTGGAGGGCCCAGGGGCAAGGGGGGGGGGCCGCAGCTCTGGAGGATCTAGAAGAGTCTAAACCCACCTGAGGCTCTGCTTACTGTCTGCTTGGCGCCTCGGCCTGGCCCTGGGTCTCGGGCGCCGGCTCCCGCCAAGGTTGGAGGATGGCGGCGTAGACAGTTCTGCAACTTTGAGCCGTGTCGTTTCAGGGCATCGCGGGCGCCGATGGCCTTCCTGGGGATAAAGGAGAACTGGTGAGTATGACTAAGTCGGCCTCACTTTTGACAACAGAACTCGCCACGTTCGGGGTCGGGGGTTGGGGAAGGGCAGCATCTGCAGGTCCAGGCTGGGGTGGGCCGAGCTGAGGACCGAGGTGCAGCTGATGTCCTGGCTGCTGACCGGCCCCTAAGGCAGAAGGCAGCCCCAGGCCCAGCTGTGGGGTTTTCTACCGCCTCCCGTGCTCCATCTGCGGCTCCAGCATGAATTAGCCAGAGTTGAGATTGAGCTACAGAAAACTGCTTCCACAGAGGTAAAACTCAGGTTGAGTTTAGAATAAAACCCTGATGGAGTTCATCGACAGAGTCACACCTCGGGCGGTGACTGAAACGGAACAGTCAGGGGGTTTGGGGATAAAGATCTCTGTGGCTCCCACGTGGTGAGGGTCTCCAGTTGTGTGACCGAGCCCTTCTCTGAGTCTGGAGAAGATGGAAACGGCTCAGCCCCAGGGACCCTCGTCTCCAGCACAACCTTGTAGCCCAGAGCCAACTTTTCCCAGCTTGAGCCGAGGTGATCTCGGTTGTGTGCGCGAGTGTTGTTCATCTTGGTGAGTTCCTAGATGACCTTGACACACGGGACCCTGGGAACAGCCCCCCGACCTGCTCCACCCCTACCTGCGAGGCGGGCAGTGCCCCTCACACTGTGCTCTCAGCGACTTACCACTCAGGCTGTCTGAGCTGCAAAGCCTGGCCCCTCCACCTCCCTCCGGCTTCGAGGGGGGCCACCGGCTGCGGCCTGAGCGGAGGGCGGTGGCATGGATGGATGAGCGGTCCCGGGCCGTCTGCCGTCTGGCTGGGGCCCAGTTCCCGTCCACACCCTGCCAGGCAGCTTCCTGAAGTCACAGCTGGAGAAGGGGGAGCCTTAGGCCCAGAGACCCTCAGCTCCGCCAAATGTGTAACAATAAAGATGCAAGAGGGAGGGGATATGGGATATATGTATATATATAACTGATTCACTTTGTTATAAAGCAGAAACTAACACACCATTGTAAAGCAATTATACTCCAATAAAGATGTTAAAAAAAATAAAAAATAAAGAATGGGAATAAAATAAACATGGATGAGAAAAAGTACTATGCAGCTAATAACACTCTTTAGGGAAAACAAGTTTAAAAACATCAGTAGCTATAATACAATCTCAGCAATATAAAAAGAAGCCTAGAATAAAAAGGAGTAACCACTGTGGCTATTGTGATGCCATCAAATAGCAGCTTCATGGATGACTTGCTTTTCTCTTCCGTCCCCAACTAATAACCGCTAGACTGGTTCCTGGGGAAATAATTCCCACCAACTAACAACACGCAAGTAATTAAAATGCACAACTTCCCTTCTGCTCTTTTGCAGGGTCCCAGTGGCCCTGTCGGACCCAAAGGAGAGGTGAGTGCCGGGCAGAGGTTGGCTCCTCGGGGCCCCCAGGCCAGCCCCGGGGCACTGACGGCCGTGCAGATCACAGAGGCCTGCTCTGGTCAGAAGTCAGGAAACTGCCGGCCCTACTTCTTCTCCCAGAGGGGGAAGCCCATGCCCTGACCCACCCCTTCCTGCTGTTTCCCTCTAGTCCGGCAGTCGAGGGGAGCTGGGTCCCAAGGGCATCCAGGGCCCCAACGGCACCAGCGGCGTAGACGGCGTCCCAGGCCACCCTGGCCCCATGGGCCTCCAGGGCGTGCGCGGCGTGCCTGGCATCACTGGGAAACCCGGAGTCCCGGTACGTGTCTCCTCTCTGGAGCCAGTGCTTATTGGTGTTGGGCTTTTCCTGGATTTAGATCAAGTCTCTTCTAGATGAACAAGGTTACTTTGCAGAGTGTGACAGTGGGGGTGCCTCAAGGAGATGCCAGCGTGCCCCCCAATACGATGATGGATTTCGGGGTGAATTTCAGGGGAAAGAGGCCAGCGAGCAGCACGTCAGGGAGCTGTGTGGGGGGATGGTCAGCGGTGAGTGCCCTCTGCCCTGTCCCATCCCGCCCGCGGCTCCGCCCCTGGGGCTGCAGCCTCTCCCACCCCCAGCCCCAGCCCCGCCCAGCCTCACCCTCCGCCACCTGCCGGCCGGCCCACCGCCCGCGGTCCTTGGGGTCTGCACCAGAGGGGGCCCCCTCCCCGCAGGGCTCACCGCGGTGCCTGGTGCACGGGGGATGGGCTAAATGTCTGCTGAACGAAGTGGCCACGAGGGTCAGACAATCGCGCCCTTCCAGCTCTGACAGACCAAGTGGGCATCTTTCGGCCTCTCCGGTTCATGAGCTCCCTTCTAGGGCTGTGATTCACTCTTGGGGCCACCGAGGACCGTGACCGCATTTATCACGTACCCAAAGCAGTTAAAGCCCTTTTCAATCAATGAACAAACTTCCTCTGAAAGGCAGTATATTCGCGCTTTACGTAACACACTTCTGATGAACAGATGTCTGATCTTTGTTTTCCAAAAGAGCAAATCGCACAGCTAGCCGCGCACTTGAGGAAGCCCTTAGCACCGGGGTCCATCGGTCGGCCGGGTCCCGCCGGCCCCCCCGGCCCCCCGGGGCCCCCAGGCTCCATCGGTCACCCCGGGGCTCGAGGGCCCCCTGGATACCGCGGTCCCACCGGAGAGCTGGGAGACCCCGGACCCAGAGGTGAGTGCAGTGCACCCACCACGCGGCCACACACCGGAGCCCCCAGCCATGAAATCTGCCCCCGCCACGCAGAGAGGCTCCCCTGGGGAGACAGGGTGGGGGAAGAGACCCAGAGGGGAAATGGGCCCAAAGTCATCTGGCCTTCAGCCAGGGTCCTTCCGGCCTTGCCGATCCGTGTCTGACACACACGTCTGAGCTGCCTGGGGGCGCCCCCTCCCCTCCCCTCCCCTCCCTCTGGGTCCACGGGCTCATCTAGAAAAGCCCTGGGAGGTTGAGCCATTGCTAGAAGCCGCCTCGGGTACAGCCCTTCATGCTTGCAGGCCCAGCTTGGTTAATTCCTTATTAAGCCCACGGGTTGTGATAACGTTTTTCAAAATGTGATGGTTTTCTCAAATACCATTAGAATAACATTTGGGGGAGGACGGTTGAGAAGAATGTGAGGAATGAACGAAAAGGAGCCCCATTTGTAAGCAACAGCACTTCCCTTAATGAAAACTGGCGTGTGCAACCATTTCTGTGGCAAAAGGCAAAAATTAGAAATCAAAAATCCATTTTAAGGACTGTAAAGAACTAGGAATGAGTTGAAACGAGGTGAAAATCTTGATCCCACGCAGGGGTGCCATTGTAGGGATGCTTGGTGCCCAGACAGGGAGCTGCTGGCCACTAACCTTTTCCAACAAGGCCTTTAACACTTAGTTCATTTTAAATTCTAACCAACCGTTTGCCACTGCAGCCGGCCTGCCCCCAGGCAGCTAGCCTCACGGCCCCAATTCAGGATTTAAAGTTCGTGATTGCAATTTGTTCCAAACTTATTGACCAAATAATTTTCTGTTTCTGGAAAACAGCTTAAGAAAAAAGTTTCCAAGGGAAACTTAACTTATGTGAGTTCCTTTTATCCTCTGTGAGGTTAAGTTAAAATACCTCAGCAGGTGAAAATGCTTCCAGAATTAGAGGTATCATTTCATTACTGTTAAGACGCTGGGAGATTGAATAGTTTCAACACTAGAGGGCAAACGTGTCAAATGCACCTTCTCACCCCGTCCCAAGTTTACCATCAGACATCTCCCTGTTGTCTTGGAGACGTGTCTGAGTTCTGACCGTCCCTGGGCCGTCTGTGCCAGTACAGTCTGCGGGAGGGATGGTTGTCCTCAAAGAAAGACCAAACAAGGTTTTCTCCAAGTAGGGATCTGAGTGCCTTTAAGACTTTTGAAAATAAAATTCAAAAATAGCATTGATCACTTTATGGGTTCTCAGAAAAACAGCACAGCAGAATTCAGGGGAGGCCGCCACACGGCGCGGGGTCAGCGTGTTCCCTGGGGCGCCTGCCTCGGGGTGGGGACGACCGAAGGTTATTGTTTGAATTAAACGAGAATATATACTGTAGTTCTTCAGGCAGAAGCCACTGTCACTGCTGGGCTTCCATCTCCCCCCGGGACACAACAGATCAGGGACCTGCTCTGGAGGCCGGGAAAGCCCAGGCCCCACGGGAGGCCCCGACTGCCCGGCCCTGGGCCTCCTGATCCTTTGTAGAAGGTGTGCTACCGTCTGCGATGGGAAGAGGGACAAACGCCAACGGAAAGAAAACTGGTGCCACTGCTTTTACCATCAGGCAGGACAGAGCGCACCCAACAATGCTGCTTGGCTCACTGAGCGTCACTATGTTGACAAGAGGCTCAGTTTTCCGAGAATACCACTCAGGATAAGCTGTCTGCAGCCAGCATCACACAAAGTACAGGCCGACAAGCGGGCCCTCGTAGCGGGGCCTCAGCTCACCTCCCGGAGACCACAACCAGTTGGAGGCGGCGGAGTGGAGAACACAATTCAGGGGACATTTTAAAACACCTTAGATAATTTGTCAAAAATCATGTTGAACATAGGAATACAGGGTAAGCACTCAGCTGCTGAACAGGCATAAATACTGTGAACAAATCAGAAGTCCAGAAGCGCTGCTCTGAGGCTGGCGAGTCACGTGGGGGGTGCATTCTCTCAAATCCATCCAGCCCGACACTTTGCTGTGTGTCCTTTTCTGAACGTGTTTTGATTCAGTAAAAAGCTTAGGAAGCAGGCACCCTACTCGTAAAAAGGCAGGATCACACACTCGCCGCAGCAGAATTCTGTCTTTGAACCTGAATCAGGGCTTCTAAGCAAATGCGTATGTCACTTGCCCTTGACAGGAAACCAGGGGGACAGAGGAGACAAAGGCTCAGCTGGCGAGGGCCTGGACGGGCCTGACGGAGACCAAGGGCTCCAAGGTATGAGGCCGCTGTCACTAACGTTACACGGGCACCTCTTCTGAGGGGATAACTTTTCTCCTGACAAAGCACCCGTAGAGGCCAGGTTAGGGACTGTTTTAACGACCCTTTAATCAGATCGCCCTGTGTCTGTTTTAGTTCAGGAGTTTCAGTTAAATTCTATTCAACTAAAGCCATCGAGTATCTATTTCAGTTAAATCCTAACAGAATTTCCTCTTAAGTGACCCACATGTACCCTGGATGTTGACACTTTTCATGTTGAATATAAATACTTTGCCGAGAGGGAGGAGGGCAGCCCCAGCCGTGTTCCATCCCGAGCCTTCTCGGGGGCTGTCCCGGGGCCACCGCATCTGCACACACGTCCTGGGAGCAAACACACACCTGTCGGCCCAGCTCCTTGCTCACTCCACCCCTCCCCGCACCCCTAGCTCCTGGTTTCTCCTCTGCTGACCTCCTCTGCCGTCCACCTGCCCAGGTGGCCACCACCTGGTGGGGGGGGCGCTTTCTGTCTCACACCTAGTCCATCCCCATGGTTACCACCATCACCGTCAGCATCCCCCTCGCTCACCCCAGACCCATTCCTCACATGGCGCCAGCGGACTCTTCTCAAGTCCGAGCTGCCCTGCTTAGGACAGAACCCAGACTCCCGCGCCCTGGCCTCTGCCCTCGCTGTTCTCCGGCCTGAGCGCGCCTCCCCTGGGCCCCTCCCGGAGTTAAGAAACGAGCTACAGAAACACAAGACTTGGGTTGGCTGAACGGACACACCACTGATGTCCTCTCTCTGTGTCTCCACTCACCTTCCTGGTCTGTCTCAAGGACCACAAGGCGTGCCCGGTGTTAGCAAAGACGGCCGCGACGGGGCCCACGGAGAGCCTGGGCTCCCTGGCGATCCTGGCCTTCCCGGTGCTGTTGGCGCTCAGGGAACCCCCGGCATCTGCGACACCTCCGCCTGCCAAGGAGCCGTGATGGGAGTGGGCGGGGACAAATCAGGTCCCAGGAGCTCCTAAAACACAACTTCAGGAAGCGGGTGAGAAAGTGACGCCGACTGAGGCAGCCAGCTGTGCCAGGACCCCGCGGGGACCAGCAGCGTCCTGGCACCAACGGTTGGGCGCCGCCGTGCCGCCCAGCGAGGCCTGCCCCTCCTTGTCCTCAGCGGCAGCGACTGGACACTTGGCCCCCAAGAGCATCCTCCATCGAGCTGCTGTCAGAGTGCTCTGTCTCCACGTGTATTTACAGTGGTCCATTCGGCTGTAACATCATACCTCAGACACAGGCCTATGTAATAAAATCGTCAACCCAACATTTCAGAGGGATCTAGGGTGTACATATAGAAAGTTTTGTACAATTTCACGAGAGAAAAAAATATTCAGCAACTTGTTTACATGGCATTTGTGTAAAGGCTAAGATATCGTTTCAATAAAATGATATATGAAATCTTCAGATTAATGACTGGCCACAGTATTACAAAAAAAATAAAGAATTTAATGTACAGTATCCCTTCCATACAAAGGTCTCGTCTGATTTGCCTGCCTCCTTTGTGTACAAACGTTTAACTATCTCCCATTGACAGTATTTATTGAAAGTGACTGTATTGCACTAAAGTCTGTTGGTATTATCTATTGTAATAAATAAAGCCACTCATTTGAAAAACTCAGTTCCAAACACTACAGTTTATTACACAGAAAGTAATGACTCTCAATATGAAAATGAGGGCATTGAAGCAATCTACCGTGACAATATTTCATTTATGGACAAAAGTACCTTTAAAGGAGATCTCTGGAAAATTTCTAGCAAAAAGGTTTAAAATAGGACTGCATTTTGCAATACAGTTCTATGCAGCTAGAAATCATTACAAGGGGAAGCGATAAATAAATGAAATAAAATGTCCAAACTACTTACAGTTAAGAACAATTTAACTTGTTCTGGTTGCTAAGGGGGCATATTTAAAATGTAAATAAAATAAGTAAAAAGCAATGTACCTTCTAAGACTAAAGAAATTACAAAGGATGTTAATTTTTTAAGTTATCATGTTAAGAAAACATGATGGAATCAGACAGATAATTGAAAAATTACTTACTAATTGTCAAGATGTCTTCATCCACAAATGGTCTAAGAGGACATTAATGGGTAAGCATTTTGTTTTAGATAAATATTTTTACAAAATGTGCTTTCAAGGTCCCCACTGGAGTCCCATCAGCTGAATCAGGTCCCTTTAGAGTTAGACTATCAGAGCTGAGTTCCAGGGTCCTAGGAAATGTTTATGGGTCACGAAGGAACAGGCGTTTACTTCCCAGGCATCAGTGTTCACATCCAGTCACTTGATCTCCACAGCTGGGCTACTCTGTACTCTCCTGTGTGGGACCCGTCACCAAGGAGTCTGGTCTGGTCAACTTTAGCCTTCTGCCAGTTTTACCGCAAAATACACTCTCAAATTCCTAAAGTTGAGAAATGACCATTAATGTACCATATGCACAGACATGAAGACTGCTATCTTCAAAAACACAAAAGGTTGAAATTAAGAGCTAAACTACTTCAAAATATATAGTTAAGGTGTCACTCACAAACGTATGTCACATCCTGTAAGGGGATACAGATGATAAAAATGAGGATTCAAACATTTGTTTCAAATAGTTATCTTTACATGTATTTTTATTTAGTTTTCCAATAGATTCTCAAAATGCCTGACCATATTGTAAACCCTTCTGATATTTTTTTTAAAAGCAGACATATTTTTTTGTTATTTTCATTGTGGTAACACAGACATAAACTTTACCATTTTAACCATTTGTAAGTTTGCACTTCGGTGGCATTAAGTATGTTCACACTCTTGTGCACCCATCACCACCATCCATTTCCAGAACTTTCTACCACCCCACACTGACACTCTGTACCGTGACACACCCCTCCCGCCACGGGCATTTGCTGTCCCCCACCCCCGCCCCACTGAATGCTCAGTGTTAGGCGTGGCAACGGGGCCAGACCAAGAGCTAACTCCCCGGCACCCTGCTGGCCGCGGGTCAAGTTCATGCCACTATGCCTCTAAACACTTTGTAAAAGGCCTCAATTTTAATGGTTGAGTCAGTCTCAAGCTCACAAAAAGAGAAGGCAGGTGCGAGCAGACAACCCAAAGCTCATCGGCCTCCAGGAAACAAATGACATGGGTCTGCAAGATGCAGAAGGTGGGACGTCCTGCAGGACGCAGTATTCACGTTACTGAACCCAGCTTGGGTCCGCTCACCCACGTGCGGCATTACATGTCATGATTAGTTATACTCTTGTGACAACTTCAGCAGAGAATTTTTTTCCATATAATGGAAATTTCGTGTAATTTAATATACTAAATAATCTTCATTAGTTTAATAGTTCTCTCTGAGATGCCTCAGGAGCCCTTCAGAAAACTCAAAGTCAGCTAGAGAGGGAAACTTACAACCTGTTGTCAAAAGCAGCTCAATATTCCAGGAAAACTTTGCTTTCTTAACAGAGACAGAAAACCACATCCAGTCTTGCACCAGCTTACTTTTAATAGCGAAGTTCATTTAGTTAATTAAATTCAATCTAATATGAGCCAATCTTGACCCCACGCAAAACTCTTTCCTTAAGGTTCCTTTTCCACAAACCTCCCATCACTTTCTGTATCCATATTAGTTTGTCCCTTATTTTTTCTCTATCCAGAAACAACCAGCTCTGGGACAAAATATTCTCCCTTTTTTCCCTTAACAAAGATATTTCTATTCTTTTTTGGCTACACCACATGACATGCGGGATCTTAGTTCCCTGACCAGGGATCAAACTCTTGCCCCCTGCAGTGGAAGTGCGGAGTCTTAACCACTGGACCGCTGGGGAAGCACCTATCCCACTTTCTTTACACACTGAAATTCTTCCCTTATTACTTTTAGTAACTTAATTACATATGTATTACAATTTTTAATCCTTAAAAACTTTAATCTCTACTGAAAACCAAGAAGCAAGTAATTGAACTGTTCTTTGTATCAGCATGTTTTGATTGGCAAACTTACGAACACATTCTATGACCTCTAAAAGCATACATTTTCCTATAATACAATTTTTCTCTTTAATGTGGTACAAGACATGTATCTAATAAGCCCAAACATCTTTAGTTTTTTTCTCTCTCATAAGAAGACAAGAGAAGGTAAACTCGGACTTCTCTAGCAATCAATGTTCCAGTATTTTATCTTAATGAAAAATGACTTAGACCTTTAATGAATTTCCATCATATAACTTAATTTAGCAAAACTAAAGTTTCAAGTTACCAAAAATCTGGAAAAACTAATACACGATTATTCCTAAAGAGCTCACCTGAAAGCTTTTATCCCATTTATCTCTATTACTTATGACAATATTATATACAGACGTCCATCCATCCATCCATCCATCCAGAGATCTCATAGCTTTTATTTCAATACAAAACTTATTAGTTTATAAATTTTATCCCATTTTCCCCCTCTATTGTAAAACAGCCCTAACTGCATAATAGTAGTATAATTTAAGGATCCATTAACAGGCAACTTCTTTCCTGAATCTATGGAGTATTATGGCCAGGCCATGTTACAAAGGAAAATCATTTTTTTACACTTTGTTTGTGACTGAAAGTGGTCCAGTTCTAGAGAATGCACCCCAAGGGGCTGCATTCAGGAAATAAGCTTGAGTTCCAATACCAGCACACTTACACACAAGACAAAAAATGCACACAAACACACACACACACACACACACACACACACACAAAGAACAAAATCTAATTCCCGCAGGACAAAAACAAAGAGTGAAGTCCAACAATTTCCTCAAGTTCCCAAATGAGGGTTCCTGTTTTAATAACAAAATGCAAATGAAAAGATAGGAAATCATGACCTCACGTGTCATGGCAACTCACCCAGCAAATGTAAAACTTTATAACAGTTGGAACAAGTTAAATTTACCTACTTGAGTTTAAAAAGGCTCTTTCCCCTTTTTTCCTTTTGATTTGAAGTTCTACTAATTAACCCAGGCTGAAGTCTCAGGCAATGTGGGTTGTGTTTGCATTTCAAAGACATGATAAGAGTTATGGCTTCAAGCTTTCTCCTAGTAATATTTTTGTTCTCTGAGGGTCAGAATTCTGAGAAAATATTTAAGCCAGCTTTCTCTAACTGCATAGGCAAAAAAGAACCAGGTTTGGAATTTCAAAAGAGTTTCATCTTAACCAATTTTCTCCAGAGTCTGAAGAAAGTTGTGGCCATGTGGTGTTAGAAAAAACATTTTTCTTTTTATAGGAGCATAGCTGAACATATACCAGTTTGGTAAAATACACCCTAGACTACAAGACGGAACAGAGCTCTGATCACTCATTTCTTAATTATTCATGGCCAGTGTTGTCAAATATCAAGCCAACAAACAAACCAATGCAATGGAAAACAGTCTCTCAGGGTCGAAGTTCCCTAGTCCCAAAAAGGGAAATTCCCAACCAATGCCCCATCAGAGACAAAGCCAAATGACCAGGCTTCCCTGGTGGTGCAATGGTTAAGAATCTGCCTGCCAATACAAGGGACACGGGTTCGAGCCCTGGTCTGGGAAGATCCCACAGGCCGCGGAGCAGCTAAGCCCATGTGCCACAACTACTGAGCCTGCGCTCTAGAGCCCTCGAGCCACAACTACTGAGCCCACGTGCCACAACTACTGAAGCCCACGCGCCTAGAGCCCGAACTCCGCAATAAGAGAAGCCGCTGCAATGAGAAGCTCGCGCACTGCAAAGAAGAGTAGCCCTCACTCGCCACAACTAGAGAAAGCCACATGCAGCAACGAAGACCCAATGCAGCCAAAAATAAATAAATAAATTTATTTAAAAAAAAAAAAGCCAAATTACCAAGCCTTGGTCCAAAAGGGAAAATCCCAACCAATATTCTGCTATAGAAGTCAATGTGATAGGGAAGAATACTCTGGTGTCACCACACGTGAGCTCCATTACTTACCAAAGACATCTCAACCTGCCAATGCGAGTGCCTTGTTTCTTTTACCACAAAAATCAAAAGCGCTGTGGGCCAAGGATGGCTGGTTGGTAGCAAGGTCTTGGGGCTGCCCCTGAGACGAAGGTGCTCAGGCAGCTGCTGAACAAGATCCATCTCAGTCACAAAAACTGTCACCAAACCAAATCGGGTCCACTCACCCACACACAGTAAAGACAATCTACTGACACCAGGTTGTGGTGAAGGATAGTGCAACGTTTATTGCAGGCACCAAACAAGGAGTTCAGATTTTTGAGCATTAACACTGATCACTAGACAAGTCTAAGTTCACCTCCTGTCTTCTTATGAGAGAGAAAAACAACTAAAGATGTTTGGGTTTATTAGACACACGTCTTGTACCACATGAAAGAGAAAAACTGTGCTATAGGAAAACGTATGTTTTTAGAGGTGTGTTCATAAGTTTGCCAATCAAAACATGTTGATATAAAGAAAAGTTCAATTACTTGCTTCTTGGTTTTCAGTAGAGATTAAAGTTTTTAAGGGTTAAAAATTGTAATACATACGTAATTAAACTACTGAAAGTAATAAGGGAAGCATTTCAGTGTGTAAAGAAAGTGGGATATACATTGTCAGTGAGAGAAGGTATAAAGAATGGAAATATCTTTGTTAAGGGAAAAAAGGGAGAATAATTTTGTTCCAGAGCTGGTTGTTTCTGGATGGGGAAAAAATAAGGGACAAACTAATATAGATACAGAAAGTGATGAAAGGTTTGTAGAAAAGGAATCTTAAGGAAAGAGTTTTGCATGGGGTCAAGATTGGCTCATATTAGATTGAATTTAATTAAGTAAATGAACTTTGCTATTAAAAGTAAGCTGGCGCAGACTGGAAGTGGTTTTCTCTCTCTGTTAAGAGAGCAAAGTTTTCCTGGAATATTGAGCTGCTTTTGACAACAAGTTGTAAGTTTCCTTCTCTAGCTGACTTTGAGTTTTCCAAAGGGCTCCTGAGGCATCTCAGAGAGAAATATTAAACTAATGAAGATTATTTAGTATATTAAATTACACAAAAAACATTATATGGAAAAAAATTCTCTGCTGAAGTTGTCACAGAGTATAACTAATCATGACATGTAATACCGTGCATGGGCAAGTGGACCCAAGTTCAGTTCGGTAACAATTTTTGGCACCCCAGATGGGCTGGAAATCCCTGGGTGACACTGGGTCACCAAAAATTGTTACTGAACTGAATTTGGGTCCACTCACCCGCGCACAGTAAGGTCAATCTACTGACACTGGGTTGTGGTGAAAGAAAGTGCAGCATTTATTGCAGGTGCCAAACAAGAAGTTCAGGTCTTTTGAGCATTAGCTGCCCAGACTCCTTGTTTGGCACCTGCAACAAACGCTGCACTTCTTTTCACCGCAACCGGTGTCAGCAAATTGGCTTTACTGTGCGCAGGCAAGTGGACCCAAATTTGGTTCAGTAACATTCAGCCTCATCAATAAACAAACAGCAAGGAAAATAGGAAAGGGGAGCCATAACAGATTAAAAGATATTTAAGAGCTATGAACCCAATGCAGTGTTTGGATACTGATTTAAGTAAGTCAACAGTAAAAAGACAGTTGTGAGCCAAGCAGAGAAATCTGGACAGGGATGGAGATTAAGGAAGATGATGATGATGTGGTTGTGCTTTTAAACAGCCCTTTTCTTTTTAGAGATACATTTGTGAATGAAAATGATATGACATCTGGAAATGCTTTAAAATAATTCAGTGACGGTGGGAGGATGGGGATGTATAGGTGAAACAAAGTTATGCCTGAAGCTGAGTTACTGGACACGGAAGTTCATTATTTTAGTCTCTCCGTTTTTGTGCATGTATACATTTCTGTAAGTTTTTTTTTTTTTTTTAAGCATAGCATTCTTACACAATTAAGTCTAAGTTTATATATTTTTATTGTGGTAAAATATATATAACATAAAATTTGCCATTTTTTACCATTTGTAAGTGTACAATTCAGTGGCTTAAGTACAGTCACAATGTTGTGTAAACATCACCACTATCTATTTCCAGCACTTTCTCATCTCCCCAGACTGAAACCCTGTCCCTGTTAAACATGTACCCTCCCATCCATCTGCCTCCCCTAGTCTCTGGCACCCGCCATTCTACTTTTTGACTTTATGAATCTGATGACTCTAGGTACTTCATGTAAGTGGAATCATACAGTATTTGTCTTTTTGTGTCTGCCTTTACCCGGTCAGCATCCTGTTTTGGAGGTCCGTCCATATTGTGAGGCATGTGTCAGAACTTCATTCCTTTTCATGGCTGAATAGTAATCCATTGGCTCTACAGACATTCTGCTTATCCATTCGTCTGTTGATTGGACTGTTTCCACCACTTGGATTGTTTCTACCTTTCGGTGACTGTGAATAATGCGGCTATGAACACTGGTATACAAATATCTGTTTAAGTCCCTGCTTTCTATTCTTTTGGGTAATTTCTATTCTTTTGGATCATATGGTAATTCTACGTTTAACTTTTTGAGGAACCACCAGCTGCACCATTTTACATTCCCACCAGCAATCCCAAGGGTTGCAATTTCTCCACATCCTCACCAACACTTGTTATTTTGTTTTGTAATAGCCACAGCTAATGGGTGTGAAATGGTATCTCACATCCATTAAAGTGCTCTTGATTTGCATTTCCCTGATCATTAGTGATGTTGAGCATCTTTTCATGTGCTTATTGGCCATTTGCTTATCTTCTGTGGAGAAATGTCTATTCAAGTCCTTTGCCCATTTTTGAATTGTGCTGTCTCTTTGTTGCTGGACCATAATAGGTTTATATTTAATTTGTGTCCAGGAAGGGAAGTATAAGCGCTCTCTCTGCTGCCACTGCTCTGACTTCTGAGTCATCTGGAATGGCTGGAGCACTCCACCTGTACACACGCTAAGTGGCATCCCAACCGAGGCCATCTGCCATTTGCAACAACTGCCTATGCTCAGAAGCTATATCTGCACATAAATACATTCTAATTTCCTTCCCAAAATTTAAAAGATTTTCAACGGGTCTTAATGCAATGTAAGATGAACCATGGTTTGATATATTGGTTTCTATATTCTGACACCCAAAGCCCAACTATAAAATATTTGCCTATATTTGAGAAGGTAGAATTTACCTTTGAGAATAACTAAATAGAAGTCAGAAGGAAGAAAATAATCATCTCTCAGATGTAAGAAAGTACTTCAAGAGATTTTCTAAACAATCATCATAAAATGAGGAGGATAGCCCTGGGCACCCATCTTTATTTTGAATAGTTCTGCCAGCAGTGGGGTTAAGGTGTAGCTCAATCTAGACTCTCACGAGGTCCCTGGGACTCAGTTCATGGGCACTTGGGGTGACCGTGAAAGAGGGAGACAAGTGGACATCTCCCGCCCTTGACTGCCTCAAAGGTAAGCTAGTAATTGTTACTCTGCTCTCTCAATTAGCGTCTATTTCAATGAAACTTAAGTGAAATAGCTGAGTTTTAAGGGATTTTTACAACTCATCAGACACCTTGAGATGACGTCTGGTCAAAGTTGGATATTCACATTAGATTTGTAAATAGAAGAAGGCCAATAATAAAAACTATTTTTAGTAGGAAAAAGAAAGATCGTTCCAATTACATGTCAAGAAATTATACCAGGAAGTGAGGAAGAGGAAGAAAACTGGTGTCATCTGTACAGAGAGACGAGAGAATTAAAGGCAAAGGGTTAATGAAACCAAAAGGGGTGACAAACCTCGGGGCCCAGGTGGGAGGGTGTGCCCCCGACACTCTGCCACGCTGAGCCCCACAGAGACGGGACAAGGCCAGTCGCGGTGGGAGATGCCACGGGGGCTCTCAGAACAACAGGTCTGACAGACAAGAGAGGACAGGAAAGGCCTGAACCACAGTTCATAACCTCAACCTAATAAACATACAGAATTCGCCAGAAAACACACATCCTTTCCAAATAAACACAGAATTTTAAAAAATTGACCACATAAGAAGTCACAATGGAAGTCTCAACAAGTTTTTAAAAACTGCCATCTTCACTGATCAGAATGTGATAAATAAATGTGAGAAATAGATAAAATGCTGTTCTTAAAAAGAACAGTCTTATCTACAAAACAGAAACAGACTCACAGACATAGAGAACAGACTGGTGGTTGCCAAGGGGGTGGGGGATTGATGGAGTGGTAGCTTGGGATTAGCAGATGCAAACTACCATATATAGGATGGATAGACAACAAGGTCCTAACCCTATACAAGGTTACAGTTCCCTGTCTAGCACGGGGAACTATATTCAATATCCTGTGATAAACCAGAATGGAAAAGAATATGAAAAAGAATGTATGTAGATATATACGTGTGTGTGTGTGTGTGTGTGTGTGTATATATATATATATATTTATGTACAACTGAGTCACTTGGCTCTACAGCAGAAATTAACACAACATTGTAAATCAACTATACGTCAATAAAATAAATTTAAAATAAAAAGGACAGAGTTCCTACTGCACAGGAAAGGGAGAAGTAACAGTACAGCTGCACCTAATAACTGGGGCTGGTGTGCAAGGAAAAGTGGGTGCGGGGCGGCCCCCAGCCCAACTTCAGGTGGAGGAGGGAAGACAAAGCAGGGGGGCAGCGCCACCGTCCTGCCCAATGACTGTGATGGTGACAGGACAGAGGAGAGGGAAGCACAGAGTGAGAGACTGCCCCGCAGCCCCAGAGCCTGGCTAGGGTTCAAGGTCACGACCTCAAAATGTCACCTCACAACAACTGTGTCACCAGTGATCCTGGATTGGTGCTGGACCGGGGAAAATGGTGTAGAGGATGTTATTGGGACAAGAGGCAAAATTTGAATTAGATAAGAGTATTACACCAAGGTTAAGTGTCCTGATTTTGGCCATTGTATTCTGGTTATGTAAGATAATGTAATATTCTTTAAAATCACAGACTGAAGTGTTTGGGTGAAGTGTTTGGGTATCAAGGGGCATGGTGCCCACAGTTTACCATCAAATGGTTTAGACTGTGTGAGACAGAACAAATGGGGCAAAATGTGAACAACTGAGGGTTCTGGGTGGGCACACAAGGAGCTCTTAGCACTCATCTTGGAATTTTTCTGCAAGTTTAAAATTATATAAAAATTTTTAATTACCATAAATAAATACAACGAATCATCTAAATCCAGGCTTCTACAGGCACCTGTCTGGCCCAATCTCTTCAAAATCTCAGTGTCGTAATAGAAACTGCGGGGTAGGGAGGACTGCTATAGCTTAGAGACAGAAAAACGTCACTGAATGCAATGCAGAAGCATGGCTGGGTGCTGGTTTGGAAAAGAACGCAGCCATAAAAGTCACCTTTAGAACATCTGGGGGACATGGGAATACGGACTGGGTAGTAGATGGTATAAGAGAATGACTATCGACCTTGTGAGGTGTGAAAACGGCACTGGCGTTACGTGGGAGACGCAGGCGTAAATATTTAGCGGTGAAGGGTCATGACATCTGTCATCGTCTGAAATTGTGCTGTGCACGTGCGTGTTAAACACGGTAAATGTTGACGGCTCAGACTAGGTGAGGGGAGGACAGGTGTTCAGTGAACTCCGTGCTCATTAGAAAAATAAAACAAAGGGAACCACCTGCTTGCAGACTCGTTTACCTTCTCAACTTCTCCACCTGACGCCTCCTGGGCACTGAAAACCTAGCCCGTCGGACACAGAACGTGGATTCCGCCCCACCCCATCCTGCTTCTCCACACGTCTTCCCGTCTCAGCAAACAGCGCCGCCCGCCCAGCTGCTCCAGCCAGACGCCCCACCGTGGTCCCCAATTCCTCTGCCCAGCAGCCCTACATCCAGCACCGCGGGCCCTGGCCAGTCTCAGCAGGGCGGCTGCGGCCTCTGACCAGGGTCTGTGTCTCCACTCCTGCCCACCCCCAACCTCTCCTCCTGGAGTCTCTTTGCAGTATGTCAACCAGACCCCACACCGGGATGGAGGTGGTCCATTCACCCTCGACCTGTTAGCCGCTTCCCTCCAGCCCACGGGGTCTCTGTCTTATTCAAGGTGCCCCCAGTGTCTGGGACAGAAGCCTGGTTACAGTCGGAACAGACCTGTGGGATGAGATGTGTACTGAAATAATTTAGGAAAATCACTGAAGACTTTTGTGTATCACATCTTTAAGAACAAAAATGTTCATGCAAGTAAGAGGGGGAAAGTCACTACGGAAACAGGAAGGACACAAGGGTTTAAGCTACCTACATTCTAATTCCCCCCCAAATTGCTACTGACACCACTTCAGCCTGTTTCTTGATGGGTCTTGTAATCCGACCCAGAAACAATCTACAAATTCAATGTAACTAAATTTCAGAAGCCTAATACACATAAAAATTAAATGTCCATAAGCTTTTAAACCTATTTAATCTTTGAGTATAGATAGTGACAGTTAAGTTTTTTTATTGTAAACACCTTCATCATATTTGAATGAATCATATAAATAATAATTTACCACTATTAGGTACACAGAGCCAACCACTAAATCATTTTTTAAAATATAAAAGCTTTATTTTATTACAATAGACCAAGTCTATCACTAAAAACTAATGTTAAAGAGTAACCACATTATAAATAACCATAAATGATCCAAGCAGCACAAACTTGACACAGGTATTGCTTTAAAAGGCAATTAAATATACAATGAAAATAAGGAACTTGATGAAATTACGAAACACACAAGGTGGAAATGCACATGGGCACAGAAAAGGGAAACGGAGAAGACAAACTCTTACACTCAGCCCAAGGGGCCTCATTCCAGGCAGCCTGGGGCGCTCGGCCAGCCGCTCCCCCAGGATCTAGATACGGAAGGTTCTTTTTAAAAAGGTTCCACGTTTATAGTGCCAACCTCAGCTCGGTTCTCTAATCAGGCTCGTGCTGCCGTCAACGGCAGTGACCACACGACAGCCGGGGCCAGCAGCAAAGCCAGGGTGCTCTTCGCTAAGGCCTCATCCCACGCGCCCTGATCCCCCGAGTTCTGAGGCCGGTACCTGGACCCAAGGTCCCCCCAAGGCAGAGCACAGAAGCCAATGCAGGGGATGTTCTCTCATCTGAACCCCCAAGGAGGAGGCAGGTGGGACCCTCACTCAACCAGCATCCGCTCCCACTGGGAGCCCAGCTGGCCTGCAGGGAATCAATGGCTCCTCGGCCCAAACAGACAGGGTCAAGGTCGAGCTGCCTGTACTAAGGAACTGAGATGCCCGAGCCCCCGAGTCGCCCCCGATCCCCCAGGCTGCAGCGTTTCTCTTCTCTGCCTTCTGAACCGTGTTTGAAATCCAGACTGTTTATTTGACATTTAGTTGCCTCTTTTTTTTTCTGTTTGTGCTTTATCCCTTTCACATCTTCTGAGGGGGAAAAAAAAAATCATATCCTACAGGCAGGTCTCTGAAACCCCTTTAAGCCCCCAAACAATCCACTGCACAGGCGGGTGCCTAACTGCTGGCTGACCACACATCCAGGCTGCGGTTAGTACCTTGATAAGTGAGGAGCAGGGCATTATCCACACCGGACTCAGCATCTGACATTTGGTTCCATGAAACAAAGGACAGTTTGGGACATCTTAGAGGAAAAAGGATAAAAGACAACACTGATGCATTTACAGGATTCTGAAAATCTCCTGGCCTAGATACTAACCTTTTTAAGAGAATCTCCATGTCTTTCCTGAATATATTTCAGGAACGCTGTGGTCCACTGCAGAGTCGTTGCCTTATCGGTCTCGGCGTTGCAGAACGGGACTAAAAGATTCAACTCATCACAACAAATGCGGATTCTGCGCCTACAGTCAAAACCCAAAGTAATCACATAGAGAAGCTGAAGCAGAACAAAGGAATAAAGCAGGTGTCTGTGTGTCCTGAAGAATCAGCTCGCGGCCTGGCCACTGAGAGCGTAGGAAGGGCAGCCCCCCACCTCGGGGCTCCCCTCTACAGCGGCCAGCCCCCCCCTCAGCGGCCCACTAAGCCCAGTTGCGCTCCCTGGAAACTTCCCCGTTTACTTCTCCTGGGCCAGGAGCAAGGACCAGGTCCAAGTCTCCAGACCAAGGATGGACCCAAACCCCCTGAAATTGGAAGCAAAATTGTGTGTGTGTTTCTTCTGGGCAGGACATTCTCTCACTCACCTGCCCTCCAGGTGCCAAGGAAGTCACAGAAGCTAGGATTCACAGCTTTGATTCTCCAAGGGGCCCCAGTTCATAAAGGACCACAGACTACCAGCCTGTTAATATCCCCAAACCCGGTCTTTTTAGGGATGACTTACATCACAACTGGAGTCTTAGACCATTTTTAACTTTTACGTATTACATTCAGATAATACAGTCCTTGTTTCTATTTCCCCACCTGTACACTCAGAACTTTAGAGCAAACTTTGTAAGGTAACAAGAGCAGGAATTCACTAGATGCTCTGTAAGTGCAGGCACCGGGCCAGACGCTGCATTTCAGCTTGTTTAATTCTTGTGTCCCATCTACGCAGTAGGTAATATCCCTATTTTATAGACGAGAGACTCAGATGGAGAGGTAAAGAATGTGTAGGAGGTTGTTAAACGAGGAAATGGCAGAGTAAGAATTAAAACTTTTACCGTCAACACATAGTACGTATAAGGCTTTTTTTCAGATGGTAGGTATTCAGTAAATGTTTATTAAATAAATATAAACAATGCCCGTTATAATTCACGGTGAGTTCAGTGATGCCCTTCACTTGGCGTGTGTGTGCGGACACATCCTTAGGAAAGGTATCTAGCTGCCTAGCTTTAATATATCCCTTTAAATAAATAAATTTCCACTGCTCAACACTGTAGGTTCAGAGATGAATATTTGTCTTGCTCAATGCTCTATTTCCTGAGCCTAAAACAGAAACTGGTACAAAGTACTCAATAAATGACTAAGTTAATTAATTATATGTTAGGGAATCATCCCGTACCCAGCTATAACAGAAAAATTAACCATCTTTTGCTTCTACACAGAACAGCACAAATAAAATCCACAGATAAAACAGCTTACATAAGCTGTAACTTCCTCCTTCTTCAATATCCTTAAAAGAACCAAGCAAAACTGAGTAACGCAGCGTGCAAGCGGACTCCCTCCCAGGAAGGCTGCCCCGGCGAGCACCTGGGAACTTAGATTTCGGGGGGGTTCCCCCCCACCATTGGTCACTGGCTTATGCTAAACACCAGCTTTCCTTCTGGGCGTCTGGGATTTGGCCGCATGCCAGGTAAGGAATGCCCCCCCCGCCCCCCCCACGACCTGCCCCCAGTAGGACTCAGGGCCCCGAGTCTCTAAGGAGCTTTGCTGTCCGGGAACATGTCATCAGTGCTGGGGGGGTGACAGGCATCCTGAGTGGCTCCACTGAGAAGTGTTCTGGGGAGCTGGCGCCTGGGGCCCCTAGACCTCTCCCCATGCGCGTCTGCTGACTTTGCTGGGTTCTTTGTCCAAAATAAATCAAAGCCATGAGTCCTCCTAATGAATCATCAAACCTGGGGGTGGTCTTGGGTACCCCCATCCACCTAGCAAAGCAAGGTGACCATTGACTCTTGCCAGCTTTCCCTCCCTTGAACACAGAAATGGCTACACCATTGTTTTCTACAAAAAGGTGTCTGTTACCACCACTGACTGTCATCAGCTTGGCGTCTAAGACAACTGTATACCACCGACTCCACGCATTACCTTCTATCTCTTTCCATGCGGTTGTGCCTCTCCCTGCGCTGGGACCTGCCCCCCTGGGGCCCGCTCTGGGTCTGCTCCCCGAGGGTGGCCTGGGACGACTCCACTGACTGCCAAGCACCCTGCGCTGCTGTGGAGGCTTCACCCACATTCTGGAGCTCTCCAAGGGCTCTTCGTTCTATGCTTGTGTCCAACTGACGCATCCTACTCCGACTCCTCTTATTTATTGCTTGTTTACATAGCGTTTCTTCTTTGCAAAAGAAGGAAAAAGTGGTATTTTAATTTTTTTGTTCTTCTAAACTTACCCTCGTGAATGCTGAATATATTTTTTGGTATTTTCGATCCAAGATATAAACGTGAATGGGTAAGGAGCACACAGAACCGAACAGGAAGCACTCCAAAATTCCATAGGAACGGTTGGCACAAGGCCCTAGGTTTCAAACTATAAAGCTGAACATAAACTAAATTAGAACACCCCAGGTATTATGTAATCAATACAGCTTGTCAAAAGTCCCCCTTTTAAATCAACAGACCTTTTAACTGTCATCTATGAATAAAAAAACCAAGAAGTTGTTTGATTTTTCTGATATTCAGAATGGGGAAAAAAAAAACCACCTAGAAATATTTTCTCCAAAAGATTTTCTTGATATGCAATTATCCTAATACGACAATTGATATTCTAACTGCAATGCTCAGAAGAGGACAAAACCTAAGTGGTTTAGGATTAGACATGCCCTCACCTTACAAGTGAGATTCCCCCCACAAAAGGAGTAATCACATCACAGCTTTGACCTGTGCTACAGAAATATGTCCAATTTCTATCAAAGTACAGCAGGCGTCTAATTAGTACCTGTGGTGATGTGCATTCCCGAGGTACCGTACAAAGCCGAACCCTCTACAGCGAAAGAATCACTTAACACAAATTTCAGAATGGTGATAACTTTTCAAAAGACATAGAGAGGAATTCACAAGTATTGGTAATATTCTGGTTCTTCAGCTGAGTAGTCAGTACAGGGACTATTTTAATATTAACCTTTATACCTTACAAATGTTAACGTATACTTTCGTGAGCAATGTCATAAGAACAAGGGAAAATTAATCACTGGCGTGGGAGAAAGAAGGAGAGCTCCATCCCTACCCTGTCTTTATCAGCTCTTGAAAAGCTGAGTGTAAGCTGTGTTATTGTTGGATAACTCGAAAAAGAATGTTTTCCAGGAAAAACGGATTGAAGGTTAACGTCAGGGGTAAGCAAAGTTTGCCTTCAGAAGTTTCTTTATTTCTAAAACTTTCTGTATCACCTTATGGCCTCTTGCTCCCAATTCAATCCTTTGCCCATCTGCAGATCGTCCCCTAAAGCTCTGAGCGGATTTCAGACTCCTGCCTCACTCATGAAGTATGAAATAAGAGAAAAAAAAAAAAACCCTAAAAGTGCTGTCAGTAACATGAAGGTAACGAAAATGTACCTAAGTCTATCATTTTTCTGTTTAAGGAGGTTACTGTTAAGAAAAAGCAGCCCCTAAACTCAACGTCTCCAGGCCAAGTATAAACGTGATGTTCAAAATTCGCAAGGATGTTCAAAGTGAGGTGACTGGGCAGAGGGACGGAAGGATTCCTAAGATGCAAGCAGACTTCCCAGATCGTTTCATTTGTTTATAAACCACCTCTCTCCCCTCCCCAACCCATGGCCAAAAAAAAAAAAAGGGGCAAAGACATCAGGCAGGAGGAGAAAGCACCTGCCAGCTTCTGTTTTATCGCTTACCTCCTACTTTAATCCAAACTTGCTCAGGCAAAGCTTTGTTTCTACTACCCAAAGTCCGTTTAGTGGATTCAATTTCTTGCTGGTAACAGAAAGAAAATGCTCTCGGCAATCCAATATCCTGATGCTTGGTAGCTTCAAGTACAGAACACGAGTTACTAGAACTCTGGAAAAATATGAAGCAACAGGAACTTTATCAACAGGTGACAATCTCCTTTCTACGCACAAATAAAATGCACTTTAATAGAAGTAACGTCAAAGCTATTCACATGAACTTGAAGAAGTTTAGGTGCACTAAGGATTTTTAAATATCCCCGAACCACATAAATACTCTCGATTTTAAAAAGTTATTGAGCTCAATGAAAGAAAAAAAAAATCCTTGGGACCTAACTAAAATACAATTTATCCATTTAATACAAAAGAGCAAAGCTTCGCAAATCATTTTCCCTACCTGTGTTTGTGAAAGATTAGAATTTCCACTAGTAGAGCAACTATTTGCAGTAAACAGAGGGTATGTAAATTGCAGAGCAGTAGTTGCTGCAGCAGTTTTATTTTTCACTAATGTTGTACATTTGTTTTGTTGCTGATGAAGAGGAACATTCATTAATTCAGATGGATGGCGAATAAGGGTTACCAAACTGCCAAGACAAAAGAAACCCAGAAACACATGAAGAGTATGTGGCAGGTAAGTTTCCTGAAACACCACAATCACTCACTATCACACTCTAATGGTTAACCTTTGATTTTCTAGATAGGAACTCGAATCTGTTCCCATGAATGCCCCCCATCATGGAAATCTCTACAAAACAATTATCAGCTAGTGTTGTCGGGGACAAGTTCAAACTTTCTTCCTCACACTGGAAGGTGTGGCTGTGTGTCATCTTTTAGTTACACCTCCCTTCCCATCACACTTCTGACACCAATCTCTGTTTTTTTGGCCATCCTCCAAAATCTGACGACTATGGGCAAAATGGGGAAAACTACAGGGTGGGGACAGACAGAAAGCTGAGGAGACACCCTAGCAGACAGGCTACTCCTCTCCGAGAGTTGTTGCTGCGAGATCACTTAAGGGCTGGCAGTCTGGCTGAAGGATGAAGGTGCATTTTACACTCAAAGCCTCACAACATGACGTCTTTCCTCCCAGGGGATGCATCTGTGCAAGGAGAGGTCAGCCTCAACCTGAGTCAACAGAGGGAGAAGCAGAGGTCTCTCCTGACATTTAGGTGGGTGGTTTGGGGGCAAAACCTTTGTTCCTCAAGAACACGTGTGCACTTATCTCATCTCTCTTCCACATGCAGACGCAGAGTGCACACCACAAAGGTGATGCTGCAGGGTGTGTACTTAACATCTGCTTGCTGTGCTTGCGCAGAGCACACAAACTTTCAGCTCAGTCTCCAGACCCACTGAGGTCTGCTCCCTGTTAAGATGCAAGCTGCAGTGAGGCCGCTGGCCTCTGCACAGGACCCTGGTCTACACCCGGACCCAGGCTAGTGCCTCCCTGCAGAGGACCCTGGTTGGTTACACCCGGACCCAGGCTGGTGGCCTCTGCACAGGACCCTGGTTTACACCCGGACCCCGGCTGGTGCTTCTCTGCACAGAACCCTGGTTCACACCCGGACCCAGGCTGGTGCCTCTCTGCAGAGGACCCTAGTTACACCCGAACCCAGGCTGGTGGTCTCTGCAGAGGACCCTGGGCTACACCCTGACCCAGCCGGGCCCGCTCCCTGGGGGATGCACCCACTTGTTGAGCGCCATGCCGGTCTCGGGGGGATCCGCGCCGCGCGGGGCTGGCGGGGGCTCGGCGGGGATGCTGTTGAAGCGGTCCTCCAGGCGGACGCGCACTGCCGATTTGGCCCGCGCCTCGGGCGCGCCCTCCACGTTCTCCTTGCCGGCGCCGTCGGGCGCCTTGGGCCGGGGTGCGCCGGCGCCCGGGCCGTCTGCGCCCGGTGTCTTCTCGGCGGCGGGGGGCGCGCCCGCCTCGCTCAGCAGCATCATGCGCAGCTCCTGTAAGTCGACGTGGCCCAGGCACTGGTTGGCGCCCGCGAAGCCGCCATCGGCCAGCGCAGGCGGGCACAGCACCGGGTACACGGGCTGCGCGCCCGCCGCCGCCGCGCCCCCCGCCGCCGCGAAGCCGCCCGCCGCCGCGCCCGGCGCCGCCGCCGCCAGGAAGGCCGAGTTGAGGCGCGTCTCGAGCTCGCCGTCGGTCGCCACCGCCTCCATGTGCGAGTAGAGGATTTGCTGCAGCTGCGTGTACTCGACCTCGGTCATCTCCACGAGGCTCAGGTCGGTGGTCGCGACGCTCAGCCCCGCCTCGCCCGGCGCCGCGTCCGCGCCCTCGGGGCCCGCCGGCCCGCCCGCCTGCGGCGGCTCCCGCTGCCCGGGGCCCGACATGCCGGCGCCAACGGCGTGGGGCGCGTGGGCGGGCCGGCGGGGCCAGGCCGGCCGGGCGGGCGGGAGCGCGGAAACCGCCGGCCGCAGCGCGCCTGCGCCGCCCGCCCACAACGGCAGCCCCTCCCCGGCGCGGCCCCGCCCCTGCCCGCGGCCCCGCCCCGCGGCCCGGCCGCACCAACCGCCCGCCCCGCCCCCGCCGCGGCGCCCCCTCCCGAGCTGCGCGCGCAGGTCGGGGGCGCGGGGGTCGGGCGGCGAGGCTGCGGGGCGCGGGGCGCGGGGCCAGGCCGTCCGAGTCCAGTGCCTGAGGGGCCAGACCACCCGGGTCGAGTGTCCGCGGGGCCGCCCGGGGCCTGGCCGGGTATCAGGGCGCATGCAAGAGGCGCCTCTCCAGGGAACGCTTCACCACGTATCCACGGGGTGCCGTGCGGTCCTCCCCTTCTCGGGACACGAGGCCTGCAGTGCGCCCGCACAGTAGACAGGTGAGACAGCGGCCCCCAAATACAGGTGTGACAAGGCAGTGTGTACGTAGGTGAGAACTCAGTCAGGTAAATAAATGCACGTGGTGCACGGTTCCTCCTAGAACCGGCAGGGCTCCTGTAATCAATGCACTCGACAACACTGGCCAATGATGAGCTAGAATGCACATGCCACGTGGGTTCAACCTTTTAAAGTGTGCTCTTCAGTGGTAGTGTATTCACATCCCATCACCACAATCAGTTTTCGAGCATTTTCATCACCCCAAAGAATCCCATACCCATTAGCACTCCCTACCCACTAACCTTCTTTCTGTCCCTGTGGGTTTGCCAGCCCTGGGCGTTTCCTATAAATGGTATCATAGAATAGGTGGTCTTTAGAAGAATTATTTTTGCAGGCTCAAAATAATTACTGTACCCACCTCTCACCCTTACCCCCATCTCAACCAGTGGTTGTTTTCTGTATAGGAACCACGTGGTTTAAGGAAAGGCCTGTGATTTAGGCACAGTTTTCTTCCATCAGGCTCTGAATCGCTCATTCTGTCAGAGCTCAGACATCTATGGAGTGCTATTCATCTCTTTTGCAGTATCTTTTCTTTGAACAATATAAGATCATCCTGCACTTCCCTGGAGGTCCAGTGGTTAAGACTCCGTGCTTCCACTGCAGGGGGTGCAGGTTCAATCCCTGGTAGGGGAACAAAGATCCCACATGCCACGTGGCACAGCCAAAAAACTTAAAAAAAAAAAAAAGTAAAAAAAATACATATATTTGCTTTTCTTTTTGTCCACTTAATATGTCCCCAGTAGGAAAATGATGGACCACTTACTCCATAAAAGGTATCAGGTGTGGGGAAAAAAAAAAAGAGCACTTTTTCTCACACCTAACATAAAAATTAGTTTCAGATCATCGAAATACCTAAATTTAAAAAGAAAATTATACAACTACTAAATATATAGGATGATATCAATAAAATCTTTGAGAAGATTCTAAGCGTGACATCAACACAGACCGTAATGTGCACAGGCTCGCCCTGGGGATCTTGTTTAAAAGCAGATTCTAATTCAGCAGGCCTAGGTGGGACCCGGAATGCCACCTTTCCAAGGAGCCCCCAGCTGACGTATGTGCCGCTGATCAGTTGACCCCACTTCGAGCAGCAAAATCACGGAGTATGGTGAAATTTACAATGTTTAAAAAAGAAAATAAAATCAAGATTATATGCGACTTGGCTTTTCGCTTATTGGAAATAAAGACCATTGGCACCTACATTGTCCTTTGTGTTTCTTGATTTGGGCGGATTCCTTGCAGATAACAGTTTTTGAGCCCTCTTTTATTTAGACATGAAACGTGAGAATGATCTGGCTTTAGTGGGACTTATTTTATAAATAAAACGTGAAGAAAATATAAAACATGTTTTTTTCAAAGTCTAAACGTGGCTCCAAGCGGTTCCGGTCTAGCCCTCCAGGGGTAGCCTTCCTTAGCTGAGGACCCTAGCTGAAGAGTCAGGCAGAGCCCGGCGGAGCAGGTCAGGGCAGGAGAAAGGCCCCACCTTGGCTCCCCCTGAGCTAAGAACTAAACATGCAAATAAATAAATAAATAAATAAATAAGTAAGTAAACAGCATCATGGACCAATGCGAAGGGCTGGTTTTCGAGGACAGGAGGAGCTCTCTGTGGACAGGCCATCGTGTAGGGGGAGACCCCCAGTGGGTGGCAAGGTCAGTTTAGTGACTCTGGACTAACGGCTGGAGACGCAGGCACAGCATCCATGTGAACCTCAAGTAATGCGGGCCAGCGTTGGACATGACACCATTGTACGAATATATGGATTCGGTGAAACCGGCAGGGCTGGATAGCAAAACCAGACAGAGAATAGAGACATTACAGGAAAATAAAACTGCAAAGCAATATTGGACATGAACAGATAGGCAGACATTCTTAACAAAAGCTTGGCAAATTGAATCCAACAAGATTTTTTAAAAAGAGTAACTCAAAAAATAAAAATAAAAAATAAAAAAAAAAAGAGTAACTCATCGTAACCAAGTGGTGTTTATTCCAGGGATGCAAGTTTTGTTTACATTTGAAAATCAGCCAATGTAAATTACTATATTCATAGAGCAAAGTGAAAAACCATATGATTACCTCAAAAATGCAAAAAAATAAAATAAAAGTGGCTGGCAAATCTAACATCCATTCCCAGTAAAATTTCGGCAAATCAAGCACAGAGGGCAAGTTCCTCAACCTGATAAAGGGCGTATATGAAATTACCACACTTCACATCATACTTAAGTGGCAAAAGACAGAATGCTTTCCCTCTCGATGAGGAAAAAGGAAAGATACCCACTGTCGCCACTTCTGTTCAGCATTGTGCTGGAGGGTCTACTCAGCGTGACAGGGCAAGAGAAAGAAGAGCATGCAGGTGGGAAGACGAGAAGTGGAACTGTCTACTTCCTCCCTAGGCAGCACGATGACCTAGGGAGAAAATCCTACAGAACCTACAAAAAAGCCAGTGAGTTCAGCGAGCTCGGAGAACACGACGACATACTAATACCAGTCATGTTCCTATACCCTAGTGGTGGACATACGCAGACCCTGCAGTTAAAGTACAATAGCGCCTACAGTCACTCAAGCACACACCGAGCTGTGAGTTTAACAGAATACGTATAGGACATGCGTGTTGACTAGCATACAGGGTGGTTTCACTGCCCTAAAAATCCCCTGTGCTCTGCCTGCCCATCCCTCTGCCCCTTTGCCCCCTGGCAGCTACCGATCCTCTTACTGTCTCCATAGTTCTGCCTTTTCCAGAGCGTCACAGAGGTGGCATCACACAGCCTTTTCTGATGGGCTTCTTTCACTTCGTTAAATGCATTTCAGGTTCCTCTGTGTCTTTTCATGGTTTGATAGCTCGTTTCAGTTAGTGCTGAATAATATTCCACCGTCTGTGTGGGACACCGTTTATTTATCCATCAGCTGCTGAAGGACATCTTGGTTGCTTCCAAGTTTCGGCAACTATGGATACAGCTGCTGTAAACATCCGTGTGCAGGCTTCTGTGTGGACGTGAGTTTTCAGCGCCTTTGGGTAAGTAGCAAGGAGTGTGCTCCTGGAGCGTATGGTAAGCGGGTGCTCAGTTTTGTAGGAAATGATCAAACCGTCTTCCGAAGTGGCCGCACCATTCTGAATTCCCACTGGCGTGAACGAGAGCTCCTGTCATTCCATATCCTCAGCCGCGTCTGGTGTTGTCAGCGTCGCATGCTTTGGGCAGTCTAAGAGGTGTGCTTGGCGGCCTTCCGAAGACTCAGTTACTGTGCCAGCTAAGTGGCAACCCCGCGCGGGGCAGGGCGGGCAGGGCGGGGGCGATGTCCCCCGGGGCCCGGTCTGGCTCCGCAACCAGGGGTGCTCTCACTCCAGGATCCCTGGATCTGGAACCAAGGGGTGCGAATGGGGCGGCCCCTCTCCCTATTACCTCTCCTGATGCCCCGCAGAATCTGTGCTTCCTGTTCTGTGACTCTCGGTTCCAGAGGGCTCAGTCCCCAGGGGAAGAGAGCTTCCTGGCGGGGACGCAGTGAGGCTTCCTGGGGCCGTCGGTGGAGGCTGTGGCCTGGCCACCTGGGACTCCTCGGGCCCGAAGCAGGGGCGGCAGGGCCCGCCTCTCGCGGCTGAGGAGCTGGGAGCCGAGGCAGGTCCTCTTCGTCCTCCAAGCCGGCGGACAGCCACAGCGATGCCCTCGGGCCCGACGGCTGAGGCTCAGACCCGGCAGGAGCGAAGGTTTGGGTCACCCACCAGGCCACGAACCCCCAGCAGCTGCTCGAGGGCCCAGGGAGCGTGGACGGGGTCATGGAGGAGGGTCATTGTCGGTACCAGCGCCGCCGCTGCCGCCAGGAGTGACGGCTGTGACAGCCGCGCCTCGTCCTGCTTTTGATGGAAACGTGCCTGCGTGTTTATCCACCACACGCTCTTGTCTTCTCCTCCTTGCTCGTCCCTGATCACGTAGGATGCAACGAGAATGGCCGGCCTTATTCCCATAGTCTGCAGGACCGGGAAGCCCGCCCAGAAGTGATGGGAGGTCCGGTCCCCTCCCCTGGGGGCGGGGACAGTGGCGATGGGGGCGTCGTGTTGGGTGGGAGGTGAGTTTGTGCCTGTCTTCCTTTGGGAATTTGGCTCAAAGAGCGGCTGTAAGCAAGGCATGGAGGTGTGCGGGGGGCCGAGATGATGGGCGGGGGGCGGCTAGCCGGGCCCCTTTTCTTAGAAGCCCCTCTGCTGCGTGTTCGCGGTTGAGGGGGTCAGCAGAGACAGTTCTGCACGAGATCTGGAGACCAGAAGAGAAGCAACAGCCGCACCGATTTTTCAACTCGGAGGGTCGATCTGGGGTCACGCACGTGGGGGTCGCCTTGTTGGGGGCAGTGTCCCCACTGGCCACACCGCCTCCCGGGGTCCGCTCAGCCTCTCTCGGGCCAGGTGTGCCTCTAACCTTTATGACAAAGTGCACCAGCTTCTCGGGCCGGATGTCCGCACCGTCCAGGCTGGAGGTAGAGAGAAACACGTGGGAGAGGCTAGTCCATCCTCATGGGGCCCGGCCTGGCCTCACCTCGCCCTCCACACCCTCCCCTCTGCCCGTGCTTCCGTCCAGCCCTGGCCGCAGCAGCTCCCACAGCCGGGGGCTAAGCCTGCAGACCAAGCCCTGACGCGTCCCCCCATCCCTGTCTCCCTCTTCTCTCCCTCCCGCCCTCTCTGTCTCTCTCTGACCCAGATAACGAAGAGACAGTGAAACCCACGGCACGCACCGGCGTCTGTAAATCATTTGCTGCGCATCTTGTTATTGCTGTGATTTGTGAGTTTTGTTCCCTCCTTAAGGAGTAAAAGAATCGGAGAAACCTTTGTTAGAGATGTGATTTCAATCAGCGGCTTAGGAGAATTCGGTTAAATACCTTTGTGACCGATTTCTAAATATTTGGAAAAATTGTTAAGTATTTAATTTGGTGTTTAAGTGTTTGATATTGTGTTTAAATATCTCTAAAAATATTGTTTAATAGATTTATAGGACTAAGAAATAGGACATTGAACAAAATACGAGTTGCCTTCTGCTTGCTCGAAAGTTCCTCAGCTATTAAAGTATTGATTAATCACACACACGCACACGCACACGCACACGCACGAACAGAAGGAAAGACAAACCAAAGGAAAGTTTAGGGCAACTGTTTTTGAACTTCCAAGGAAATTAACGTGAGTTTGAGCTCGCGGGGTCAAGAGATGAACACTCGTGACGAGGGGCAGGGCAGCAGGAGTCAGAGGCCAGCAGAGGCAGGGAAGGGCCGAGTCTTCAGTTAAAACTGCAAAATCACAACACATTAAAAGCAGCAAGTGGTGGACCCAGTGCTGGAGAGAATCGGGTCCGAATGCCCAGCAGGGTGGAGAGATTCCAGGACTGGCCTAGAAAAAGGCACGATGGAGCAGGACGCCAGAGCCAGGGATGCACAGGGCCGTCCTGACCGGGGGTGACAGCATGGCCGAGAAAACCAGCGGCAGAGGGACCCGAGGCTTCTCCACGCGGCTCCTCTCCCTCCCTCTGCCCGCCTCCTCCCTCCCCACTCCTTGTTTTCTAAACAAAAGGAAAGTGCTCCTTTACTCCTTGATTAACACGGGTGGGGATCTTTTCTGAAGACCAAGAGTGCGCCACTACAGACGAAAGGATGCACATCGTCCAGGGAGAGACGCGTGACCGCGGCCGGTTCGCCTTCCAGACTTGAGCTGCTTTCTTTTCGTTCCTGACATGTGTGTGCGTGTGTGCCAGTGTGTGCGCACGTGTGTGCGTATCCGTGTGCGTGTGTGCGCGCGGGAGCTGGGGCTTATCCCTGGGAGCTGCCAGCCCAGCACTCGGTCTCCCTGTGCGTCTGGGTGTTGCTCACGGTCAAAGTCACAAGTGCAAACAGCCGTGCCTGCGGCGCTGCCATCGGACAGGACGCCCCTGTCCCCCAGATGCCTCCCTCGTGCTGCCCCTTAGAGGCCCCCCACCCCACCCTGTCTGCAACCTGCCCCCTCCAGCATGTCCCTCAGGGGGTCCTGCGGCCAGTGGCCTTGGTCTGGGGCTTCTCTCACTGGATGCACTTCCCTCCTCCCCGTGGCTGGGCCACAATCCACCCCCGTGTTGACTGAAGGGCACCTGGGTGGTTTCCTGGTTTAGGCAACTGTGAATAGATCACTATAAGTATTTGGGTTCTCACCCCCTTGGGGTGACATTGCCCCCACGGATGACGAGTCACTGATTGGAAACCCGCAGCTCTTCTCCAGGGCGGTGCCACCTTCCCTCCCCGCCACCCCGCATCCTCGCCAGCACTTGCTACAGTCAGTTTTCTGACCCTTTACATAAAGGGACACCCTGGGGTGGTGTCCACAGTGGCCGAATTCCTCTTCTTTTTCTCTGGCAGACCCTGATACCCTGATTTGCTGCCTTGCAGCCAGAGGTGGCCGCGTGCCAACCTGGCCAATGAGGTCAAAGCAGACATTTAAAAGGGGAACAGAGGCTCTGTCGCTCCTGCTGGCTTCCTCCTATAACACTGAGGTGATGACGTGATGGCTGCAGGAGCAGCCTTCTTGCAAACACGAGGACAAGAGTCATGAGCTGAGGATGGCAGAGCACGGGGGACCCTCAGTGACGTTGCAAGCCGCTCCAGCCACCAGGGCTGCCTGCCCCACCCTCGTGTGAAGCTCAAAGATGGAAAAAGTCTCTGTGCTTCCTTGGTGACCCCCCACCTGAACACCAGCAACATGGGTATAGGAAAAGTGGGCCAGGAACACCATTAAGAACACTTGTCTCAAAAAAAAAAAAAAAAAAAAAAAGAACACTTGTCTCCAGATGGCGGCATTTGGGAGATCTTGATTTTCTTGGTACACCTCTTTCATTTCCCACATTCTGGGAACACACAGGACCCCACAAATCTCCAGGGAGCCCACATTCTCTGGAAAGTAGAAGTTAGAAACTTTTGAACAATGTGAAAAATGTAAATGATGTTGTTTTTTTTTTATAAATGTATTTATATTTTTTTATTTTTGGCTGCGTTGGGTCTTCGTTGCTGCGCGCGGGCTTTCTCTGGTTGCGGCGAGCGGGGGCTACTCTTCGTTGGGGTGCGCGGGCTTCTCATTGCGGTGGCTCCTCTTGTTGCAGAGCGCGGGCTCTAGGCACGTGGGCTTCAGCAGTTGTGGCACGCAGGCTCAGTAGTTGTGGCACACGGGCTTCGTTGCTCCGCAGCACGTGGGATCTTCCCGCACCAGGGCTCGAACCCGTATTCCCTGCATTGGCAGGCGGATTCTTAACCACTGCACCACCAGGGAAGTCCTAAACGATGCTTTTGATGAATACTTGATACCTTTGGGAATTGCCCAGGTTATAAGAAGTGAAGAAAAGATACAAGAATGTATAGAATCCCAATTTTGTAGAAGAAAAATAGAGGGAAAAAAAGATTAAGGGGAAAGATACAGATGGCTGCCCGTGGTGACCGCTGGGTGGAAAGTGTGGGTGGTCTTGGAGGGCCTCCCCTTTCCTAAATGTCTGATGGGAAGCAGGCGTCAGAGCCATCCCAAGCCAGGAGCTCCCACCCCCGCCCTGAGGGGCCTGGGTCGGAGGCTGGGGCTCGTACCCTGGGGCACCTGCCTCCCCAACCTTTGCTCAGGCCCCTTCAAGGGCACAGCCAGTTGGTCCCCGTCGCTGTGCCCTCGCCCTGCTGTCTCCCTGTCCCTGGACCTGCTGGTGTGGGGGTGGGGAGGGTCCGGCCCCTGGGGTGTGATCCTCCCTTGGAGGCTGCTTTCATCCTCCCCGACGGTTGCCTCTGCGGAGCTGGATGGGATACGGGGCCCTGCCAGGCACCGCGGCCCTCGAGGCCTCAAGCGGGAGGGAGTCCTCATGCCAGGTTTCCGGAGAGCCAGGCGCTACACGGCGCACCTGATTGCGTGTGAGTGACTTTGGCTAAACGGGATCACGGGTTGGAGCCGTCAGGGCTGGTCCTGGAGGAGAGCAGGGCTAGTTGGCAGGGTGAGGACAGAGCTGCGGACGCCACGGGCGTATTCTGTGGAGCAGATAAAGCAGGGCTTGGGGAGGATGCAGACGTCCCAGCTGTACTCAAGGGACTGAGGATTTTAAAACTCGGGCATATTTTCCCCGACGTTTTGGGAAAACTGCTTGGACAGCAGCCTGCAGGCCGGAGGGACTCACGCGTTTTGGAGCTGGGCACTGTGCCCAGCCCTGCTCGGCGTCTATCCTGCAGGATTCGGGATTTCCTCTTTGGCAGGACCTCGCCGTAGGGCGGTCTTCCCCAAGGTCAGGCTAGCGCGGTGGGTTCTCCGTAGACGAGCGGCCACCCTCCTGGCCTCGCCCAGCCCGACGCCTTTCCGAGACGGCAGTGATGGCGGCGTCCCCTCGCGGGACCCCCGCTTTGCGGCACTCGCCCCTGGTTTGTCGTGCGCTCAGCCAGGAAACCAGACGATAAGCTACTGACTCTCCAGCCCACAGGGGTAGAGCCTGTCCTGCCGGAGGGATGTTTTCTGGGTGTCTCGGCTCACGGCGGGCGATGGGTGCACAAGCTTGTTGAGAAGCTAAATGCTGGCACAAGGGCCACCAGGTTGGGGCCAGTCAATGGTGGCCCTGAAGTTCAAGGGCAAGGCCCACACCTTTGTCTTCTCCTCCCAGCGGTGGCCGCTTCCCTGACCTGAAGGCACCGCATCTGCTGGTCCAGCCCCTGCCACTTATTCCACCCGGCAAGACGCCCGGGCCACCAGCTCCGCCTCACCACACACTCGTGACCAGCCCGGTGCTCCTTTAAGGCCCGAGTCAGCGGCCGGGACTTCGGGGTGCCTGCCGAGCCTGCCGGTACCTTTGTCGACCGCCTGCCCCCCCCCCCCCCCAACCCGAGCCCCACGTCTCTGTCATCCCCTGACCGTGCGCTTCTCTGTCCTTCCCTTGGTGGCCTCGGGCCTCCTGCTCTACACGGGGACCTGTGCTGGAACCATCCCGGGAACGGGGTGCATCCGGCAGGGGTCTTCAGGCCAAAGGGCACCGCTGCCCACACCACGCCGACTGCCAAGAAGCGGGAGCTGAGGCATCCCTGTCCAGACCCGACTTTCCAACGCGATGCCACACGAGACAGAAAACCTTCTGTAGGTGTTTATTCTACTTCAAGTAACAAAGCTATGAAGTTCCATGTTTTAATGTACAGTGATATAATACTTTGCAATATAAAATACAATTTACAGAAATTTCTATCAAGTAAACCTAAAGAAACACACTTGATTTTTTACATTTGTTGTACTTAAATTAGAAAAATTTTTGTTTTACACGTAAAAAAACCTTCACATCACGCTAGATGTTGGAACTCGTCGCCACTTTAACGTAACCTACTGACAGGGTCTATAACACCAATCACTCCAAATTGCTAAGTTCTCGATGTTCTCATAACTTAAAACGTTTGTGCTAGAAAGTGAAAAATCTGTAGTGATGTACGATGGAACAGACTCCAAAGAACAAATGAAATTGTCTCATTTTATATTTGCAAAAGTAAGTTTATGAAAATATAAAAAAATTATCAAAGTTTATTTGTACAGTCAAATAAATTAGCAAGTTTTTTCTCTCTTTCGCACTTCAGAAGTACTTGGAAAATACATGACAAGAAGCAGTATACTGTGTCTCACCGTGAAAAGCTTTCTAGTTTGTAGTTCTTAAGCTAATATCACTATTTTCATCTCAGGCTTTACACAAATATTGTTCCATTTCAATGACAAACGTTGAGATTTGTCACCTGACAAGTAGCACAAGGTGGAGCTAGTGCACTTTTCCTGGGACACAGAACCGCTCCGGTGGTAAAGTTCAACAAACAAAACGTTCCTGATTATTCAAATCAAAGAAATCTACTCCCTCCACCCGCCCTGCCTTTTAAAGTACACTTAATTGCTTTCTTTTCTCTCTTTCTTTAGGCTGGTAAAATTTAAACCTTTTAAAATAAATTGTTATTTAAAATTCCACAATTTCTATTCAGATGTTGCTTTTAATCATGTTTGGGTGGGGGGGGGGACATGTAAGGCGACACCTGCACAGTGAGCAAAACCAAGAAATGTGTTTTTGTTTCTGGTTGAAGTTTGTAATTCAGATTTCTTCATGACAAGAGAAAGATGCTCCTGTAAGTTTGGTGTTTCTCAACATTCCAGAGACCAGCTGACACAGCCATGCACAGAAACACGCGGCCGCCTGCCCCGAACCCTGTGAAGTTAGCTTCTGGAAACAGATATCACAGATGAGATGTCAGGAAAGGTATGGCTCTGAGGTCCACTAAACTCCCTTAAAATTTACAATAGTCAAGTTATTAGAAAAGATAACTTTATAATCTGAAAAAGCAATATGCTTTTGTAGGTACTTTCCCATTTCAGTACATTTAAATGGAAACGTTAAAGAGTTCTTGGTTTTTTGTTTTTTATTTAAAAAGCATCAGAATTGTAAAGGTGTGAAATTTTGTAAGAAACCATCATACACAAAATTACAGTAATTTCTCAAGTCCAGAAGGTTCTGTCCTGTGCGTGAGCTCCCAGCTCTTTCCAAGGCCACCTGCTCAGCACGTGAGCGTGGCTTCACGGCGGCCCTAGGTCTGGGCGGCGGGGGCGGCGGCCCGCGGGGCCTCGGCCTTGGGGTCCCGGGGTCGCTCCGGGCTCCGACTGCGGTCCCTGCGGCGCTCCCGCTCGCGGGCCTTGTCGCGGTCGCGGTCCCTGCTGCGGGACCTCTCCCGATCACGTCTGCGGTCGCGGTCGCGGTTGCGGCTCCGCTCTCGGGCCCGGTCCCACTCGCGCCCCTTGTCCCTGCCCGCGTTCCGCTCGCGGCCCCGGTCCCACTCGCGGCCAGCATCCTTGTCACGGTGTCGGTCCCACTCGCGGCCTCGGTCCCAGTCCCGCTCGCGGCTCCAGGTCCGGCCGCGTTCCCGCTCCCAGGGCTTCCCACGCTCCCGCTCGCGCCGCCGGTCCTCGAGGGCCCGGCCCGGGCGGCTGTCGGGCGGCGGGGCCTCGGGCTCCTCCGGGGCCTTGTCCCGGGGTCGTCCCTCGAAGCCTGGGCCTCTGTACTCGTGGCCCCTGCCCTCGCGGAATTCAGCCTCGGGGCCTGGGGCCGGCGCGGCGGGTGGCCCGGGCGGGTGGCTGGGCAGCTCCAGCAGCGGCCGGGGCGCCGGCTTGGGTCCGGGGGCGGCCGAGCCCTGGAAGTGGAAGCGTGGAGGCGCCGACTCGTTCTTCTCGGGGAAGGGAGCGGCCCCCCGGGGCCCCCCAAAGGGCAAGGGCGCCGGTGCCCTCTGGCCGGTGAATCTGGGCGGCGAGTGGACCCTCTGCTCTTCGAACTGCTGAGGCTGCATCCCCCTGGGTCCCGGCACGAATCCAGGAGCTTGGCCCCTGGGGCCTTCAAACTGCCCAGGGTGCGGCCCCCTCGGGCCCACAAAGTGGCCGGTGGGGGGGCCTCTCTGACCTCCAAACTGAGAGGGAGGAGGGCCACCTCGGGGTCCTTTAAACTGAGACAGCAGAGGCCTCCTCTGGCCCCCGAACTGGAAAGGCGCGGCACCCCTGTTTCCCAGGAACGGGGCCTGCTCGGGCCCCTCGCACTGGCCAGGGGGGCCCGAGGCCTCACCGTACGGGGCCTCCGGGAACTCCCTCTTCTCCCCGTGGGGGTCCTTGCGGTCTTCAAACGGAGGCGGCCCTGCTCCCCTGGGCCCACCCAGGTGGGAGGGGGACGGGCCCCTCCCGTCCCCGTAGGGAGGTGGCCCGTGTGGCCCTGAGAACAAGGAAGGGATGGGCCCCTTCTGGGGCCCGAATCTGGCTGGTGGAGGCCCCCCTCTTGGCCCATCGTTATTAGAATTCTCTTCCGAGAACGGAGGGACTGGCCCCCGTGGGCCTGTGAAATTGGGGCCGTGAAGGCCCGACATTCCGAAAGCGCGCGGTGCAGGCTCCCGCTGGCCTTGGAACTGGGGCGGAGGCCCCCCTTTCTGTGCTGCGGCAGGGAACGTGCCAGCCCCCTCGCCTGGCCTGGGCTGTGGCTCTCTGTCTCCTTCAGTTTCAGCTGCCAGGGAGTCACTTTTTTCGGGAAACTGAGCATTTCTTGGATCCTCGTGCTGGCAAGAGCCCAGAGGCTTTTCCTGAGAGGCGTACACTGGGCCCGGGAGAGGACCCCGTCCTCCGGGAGGGTGGAAGGTCTGGCCCTCGTGCTGCGAAGGGAAGAGAGGCTGCAAGGAGGCGCCCGGCGGCGTGGGCAGCAGCACCTTCCGGGCAGGCCTGGCCGCGCCGTCCCCGCCGGCCGCGCTCTCAGGCCCCGGGCTTTCCGTGGGCTCGCGCAGGGGGCCGTCCTGCTTGGCCGGCAGTGGGGCCTCTTCACCCGGAGCCCACGGTGGAGGGGCCGACTCCGGTTCCTCCTGGGCCGGGAGTGGCCCTGGGCCGGCAGCGGCCCCTCCGGGTGCTTCTCTGGCCGGCGGGGGCCTCGGGGCAGCCTCGCTCTCGTTGCTCTCCGCGGCCAAGCGCCGGGCCTGCCGGGGGTCCCGGCTCAGCCGCGCCTCGGCGCTCGGGCCCGGGGCCTGGCTGTTGGCGGGGGGCGCGGCCGGCTTGCCCGCGGCCTGGGGCGGCGGCGACATGAGCGCGTCCGACACGGAGAAGTGGGCCATGGAGGCCCCGACGGCGGCCCTCTGCTGCCTGAGCGCCTCCTCCTGCTCCGCCACCTGCCGCTTCTGCTCTTCGATCTGCTTGTTGAGCTCCTCTATCATCTGCTGCTGCTCAGCCAGGGAGGGGGCCGGCAGGCCAGGCCCGCCGTGCGCGTCCGCGCACATTCTGGTGGGCAGGTCGTCGACGGTCACTTTGGCTTCTTCCAGGATCGTCTCGTCCTCCGGGTCATAGGCCACCTCCTCGCGCTCGGCTGCCTCCGCGGCCTTCTCCGCGTCCTGGCGTCTCCCGCGGTCTCCGAGCTGAGTGTCGAAGGCTCTCTCAGGACCGTACTCTTCCTCGGGGTCGTACGGCCGGTCGTCTTCCTCCTCCTCCAGAGCTTTGTCTTTTGAGAACTGACCGAACTGCTGGACGATTGGGTCCAGCAGAGGCGCCGCCGGCAGCCCGCCGCCGGCTTTGGCTCTCGAGTCCTGGTGGGGGGCTGGGGCCGACTCGGCAGGCTCTTTGGTGGGGGGGTCGAACGCCTTCTTCTTCCCAAAGAGAGTCTGCAGGATGTGTTCTAGGGGCGAAGCTGTTTTTGAGGAAGAGGAAGTGACAGAGGAAGCGGCCACCGCAACGGTCACTGACGCGGGTGATGCTGTGACAGTGTTCGTGGCTCCTGGTTTGAGCGACGACAGTATCTGTAACACGGAAGACGAGGCCGGCGCACCTGGTGCTTCTGGAGGAGGGGGTGGGGGTGGGGGAGACCCCGGGGGAGTGGTGCTGACAGCCGCGTCCCCTGGGCACAGCGGGTACTTGGGGGGCTTCTTCTCAGGGAGCAGGGCTGCTGGCACTCTGGGGTGGACGGGATCGATTTCTTCTTGTGCCTGAAGACGGGGCCGCTTCTCCTCTGTCTTGTCTAATTCGCCAGCATTTGAAGGACGCTTTATCTTTTGACAGATTACTAACCCCAGGATTATGTTTGGACGCGGTGACTCGAGACCTAAAAAACAAAACAGTTGTGCAAATTTTAGAATCGAATTGTAGCTTTTGTCCTTCAGGGGTAAACTCTGGGTGTGAAGGGCGGCGGGGGGGATGGTTTCCAGGGGGAGGAGGAGGATATTCTGTGGCCAAACAGAACCAAGCGTTTGAAGACCTGCTGCAAAAGATGCAGACTGCACCGCGCACCTGCCCAGCCTGACGGGCCCTCAAACCGCAAAACCAAGAGCCCAATGCACACGCGCATTCGCCCAGTGCTAAAATTATCGCAGATTGTCAATTATACACAACGCTAGGGTAGAGGCGTGCTGGAGGCGGCGGGGAAGGCCAGCACGTACACACTCCAGGCCGTTCACCTACTGGGAACGAAGCCTGTATGTACCAGGATGTTTTCTTTTTTTTTTTTTTTTTAGACACACTACAGCCACTTATTGGAAGGCATAACACAGAAATGATGTCAAATGATCGCAAACTGATAGACAGGCTTTATGCATTTTCTATCAAGATATTTTGTAGGCACAAACAAGATTTTTCTAAAACTTATATGGAAAGGCAAAGGAACTAGAATAGCTAAAATATCTGAAGAAGAATAAACTGGTTGGAATCACTCATTCAATTCAAAACTTCTAATAAGATAAAAAGTAATCAAGACTGATATTTCTGGAGTGAGACATACAGAACGATGGACCAAAGCAGAGAACCCAGAAACAGCCCCACACAATCACTTCCAACTGAGTCTTGACAAAGGTACCAAGAAAACTGAATGAAGCAAGAATCTGAAAAAATTACACCATATCAACTGATCTTCCGTACTAGGAAAAAAAAAATGAAATAATCTCCACCAGAACTTCACACCTGTACAAATATTAGCTCATAATTGGTCATAGCTTTAAACGTGAAATGTAAAACCATACTACTTTAACCTATAAGAGATTTAGAAAAGAAACCATAGGATAACATCCTCAGAATCTATCTATATATCTATCTAAGTTTTAACATATTTTGACTTGTAATTTTATTCTGCAGTATGCAATATTTCAGACTAAACTTGAGACTTAGCTATTCCTCATGTGAATGCTCTGATGTGGATTCTGTTGTGAAAAGTCTTGAAGAAATTTTAAATATTCATTACGTTTGTAAGGTTTCTTTCCACTATGAATTCTTTGGTGAATCCTGAGGGGACACTGGCTTAAAGGCCTTTCCACATTCAGTGCATTTCCCTGGTTTCTCTCAGGTATAAATCCTCTCATGACATCAAAGCCATGAATGTTTAATAAAAAGCTTTCCCACATTCATTACATGCGTAAGGCTGCTCTCCAGTAGGAATCTTGTGATGTTCTGCAGTTTTGATCTATGGATAAGAGCCTTTATACACACATTACGTTCTTGTGGCTTCATCAAAGATGTATATTCTGATGTCCAGTCAGTTGCGAAGTCTGTACAAGTCCTCTGTCCCGTATGTTACCCTGATGTAATTTCTCTTTAGTGTGGACTCCCTAGTGTCAATCCACGCTTGAACTTGTATTATTTTGCCACACTCGTTACATTGGTCAGGTTACTCTCCAGCATGAATTCTCCGATGACTTATGAGGCTTGAGTTTTGAGTGAAGACCTTGCCACACTCACTGCATTGGTAAGGTTTCTCTCCAGTGTGGATTTTCTTATGTCTGTGGAAGTTTGAGCAATGAATAAAGGACTTGCCGCACTGATTACATTTGTAAGGTTTCTCTCTAGTATGGGTGACCTGATGATAAGTAAGACTTGAATACACACCAAATGCTTTGCCGCACTCGTTACATTTGTACGGCTTCTCCCCAGTATGAATTCTCCGATGACGTATGAGGCTTGAGTTTTGAGTGAAGACCTTCCCACACTCACTACATTTGTAGGGTTTCTCTCCAGTGTGCATGACCTGGTGTCGAGTGAGGTGGGAGCTCTGATTAAAGGCTCTGCCACATTTATTACATTTGTATGGTTTCTCTCCAGTATGAATCCTGCGATGATTAGTAAGGCTTGAACTCTGACTAAAGACTTTGCCACACTCATTACATTTGTACGGTTTCTCTCTAGTATGGATGACCTGATGATATATAAGACTTGAATACACACTAAAGGCTTTGTCACACCCGCCACACTGGTAGGGTTTCTCTCCGGTGTGAATTCTGCGATGACGTACGAGGTGTGAACTGTAACTGAAGCCCTTACCACATTCCTCACACTTGTGATGTTTCCCTTTCGTGTGGATTCTTTGATGTCTAGTGAGATGTGAGCTCTGATTAAAGGCTTTGCCGCATACATTACATTTGTAAGCTTTCACACCTGTGTGGATTACCTGATGGTTAGTGAGTTGTGAGCCATGATTAACTGCTTTGTCATACTCATCACATTTGTAAGGTTTTTCCCTAGTGTATGCTTTCTGGTCTTGTGTGAGTAATGAAGAATGCCAGAAATCATTCCCATATTCGTTAAAAATGTTGGTTTGGACACTCGGGAAGAATTCTCTGAAGTACTGAAAATGAGGAACCACTGTTGTTAGACTTCTCAACTTGATGATACTCATAAGATTGCCCTTCAGTTGGAAATATCTGCAGTTCAGCCAGATGTGACTGAAAGCTTAGTCCGAGCCTGTTTTCAATAGGCTTGTTTCCTTCATCTCTTCTACCAGTGAGATGTTTTTTATGGGTGACAGGCACTCCTCTGTAATTTCTTTTGTCACTTCTCCACTGGTACTCAAAGTCACGCATATGTCTCTGGATTTCCCTATAGCCATAGTCCTCAGTCTCACAGCTTTCATGTCTTTCCAACAACACTGTGTGCAACATTTCCCCTGTATGACTGTTCTCTTTTGGTGCTGATTCCTTGATCACACATTTAAGAGAGGTATCCAGGGAGAGCAGGTTCCTGTAGGTCTCCAACATCACGTCCCTGTACAAGGCCCTCTGACCAGGGTCCAGGCATTCCCACTCCTCCTGAGAGAATTCTATGGCCACATCCTTGAATGTCAACTGTGCCTGAGTAAGAGCCATTCCAGACTCCTCTTTCTTTCCTCTTCTTCCTCTTCGGGGTTTCTTCCTCAGGCAATATGAGTCTTTGAAGTCGACGATCCCGTAGGGCGACCTTCGCTCCGCGGTAACCCAGGATGTTTTCTAAACAAACTCTTAGCTGTGTTCCTTTATTTGCCTCTTGCTACGTATCAGGAAGGCAGCACCCCCTTTCGACTTTAACTTATGAGCTGCAATATGTAAATTAAGCTATTCATACTAAAATTAAAGGTTCAATTAAGGACCAATTCTACAACTCAATTATAATGATTAACAAAATTATACTGATTGATATAGCACACGCCATTCGGTAAGTTCATCAGTCACTGGTGTCAAAATTACAATTGATGGGAAAAGTGATGCTGACCAAAACGCCTAAAACAAATGTCCTTGCAGGTTTAGAAAGACATTCAATGACCAGTAACTTATCAAAAGTTACCGAATGCTCAGGTCTCTGTCAACACAGGACGTGCGGCTTAAAGCCCAGAGGTGTTCAGGACAGGGGCAGCAAAGGACAGACCACGTGGAGAACACGCTGGGAATTTCAGAACATTGCGCAGTTCTTAAAAAATAATTATTGCTTAAAAAATTCTTCGTCCAAACCCTCTGGATTGTGGTGCCCTGTCTACTGTTTCTGTGCGGCTCCTCCACCCTCACACTAGTTAACAAACCCGGAATACCAAGAGCGGAACAGAAAAGCCCAAGTCACAGATCGGTAAGTTAGGGAGAAAGGATAAACACAGGACCAAAATTCTGTTTCAACAGCATATTTAAAATCAATCAAATTGGATAAATTCAATTTACACATAAATCACTATTGTGTAAAAGATATTCATGCTATATATTTTTTGTTTTCACTCACTAAAAAAGAAAATCAGCACTGTTTTTCCTGTTCTTTCTGTGATTTTAAGTTGATCACAGATCAAATAGTTGTCTCTGGACACCCACTGTGTAGTTTCTGAGCGACTGTCACCCTTCCTAATTTCCAACAGAGATGGGGTGACATGCCGAGCACGAGGGTGGCGGATGTCCCATCCCACCCCCGAGGAGGAAGACCAGGCATGCCAGAGTGAGCTGGGCTGGCCCAGCATCCGCGTGGATCGGCGATGTACTGCTGGCCCCCCTCCCCACTGTACTCAGCGCCTCGTTTCACAGGTTGACATTCAATGGCTGAGGTGCCCGTGAAGACACCCACTCGTGATAAGAGGAATGGCTTCCAGAACGTCCTCTGCCTGCCCTTCTGATGACAGTGGTGACTCAGGGGAAGGAGGAGCTGGGCAAAGGAGGGCGTGGAGACAGGAAGGTCAGGCCCACTGCACTGAGCATGGCATCCAGACGGTTCTGCTCAGATGTGAAAGATACTCTATCAAGTTCGCTTTCTAATCAAAACGAATTATTTTAACTTAAAATAGTAAATCTCTCACTCACTACAACTGCCACTTACTGAACAATTTACAGCTCACTAATATCCAGTTTGGGGCACAGTCAATAGCTCAACTGGCTCTCGTGGCCCTTTCTGGACCGACCGTCGCTGACACGGCCCCAGAGCTGGCAGAGCAGGTCCCCACGCCGGGCCACAAGCTGGAGCCTTGGCCAGCTCTGTCAGCAGGCGCAGCAGAGGAGAAACGTGCTCAGCCACGCGGGCGGGGGTGGGGAGGGCTGGGGAGCCCTGGTCAGGGGCGCCCTCTCAGCAGCCCAGGGCCCACGACTGTCCTCATCGTCCTCAATGCAGATGGGCTACGTCACCTCTGAAGGGCTAAACTTCTAAGGCGCCAGCACCAGGGCTTGCGGCAGGAATCGCATTTCAGGTCAAAGACGCCGTGTGTGGAGGGTAAGTCACTGCGTTAAAACCAGGGAGATGGGGTCCTGTCCTCGGGAGGTGTGCCAGCCCTACAACTTGCAACAGCTTTATATGCTTCCTAACAAAAATGATATATCCCAGACTTGGCAAAATTCTCTAGACTCTACCCTTTGTGGTCACAGGCACCACAGGTGAGGTTATGATTAAATTACTTAACATTTACATTTGTTTCGAAAACAGGAAACTCCCTGGAGACCAGCATCTAACTAAGCAGCTAGTATTTTTAAATGCTTTCAGCTCTCAACTACTTCATCTACACACACCCGTAAGTGATCTAATAAAGCTCCAGAGTTGGAGGAGTGTTAGTTTTGAATTTCCCCACTAATCTTCCCCAGGATTTTACATTTAAATTGGGCTGTTTCTGAAGCGGTCAAATCTTATCTGCTTCACCTGTGCACGTTATGGCTGCATGGAGACTTGAAATGTTAACTAGCACCGTGGAGATGACTTACTCGTGGAAGAATATGATTCACCGTGCTACCGGGGCCTCGGCAGTGACCGTTAGGGAGGTGAGGGCACGTCTGGCTCCACCCCGCTCCGCACCCTCACGAGAGGCGCCTGGCAAGGGCACGCTGGACACAGTCGAAGGGCTACTACCACTGGGGCGGTGGCAGGGGCGGCTTTCCCCCGAAGGCCCCATTTTCCGCCTGGGGCCCCTGCGGGCGCGCCCACTGTTGAGTGTGACCCCTGGAGAGGAGAGGGCGTCCCGAGAAGGCGCAGCAGCAGTGAGCACGCTGCCTGCGTGCAGAGACAGGGCTCCCGCTGGGGGCCCGGGGCGCCTCCCCGGCTCCGCACAGGGCCTCTGTCCCATGGTTACAAGCGGGGTGCTTACTTACCGACCTCCCTTTGAGGGTAGTGGTGAGGCTTATGACTCATCAAGCAGATGAGAACTAGGTGGGGGGCCGCTGAACTATCATTTCCGGACAAGAGGTACTCATGACACTGAGCACCGGGGTGTCGGCACCCCTGCCCGACCCCCTCCACGTCGCGGGAGCAAGCGTGTCCACGATGTCCCGTGTGGGTGAAACAAGCCTTCTTAGCTGCAATGTAGGTCCCCGAGTCTTCACGGCGAAAGGGTCAGCCCCAGACCACCCGTACAGAGAGAGAAGTGGACAAACCCAGGGACGAGGGACAGCTGAAAAGGTGTGTGTGGATTTCCTGAGCCAAGACCCAAACCAGGAGCTGTGTCCCGGTGTGTCAGCAACAGGGCCGGGGGGAAGCAGCCCCCATGCACCTTGGACGTGGCACAGCGGGGGACGAGGTTTAGTTTTAATTAATAAACCAGCTGAAAGCTGCCCAACTATCAAATGAGGCTTTTACCCCTAAATCTACCTGGCATGCTCCACTATTCAGTATTTAAAGTGAACACCTTCTCATGGTCTGAGTCCGACAAGACAAAACGTCCACACCTGTGGGAACAGAAACTGTGCTGGAGTTCGCAGCAACCGTCCTCAAAGAGGACTTGGGCAGAGACCCAGCAAATACAGGGAGAAGCAGCTGCCCGCCCGCCGCACTCGGCTCCCATGCAGACTTCGCCCGCTCCCACTCTGGGGTCCCTAAGACCTGTGCAAAGCCAGGGCTCCGCGTCCCAGCGAGGAGAGCGTCGTCCATCCGTCCGCCCGCCCGCGTCCAGGCGCCCCCAGCGCAGCACCGCCGCCTGCACAGCCAGAAGCACACTGGCGTCGGCTGAGGCAAAGCAAAGCAAGGTGGAGACGGTCCTTCGTCACAGTGCACCTGGATGGGCACCAAGAGCTACCAAACGGTTCAAACTCAGACAAACAATGACCAGTTTCCATGAAATATTTTTATTGATTTCAAAGGAGAGAGAAGCACTTTCCATTCAGCACGATTTTGCCTGTGATTACAGCATCTGTACACAGCTACGCAAGCAGACACGCAGAAACTGAAGACGCGCTTACCTGACAATATGGCAAGTCACAGAAACGGTCTGCTAACTTAGGGAGCAGTTACGAGTGAGGACAGAAGGCAGACGCCACGGATGGAGCCAGCCTGCTCAGAGAATGGCCCTCTCCCTGCAATGCCGCGGAAGGCAGGTCCCTGTCCTCTGCTCGGGGTGGTCCACACCTTAGACGCCCGAGGGCCCTCGACAGGCGCCCCCCAGCCCCTCGGGAGGGCCGGGCGCCCTGGCCTAGGCCCAGCGTCCCATCTGACTGGTCTTCCTTCCGTGAATAAAGCCCCTAGACGCGCGGACCAGCTGAGACCCGAGTCCCCAGGGGTGGAGCCCCGACAGTGTGCGTGGGACTGAGCTGAGCCGCGTCCACAGTGGAAGGACTGTCCGCTGGGTCAGAGGGACGCGGGCCTCCCGGCCGTCCTCCAGGCTGCGTGACGTGGTGATGGCCTGGCACCTCTGGGACAAGTCGAGGGAGCCCGGGAGGACAAAACGCCCTGGAGGCAGACCGGGCTCGGCTCGGATGGGCTCTGCTGCCGTGCAGGGACTGCGCTGCGGGTTCTGCACGGAGACCGCCCCGTGTCCACCATCCAAGCGCGGGGCGGAGAGGACGCTGACCGCGAGCAGGCCGCGCGGCCTCCCCGGCTCCGCACACGGGTTCAACACCTCGTGTCCTCACCTGCTTCTCCAGTGTGAGCCACGCTGTCAAAACCTACGGGGCTCCCAAGTCCAGAGACTGACGTGCCGCGTCAGGCACTCTCCACCCCCACAGACCTGCCCTCCTCCTCCCAGGGGCCCGCCCGCTGGCGGGCTGCCCGAAGTGGGAGGCCTGTGCCCCACCGAGGCCTTGGGGTGGAGATGCGGCCGGGGCGGACCCTGACTCCACGCTTACTGGCCCTGCGACCTCAGGCAGCGACAACCCTGGGCAGTGCGGGCGCTCCCCGCTGCGGGGCTGACGCGGGGGTCAAGGGCGCTCCCATCAGGTTGCGGGGCAGCGCTGCCGGGCAGCATGTGCTCAAGCCCGCTGGCTGCTCCATCGAGGGACACGGCGGCCCTCAGACTGGACCTGTGCCGTCACAGGACGCCGTGCAGAGACAGGAGGAACGCGCCCGGCCCACCTTCCAAACACTCACGCACACACACAACACGCACGTGATGCACACGCCACGAGCCTGGGACACACGGACGTCTGTACCCAGGGAGCGCCGAGTCATGATACAAACGTGCGAAGCAGCTCAGGTAGGTAACGTGGCCTGGGGCCAAGGGAGTTTGGCTGATGCGCAAGTGTACAGAACACACACAGACGTTAATATCAAACAAAGGTATCAGGAGAATTAAAAACATATGTACTGAATTAAACAAGCTGAGATTTAGAAGCCCTTCGATTAACAAAAAAAGTCTTTCAAAGTTTATGGTAAAATTACCCATACAATTACGTTTCCAAAACCCTTCTCACTACTTTATTTTACTGAAACATTCGTTCTCTACCGTGGATGAAACCTGCAGGCTTTGGAGCGTCCCCTTCAGGAAGTGACAGCCTTGGGAATGCAGGCGGAGGAGTGACGTCCACTCCGCTGGTCATCAAGTGTGGTCACTTCGCAGATGAGGTGAGCGCCCTGCCCCGCCTTCCTTGTCCCCGTGTCACCCCGGAACACCCAGCGCGGCCCCCTCCCTCTGCCAGCCGGGCCCCAACCCAGCACTGCACCAGCTCCCGCCGCGGCTCCAACTGGGGGTCTCCTCGGTGGCCCCCGCGCCCCTGCCTCCTCACCACACCGGACCTCGTCCACCTCTGCCCCCTCAGGGTCTGTCCATGGCCCCGAACCCGGCAGCCCCCTGCTCGTGTGACAAGGTGCACCCGGACGGAGTCAGGCAAGATCCCACCGCGGGCTCTGCAGGTGGAGCCGAGAGGGGCTCCAACACGGGTGAAACAGGGCTTCGCCACCTCCCAGGTCCCGCTGCTACAGACGCGCAGAGTGTGCGTGTCACAGGATCTACGCTCACACTAGGCCCCACACAGGCTTCCGCCCCTGTGACTGACCGGAGGCTCCTCACGGTATCGGGAAGTCGGCTTCACCACCGTCACCGCTGCATCAGGAACACGGCGTCCAGGGAGCCGGCCGGCGCCCCAGGAGCTGCCTGCCAAGAACCTCCGCCACGGCCCTCCCTGCTGCCCGTCAGGCGGCACCGCTTTAGCGCGAGGAGTGGGACAGCCCCCCGGAGCGCCTGGCTTCTAACGTGTTTGGCACTGAGACGGTTCCGTGTGTTGTGGCAGGGAACACGAGCCCTGCGGTCACGGGGACCGACCAGGACGCTGGGCCCAGCCGCAGAGCCGCGTAAGTGCCTGGCTGCGGCAGGGGCGCTGGCCACGGACACGGAGGCGCCGCCCGTAGAGGCAAGCGCTTCAAAGAGCGCTGACCGCGGCTTACACTCAGCATCTTTTAGGCTTAGCCGTCTTTGGGGGCGCCACGGCCAAGGAGACACTCCCGTTTAGGCATCTTTCTGCGAGACTTAAGTCCCGTCAACTTCTCGGGGTTAAGAGAAGTTGGGTCCCCAGAGACCACGTCCCCCTTGGAGTCACCCTTAGCTCCCTTGACAAGCCTGAACTTTCTTTCCGGTCAGCCTGTAAGTAATTCTTTAGAAGCAGCACTTTCTAAGCAATGAGTGAACAGAAAGTGGTCTGCCAAAAATAGGAGTTCGAGCAGCAGATTTCAAAGTGACTATTTCTAGAACTAGTTCCCGTCTCAACGCTATCTCTCGTTTCTCCTCAGAACGAATGCCTGTAGCGAGGACAGGCGACGAGGCTCGGCCGGACGCCTGCAAGGAGGCAAGCCCGCAGGCCAGGCCCCGGCCCTGCCCTCCCGGCACTGCCCAGCCCCTGCCGCCAACACCCTGCTCACACGAGGCGGGCGGGCTCCGGACGGCTTTGTCCCTCTGCACAGGACTTTCCTAAGACAATTCCCACCTTCCTCAGGGGACCTCCGGTGCCACTCTCCACTATCCGGGAAGCCCCACAGCTCGACGCTGCTTCACCCCTGCTCCCAAGTTCCGCTGCCAAAGGCCGGGTCTGGGTGAGGCACGCAGCTCGCTGTGAGGGACTCCGCAGGGCGTGAGGGGGACGTGTGGGCGGAAGGCTGGGGCCTACCTGGCCCCTCGAAGGGCAGGAGTTTGGAGGGGACGGGGTCCGCAGCGCTCAGCGGGATCAGGTAGAGGTCCTTGACGCGCCTGCTGTTGTTTGCCACGACGCCGAAGCGGCCGCGGCTGCTGAAGTAGGAGTACAGAGAGATGTAGGCCACCTCCTCCTCCTCCGTCGCGGGGTGGAAGCGGATCAGACACAGCTCCTGCAGCAAACAGAGGGCGGGGAGCATTGACCTGTGGCCACTCCGGAAAGGCAGCCGCTTCATCCTGCACCTAAGCCCCAAAAGCAGGAGGGAAGCGAGGAGAGAAGCGACCAGCTCCGATTCTGACTGTCACAACCCTGCTGCCCAGCACATCAGAACAAGGAGCTGCTGAAGGGGACACAGGCCCGAGTCTCAAGACTGCTGGGTTTGACCTTGGTTTTGGAGGAACCGCTTTAAAACTACTTAGCGCCCCACTGTCCTCAACCAAGAGCCCACCTCCTGGGGCTCTCGTACTGATGGGGTAGTGTGTGTGCAGGGCCAGCCTGGGGCAGCGTCTGACACAGAGCTAAGTGACCACCAAGCGTGTGATGAGCTGCCCGCAGCTCCGAAACGGGAGGGCTGAACTAGACCAGGGTCGTAACCCTTCTGTGACCCCAGTGAAAACCAGAGCCCCTCCCCCAAAGAGCACTGCACACGCAGACACACAGCTGCGTCCGCATCTCAGGGGTTCACAGACTCCAGCCCGGCCGCCTCCCCCCACCTCTACTCCATCAGCTCAGACAAGAAGGGACAGAGCATCTGTATTTCTAACTCTGAACCGCACATGCGCTTTCACAGAGCTTCCACCGTCGTGCTACTCAGACACCCCTTCACAGGTTAGCCAGCTATCAACTTAAACGTTCACCTGCAAATATCTCACGAACTAGAGACACTTCAAGTACTAACGCTCAAGACGAGAAGTCAAAGAGCGAGTCGTGTGTAAACAAACCCCTTCTTCCTTGGGTGCAGAGGTCAGACTGTGGGCAGGTACCTTAGACACCGAAGATCTGAGTTTGCCAACGTAATCCCAGACTGTCTTTGGGGCAATCCTTCCGCCGATGTGAATCGTGTCGGGCAGGTCCTAAGTGAAACAGACTCTGATTAAATGGCCGGTGGAACCATGGCGGTCACGGAGAGACCCCAAACTACCCGAGATTCACAACTAAGAAAACTGCAACTATCCCAGACAAGGCGGCAGTAACTGTGTCAGACGCTGCTTAGTTGGCTAACATCCGGGATTATGAGCGGCCAAACCCAGGGGCGGTAGGAGGATAAGCTTCTGCTCAACAGAATGACATTTAGCAAAATGTTTCACTGTTGTCTTTTATGAACATACACACGTCGTAAAGATCCAGGTATGTCTCCGAAGTGACTGAGCACTCCTCGTCAAGTCTGAAATGCTAGTGCTGTTTCGTTAACTTCGAAAAATAAAAGAGCTGTCGTGTGTGCCCCTCCACACCAAGGCAGGTCACGCGTGTCTGGCCACACCTGCAGTGGGCACACGCACACCCAGGTTTTGCACAAGCTCTAGCGGAACAGAGGGAGAAGGAAGACAAGCTTCAGCTTTCTCAGAAAAGACGGAGGGTCTGATTTCTCATGTGAATTTTTGCCCCTGTCCGAGCCGCGTAACCTGCTGACTCGGCCCAGCAACCCCTATTTTGCCTTCAGAGGTGCTTGTGTGTCCACTCAGCAGGAAGGTGGTCACACGCCTGACTCCAGCGCGGGATGAGAGTGCCTGTGGAAAACACGCACGCACGCGCGCACACGCACACACACTTCTCTCCCTCCTGGTCCTAACCTCACTGAGATAATCGAAACATCCAGAGACAGGATACGCCTTAGTGACAAACTTCGCTACACTCTGCATGTTAATAAATCCTTTCCAAATGGTGCTGAGTCGAGACAAAAAGAGGGTGGTGTCTCCTTCTGGAGGGGACCGGGACTCTGAGACGCTGTAAAACAAAACCACAGAAAATACGTGAATCTTCCTCTCTGCCCAAAGAATCCCCAATATTTATTTATTTATTTAACATGTTTATAAAAGCAAAGCGAATTCCTGCAAGTTTTGGTAGCTTACTTTTTCAAATTAATTACCTTAATCATAATGATATAAACACATTCTGGTCAAACAAATATGAACTATACAGGCAACAAACTGGATGGCTGTAAATTCAAATTCCAGCTTTCAAGAACTATATTTCTAAGGTGATAATTAGTCATCCTAAAACTGAAGCTTTAAAAAAACGCCTTTTCAAAATAGAAGATTGAGGAGAGTTGTATTTCTGGGTGGATTTCCGAGCCAAACGACTGAATCACTCATAACTACTCCTTCTGTTCCTCTGAAAGAAAGGCCGCAGCTCGGCTGCTCTGACCACACACGGGGGCCGCACCTGATGCTTGGCGACGGCGGGACCGACAGGAGGTATCTGGGCTCGGGCGACGTGGACGGCTTGGCCAGGATGGACTTGGGCACCGTCACGGAGGTCGGCACAGGCTTCGGGACGTCCTGTCGGGGCTCCGCTGGGTGGGCGCTGTCTGCGCGGGCTGCCGAGGGAGCCGTGCCCGTGCTCGGCCCGCCTGGTGCAGTCCTGGGGTCTCGGCCGGACACCGTGACTGTGGTGAGCACTCCGCCGCCACCGGGGGCCGGGCAGGGGGCGCCTTCCAGGGCGGAGGGCTCGGGGCGGCCGTCCTCTGGAGGCACCGGGAGGGACCTTCCCTCCAAATGGGCGCGAGCAGCGCTTTCCAGGTCTGGCTCCGAGGCGTTTTCGGGCAGAGCTTCTGGTGCCGCATCATCGGCTGAGCTGAGAGCGGGCTCAGAGACAGGCTTGTCATGCTTGGGCTTTGAGTCCTCCTTCCTGGCAGAAGTTGACCACTTCTGTTTTTGCGGAGCTGGCTCGCCTTCCGACGATGGAACCTGACCTGGAGAACAGAAGGAAGGCCTTCGTGAGAAATCCCACACGTTCGAGAGCACAGCCTGCCCACGGGTAGACACACGATCACTGCTTTAAAACAACAACACCATAAAGGTAGGGGCTCACTTCCTAAGCTTGAAGAAACGATTCTAGCCTTTCCACTGTGCAACTTGGTTCGAATGCCGCTGTCCCAAGAAGGGTCTCCACGGTCTCCCCCCAGATGTGCTCACCTGTGCAGATCTTACAGTTCAGGTCAAAGAGGTGCGCCCGGTGCTGCCCGGTCGTGTCCTGCAGCATGCTGCCGACAAGGTCCAGCAGCGGCGCCGCACTCCTCTCGGGGGCCGCCCGCACTGATTCTTGCTGTTCCTAAAGCACAAGAAGCAGAGGAGGTCATTCCTTTTCCACCCCCTCTGCAAATTAGCAGCACCCATGGAAAAAGTATCTCACGTGATTAAGAACCACTGAAAAAAGAGAAAAAGGACTACTGAATACAAGTACTTGAGAAGCAATACAACTACACACACTTGTGTCAGCTCAGTGCCTTGCCCAGTAATTCAGGCACCTAACAACGTCTGGAACGAGATCACCTTAGTCAATTCTCGTGAGCACTGGAAATCCTAAACGCTTACATCAGAATCCGATACTGGCGGAGAATCTTCCATATCGGGAATAGTTTCCTGTTTAACGGTAGGCTTCTTAGTCTCATTATGCAATTTAGTTCTGGACTCCATCACCTAGGATGAAAAAGACAGACAAACATGAAGCCTTAGCCCTACTTTCCCAAGGGGACTCTCTCATGCCAACAGGCTATTAATTCACTCCGGGGCGGGGTGAGGGGGCGCTGGTGTCAGGCTTCTGGCACCCGCAGCCGCCTCTCCCGTCGGCACTCACAGGCTTTGACGATCTCTCTTTCCACATGGAAAGCTCTTTGGAGACAAGTTCTTCTGGCTTCATTCTCACAAGTTTTGCCAAAGAGATTTCTTCACGCAGAACACGATGGAAGAGCCCCTGTAAACAAACATCTCTTGTTCACTCGTTCAAAACCCTCTAAGATGCTAGAGAGGATGTGGAGATAGGCAGCAAGGCAAGCCCCTGCCCCGCGGCAGGACGAGGGCCCGGAGCAGCCCATCGATGCTCGGAGAACAGGGGCCCAGAGGTCGGGCAGCTGATCTCGAGAACCCCACCGCACTGACCCTGCTACAAAGACCACCTCACAGAAAACACAATCGACTGAAGAAGGTACAGTGTTAGGGACAAAGGTAGAAGAAATCCCTTCTGCCAAGGGGTTAACAAGGCAAAATGGAAAGTCAGAGTATGTGCCCTGCTTCTGAACACAGGTAAGAGGTCAAGAGGCCGATCCAGACAGCGTGGGCCCCGGCAGGCACACAGGCGCACAGGTGGCAAGGACCTCAGCAGGCGGGCGAGCGCCTGGCCCCACGGGAACAGCATGCCAGTCACCCACAGCCGCAGGGGGACTCAGTGCCCTAACCCAGGCCTGGGCAGCACCTGGCCAGGACTGCCCCTGCTCCTGACGGTCGGACACGCACCTGGTTTTTGGGGTCCTTGAGGTTGAACATGAGGCTGCGGTACTTGCTCTTGTACCGATTGTCTGTGACTCGGAACAAGTTAAACATCTCCTTCTCGATGTGCAGTGCAATTTTTCCTACTTCATTTTCTGTCATGATTAAGTCATCGCTGTCAGTGACTCTAGATGGAATGAAAAAAGACCCACGGTAACTGCTGCACACTTACATGCCATGTGGGATCTCAGCTCCCCAACCAGGGATGGAACCCCAGTGCCCCCTGCAGTGGAAGCGTGGAGTCTTAACCACTGGACCGCCAGGGAAGTCCCACATGTGACATTTTTCTTAAACAGCGGGGCCATCGTGAAACCACCACCCTTTACGTGGAAAACCTTCCACTTTAACAGATAAGAAACAAAGTGGAACAGCCCACCTTTTCCACAAGATCTCCTTCAAGGAGCGTCTTATGTTTTGCCGAATTTGAGAATTTGGCTGTGACGAGGCGGGGCTCACGGGGCCCAGGCGTCCCGGGGCTGGAGAGGCCAGGGGAACTGAGGTGGTCCCAGGCTTCCTGACGGCGCCCACCGAAGCAGCGGAGCTGGGGAACTTTCTGGAAGCAGACGTGGCAGCAACAGGTGCCAGCCTTGCCTGCTTGGCCGAGGGAGCGCTGCCCGAGGGGGAGGGGGCAGCCGAGAGCCACGGCCTCTTGGGGATGGTGCCCTTGAAACCCGGTGGCGACTTTTTGATGGCCGATTTGGCTGCTGCCGTGTTTGCGAAAGGAGGGGACTTCTTTGGAAGGAGATTTCTGGGCGAGGGCTGCTTGCCGCCCCCCGAGGAGCCTGGAGGAGCCAGCTTCTTCGGCACCGCCGCCACCGCCGCCTTGGCCTCTGTGCGTCTGTCCTCCTTCATGGCTGCAAAGGAGAGGGGCCCGCTTAGTGAGGCAGGGGTGCAGGGGACCCCACATAGCATGTGCACCTGAAACCAGCAATCCTAATAACCCGGCATCACTGTGAGACAGATTTAAAGAGAATTTTTAAAGTAACTGTTAAACTCAGAAAAGGAGTATAAAGAGGGCTACCGGCAACATTTATGATAGTGAATATACTTTGTTTCAGAGAGAAATGCTTTATTATTAAAACTTTTACTTCAACCGATAAACCAGTAAGCTATCAAAGGCTGGATTTAAACCGTTAGCTTAGCTTGGAACTCGAAGGGCAAATTTCGCTGTATCAAGAAAAGGTACAGATTTCAAAGACCACGCTCACGGAGAGTCCCAGTGCGGTTTCTGGCGCACAGGAGCTTAGAACGTCTTTCCAGGGTGGATGAGACACATTCTCTTCGAATGCATATCCGACCCCCACCTCGGGGGCCCTCGGGGCGCTGGAAGGTGGAAGGACCAGCACGAGGCCACCCTGGGGTGGCGGCTCAGCGGTGTCCATCGTCCTCTTGGACAAAAGTCAACTGGACAGGGTGACTTCAATAAAATACAGAATGTTTGCAGAAAACTGCAACACGGGGGGGAGACCAGTTATTTTTACACTAGGAGCTGGGTGGCAGGAACGCCACCTGCTGTCATTCACGTTCCCATTCACACCCCTCTAGCTGCAGCTCGCTATTGGGTAAGACAGTAGGTTAGCACTTTTAAGCCAAACAAGGATTACAGCCAAAAGCTAAAATGAGAATCTTTATGCCAGTACTTCGCACGGACTGATTACGCTTAATCCTGTATCAGACCATCAGAATTACAGTCAGAGGCAAGCAAGGAGGTTCATCCTAAGACCAGTCCCTCGGTCTTCGGGGCATGTGGCCCAGCAGAGGTACATGGGGAGCCGTGACTGAGAGCAGGGGCGTGCTCCCAGATGGCCCTGCTCAGGCCCACCGCCCAGAACGTCTGGGACCCAGGGCAGAACGGGGAGGGGGGGGGCAGGCAGGTCCAGGGAGCAAGCCAGGAGAGCACAGGGACACCACCTAGGGCCACGTCACACAGGACCGACGGAGAAGCCACCTCCCCAGGCGCAGGCTTTTCTCCAACTACCCACGGCGCAGTGAGCCCCCAGATGCTAAATGGGAGACTTCGAGATGCTCTAGCAGCCTTCCGATTTTACGCAGGGGTTGAAGACCCACCAGTTCCAGTCAGCTGCCGGTGCTTCTTGCAACTGTCCTAGTGAAGCAGGGAGAAAATCTGAAGTCCGGGCGGAGAGGTGAGACCCTGTCTACAAATAAGGCCTGACCCCACAAGAGCCCCCAAGGCGTTCAGAGCCTACACCCTGCGTGACCATCCTGGCGAAGGGCCAGAGCGCTGCCCTCAGGACTGCCTTCCTCCAGCACTGGTCAGGCCAGTTCAGCCAAAGGTATTAAAAGCCCAGGGACCGCAAGTTTTTTCCATTTCATAGTACAGGTGAAATCATCTAATTTTACAAAGTTTGCAACAGCGCTACACACATCCAAAACTTAGAACCGTGTTAGAAGTACTTCATTGTCATCAAGCCAACAACCCTGACTGCAAATCTCCTATTTTCATCTCACAGAGACCCCCCGACCTCACGTCCCCTCGTCCACGCTGTCCCAATCACTGGCCCCACGTGTGCTGGCACCGCCGGGCTATGCCGTCCAGGCTTCCCCAAGACCACCCGCTGCCCGCTGAGCAGCCCGCTCGTGCTCCACATCCGCCCTGCTGGCTGTCACCCATGTCCCGTCAGCAAGTCACAGCTAACTGTCTAACAAAGTAGGAACTGGGGACGTCACAGGAACTAAGACCAAGAACTACGTTTCTACGTATATTATTTCATCAGCTCAAATCCATATTCCTAAGGCGCGACCATACCTCAGTACATGGAAACTTATCTTTACCAGCTCAGCCTTGGCTAACAGGGTCCACAGCACCTGATCTGGGGGGCGGGGGGGACTGCTAGAGCTTAGGTTAAATGAAATGGACAGAGGCCCCTCTTCTTGGGGGAAGGAACGAGAGCGGAGTGGAGCAGGACGCGGTGCCAGCTGTGACTGCCAGCAGGGGATGAAGGAACAAACCCGTCAGGATTAAAATCGAGTCCTAAAACCAGCTCAGTCACTGACTTTTTACAAACTTTGCTGAGATTATTTTAGTAGCACACTTTTAAGCAACTCTAAAAAGCTGGCCTAAGGTGCTTCCAGAATTCTCAATGAGGCGCCCATGACGGGGCTGCAAATCTTATGTGACATTTACATTGTTTCAAGTGACAAGTCCTGTTGACTTCGAAAACATTCACTCCCTAAGATCAACGCTTCTACTGGTCTAACCGGTGTTTTCTCTCATTCAGGGAAAACAGAAACCAGGAGCTTATTTTTAGGACATTCACAGTACAGGTGACTAAAGTGACCTGCTATCCAAGAGTGTTAACAGTAAACGAACATAATCTATTTAAAAAGCAGGGGATGGCTTTCCTTAACCATTATGCTGCTCTTTTATAAAATCAGCTGCTTCTGGCTTCTAAAAGTCAACTTTCATTATACCTCACCTGCGTCTCAGAGCGTATGTATGATTACGTAAATAAAAAATTGGTAAAGCGTGGAAACTGGTGGACCCCAACAGCAAGTCAGCTCTATCCCTCTTCTACTTTGAGGAAAAATGCTCATAACAGAAAACAGTTGCATCTGGTCCCACCGTCAGCTGGATGTGGGTCAGCTGCTGCTGGAATGACAGTGACACCGTGTAGTGCCAAAGTGACTTGACAGTGACAGAAGCATTAGTTCTGAGAAGAGCTAAAATCAGATTTGCAAATTCTTCATCCAAATTCCCTTTTAACTGTATTATGTGTATACGTTCACAGAAGGGCAAGGCGTAACCAACCAACCAACCACGAAGCACCAGTTCTAGAACAGGAAAGCAGCACACCCCCATGGTAGAGTGGCTCCAGCAGTGGCAGGCCCCCAGCGCTGCCAGCTCGAGGCAGGGTGACCACCTGCCCATCTGCTGGACAGAGACGGCCTCCTGGGAGTGTGCACCCAGTCTGGGCCATCCCGGGGGCTGCCTGTGGGGAAAAGAGTGGCCCAAGTTCCAGGCCAGGTGCTATCTTGGGGAGCAGATGCAGGAGGAAAGGCTGGCCGGTGGCCAGGCCACCGCCCCAGATGACGTCGTTTCTGCTGGGTCTGGCCATTGGTTTATAGTGGAAACGAGTTGTTCGTGGTGAAGCCCGGGAGGAACCAGGCAGGCCGGGGCACTCAGGGACCAGCAACACTCTAATTGGCTAACTTCCCAGTAAGCACGAAACTGGGGGCCTTGTCACACAGCAAGGTGGGCCGTGGCGCTATGGCATCGCTGGCCACTGGGTGGCACTGGTGGGCCTTGGCGGGGGCAGGAGGAATGGGGAATGGAAGCCGCGCTGCTCCGAGCACAGCGCCGCGCAGCAGGACGGGGAACCAGCGCCGGGCAGGAGCCGAGTTGCGCAGCATCGCGCGGCCCCCGCCCAGTGACAGCTGAGTGACAGCCGTTGCCGGGGTGGCCCCTCACAGGGACCAGTGAGAAACCCTGAGGGACGGTCACTGCTTTACACCTTTTGTCCTGCCCCAAAGAGGTGCCAAGTTACCCTAAAAACTCCCAGATAGGAGGCTTTCAGTCACACTGACATGGTGGGGGGCAGGGGGTGGGAGACACTACTCAGAATGATTGGCTGTAAATGCCAAAGGAATCAAAGAGCTTCTGATGTGACCAGGCGCCAAGCCAGGCCACGTGGTGCAGGTCGGAGCGTCCCCTCCCCACCCCATTCCCACAGGGCCCCAGATCCACCCAGGCTCAGTGGTGAGGCCGAGGCAGCTACCGCCACGAGGACCGGGTGAGGACCGGGTAACGGGACCCGCCAGGGCTCCGAGGACACAGCGGAGCCGCAGCAGGGGTTGGGGGAGTGGACTCAGCTCACTGTGACGACAGCTCTATTTTCAGCTCAGCCTGACACGTGTACGAGGACGTTTCTCATTTCAACTTTGTTTCTTGGCTGTCAAGACTTTTCCTAGTGTGAAAATTCAAGGAGCAAGAGAGAACCATTTTGCTTTTGTGCCTTTGCTTAAATATTTTGCAGTGAATTATTCCTGTAGAAGTAAAGTTATGCTTACACAGAAACAGAGAGAATCCCCACCGAAGACTTGGGAGGCCTGATCTCCATCTCTGGGGCCCTCCCGCCAGCTGCTCTCCATTGCTAGGGGTCTGTATGTGGGTCCACAGCCAAACTGCCATGATCTGGGGCTATACAAAGCTTGTCCAGATTGACTTTTTTCTTACTGATGTGCAGTATTTGAGCGACTTACACCTCAAGAGAGAGGTGCATAGAACTGGCCATAACAAGCTTGCAAAAAACCAAGTACACCTCTGGAGGCAAATGGACCCTTCCTTGTTTTCAGAGTTTCACAGATTTTGAAAACCAAAACCCAATTCATGTTGGACTGGTAATATATGAAAAAAATGGTCACATCATCCCTCAGCATGAACCACAAGAAGGAAACGGGGCCGAGGCTGTGTGAGGCGGGCGCTCCGCTCTCCTGTCTACGCCAGCTGGACTGCTGTGGACTGGCCACCAGACCTGAGACTCAGCTGCGAGTAGAGCTGCTGCTTTCCCTCACCTCCAAAACCCGCCAGCAGGCACTTTCACCACTTTGACAAGGTTCAACTTTAACTGTTATCTGTGCCTGCATCACCTGCTACTTCAGGCAACATGATGGGGCCGGGGGCGTGTTAAGACTCTGGGGCATATGGCCCGCGGCACCTGCTGACCCCAGCAGGTTAAGCGGCCGTTACCTTTGTGCTCGTCTTGCTGACGCCTCCAGGTGCACAGCAACGCCCCGACCTCCGTTGACAGAAATCAAAGTGAAACCCTTCTTATCCATCTTCCAGGTTTACTTCTTTAACTTTCACAAGGTAAGACTATGACTACGTGCACGGTGATGTGCAACACGCAAAAAATCAAAAACATTACTTTACAGCTTCAAATATACCTGAGACTCCTACACCGTGTGGGAGGGTTTACAGCTGCATCTTCAGAAAGAACCCTTGGGACTTGATGTCACCTAAGGGACTCTGCCGCGGGACCATCTGTGAACAGTGCCACAGGAGATGCAGAGTCCCAGAGGCTACACGAAGGCCAAAGAGCAGGTGAGGTGAGCAGGAGCAATCCTGCTAGAAACTTCTACCCCCCCACCCCCGCCCCGCTGAAGCACAAGAACTAAGGGGGGCAGCCAGGGTACATCTGAGGGTCTCTGTCAGAGAAAGTACATGTACGTGCGAAACCTTCCCTGTACTAATTTTCTGAACAGTTGGCTATTTAAAAAAAACCTGTAAAAAGTAAAACACTTAAATACGAGAGAATGTCAATGACCAAGAAAATTTCAGCTATTTGGATAACTTTCAAAACAGCTGTCAAGGTAAATCCTTATCAGGACAAGTTATGGTTCTCTCTCCAAATGGCGGGAGGAGATTGGTGAGATGTACAAGGCTGCTTTGTCCCCACCCACATTTTTTTGCCACTGAAGATCTGGAAGAAACAGATAAAAACAGCTCGTGCAGCTGATAAAACATGCCTCTCCGAGCGTTCCATTTCTACCAAACACCCCTGGGTCCCAGGCACCCCCCACCCCCCATCTCACCGTGGGGACTTGTCTTCTCTTACTACCTGTGAAGCGTGCTCCCGGAACCCACACCACCAATCCCTGGGAAACCCGCGTCCCCAGATCCACTTCGCCACAGCACGGGGACCGGACATGTGGCACACGGGGACCAGGGGGCAACGCTTGCATTGGGGCAGGATGCTAATGTATCACTGGACCTGAGTGCACAGGTTCTGCCAGGGGTCCCCATTTCAATTCTCAAAGCTATATGAAACTGCAGAAATCTGATTTTCCAGTCAAAATTTGTTCAGGTCCCCAGAGTTTTAAGTCATCTCAGGGCCATTTAGGGAGCCCCAAACATGGGGAAATGTGCCTATGCCTGTCACAATTCCACTTCCAAACCCTAACAAACCAGGGACACTTCAGAAGAACATTTTCAGCCCTCTTCGTGCCTGTGCCTGGACAGTAATGAGAGGCGATGAAGAGGAAATGAAGAGGAACCATGAGGAGAAGTAAGAAACAGTGACCTGGGGGGAAATAAAATAGCAATTGTTTCCATAAGTTACACTGTTTTTGTTTTCAGAAACTCTGAAAAACAATTAAAAAAAAAAAAAAAAACTCATCAGAGAACAAGTACATGTTAATCCCATCACCCTGAGGACCTGAAGGATCTACTGACTGTCCCACGAGAGAAGCAGGTCAGAGCCTCTGTGTAGCAAGGTCTTGCCCATGATGCTCACGAAGGGCTGCCCTGAACCCACAACCCAAGGCCAGTGCCAATGGCCTGGGAGAAGGGGGGGTGGGGGGCAGAGCACCTCCAGGGGCAGCACATTGGCTGCCCAAGGACCTACCCGAGACTTGACCTGAATCCAGGTCAACGTGGAAAACGCCCCCTCCTAAGAGCTGTCCCGGCATCACCTGCACCCAGAAAAATATCACGCTCTGCAGCCAGGGAGGCAGGTGGGGGCCCTGGTGGGGACGCAGGGTTCTGCTGAGTGTGTGCGAGGGGCCCCCTCCCATTGTGCCTGTGTGTAGGGACCCGGGGAAGGTCCACAGCCACTGCCACCGTCAAGTAATGGTTTGGGGAAGAGGCAGAGGCACAGCTGCTACTCACCGAGGCTGAAGTCGGGTGTTTACCAGCGACCTTTTACACTCCTCCCAATCATCTTTTGGGAAGATGACATTTCTGGGGTAACAAAAAATGATCAGAAGCAACTAGCTCAAAAGCATGTCCCTTCTGCAGGCTAGAAGCTGTGGCTATCCATCCACGTAGTTCTGAGACGTAAATGTGCTGGGAAGGAGCTCAGTGAGGAGCTGGTGTGCAGAGAGAGGGCGGGGCAGAAGGAAGAGAAACCCCGCCTGTGAGCAGAGCCACCACCTCCTTGCGGCCCCTCTCCCCACCCCTCCACCCCAATCTCCCTCGAAAACCGGGAAGTCAGAACTGGGGATAAGTTAAGCACCCACCCCTCCCCCAAACCCCGCCAACTTTCCTTTCTCACCGTGCGCCCTGCCCTACATCTGACTCCACACTCGGAGCCTGGGGGCAGTCTCCCAATTCTGGTCAACAGAGATGGAAATTAGCTGAATTGAAATCAATCACCCAGGGTTTTGTGGCTACACCTCGGTTTTCCTTTTATTCTGTCACGTGCCTATAACCAACTGAGAACATTTAGCACAGGATTCCAACGTGACTGCTCCCCTCCCATTCACAGCTGGGCGATGCTTATATTTAGGTCCATTCGCAACCCCTGTAAAGGCGCTACTGTGTAGAGGTGCTATAATTTGATGGATATTTGCGACACATTGTTAGCATGAGGTTCTTGGTTCAAACAACCTGAGGTGTATTGAGACTCATTTTAATACAGTAACTGGTTAATTCTATATTTAACCACTCACTCCAAAAATCCAAAAATAAATAAATAAAATAAATAAATATGTATATATATATATATATACACACAGTATTGCTTTGCAACTCCATTTCTTAGGTCTTGGGTCATTTACAGTCTCAAAATGCATCTAGTTCTGCAGTTTTCTAGCCACGCTACATCCACGAAGCCTTCCTTCAGGCCACTGGCCTAAAGAGCCGGCTGAGAGGAGGAAGCAGCACATGGCTGTAATCTTGGAATTTAGGGCCATTTAACCTCTTGTGCTTTTAAAAAAAAGTTGCAGGAGTATAAAAGATAGCATAAACAAAAACTGAACACAAAATGACCTTAATCATAGAATAAGATGTGCCCCAGAGCAATTTAAATTTCTAAAATTTAATTTTGGAGAATGAGCTGAAAAAAAGAAGAAAGAGAGAAGATTCAAGCTGCATGGTCTCATCTGGGATTGCAGAGGTCTGTCTGCACTCGAAGCCTGGGGCGGACGACCCAGCAGTGCACGCCAAGACTCCTGGTCTGGGTGCTGCCCAGGTGGAGAGACACTGTGCTCGCTTACCTTCAAGCACAGGAAGCAGGGTGAACGGCCTTCAAGACTGGCATGTGTGTTTATGTTGTGTGTAGTATGTGAATTGGACATAAAAAAAATTCCGGTTCGGTCAAAAATAATGTAACTCCTGAAAATCATGCTTCAGTTGAAAATCAGCTACAACACTACCGTGCTAATAGTAATAGGTTCCCACAACATACAAAGAAGTGAGGGTCACGTGTGCTGGGAGCAGACTGTGTGGAAAGGCCCCCGCGTGGAGAGCCCACGGCGGTGACGGCGCTGTGGTGAACATCTGGACGACAGCAGACCTTGAGTGCCGGGCAGCGCGCCCCCTTGTCAGATTCTGCTGGAGATACTACACATACTTACCAGAGCCTGATAATAAAGAAAAGCGATTAGAGACATCAATCGGCAGAGGTGAGACATTCAGCAACAGGGCTGGTACAGCTTTTTGGAAACACTGACAGGAAGTCCCGACAGACTAAGGATGGGCACGCGGGGCTCAGGAGGTCTCCTCGACTCGGGCAAGGGCTTTGATCTCTGCAGGTGCAGCAGAAAACGCGGCTAGAACTCCTAGCTCTGGACAGGCCCGAGTGCACGGCTGTCCAGAAAGACCGGGAAGGGTCCAGAGCTCCCCCCGGGTGATACATACATTTATACAACAGTGGCGGCCAGGGGGCAGCAGTCTTTTCTGGCTTTACTGCATTGTAATTGTGGTCGCTGGCCCAGGATGGCGTGCTGCTCTCACAGGTCGGCTCCTTAGCGAGGACCTCACTCCTTGGAGGGACCACCGCCACCTTCTTCGCTGTGTTCTCCTTCTTGTCTGGAGCCAGTCTCTTGTGCACAGAAGAGATTTTAATGCCTGCCTGGATAATCAGTAAAGCCCCAATCATTAACGAGGTCAGAAATTAACCTTTGCTCATTTCACTCTGCAGTGAGGGTCACAACTCAATCAGCTCCTGGGCCATCCTAAGCCCAATACCCTGCATCTGCTCAGCAGAGGGCTTGGCTCCTCCCCCACATCCAGCAGGCCCGCATCAACATCCGAGTGATGAGAAGGTCCCTGACAGAATAACCCGTCATCCTAGCATCCTGATGAGGTGCTAGGCCGCCAGGATAACCGAGGGGCCATGGAGTGAGGCAGTGAAGCAAGGCAGAAAGCACGGCGGGCCGGCGCCCTGTGTGAGAACGTGCCCAAGCAACACGGACAGGCAGGAGCTGCAGACACAACAGCACGTGGAGAAAGGACAGGCGTACACACAACATCCCTGTACCCCACCAGGCGCTCAGTGCGGCACCCCCAGAACCCACTCGCCACCCTGCTGCCTGCGCGTCAACTCCCCACACAGACTCCAACAGGGACCGCTCTCCTCCCAGCGGGGCCGGTGTGTGTGTGGAGAGCTATTCCACGCAGCAGCCGGTTCCCACGTTCCCATCAGTTAATCCCTCGGCTAGAGGCGGAGAAGGAAAACATGAGAACACCTGCCCATATTTGTAATTCTGAAGAGAACACTGGTGGGCAAGGCGGAGGGCAGTGTGAAGGTGCCTGCATCCCGTCTGGGCCTGTGTGCCCTACACTCTCCAAATCAACCCACCGAGCCTGTAACCTCCAGATGCTTTTGGTTTCAACTACACACATGGTGGGTCTCAGTCAATTTACCTGAACGCTACATTTCTGAAGAATGATTTTTTCCGGCTTTGTCTTGGGTTTCTCTTTAGGTTTTGGTTTCTGCTCTTTGCCTGCGCTCAGGAAGCGCATGGTGGCCGCGGCGTGTTTCAGGATACAGTCGCTGCTGCAGTAGACAGAGTCGGGCTGCGCCACGCTCGAGCACCCAGGGCCGATGCATCTGGCGGCACCAGGCGCCTCCACGACCTGCAGGATCAGACGTGGCTTCAGTGTACTCACCCACTTTGGTGGGTATGGCACTTTGTAACATAACTATTTATGGTACCGAGATTACTGCTTTTAATCATGTATGAAAAAATTATGAATAAAAATGTACCTTTGTTTATTCAAAACACACAAATCTACCTCCCCTGAGTAAGGCACTCAAGTTCTTAACTGCCCTTCATGCCACGCATGATGGGCAGAACTCTAAGGGGACCCCGGGACTCACGCTGCACACTTCTGAATACAATGGGATTTCACACCACAAGTAGGTTCCCTTATCGGGCAAATGGGCAGGGATTTTACCAGCAAAATTAAGATCCCAAGTGAGAGGATTCTGAGTTAGCCCAAAGGGTCCGACTTCATCAACTGAAAACCCTTAAAAGAGGAACTGAGCCTCCAGAAGAGAGAGGATTCCACTGCTGGCTCTGCTGAGAAGGCGCCCATGCCTAGGCTCAGCGGGCAAGGTTGTGAGACGACACCCAGGACACCCAATTAAACGTGGGCCTCAGAAACAACAGATAACTTTTCGGTATTACCATGCCACAAAAATTGCCCGGGACATATTTTACATGCTAAACCAAGTCAGAGCTTTTGGAAGTGGATCTTTCCCCAGCCGAACCTCTGATGAGACCTCAGCCCCCACCGACACCTGGAGGGCAGTCTTGTAAGACCCAGAGCAGAGGGGGCCCAGCTAAGCCAGGCCTGGACTTCTGAGCTAATAAACGTGTGTTGTGTAAGCTGCTACACAAGCCTGGGGTCGCCTGCCGTGCAGTAGGAACCCGGTTCACGACCAGGCCTGAACACAGCTGTCCATGATCACTCGAGCATGTTTTGATGGCCGAGACTAACAACACACATGAACATACCCCTCCAATGTACTTGAGCAAAATCTTGCATCTCAAATTATGCACTTAATTGTTTTTCCTCCACAGAACCCAAGTTTTACTCAGAGAAATACTTAAGTTTATGTGTAGTCGCAAACACATCAGCAATAACACGACGTTTCCTACTGACTTACATTTCCATTAATTCTTCTTCCTTACCAGTTATCATACTTCCACTCGGTGCCTCCTCATACCCCCACGACAGTAAAATTTAAATGGTCCAGCCCTCGAGGCTAACTCAGTGCAAGGGGCAGACGGCGGGGAGCTATGACACGGCCACCGCAAAGCCGTCTGCAGGCCCAACACCGGCTAGAGAACGGGCTGTGGGGGCAGCATGGGCCCCCAATTCAAGGAAGGCCTGGGGTGGAAACACGCTCTGAGTAGGACAATCATGAGAGCCTGAGACAGCTCTCAAGATGCACGGAAACCATGACAAAGAATCATGGCCCTTGGGCAGGAGACACGAGTGAACAGAGCTGGGAAAGGAGAAAAAAGAGCTGCACAAGCACTGGTGAGTGGGAGAACACCATCACAGAGGGCGTGCCAGCTGCAGCTGTCTTGTCACCCTGGGGAGCCGTGCGGCCACCACCGCTGGCCTTGGCATCTTGCTGCGAGGTAGGGACAAGACCACTGGTTCTCTCAAGGCTGTGACGGATAATACAGGTGCACACGTGCCCCCGTGACTCAAAAACAATTTTGTTTGTTCATATGTGTACTTCAAGCTCAGGATCCATTCATGAGAAAACTTAAGGGAAGACTTAAAAAAGTGAGTCCACTTATGGAAAATGTTAAGTCAGTAATAACAGCATAGGAGATAGATATGATTAACAAACATAGAGAATAGATCGGCCTGCCAGCCTTGAGCAGGTGCATGGACCTGGGAGCTCGCAGACCCCAGCCCCGCGCACAATGCCACTCCTGGGAAAGGCTAACTTATCTCAGAAGACAAACCCTTCTGTCTTGATGTTTCTGCTAACGGCAGCTGAGGGCTCCACGGTCACCTCTACCACTGACCTTGGGAGACAGGTACTTACAGGCTGGAATATCTTGAGTTTTTTCTTGCCACTTGGGTTTGCAGCTTTCTCAATTCTACCCTTAATTCCTTGGTCTTCACTCGATTTCTGCTCCACGGTTCCTATACTTGTACAGTCCGTGCCGTCAGCGTCTGCAGGTCTCGACCTCGAGTCCTGCGTGCCTGTGGTCTCGGAGCTGGGCTCGTCCTGCACTTGCAGGATGGTGCAGTTTGGGCAGATGTAATCCTCCCCGTTCCTTTCCAAGAGCCTCCCTCGAGCCTCCGAAATGCCCACACAGTCGCCGTGAAACCATTCTTCACATCGGTCACAGCAAATCATAAACCTGGAATGATAAAATAATGGTATTACGAATGGAAAGTGAGAGACCAACTCAATTTTAAACACAAGTCAAACTTCAACATTCTATTATGAAAAACACAAAACTAACACAGAAAGGTGGAGAGGACAGAATAAAGAGCATCCCCGTGCCCTTCTCAATTTTACTAACATTCAAGCAAACGTGCTTCACCTTCCCTTGGAGAGGAGCACCCCGCCCCTGACACCACAGTTCCTGTCCACAGAAGGGCGGCCACGCCTCCGCCCCCCTGAGCTGCCCCGATGTCCACACCACAGCCCAGTCGCAGCCGGTCCAGAGCAGCGTCACCCAGCGAGCTCTCTGGGACAGCAGACCCCCACTGGCCCAGGCCGCCTCGTCCGTGGCTGGTGGGACCGAGGCGGCCAATGTCCCACGCCAGCCCCCACCTCGGTGGAGGGTGTGGCTCTTGGCAGTGCCCCCCCACCCCGTTTTTGGTTTTGTTTTTTGACAATGACTTGTTCGTCTTTCCCAAGAGAACAAGTCCCTCATTCAGGCCACCCTGGGACTCTCTAAACTAAGGTGAATGGAAAACCCTCTCTGGCACTTTCCACAGCTCGGACTCCCCCCGGAAGCCTGGGCAGCCACTCCCTCCTCCCACGACCCACCTGTTGTTGTGAGGCTGGCGGCACAGGCAGTACAGGGCATTGGGGTCGTACACCTCACATTCGGGCTTGTGTCGGACTGCGTCTCTGGGTTCCTCTGCATTCCCCCCTGGGGCCGCCCTCCCTTCCAGCTGGCTCTCTCTGTCCACTGTCGCCGCCTGGGATGCAGCCCCCAGGTCGGCCTCCGGCTCCTGCGGGACGGGCAGCGAGCCCTCCATTGCATCGCCTGCCTCAACGTCCATGGTCTCCACTGGGTCCTCCTCCCGATGCTTCTTCCTCAGGCGGTTCTGGATGCCCTTTGGGGGCCTGTCGGTGGGCTCCTGCTCGCGCTTTCTCCGCAGGCGATTCTGGAGTTCTTTCAAAGTCAACCCGTCACTGTCGCTATCGGAGGTGTCATCCTCGTTGCCACCCCCTCTGGCCTTTGCCAAGGAGGCCGTTCGTTCCTTAGCACCCGTGGAGCCGGACCTGGGACCACTCTTCCCGTCCGAGGTGCTCTCCACGCTCCCCTCGGAGGCGCTCTCCCCATCTGTCGCTGGACAGGACACCGGCTCCGCCGAGTCCTCCAGGGACACGGGGGTGCCCCTCCGGCCCCGGCGCCGTACCGTGGTCAGGAACTCCTCCACCCGCTCGGTCCGCTTCGGCTGCCTTCCGCTGCGACGCAGCGACGGGCTCTGCTGCTGCCGGGGCGGCGGCTCCAGGGCATCCACTTCCCCATCCCCGGCGCCCTCGCGCTTGGCGATAGTGGTCCTCCGGAACCCCCACGTCTTCCTGAACTCTTTGCTGGTGGGCTTGATGGCCTTGGGTGTGTCCTCACCACTCGGGTCACCATTCTCGTCCATACCTAACAGGGAAATGCAACCAAACCACGCCAGGTGTCAGCCAGGGCTGCGGTCCAGGCCCAGGACCGGCACCCACCAGCCACGAGAGCGCACGAGAAGGGGCACCACCTGCACGGAGGAAACCCAGACACGGTGAATCGCAACAATTCTCCACCTACAAAAACCGAAGGCGTTTCCTAAAGTGCGGTGAGAGGATTCAAGGGAATTCCTGAAGAAAACTGTAACAGTTACGTATCTAATGCTCAGTAGAAAAACACAACTAGCAAACCAAATCTGTGAATTTATCAACTGCTGAGGACGAGGGTTTGTACAAGAGGTAGCGGGGAAATAGGAAGCGAGCAGCAGTGCTGCCAGGACAGGACAGGACAAGGTGGCGGGTGCCTCGGGCTCTCCCGCACAGAGACGCGGGGCCCACCTGGCTCTGCCCGCAGAGCTCGGTGGACAGAGGGCCGTGCTGGCTCTGGGCCTAGCACTTGGAAGCCCCGAGCTGCATGTGAGACGTCCAGCCACGCTGCTGGAGGGATCACGTGGAGATGGGGGGTTTGGACGCTGAACACCCACACCCAGCCCCCACTGAATGCTGCCCAGATTCCCGAGCCACGACTGTGTTGACACAAGATAGGCCCACCCAGCTCTGCGTGCAGGGTCTGCAGCAGCAGACGATTGGGATGCTGAGAAAATACTGAGCCAGACAGCACCTTTGGTGTGTATTTCTTCTCTCCTCTTTCTAACAGACTGTTTAAAGGGTCATGTTTGTGAAAACTTCACTCCTGTTTAAAATGAAAAAGCCTGAAAAAGATAGTATATACCTTGAGATTTTTTTCCCAAGCAGGCTTCAATTACATTTAAATGCTAACGATGACTCAGGTTTTATGCCATGTTCCATCCCAGGGGAAGGACTGGTACAGAATGAAAACCTTCAAACAGAAAATACACAAAATTCAAAATCACACACAACTGAATTCTCTTTTTGGTTCCCATAAGTATTGTCACCTCCCATTTCCATGTGCAGGTCTGCAACTCCCCCACCCTGGGCCTAGGCCCACACTCTCCCAGGCCACTTGGAAGCTTGCAGGAGTAGCTGTGACATCAGCACCTGTGCCACCAAGGACCACGCCACTGTCCTGGTCACCCAAGGCTTTCTGCAGGAAGGACTCTCCTCTACAAAATACAGTTCTCACCAGAGAGAATATACAACATCATCGTAAATGCACTAAAAAAACCACCCATGTAAAAATAAAGTAGTGCTCTGAATCAGATTCTTAGCACACAATTAGACACTCTTCAAGAAATCTTGGGCTAAAGCTTAAACCATTTCAAACAAATACTGTTACATCAGTTTCTTTACATATAATGCCGCTTTTGAAATAGAAAACATGACATCAAACTTAAAATTGTGTTGCTGGTGTTTAACACTATTGCCATGTTACCTGTCCCACACGGAAGCTTGGGCGCTTCTTCCGACTTGCTAAAAACAACCAAAACCTGGCTGATGCAACTGCGGGGTCCAAGGGAAGCGCCAAGCCCCGAAAACACTGCTGCTGCTGGTCACTATTCACAGATTACAACGCAGATTATCTCGAGACTCTGACCACGGAGTAAACTCCTAAAAGAAAACAACAAAACAGTTTAAAGATTTAAAACAACTATAACTAGAATCATGTTTAAGAAAAAAAAAAAGGCATGAAGCTTTCCAAGCAATCTCTTATTTGAATGTACGTTACGTGACCTACAAAGACATTCGGCGAGTCAACAAACAAACAAAATACACAAAACAAAGTCCCCCGCTTCCTTAAGGGCTTTTAGAGAAGGGAAGATACTTTGACTACACTCTGAAAGCAGGGGGCTGGACAGGCCACGGCTGGCGCACTGGTGGGGAGGAAGCTGGTGGGCAGAGGCCTCAGTGGGAAGGAGGGTTTCAAAACTGGTAATTGGTACCAGCTGCTTTCCAATTACAATCCTACTTTTGAGATGGACCCAGGTCAATAAAAACCCAGAGACAGAGAGAAAGGAACAAAACATGAACAAAAAAATTATACATGAAAGTCGTTATTTACAAATTCTTTTTTTTTTAATCTATTTAATTTTTGGCTGCGTTGGTCTTTGTTGCCGCGCGTGGGTTTTCTCTAGTTGCAGCGAGCGGGGGGCTACTCTTCGTTGTAGTGCGTGGGTTTCTCATTTCGGTGGCTTCTCTTGTTGTGGAGCATGGGCTCTAGGCGCATGGCTTCAACAGTTGTGGCACGCGGGCTCTAGAGCGCAGGCTCAGTAGTTGTCGCACATGGGCTTAGTTGCTCCGCGGCATGTGGGATCTTAAGTTCCCTGACCAGGGCTCGAAGCCGTGTCCCCTGACTTGGCAGGCGGATTCTTAACCACTGTGCCACCAGGGAAGCCCTACAAATTCTCAACACTATAGCTATGTCACCCTTTTAGTTAAAAATCTAAGAAAGATTTCAAAGGACTAATGTTATGATTATTGTACATCACCGTGGCACAGCTCATCTATGTGTATTTACATATTTAAAGAACGTTTCTCCTCCTGTGCCCTCATTCAATCACGATACCTAGTTTGCTCCACAAACGTTGTCTCTGTTTCTAGGTAAGTCCTCAGTGTTAACATTTTAACACATTTCGCATTCTAGACCCAAGACTCCCCGCCGCCCGCACCTCACCTCTTCCTCACCTCACCCCAACAGTCTCCCATGTAACTGTGGTCTCCTTGGTGACCTCAGAGCAAACATTCCGTCCCACCTCCTTTTAAAGAGACTGCGACCACCTCACTCTGGTCACCCCCGCGCCCCCATGGCCACCGCATCTCTCACATGCGGTCAACCCATCTCAAAACGAGAAACTTCTCAGGAGAAACTGTTCACAACAGTGAACATTTATAAAAGCAAAGAAATTACGATATTCTCAGGAATTAAAAAGTTTTTAAAATTTATGTTAATCTGAACCCCCCCCCCGCAAAAAACCCCCATGCCTCTGGATTTGAGTTCTGAATAATCAGAAAAGGAAAATCCAGTTATTTCTGTTAAGTGGAATGAAGTACTTTATTCAGAATAGATCATATCATTTTAGATAATCTGGTTCATTTTGGTTCATTTTTTTGATTTTACATTTGCAAAATCGCTTTCATAATTTCTTCCCAGAAATTCTAATGTAAAATTTCAGGTCACAAAACAAAAACAAACCCCTATGATCAAGGCAAAAGTTAAAAAAAAAAAAAATTGTGCTATGTTCCTAACACAACTTAAAATGTGGGTCCACACACAACAGCAGGTCACCAGACGGTGGTCACACCGTATTAGTAACAACTTTTCCCCAGAGGAAAAGAATGGTGGGCGGGCATCCCTGAAACTGGGAAAGAGAAAACCTGGAGGCGAACATGATGCACTGAGATAGTTTTATATCTTTACATTTCTAAGTGCAAATGTCCTCTCAGCTGAAAACGGCTCCATTTCCTAAGCAGACGTACAAATACCAACACGAAACCTTAGGTTCCCCCAGGCCGCCCAAGGACAGGCAAGCAAAGCAGCCCACCACCTCCCAGGCAGCTCTCCAACTTTCTGCTGTTGAGGCCCCTTTATACCCTTAAAAACTGAGGACCCCAAAGAGCGGTTGCTCGTGTGGGATGTGTATTTCCAAAATTACACCTGAGAAGGCTTTCAGAACTGTGGATGTTCCCTGACACCACATCAAACCTCGACAGGCCGCAGTTCCATGAAAAGTAGCTGTGACACGAGTCTGCACCCACATCCATAAATGCTCCACACCCTCCTGCGTCGCACGCACTCTGAAAACATCTTGTGCCTATGTGCAGGGTGGCCAGTCGGACACATGCAGAGTCCACGTGCTGGCACATCTCATTAGACGACATGAGACGCATCTGTTAATGTTAGCGTCCATCTCCTAAAATGTCTTTCATTACTGGGAAGCCATCAAGCTCAGGGTGGCAGATAAAAGCTTTTCAAAATGCTAATTTCCGTTTAAAGCTGGAACTTTGTCATCAGTAACAAATACTGTCAGCTGCTTTCCTCGAGTCTCACACTGTGCACCTTCGAGAAAACGCCTGCCACACACCACCTGGACAAATGCAGTCCCTCGGCGACGCTCTGCGGCCCGAGCGGGGCCCCCGGCTGCGGGCGCCTCTGGCCCCTCAGGGGCGCTACCAGGAACCTCTGTGCCAGCAGTGCAAACGCCGACCCGGCAGGGCCAGCTCACGAGGCCAACTGTGACCCTGGACAGGGCTTCTGAGCTCTTAGCCTCCAAAAGGGTTTCAACACACACCGTTTCCGGTAGCTCAAGAACACGCTGGATACACGCCAAGCAGTCACACGTATCCGCACTTCAGTGTCAGAGGAGAGGAAACATTTGCTTCCACAAAACTGTTCTAAAACCACCATTTCATTTTCCCTTCAGACTGTCCAACGCTTGAAAAACATTAAGCTGCCAGAAGTGGTTTTCTTTAAAGCAAAACCAAAAATACGCTCCCCAAACAAACAACGTTGAGTGATGCCCGACTCTACAACCACGTAAATCTGAAGGCTCCACTTTTGCAAAGCTCGCGACAGTAAGTAACCGCATCTTGCCCATTTGAAGATGTTTAGTTCTACGGACTGGAGACTAATTTCTCTGAGATACTTTAAAATGTAATATATAACCGCAATGAAGCTCCTATTTTCAGAGCACAACAAACACGAGAAAACAGTTGCGGCTTCTCAAAAAGATAACACACAAGTGCACACCTGCCCTGCCCACCTAGCGGCAAAACAGGGTGGTCCTCCGAATCTCACACCCCCGAAACAATATTCAAAGGTAACAATTTTAATTTTGAAACAATTCTAACCTGCCTGTCACAAATTATATCCAATGCTACAACATAACCCCATTATTTCGGTCACAAATTATATATCCAATGCTACAACGTAACCTCATTATTTCGGACTCTGCTAACTCAATTTATGGTTCTAACAGGCTGGGCCAAAGTTCACAGTTACTGATATTTCACGTTAAGAGTCTTCCGCCTCATGACAAATCCTTTGCTGGGGATGAGGAGGGATTGAGAAGATGCTGAAAGTTCTCTGAAGTACTAAAAAAAGCAAGCTTTCCCAATTAAAGCCTCTTTCACAATTCCGTTTTTATTAATGGGACAGTCACTAACGAGGGCACGCCCAGGAATTTGAGAGGACACGCGACATCCTGCCGACCTGGCAGCGCTCCCTCTCAGTGACCCCACGCTCATCCTGACTCGACTGCACAAGTGGCAGTGCAGTCCTTCAGGTGGCCAATCCAAAGTCTGCTGCTTTCCGAATAACACTGTCATTATTAATATTCCACTGAAGCAAAAGGACCCACAGCGCGATAAGCTTCTCAAGCGGTCGCTACAGAGAGAGAAATCTAGGAACCACCTGCTGTTCAAAATTTCTTAGGCGTTTTTGCTTTACAGGTCTGTGCAGACAAAAAGTAAAACTTGTTGCTTAAAAAGCTCGCCAGGACTGGTGCCTCGGCCAAGTTCTGGTGAGGCCGGGACCCCAGCTCCCCCATTGCGGGTGGGCAGTGGGCACTCTGGTTTCTCTCCATCCACTTCCGAGTGAAAACACGGGCTCATGACCTCGGTGGGCAGCTCTCCAAAAGCGCTTCAGGAACAACCAGCAGAGCCACCTGAATGCCTCCAGGTTAAGCGGAGGAAGAAACGAGGCTTTCCCTGTTCTCTACTGAACCGCTTGCTACCTTGGATGGACTCCTGCTGTGGTCTGCACGTTCGTGCCCCCGGAGCCCTCCTGAATGGGATGCCTGCCCTGGAAAAGAGGCCCCAGAGCTCACCTGGCCCTGCCACCAGGACCCCACTGCCCCGGCATCCTGACCTCGGGCCTCCCGCCTTCAGAGCTGCGAGAAATCAAGTCCACTGTGTGAAAGCCCCCAGTCTGTGGTCCTTGCCACGGCAGCCCGAGTGGACTGAGGCAGCTCCCTCTTGTCTCTCAGGGAACAAGAACACATGGCTTCAAACACTGGCAAGGGACTATCTGAATCCTACACCCTGGGGTTTGGTGCTCGTAAGACAAGACCGCCGCCAGGGTCTTGGGGACCCTCTGAACTGCACAGGCTCTTGTCCTCACCTAGTCTGCAAGATGGGGCAGGTCTGGCTAAATGCCCAGGACAACACTGGGATGGGTCCCCAAATGGGAGACTCCCCTCTCCTTCCCCAACCAAGACAGAGGGTGTGACTGTGAGAGTGGGGGGCGGCAGGAGGGGCACATACGGGACCTGGGCACAGTAAGTCGCTCCCCAAGACAGTCAGCCCTGCTGGGCACCTCAGGGGCTGCTTCCTAGGGACCCTGATCCTCCAGCTCCGCCCCCCCAAACGCCCACCCTATCGCTTTCATATACGCAATGGTCTGTCTGGGCCCCAAGTGCTCCGGGGCTGGCTACTCCCTTCCAGCACCCACGGGGGCACTGCTGCCAGATCCCCGTGTCACCCGTAGCACCCGGTGCAGGCCCGGCGCACCGTGTCTCGCTGCGGCAAGAGCTGCTGGTAAGGATCCAGTGAGAGGCTGTGGGTGAGGACAGCCTACGATAAAGGCAAAAATGTCACCGTTCCCTCAGGCCAAAAGACCCCTGGGGCCTCCTCCCCCAGAGCACACCCCGGCTGTGCTCTGGGGCTCTGGTTCCAGGCGGTCCACTTTCAGGGGGACGTGTGCACTGAACCCTCTTCACTGGGGACCACAAACTAACCAGATATTCCAGGCTTTTCCCAGAAAGCAAGGACGTGGTTGAGGGCCCCCTGCCCCAATTCAAAGGCATTGCCTATCTTCTTAAAAGTAACCCATTTCCCCAGGTGTTAAAGTTCAGAGTCAACTGTCTTTTTAAATTCCCATTTCTCAACAACGAGAGCATTTCTAACCGTGACCTAGAACAGAGATTCTCAAAGTGTGGCCCCGGGGCCTTTCAGGAGGGCCCGCCCCCGCCAAGGTCAAACTATTTGCACAACACTAAGGGCACAGATGTGGTGGTTTCTCCGAAGCCAAGTGACAGAGATAGGACGAAGGAGACAAGAGAATCCGGCTACTGTGGCTTAAGCCAGACGTTCAGGAGAGATGCAAAGCCCTAGGCCAACGCTACCTTTCTCATTAAGTTGTTTTTGTTTTGGAACATAGTCCATAAAGTGTTATTTATGTTATTATTTTAAGTCAGTAAATTTAAATGTCTCATTTTTAATGCCAAACACGGGAAATATCAATAGATACAACGTAAACAAGAGCCCTTTGAAGTCCTTGTTAATTTCAGGTGCAAAGGGGGCAGTCTGAGAATGGCCAACAGCACAGACTTGACACTACTGGCAACTTCAAGGGGCTGCCCTTGATGGGCCAGTGACACTGAAGGGCCGTGACAGTGACGCTCCAGGAGGCTGCTCTCCCAGACCCTCCCCCCCTCTCCTCGGATGACTGAGAAGGCACCGATTATGAAGCTGCAGCATTCAGAAGGACTGCCACCTAAGTCCAAAGAGAAAATGGTTGGAGAAACACCCAAAGGCCTGCTGCTGTCTCACAAGCGTCTGCTTCATGAGTGGAGCTGCATCTCATGCCACAGGCCAAGGGGCAAAAATGATGCTTGGAGACCTTGGAAATGCAAGAGACAAGAATTAAACTGTATACTTGAGCTGGAACCTTCCTTTCTTTCTCTGAGACTAGAAGAGGCCAATGTCTAGCTTTGGGGGGCAGTGGGGAAGGTCCAAGCTTAAATAAAGCAGTTATTAAATAAAAACAGGATTTTCTGTGCCGATTTTCACAAATCCATGCAGAGCTCAACTTGAGGCAACTTCCCCGACTCCCGCCACTGCTGCCTGGGTCGGGGAAGTGCAGAAGAGAGCCACCTTACTACTAAAAACACATACTGTGTAAATTACAATCTAACAAACCTCAAGAGTCAATGGCTAGCACTGACCTAGCCCTGCCTCCATGGGGCACTGGGGGCATCTCAGGGGGACCACTCCTTGTGCCGGCTCAGCGTCCCCAGTCCTGACCAAGGCAGCCACCAGTGTCCTCCTCCGCTGACCACAGCGTGACCACACCCGCACACTAACAAGTAGGGTAAGTCCTCTGATAAGCAGACAGGGGGCTGGGAGGCTCAAGGGGCAGCACCACGGAAGAAGGCAGGCTTCACACCACAGTGTCCCTGCCTTCAACCCCAACTGCAAACCTAACAGCCAGGTGTGCTGCCCAGGGAAATGGGGACAACTGTGAAACTCCATCGTGTCAAGTGCCAGAGTGTAATAAATAGCCTGTGTCATTTAGTAAAATGACAATGTCTGCTGGTGAGCAGCTGGGAAAACAGGCCCTCATAGGGGAATCTGCAAATATTTACCAAGAGCCCCTTCTGTGCTCGGCAAAGAGCAGGCAGCATCTCTGTTCCACCCGGCCAGGCGGGACTGCTTCACTGTGACCTGCCAGGGATAACTAGGGAAATGAAGGCGCGTTTAAAAGGGTGCTCCCAGCATGCCTTTTTCTTTTAAACTAAGGGACACAAACCAATGCCCATCACCCGGAGACCAGTTTGAAAAAAATCCAGAAACAGCCACATGATGGAATTCCTTAAGACTGTAATTAAAGGATGATGAACTCTACAGCCCCTGCCACGGAAAGAGCCCCACACCCTAGAGCGAAGCCAGCAGGTAACAGTTCCCAGCACATCTTGCCCACCCCACCCCCGCCCCGCCCCAACCAAGTTCACAAACACATCCACAGCTGTAAGTGGGCTTCCAAATGGTGCCATTTCTGGGGTTTCTGCTTTCTCTATATCCTTTCATATTTCTTTATATCCTGATTTTCTCTCTCTATAAACTCATCTTTGCAACCCAAACACAGTACAGCTATCTTTACATTGGGGGGGAAACCTCATTTACCCTCCTGCTGTAAAGGTGTATTAAATACCTCTTGAGTGTCTCTATCAGCATATGAAAAACAAAACCAAAGCACCTAAGTTTTGACACTCAAGAGAGAAACATCTGCTTTACAAATTACAAACAAGATAATCACACTTACTAAGTAGGTTTTACAGTCATGGCTACAACAATTCTTATTAAAATGCGTACAATTACCTATTCAACTTCACAAAACAACTTACCCTCAAAATTAGAGGTGACCTTTGGACTCCCATCCAATTCCTGTGTATAACTTATACTTGGCCTCCGTATGCCGCAGATTGTGTAGTCCCGTAGTATTTACTACTGGAAAAAGTCCCTGTGTAAGTGTACCCGGACAGTTCAAACCCATGTTGTTCAAGGGTCAACTATACTACTCAAAAAATAAAATGAAGAGAACAGTATGGAGGTTCCTTAAAAAACTAGAGTTGCCATATGATCCAGCAATCCCACTCCTAGGCATGTATCTGGAGAAAACTCTAATTTGAAAAGATACATGCACCCCAATGTTCACTGCAGCACTATTCACAATAGCCAAGACATGGAAGCAATCTAAATGTCCACTGACGGATGAAATGGATAAAGAAAATGTGGTTAATGTATACATCAAAATATTACTCAGCTATAAAAAAGAATGAAACGCCATTTGCAGCAACATGGATGGACCCAGAGATTATTATACTAAATGAAATCAGAGAAAGACAAATATATATCACTTATATGTGGAACCTAAAAAAATTGACATAAATGAACTTACTTACAAAACAGAAATAGACTCAGGCATAGAAAACAAAGTTTATCCCACTGCCCGCAAGCTCAGGCAGGGGGATAAATTAGAGTTTGGAATTAAAAAAAAAAAAAAAAAAAAAAAAAAGGCCTAAGCGAGAGACTCCAGGAAGTGTGGGCACTTAAGATCAAGGGAGCTCAATGTAGACCGTTAGGCCTCCTCCTTCCCAAATAGTACGTGTCCATTAACTGTTAATCACAGAGTCTTTGCAATGGAATTAACACACATCATTTGATGCTGGCCTTAAAGAGAGTAACATTAGGTTTCCACTGTACCTGACGCCATCATTTAAGTAAGAAGAAATGCAAAAAGGACTGTTTAAGTAAGGAACGTTTTTCTTAAAGGACTTCCCGAAGCCACCAGGTGTATGGGAAATCAGGCCTCTACTGGACACAGTGCCAACTGCAGGGACCCAAGGACAACAGTGAGCTGACCTGTAAACATTCAACCTTGGCTCCGTAAGAGCCAAACGGAAGTCACTTGGTAGCTTGCAACATGTGTATAAAAAATGTAAAACACATCATGTTAACAGAAATAAAAAACAATCAGGACCTGGAACATCTGGCAAACACACATTAAAAAGACCCAGTCCGCGGGCTGCCAGGGAAGGGGCTCCGAACCAAAAAGGCACCCTGTGGTCAGTCCCAGAGAGACTTCCAGTGTCAACAGCAGGACCCACAACTCCACCTCCAAAAAGAAAACGGGAGCCAAGTCCCCACTCCAATCCCTCCCCTCCTCAGCAAGAAGACAAACCCCACTCACACGAAGGCCCACCTGAAGCACTGGGCGCCTCGTGTCCAAGCCCCAGTGACACATTTCCTCAACAAGCCATTGTGACACGCATACATGCTGGGAGGGGCACTGTTCGCCAGTAAGAAATGGTGACCGCGGTAACAGCAGACAATCAGGGGAGTGGCCAACTGCCCAACTTTTAATTCTGCCCTTTCTTATCAGAGCATAACTCGCTTCGCCTGAAACAGCCTGAATTTAATCGAATACTAATAGAAGACAGTTCTCGGTGGAAAGTCAGAAGTAAATTAAAGATACACCTTATTCCTAAACTGTTAACCTACGTCTGCAAGAACACAGGCAGCTAGGAAACAGAAGGCGCTCAGGAAATGCATTAGGCAGACCGCTTCACAACAGGGTTGGGGCTGGGCCTCCCCAGGCAACACCTGAGACGTCTGCCGTGTTAAGATGGGAAAGCAGAGGACTAGACGTGGAGACGTATATGTTCAATACACGCCACCCTCAAGTGCCAAAAAGGGGCCCCAGGCTCCAGGGACGTGGCTGCCGACCCTCACAGGTCCCCATTATACACGTCTCCAGGCCTGGGAAGGCCACCTTTCTGGTCCCTGCTACAACCAGGGTGCTTGCACACAGGATGCAATAAATATTTGTTGAATACAACGAGGAATCGTTCTAAAGGTCACAGATCTTATTTCCTTAAAATCCATGGCTAAGATATGGGGATGTGTGCATATGTATAGCTGATTCACTCTGTTATAAAGCAGAAACTAACAAACCATTGTAAAGCAACTATACTCCAATAAAGATGTTGGAAAAAAAAAATTCACAGCTAAAGCACCTTTCTTGGAAACATGAAGCCAGGGACTACGTAGCTCTGGGGAAATCATGGAACATGTGTCTGGGGTTGGCCCAACAGCCCGGTTAGAACCCAGCTCTGCGATCTTGGGCAAGCTCCTTACAAGTGCTTTGGCTTCTTGGAGGTTAGAACAGGTACAGAAGCATCCTACTCGCTGAGACGAATTAGCACACATCAACGGCCCAGAACAGGGTCAACCTTGGTGGAATGCCCACTGTGACCTGTTGTTGGTGCCAAGTAGAGGCTCAGCTTCCCGCTTACCAAGCTATGGGTAATGAGGTTATGTGAGCACACTGAAAAGATCTTAATATCCGCCATTCCCTCCTGCAAAATACCCAAGTACATGAGGTTCAAATCTCATTCCACCAATGTGCAAATTATATGGATATTATCTAAGGCCAAAACACGAATTAAAGAGTATCTTCCACTTAGGACCTTAGAACAACAGCACCTGAGCTAACTCTAAGCTCACTGACTGAAGTGCTGGATTCAGAGCAGAAAACCTGCCCTGACCTCCAAGGTTTCCCAACCTGGCGGGGGAGCAACCGAGGGGGAAAGAAAAGAGAGCAAATGAGGGCGTGGGATCTGAGCCCCAAAGACGTGAGCCAGAAAGGGCACGGCCGGGCACACCTCCGGTGGAAGGTGAACGCAGCCCCTTTCTACTCTGAGGTTGACCAGAGGATAAGACGTAACACAAATTTGTGTCCTACATCAAATCGACAAGTCACGCAATAAAAGCTAAAAATCCGTATTTTACGGCTAGGCACATACTCTTTAAAAGAGCGAAACCGATTTTCTGGAGACCTTTTTTGCTTCCTATAGCATCAAATATCACACAACTATCGTAATGTTATTCTTTACAAGAACAATCGACTAGAAACCAAAACCATCAAACGAAATAAAAGCGAAAAGAACCACACTTTAAAAAAAAACCCCAAAATGAAACTTCATCTCCTTTAAGGTGTCCAGAGCAACTAGACACTTGTTAAAAAACAAAAAAACAAAAAACGGAGAGGGGGGATTCAATCCTACGTTACACAGTTACTTGAAACAGAATCACTTCCTCCACGCACCAGCAGCGAGACCGGGAACTTCTAGGAAAAAGCATCGCCCTCCTTCTGCGCTGCCGCTGCGGGGGGTCACCGGGCGGCGTCCTGCTCGCGCACCTCTCAGGCCGTCCACACCGTAACCCAGACCCGAGGACACGCCCGCGGCGGGCGGACCGGGCCGGGCCCCGCGGAGTGGGCCCTGCCCGGCAGCCCCGGCGCCCCCCTGACCCTGCCCACGGCCCTCGCGGTCCTCCCCCCTCCCCCTCCCCCTCCCCGCGGCCGCCGCCATCTTCTCAGCTCAACAGAGCGCGGCTGGGCGCGAGCCCTGCGGCGCCGGGCAGGCCGGGCTCGGGCGCCGCCACCCCCACCCGTCCCTATGCGGCTTCGCAGCGGCCGACCCTCCGCCCGGCGCCCCGGCCGCCACTCACTGCGCGGGCCGTAGGCCTCCAGGATTTCGCAGCCATTTCCTCCGAACGCCTCAGAGTGGGCGGGCGGGGTCGACGCCGCCACCGAGATGCGGGGGGTAGAAGGGCCGCCCGCGCTCTGAGCGGAGGGAAGACGCCGGCCACCGAGACGCGGCGGGTAGAGGAGCCGGCTGTGCCCCGAGCAGCGCCCCCGCGCGGCTGGCGGAGGAAGGAGCCCGACCCAGGCCCCGCCCCTGCCCTGCGCCGCGCGGTTCCCGAGCCAGAGGGCCAAAGCTGGGAGCAGAGGCGGCGCGGCTCCAGTCGGCTGGCCACCCCGGGCCCACTTTGGGGCAGAAGGGGCCGGGAAGAGGATGGAGGAGCAAGGCGCATCGCTCCTTTCCCACCAGACTACGTTCCCAGCTTCCCTGGGACTCGAGCCCGCTCCCCACGGGGCCAAAGAGCTCAGTGCCCGGGCCGCCCCCGCCTACTCAACCGGGCACACCTGCCCACGAGGGCTGCAGGGCACTTGCCCATCTCCAAATACTCAACAAACGGACTTCAGAGGGGAAACACCTGCTACCTTGGGACACTGGACAATGGCCCCCGAGGACAGTAACTCCCCGGCCGAGGGCCTTTGTCCCCATCGCTGCCGCTACAGCTCCCTTCCACATTCCTTAGTAGCAGGAACCGCTGGGCAAAAAGCAGAAAAGTGCCCTGTGTGCAGTAAAGCTCCACCCGTGACTCTACAGAGGACTGCCAGGTGCTTCCGTGGGGGAGAACCAGGGGCCTGGGAGCAGGTGTGCTTCTAAATAAACATCTCTGAAGATCACACGGCCTGCCAGGTTCTCAGACTGTCCGTTTTCTTCAAAGGAATCCAACACAGCTTGTTTCCGTTGATGTGATTCCATTAGGGCTGCTTCCATGGACTCTTGCAAGGATGAATTCTGCACTCTTTTTAACATCTTGATTGTCTTTAGGTTTGCTCCAGATGGGTGTATGAGAAGTTCATAAACCAGACAGAGTTGAAACTGGCTTGAACCAGCAGTGTGATCTTGGGTAAGGTGTGTGTAAAATGGGACTCATGCTGGGGTGCAGGGGAAGCTCACAGGAGGCCTCCCTGCAAAGGGCTCCCTAAATGGGAGTCGGAATGGGGAAACCCCACCCAGCCTCTTTAGCTGAAGATCTTTACATGAAGCAAACCCAGCAGCAATGTCTTTCTACAAGGTGAGATTTTAACTGGCTTGCAGTTTCGGGCGGGCGCTGGGACGCACGGAAGACACTGAGGACCGGGCTGCCAGTGGAACAGGAGGCAGCTCCGGGTGGAAAGCCCAGTGGACAGAAGGGAGGCCCAGAGGGGAAGCCCCGCCTGTATCACTGCAGTACTGGGGGGCTCAGGAGGGCTCTCAGGCAGCAAAGGAAAGGAAACCGCGCCCCCACCAGCCCTGCAACTGCGCCTCCCTTTCTGATCTCCCAGCAGGAGCTGGCCCTGACCACGAGCCTCCAGGCTCAGGGGCACCTGCCACCTGTGGGAGGAGTCAGGCCCTCGCCCTTCTCCCACCTCTTCAGGTAACTCCAGTTCACCCGCTGTCACTCCTCACTGGAGCTGCTCTTCCCTGGTGAAAAAGGCATTTCTGGAACTGCAGTTTGGATACTTTCGAGTTGAAGTCTACTAGCTAAGGAATACCTTCTCCTAACAAACTTATACCCAGAGGAACAAACAGATTAAAAAGGAGTCTCCAGTTGTCTCAGATTCTTTCCTAAATACCCCAAATACACAAAGAAAAATCCCAAAGTTCGGGGGACTGACAACACGAGTAGCTCAGAGGGCAGGAGGGAGCAGGAAGCTAAATAGGCTTCCAGGCCTCAAGGGGGTTTCAGTCTTTGAGAAAAAGTATGATTGGTGCATCCCCAACGTGTGTGGACACCAGGTCCTGCCACCAATACCCATGGACAATTCGGAGGAAATTTATAAAAGCAGAAAAGCACATCCGGGAAAGTCAGCAATCCTTTTAAAAGACTGCTTCCTGGCGTTCAGCCTCTTCTCACCCCTGAGTTAAAGCCCACTGGCAAGCAGGGTCCTGAGCAGAGCACCCCTCGCCTTGCAGTCAAGTGCAACCCTGAGAGACAAGGCAAGGTGCATCTAGGCCCTTTCCAAGAACAATCTAAAACCAGGCGAGGTGACAGCCAAGCAGCTTTATTGCTACTCTCATTTGGAATTCAAAGGCGAGCAAGCCAGCGCCCTCCCAGCAGGCAGGCAGAGAAGGAGCTGAGTAGTCAAGGTCTAGGGTGGGGCCGCTGCCTGGCCCTGGGCAAGGTCCCCAGTGAACCTGGACCCAAACTCAGACCCAGGCCTGGGGCAGAGGAGAGATGCCAGGGGGCAAAGTCAAGGTGGGACCCCCCCCCCCTTAGCTCCTCCTCCCTAGCCTCGGCCAGCAGTTTGGAGGAAAACCCTCAGGGTTTCTTCAGAATAGCTACCGCAGGTGCCCCCTGACCCAGGGGTCATGGGCTGCAGGGCTCAGACGTCAGAACAACGCTTGTTACTCCTGCCTTTCAGGGTGGTTCCTGTAACTCTGAGACATCTACTTTTCCCCGCGAGTTTAGTAAAAAATAAATAAAGTTAACTTCAGAAGAAATATTTTAAAAAGTATAAGGCATAAAAAGTGTATTTCCTTTCTGGTTGGTTTCATCTCTTAGCAGTCTCTAAAGGAACACACCAAATGAAAAAGCCAGAAAAATCAACGCCTTTCACAGATTTTAACAGAAAAGCAGTTGAAGAGTAAAGCGGAAACACCATTCGGTGTACTGCACCCACCACCACACTGTGCCCAGATACACCACGTACCCTCACAGCTCGCCGTACCACAACGTACGTAACAGGAAAAGGGAGAAACAAGCCCACAGATCTGAAGCGAATTCCTGGGTCAGCTGGTGAGCGGGCACCTCCCCAGGCTGGGAGCGAACAGTCTGCTGAGACAAGGAGGGCCCAGGGCAGGGCCGCTGCCACCAGTGCTCGGCCAGCACCTGGCCTGGGGGGCCCCAGGGGCAGGCACACAGCGACAACTAGCTGTACCGCCTACAATTTAAGAGATTCGTTTTTCTGAAAGAAAATACTTGAAAAGTGAAAGATTGTTGGAAGTCAAGTCTAACAGTGGCTTTCTGGATTTGTCTAAAAGAGAAAAAAATGTATAAATTCCTGCTCTTGCCTGGGTCACAAAAACAAAATGGTGAAAGTGAGAAAAGAGTATTTGAAGGAAATACCAACAAGAGTAACACAGGGCTTCCCTGGTGGCGCAGTGGTTGAGAATCTGCCTGCCAATGCAGGGGACACGGGTTCAAGCCCTGGTCTGGGAAGATCCCACATGCCGCGGAGCAACTGGGCCCGTGAGCCACAACTACTGAGCCTGCGCATCTGGAGCCTGTGCTCCGCAACAAGAGAGGCCGCGATACTGAGAGGCCCGCGCACCGCGATGAAGAGCGGCCCCCACTTGCCGCAACTGGAGAAAGCCCTCGCACAGAAACAAAACCCAGCACAGCCATAAATAAATAAATAAATAAACCCAAAGTTTAAAAAAAAAAAAAAACAAAAAGAAACAGGTCTCATCACCATTATCACCATTAAAAAAAAAAATTCTATGATCAGCCAGCCCCCCTACTTTAGACCAATTAAATCAGAATTTCAAAAAAAAAAAAAAAGAGTAACACAGTTTGAGCTATTAGGAATTTCAAAAGGATACCCAAAAGGTTTTATTCTGGGGTATCCCTGATTTCAATGAAATCAATACCCATAAATTACCCTTTCAATACCAAAATAGTTTTGAGTTCCAAATTGAACCAACTGCTTCTGAAATTTAGAAATCCAAGGAGAAACAGGATCTCCCAAATCTGTCTACAGAAGGTAGGAGGACAAGAATGCTGCCTTTTACAACTACACAGAAAAATGACAAATCTTGGGAGTCTGTCAGACATACAAAGTTCCTCTCGTTCAATGGAAAGTAAAAACATTTAAAAGAGTAAATATAAGAGGATTTTAAAGTCAAAAAAGAAAAAACAAAATTTGGCGAGTGTTTTTTAAAAGGAACGCGTGGATATCGATTGAAAAAATGCCTCATCTTCATTCAGTGCTTCTATCTCCCAAGTCAGACATCTGATCAGAACTGGGCTCATGCAAAAACAAAACCACCAAAACCAAACAAAAACAAGAAACCCCTCAAAGCATATACAGATATACAGCTACGCACGTATACGTGATAGGTGTTTATATATACACACGCGTGTGTCTGTATGGATCTCCGATGTGTGCATCAAAGCCCTAACCAGCCAGGTGTGAAGGGAAGGGTCAAATCCAGCAGAGACGGTCTGCGAGCAGCCTTGAGAGCGCGCTGCCTGCGCCCCTCCGTCCGGCCCCCACCCCACCCCAAGCGTTTCAGGTGGCACCGTGCTGGACACAGTTTACGTTACAACCTCTGCAGGAGTTAAAAGGTCAAGAAAACTATTACTCTAAAATATTACTTTACCCATCCAAAGAAACTTATGACGAAACCAGTGCTTTCTGATTTAGTGATATAATCGAGAAAGGAAAATACAATCCCGCAAGGAGGGGGAAGGCGACCATCTCAGACCCCATTACACGTGATTCACAGGGTCTTGAATACATGCAGCAGAACTAAACAGTAACAACAGTCTTCCTTACTCCTTCCAACAGCTTCACGGAGAAGCTGAAGACAGGATACTGTGTGAAGCTAAGGCTACGGGAACTGACTTTTTGGAGTTTACTGCCCACTTGTGGTAACGATTCCGAGCAGCAACAACCAATCAGCTTATACCTCATCCTGAACAATCAGGGTTGACTTGCCAAATCCCCTGGAAAGCAGGGCTCCAGCATGTAGGGGTTTGATTTTATGCTTTGAGGGTACGAGAATAAGACAGAAACACCCTCCAAAATACTGCAATTCTGTAAAACATGGCTGATACCCAGGTTGTTGAACAGTCCAGGATTTGATTAAAGGAGCACTGTGTATTTTATTCTCAAAACGCATTTCCTTTTTTAAAAACTCTTGCCTGCTCTTTTAAAACTAATAAACCTTAACATCTCTCTTTAAAGAACTGCTGATCTGTGAATCGCTACGTTGTACATCTGGAACATATAATATTGTACATCAGCTATACCTCAATTAAAAAAAAGAAAAAAAAAAACCCAATTACAAAGAGAGCAAAAGAGAACTGTTAATCTGTCAGAATGAAACTCTCCACCAGGGCTTGGAGAAGAGCAGAAGCTCTGGGCCCCTGCCTTCCTATCGCGAAGCCAGTCAACCACCCCACGGGGCTGAAATCTTGGTCAACCTGCTCGCTGCCCCAGATGATGACCAACGTGGCCCTGCACCCCCAGCTGCTTCCTGCTCCCCGCTCCCCTGCTGCATGCGGGTGTCTTCAGGGCTCAGCCCAGGCCGCCTCTCTCTTCACTGCGCACTCTCCATCCGGGGCCTCACGCCCTCCTGGCCGAGCTGCTGTCCTTCACCACCCACTCGTCTGTTCCCCTAACCTCTCCACTAGATGCCTCGAATGCACCGCCAAGCCTAACGCATGCGAAACGAGCTCCTGACTTCTGAGCTCCCCGCTGATCCCGGCCCTCCTCTGGTGTCCCCATTCAGTGGCGGCCCGGCCCTGTGAACCCAAAGGCACAAGCCCGAAGCCCAGGGTTCTCTCCGACACACCTGCCTCCCCCTCAGCCATCGAACCCCGTGGCTTTAGCGTTTCCCGTGACCAAGTCCACCTGCGAGCTCCTCTGCACACGTGCTGCAGGGCCCCAGGCGCCTCTCAGTGTTAGACACCTCACCCCCTCTCAGCTCACCGCGATCTGACATTTTCCGCGTTCACCGGCTCACCGAACTTCTTGCCCTGTCACAAGGGCAGCTTTTGGGGAATGTCAAGTGGCCCGCCCCGCCCCGCCCCGCCAGTCGCTCTGCTGGAAGCCGCGCCCCGAGGCTCCCGGAGAGCCCGGCAGCAGCGCTCTGGCCCCTCCCCGCTGCTCCTCCGCGGGTCTGGACTCCAGCCGCTGCTCCTCTCCACGGACGTCCTCCGAGTGATACGTTTACGGACTCTCACGAGGTGTCACCAAGAAAGCTGCACTTCCAGCCTCATGGCTCCCTCCAGCGTTCCATGGTCCACCCTGGGCCCCTAACCACCCCTTCCCTCCTCCCATCTCACTCCTCACCCTGCCGGCTCTTCCTCAGCTGGCGCCACCATCGACCCCACCAACCAGGCTACACATCCGAGCGCCATTCTCGACTTCTTCCTCTGCTCTCACTCCACTGGGACTGCTAACTTCCCGACCTTTGTCCTTTTTTGCTGAGACTGCTTCTAGCGAAGGTCCTCACCCTCACTCATCTATTCCTCCACATTCTCAACAAGTATCTACAGAACCCCTGCCACATACTAGACGCTTCAGCTCTTATGAAGGTCATGTGTTGGTGGCGGTGAACTGTGACACACTAACAGGCATCAGTGACATAGAACGGTGTGCTGAAGGCAACGAAGGAATCGTTTAGGGACCACGTGAACACGAAGGGGTGGCACGACATCCTGCTTGTCGGGATGGTGTCCCCACTCCCAGGAGTTGGCCTCAGGAGTGTTGCACGCAGACCCAGCTCCTGAGAGCCCAGGTGAGAGACCCTGGTGAGTCCAGAGTCAGGGTAGGAGTGGTGAGGCTTTCAGCTGTGCTCACTCTACACAGGCAACTGGGGAGTTGCCGATGGGTGTGAAGAGGGGGCCAGGGACAAAGAGAGATGTTCCTGCCTGAAGTGTGGGTTTCAAAAAGCAGCCAGTATCTAGACAGAATTCAGGCTGTGCAGGACCACTTCTGGGGGTGACGGGCCATTAACCTATGACCCGCACAGAGGGTGCAGATGAACCTTCTTTAGAACCCTCTAGCCTCTTAGGGCACCAGATTTTTGCTCATGCACCCTTGAAAAGAATTTTAAAAATCTGCACCCCTCGCCCATCATAAAGTTGACATCTAAAGTTGTTTATAGGATTAAGTGCTTGAAAAGGATGTAATTACAGATACATACTGCATTTGCGTCTGCGTTTTAAATAGATTTGGTCAAAGCTTTGGACCTGCAGATTTAGCTCATTTGACTAACCCTAATGGAAGATAATCTACAATTAGTCGTCACTGTCAAACCTATTTGCCAAATTCCACTTACTTTCTGCAAGAAGTCCCACACCACTTCCACGTTATTTAGTTCACTCCCCAGCAATCACAGGAAACCAACTAACCTCCGAATTCTAACTCAGGAGGATATCGGACTTCATCCGGTGGAGTAAAGGGCTGCCCCTCAATTTCCTTCCTGAAGGGTTCTAAAATCTTTTAACTTTACTCTCCAGCAACGGGAAAACGAGACCCTGCTCTGAAGGAGTCTGCACTCTTCTCCAGCAGACGGACAATAATAACCAAATAAACGCGCAAATGACTTTCTGCGTCTCCGCGACCACCATGTCCCGGCCGCGGCGCAGGGAGACCCTCCGTTGTGCGGACAGCGACCGCAGCACCTCGGGGCCCCTGTCGCACAGGCCTGCAGTCCCCGCCCAACCCGAGCGCGGCTTTGGGACCACGGGCGGTAAAGACCACCGGGCTCCGGGCCGCAGGGATCACGGGCAGAAAAGACCACCCGGCACCGGGCTGGTAAGACCGCCGGGCCTGGGACCGCAGGGATCACAGGCGGGAAAAATCACTAGGCCCCGCGCCGCAGGGACCACAGGCGGAAAAGGCCCCCGGGAGGTTCCCCGAAGGCAGGCCCGTCCGGGTTGACTCAGCCGGCAGCGAGCGGGTGCGCGCTCCCCGCCGCGGTCGTGTGCCCGGGAACCCGCCCCAACCGTCGGAACCGAGAGCTCCCGCCGGCCGAGTTCGGGCGGCTCCTCCCGGGCCTGCGCGAAGGCGAGCACCGGGTTAGCAAAGACCCCGCCTCTGGGCTGCGCGGAGCACCGGCGCCTGTCCCCCCTTCCCGCCCCATGCCCTCGGGCTCACACAAACGACTGGAGGGACGCTGGGACTTTAGCCTCCGACTCAGTCCAGATGTCGCCGTCCCGGCTCGAAGTTCCCCCACGACGCCTCCACGGCGGCCATCTTAACCAGAGGCGGCCGCCGCCTTTTGACTCTCGCGCCAATCCGTAGAGCGAGGGCGCCGTGAGGGGAGTTCTGCGCAAGGACGGAAGCTGGAGTCCCGCGCTTCCGGGCGGCCGCCGCGACCCGCACCCTCGCGAGAGCCCTTGATTGGCTGTCGGCTTGCAATCTCGCGATCTCGCGGGAAGTGGCTGAGGGGGCGGCCGCCGGTGCGTCTGCCCTCCCGTTCCCCGCCCCCGCCTCCGCCTCCGCCGCGGCCCCCGCCTCTGCCTCCCCCTTCCCGGCGCCGCCGCCGCTCCCTCCCCGCCCGGCCCGGCACCCCGAGCGGCCGCGGAGACCGCGCAGCGTGGCAGGCGGGATCCTCACGGTAAGATGGCCGCGGCGGACCCAGGCGGCCGGGCGGAGCGTCCCCGCGGGAGCGCGGCGAAGCGGGGCGGGGAGGCGGAGGGCCAGGTAGGGGTCGGGGCCGGGGAGGGGTCGAGGCGGCCCGGGAAGGGGGCGGGCCGGGCCGCGGGGGTGCGCCGACCGGCCAACCGCGCCGGGGGGCCTTCCGGGGTTGGGGGTCCGAGCAGGCGTCATCGGGTCGCGTTGTCCGGGGAGGCGGCGCCCTCGGGGTTTGCAGGTTCAAATGCTCCCTTCTCCTAAGGCGGCGGAGCCCGGGCGCAGAGACTCGGTGTTTGTTGTTGACGAAGCGCGTTTCGAGGGGAGTCTGCACATTCCGAGGTGGCGCCTGCTAGGAGGTGATAGTTCTCGACACGTCGCACAGGTGTCTCTGCGACGGGAACCGTTTCCACCCGGAACCGCGTCCGAGCAGAGGCTGAGCTGCAGAGGCCGGACGTTGCTCTTGCGAGCAAGTGTTCCTCGCCGTCTGCATTGGGATGTTGAATTATGTCTGTGGTATTTTTAACTCCCGAGTTCTTCCTGCACGAAACAGAATGGGACAGTTCTCCAAAGTTGTTACTTTTTCAGACGTCGCTCTGTCGTCCAGGACTGAGAATTTGATCTGAGTGAGTTACGCCAGTGGCCCGTAGCTTAGAGAGATGGGCCCTTGGGTGAGGGACAGCACCTCTTGATCGTGTCTTAGGACAAGTGTTCTTCTGCGGATCAGAGTTGGGCATGGCATCCCCCATGGACCGAGGACTTTGTCTTGTACCCTTTTGCTTCCCCACCTACACTCTCTCCCTGGGCAATCTTTGGCGAACTCTTGGCTTTCAGTCATTTTGTGGCGGCTGTTTCCCTAATTGTTTCCAGCGCTGAGCTCAGGACCTGTAATCCACGTGCTTGCTTGACTTCTCCTGCCGTGGGTCTGATAGCCCAAACTTGCCCGGCTCCTCAGACCTGTTCCTCTCATTTGTGGCTCCATCCTCCAAGGTCTCAAGCTTGAAACACCTCCATGGTCCCCGAGTCTTCCGTTCTTTTATCCTTCCACGCTGGGTCCAGCAGCAAGGCCCACTGGCTCTGTCCACAGAGTCTTGGTGGGCTGTGCTCTGTGGCCCTTCTGCTGCTGTCCCCTCTTGTCTGGGTGGCTCCTCACTGGTATTCCTGCTCAGCTCTCACCACCCCACGGTCACCCCGTGTCCACTGGGCACCCAGAGCTGTCTTTTAAATTTTTTTTTTTTGTTTGAATCGGTTTAGCATGTGCTTTGCTATGTATAAAGTAACATCCACGACATCTATGTCAGTTATAGAGGATAAAACTGACGTGGACGGTGGTGGGCTCACCACCCATCCCGAGAGCCCAGCTGGTGCTCCCAGGGCCCCCCTTCCTGTGGTAACCACCTCCTGAGTTTCATGTTTCATGCCCTTACTTGAAACAATGGCAAAACGGTTTTGCTATGAATGTATATTGAATGTATTTACTGCTAAGCAAACATTGTACAGCTTGTCTTGTTTTTCTTCTTCACAAACCGCCGCACTTGGGGCTCTGCTGTGACTGGCTCTCTTCATCCATCTGGTTTCTAAGTCCCCCATGTGGTCACATTCATTTATTTTACCTGCTTTAGTAAATCCTGTTCCGTGGATACAGTCACAGCCCCTTCTCAGTAGTTCTAAAATCCACGTAACTCTGAAAACCAAAGGTTTTTGGTTTTCTTTTTAATCTATTAGATGGCAAAACCTTACCTGGCAAAGGCTGTTTAGTAGCTTCTGTTCCACTTGGTATGAGGCCTCATACGTTTCACTGAAGAAATCGTATCTGATTGTGGGGTACTGCCCCACACCACAGAGAGGATGGCGTATGATACGTGGTAAAATGTGCAGATAGTCTTTGTACAGCCTGGACAGTGCTGAAGCGTGAAACCGATGTGCCCCAGGGTTTTGGTGCCGTGGGACCGTGCTCCCGTGAACCACAGACCATTTGTCGGTGCTGCTGTTGGCTGAACATCCGGGTGGATGGCTTCCATGTTGTCGCCATCCTGAGCAGTGTCTCTGTGGACAGGCTCGTCTGGGTCTGGGTCTCAGTCTCCAGGAGTAGAAGAGCCGGCTGTGAGGAGCACACGTGCGCAGCCTCGCACAGCGAAGCCGAGTGTTTTTGCTGTGCGGTCCGTTCTGACCGCAGGGTAAAGGGGTTCAGGAGAACTCCACGTCTTTGTGAACACATGGTGTTGTCAGACCGCTTCATTTTTGTCAGTCTGGAGGGTGTGTGATGTGGGCTTCACTTGAGCACACGCATCGCAGCACGTGATTCTTCAGCCCGTACTCTTGTGGCTGCCCTTCGTGCTTAGAGGGGAGTTCATCTAGATCCCCTTGTCCTGTAGGGCCTTACTCGGACCCCGGCCGACCTCTTGACCTCCTGGTCCTAAGACCCTTGGCTCTTCCTCATGTTCATCCTCCTTCCTAACACCCCAACCTTCTCTTTGGTCCCTGAATCTGTGTTTTGAGTCTCACGCCCTTTGCATGTGCCGTTTTCCACATTTTAAGTATCTTCCCACTCTCCCCGTCTTACTTCCTGCTCTGTCGCCGTGTTTATGTCTGAAATGATTGCAATTGTCATAGAATTCTTCACCGATTCTTAAAATATTACCTTTTTTCCCTGTAGAAATAAATCAGAATGAGTTACACAGAAAAACCCGATGAAATCACAAAGGACGAGTGGATGGAGAAGCTCAATAACTTGCATGTCCAGCGGGCAGACATGAACCGTCTCATCATGAACTACTTGGTCACAGGTAGGGGTGTGGCGAGGGTGCTGCCGCTTGGGCATCCGTATCCCTTTCTGTGCACACAGTCGGGACTTGCTGAAGTTTCGCGGTGCACTTGTGTTCAGGCGTCATGAAAATGCAGTGTTCTTTTTGATAAACTTGTAGTTACAGTTTTAAAGAGCTATTCTCTTCCGGAGATGACATCATGATTTCAGGTCTCTGAGACCTAAGGAAAAAATCTGTTTCTTGGCCTTTGACATTTTTGCAATTGATCAACGTGATTAAGAAAGTGCTGAAGTACGTTTAAAACCCAAGTAATTAATCTCTTCTGGCCAGTCTGGTAAATGATACTGGACTCTTTCTAGAAGGTGTGTCCAACTCAAAAGAAGAAAGGGGGACGGGCATACGGAAGGAAACGCACATGCTCTGCGGCTAACACTCAGTCCTCCTTGACACTGGGAAGCAAAAGGGTAACTCTGTACGTGGTGAGAAAACCCACATGTTTCCAGAAAGCGAGTCGCCTTCCTGTGAGTTCCCAGTGGCCACCACCCCTCCCGTCAGTCTCTGATGTGGAAGAGAATTGTAAACTCACTAAGAGTGGGAGTGGCCAGGGCCTTGCAGGCGGAGAGGGCCTTGCTTCCCCTGGAGCAGGTCGGCAGCTTCTCTGCACTGGGCCTGGACCGCAGCCCTCCCCACCAGGGGCCACACCGGCACGTGGGGCCTCAGCACCCATCCTCACCTGGCTGGGAGGTTAGAGCGTTTGGGGTGTTGGGGGAAGGAAATGAAGTACTATGTCTGCGTTTCTGCATTTCCGGGGCATAATTGGTAAGTCACAAAGGTATTAAACCCAAATCCCCAAGAAAGTGCAGTTATATCAGAGATTTTTTTATTCAAGGCGGATGGGCTTTCTAGAGATAAAAGGGCTTTGCATTGATGTCTTGCTGACCTTCCGAGCAGTGAGGATGGTTTTCATTTCCAGAGGGCTTTAAGGAAGCAGCAGAGAAGTTTCGGATGGAATCTGGGATCGAACCTAGTGTTGATCTAGAAACGCTCGACGAGCGAATCAAAATCCGGGAGATGATACTGGAAGGCCAGATTCCCGAGGCCATCGCACTGGTCAATAGCCTCCACCCGGAGCTTCTGGACACAAACCGCTATCTTTACTTCCACCTACAAGTGAGTCTGGTTTGCGGACGCTCAACAAATTAAGGTTCTTTATGGGATTCAGAAGTAACGAGGCTAATTCGCCTTAATAGAACGTTGCTTTAATTGACGTGGGGAAGGGGTTAGAGTTAGCTGCTCTCCTGTGTGTCTCAGAAGCTGTTTCTTGCTTTAAAAACGCAAATGTAACAACTCGGAGTTGCTAGACAACTCTGTCCTCTGAGAGGCCCTTTCCATGAGAAGCAGGCGCGGCCGCGGGGGTGTCACTGGCTGGGTGGCCAGGCGCCCGGCGCTCACACCGTCTGCCTGGCCCCCGACCAGCAACAGCACCTGATCGAGCTGATCCGCCAGCGGGAGACGGAGGCGGCGCTGGAGTTCGCGCAGACCCAGCTGGCCGAGCAGGGCGAGGAGAGCCGGGAGTGCCTGACCGAGATGGAGCGCACGCTGGCCCTGCTGGCCTTCGACAACCCCGAGGACTCGCCCTTCGGAGACCTGCTCAACATGATGCAGAGGCAGAAGGTGGGCGCCAGGCGGGAAGGGGGCTTCCGTCTGCATCCTCCACAGATGTTCTTGGGATTTCCAAAGAAACGGGGCAGTGGGTGGGTGGTGTCGAACGGGCCAGCGCTTCTGGCCGGGACACTGCTGGGAGGGCATCGGCTGTTCCCTAGCTTAGACTTCCATCGTGTCACACTAGGGGCCCAGGGCATCGCGACTATTACACGACAGTCAAGCCTCTTTGCACATTTTTCTTGTTTATCTGAGCCTTCTTCCTATATAGCTGGAGACTCGTAGAAACAGGTGTTTCAAGTACCTTTTGATTAAAAGCCCACAGTTGCTTCGGACACTTTGGGGCTCCCCGTTGCAGCCTCTGTGTTCCCTCCAGCGCTGTGGCTCCCCGGCTGCAGTGCTCCTTCGCCGCCACCCTCCGCTACCCTGGAAGGAGGGTGTCCTTGGGGTCCACCTCAGGTGTCGTCCTGGGGCTCGTCAGGATGGAACCGGTCCCACCCCCACCTTGGTCTGTCCTCTCTGCCAGTCCCCTCGTGCCCAGCTCCTGGCATGTCGCCGCCGTCCAGGCCAGATGCGACATCTGCTGACCACACCGTGAGCTCCTCTGGACAAGTAGCGTGTTTTACATCCTCTGGAGCGCCTGACAGTCACAGGCTTCGTGTTTGTTAAATAAGTAACCAGCTTCTCACGTAAAATTGGTTTCCAAGACGCATGAAATGCATCTTATGATGGACCCTTTTTGCGGGCGCTCTGCGTGTGTGGTGGTTTTTATTGGCTGCCTTTATTTTCTAGGTGTGGAGTGAAGTGAACCAAGCTGTCCTGGATTATGAAAATCGTGAGTCAACACCCAAGCTGGCAAAGTTACTGAAACTACTCCTTTGGGCTCAGAATGAGCTGGACCAGAAGAAAGTCAAATATCCCAAAATGACAGACCTCAGCAAAGGCGTGATCGAGGAGCCCAAGTAGAGTCTGGGCAGGGGCCCCATTTCACCGCCCGGGCCGGCAGAGCACCGTCTGGGACTGAAGATTTTTACGGCAGCAGAGAACTCTTTCCTCCCCCCTTTTACTTTGTTTTTTGACCCAGAATCTTTTCGAAAGGGAGAAGTAGCCCTTTTAAGTGCTGGAGAACGCGCAGCGAAAGACACCGTCTCTTCCTGCTGGCGAGGAAGGCTGGCGAGGACCGCATCATGGCCTGACCTCAGTGCTCTGGGCGTCTCGGCTCCCAAGGCGCCGCATCTTAGGGACACTGGTCCACCCGAGGCCCCCGCTCGGAGCATCTGGGCAGCACTGATGGCCGTCTTGCTCTCTGTTTGCGTCGAGGCAGGCAGCACGTCCTCACCCTCCCACGTCTCGGCTGGCCTTCGTGTAGAAGGATTTCCTTCCCCTCTTGGTTTTTGGTTTGTTTTTGTTTTTTCATAGGAAAGACTATATAAATTTGTAAATCCCAATTCAAAGACTTCTTTTGTGTGCGGGTCCTGAGTTTGATTTTTTTCCCTTTTGGTCTGGGTCGTGTGGCTTTGGGGGAGATAAGTGCGTGTGTGCGTGTGTATATGAGGGGCGGGCTGTGTGTTTTTTAATTTTTTAAATATATATTTTGGTGCTGTACGTGGTGAGAGACTCTTTCCTAGTGGCTCAATGAACCATCTCTCCTGGGCAGTTATGTTAAAAATAAAGGTTTCTCTTTCATTTCAAGAATGACCAAAATGGTCTCTCAAAAGTTTTAATCATCTCCAGCACACCTTTTGCTTCTGGGGCTGGCTTCCCCATGTGACGGCAGTGACACTGTCTAGTACCTACAGCCGGAGAGACGAGTGACTGCGCCGCGGCGTGTGCCGTGGTGTGTGCCGTGGCACAGTGGACTCTGTCACCTGCACTTCAGCATCTCTCACGCTGTCAGCCAGTTCTGTGCCTGTCCTGCTTCTGTGCCCTCACATCTGTCCCCTGCCCGGCACCCAGTGCGGTCGGTGATACCCAGATGCAGGCTCGGGTGTTGGGGTTTGTGGCAGGTGGCCCGGGGCGCCGGTGTTGGAAGGGGTTTTGTGGATTGTTGCAGAGCTGCCGGCCCCTGGGCAAGGCCGGTGGAGGTGGAGGTGGAAGGGGCCCCGGCGTGCGCAGCTCTTGGGGCTGGTGGCTCCTGTGTGTCCTCTGGTGGGAGCGCCCACGTGGCTGAGACTCAAGTGCTCCCTCGTCTGACCCCTGTGCAGGGTGGGCTGTGCTGGCACCCGGGCTCGATGGAGAGAAATGCCATTAGCAGCCAAATCTGGGGAGCCCATGGGCCTGGATGCACAGCGAGGCAGGTCCTCGGGGAGGTCGGGGGTCTGCCTCCGACGCCCCGAGTGTTTGTCCTGAAGCATCTGTGGCACCAGCTCTTCCCTCCACTTACCACTCACTTTCGACCTGCACTTGAGTCTGCGGGGTCACTGGTTTTCAGTGGGTACAGCTTCAGGCAGGATTTTCCTTCCCCAGGGGGTTGTGTAATTCAGTCACGGGTGCAAAGGCAAATAGACCACTCAGGCCCTAGACTGGCCCTTCATGCTGCCCTTTGGACCTTGTGAGGGTTGGGGGGGTGTCCTTTTCTTACCCCCAGAAGTGATGAGTTTCACCTCTTGGTCGTCAGCCTCAGGTGTGACCTTTCTGTATGATCGTTTTCTCTGAGGTTTGAGGATAAAAATAAGTTAGGGAGAAAGGGGGTTTTAATCTTCAGGTAATTAAGACTTAATACAGCAGAAGCTGGAAGAAAAATATTAGGGAAGTAGACATAAAACTACATTTTTTTAAAAGCACAAGGTAATTCAGCATATTCCTAATCCTTTATTATTGGTGTATATAAGATTGTTTATGTGCATAATTAATATATAATCAATTTGAAATATTTTTCAAAGGAGAGGGTTTGAGATGTACAGTAATGGGCAAGAATCCTCCATAAACTGTCAGGACCTGAATGGGGTTTGTCACGTGCATGAAATGTTAAATGCTTATGAGAAGTGTTGCTATTTTATTCACCAGTTAAGTCAGTGAGTGACTTGATGAGCCAGTGCTAAAACCCACGTGAGCTGGGTGCTGGCCAGACTCGGAGAATTCAGATGTTACTCTTCAGCTCTTTACCTTTTGTTTAAGGGGTTTAGTTCCTTCCCCATGGGCTGGAAATCTTCAAGGGGGCGGCTTTGCAGACTTCTCTGTTTCCTCTTTTTTGCAGTCTCTGTTTTTTCAGCAAGCAAACTACCTTAAGCCATTTCAAGGTAATGAACATTAAGTATGCTGATTTTTCTGCTTCGTCTCATTTGGATCTCGCTGTTGGTGTTTGTTAAAATGTAATGTTCTACCAGGGTAGTTTATTTCTTCTTTTTACACTTTCTGGTGGAAAGTGCCTTGAAATAAATAAAATGTGAGCATATTCTGGTACTCTGTGTTCCTGATGTTGTGAAGTCACATGAGGAATGACCCCTAGTCTGGATTCTTCCAGAGCACAGGGATTGTCGCAAAGCAAATGAGAGCTAATGTATTTTGCCATTTGAATTAAGTTTTCCAGTTTCTAGAAAAGGCAGCTGTTGGTTGGGACTGGTCCTGGCGTGGACTGAGATGCCGGGAGCAAGCCTGGGGGTCGCAGGGCTGGCTCCGCCGTCCAGCCAAGATGCCCTCTGAAGACAGACATGCAGAGAAAACGTGTGGAGGGCAGCTTTTCTAAAGCAGTGTGATGTCTGTACTTTCCCACTTATCTCTGCTGTTAGTTTGGAGGAGCGTGGCAGAACCAGGAGTTTCAGAGAGAATCATACACATTCTGTGTTAAAAGACACTGCCGTCCTCCAGATAACAGGGCAGGACTCCTTTCTGGGTGACTATTGCCAAGTCTCAGTCTGAACAAAAGACCAGATTAAAGGCGTCAGGTGTGGTGACTGCAGGCTGGGCTGCCCGTCCCCAGCCCCTGGACACCAAACGTGTTGTTCCTGACAGCGGGTATGTTTCCATTTCAGAAATACGTACTGCTCTTTCGGGTTTACGGTCCGTTGTACTGTTGGCAGCAGTCGCATGAGAGCCTGTGTAAAACAGTCACCCGCCCTAGCACTTGGTGCCCCTCTGATTCTGTCATTCCAGGCGATTCCCGGGGCGCATGCGTGCAGCGCCCACAACATCTTCTGAAAAACGCAGAACAGGTTGCCTTTGCTGCCTTTTCTTAATTTCATAGTAAAAGTTTGCACATTTTTCTCAGAGTGGTCGTCTGAAAGCTCTCCCCCCGCCGCCCCCCGCTGACAACGTTCTAATAAGAACAAAGAACTCCGCGCCACACTAACACATTTGTATGTAGACCTGGAAGGGTGGGGGAACTTTGGCTCCTGTGCGTCTGTGCTTTGCTGTGGCTCCATCCCCACTCTGAAACCTGCCGTCTGCTCTTCTGCACGGGCACCTCATTTCAGTTTTGTGAAGGAGATGGAGCTAGTCGGGCTGCCCACCGCATGACTTTCAGCTGCATTGGAACATTCTAAGTAATTTTTTTGTGACGTATGAAATTTCCAAACCTTCAAAGAAGAAGGGCTGCTCCAGCAAGCCCGGGGCCGCCGCCGTGGTGCCCGTGCTGGCGTCCAGCGGGGCGGGTTCCCTAGCACCCTCTGTGGAAGGCCAGTGCGGGACCCTGGACGCAGCCGGAGGGCGATGGGCGGGGTGCAGAGTGCGGCCCCGTGCCGGGCACACGCAGGGGTGTCGGCGCTGGTGGCGTTGGGGACAGGAAAGGAGGGCCCTCCCCCGTCGCTGATCCACGGCAGGGACCTCTCCTGCCTCGCAGGGGCGGCCAGGTGGCCCTTGGCGATGCCCCCGAGCCCTTGGCTCTGTGCTCACCTCGCCCAGGGTGCTCGGTAGGGGCTGGTCCTGGCACAGGGCCTGCCCGTCCTGGAGGCTGTGCCTTAGCACCGAGATATGCCGTCGAGGCTCTCCCTTCCCTGTGGTGGTTTACTTACGTAGACGTCGGGCACGGGGTTCGAGTGGGCGACATGGGGCTCGGGTTGTCTGCGGTTTGGAAGTCTCCCAGCTGGAAGGCCAGGTTCACGGTCACATCCGACCGTGGCACAGAAGGAAGTCTGCCGGGCTCGTTTACCCCCAGCTCTGACCAAGTGGAGCAGCGACTGGAGGTGAGCAGATCTTGCCCGCGTGAACCTTTCCGAGCGGCTGCGTTTTCCCCACGTCCGATGCCTGTGCAGCAGCAGGCTCACTGCAGCACGAGGCTGAGACCCTGGCGCGCCTTTGGAGCCGGGGACGCGCCTGGCCGCCGGGACCCCGAGGCGCTCTGCGTGTTTGGGCTGCACGTAAGCTTAGTCACCGGAGAGGCCGGAGGGACGTCTCCTCCTCCGGTCGTGGCTCCCGCTCTCCGCAGATTCGGCCGCGGGCCCTGTCCCATGAGGTTTTCTCCCCCACAGGTCGTGGTGTCTTACAGTCACACTAATTTTACCAGCTGGCTTCCGCAAGTGAAGCCAGCCCAGCCGTCACGGAGGATGCCACGCCGGGGCTGGAGGGGCGGGAAGGGAGGTGGTGGGCGGTCAGCCGGAAGCCTGGAAGGCCATTGACCACCCTGACCAGGGTGAGGGGACGGGGCGCTGGCCTCTGCTTGGCCACAGACTCGTGGGACTGGTGAGTCCTTAATCTCTGGGTGTTCTGTTGTATCCTGAGCGTAAAACAGAAGTGTTGAACAGCAGTGTTTGTAAGATTCAAATAATGACCTCACCAGCACTTTGTCCCCACTTCCTGTCTCCCCCTCCTCACCCGGCTGGGCTCCCTGCGGTCCTGGAGCTGGCCCTGGGCCTCCGCCCGCCCTGCCCGCACGCCTCCTCCTTCCCTGCTCTCAAACTTGACTCGTATGTCTTTCTGGGGACGCCTCTCAGCCCGTCCCATGGCAGAAGCCACCCTTCCCTGCCCCACTTAGTCTCCTTTTTGTGTTTCGTCTACACGCCCCGGAACGTCAGTTCCAGGAGGAGAGGGGCTTTGGGTAGGCAAATGACAAATGCCCCCCACAGTGTGGCTCTAGGTCTGTATGTAAAATCATCAGCAAAGAGCCTCGGGCAGTGGGTGAGAGTGAACTGCCAGGAGGAGGGTGCGGTACTATCGTAGCTGAGCTGAACAATGATTCTCACACTTTTCCGAGTCGTGGGCTCTTTGGGGGAATGCACCTCTCTCCAACACCATCCCTCTGCCCGTTGAGCGTCGTATGGATGGAAGAACAGCAGTTCGTTTGGCAAGCGTACATGGAGCAGGGCGGGGGAGACCCAGGCCCGAGGTGTAGGTTCGGAGGTTTCCCTCCTGGTGGGACGTGGCCACGTTCGCCAGGTTGCCGTGTGGAGGATGGATTGAGGGGGTAGCAGGTGGAGGGGGCGTTGCAGGGTGAAGAGGGGGCAGCTGGCGGAAGCAGAATCGCCCAGAAACCCACCTGCTTCCTATGTGTCCCAACGGTCACAGCCTCTCCGTGCTGGCTGTGCGCTGCACGTGGGCGTGAAGCCTTCTGAGGTCAGGTGGAGTCCTGAGAGTGAGGACCCACAGGACTCAGCGCGGGACCCGGCACGTGTCCGTACTCGGCACACTCAGCCCCCCGCCCCCCGCCCCCGCGAGCGCTGGGCCGCCCAGGGTCACAGGGCTGGAGCCCACCTTCAAAGATCCATTTTAAAAATTGGTTCCCCTTGAGTCTTGCTGTCCTTGCACAGGTGAGACTACCCCGAGCTGTCACCTGATGCACAGGCAGCCCTGTGAGGTGAGGACCACCCCACCCCACCTCCATTTGTGGATGTGCGCGCAGGCTGCCCTGCCAGCAACGTGTCCGGGCTGGGATCACTTCGGCTCAGCCCCTCCAAAGCCCCATCCTTCCTGCCGCCTGCAGGGGAAGTGCCCGCGCCATCCCGAACTTCCGCGACCGGCAGCGAGGAGGCCCCGGGGCGCGAGGGTCTGACCCGCCCACCCACGGGAGCGCCAGGCCTGGCCTTTCCGACAGAGTGAGCGGGGCGGAGACCCAAGTTGCGCGCCCCGCCCCGCCCGCCGCGGTGGCCGTCCGGGGGCGACACGTCCTGGGAGTACGCCGGACGGAAGCCGCCGCTGGGACTGACACGTGGACTTGGGCGGCGCTGCCCGGTGGGTCGGCCGGGCGGGAGCGGCCCCAGACACCCTGTGCCCGCGCCGTCTGCGCCTGATGCAGCCAGCCCCGGAGGAGGCCCGCAGGGACGCGGCCGAAGACGCCCAGTGGTCCAGGTGGGGCCTCGCGGTGGGGGGGGGGGGGGCTGGGGGCGGGGCGGCGGTCAGGGGAGGGAGCGGGCATCCTGGGCAGAGACGGCTCCCTGCTGCCCCGCACCTTTGCTCTGCCTGGGGGGCCTTACACCTCCACGCCTCCCGCCTTCCATCCAGGGCCAGTGCCACCCACCACCCACCCAGAGCCCCCTGCACTCTCTCCAGGCTGCCCCGGTCCCGGGGGTGGTGCGAGCAGTGTCTTGTCCTGGGGGGCCTGCCTGGCTGGGCGGGGTGGCTCCCAGGCATGGCCTCCCCACCCCCCAGGACTGCACCTGTTGACAGGCCCCAGCTCCAACCTGTGACCACCCACTGAGTGCCACATGTGCAGGCAGGCAGTGGGCTGGGGGGGGGTTGGGGGGGCCACGCCGGCATCTGCAGCAGTTGGCTGAGCCTTGCCATCGTCGTGTGCCAGAGATGTGATGCCAACAAGGTCCCCGCGGGGGTGTCGGTTGTGGGGGAGGAAGAGCCCGGGCAGGTCACCCCCTTCCACTGCCGGGTGCAGAAGGCCCTGGGACAGGGATCTGCTCACCAGCACGACTCACACAGCGGCCAGGAACGAGAGGCGAGCCCTCAGAGCAGCCCCCAGGCCACCCGTGGCTCAGAGCTCCCTCCGGTCCTCCAGTGGACCCCAGGCCTGTCCACCTCCAGCTCCGAGTCCCCGGGGGCCTGCCCTGCTGCCTGCGGGACCCGCCTCTCAGAGCTGGTTACAGGAAGGCCTCAGAAGCCAGAAGGCTCCCTTGGGACAGGGCCCGGTGAGGGCGGGAGCCCCAAAGCCCAAATCACAGCATGGGGTCTCCTTGCCAGGTGCCCAGGAGGGCGACAGGCATGCGGGCATGCCCGACTGGGGAGCGCCCTGCGGCCTGCCTCTGCTCCCTTGCTGTCTCCCCACCCTGCTCCTTGTCGAGGCGAGGCCCCGCTGAACCAGGTGGCAGGCGGCTCTGCAGCCAGCTGGGCAGAGGGCCGGGACCTCTAAAGAATATTTTGCAAACTTCCCTCTTGGTTATGCTTTAACGGATCTGGATCTGGCTGGCTTTGCCTTCACCACCTCCCTCCCTGCCCAGTTTAGAAAGGAGCACCTGCAGGTGGGGTAGCGGGGGTCCTGGGTGGAGTGGGGCTCAGTGGGAAAAGGTGTTTCACAGCCCCGAGTGGCTAGAGGTGATGAGAATCGTGACAAGGGCGCCCGTGGGCGGCTGCTGCCATGTGGATGACCCCCGAGGCAGGGCCACTCCCCAGGGACGTCCCAGCCGGGCGTCGGCAGCCTTGGGCCCACACGTTCTCTCTGGCGGTTGCCCTCTGCCCCTGCTTGCCCTCTGCCCCCAGCACCGATGCATTTCCCTTTTCTGAATCGAGGGTCCAAGTGACCTTGTGTTTGCTCAGCCGTGGGTGCTTCTCTTGCACAGGGGCCATTTGCAGGATGCAGAAGGTTCTAGAAGGTTCACAGGAAGCACCCTGAAGAGCTGGGGGCTCAGACCCGAGGCTCGGGAGTGGGCAGAGCGGGCTGGAGGCAGGTCTTCAGGCCTTTTGTGGCCAATTCTGCCATGACCTTCCGTGTTCCTAGCAAGCCCGTCCGCAGGTCCAGGATTCTGCGTCTGGCGTCCTAATCGGGCCTCCGGCAGCTGGCCGTGTCTGGGTCACCCCCTCCAGCCAGGCCTCCAGCTGGCCTGTTCTGTGTCCCCAGCAGCTGTGGAGGACATCCCTTTGCCCGCCCAGTGGCACTGCCCGCCAGCTCAGGGCCAGGGCTGCGGGGGCCTCCGGGGCCCAGGGAGGAAGCACACAGCACCTGGCCCCCCAGCTCCAGAGGGGGTCCCATGCCAGCGCCTTAAACTCAGAGTGGGCTGGTTGCCTGAAAGATGATGGGCCCTTCTTGACCTCCCAGGGCCACAAGGAGGCGGGGGGCAGCGCCGTATTCTCGGTGCCCTGCCAACCTTCCAGAGCAGGTCAGTCTCATCTGGCTTTCCCCTGTTTCTAACTGGACTTCCCACCCAGAAAGCAAACAGAGCCAGGCTCCCAGGGTGCCGGCACAGTGCATCCGAGGGAGGGGCAGATGCCGGGGACGCGGTCCCAACTGCGCGCAGGTGACCCTCCGCCGCTCTGACCACATAAAGGAATAAAACTTCCTTTTAAAGGCAACTTCGGGCTGTGGCTGTTCGTGGGGAGTTGAAAGCCTTGCTCCCCAGCCCCTGTCGCTCCCCTTGTGCACCAACCTGTGTGTGTGTGCTTGCCGAGGGCTCGCCTGCAGGGCCGTGTAGGTGGCCCTGGACGGAGGCCAGGCAGGGCTGGGCTCATGAGTCTTCTGCTGGCTCCATCCGGGTGGGCCCGGGTGGCCGGCTGGGCTGGCCTTGGTGGGCAGTTTGGACGGTGCCTCCCGCTAGGCCTGGTGGGATGTTTGCTCAGAGGGAGCTGTGTCCGCGAAGGCCTGAAGTGCTGGGCTGGGAAACGGGGGGCAAGAGGGTGGACTGAGGGTATCATTCCCACGGTTGGAGCCGCGGAGGAGACGGGCCCTGAGCCCCCAGGGGTCGCATGTCATAAACTCAGACATTGATTGAGCCGGTGCCTCCTGGGGGCTCGCTGGCCTGGCAGAGCCCCCGCCCCGCCCCTCACAGTCTCTGGTTCTGTAAAGGAAACTAGCATCTGGGACCACCAGGCCCCGGGTGAGTCCGCGAGCTGCCCCGTGGGGTTCCGCCCCCTCCCTCCGCCTTAGCCTCTCCAGGGGGGAGGTCACCGAGACCTGCCGCATGCGCTGTGCTACCGTCGTCCTCACCGCCTTGGCTTCTGAGTCATTCCAGGCACACTTTACGAACCAGGAAGGAGGGTGGGGGCATGATGGCCCCTCCCTCGTCACTGAGGGTCACTGGGCAGTTTCCGAAGGGAGCAGCCCCCCAGCCTCGGCCGAGGCACGGTCCAGCGGCCGGCTCCTGGAACTGCAGAATGGCAGGCTTTCCAGCACGGGACATTATTTCCCACTGGACTCATATAGGAAGTTCTAATATAAAAAGCAACTCGTCCAAGAGTGCTGCCTGGGAGCCCCACCCATGGCACCCCTCCGGGCACCCAGAGACCCAGTTTGAAATCCGTGGTCCAGCGCACATGGGGAAACTGAGGCACAGGGAAGGGCGGGTTTCCCCGAGTCAGGCCAGGGCCCAGAACGGCACCCAAGTCTCTCCTCCGGGAGAGATGGTCACCACATCAGACCACACACATCACTGAGGGCTGCAGAGCACTTTGGACTGTAATTCCCAAACTCCAAGCCAGGCGCCGCCCACAAACACGGCTCTGTCTGGGGACAGCAGGCTGGGCTCATTCACCCCAAACCCCCCGAGGGAGGGGCTCGAGCCTGGAATCAGCTGTCTCCGCTGGTGGGATTGCCAGACGCTGCAGCCTCTGGGGGGCAACAGCTCCCCGGCTGTGAGGGCAGCAGCGGGGACAGGGAGGGCCTCTGCAGGCCTGAGACACGGGGAAGGCTCCCCGACTCGCTCCCCGGACTGTGGAAAAGTACACTGATGTGCCAGGGGGAGTGGAGCTGGGGGAGGTGCCCGTGGAGGAGGGGGACACTGGTGCCAGGCCTCCCCCAACCCGCTGGCCAGTCGACAGCTCCTTGTTGGGGCTCCAGGAACTGGTGGGTCACCTTGCTGCTCACTGACCCGAGAAGGAGCTGGGCATCAGGGACATGAGCCCGTCTTCACCCAGGAAACTGAAACTCGGGAGGCTGGCGGACGGGCTCCATGTGCCACCACCCACCCCCCGCCCCGGCTGTGACCAGGTCCAGGACAGCAGCTCCTTCCTGCCCGGAAACTTTCCCCCAGCGCCAGGGGTCCGGGGTCCACCCTGCCAGGAGGAGGGCGCTGGCCAGAGGGGGTGGGGGGCAGCCCCGCTTCGCTGCTGGCCCAGCGGTCCTGCCCTGGAGATAATGGACACGGCCATCGCGCCCACTTATCAGGTCCCTGGTACGGGTGCTGCCTGCCAGCGGGCAAGATCCTCAGGGCCTCCGAGGTCTCTCACCCCCGGGAGGCGTGCAGGCGAGGGCTCCGGCCCTCCCCGGGGTGGTCCTGGCCTCACCCTGGACTGTCCCCCCAGAGTCGGCTCACAGCCCGAGCCTGGGTGGGGCCCACAGGCAGGGGACCTGCCCGTGTCCGCAGGTGGAGTCCAAGCTTCCACTGCCCTGGGCCCCATTGGCTGTTCTTTGCACGTGCCCGGCCGGCTGGGGGAGCCCCCGCCAGGTCCAGACAGGGGTCCAAAGGGGTTTTGGGGAGCGAGGGTGAGACTCCAGCGTCCTGGCTCACCCGCCAGGTGAGAGACATCCTTCCCTCTGTTCTGAGAACCGCCCGTGCGGCTCCTGCCGGCCTCACCTTCCTGGACACCTGCCCAGTGGCCTCCCCAAGGCCGTACAGCACTAATGCCTCGGGCCGCTTCGGGCTTGGAGCCCCTGCCCGGTGCCTTCCCCACAGCCTGAGCTTCTTCCCTTCGTGCGTCTCACGCCACCAGCCCCCTCCCCACCCCGGGGGGAACCCTTGCCCCAGTTGGGCAGGTGGGTCCAGGTGCAGGCAGGACCCCCAAGACCCCACTGAGACTCTGCAAGGCCTGTCCACTCTCGCGACCCACCACCCCCCAGTTGTGGCCCCCACCCTCAGGGGACGTCCCCGCCCTGTGCAAAGACATCGCAAGTCACTAGTGCTCCCCCTCCTCCAGGCCATCCCCCACTGGGCCCCCCCGCCCCACCACCTGCACAAAGAGCACTGTGTCTCCTCTCTCTCTTTTTCGTTAAAAAAACCACCAATCCCCCCTCCCCAAACTTTGTCTTTTAGGACAGTTCTAGATTTACAGAGCTACCGCAAAGGCAATACATACTGCCACACGCTCCACACCAGTGTCCCCCATTCACGTCCTAGGTCAGTGTCCATCTGTCCCCATCAGTGCTGGACCGCCGTGGGCAGTACTGCTACCGAAGCCCATGCTGTGCTCGGGTTCTGCACTTTCCCCCGATGTCCCAGGACCCCACCCAGGGTCCCACAGGCACTTGAGTCTCCTGGGCTCCTCCAGGCTCTGGCAGTTTCTGACTTCCTGGTTTGGTGACTGACAGTCGAGGGTGCTGGCCAGGAGTTTTGGGGACCGTATGGACTTGGTCTGGCAACCTTCCCAGGTGGCCAGGGCTGCCTCACTGCTGCCCAGGCTCCTCCCAGGGCCTGCCTGCCCCAAGGTGGTCTGCTGGGCAGACCCAGCTCTCCTGGAGACCCTGCGGGGGCCCGTGGTGCTGTGGTACCCTCCCTTTCTGCCGCGGCTGGGGTCCTCTTGCCCAGCCCATCGCCCCCTTGGCCGGTTACCCGCTGTCAGCCTGGCTGCCTTCCTGGGCCTTTGGTCCATGGAAACTGAGAGCCCGGGTCCCGGAGAGCAGCACCTCCCCAGCTACGGCTATTCAGCCTGCCCTGCGACGGCCACCCGGGCGCTCCCACCTCTGCTGCTTGAGGGACCCCGTGCATCGTTTTTTGTGTCTGCCCGTTTCTCCCAGGAGTCACCAGACATGAGCAGGTGGACGTTTGAGAGGTGGCCGAGGTGCCCCATCCAACAGCCTCTCCTGGGCCTGACCGGGCCCTTCTCTCCCCAGACCCGAGTGCCAGGTGTGGACAGGGGCGCTGCTTCTGGGGACATGCCTGCTGTACTGCGCCCGCGCCAGCATGCCCGTCTGTGCCGCCACCATGAGCCAGGACTTCGGCTGGAACAAGAAAGAGGCCGGTGTCGTGCTCAGCAGCTTCTTCTGGGGCTACTGCCTGACTCAGGTGGTGGGTGGCCACCTGGGGGACCGGTAACCCCTCCCCCCGCTGCAGGGCTGGGGGAGGTGGCTCCTAGGAAGGGAATGGGGGGGAGGCCCCCCCCACAGCAAGACGGGGGCTGGGAGACCCGAGGTCCGTGCAGGGGTGGGCTGGGGCCGGCGCTCAGCTCGTCTTGGGTGCTTGGTTCCCTGGGGAGCAACCGGCATCCACCGAGGCAGCTCTGGGGCCCGTGGGGACAGAGGGACCAGGCTGTACCCTGCGCGCTCAGCCTCGGCCTCCTCTGCAGAGGGGATATGGCTGCAGTGCCCACCCCGGAGGGCAGCTCCAAGCGACGGATGGCGCCGGCCCCCTCCCCGGGTTCCTCCACGGTAGGGTCTCCTGGTCCGGCCTGCAGCCCAGCCGCACAGCTCCCCACCACTGCCCTCTTGTGCCCCGTGCAGGATCGGGGGTGAGAAGGTCATCCTGCTGTCGGCTTCCGCCTGGGGTTTCATCACCGCCGTCACCCCGCTGCTCTCCCACCTCGGCAACGCCCACCTGGCCTTCATGACCTTCTCTCGCGTCCTCACGGGCTTGCTCCAAGGTAGGGGGGCTGCAGGGGGCTGCAGGGGGCTGCCCGCATTGGACCTCTGGCCCACGCGCCGCAGAGCAAGGGGAGTGTGTGCACGGGGGTGTGTGCACACACATGCATGTGCATGTGTACCTGTGTGCACGGGCGCGTGTTCAGGTGGGTGCTCATGGGCGTGCACGTGTGTCCTCGTGTGTGCCCCTGCGTGTGGTGTGCCTCAGATCAGAGCGGGTGCATCAGTGCTGCAGCGCTGCTGCTGCTGAGGTCATGGGCTCTCCTGCCTGGCAGGCGGACAGCTCGGGCCGTCCCCGCTGGCGGGCTGCCGGCTCTCGGCTTCACTTCCCTGCACCGGGGTTTGTTTGTGCTTCGATGCCGTCGCGCCCAAGGCACTTTCCGTGTCTAGATCCACTTTACAGTCTGGCTGGCACGTTTTAATGTCACGTGTCCTCCTCTGCCAAAACTTCCGCTCCAGGGATCTGGTGTCAGCCAGGTTGCCACGCGGCACCGTCGGCTCCACCAGCCGCATGGTGGGCACGTGCCCAGTTTCTGTGTGCTGCCAGTCGGAGGCCACACCCGCGCTGGCCGGGCCAGCAGGCTGAGGGGATGCCAGCTTTCCCAAGCCCCCCGCTCTCATTCTTTGGGGATATTACACTTCTGAAGAGAGCCCCCCTCGAAGATCTCCGGCGGCCTGGGGGAGCTGGTGGCAGGGGCGCACGCCCACCCTCCAGGGAGTGGGACAGCCTTCTGAGCTGCCCTACACCAGCCTGGCATCTGACAGCATCCGTCCACTGGACGTGACCCCTTCCTCACCACACCTCCCCACTTCCCAGAGCTCTGGTAGGGCGTGGGCCTCTAGCCCGTACCCCCAGGACCCCAGATGTACATCCTGGAATTGGCCTCTGCCTGTTTGCTGATCAGCCCCGCCGGGCCGGCCCACAGGTGGTCCTGGTGGTCCAGGCAGCCCAGCGCCTGCGCTCCTTTGAATTCACCCCACGTGCTCCCCACATGGTGTGAGCAGGGGCCCGGGGCCCCAAAGGGAAGGCAGGGACCAAGTCCTGTCCCTATGTGCCCTGGCCTCTGAGCTTCCCCAGGTGCTTTTGGAGAAAAGCACAGTGTAACGAGCAAGAGCTGCAGTCGCCAATGCAGTTTTTTTTTTTTTTTTAAAACTAGATTTTAAAATAATTATAGTTTTACAGGAAGTTACAGTGAAATGTACAGGGCGGTCCCGAGCTCCCTCCCCCACCTCTGTGTGGTGACATCTCACGTAGCTACAGGGCAATGTCACATCCAGGACCTGGCAGTGCAGTTCCACGGGGCCGTTCAGGTCTCACCGACGTACAAGCACCGTGTGTGTCAGTGTGTGTGCGTGTGCACTTGTCACTTGTCACCTGTGTGTGTGCTTCTGCATGTTGGTGCCAGGACTCTGGAGCCGTGTGGCTCTGGGAGCTGGCATGACAGTGGAGGAGCGCCAGCTTGGGCCCAGAAGTCCCCCTGCAGCCGTCCTGGTGGCAGGACCTCGAGCGAACCCCCCGCTCCCCAAGCTGAGCGTCTCCTTAGCTGAGTGTTGGGAAAAGCCCAGCCCTGCTGGTCCCTGGGGGTGACAGCGGGAGGAAGGAGACCCGGGCTTGAATAATCACCGAAGGCCCCGCAGAGCTTCCAGCCCGTGTCTCACCCCTCCGCCGGCCACCCTGGCGGGGCCCACGGACCAGCTTGGGACACAGCTCCACGCGGGCCTCTGCCTTCTCTGCCGCCCCAGGGGTTTACTTCCCTGCGCTGACCAGCCTGCTGTCCCAGAAGGTGCGGGAGAGCGAGCGAGCCTTCACCTACAGCACCGTGGGGGCCGGCTCCCAGTTTGGGTGAGTCCCGGCCTGGGGGGTGCCGAGCCGGGGCGGGGCGGTGTGGGGAGGCGAAGGGCGTGTGCCTGGCAGAGCGCCTCGGTGCGTCTGGTGGGGACAGGCCACGTGCACATCTGGGACAGGGTGACACAGGTCTGGTGACTCTGTGCTCTGGGAGGCACTTGCCACCCCCCGTCTCTGTGCACGCTCGGTCCCTCTTGGGCCAGCGGCAGGTGACCAGAGCTTTGGGGCTCTGGCACATGGGCTGGGGTGTTAAGTTCCCTTCCACCTGTGCTGACAGAACTGGATGGGGTGCCCGTCCAGATGGGGGGGGGGTGGCCTGCGTTCGCCCCAGAGGGTACCCGTCACGGTCCAGACGTGAAAGGTCCAGACCTGTGCCCCTCCCCACTGCACCCCCCAGAGCGCCAGACCCTCCGTGGGGCGACCGCACTGGGGCTGGAAGGACGTCTTGCTGTCCTATCGGGGCTTCACGACCCCCGGGCTCAGGGCCCTCATGTTACTGCTACCGAGGTCCAGGCAGAATGCAGAGGGGTGAGGGGTGCCTACTGGGGGGCTGGGAGTGGCCCAGATAGAAACCCAGGGGGCCCAGTGACATGTGAATTTCAGAGAAGCAATATACGGACAGGAGAGTTTCATTGTTTATCTGAAATCCCATCTCGCTGGGTGACCTGGGCCTTCCGGGCAGCGGGTGGGGTGCAGGGGAGGTACAGGGAGAGACTGTGCCCACCCCCTCCCCGCAGGTGGGGAAAGGGAGGCTCAGAGCGGAGGCCTCCCGCCACTGGCCTTGGGGGAAAACTTTCTCCTTCTTTCTTCTTTAACTGTCTCCTGGCCAAGCCTCAGCAGGTGGGGGGCAGCTGGGGGGTAGCCTCTGAACACACAGGCCAGCCTAGGGGAGGGGTGGCCCCAAGGGCATATTTGGGACAATAGCATCGGCAGGACATGGGGAGGCGTTTGGGTTGGGTGGTTGTTTTTGCATTTTGAAATCTTTTTGAAATTTCATCCTCTCCGAAATGAGCAGCTGAAAACCGCGAGGAGGTCTTATGTTTCAGCATGTTCTTGTCACCGCTGTCTTCTCGTTGCCTTTTTCATTTTAAAAGGATCCACACACAACTGTAGGCCAACTGGGAGGCCTAGTAAGGAGACACTAGGGCAACACAGGACCCCTGTGCCACGTCACGGCTGCCACGTCCACGCTGGCCCCCGTGGCACCGAGAGTCCCCGGAAAGCTTGCATCTGTCTTAAAAAAATGCACAACATGAGAGTTGCGGGTTAAGTTTGATTTGGGGCAAAATGAAGGCTGCAGCCCGGGAGACAGCATTTCAGAGAACCTGCTCCCAGGAGGTGAGGGGAGGAGCCAGGATATAGAGGAGTTTGGCAGCAAAAGGGCAGGTAATGGTCAAAAAATTATTGTTAATTAAAGAAAACCCGATCTCTCAAGTTTAGTGATTTAGCACTTTTCTATGTCTGGGAAGATGCAAGAGTCTGGGCTCACTGAAATCATTCCTTTGATGTGCACCTCAGCTCTCTGGGGCCAGTGTCCTGTATTTTCACATCCTGAGTTTCCGCAGGGCTCACCACAGGGAGTGACTGCAGTCTGACGGCAGGTATTCTTTTCAGCCCTGAGTTTCCTCAGGGCTCACCGGCTCACGTTGGAGGGCTGCAATCGTTGATGACTGTGACATCCTTTGTTTGTTGATATGGCAGGAAATATTCCATTTATCACATCCCTAGCAAGCTGCGGGGGGACCAGCCTTCCGGGCAGTTGCCTCACAGGGGATAGAAATGCCCTCTTTTCTAGGGACTCAGCTCATCCGGGGTGGGGGTCTCGGAGACGTCTCCGAGCCCCAGTGAAGCGAGGGTCCCAGCCACGCCCCTCCCTGTCGTTCCAGGACGCTGGTGACGGGGGCCGTGGGCTCCCTGCTCCTGGACTGGTACGGCTGGCCGAGCGTCTTCTATTTCTCGGGTGGGCTCACCCTGCTGTGGGTGTGTTACGTGTACAGGTGTCTGCTGGGTGAGAAAGGTACGCGCTGCTGCCCGGGAAGGGCGGGGGCCCTGGCGCCTTGTCCCCTCCAGCGAGCGGCCACCGAACCCCCAAGGGCAGGCCAGCTCGGGGACCCCAGGATCCCCTAGGTAGAGCCTCACAGAAGACGCCCACTCCCGGAGTCTCAGCCGGCTACGGTCAAGTCTGGTGTGAGAGTCGCTGGGTGAACGCAGACGTGCAGGGGCTGCCCAGCCAGCAGAGGCAGATTGCAGGGGTAGAGGTGGCTCCCGGTGACAGGAGTGGGGCCTGGAGGGTTTGAGGACTCAGGGGACAGATGGCCAACACTACTGTCCACCCTCGAAGGCAGATGCTGCCGACCCCAGGCTCTGGCGGAGAGGACAGGATGGCCCCCAGGCGCAGCTGGGGACCCACGAGCCGCCCCCAGCTTCTGGCCTGTGGCGGCAGAGCCGTCCACCCTCTTTGAATGGCTTTTACGTGGAGATGCCTTGCCCTTCAGATCTCATCCTGGCCTTGGGCGTCCTGGCGCAGGGCCTGCCGGTGTCCAGACACACCAAGGTGCCCTGGAGACAGCTCTTCCGAAAGCCTTCTGTCTGGTGAGCCGGGCTGCTGCGGGGATGGGGTTTGGGGCCCTGGGGCCCTCGGCCGCAGGGCGAGCGGCCCACGCGGGGGCGGCTCCACTCTGGGCTCCGCGCCCTCAGGCCCCTGGCTGCCCGGGTGTGGGGAGGGGGCTGGGGGGTGTGGACCCTGAGCCTGGCCCCCGCCCCCCCAGGGCAGCCATCATCTCCCAGCTCTCGGCGGCCTGCTCCTTCTTCATCCTCCTTTCCTGGCTGCCGACCTTCTTTAAGGAGACCTTCCCCGGCTCCAAGGTGGGTTGGCCGTGGGTTGGCCGCGGCAGCTCGCAGGGTTGGGGGGCGCCGCGAAGCACATGCAGAGGGGCCCTGGGTTCCTTCTGCTGAGCTCTGGCGGTTCTGACGCCTCTCGGCTCAGCGCCCGCACCTGGGTGCACGCAGGAGAGGCCCAGCTGCTGCCCCGGCTGCCCGCCCGTCTGCGGACAGTCCTTCCGGGGGGGGGGCACGCAGGGGCCGTGATGTGGGCACAGATGTCACCTGCTGGTCAGCCTGGCTGACTGCACCCCGGCCGCCCAGCCACCCTCCCAATTCTGGTGACCAGGACCCCCTGGCTGACTGCACCCCGGCCGCCCGGCCACCCTCCCAATTCTGGTGACCAGGACCCCCTGGCTGCACACTCTGGGCGGGGTGCGGCCCCCCAGCTCTGCCCCCCGGGTGTGGGGAGCCATGAGGGAGGTTCTGCCTGCAGGGGTGACAGTGCTCGAGGGCCCGGCGCTCAGTCAATGTCGGGGATGAGTTAGGATCTCGGAGGCCCAGCCTGTGGGCAGAGAGCCTGGTGGGCAGTGGTGGGCGTGGGCAGCCGCCTGGCCTGTTCGTCCTCTCCCCGTGGTCACGCACCTGCCCTGGCGGCCTCTGAGGCCCCTGCACCCTCCTCCCTGCAGGGCTGGGTCTTCAACGTGGTGCCCTGGCTGGTGGCCATTCCTGCCAGTCTGTTCAGCGGGCTTCTCTCAGACCGTCTCATCAATCAGGGTGAGCCCTGGGGGAGGGGCCGGTCAGGGAGCCATGCCTGGGCCTTGCCTCACTTTGGGGGGCGGAGAGGCACCCCTCCTGGGGTGCACCTCTAGCGATGGGACGAGGCCACGCCCCCGAGGACCAGGCCGTGAGAGTGGGACCCCTGGCGCTTAGAGACAGCCAGGTGGGCCCGTGGAGCCCGGCTCCCGGCCTGACTCTGCTGATGACTGCCTCCAGCTTGTCACCTCCCAGCCTGTTTCCCCATGAGGGGACATTGGGACACAGTCACACTGCGACGGTGTAATTCCTCCACCCGGGGGCTGGACACAGCCCCCAAGCCTCTTCAGAGGAGGAAAGGGCACCTGGTGAGGTCAAAGGTCTCAGGCCTGAGACCCGAGTGCACACGCTCCGAGGATGACCGTCCCGCAGACACGTGCGCTCCCCGCGACCCTGCACTGCGTGTCCTTAAACGTCAGTCTTGTCCTAGTTACAGAAGAACCACCCACTCATTGTGGAAAAATTAGAAAATTGGTAGAAACACAAAGAAAGCACTTTGTAACCATAGAGTGTCCTTCCTCAGGTGCGTCTGCCAGGCCTCGGCCTTGGGAACCCTCTAAGTGCACATGCACTCACACACGTGTGTGCACGGCTCACGGTGATGCAGGCTGCCCCACCTCGAGCCCAGCCCGGCCCTCCTCTCCCCGCTCCCTCCCCGCGGCTGTGAGGGTGGGACCCACTCTGGGTGCCGTCTGGGAATGGGACAGCACAGATGGGCTGACAGGATGTCTCCTGGTCTCCCCGTCTAGGTTACAGGACCATCACTGTGCGGAAGTTCATGCAGGTAGCAGGGTCGTGGGACGGCTCTCTCCCTCCGGACATCCCTGTTTTGTTCCCGGGGCCCCTGACCTAGAAGGGGGCTGGTGTGGCACAGTGGCTGGAGGGCACCGTGGGTCAGTGCTGGGGACAGGTTTGGCTGACCTGAGGCCCTTGCCTGAGTCCTGGTGCCCATTTTGGGGCCCGGGTCGGCTCACGTCGAATGGGCTACGACCAGCAGGGCCCAGATCACTCGTGCAGCCTCGTCCCAGCGGCCTCCAGGCAGGCCCCAGCCCGGGAGGGGTCCCCACCGACCCTCGTGCAGCGTGGCCCAGGCAGCCCAGGAAGGGGCGAGACCCCCACCCCGTCCCCACTCGTCTCTCCCGCAGGTGATGGGCCTCGGCCTGTCCAGCGTTTTTGCCCTGTGTTTGGGCCACACCTCAAGCTTTTGTAAGTCTGTGGTCTTTGCATCGGCCTCCATCGGCCTCCAGACCTTCAACCACAGGTAAGGGCCAGGTACCTCGTCCACCAGAGCCGCCCACGCTGCCTTTGGGCTCCTGGGTCCTGGGCCCCTGGCTCGGGGCGCACATGGAGGGCGGGCGCATGGCAGGCCCCCACGAGTGAGCCACGAGGTGAAGGGCAGTCAGGGTACCAAGCTGGCGAGGACCTGGGCCTTTTGGGAAAACAGAACGGGTGCTTGGGGAGGGGCTGGCAGAGGAGATGAGGGTCCCCAAGCAGCATCTTTTGAACCAAAGGTAGGGAGCGAGCCCATCGGATTCCATGTCTTGTTCTGCAGGCCTCCCGGCCTGCGCAGCAGCTCAGTGTTTAGTCAGGATAGCTGCACTGACTTGCTTTGGGAATCGGCACCTTGATGTCGTTTTCCAAATTATCGGGTAGCAAATGAGCGTGAGTCCAAGCAAACTTGCCTCCCTGTCTTGTTTCAACCTGGGAGTGGGTCCCGCGCGTAACCGCTGAGCTGGGGCTGAGCTCCGGGCATGGCCAGCCTCCGGGATCCAGGTGATCGGAGGACCGACCGCCGGCTTGGCGGGTGGCGGCCACCCTGTGGTCACTCGCCGGCGTCCTTTCCTCTTCCCGCAGCGGCATTTCTGTTAATATCCAGGACCTGGCCCCGTCCTGTGCCGGCTTCCTGTTTGGTGAGGACCTCGGCCCCTCGTTGGACAGGAAGTGGCTGCCCCACCCTGCTCTCCCCCCCCCCCCACCGCTCCCAGGGCCCCCAGGGGCCACCCCCAGGCGGGTGAGCCGTGGGAGGGTCTCAGTGGGCCTCCACTGACTGGTCCTCGTTTTCTCGGTCCTGTTCCAGGTGTGGCCAACACAGCTGGGGCTTTGGCAGGTGAGAAGTGGGCTGGGGTCCCCTGCCTGCGGGTTTCAAACCCAGAGTTCCCCAGGGCGCCGCCCCACGCCTGTGTCCTCCCACCTGCTCCGCTGCCTCGGCCCTCAGGGTGGGGTGTGGCACCCTTCGGGGGGGCCCCACAGTGTCAGAGCAGTGGCGGGGGGCAGCCCAGACGCCAGGGCTGGCCGGGGGAGAGCACAGAGCCGCCTTCCGCGGTGCTCAGGCTTCCGATGGCATGTAACCGTCCCCAACCACCTGACCCGCGGATGTGAGTGAATCCCCGAGGTCCAGGGTCCCCAGAGGCCGAGTGCCTGGGTGACGGGGGCTCATGCCCTCAGGCCCCCCCGCCCTCAGCTCCTCTCCAAGCTGTCCTCAAAGGGGCGGGATGGCCTGTCACCCCGCCTGCTTGTCCCCTCTCGAGGGCGCAGGAGTCGTGGGCGTGTGCCTGGGTGGCTACCTTGTCGAGACCACGGGCTCCTGGACGTCTGTGTTCAACCTGGTGGCAGCCATCAGCAGCCTCGGGCTATGCACCTTCCTGGTGTTCGGGAAGGCCCAGCGGGTGGACCTGAGCCCCGCCCACGAGGACCTCTAGCCGACCGGCCCACTGTCCCCGAGGACCCAGCGCCATCAGCCTCGGGGACAGCGCTCAGCTTAGAGGCCCCCTGCTCCTGGCCCAGGTGTGAGCAGAGAGGGAGCCTCAGCCCGCAGGAGGGTGCCGTCCGGCGCCCCCGCCCTTGCGGGTAGCAGCCTCCTTCCGGGTTGGTGGCACCTCACGGTGGGTGGCTTAGTATCTTTAGTAGCAACAGCTTCGTCACAGACACGGTCTGTTCCTCGTAGATCCGTACAAGCCCCACGGGGTCAGCCCACCCCGGGACCGTGTCACTGCAGGGCAAGGCGCCCCACTGGAGTCTCTCCCCAGAGCCTGCTTGGCTCTGTTTCTCAGCTCTTGGGGCCGGATCGTGCTCTGTGGTGGGCCGTCCGTGCACTGCGGGGTGTTTGGCAGTATCCCTGGCCCCCACCCACTAGATGAGCCCCCCCAGTCATGACAGCCACCCCTGTCTCCTGACATCACCAAGTGTCCCCGGGGGACCCGCCCCCTGGCTGAGGACCACAGCTCTAGAAGAAGGCCGGGGAGGGCTGTGGTGTTTCCGCTTCTCCAAGCAGCCAGGCTGAGGCTCCCCAGTTCGATGGGTGGGCAGAAGTGGGGGCTCGAGGCCCTTGTGCATCGTTGGGGACCCTGCCCCCGGCGTCCCCTCCCATGGATTCCCAGGCACTGGCGATGCGTCCCGCTCCCCTGGTGCCTGGCGAGGGCGCGTGGGCACCCGCTCCTGGCCAGGACACGCCCTGGAACCAGCGAACCCTACGCTCCGCCTTGTCTTTCCCCCTCCTTGTTTACAATAGAGGGGCCGGTCGTCTCGCGGATTAATAATAGATTTTGCAAGATGTATATGCAGAGAAAAGAAACTATGAGAATATGGAAAAGCACACCAAAGCCTTATTTAAATGATGACTATTAAACTTTTAAAAAGAAGACCATAATGTTATTTAAGGCCCTTCTTATGAAAAGAATAAATGTGTGTTAAAGATTTATTTCACTCGTTCAAGGAAACCAGCAAAATGTTTCATACAGTCAAAGGAAAATGCCAAGAACAAACGTACTGATCCTCTAGGATGCTGACACAGATGTGCAAATGCAGCCGAGGTGGGGTTTCCTCGCTCCCGCTCTGGACAGACCCCGCCTGTGCGTCTGTGTCGGAGCTGCTTGGTGTAGCTGTCAGCTGTGTAGATTCTAGAATCAGACAACTCCTAATTTTCCATGTAAGCAAAGATTTTCTCCTGCAGTCCCCCCACTTGTGATCAGAAAGAATCTGAAAGAAAGATTCTCGATTACAAAGTGAGTCTGGCCTCTGTAGGTTTGGCCTGATTGTTTACGGAGATGTGGCCAGAATGTTAATTTACCATAAAGGCCACGCTGTTTGCTCGGCTGGGGATTTTCATGAGAAACCTCGGCTGGATTTGTAGGCTGTGCTGTCCTGAGCTGGGAGCCCTGCCTGGGAAACTCCCCACGGCGGGGTGGTTTCCTCAGGACACAGGACACAGGTGTGTCCTTGTGCCCGTTTTTAAGTGCAGCGCAGGGTTGCTCTGTGTTCACCTTGTTGGGCAACTGTCACCACCATCATCGCCATGACTTTCTCCTCCCAGACTGGAACTCTCCCCTCCCCCTCCCCCAGACCCTGGCGCCCACCATCTGCTTTCTGTCTCTATGAACTTGACCCTTCCAGCGACCTCATGGAAACATATCATACAGTATTTGTCCTTTTGTGACTGACTCATTTCGCTAAGCACGATGTCCTCAAGGCTCATCCGTGCTGTAGCGTGTGCTGGGATTTCCTTCCTTTTAAGTCCGTGTAATACTTCATCGTATGGCTGGACCACGTGTTGTTCAGCTCTTCATGCATCGGTGGACACCGGGCTGCTTCCACCTCTCGGCCACTGTGAATTCGCTGCCGTGAGCGTGGATGTGAGAGTAACACCTTTCTTTCTAACCCACAGCAAACTGTAAACTCTTGGAGAGAGTGAGAGAGACGGCCCTTCCCATGGGAACATAGCCGTCTGGGGTCTCAGTGCTCGAGCCCTGAAGGGATGCGGGACCCAGAAGGTGCTGGTGGGTCCTGCTCAGCAGGGGGACCTAGGGCATACGTGTAAACTGGGATCCCCGGCCTCCTGGAATCCGAGTCTGGTCACACTTCTGTCACCGCCTCGCAGAATAGGGGAGGGAGAAACCAGGATCTGGGGGCACTGGGCCTGCTGTGCAATAGCTGGGCCCAGCCCCCTCCCGTCACTGCTGTTCCTGGTCCTGAGTGTCACCTTGGAGCTGGGTGCGGCCCCTCAACCCTTCCCAATGCCAGTGTTGGGCCCTGGGTCAGGCTCCGTGGATTCCAGGTGAAAATGTTTGTTGGGTGGGAGGATGGCCGGGCCCCGCTGTGTGTTATCTGGTGCAGCCAGGCTCAGACACGTCCCCAGCCCGGGTGGCCCTGGCAGGATCCCAGGGCCGACACCAGCCCTGAGTGCAGCAGGGGGAGAGCCGGGCAGGAGTCTGTAGGGTCACCAAACCCCAGACACTCAACCTGCTGTGCCTTCCCTTCTGAGAGGAGGGACTCTGGCCGCCCGGGGCCGTGAGTGTGCATTTGTGCACGGCGTGTGTGCATTAGTGCATGCGTGTGTGCATTTGTGCACGCGTGTGTGTACGCCTGTGCCTGCCGGCCCACAGCCAGGAGGCGCCTCGGGAGGGCCAGGCTGCTGTCATCCTGCAGCTGGCTGACAGAGGGCGCCGGCCGACAGGGCTTTTCCCCGGCCCCAGAGCCGCCGACCTGACTCTTCCCTAGGACGCCAGGTGCAGAGCCAAGGGGTCCAGTCGGCCACTCTGTGCGGTGTGGGCCGGTGCTCTTGCCCCTCAGCTCTGTAGGAAGGGACGGGTTGGAAGGTCATTCCAGGCGCAGGGAGGCTCGAGGCTGCACCCCGAGGCAGGAGGGGGCCCGAGGAGCGGCAGGACCTGGGGGGTGCGCATGTGCGAGCGACTTTCAGGGGCGGGGACCCTCTCCCCCAGTCTGGGTCCCCACTGTGGGTCCCTCCCGCTGGCCGCTGGGCCTGCACACACGGGGTTACGGCGTCCACTTCTTTTTTTAAATAAATTTATTTATTTATTTATTTATTTTTGGCTGCGTTGGGTCTTCGTTGCTGCACACGGGTTTTTCACTAGTTGTGCCGAGCGGGGGCTGCTCTTCGTTGCGGTGCGTGGGCTTCTCATCGTGTTGGCTTCTCTTGTTGCGGAGCACAGGCTCTAGGCACACGGGCTTCAGTAGTTGTGACATGCAGTCTCAGTAGTTGTGGCTCGCAAGCCCTAGAGCGCGGGCTCAGTAGTTGTGGCTCGTAGGCTCTAGAGCACGGGCTCAGTAGTTGTGGCGCATGGGCTTAGTTGCTCCGCAGCATGTGGGATCTTCCCGGACCAGGGCTCAAACCCATGTCCCCTGCATTGGCAGGCGGATTCCCAACCACTGCGTCACCAGGGAAGCCCTGTGTCCTCTTCTAACAAGAAGACAGACAGCAGCAGGACTCCGTGGTTGGAGGCCCTGGGGGGCCGTCCCCCAGTCCTCTCCCCAGGGCACAGGTGTCCTCAGGGGCAGGGCTGTCCCCCCACCTGGGACTGCAGGAGTTTGGCCTCAGGACGGGCTGGGGTCCCTCTGGGGCCCAGGATGTGCCAGTCCAGGTTCCCCCCGATGTCCTGTCCCCAGACCCCGACAGCCCCACGCAGGCCTCGCTGGGTGCCCTCCCCCATCTCCCGCTCTCAGGCGGGGTGTCCCCTCCTGGTCACCATAAGTGACACTTTTCTGTCATTTCTTTAAAACAGGATCTTTAATGGCCACTTAATAACTGTAATTAGCATGTTAATTAGCCCCTCCTCTCTGGGCTCCCCCCACCCCCATTTCTGGCTTTGTCCTTCAGCCGTAGGACAAGGCCCTGGGGGTCCCCACTTGCCCTTGGGGGACCCCTGCTGGCCTTTCCTGGGTGGGACGTGCAGGGGCGACCCTGGCGTTTGGGGCGCCCCTGGGGCCGCGGGCCGTGTTCTCTCCAGTGCACAGTGGAGCCGGCCGCTCGTTCCCTCCACTGGTTCCTGCAGAAGGAGCAGGGCTGTGCGTAGGAACGCACTTTTGATGGGGATTCGCTTTATCATGTTTAATTGAACACTGTTGAAGCCGTGGCATGAATATTCAGCGAGGTGGCTGGAAGCCTCATCTGATTGCGGGACGCGCCCCAGCACGGCGCCTGTCAAAGGGGGAGCGAGGTAGGGAAGCTATTAATTGAAATAGCTTCATTAATTAGTAATTAACAGCAGAGAAATGACTGTGTAACACGTCGTATTTCAGTAGATGTCCTTCATGTGTTATGGGGACTTTAATTAAAGGATGGGGCATTTTAATTACAGGCAAGCTTGGCCCTTTGACCTTTGGAATACAAAAGAGGCTCCCAACTTTCAAGGCAGCTGGCGGAGTGGGTGGTGCAGGTGGCAGGGACCCTCCGCCTTGCCGCACCTCGCCCCTCGGGCGCGTGGGCTCTGGCCGCTCCTCCCTGCACCTGGAGGAGGTGGGCCTGTGGGTTCTCGTGGGGTCACAGGCCGGTGCAGGGGAGCGGTGGGGCGGGAGGGAGCACCCAGGGAGTGATGCCCGCCGCGCCCTGCGAGGAGGGGCTGAGAGCAGTGCCCTGAGGCCGGACGGAAGACCCCCGGGCCGGCTGCGCCCACCCGCCCTGCTGGGCTCGCGTCTCTGCTCTGTCCTGATGGACCGCAAGAAGTCGGTGACAGTGCTTGTCCAGAGCACCCGCACGGCGGGGAAGGTGCGCCGAGCGCCCTGAGTACACGGTGGTCCCCTCCTCATCCCACCCGGACACGCTGCGCCCAGCAGGCAGACGCCCTCCCTGCCACTCCTGCCTCCTGCTGGATGACGAAACAGCAGCTGTCTCGGCTCCACGTCTCTTTCCAGCTCACGCTCTCTGTCTCTCTGTCTCTGTCTCTATCTCTGTCTCTCTTCATTGTCTCTGTCTCTATCTCTGTTTCTGTCTTTCTGTCTCTGTCTCTGTCTCTGCCTCTCTATCTGTCTCTCTTCATTGTGTCTGTCTCTGCCTCTCTCTCCCCAGAGGGGTCCCGGGCCCCTCACCCTGGCCATCTGTTGACACTACTCTCCTAAGGTCCCGGAGACGACGAAGTCCAGCTGTGCCTCCAGCCTCTCTGGGCTTTACTCTGAGAGGCTCCTGCTTCAGCCTCTGAGCCACAGGGCTCCGCGCCCCCCCAGCCCTGGCGCCCAGGCTCTCGCAGTCGCTAGACGCACCTGCCCGTATTCTCCCACCTGGAGACTTTGGCCGGGCCTCTGTCTCCGCCTGGACCCCCTCCCCACTTCATCTAGTACACGTGTGCAACACTCATGAACATGCACACGTGTACACAGGCACACGAGTGAGCACACTCATGCACACACACGCATGGTACTGATGCGGGGGTCCCTGCTAGCCAGGGGCTCCTCTGTGCCCCATGCCTGTGTGCTCCTTGGTGAGGGTGCAGCCTGCACAGAGCACAGGAGGCCTGGCCTGGGGGTGCATGACACACACTGTCTGCCTGCCAGGAGTGCCCGCCAGGAGGACCCAGGACTCCTGCATCCCACACTGGATGGCAGAAATCCTGGGCCTGTGGTCTCGGCATTGATCGGGCACTTCTGGTGCCCGTATCAGGGGTGGGGGGAGACAGGTAGCAGGGAGGACCCCCACCCAGCCCCAGAAGCCAATCTGGCATAGGATGCTGCGGCCGTTTCAAAACCTGGCCCCCAGACTCCTTCCCTGGAGAGATGGGGCCTGTGTCCCCCTGGGATCTGGGTGGGCCTGTGAGACCAGAATGGGACACCGGAGCTGGTGAGCCTATGCCCTGCTCTCCTGGGGCCGCCATGCTGTGAGGAAGCCCAATCGGAACTGCCTGGAGGAGCCCACCCCTGCCAAATGCCCGACACAGACACAGGCAGAGAGCACATGATGATGGACAGAAAATCACCCAGGTCTTGGGATGATTCACTGAGCAGAATAGCAACCAGGTAAGAGCTGGAGAGAAGATCCCACACGACGGACGGGGGGCTTCAGGAGAGGGGCCGTCCAGGGGGCTGCAGGAGCAGGTGTGTTTGAGCTGGGTCTGGGGGAGGCTGGCGAGATGGGGGGCTGTCGCTTGGCGAGCACAGCCCCAGGGACAGTCCCGCTTGGCCAGGCAGTGGGGACCTGGCTCCAGTCAGTGCCACCTTCGGAGGGTCACCGGCCGCTCTGTGGCTGTCCAGTAGTTGGGAGAGAATTTGACCCCCTCCCAAAAGCGTGTCCTGCCTTTGGCCAGGTGGGCAGCGGACGTAGGAGCTGCTTTGGGGAAGAGCCAGAAGAGCATCAGTGCCAAGGACAGACCTTGGGAGACGCCACTGAGCGTGCAGGGACAGCGATGTGAGATGCAGCCTGTCCAGCTGATGCATCGGCTTTCACCACCATCCTGCAAGCCTGTGCGTGGGTCCTGCTCTGCCTCCCTCCTCTGGCTGGGAGAACCTTCAGCCAGCACTCAGGCTGGGGTTGGAGGAAGACCTGGGGCAGGGGAGGCCTGTCAGGGGGTGGGGGCGTGGAGGCCCCCTTGCTGCCCGCGCTGCCCCCGCCCTGCCACACCCGATGGGACATTTTGCACCGTCTGGTCCCTTCTCCTCCTGCCTTCTACTTTCACGCGTGCCCGTTGACGCGTCTTTACCAACAGAACCTGGCACCTCCGCACAGAGCAGCCAGCGCTTTCAGGATGGGTCTGGTGGTGTTGGCCTCGGGCTACCAGGACCAAGCGCTCAGAAAGGGGGTTTGCACAACAGACACAGATGCTCTCACAGTCCTGGAGGCTGGAAGTCTGAGGTCGAGGTGCGGGCAGGGCCCCTCCTGAGGCCTCTGTCCTGGACATGTAGATGACCGTCTTCTCCCTGCATCCTCACGTGGTCGTCTTTCTGTGTGCGTCTGTGTCCTGATCTCCTCTTCTTAGCAGGACACGGTCAGACTGGACCAGGGCCACCCTAAGGGCCTCAGTTTAACTTAATCACCCCTGTAAAGGCCCTATTTCCAAATACAGTCACATTCTGAGGTCCTGGGGGTTGGGACTTCAACATATGAATTTGGGGGGACATCATTCAGCTCATAACAGTGTGGCTCCCCCGTTTCCACCTACTCTGAACCGAGGGTCATAGGAGCCAGGAGAGTCTGCCGTGGAGACCTAGTGGGTGCTGTGGGCCGCCCGGACCCCCGTAAGGATGGGGAGGGGGCTGCTGACAGCTCACAGTTGTCTCTTTCCCGCAGTTGACCCCCACTGTGACTTGTCAGCTTGCAGGGGACTAAGGCCCCGCTCTTGGCCTCAGTTGGGACAACCCTAAAGGTCATCAGGCTCCAGAGTTCCCCACGGGGGGGTGGAGGCTTCTGTTGTGGTGCACTGCACCCCAACTCCGCCCCTGCTCCCCCCCGGCTGGTGTCAAGACCACCCCCATGACCTCCTGCAGCCAGTCTCCAGCTCGGCCTCGTCTGTAGGGGGCCTGGCCTGAGGCAGGCCCCGCATCCCTGGCTGGGGGCTCCCAGAGCCCCTCCGAGCTTGGGAGGGACCCACGTCTGCCATGTCTGGGACTCTCCATACGCTAAACAAGGAAGAAATGCCAGAGCTGCCTTAGGAGACGCGGCAGGGATGAACCGCTCCCAACGCCCAGGGAACGGAGGTGAGTTGGTGACAGCGCAGCTGGGTCCTGCTCCCAGAGGAGGTGGGGCCACCCCCAGGCGCCCGGGCGCTCATGTGAGGGACCCTTGAGCTGGGCATGGGCAGCCCCGCCCCCCTTGGCTGCGGGACGAGCTTGGCCAGGTTGGGGCTTTGGGGGTGGGAGCCGCTCCCGGCACTGCAGCACCTCGCAGTCCGGGCTGGTGTGTCCCCGAGGACCCTCAGCATCACGGGTGCCCGGAGTTTTCTCCCCAGGCAGATGAGTCTGGCCTCCTCCCCCCCGGCACTTTTGCCCCAAGTGGATGATCTGCACACGGACGGGCCCAAAAGAGCCAGCTGGGGGGGGTCCCAGAGCTGCAGCCCTGTCCCCACTGCTGTCTCCCGACGGGGGGCTTGGCTGGGCTCCTCAGTCCTCCGTCCATGGGGCCGCTCACTACTTCCATCATTTCTGTTTCCATGTTTCCTTTTCTGAAATGATTTTCACCAGGGTTAATTCTTTCTTTTTTTTTTTTTGTTTTGGCCATGCTGCGCGGCTTGCAGGATCTTAGTTCCCTGACTAGGCACTGAACTTTTGCCCCCTGCGCTGGAAGTGCGGAGTCTTAACCGCTGGACCCCCAGGGAATTCCTAGGGTTAATTCTTTTATGTGAAAAACAGACAAGGCTCAGCTACTTGGTCTATGTCAAAATCTGCCAATCATAAGGTCCGGTCTCTTTGGGGCCTGTGGCCACCTCACCCTCTTGTCCTGGGCACGTCTGGAGCCCTAACTGCTGCCAAGCAGACCTTTTCCTTCCAATAACCGTTGCTCAACACAAAACGCAACCTTGAGCACCTCGCAGGCCGCGGGCAAAGACCGGGCAAAATCTGGGCAAGACCAACATTCTTGGGCCAAAACAGCTGAGCCGAAGTCCCCACTGCCGGTCGATCCCTCATCCCCGCCTGTGCCCGACCCGAGTTTGAAACCCCGGCCAAGGGCACGGCTCCTGCAAGCCTGTCCTTCCTTCCCCGCGTCCGGCAGGGCTGGGGTGATGCTGGGCTTCCTGCCGCTGCCGCCGGATGCAAGCCCCTCTGCATCTTCAACATTCCGTCCACGTTGAGTCGAGACTGTGGCAGCAGGCGGCCTCAGGCCAGTTTCTGTCCCTGGGACCCTCTGTTGTTGGGAAGCAGCGGGACATGGGCAGGGGCGGCCGGGGGTCTCAACCCTACAGCAGGAGACCCCTCGGCGCCAGCCCGGCCCTGCTCTGGCTCCTGAGTTAGCACCCCCGGCCCCGCCTGCTGCTCGGACCCCATGCTGGGCCTGCGCCCGTGAGTCCCCACGCGGACTTGTCTCCAGAACTGGCCCTAATGGGCAGCTCTGGGGGAAGAAGAAGGGGGGGCCGGCAGCTGCCTCCCTGTGGGCGGAGGGCCGACCTCGGCCCCGGTCAGCGTGGGGCGGGCGGGGTCAGCGGGCATCCCAGGTCCCACACTCCGTCTGGGGCCCTGATGGATGCCTCTCCTCTCCCGTGTCCTGTTCTGTCGCTGCGGCCGCTCCGGGGACTCGCCTGCCTGTTTACAAACTCGTGTCTTTGTCCGGGCAGAAACAGTCCTGTCTCCTGCTCACCAGCAAGATTCAAAGGGGTTTGAAGAATAAATGTTTTCCTAAGTTTTAGCTGACATTCAATTATAATGACTTTTTAACCAAAGTGACTGTTAAACGTGTGCGTTTTACGGCCTCCTGATGTCTGACAGGTGTTTTTGCCCATGTGGGGAGCAGATGCTGATTGCGCTTCCCTAATAGCTCATAAATAACGAGCGCTTGGTGCTTTCCCTTTGTATGTGGCACTGCCAGTGGCCAATTTGTTCTTCAGAAGTGGCCACGTTGGCCTGTCAATCAGCTCTTGCTGCAGGCGCTTTTTGGTGATTAGAAGCCGCTTGGAGAGTGAGAGCTCCAAATTAGTTTTAAATAAAAAATAAGAATATTCATGCTGTTGAACATCTAAAGGTAAGAGAAACAAAAGAGTCCAAAGCGGCTGGCTTGTGTCCTGGTGTTGCTGGCGGAGGGGGCTGCAGGCCCCAGACCCACCGGGGTTCCCCAGGGACCGGGCACAGGACGGAAGCAGGGGGATCATCAGGGGATGCAGGTGACCTGGGTCAGCCTGAGACACAAGGCCATCGGAGAGCGGGATGGGCAGACCATTCCATGTCGACTCCGGGCCTCTGTGGGACGTGAAATCTCACCCTGAGGAGGAGGGAAGAGCCTGTCTCCTGGAGAGAAGGACAGTGTCCCCTTAGAGAAGTGATGAGGATGCGGCGTCTCGGGCGGGGGCCATGTGGGCACGCGGTCTGCCAAGCGATGCCAGCTCTCCCCTCCTCCCTCACCCCACCTCCCGGCCTCTGACATCTCTCCCAGGCCAGGCCAGGTGGTTCACCCCTGCTGCTACGTCACACCTGCTGTCGTCCCCTCTGGGAGTCGGGGTGATCGCCCTGAGAACCCCTTCCGGGGTCCTTGCTGGGCTCCCCGCCCCAGGCCCTGTTCAAGGTGCTGAGTCAGCACCAACCCAGCTCAGCAAACAGGCTGAGGGGGTGCCGGGCGGCTTCCCTGAGGTGGCGTCCGGCTGGGATCTGGTGGGCGAGACAGGTAAAGGGCCCCCGGGGCTCCGGGAACAGGCATGCGAAGGCCCAGTGGGCGCAGAGGGGACAGGTAAAGGCCTCATTGCGCCGGCTCAGGGAACCGCTGTTCGGAGAGAGATTGTCGGGGTGAGCTGGCTGCGTGGGAGTCTCTGGGATCTCCTCTGCTGCCCGGAAAGTCCTGGCACGAGGCTTGGGGATGGACCCAGGGGTGCAGAGGTGCGCTGGCCAACGTGTCGTGGGGTCTCTTTGGGGGGCTGTCTCTGCCCTCTCCTGCCCAGAGCCTGCAGATGAGTGATGCAGGCAAGAGGCTGGGGGGAGCAGGCAGGCTGAGTGGAGGCAGGGGTCCTGGGCTGGGCCAGTGCCATGACTGCACACAGGGTGGGGGACAGCGGGGGGGCCCCGGGGGTCGTGAGAAGTGATGGGCTGGGGGAAGAGGCAGCGGGGCCGGTGAGAGCAGGTTGGGCCCATCCAAGGCCGGCAGGGTCTGGGTGCAGGAGCCCTGCTCGCTGACCGCCGGCCTCTCTGGGGACGGGACGTGTGACCCGCAGCCACTTGGACCGTCTCCCCAGGTTGTGCCCTACAGTGGCCCCTCCTCCAGCCTCTCCTCCCCTCTGCCTCCTCCCAGGAGTGTCCTTGTCGCGGCCGGGTGGATGCCCCAGACCCAAGGGGGCTCAGTTTCCCTTTGGCGTCCAGGATCTGTCCTTCCACACTCCGTCCCTCTCGACGTCTCCCGACGGCCCGGTCCTGGGGTGGGCGTTTGGGGCTGGGGTCCCCAGACTGTGTGCAGCCCCAGAGCTGGGTCCCCTTCTCTGCTGGAGGCTGGACCGAGCAAGGGCCCAGGAGTTGTTGCTTCCCCAAGGGGGCGTGGTCGGGAGCATCCCCTCCATCTCTGGTCTGAGGTCCAGTCCTGGTACCAAGCGTCCTTCCCTCTGGTCCCAAGTCTGAGGGCAGTGGGATGAGCCTGGAGAAAGTCTTACGTTTAGGCCAGAAAACAAGTGAGGGCCTCCCCTGCCCGCCCCACCCAGCCCCCGTAGCCCGAGGTCGCCACCCCCAGGACCATACCTGCGGGCTGTAACTCCCGTCCTCCCAGGGCTCCCGGGTAATGCCTCTTTAACACGCGAAGATAGATCCGTCTCATGGCCCCCTCGTCCTGGAATCGACCCTCAGGACTCTCCGGAAGGAGCCAGGTGGGCAGGAGGATCTGCTCTGGTCCGAGCAGCAGACGCCTCACTGGACACACAGGGGGTTCTGGTTGCTTCTGGAAGGGGGCGTGTGTTTGAAACTCGGTGGTGGCCCCTTAAGGTGGTCCAGGAGAGGGTGTGGGATGGAGATGCGCCCTCACCTGGCACCAAGCCCCCTGCCCGACACTGGGGGCCCTCGGCTGCCGGGGCCAGGCTGTAGCCCCACGGCCCTGGCCAGCCTCTCGGGACTTCTCAGGAGTCTTCGATCCCGGGGTCCTCACTGGAGCTGGCAGGCTCATTGCAGCCTGGGCGGGAGCTCTGGACCCAGACCTGGGCTGAGGCCCTCCCTGGAAGCTGCATGACCTCTGCCAGTGACCCTGGGGTCACTCTCTGGAGAGTGTGAGGGACCACGGCTAAAACAAGGCCATCATGGGAGGAACTTCCCCAGCCTGGCCCATGGCAGGGCTCAGGGAAAGGTTTGATTCCAGGCATGCGAGCTGCCCTGGAACCCCCCTTCTTCCTACAGGGGTGACCACTGCTCTGGGGACCCTCCCCGCTCTGGTCCTGCACCCCTGACCTCTGCTCAGCTGGACCCCTGGCATCACCCTCCCAACCTCTTCCCTCTCCACCGGGTCATCCTTCCTTCATCCCTTAGGGCTATGCTGCTGCCTCGGGGCCGCTGCACCTGCTCTTCCTCTGCCTGGATCCCCCACCCCCATTCTCCCAAGCTCCGCCCAAGGTCACCTCTTCCGGGAAGCCTTCCTTCGTCTCAGGCTAACTTATCTGGTTACTGTCTGTGCCTGCTCTCGACTGTGAGCTCTGCCAGAGCCGAGCCCAGCTGTTCTTGCTCACTGTTGTGTCCTCAGCAGACAGCTGTGCCCAGCCCCCGGGGACCCTTGATCATTAACAACCTTTGGTAATCAATCAGGGTTAGGGCCGTTACAATCAATACCAGCATCATCTCATCTTGGTGACTGTCTTTTACAAATTTACCACTTTACCTACTTTTAATGTTATGCAATCAACACCTCTATCAACTTCCAGAAGTTTTTCTTCACCTGAGAAGGGTACCTTGTACCCCTTAGCAGTCACCCCAACCCCCTCTGACCCCCAGCTCTTGGCAGCCACTAATCTACTTTCTGTCTCCCTGGATTTGCCTATTCTGGGCATTTTGCAAGTGGAATCACACACTGTGTGGTCTTTTGTGTCTGGCTTCTCTCCTTGATCATAATGTCCTCAAGGTTCATCCACGCTGTAGTGTGTAGCTGAGTAATAGCCCACATGTAGATGGACCCCTTTTGTTGATCATAGCTGGTGCGCACTTGGTCGATTCCCGATTTTGGCTCCTTTTTAGTATTGAACAGCACGGGGAGTGTGTCGAGGGTCTGCGTGGACGCGTGTGTCCAAGGACTTGCATCCTGTTTTCAACTACGACTATCCTGGGAGTCCACAGACCCTCCCTCGGCCTTCAGTTGCTCCCAGTTTCGAGGGCAACAAAGTGTTCCCAGCCCGAATGGAGTGAATACTAACTTTTCAGCCAGAGGAGCCGCGCCCACCAGGACGGGGCCTGCTATCGCCGCTGCCAGGGCCACGGCCTAGGGGCTCAGTGGTTCTCTGCTGGAGTGGCTGGCATCCACATATGCCTGGCAGCCCAAGTCCCCAGCGAAACCCATGCCACACTCCTAAATATTTTAGCAAATAAAAAATTTTTAAACTGTGCGGCCAGATGTCCAAGTTGACAAAGTGCTTAAGGCGTCTGACTGATAAAAAGCCGGAGCCCCTGGTAAGTGGGATTTAAAACAAGCCCTGAGGCAAGTGTGTGATACTAGAAACATCCCGGCCCTCGGCGCCGGGCTCGGGCACAGGGGTTTGAAGGCGAGCGTCCATCTGTCACGCCATGCGTCCTGACGCTCAACAAAGCTGCATGGATCTCAGAGCGGCCGCCACTCTGCTCTGCAGCAGGCGCGGGCAGGACTCATGTCACAAAGGAAGGGCTGTCACTATTCGTGGTCGGGCCGCTGTGCGGCAGGTGCCTCTCGCGGTGGCGGCTCCTTTTGCTTTGGCTGCAAAGAGTCCTCCAGAGTCTGCAGAAGCATCCGAGAGACAGAGGGACACACGGAGGCCACTGTCCTCGCCTGGGCAGAGGGAGACGTCAGCCCAGGGCTCCCGTGAAGGCAGACCTCTCCCCAGACTGAGAGGAAGAGAAGGAGAAAGGGGGCCCTGGGGGATGGGAGGCCCTGGGGGGGAGGGGTATATGCTGAGAGCTACCCGAATCAGCAGAAAGCCTGAACTCGATTGTTTTTTTTAAATCCTGGGGTTGAGTTCCAGCACTGCTCTCCAAGTGTTGTGTGCATAGCTCAGGAAGAACTGGCCACAGGGTTTGGGATGGTTGGGACGGTTGGGACGGTTGGCCTCGCCCATGGCGGGAGGGGGTACACGAGCCGGGTCTTCCATGTGCGCTGGTCCTGGTCTCGTTTGCACCCTGGAGTTGCTGGTTCTGACCATGCTGGTGACAGTGGGGTTGGTCCTCGGTGTCCCCATCACCTTGAGCTCAGGAGGGACCCCTGCAGAGCCCAGGGGGAGGGGCACTGGTTCAGGCCACTGCATCCTGGGTCCCAGCCTGAGAAGCACTGCACCCAGTTAGCCCTGGGGTCTGGTGACCTAGTGAGGGTCTGAATGAATCCCGGGAGCTGATCCACGTGGGGAAGAAAAAGGGTCATGTTCTGGAGAACAGCGTTATCGTTGGGAAAGTCAAGCACAAGTTGGTTTCTGGGACCCCGATCGACCCTTCACGTGATACCAGGGGACCCAGGCGGGCCATTAGTAAGAGGGCGGAGCCCACTGGGTGTTTGCTGGTCCCGCGGGCGGCAGGGGTGGGGTGCACCTCCCGGCCCGGCAGAGTCTTAACCCCCATTTCACAACCCAGGACGCTGAGGCTCTGGGCGGCCAGCGGCTGGTCCAGGCCTTGGGCCCCACCTGGTCGGGGACGCTCATCCGCTGTGCACAGCCTCCGCCTTTCCAGCCAGAGCAGAGCGTCTGCAGTGGGACAGGCCTGTGGGCTGTTCCAGTCCCGGGATCCCTTCCATGTCCCAGCAGAGCACCCCCTCCAGAATGTTCTAGCACAGCCTGCATTTCAGAACAATGGAGACTTAACGAAAATACCACAGAGGAAGTTTTAGTATTGTGGTTTTTATATCAGACCCAGAATGGCCACTCCTGTGATACAAAGTCATTACCGCAGTTAAACCCATTCCAGTAATAAGTGCGGCATTTATTGCTGCCCATAAAGGATGATACCAGGGGATTGATGGAGCCAGTGTAGCGGACGCTGTGCCTCCTGAGTGCTCGGGCTGGGCGTCGGGGGCCGGGGGACTCACTGGAGGTGGCTGGGGACCCTGTTGTGGTCCAGGGTGACACGTCACATCTGCTTATCAAATGCCTCCTACTTCCGAGCACGACCCAGGCACTGAAGGTGGGGCCCAGGGGACAGATGTGGCCCAGAAGACAGTCAGCAGATGTCCCCAGAGAGACAATAGCAGTCTGCCCTTGGAAAGGGTTGACGAGGACGCTCCTCACATGTGACCCCTGGTTGAAACAGTCACATCCAACTACAGAACTTGGACACTTTGACTTTGACTTATGCTTAAGTCAAAGAAATGAACATCTAAAGGTAGAATTCAGACCCTGTGATTGTTTGTGGGAACATTTTTACATGTAGGATGGGGTATCTATGGGGGATTTTCTTTCAATCCCTTCAAGTGAACTCTGCTAATGTTGTAGCTTTAAAATACATCTCTGAACTCTTTGACAATCCTCGCCTCAGGAAAAGGTTTAATTCCCTCTTCTTGAGTGTGGCCTGGACCTAATGATGTGCTTCTAACCAATAAAAAGTGGTGGGAGGGATGGTCTATGATTTCTAAGACGAGGTTATCTGTCACTGCTGGCCCCGGGACCAGCTACCCTGTCGTGAGGACCCTGGGGCAGCCCTGTGGACAGTCCACGGGGCCAGAAACTGGGGCTTCCAGCCCAGGGCTGTGTGATCTAGCCAACCTGGAAGGGGACCGTCCAGCCCCAGTCCAGCCTCCAGATGACCAGAGCCTCCGCTGACACCTGGACTGCATCTCACCAGAGACCTTGAGTGAGCCGCTCCTGAATCCTGATCCTCAGAAACTGAGAGATAACGAATGAGTGTTATTGTTTCAGGCTGCGAAGTTTTGGGCTCATTTGTAATGCAGCAACAGCTACCGGATACACCCAGTAAGGACGCAGTCAGGTGTCCAGGTGGGAAGAAAATGTTAAGGTTGCTGTGGAGTGACTAGCACTTGGGTTGGGGACCCCTTGGCCCCCGGTCTCTGCCCTAGGGTCTCCTCCCCTCTCCCCACGTCCCCACCGGCTCTGCTCATGGTAAAGCACCTCCCACCACGAGCTGGACCCCGTTGGGTGGGTCACCATCTACCCCTCGGCGTCAGAGGCCAAGGCTGGTCCTGCCTCACCAGCCCTCTGGGGGGCTTGGGACCCTGCGGAGTCCCTTCCTGAGGGAAGTCATCCACCTCCCTCGACTGGGCAGTGCTTGTTGAAGGAAGGAAGGAAAGGACTCAGAGGGACCCAGCAGCTGCCATGACCCAAGATGGCCCTTCACCTGCTCCGTCACCTCCCACCTGTGACACATGAAGAAGGTTTTCCTAGGACGGCTGATGCCTTGGGGTTGCCGGAGCGTCCAGCAGGCGCGCCCATCACATGACTGTCAGGGCCTGAGTCCACGTGACCCTCCCACAACTCCACGACGTGGCTCCTGGTGGTGCAGAGGCCGTGGGTCCATCTAACCGACTCTGCACTGTTTCTGGGGACCTGCGGGCTGACCTGCAGATGGGACCAGGGTGCTGTGTGCACCCAGGGGGTGGTGTGCGCGTGGTCGGCCAGGGGCCTGGAGCAGCCGCCACTGGCTCTTCCCTGCCCTCCTGTTCCTCTGGGAGAATAAAGCCACAGAGGAACCTGGCCGAGCCACGGAGGAGTCGGTGGCGCCACGAGGGGCGGTGGGCGCCCTTGTACCCTCCAGGGTGGGCTCTGCAGTGGCTTCCGTGGTGGCCATAGCGGAGCACACAGACTGGCGTTTGAACAACAGAAAAGCAGTCTCTCCCAGTCTGGGGGCCAGAGGTCCAAGGTCAGGGTGCAGGCAGGGCCGTGCTCTCTCCGGAGGCTCCAGGGAGGGTCATCCTTGCTGGGGCCCACTCTGGCCGTGGCCGTCCATCTGTGGCTCGAGTCCCCAAACTCCCTCTGCCTTCTCTTATATGGACACACGTAACGGCATGTAGGGCCCACCCGGATAATCCAGGTAGCTGCCTCTTCTCAAGATCCTTAATCATACACTTCGGCATATCGACCAAGATTTCAGAAATGGAGACCTGATTGAAATTAAAAGGTGTTTATTTGGGGTTTGTAAGGACTGCAGCCTGGGAGACACAGATTCAAGAAGCACCTGAATTGTGTTCTATCAGAGTACAGGATGGGGGGAAGTTATAAAGGCAAAACTTGCAAGGTTACAGTTAGTTACGTGAGTTGTTGATCAGGAATTATAATTGGAGGGACTTCCCTGGTGGCGCAGTGGTTAAGAATCCGCCTGCCAATGCAGGGGACATGGGTCCGAGCCCTGGTCCGGGAAGATTCCCACATGCCGCGGAGCAACTAAGCTCGTGCACCACAACTACTGAGCCTGCGTGCCACAACTACTGAAGCCTGCGTGCCTAGAGCCCGTGCTCCGCAGCAAGAGAAGCCACCGCAATGAGAAGCCCGCGCACCGCAACGAACAGTAGCCCCCGCTCACCACAGCTAGAGAAAGCTCGCGCGCAGCAACGAAGACCCAATGCATCCAAAAATAAATAAATAAATAAAATTATTTTTTAAAAAAAGAATTATAATTGGAGCTGGCGAGAAGTGAGGCTGCTTGTGAAGCTAGGCTGCTGGTTGGGGTCCAAAATGGCTGTGTAGTCACCAGGGGAGACCTTGAGGCCACAAGCTTGCAGCAGGCAGGTGGTGTCCTCGGACCTGGTACAGTTCAGAGAAAGTTCAAGTTCTCGGTGGGGCAGGGCCGCGTCTTGACACCAGATCCTCAATGGCTGCTTGACTCGACTTTTGTTCACCTGAACTGTGGTCACTCCTTTATAATCTCAATTTGTCATCAGCCATATAAGGTAGTATTTGCAGGGTCCAGGGATTAGGATGTGGACACTTTTGGGGGTCACCACTCAGCCCATGACTGCTGCTTTCTGGTTTTAATTAAAGACATTCCCGGTGGTGGGAAGAGGGCTCAGAGTACAGAAGTACCCACCGGGAGCCACTTCCCCTTTGACCTGCCTGCCGGACCCTCAGCCCCCTCCTTAGGAGCCCCTCAGGGCAGGGTCTCGTCCTTCCAGAGAGGCTTTACATCTGCGTAAACATCCCCCCTTGAAGCCTGTTGTAAACAGTGCTTCTTGCTGCTTTTTCACGTGGTCAGTCGTGGAAAAGGCCCGTATCTGTGAGTGTGATTATTCCGGTTCTGGCCCATGGGTGCGGCCGAGTGGCTTCCTGGCCCTGTCGCTGGCAGGAGGTCTTGGAGATGTCTTTCTCCAGGGCCCTGACTGTGCCGAGGGACGCGTTCCCACAGCAGGACTGCTGGCCCAAGGCCTGCGCCTTTTCCACAAGGCCAGATTGCCTTTCCACAGAGAGGGCGACACAGCTAAGCCAGACCTGTCACCATGTCCCCAAATGAGCAAAGTGTCCAAAGGAAGTACATGTGTGTGCAGGCGTGTGCACGCATGTGAGCATGTGTGGATGTGTGCAAAAGTGTGCATATTTTCGTGTGTGTGCAGATGCGAGCACATATTTGAATATTTGGTACATGCATGCATGTGGAGGTGTGTGTGCATGTGTGTGCCCGTGTGTGGGGTGTCTCTTGGGTCCCAGAATGAAAGGTGCCGTGTGGGATGAGGAGGAGGAGGGTGGTAGGAAGGGGGCGTCCTGATGGGGCTGGGCGTGCGGCCTGGGTGGGCTCCGCGACCCTCCTCCCCCAGCAGGACCGGCTTCGCGGGCGGTCGCCTGAACACTGTGCCTAGAGCCCGGCACTCAGAAGGCTGTCGCCATCCTGTAATTCTGAATCATTTTGGGACTAGGATCCCACATTTTCATTTTACACTGGGACAGCTATTCTGTAGCTCATCTGGCCCCCAGGAAACCCACTGAGTCTTTGGAGGCAGGGCTGCCAGGGTGGGGTCTGCAGCCACATGAGTGGCCCTGGTCAGTGGGCTTCAGGGAGGCTCAGGGCTAAGCGTGCAGGGGCCGAGGACAGTGGCCAGAGCAGCAAATACCAATACAGGACACCCACTGAAATCTGAACGTCAGATAATCAAGAAACACGTTTTCAGTGTATGTCTCACGCAATTATTTCAGGCAGAGTCTTGCTCAAAATGACTCCTGTGTTTACCTGGCAACTCAGCTGGGGTGTCCGGCCAGGTGGATCTGTCAGTGGGCACCGCCCGGCCCTGGCTCCCAGGCGGGTTTGCTTCCGTGTGGAGCAGGCAGGCGGGGTTGGGACAAGAGGCATCTGGGGAGAGCGGCGTGGACCGCACCACCCCCAGAATTTTGGCTGCATTTAATATGCGTAATGGGGAGGAAGCAGGTCAGGGTTTGAGATTAGCGCCCATCACGGAACGAGGCAGCAGCCGTCCATCTGGACGCGCTCCTGTGGGTCCAGAGTCTGCGGCTCAGCCCACGGGCCTCGCCCACTGGCGTCTGCTGGTCTTCATCTAATGAGTGATTTGGGATTAAAATGGGAGCCAACAACAGGGCCCCGATCTATATTAAATCTCCGCAAAATGAAAATTGCAAAGATTTACTTAGGGTCGTTACATGAGGAAATTTAATCACAGCCTCATGCATAACGTCCCCTCGCCACCAGACAGATAACTGAGCTGCCACACGGAGGATTAGGAACGCCTCCTGTCTGTGAAGACAGCTTCCCGCTGACGTCTGTGCCTTGGGCACCCGCAGGTCCCACCGGGACAAGGCAGGCGGCGTATTGGGGGCCCTCAGGTCACACGTGGCCGCAGCCCATGTAAATGGCATCAGCATTTACCCTGACGACAGCCCGTTACAGGCATTTTGCTTCTTAGAGCCTTCTCCATATTTTTCTCTATCAAAAAAGTACAACAGGAGAAAAAAGCTGACACCAGATTCGAGCAGAAAACCCTCAGGCACGTTCCCGTTTTGCCGAGACAGTGTCTGTGAGGCGTGGCCCCTTGGGCCCTGGTTTATCTCCCAGCTACGATCTGATCGCATCTCTCCGGCCGAGGCCCTTCGCACGCGTGTCAGCGTTTCCCATTTCCTTACGAGAGTCCGTGGTTTCTGGCTTCTGTTTCGTGATTCCCAGTAAGGGGCTGGGCGTCTCCAGGCTAACGCTAACTGACAAGCAGCTTAGTGGCAGCCTGGGGCGCTGAGCTCACGGAAAAGTGATATCACGGGGCACCTGCCTCCTGGCCCTCCCGGGGCCCCTCCGTGACCACTGCTGTCATCCTCATTTAATCAGTGCTTAGGGCACCCACTGCAGGCCCGCGCTGTTCCAGCCCCTCACGAGGACGCGCGTGGCCGTCGGGCCAGCTCAGGGGGTCGGATGCGGTCACCCCCACCCCCCGCCTTTCCCGAGCCTGGACCATTTCAGCGACTCCTTCCCAGACCCTCACCACCCCTCGCCCTGTTGGGGAAACCACGCCCAGGTGTTCCTTGAGAGGACGTGTTTTTGGAAGGAGGAAGAAATTCAGAAGACAGACAGGCAGTCAGCATCGACGCGGCTGTGGATTCTGGGCCTCGTTCTGGGGCCGCCCTGGACGGCCAGCAGGAGCCATCTTTGGAAACCGTCCCATAAAGAGCAAGGTGGGGCTGCTCACTTCCTCCCCCAAAGCCTCTGATGTCACAACGGCTCACGCAGGGCTGCTTCTGCAGAAATCAAGCTGGCCCATGACTTTCAAAGACTGGCACCCACGGTGGGTGCAGTAGGGTCATGGTGACAGCAGCACACGGCCCGTGGGGGCAGGTGAGGGGCTAGGGGTTAGGAGACCCCTCATCCAGCTCCCCCAAGTCTCCTGTGCCACTGAGATCACCACCCCACTTCACAGATGGTAACCTCGGCCAGGCTCGGACACACTAGGCCAAGTGAAGAGGCCAGACCCCCAAATTTCACACTCTAAGAGTCCATTTAGAAGACATTCCCGAAAAAGCAACACCATAGGGCCAGAAAGCAGACCAGCAGTTTTGGGGTCAGGAGAGCACAAGAGTCTTTCTGGGGTGAGGGCAAGATTCTATACCCTGCCCAGTGGTGGCTCACGGCCGTATGCGTTTACCAAGATTCAAGGAACTACATCTAAGGGGGGTGCGCATTTTACTGGGTGTCAGTTACACGTCAATAAGCCTGACTTGAAAAAATTCAATTGTAGGTGATAACAAAGTTCTGGAAATAGATGGTGGGGATGGTTGCATGGCCTTGTGAATGTACTTAATGCCGCTGAATTGTACACTTAAAAAGGTTAAACGGTAAGTTTTATGTTAAGTGTGTTTCACCACAATAAAAAGAGGAAACAGCAGCTCTGTGAAGAATGAACGGATGGCCCCTCTGGAGTGGCTCCCCCTGCATCTCCTCCACTGCAGGCTCTGCTGGTGGCCCGAGGAGGGTCGTGGTCTTCAGCAAAGGGCCACACCAAGTTTGTGGTCGCAGACGCGGGGCCGTTACCTCACCTGGCCCGGAGCACAGCTGGCGTTGATGAAGCACCGAGGGGGTTGGGGGCCGAAGCCGCGTGTCAGGACCACCCCCTCAGTCCTCCTGACAGCTCAGAGCCCGCGGCTGCCTCACCAGGGTCCCTGGACGGGGAGGGAATGGATCCGGGGCTCTGCGGTCCTGGCCCAGGACACTGGGCAGAATGCCTGCCGGAGCCGCCTGCGGGGTCCCCTGACCTTGTTTGTTCACTTGTCATTATTCTGGAAACATCGTTCGTTCCCCTACAGGGCGGGCGGCGAGGAGCAGTTGAACGCGGAGCACCTCCTTTCAAACGACGTCCTGAGCGGTCTTGGGCTGGAATGAGGCCGCCTAATGAAGTCAGCATCCTTGAAAGTTCATCCGTGTCCCTCATCTGTCAGCACAGCCACTTCCCGACACGCTATTAATTAACCATCACCTTCCTGCAGTGCAGCGGGAGTGCGCCATGAGAACGAGCAGGTTTAGGGGATGCACGGCCCCTCGGAATCACCGTTTAACCAGCCTGATTAAGCAGAAGATGAGGGCGAAATCGCCCGACAACACGCTCGTTAGGAGGCGCTGCTCCCCGCCCGCCCCTGTTCCTACGGCTCAGTTAGCAGCTGCGCCGCCTCCTTCCCCGACGCCCAGAGACCTCTGTCCTGCAGGGAGGGCTCCCCGCTACCCCTGTTGAGATCAGGGTGGGCTATGGGTCAGGTGGGGAGGGTCCGGCGCTGGGGCTGGCCAGGCTGGGTGACCAGGGAAGTGACCGCAGCTCAGGGAACGCCACTCTCACCCTGTGTAGCTCTCCATGACCCCTCTCTGCAGGGTCACTCCTGACTGTGCCCACACTCGGCCGTCCAGGCTCCTGCGCCGCGAGGACCTTCCCTGAGACCAGGTGGAAACCTCCTCTCCTGGCTCCTGCCCGCTGCCCGCGAGGGTGCGTCTCACCCACCTTCCAGAACAGCCGAGCAGCAGTGGGCTCCTATTCCGCCCCCCACGGGCACGAGCTGGCCTCGGCAGGGGACGAAACAGTTTACAGCGCGACTTGCGTGTATATTCAGGCACGGGCACACACGTGCTCACCCAGGCGCACACCCGCATGTGCGTTCAGGTGATGCTTAGGCAGAGGATGGTTGCCCCAGCCTGTGTCCACCTGGCTCCAGGCCGGGCTGAAGGCTGAAGGCGGCCGGTCAGCTGTTCTCCTGGGTCAGGCATGCCTTCCCAAACCAGATGCAACCAGCACTGCACTGGGGGCAGTGACCAGGGTCATGAGACCCCAAATCTGTGATATTTTAAGGAGCACGCGTGTTAGGGAAATAGGGCTACCCAGAGGGAGGGAAAGGGTTATAGACCCTTCTTTTTTCCCAAATGTAGCTGCAGGAGAGAGAGAGAGATAGAACGAGCCAGGGTATGTGTGCCGGGGGGCCTGGAAGCAGCCCTCGGACATTCTGGGATGGCGCTTTTCATCCCATCTGGCAGCCTCAGGTCCCTGACATGGGGGAGGAGCTAATAGAAAGCTCTGGAACATCACTGCTGACCCCACAGCCCGGAGGAAAGATTCAGGGGTGTATGAAGAGCAGTGATTTTCACATCCTGGCAGTGGGTAAAAGGCTTTACATTTATTTGGAAACCCAGACCCCTGAACAGAAAATAAACCCCTTCCCACGTGCCTGTGATGCCCTCCCGGAGCCCTCAGCTGTTTGAGGGCTGCAAGGACACCGGCAGTTGTGCTGGTCAGGGATGTGCTGGAAGGAGGAAGGGTCTTAACACCCAGAGGCTTGAGACATGGCCCCTCCCACCCACAATCTGGGTGCCACAGGCCAGAGAGCGACTCACAGACAGTGGGGTTTCTGCGTCCCTATTACTAAACCGTGTAGATGTGTCCGCTCCTGAGCGACCAGCCTGTGGTCAGTGGACGGCGTCCAGGCTGCTCTGTACAAACCGTCCCAGGACTTGGAGTGACTTTGGCAGAGGGGACCTGGCTCCTGCCTGCTCAGTGACCGTGCGGGGCTGGGTCACGCGAGCCGCTCTCCGGACCCCTAGGCAGGTGCGGGCTGAGCCCGACCCTGACTCGCATCCCCAGGTGTCCGCTGGCTCTGGTTGTATGCACGAGGTGTAGAGACTGGTCGCCTGTTCCCAGGGGTCTTGTAACTTGGGTGCCGTCTGCAGTCAAATGCAGGGACACACGGGGAGGGCCAGGACACAGCTCCGGTGCCGCAAGCCAGCGGGCTGCAGAGTGACAAAGGCGACAAAAACATATCCTGGCAGATGACTTGTGGACATCAGAGAGCCTTGCGGGTCCTGAATGTGTCTCGGGATTTGAAGCCAGGTTCCCAGGCTGGCCTGGCCTCATTAGGGCACCGAGAGCCGTCCTCGGGAACTGGGGGCCCTGGGCTCCCGTCAGGCCGAATCAGGGCCCCCAGGAGAGCAACTGACTGTGGGCTCATTGCTTTAGACAAAACGGGGCTTGGAGGCGGAACCAGGCCGCTGGGAAGGTTGGGCCACTTCCAGCGCACTGGCGAGCTGCCCCGCGAAGGCCCTGAGCTGGGACTGCGCTCCCGTCCCCGGTGGCAGCACGGTGTGCGCAGGCCGGCTGGCACCGGGTGGGGCTGCCAGCCCAGGAGCCCTTGCGTGTCGTGGGGGCCAGAGGCCCACGTGTGGCTGTGCACTGCGTTCTGAGGGCTGTGCCTCGAGGAAACACAGGCTGAGGCCCTGGGGCCACCAAGCAGCTTCCCTTTGTATCCCCACCAGGCACCAGCTGGTCAGTTCCACAGAGCCGACCACAGAGCAGAAAGGGTTTATTCAGAGACCCCCTCGCACGCGTGCACCTTACAAGTGTGACCCGCCTCACGTTAACCTCCAGAATAATTCTGGCCGTCTTCCCACTCAGAGAGCCACACTTAAAAATCAGCTTTTATACCGTGATATGAATGCATAGGCCTCGGGCACTTCAGACTGGAAAGAAAACAGCACAAGTCACTTTTTAAAACAGGGAAAACACTGGATCAAAGGTAACTTTGCTAATTATTTCAGCCTTTCTGCATTTATGGTAATGTGGGTTTTGCTCCTTTGGGGTTAAATGTGCCAACGTGTATTAACTTTCTAATTTTATGGAACAGACTTTAGTTGGGGAGTTGAAACATCTAGAGTTACGAGCCCAAAGAGGTAATTGTTGGAGAAATGATTTAATACATCATAAATCCCTCTATTTCCATCCCTTCAAATGGGATACCAAAAGCGATTAAAGACTAAAAACATATCACAAGCAAATTCACATGATAACATTGCTGTAATCACTCTCTGCTGGATTAACCAGGGCCCAGGGGCCTCTGCTCCGAGGCTGCAGTGGGAGCCCTCGCAGATGCCGAGGGAGAGGCCAGGCTGGCCGTGCCAGTCGGAGTGATGGTTGGTGCATTTCCCCCATCATTTCAGGAAATCAGTGTCTGTCCTTTATGAGGCAGAACCTCTTCTTTCAACGTTCCCAACCTGCAAGGAAATAAGACAGGCGTATTTGGCAAAGCAAGTGTCAGATTACTCCTAAGGGGAAACAAGGCTCCCCAAGGATTCTTCTGTGAAGAAGTGAAAAGCAAATCCCACCTTTGGGATGAAATCAACAAAATGAAACAGTGGAAGCCACGTGCCTAGTACTTGAGGGCCTGTCTATGAACTCGTGTGGGCTGGATGGCCTTTGTGTGGTCCATACTCCTGGTCCTTGGGGGCAGAGCCAGGTTTGGGTAGAGTTCTGCCCTCGGAGTCTGGATGCCATTACTGGAAACCAGGGATGCTGTTTTAGGTGCGTGAATTTCCTACCGGGGAAAACAAAGATCTTTGGGCGTAAAGTATCTTGGGCACCATCTGAACCAAAAGCGCCAGGGCCACGCCGGTCACGTTGGTTAGTGAATGAAGATGGGGTGCAGGACCTTGTCGGAGCAACTTGCCTCCTCTGACCCCAGCCAGGGACCCCTATGGAGCCACTGGGCTTGAGAAGGCTGCCCCAAGCCCCCAGGAACCAGACTTCACGGGCTCATAACCTGAGCGTGAAGGAGTCTTGGTCTGAGAGTCACTCAAGCAGCAGCCAGTGTGGCCGACCCCTTCATTTGTGGGGTCAATAGAGGAAGAGGCTCTGTTGGCTCAAGACAATCCCTTGGCCAGAGTGGGGAGGACCCCACAGTCACTCCGTTGGCTCCCTAGGTGTGGGTGTGGTTGGCTCGTGCAAGGCTGATGCACCGGGACCAGCAACGAGTAGACACACGGCTTCCACTCTTGGTAGAAAACTCACGATGGTTCTTCTCGCTGCCCGCCCCGGCCCCAGCTAGATTTGGTGACCCAGGATTGAGAGAGTGACTAGGACAAAGCATTTCCTATTTGTCTAGCACTAGAATGTATTCCCTGAATTGGTGGAGGTTTCCTGCTTATTATTCAAATGCACTGTGAATGCTTTGCCTTTTTACCATCTAGAGCTGCTATCTCCACTGGGGCGGCCACAAGCCACACGTGGCCACTGAGCACTTGAAATGGGCTGTTCTGAATTGAGACAGGTTCTGAGTGCAAGACACACCGGATTCTGAAGGCTCGGTACAAAAAAGAGAATGTGAAATATCTCCCTAATAATTTAAAAATATTGATTACATGTTGAAATGATAATAGTTGGGCTATGTTGGAATAAATAAAAGTCATTAAAACTAATTTCATCTACTTCTCTTTCCTTTTCTTAACGTGGCCACCAGAAATTGTAAGATTCCACATGTGGCCGGCACTCTCCTTGTTGGGGCAACCCTGGTTTAAAGGGCTCTCGTTAATATCTTGTTCCTCTGAGAACAAGCCGTGTCAAATCCTAGCTACAAGCAAAGCTCTTTCCTACTTAATTCCTCCCCCAGTGCTGGAGAGAGGCGAGCTCTGGGTTAGGTGCGGGGTGATGAATTTTTTCAAGTTCATTCACAGCAATTCGTGCCACCCCTGTAGGAGAGCAAGCCTTCGGGGAAAACACCAGAACCCTCATCAGAAGTTTCCAGAGAGTCTCTGGCAACAGAGACAGGCAGCGCCAATAGGCACCCCTGGTTGGTTATACTTGGGGCAAACAGGCCACGGGGCGGGGGGGAGGGGGGCAGTCAGACCTTTCCTGCTGGGAATGTTCTTCCAATGTCTAGGTTGTCTTAGAATGAGGAGTTTGCTGTGCAAACTTGGGAGAGGCCAAACGACATTTATTTTGATATTCCAGGTTGCTTGATTAGCAGCTGCTGTCAAGAAACCCACCAAACTTCACTTTGAAAAACTCCTCCACTCAACCCCAGGGAACAGCACGCTGACAGTTTTGGAGAACAGTTGATAAACAGCTTTGCAGCTTTAAGAAAAAAAAAGAAAAGTTTAAATTTAATTTAACTTTTACTTAAATGAAGTTTTTGGAAGGACTTCTGATTACTTAAATGTCTCTTTTTAAAAATTCTTATTTTTCACCTAGATGGGGCAGAGAGATTTTTTTCCTTCACCGTTTTCTTATTATTTCGTACGTTTGCTGAGCGGCTGCTTACAGATCAGTTGTCTGTGTCTTAGAGACTTTTTGGACTCTGTGATTTAGAAGCATGTGGCCCAAATTGACACAACTCCCTGAACACTGAAATTATGAGTTCAGTCACAAATGAACACTATTTAAATTGATATTAAAATTTAATCATATTATTCAAAAAATTAGTTGAAATCAAATACTTTATTCTGAATATAAATGATGTACTATAACCAGAATGAGCAACTCTGTTTCAGATTATAAGTAATTTATAAAGTTAATTTAGGGTCACTTTGAAATGACCCTAGAAGTTGGTGACACTTGGGTATGCAGTTATCTAAAAGAAATTTGAAACAGTTTCCAACACAGCTTTTTGAATGTGCAAAACTGATAAACTAGTCTGTTATGGGAAAAAAAGACAATAAGAAATAAATAAGGAAATTAGCAAAAACCAGTATTAAGCATATGTCTTTATGAATAAGACTTAATCACACACTTCATTTTGCAAATACAAAAGGGTCTTTTGAAATGTATTAATTAAAGTTAACTGCTGTAGACAGGCTGCTTTGCAGGGCCGCGGTCCTCTCTCCCTATTAGCATAGCATTAGCGACAGCCGAAGAAATTGGGTTAATAAAGCCGGATATCGTAGCAGAGCCGCTCCGGCGCAAACTGGCGCGGACAGCTCGGTCCCCCAGGGCGGCCGGCCGGCTGTGCTCGGCGCGTGGACCCCGGCTGGTGGCAGAGTTCTGAGTTGAGCACCGACTTTAAAAAACACAGACCCCGTCGTCACAGCGACTTTAAAAGAGACCCCATCACGGTTCGCACCGGTCAGGGCGCGGCCCCCACCAGCGTACTCACCGTGGCCGGGTCTCCTCTCCCGGAAATGTGCGGGGTTGGTGGGCTGGGGGCTTTGCCGGTCGCCAGAGCTAGACCAGGCCCTCCCCTGACACCACAGGACCCCTCCTCCATGCAGCCGCCTTTAAGCAGAGGGCGCGCCGAGGTCTCCATCCAGCTCCACCCGGGCCGCGCCAGGGTGTGGACGACCCGGCGGGGGCATTGGGGACTGGGGAGCCCAGGGGCTGTTTAGGGAACGAATTCTGCAGCCGAATTCTGCAGCCGGCGTTAGCGTCCGCTCACCTCTAGGCAAGCAAGAAAACAAACATAACAGACTTGGGAGCCGAAAAGCCTGGCCGGGGTCTTCTTGCGGCCGCGGCCCAGCTCCTTTGAAAACGACAGCTGCATGGCCGGGTCGGGGCTCATCCCGAAGCAGCGGAGCTGCGGCGCGGGGGTCCTGGAGCAGGCAGAGGGGGAAGGTGCCGGGCGCGGTGCGTCCTGGGGACACGCCCACCCAGAACGCGGCCCGGAGGTTTGGCAAGAGCGGCCGACGGGGGCCAAGGACGCGCTCCAAAGTGAGGGCCACGACCCGCCAAGGTGGGCTACGCTCTGTCCCGCGCTCCGCGGGTGGCTCAGCGGAGGACCACCTGCCCGGGGGTCGCGCCCATCCTGGTTTTCTTTTTGAAGCTGAGCGGCGGCGCCCGGACAAGCACGTTTGGTCACCCCCGTCCCGTCTCCAGGGTCGATGGCTGGGGCGTCGGGAGGGTGCCCATTGGGCGCTGCGGGCTCCCGGGCATGGATTCCAGCGCCCCACTGTCCGGTTCAATCCCGCGCCCGGATGGGCTTTGCGCTTCCCGCGGGCCCAAAAGTTCAGCACGCAAGGGCTGGAAGCGAGGTCTGGCCGCCTTCTCCCCGTGGGCGGGGTCCGGTGGGGGCAGGGTGACACAGTCACGGGGGCAAGGTAAAATGAAGGACGCGTGCGGAAGGAAGGGGCGGCCCGGGGCCCTTACGGCTTCCCGTTACAGTGTTTGCAAAGCGCCGAGGGCGTCCCGGAGAAGGCGGCGCACTTGTCTGGGCAGGGCAGCGCGGCGCCGGCGGAGAAGGGGTACACGGCGGCCTGGCCGAAGGGCGTCAAGGGCGCGGCGGCCACCGGAGCAGCCAAGCCCTGGCCCTGGTTGAGGTAGGCCACGAGGCGCCGCATCTCGTCCAGGGCCTGCGCCTGCATGAGGATGTAGTTCTTGGCGAGCAGCAGCGTGGCGATCTTGGAGAGCTTGCGCACCGACGGGCTGTGCGCGTAGGGGATGACGGCGCGCAGCCCGTCCAGCGCGTCGTTGAGGTCGTGCATGCGCCGCCGCTCCCGCGCGTTGATGCTCAGCCGCAGCGAGCGCTGCTCCCGGGGCCGCCGCCGCCCGTCCGCCGCGCCCCCGGGCCCGCGCCGCCGCCGCCGCCGCTCGAGGGCGTCATCCTCGTCGCCGCTCTGCTCGCCGCTGCTCTCGGCCGCCGCGGCCGGAGCTCGGGGCGCGGGCGCCGCGGGGAGGTCGCCGCCCGGGCCCGGCGCGCCGTAGCCGCGGGCCGCCTCGGGCCCCCGGGCCGCCCCGTAGGCGAGGCCCACCGCCGCCGCCGCGTAGCCGTGGCTCAGCGCCAGGTACGCGTCCCCCGACAGCGACTTGAGCTCGGCCATGGCCGCGCCTCCGGGGCCCGAGGGCTCGCCGGGCAGGCAGGTGCTCATGCGGCCCGGCCCGCGCCGCCCCGGGGTCCGCGCGCGCTCCGGCCGCTGCCGCCGCCTGGGTGCCTTTCCCGGCTGGCGCGTCCGTCCTGCAGTCGGTCGGTCCCGGGGCCTCCCCGCGCCGGGGCCTCTGGGTCCTGCCTCGGCCCCGCCTCCTGGTCGCCTCCGCCTCCTCCTTCTTCCTCCTTCTCCTCCTCCTCCCCCTCCCCCTCTCTCTTCTCTTTCCTTTCCCCCCGACCCCCTCCTCCCCACCTCTCGCTGCCGCGCGCAGGGGTGGGCTGCGGAGGGCTCTACCTTCCCCTCGCGCCGCTCCTGCTTTAAGGTGCGGAGGCGCCCTCTGGGACTTCGCGGCCGTCCAATCAGAGGGGACTTGGTGACCGCCTCTTCCCGGAGCCCAGCTCCACCGGCGGCGCAGACCTATGGCCAGGGGTGGGCGCCGCCAGGATGGAAGGAGCTGGAGGTCTGGTTGGAGACGGTTGTGGAAGCCGTGGGACCCGGAGAGCTGTTCCCGCTTCCCGGCGTCTCCAGCTTCTGCCTCCTGCCGCCCCCGGGGGTCGCCGTTACTGTACGCCCCCGTCCCTCGTGGGCACGCGCCTCAGGCCGCCTTGTCCTCGTCTTCGGTACCGTTTGCAGGAGCCACTCCGGCGTCGCGCAGGCAGGGATCGGAGCAGGGAGCGCGCAGCCCACCGCGGACGCCTGACCCGCCGAGGCCGGAGGAGGTGCGGAGCGCACGCCCAGGGCGCGCGGTGGGCGCCCTCCAGGAGCGGCCTCACAGCTGGGTAACCCGCGGGGCAAAGGGCGCGCTCCGAACGCCCTGAGGCCCGTCTGGGCTGGGCCTTCCCTGCAGCTGGCCCTTTCCTGGGTCTCCAGCCCCCGCCGCGCAGTTTCCGGGGACAAGTGCGTCCTGAAGTTGTTTCCACGCTCCCTGAAGTCTTAGTGGTTTGAGGCAGGGATCGGAGATTTAAGGACAAAAACCTCTTGCTTAGGCAAAACCTTGTTTCAATTTTCTGCTATTTCCGGTGAAAGGTTTTTTCAATGGCTTGCCCTACCACAGAGGGGGAATTTTCTGTTTTCTACTGGGGGGACCGAGGGCTCCACCATGAAGTTGGGGAGGATGGCAGCTCTGCTGGAGAAAGCAGATGGGGGCTGCACCGGCGAGAGGCTGGGGCGGGGGCGGGTCTTCTGTCCTGGCCTGAGTCTCAGCCAAGAAACCCCTCCAGGGACTGCTGTGGTGCCCCCAGGTGGGCGTCAGACCAGGGGTGTTGTCTGAGCACCTGCGGGGCCCCGGGATGCATGATGCCTGGTTCGGCAACTTCCCCGCCGGCCTGGGCCGGGGAGGGTGTGGGGGCTGGTCATTGGGCGCAGCTCGCCTCAGGGTGACGCGCTGGCCGAGCTGGGGTTGCCACCCAGGAGAGTCCCCGTGGCCGGGAGGCTGGGGGCAATGATTAAGGCCAGACCTGTCGGAAGGTTTGGGAGGGGTGGGGTAATGATGGAGTTTCTAATACAGGTTGAAAACCCCCGGGAGGGTAGGAAGCTGAGGGCGGCCTGGTTCCTTTTTCAAACCTGGGTCCGGGTTTCGTGCAGTGGTTGTGGGATGGTTTAGGGCATCGGCGCACGGCCAGTGCAGCGCCACCTGACCTTTCTCTACATTCTACGTGCAGTGAGCACAAACTGGCCGCAGGGCTTCGGCAGAGTTTCCAGAGGTGCTTCCTCCTCTTGGATTGAACCCCATCTGGGGGAATCCTGCCAGCCTCGGGGCTCACCTTTTCAATCCTTCCAATGGGAGATGAAGGACCCCAAACTTTCTCCAGGTGGGAAGGTGCCTGGAGGTCTTGTGGAGTTGGTGGGTGATGGTTGCTTCCCACTCAGTCAAGAGATGGGTGTCACCCTGGCCTCCAGCTCAATACTGCCTGGGAACCACTCATCAGGCCCTGCTGTGTGACCTTGACAGAGTAGCTTAACCTCTCTGTTCTCCAGGCTTCACCAGGGAGAGGAGTAACAGAGGTGATCTCTGTGTTGTCGAGTGCTCGGGGAAGGTGAGCAGGTGCAGCGAATGGATGAGAGCTGTGTGCGCTCTGGAAGGTTCTGGAAATCCAGCACTGAGGGGGATCCTGGCTCTCAAGGGCTTCCATGCTGGATGGGAGGAGACAGGAACAAGCACATGGCTCATCAGTCGTGGGAAACACCAGAGTCTCTGTGCTCTGGGCCCTGCGGATGGATGAGGGGAGGGGAGCCCAGGGCTGATGCTCAGGGCAGGCCTCGTCCACCAGCCTGTCCCGCTGGGACTGAAGGTGGGCTCCAGGACAAGAAGGGTCTGGGGGGGCTCTCTCCAAGGAGCCCCTGCACTGCCTCCTGGGCTGAGGTCAGGCACGGGCAGGGCGGTGGGGACAGCCCGGCATGGACAGGCTGCCATGGTGTTTGGGCCGTGGTCTGAACGGTGAGTGGGTGTCAGTTAGGCCAAGCACCTAGGGTGGGGGAGCACCCTGGGGGGCAGGGGGCTTACAGGCTGTTGGAAGGGGCGTGGCACATTGGAGGGGGCAGCAGGGGCCCAGGGTGGGGCCCAGAGACCCAGGGGCGGCCAGTCCGGTGGGGAGTTTGGGCTTTGCTGGGAGGGCAGAGGCCGCCACCGTAGGAGCTCAGGGAAGCGTTTTCTGCAGACTACTGCTCCCGCTGTGGTCAGGGGGTTTGGGGCACTTCCGGCTGTGCCTCCAGGCCTGGCAGAGCTGCCAGAGGTGACAGGGGACGTGGAGAGAGGTGGGCCAGCTCCACTGTTACCCCCGCGGCCGACACGAGTGGTGCGGCCTGATGGGGGCCGATGACCTCCTACCTCTGGGACTCAGGGCTGGAGGGGGGGGTTGAGGGGGTGGGTGTGCTGTGGACAGATTGAGTGTGAGGGCGTTTGAACCACCCAGGGGGTGTCTGGCAGGCCCTCACGGGGACATGGAAACGTCGTCAGAGCGTTCAGTAATTGAAGCCACAGGCACCCCGGATATTGGCTTTCAAAAGAGGGGCTGGAGTAGAGCCCCTGCTGTGGCTGCAGGTCAACATCACCAGGAGATTAAATTAAATCCGACGTTGGGCCCGGGCCAGGGGGGTCTGACAGTGTCTGGGGTCCAGCCTGGCCTTTGGGATGTCTACACTTCAGGCCAGGAAGTGAGGGCTCTGGGCCAGTTTCTGAACCTTCAGCAGCTCAGAGAAGGGCTGGAGGCGGGGTGGGGGGGCGCGGGGCTTCCTCTGGGGTCCCAGACCCTCAAGCAGCCTCCCCGGAGGGCCCATCCGGGCGATGCTCAGCCGCAAATCTTGAAAGCGCAGGGAGAGGCATGGTTTTTGGTCAGACGCCGCCACCTGCTGGCCACCTGGGAGATTGCGTGCCACCCGCTGGCCCTGCTGGTTAATGCTCGTTCTCAGGCCCTCCCGGACCCTGTCCACACAAGCCTCACCTCCTGTCCACAACAGGGAGAGGCGGGGCACAGCGAGAAGCCCCCCTCTCTGACTTCGGAGGTGGGGGCTCCAGAGGCCAGCGCTTCACCAGAATCAGGTAAAAGACAAGGCACCCAAGCATGGCTGCTGGACATAGACCCACTGGCTTCTTTGGGGGCCACGCCAGCCTTGGGGTGGAAGATGCCACCTTCCACAGTTGGGCATGAGAACCCCACTCAACTTCCCACCACCTGTTCGGAGGATATTCCTCATTCCTTATATAATTTCTGATGTTTCAACAGTTTCATTCCAATCGTCACTGACAAGCAGCTTGTTTTACGTTAAGAAGTCCCATGGCCACTCCTGGGCTGAAAGAGGCCCAAAGAATATTGATTTCAAACCTCTTCGTGTTTTTATTGGTTTTGTTTTGCATCCCCACACTTGCTTTTGGGTTGTGATTTTTTTTCTGCGGTATTTCCTAAGTGCAGAAGGCTAAACGCGGTCACGGCTCTTTGCTGTTTGGTGTGGACAGTTCCTCCGGGGTGAGGTCTCCGGGGGGAGGCCGAGGGCAGCAGGTTGGGGCAGCCAAGACAGCCTCGGGCCCCGCCAGGCAGGGAAGAGCCTCAGCGGAGGCTCCTTTGGGGCTGCCTTGGTCCTGCGTCTCAGCTGAGACTCCGCTCCTGCCCCCATTGTTTCCATGGGTCTCTGGTGATGGAGCGCCAGTCCCGAGGCTCATTTTAGGGGCTTGTGTCTCCGTGTACCTCTCGCCAAGTGCCTCTGGGTAGCACTTGGTAATTGTCCTTTAAGTCCCCCGAGTTGCGCCTCAGAACCTCGGTTGGCAGCTCTGGCCTCTGACCGTCCGCAGTCTCCATGTCCCCCTGGGGGGAAGGTAAAGAAAGATGGCCCCCAATCCACTTACAAGAACCTGTTTTTGTTCAAGTTGTTTTTAGAAACCCCACAAAACCACCACCTCCTGCATTTGGACGGGACTTGACAGTTTACAAAGCCCTCACTCCCGCCTCCCTTATTCCCCCCACCCCACTAACGGACACCGTGCCAGGTTAGTCCAGGGTGATGAAAAGAAATTTAAAAAAAAAATCAGCTTTACTGAGATATAATTCGCGTACTATACGTTTCCCTCCACTTAAAGTTTAAGATTCAAGGTTTTTAGTTTATTCACAGTGTCATTCACAGTGTCCATCATGACAGTCTGTTCCAGGGCACGTTCTTCATCCCAAAAAGAGCCGTATCCGTTACCTATCACCCCCGTTCCTCCCTTTGCAGATGAAGCCCATGGCAACGAGCAGTCTGCTTTCTGTCTCTATGGATTTGCCTGCTTTGGACGTTGCGTGTAAATGGATTCATACACTATGTGGCCTTTTGTGACTGGCTTCTCTCGCTGAGCATGTTTCCCAGGTTCATCCACATTGCAGGACAGGAGGTTTCAATGCCATATGAGCTGCTGGCTCGTGGGCTCTGGGTGGGGAATGGAGGAGACAGTCCCCCGGTACTGACCGTCTCCCGAATGCTGCTCACGACTCTCACATCATGTCCCACCAACTGGAACTTCCGATCCCCGAAGAGGTAGTCCCTGCCAGGTGTTCAGGTGGGACGCACAGAATGCATCAGCCTGAATTTATCTCCCCAAACAGACTCCTTGGTTAGTGGCACAACGTTGACCTGGAGTAATAAAAAGAGAGCTACTGAGTCCGCATGAAAACTCGGGGAGGAAGCAGGGGGCCCCCAGGGTTCTGGCGCAGGTGGCTTCAGCTCTGACCTTCCTTGCATGTTCTCTGCCCCCTTTTCTCCATCAGCACACAGATTCCCGGCTGACCTGATCTCCTTCCACTTAAGATGCCTGGTAGCTCCCAGTCACCAGCGGGATAGAGCCCTGCCCCTTGGGGCATTCCAGGTCCTTTACACATGCCCATCCCCACGCGTGAGCCACATCCCGTGTTGCCCCCGGCACCAGCCAGGTGGGCTACACTGGCGCCAGTGATGTGGGATGTTTCTGGTTTCTGTACTTTGGCTTTGGCCATCTGCCCACCTGGAACACCCCTGCCCATTCCACAGGGCTGGACGCACCTCTCTTCCCGGAAGCCCTCCTGACACCCTCCCCCAACTGGACAAGATATCCATCCACCGCGGTTCATTAGAAGCGACAGGCTTGGCCAAAAGGCTCGTGACATTCAATCAAGGCTCATGAACACTGCTTGCTTCTCCAGGTTTAGACCCGGAGCCTTTAAATTCCTCTGAAACAGTGTTAGAAGATTTCCTCATAGGAAAGCTAGTCTAAATTTTGTAAATAAATCTCGGGTGAAATATCCAGATATATACTTTTTGGTTTTTCCTTTCTTGTTGATTTCTAATCTTATCTCATTGTGGTCAATGAACATGGCTCATATATAATAAGTGATGGGAATTTTATTGGGCATAGTTGAAATTTTATATATATATATTCAATCAAGCATACTGTGTTGTTCAAATCCTTTATATTCTTTTTGTATGTGTGTGTATTTGTCTGATAGATGCTGAAAGAGCCGTGATAAAGTCTTTTACCATATTATTGAATATATCAGACAAAAATGGACAGATGGCGAGGAAAAACTGACAACCGCCCATAAAGCCCTTCTACTGGGAACTTTAAGATTCATCTGAAAAATTTGTTCCCCAAAGACATCAATATGGTTACTTATTTTCTTTGTTCAAACTTGGTTTAGACTCAGCATATGGTCAATCAAAAATTTTTATACACTTTTTTTTAAAAGAGTAGATTTATTTATTTATTTATTTAGGCTGCGCCGGGTATTAGTTGTGGCATGCGGACTCTCAGTTGTGGCGTGCATGTGGGATCTAGTTCCCCGACCAGGGATCGAACCCGGGCCCCCTGCATTGGGAGCTCAGAGTCTTACCCAGTGGACCCCCAGGGAAGTCCCTAAAGAGTAGTTTTAAAGTTTACAGAAGAATGGATGGGAAAGTACAAAGTTCCCACATACCCCTTCCCCCACCCCACCCTCAGTGTCCCTTATTATTAACATCTTGCACTGGTTGCTACTTTTGTTACAACTGGTGAACCAATAAATACATCATTATTACCTAAAATCCATAGTTTACATTACGGTTCACTCTTTGTGTTGTACTCTACAGGTTTTTACAAAGGTATAATGACATGTATCCACCACACAGAATAGTTTCATGGCCCTAAAAATCTCCTGTTCCCCACTTCTTTGTCCCTCTCTCCCTCACCCCAAGCCTCTGTGACTATCTCATCTGCTCAATTTTTGTAAACTTTTTTGGGGAGTGTGGTGTTCTTTATAAATTAATTTGCTTGGGGGTTTCCCTGGTGGCACAGTGGTTAAGACTCCGTGCTCCCAATGTAGGGGGCCTGGGTTCGATCCCTGGTTGGGGAACTAGATCCCATATGCCACAACTAAAAAACCCCACATGCCACAATGAAGATCCCGCGTGCCTCAACTAAGACCCGGCACAGCCAAAATAAATAAATATTAAACAAATTAATTTGATCAAATGTATTGAGTGCATTGTTAACAATGTCCATATACCTACAAATATCTGTCTATTTCTTCTGTTAGCTGTTGGCAATTGTGAGTAAAGTTGCTATAAACATCCGTGTGCTTTACAGCTGGTACCGCAGAAACACGGAAGATCAGGAGACACTACTGGGAACGAGACACCATGCGTTGGACACATCTGAAGAAATGGGTAAGTTCCAAGAAACAGACAACCTACCAGCACTGAATTACGAAAAAACAGAAAATCTGAGCAAACCAATCACCAGTAAGGAGACTGAATCAGTAATTAAAAACCTCCCAACATAGAAGAGCCCAGGACCATGGTTTCTCTGGTGAATTTTACCAAATATTTAAAGAGGAATTAACACGACTTCTCAAAATCTCACAGAAACTTGAAGAGGAAGGAACACTTCCAAACTCATTTTACGAGGCCAGCATTGCGCTGATAACAAAGCCAGACAAGGACAGGAGAGAAGAAAGTCACAGGCCAGTACCCCTGATGGGAAATAAACAAAAGGCAGAGGTCTCCTGCAAGGCCCATGTCCCTCCCCCACCCCTGCTGGGTGGCCTCGCCTGGTCCTGCCATGGCCCTCCCAGTCCTCGCCCCTGTCAGCCCGCTTAGCTGTGCTGGGCCTCGCCTGCCCCCGCTAGAGAGTGACTTCCCAGCCCTCCCTGAGGTCCCCGAGGGGCCCTGGGCCCCTGCTGAGCACTTAATGGGTGTGGGTGTGAGTGGCGGGCTCTGCGTGGGCAGGGGGGCTGCCCGGGGGAGGTCTCGTGGTGCCGGCTAGGGGGCAGCTTGGGTGCCCAGGGCAAGACTCCTGCCCCCACCCAGCTCCTCTGACTGGGGGAGGGGGAGGAGGGCCGCCACTTAGGGGCCGTCTGCCTTCTGGCCTCCAGGGGGCAGCAAGCCCCTGGCTTTGTGTGGCCAAGTCCAGGGGAGTTTTGGGGATCCTGGTGTCCAAGTTTGGCCTTGGCTGCCCTTGGGCCAGACCGCAGGCCCTGGACCCTCTGGAGTAAGGGGGGTGTAGCCAGGAGGGCGGCCAGTGCTGGGCTCTGCACAGTGGCCCAGAAGGGGGGGACGGGTGCCTGCTGTCCCCGCCTCTGACCCCCAGCCCCACTGTCCTGCTCTGGATGCAGCAGCCTCGGGTCAGGGTGAGCTCCGGAGCGGGTGCTGCGGACACCAGCAGCAGGTCTGGGCACACTGAGCTGGGAGGGCAGTGGAGCGGGCTGGGGGCGGGCGTTTGTGCGATGCCTGCCTGGTTCCGGAAGGGAGGTGGGTCCAGCCGCAGGGAGGGGCTGGAGTCGGCATCAGGCACAGACGGACGGTGCTCAGGGCCCAGGCCCCAGAGGCAGGCTGCTGGCAGCCCACCCTGGACCCCCCACTCTGTCCTCACCTGTAAAATGGGTAAACCGAGGCCCAGCTGTGGCACCTGCCTCTCGGGCGCCGTGGGCTTAGGCGAGTCTGGGGAGGGTCCCATGTGCGCCACCCGCCCCGCGCACTGCGGCAGGTCAGCCCCGCTGGGATGACCGCCGTGTGGACCTGGCCGTCCAGGAGGCCCTTGCTCTTCCACGGGCCTCCTGAGTGGGAGGCCAACCATTTCCCCTTCCGCAAAGTGGGGTAGTGAGGCCGAGAGGTCGCCTGGAGAGACCGTGGATGTCAGTCTCCCACCCTGGGAGTCCCCCTCTCCTCAGGCCCTCAGCCTGGACGCACCACTTCTGAGCCCTGATGCGTGGTGCGTGTCCAGGTGTGGAGACCCGACACTGGGCTAGTGGTCCTGACGGTCCCGGGACATGCGTGCCCTGGGCGCTGTCCTGGCATCAGACGCCCCCCCCGCCCCCAGACATGCAGTCCTGCGTCACCATCGGTCTGAGCTCCCTGCCCACAGCTGCGTGGGTGACTGGTGGCCACGGGCTGTGTCCTGGCTGCCATATTCACATTAGACCCCGTGTGGATGCCTGGACGTGGGCCGTCACTGGTCGGCGGTGCTGTGAGGAAAGTCCGTCTGTCCATGTGTCCGTCCAGCTCTGGCCCGTGAGCCCCATCATCTGTGGAGTTTGGCGGGTGTCCCCTGGGGTCCTCTGCGGGCAGGGCTTCTTCTGATGAAGCACAGGGCAGTTTGTTTCAATGATGTTGAATTGTCTGTTTTCCATTTACTGAGGCTCTTTTGGCGTCTTTGTGTTTATTTATGTCTTTTTCTCTTCAATGCTTTTTGGTTTTCAAAATCCACCTCTTCTACAAGTTTTGTTGGCTTGTGTTTGTCCCATCTCTTCTTATTTCTTTTTCCCCTCTTTTTCTGCATCATTTTGGATTGAGTTTTCAAATGATTCCCTTTTTACCTTTACTGTTGGCTTCTGAGATTTTCCTCCGCATTTTACATCCTCAGTGGTTGATCCTTCACACTCGGCAGGTGTAGAATGCAAGTCTCCAAACGGCCACGCGTTCTTTAACCAGCCATGTGCCCGTCATGTATACATGACTGTATACATTTACCACCCTCAGCCTTTGTGCTACGACTGTCATACATTTTACCGCATCTACAGATGTTGTAATCCCCACATTATTAATATTTTTGCCTTCAACAGTCAGTTATCTTTGAAAAATCAAAAATGATTGTAACAGTTTTTCTATTTATCCATGTCTTTTCCACATCTGGCCCACTTTCCTCTTTTGTGTAGACCCATCCGGTGTCACCTTCCTTCTGCCTGAAAAACTTCAATGTGTCTTGTGCGTGCCCCGGGGCTGAGTTTTTGTTCGTTGGTTTAGAAAAACTTCATTGCGAGGATATTTTTGCTGGATGGAGCGGTTAGCTGGATAGATTTTCTTTTTCTGTCAGCACTTGCAATAAGTCACCTCTGAGTCTTCTAACCTGTGTGGTTCCACAAGAATCCTGCTCTAATTCAGACTTCTGTCCCTCTCTATGTCATTTGTCTGTTTTCTTTGATGGCTTAAGATTTTCCTTCCTCATTGGTTTTTGACAGTTTTGTTAGGCTTGTGGTGGTTTCTTATGTTTATTCTGCTTGGGGTTCATCAAGCTTCTTCAATCTCTGGATTTTCAACAGATTTGGAAAATTGACCATCACATTTTAGGGTGTATTTTTCTGTCCCTCCACCACCCTAATATTGCCCACATGCCACTGATATTCTGCTCTTTTTTTTTTCTTTATCTTTTTCTCTTCTATGGGCTTCCTTTTGGATATTAATATTGCTATGTCTTCAAATTCACTTTTTTTTTCTTTGCAAAGTCTAATCTGCTGTTAATTCTGTCCATTCTGTTTTTTTTTTTTTTTTGCTTCAGTTGTATTTTTTATCTCTGGAATTGACTTTGGGTTTTTAGAGGTCTTCTTCTCCCCATTACCTGGAACCCGGGGCTTCTGAGGCTTTGATGTTTATTGAACAATGGAGGGGCAGGTTCTGCAGACACTGTGCTCCTTGCCAGGCACCAGCGACCTCTTTTCCTCCTGTTCTACAAAACGGTCAGTGTGGCCCGGGTCACACGGCCCTCAGGGGCAAAGCCCGAGCTTGTGCTGGCATCTGTCTGGCTACAGAACGGGATCAGGGGCACCCTGGGCTTGAAACCCCGGCTGGGAGGGTGCAGAGTCCTGGGCGGGAGTGCTGCACTCTCACCTGGGGGACTTGAGGTCCACCTGGCTCTGCCCCCTTCCCCCCGTCCCCATGTCATGTGTCTCACGTGGGCGAGTTCTGGATGGCCGCAGCTGTCTGCATCAGGGCCTCCAGCAGGTGTGAGGGGAGCCTGGATGGACGAGGGGTCTGCGAGGACGTGGAGACCTGCATGCCTGGACCCTCTGAAGGCAGGAGGAGAGGAGCCGGTCTCCCCCGAACGTCCCCTTCCACACATCACACACGGCCCAGGAGCCTGGCCTGGGCCCTGGCCTGAGCCCCGGAGATGCCCTGGCTGCATCGCTCCCCGGCAGCCCTTCCGGCTGCAGCATCTGGGGGCCTGCGGTGTGTGTGGAGGCGTGATGCCTGCAGCAGCCCGGGGACCCTGGAGGCGTGTCAGTGGCTGATTCTTACTTCCATGGCTCCCACATTGTTGCACAAATGATTCTGTACTTGGTTAAGGTTAAATATTAATACATAGAAAATTTAAAAAGGAGATATTCAGCCCCCTAAACAATTACTTATGGCACAATTAAAAGCAAATGAATGGTGTTTGTTGGAGCAAGTTTGCTGGCTGGAGTCTTGGGGTCAGGAGGGAGATTGCCCGTGATGGGGGGCAGGGAGCCCGTATGGCCTGGCCCCCTGCTTCTTTAAGTGGGTGTTTGCCATTTATCACGGTGAGGCAGGTGGGAGTGGGTCCTTCTCCTCCTTCCAGACCCACAAACATGAGGCACAGCCTCTGACATGACCCTCCGCCCCTCCTCAGTTTCCGTGGGGGGTGGGAAGGGGGGGTCCAAGCATCAGAGTGTGAGCAGCATGGGGGCGCTGGGGTCCAGAGGTCTGTGTGTAGGGCACTGACTCAGCCAACACCTTAGCTTCCTGGTACTGACTCTGTGACCGTCTGGCTTCTCTTTAAGTCATGACCTGCTGGAATCCAGTCACTTTTGATGGAAGGAATCCTGACTAATTCAAACTGGTTTAAGAAGAAAGGGACCTCTGGAGTTTTCAGCTATGTGAACCAAGGATGGCTTCAGGCACAGATGGATCTAGGTGCCCTGATGATGGCACGAGGACTCTTCCCCATCTCTCAGCTCGGCTTGTTCTGTGCTGACTTTGCTCTCAGGCAGGTGGGCCCCCCAGTGTGTCAGGAGCTGCAGGTTAACATCCTACCAGCTCAGCAGCCCCAGGGGAAGCAGGCGCTTCGTTTCCCTTCTAGCGTCCGCTCTCTCGGCCTGAAAATTCTACCCAGAGTCTCGTTCCCTACTCTTGGTCCTTGTGGTTTGGGTGGCTGACCCTCCCCATCTCCAGGGATGGGCACCCAGCCATCAGAACCCGCCCCTCCACCTCCCACGTGAGACCCAGCTCCGTCTAGTCCGGCGAGTGCCAGCGCCTGGCCTATGCTGAGGCTGCCCAGCAAGCCCAGTCCCTAGAGCTGCCCCCAATCTAGATCGTCTACCTGTGGGTTCCCCCTCTCCCTCCGTTATACCCTGCAGACCCCCCAAGCCAGTCTGGAAAGCGGCAGGACCCAGGCCCAGGGGAGGGGAGTGGGAAGATGGGGAGCCATGTAGCTGGGCTGGTTCCAGGAAGGCTTCCTGGAGGAGGTTGCGTTGGGTGGTGTCCTGTTTGAGCAGAGGGCTGCTGTCCTGCTGGGAACTGGCCCGCGCTGGTGCCCTGAGCTGCCAGCCCTCTCCCCCTTCACTCTCCCTGGGGGCCAGAGCTGGGAAGACCCAGCCCTTTGGTCTTACCCCTTGGTCTTACCCCTCGGCTTGCACAGGGCCCTGCCCGCCCATCACTTCTGGTTCCCAGGGAGGCACAGTCTCCTCAGCCTCCTGCCTTTGTCAGGAGGACTTGGACTTGGGTCTGCTCAGCATCGGACTCAGCGCCATCCCTTTTGCCCCAGCCCAGCTGGCACTTGGGACTTTCCCGTTGTGCTTGCCCCTTCCCGGGTACATCCTAGTGAAAGGGACAGTGTCGCCCCATGTTCTGCTTAATTAAGGGGAATGGGCGGCAGGGAGGGAACGAGGGCTGTGTGCCCCGGAGGCGGCCGGAACCTTCCAACGCGTGTCAACAGCAGAGTGCCCGCAGCCGTGGGTGCCGACCCGAAGGAGATGTGGCCAGATGCCCCCTGGCCGGGCTGGGACCAGCCCCACTACCGGCGTCCACGTTTGTGGCCCAGGTAGGCAGCTCACCATGCTGGCGCCACCTGGTGGGGACGGGAGACAGTTGCAGCTGACCTGGCCCCAAGTTTTGAAATTAGTGAAATGTGAGCGACTTTTAAAAACAGAGTGGGAGCTCAGAATTATTTCACATTTTCCACATAAAGTGAGACTCTAGAACAATGTGAAAATTAGAGATTTCAGCATAAAAATGTTAATTAGCAAAAAATGCCGCCACCCTACATACACGTGCACGTGCACACACACACACACACACAGCATCTCCTGATGAGATAGAAATGGCTTTGGGCCCATCGCTGTGGGGTCGCTGATCCCTGGGAATGCACCCTGGGACCCAGGCTGTTGGAGCGCCAGCGGCGGTGTGGTGTTGGTGTCACTGGAGCCAGGCCCTGCCGTGAGCAGAGGTCGTGCTGATGCGTCAGCAACTCTGTCCACTTTCTCTCGGGGCCCCTTCATTTCCAGCAGTTTCTCTGAAGCCAGAGGAGCCCCTGGAGGGGGTCCTGCTGTGATTTCTCAAGTCGGATTGCTGATGGGAGGGGGTGATGGGGTGGAGGGTGGCATTTAGTCCATCATATTTCACATACTCCAAAGTTTTCTGTCCCATCGAGGGCTGAGCACAGCACAAAGTGAGGAGGAAAGTGGAGGAAAAAAGGACCCGAGTAAACAACTGAAGTATTTTGATGATGAAAACGGTCAACGTTGGAGAAAACATGGAATTCCTGAGAGCCCCAGACTCTCATGTCTGAGAAACCAGAATTCCTCCCAGTGCCAAGACAGTCCCCAGGCTGGTCAGAGGCTGGGGGTCTGGGGGCGGCCCTGCTGTGTCCACACGCGAGGCGGGAGCGATCTCACATCCACCCGCCACGACCAGGGCTCTGTGAGGATGAAAGCTCAGAATAGTGGGCGCTTAGCCGACCGAGGTGCCGACTCGCTCCTCAGCAGATGCTTGTGGCTGGGATTCAGACCTCTTCGGAGGCTGTCGTTTCTGCGTCCATCCCTGCTGTTCTCTGCCGCGTGCACACACGCTCACCGTGGGGCCCCGTGGCTCGGGAAGGGACGTGCTGGCCCTGTGGGCCTCGAAGGTGCTGGGCCGGCCGGGGGTCCTGGGAGGCAGGAGGAGCTGGGCGGGGGGCCCGGCCGCCGCCATCCCTGCAGCTTCTGAGTGGCACCAGGAGGGAGACCCAGGGAGCCACGAAGGCCTGGTCTGCTGGACACCGGACCCCTCGGGAGCCGCGAGAGGAGGCCCTCCATCCGCACGGGGGTAGGGGGAGGGCTGCACGCAGTGAGGCCGTGACCATCAGCGCAGGGAGCCCCGGTCTCTTCAGGCGCGTCCGCCTCCCCCAGGACCAGCCGGGGCCGCTGTCACAGAGTACACAGAGTGTGGCGGGGCTCACACGGCAGAAATCCATTCTCTCCTGGTTCTGGAGGCCAACATCGGAGGACAAGTTGTGGCAAAGCTGGTCCTTCCGGGTCTGAGGGTCCGGGGGACCGTCTGTCCCAGCTGTCCCAGCCTCTGGTGGTGCCGGCCTTCCTCGGTGCTCTGGGCTTGTGGACACCTCACCCCATCCCTGCCTCTGTCCCCCTGTGAGCGTGGCTGTGTCCCAACGTCCCCTTCTTATAAGGACACCAGCCAGGTCGGATCAGGGACACCCTAAGGACCTCACCTGAACTACTTACATCTGCAGTGACCTCTGGATTATTTCCAAATAAGGTCCTATTCCGAGGTCCTGGTGGTTAGGGCTTCAACAAACGAATCTGGGGGGACACGATTCAGCTCGTAACAGGGAGACCAGAACCACGTGGGGCACGGACAGTTCACCCTCCTGCCATCTCCCTCCCTGGCTGTCTCAGTGGTTTCTTTCTTTTTAAAAAAAAAATTTTTTTATTTATTTATTTATTTTGGCTGTGCCGAGTCTTAGCTGCGGCATGCGGGATCCTTAGTTACGGCATGCGGACTTCTTAGTTGAAGCATGTGGGATCTTGTTCCCTGACCAGGGATCAAACCCGGGCCCCCGGAATTGGGAGTGCGGAGTCTTAGCCACTGGACCTCCAGGGAAGCCCCTGTCCCTGTGGTTTCTTCTCTCGAATTCACCCGAGCCCCCCCTCGTTCACTCATTCCACATATGCCAGCCCCCTCCGTCCCCCCTTCCACGTGCGCTGGCCCCTTGCTGGTCATCGGGGCTCAGATGCTGAGAGCAGTGGATGGCAGAGCCCGGGACCCCTGGGGTCCTCACCCCGGGGATTAGCCAGCCTTGACCTGCCCCATCCCCAGAGCTGTCCCTCCTGGCGGCTGTGGCTTTCTGGGGGCTGGCAGGGCGAGGAGCCGCTGGCTTTCACTCCAGAAACACCAGGAAGCCGGGGATGTGGTCGGCCTTTATCTCCCCCAACGGGGGACGCAGGACCAGCACAGAATGTATGCCCCCCAGCACAAAATGACAACGCAGGGCCCCTTGTTCAAAAGTTGAGTCCCAGACGGCAGCTACAGAGCATTAATCCATTAATATGTCTGAGCTCGGGACTTGGAGTGACTGCCCGGGTCCCTTGCCCCTGAGGCCGGGTTGGGGGTTCTGGCTAAACGGACTTAGCAGGGTTCTCGCCAGAACTGGACTCTATGAGGGGGGGACCCAGAAGCCAGAGTGGAGGCCTCGTCCAAAAGGGAGCTCAGGAGGCCTGGTTAGAATCTGTCCAGGAGTTTCCGCCTGCAGCTGCCTCCCAAGCGGTGATGTCAGCGGAATCCATTTAAGGCACAGCAGGAAAGAGTCAGCCCCCCACACAGCCTGTGTCCCCAGAGTGTCCCCCCAAATGGAGCACAGCCGACCTCACAACCCTGGAGGGACGATGCCTGTTGGGGGCCTGGGATGCCGCCCCTTTGCCTCAGTCCTGCCTGCACCACACGGCTGGGGTTTCCTTTTTTAAACAGCTTTATTGGAATATAACACACATTCTGTACATTCCATCCTTTAAAGTGTGCAATTCGCCGGCATTTAGCACATTCACAACGCTGGGCAATCATCGCCACCATCTAACTCCGGCACGTCCTCATCACCCAAAAGGAAGCCCCTCCCCCGCCCCTGGCCGCCACTGACCACTTCCGCTGGTTTGGACATTTCATGGAGGTGGAATCGCACAACATGTGTGTTCTTGTGTCTGGACAACTTACCTTGTGAGCAGCCTCAACATTTTCACCTCAAACTAAACTGAAATTGTTACTGAGTCCAAGGTCATACTTCTGGCCGCACGACAGGCCAATAAATCGAGAGACGAGTTGTTGGGACAAGGAGTAGTGACTTTATTCAGAAGCCAGCAGACGGAGAAGAGGGTGGACTCATGTCCCAATGGACCATCTTGCCTGAGTTAGGATTCAGGCTCCTTTTACACTAAAAGGGGAGGGAGTAAAGTCAGACATTTCCTGATTCCGGTCAGCCTCCGGAGGGGATGTGTTAATTTCTTCCTTACTACGGCCATTCACAGGTGGGCCTGGGCAAGACGCTTCCTGGGAGCTAAACAAAGATATTTTAGCTGAAAGCTCGTTACCTGGGAGGCAGGGTCCCCAGAGGCGGGCCATTAAGTGTAATTTAAGCTTATAGGCAACATCCCTTTAGTGATGAACTTGTAACAGACCACAAAGGTTCTTCCCTGTCACAAACTTAGCTGGGCCCAGACCTGTCCTCCATCCAGAGTCCCAGGCTCAGCACCTTATCAATGTGGTAATTTACCTGGCCACTCTTCGGCGATGTCGATGGACACCCTCATTTATTACGCCTTTTCCCCTTTCAGGCAGAAGAGTCATGTTGGGGGAAGGAAGTCAAGTTCTCCTGCTTCTCCTATAACTTCCTGGTGCGAGTCTGTGCAGGGGGTTGCTCACCCCCTCCCCTTTTAACAGAGAGACAAAGAGGGTCTGGCGGCTGGTCCACTGAGTGGAGATGGGTGGAGTTAATTCAGTGCCCTTGAATTGGGCGTACAGTCCGCAGGGGGTGCTGGCGGCCAGGGGGCGCGTCGGGCGGTGCCCAGTGACAGCACAGGTGCCACTCTCCGGGGGCTCAGCCACCAGATTGCCCTAATGTGCCACGAGATTAAGGTGTGACGTTACCCGACAGTAGGATTCCCGTTTTTCTCCTCCCTCCTCTCCTGTGCGGAGTCCTCTGATGGGGAGGGGGTTGGGCACTTCGCCCCTCCCTCCCTCCCTCCCAACGCTCTGGAACGTGAGAGGCGCCCCTGCATCTCCCACGGCCCCTCCCCCAGGACTTCTGCTCCAGGCGCCCCCGCTTCCAAGGGCCTCGGACGCCTCCCAGTGTGCAGGTGTAGGCGCCACAGACGCCGGGACCTGGCAGGGCTGGCCAGGCCTGCGGGGGTTCCTTCCAGCCTCGCCCTGGGGTGTGGGAGACCGGGAGACAGCCCCTCCCCTGCTTTTCCCCAAACAGGCTGTGCTCCCCCAGCTGCCCTGCGTGCGGCTCCAGGGAGCTGGGGTGTCCTCCTTTCAAAAATGACTTCTGTTTTAAGGAGCTTGACTCTCAGAATAAGTGGGGGAACCATGTTCCACAGAAGCAGCTGCCCTACTTATGAGCGGGGAGGTGCTAGCAGAGCCCCGTGGAGACACAGGGCTGTTTCTCCACCTGTGATGACTTCTGCCCTCCCTGGGGGAGGATCCAGACGCTTCAGACCCCCCAGGCCTTTCCCATCTTTTCCTGCAGTCCAAGCTCGAAGACACGCCTGCACGCCCCACCTCCCCACTGGGCGGGACCGCTGGGCCGCAGGGTGCGTTTAGGTCCCCCCATGAGCTCCACTGGACACGGCACCACCAAGGGCAGGTCCACGAGCTCATGTGTGTTGGGCTGCCCCCGGCCGGGGACAGGGGCTGCCTGGGGGCACGCGTCCCTCCACAGAAGCCCCAGCCTGGGCTCCACTGGAGCCTCCATCCCGTGTGGTCTGCGCCCTCATTTGAGTTACTGACAGTTTTCTCTCTGGTCCTGCGGAGAGTGGGTCTGAGGCTGTCTGAGTGCAGAGGTGCAACAAAAATAAATATTTCATGTTCTGTACCAGTGAGGGGAAGAAATAAATAGCTGCATCCTCAATTAAGTGCAGGCTTCCACAGAAGGGTTGGAGGGTCCCGCCTTCTGGTTTCTTGTTTTCTTAATCCTTTTAGGGCAAAATCGCAAACCGCCAAGATACAGTCGTGCTGGGGGCAGAGTTGGGGCTGGAGACAGAGAACCAGGCCTCTCAGGGTCTGGGGGTTGTTTGCAGCAGGTGGAGGGGGCGCTGGACCAGAGGCCAGGTCTGGGCTGGCGTCCAGTGACTAGGCCTGGGACCCCGGATACCTTGTGTCTGCTGGGGCCCCGAAGCCGCGTGACCTTTGCCAACGTTCAGTGCTCGACCGCCCGCAGGCCGTGCTCTGAGCAGGTAGCTCCCGCCTCCTGAGCGTGTCGGGCGTGTGGGCTCCTCAGCCTGGGCCAAGCCCCCAGCCTCAGGCTGCACAACTGCTCACTGACTGGTCATGTGATCCTGACCTAAAGAAAGAAGCTTCTAGAAGGTTCAGGCAGGGCCACTGCTCCCTGTCAAGTCACTAAGGCCACGTGCTTGTCCGGCCGAGTGACCCGGCATCCACCCTGTGCCCCGTCTCCTGTGTCCCCCGGGGGTCACGGCTCCCGGAGGCCAGCAGGAATCCTATGGGCAGCTGCACGTGGGCAGCGTGAGCAGTGCTGGGAAGAAGCCGGGAGCTGGGCGGGTGGGGCCTGGCTGGTCGGGAGGCCGGGGGTCCTGCAGGAGGTGACCCTGGAACTGGGCAGAGGGGTCAGGAGGGCGGACGGGCTCCCCACTCAAGCGCCAGGAGCCGAGCTTGGGTCCCTCCAGTTCCTTCCTTCCTCAGCTGGGCAGGTGATGCCCTTGCTGGGCTGGGGCGGATCTGAAGAATGAACCCCTCCATGTGGGGGGCTCATGGCAGGTGCCCGGTGCACTTGCAGGTTCCACGGGTCGTCATAGAGACTCCAGGACGAGGGCCAGGGGTCAGACATGAGGCCACCTCTCTTGGACCGCCACCCTCTCAGTAAACCGCACTCGGGGCTCCCCACATGGGCCACTCAGAGGTGCTGGGGGGCCGTGGAGCCCATGCAGGCCTAGGGGTGGGGGGACAAGGGCTGCTGAGGGGTTCGGGTTTGCTTCTGGGCAGCTGGTCTGAGCAGAGAGGCCAGGGGAGCCCAGAGCTGCCCTCATAGAGCCCATCCCAGCCAGATTCGTAGGGGTCCTGTGCCCCTGGGGAAGGTGGGACTGTGTGGCAGCCCTTCCCAGGCCCCCGGTGGCTCCTGGGGCCACCCGCATGGAGCGGCCAGGGCACACGAGGTGGTCAGGGTGGCTGGCGGGGCTTCCGGGGCTCAAGCTGGGACCTGGGGGGGCTCCGCATGCCTGAGCCTGGGGCGCTGTCCCCGTCCATGGAAAGGAGCCAGAAGCCCGCCGCACGGCTGCTGGGGGGCGAGGACGGAATCCCCGTCTCCGTGGAAGCTGCCTGTTAGCGCGTCTCTCTGGACCGGTCAGGCCGACACAGCACCCACATCTCCGGGTCCACCTCTCCTCCACCCTCCGGGGAGGAGCCCAGGGTCATCCTTTTGGGATGCAGGATCAGGAGTAAACGAGGAGGGAAACCCACAGAAAGGAGGTGCCGATGGGATTTCAGACACTGTGTGCACCCGTGTGCCCTGCGAGCCGTGTGTGCGTGTGCAGGCACGTGCCCCCGTGTGCGGCAGTGCGCGTGCATTTGTATGAGTGTGTTCGAGTGTGTGCCACGTGGTTTCTCACGCCCCAGGGGCCTCGTCTTCCTGCACCGCTGGCCTCCTGCTCCCGACCCCTCCCACAGTGTGGGTGACACCCATCCTCGTGGGGACCAGGCCCGCCTCGCGGGCTGTGACATGGCGGTGATGGGGCCCTGGGTCCAATGCTCTGCTGGAATCCTGAAATTCTTAATAATTTTATCTTTGAACTTGGGCTTTGTAAGTGACGGTGGCCGGGACAATGGGCGAGCCTGTCATTTCTCGGCCATTCCTTCGTTCACGTGGAGGGTTCGGGATGCTCGGGGGCCGCGGGCGTGGGGTCCCGCAAGATGGAGGCGAGGAGGAGGCAGCTAGCGGTCCTGTCGCGGGGAGCACGCAGGCCGCCCACGGCCCGGGGACCACGCTTTCCCTCTGAACCAGAACTTGCGTCAGACGCAGAAGGGAAGCAAAGGTGGTCCGAGACACGGCAGCCGAAGCCGGTGGCCTCTTTCTTACTCCTGTCACTTCCCTATTAGGCAGGCACTTATGCTGAAAATGATGGTCTAGAAGGATCGGGAGAGAAGACAGGAAACCCGGAGTCCTTCACTGTGTCCCTCTGGACCCACCGGTGAGGGAGGGAGCAATGCTGGTGGAAGGTCGCGTAGCAAGATGTGAAATAAGACAAGCCGTACGCGTGCGGTGTTCTCAGGGCTGTAAGAACAAAACGTGCGTACGAGCCTCAAGGTGAGACGGTGCTTTTCGGTGGCTCTTACGCTTGCACTCAAGATCAGCCTTGCACAGTTACGCTAGTACTTTGGCATTTAGTTCTTCTTCACTTAGAACAACATTGAATAGTGAGTAAAAGTCACCCTGGCAAGTCTAGAGAGAAGGCAAGAGGGAGGCTTGGTGTCTTCATGCCTCTCGGGGCTTCTCTTGCCTTTTGAATCAGGCCTGTGCTTCACCTGGCACCGTGCAGATTTACCAGGTGAGGCAGGTAAACATGCCTCCTGTGTCTGGGGCTTCATTTTCCGCCCTCCCACCCCACGCCACCCACAGGCCTCTGTTGGGGGTGACCGGGGAGCCGGTATCGGCATCCGCGGGGCTCTCCCTGCACAGCGGGCCCTGAGCCGTTGCCCGTCACGCGCATCACACCGTCCGAGGCTGCGGGCGGGCGGGCCGGCATGGCACGGTCCCTGGCGTCCCGAGGAGGAGGAATTCTGTCCCCAGTGTACAGTCCTTCCCTCCTCTCCAGGGAGAACTGCTGAGGGGCAGCTGCTGGCCGGGCTGGTGAAGGGGCGCCGGGCCCGAGCTTCCCGGTCCGCGCCCCTTCCGGGAGGTGGGGACACCTGCTCTTCTTCCCTCTCTCATCATTCTCGTCTGCCGGCCCCGGACTCAGGCAGGCCGGGCGTCAGGAAGAGGGAGGGGGCGTCTGGGGGGCCGCAGGCTCGTGGGAAGCACACAGCTGGGGACGCCCGGCTCCCGACCCGGAGAGCAGGCCCTGCAGTGGGTGGGCACTGCCCCCCATCCCTCTGCCCTGCGGGGAGGGCCGCGTCTGTGCTGGACTTCACTGGGGGCCTCGACTCCTGGGCCCCCGGGGGGCTGTGGGGACAGTCCCAGTCTCAGACTGCAAAGGACGGCTAAGTAATCAGATGCTCAATCGGAAGATGTCACGTTATTATTTATGAAGCGTTTAATAACTTCAGCACAATCGTCACAGGCACTGGAGTGGGAAGTGCAGGCGTGGTTTTAAATCATACAGTTTGAATTTGGCCATCGGCCAAAAAGAAACACTCCTCCCCCAGCCCCACCTCTCAGTGGGTGGGCAGCCGGTGGGAGTGGGGAGGCTGGGCCGGCAGTGCCCTTGTGGCTGGTCAGCAGCTCAACTGGGTCCCAGGCTCCAGCCATCCTGCAGCCGGAGCCAATTACGGCCACATCTGGCCCTTCCTGCATCTCCGCCACGCGTCCCCCCGCGGGGGCTTGGGGTTAGGTGACACATCTTCAGACCCAGGAGGCAGCTGTGCACGCTGTTGGGACAGAGGCCATTTCTGTGCGTGAACTCAGTAAACTCAATGAGGCACGAACAAACTCAGAAGTGAAACCCTAAAACAAGGAGAGTGGGGTGTGGTCAGGGTAAAGCACAGGATTTTACTCAATTGAACATCTTTTGGTCTGAGAGTAGAATTCCATGATTAGAAACGAAATGACAGCAGAGAAACAAAGCACAGCGAGGCTGGAAGAAGGCCAACGGCCCCAGCCCCCCACCAGAGCAGGGCCCTCGAGAGGCGGGCAAGGGCTGGACAGGTGCTCACACGCAGGCTCTCCAGGGGCGCTCGTGGGGTCAGGGGCCAGCGCGAGCAGGACACACCCACGGCCACGTGGCCACATGAAGCTGCTCACTGGACCCAGACCCGCTGGGACGTCAGCCCTGGCCCCTGGGAAGGGGCTCCTCTCGGCCAGAGCCTCAGCGGAAAGCAGCACAATGCGGGCTGCGGAGCTGGGGTCCCCTCGCCCCTCTCCTTGGTCCAAGGCCTGTCCCAGGCTTGGGGCTTCGTGGACAAGTGGAAGGTCTGCATGGCAGCGACCACACAGGCTCTGCACCCGGCCAGGCCCTGCCCCTCCGGCCCCCCTCGCCGTGGGCGCCCCTGCTGCCGTCACCCCCGTCCTGTGAGGCGGCCGAGCTGTCTTCCTTCCGCGGCCCGTCTGTGCCTCCGAGTTCCTGGCTTCCAAAGGGACCTTGAAACGATAGCGTGCTCCCACGCTTCCTCCGAAGCTGGCGCCCTAGTCACACACCCGGGGAGGCTCCATCCTCCCAGCCGGACCCCGACTGACCCGGGCGGCTCCACATATGCAAGTGGCATTTGGGGGTTTCCTTTTGGGATGGATTAAGCGGCCGGGTCCCCCTTTATCATCTGAGCGTTCCTGGGGAGGGGTCTCCTCTGTCCCCAGTCCCCCTCCTCTTGTCCTTTGAGAGTTTTCATTGCCTGAAAGTCCATGAACAGGGAATTTTGCTGCCGGGGAGACAGAAGAGACCGCCGGAGATTTGGCCGCGAAGTGGGAGCACGAGCGAGAGAGAGGGGCGTGCGTGCCGGGCGCTCCGTCCAAGCTCCGGGAAGGGCTGTCCGCCAGCGCCCGCGGGTTCACGCTCACGGCACCTGCTGAGGCCACGGGGCCCCTGTGGCTCACCCAGGGGGCCTCTCTGCGGCGGGCGGCCCGGAAGTGGGGACGGAAGCTTGGGGCGGTGCGCGGCCCGCGGCTCTGCCTCAGGCAGAAGGACAGTGTCGCTCGGGAGCCGGCTTCTGGAGCTGGCCCAGCAGTGGTGCCCAGCCCTGGGGGCCTTCAGCCTTGGTCTCGGGTCCCTTTCTCCTTGTACTGCCGCATCCTAATAGCGTCTGTGGGCGGGCAGCCGTGGGGCCCATCTTCACCTGCATTCAGTGAACAACGATACTGCCTCCCCACTCCAAAGGCAGAAGGGTCTTGGGCAAGTCACAGCTCACCGAGTGGGGCCCCCAGGCTGCGGCCGGGTCCACTGGAGCGGCGTGTCTGCTGGACGTCGGGTGCCGACTCCCGCTGGCTCAGGGCGTTGCAGAGGTGGGGCCCCCGTACCCGGAGGACGGTTACGGTTCACTCGGGACGCGTGTGAAACACGGTGTTCACGAGCGTGCCGGCAGCTCCCTCGCGTACTGTCCGTGCTGCAGGCGGGCCGTGGGCTCTCGCCTCCCCCAGACGGGGGCTGTGCAGGTGATGCACGCATGCCTGCAACTGGAGAGCCCGGGGAAAAACTGCAGTTTCTCCCCAAAGCCTGGGGCACAGTCACGGCAGAGCAGTGTCCCAAGTCCGCGGGAGCCGGTGCAGAGTCTGACCCCCTAGAAACACAAGGAAGCAGTATCACACTCAGAGCTGACATCCAACCTGGACGGGGAATTCACCTGGAGAGAAACAAGGCCGCTCCACAGATCCTGTTTTCTTGAATATTCGGGGCCTAAATGTGCCGCATTAACCTAGAAACCAAATGCCTCTTCAAATAGCCGCACTGTCCAGAACACAGCCGGCTACCGCGCACGTCTGTCGCTGGGTGCATTTTCCGGGGAGGCTGGGATGAGGGGCAGGAGTACGGCTCCGATCTGCAGGGCAGGCGGGAGGCCTCGGGGTGGCCTGGTCTCAGACCCACACTGCTCTTCGGTTCCGCTGCGCTCCCAGCTTCCCCAGGGACAGGAGCGTTCAGTTTGCTGCGTGGACGGCTCTGTAGGCCCGTGTCCCTCTTAAACCCAGCAGCCCCACGGCCCTCCCGCAGGGATGCTTCCAGCAGGGGTGGGGCCACCTCGAAGCATGGGTCACACCAAGCCCTGCTCCTTCCGCCCCAGACACGCAGAGGCTGCCAGGCCCTGATGCTGAGACAAGCGCCCGGGGATGAGGGACCCGACGGGAAGGCGGAGGCCGGCCTGGCGCTGGGGGCACCTCCCAGGGCCGGCTCCGAGGTGCTCTGTGGTGCTGCGCGCGCCGCTCTCTGAGGCAACTTCCACGAAGGTGACGCCGCTGGGCGTGTCCGAGGGCGGGGGAAGTTGTTTGCTAGCTTGTCATCTTGCAGCTAATTATTTAATTACCCTAATTTAAAGTTTTACCGAATTTAGCATCAACACAAAAATCTGTGATTGCAGCATCAGAAAGTAATAATATAATTAACTTATTTAGGGGTAACATATTAACTCAGTTGATTGCAAGGCGTGATCCCAGAGGGAAATTGTGCCCGGGACGTGCGGGCAGGTGACAGGGACCCTGGGCCTGGCCGCGGGAGGGCGGCCCCACACACCAGGAGCAAGACGCAGGCCGGGGTGTCTCCGACGCCGTGATTTGACTCCGACCTCATTTGCGACCTTAATCCCACCAGTTTTGGTCTCTGTCTCCCTGCGAAGGAGCCCTGAGGGCTCGTCTGGGTTTGGACGGTGGTCCAGGAGTTGGCCTGTTGTCCAGGAGGGGCCTGGCTGGGCCAAGGTGCCCGGGGCCTGGGAGCCGGAGGGCCTGGAGGGCTCATCGGCCAGGGTCCTGACCTCGTGGCTGCAGGAAGCCCACCCCGCCCTCCAGAGCTGTGGCCTCGGCTGGCGTGAGCCTCGCAGCCTCAGGATGTTCGCCGGTGCCCGCGATCATGCCCTATCGGGAGCGCCCTGGCCAGTAATGCAAACGCTCACTGATCTGCAGCCCTGCTTCTGCAGATGCTGGTGGGGCTCTGCACCAGCCATGTGCCAGCGTGCCATGTGGTTGGCTCCCTTCTCTCAGCGCTGGCAAGGGCACAGGAGGGCCGCCATCCGGGGCAGCCTCGGCTGGCCCCTGTGTGCTCTCCAGTAGCTCCTCTAGGCCTGGTGCGTCTGCGAGGCTGCTTTATTCTCTGCTGTGTCTCTAGTGTCTAAAGACCCACCGACACACCATAGGGGCTCGAAAAATATTTGTGACAGAGTGAGTTCACCAACAAGTGACCAAACCAGCCAGATCCCACCAAGAGACAGGCCTTGGCCGGAGCACCGGGGGGCCGTGAGGAAAGGGGGCCAGGAGCGGGGGCAGGGAGGGTGTGAGGCTGCCAGTGCCCATGGATGTGGGGCGGAGCCGTTGGAGGAGCCATGGGCTTCTGGGGCCCCTGACCCTCAGGAGAGGCTCAGCCAACAGCAGACAAGCAGGGAGGGATGGAAGCAAACACCTACCCCTCTTCCTCCTCCTGTTGGGCCCCATTGGCTAAGCCCACCCAGAAGCCAGAGTGCAGGCCCCTGCGATGTCCACGGAGGCTGGCCCCCCGGGACCCCAACCCGCTGGGTGCGGCCATGGCCCCTATTCTGGGCTTATCGGGGACAGGCAGTGCATCCGTCAGAGTGGGCTCTCTTCCCATGCCCTGGACCCCGAGAGGCGGGGGAGCCGGGAGGCCCAGGAGGGTGTCTCCCGCAGGGGGTGCTGGCCCCTCACCCCGCGGGGGCTCCACGGGTGGCTGCCGGGGACGCTCTGCGTCTGCTCTCACGTCCTGCCCTTTAACATTGTCGGCGATATTTTGAGTGCCTTTCAGACGCTTGGTCTAATTAATCAGAGGTTCTGAAAACAATCAGCGTTTCCGGTGGGTATCCCCTGACACGGCCGCGAATGGTGCGAAGGCCAGGTGGGGCTAGTGGCCACGGCTGTGAAGAGACACTCGCGTCCCCGAGCGAGCTTGGGGAAATTAGGACATTTGGTGCTAGACTGGCTGCCTAATTAGATTGCCATCAACTCCGGGGGGACCTGCTGCGGCGGCATCTAATTTAAAGCAGCCTCACCCGCTTTGAGGCTGGGCTGTTCGCAGAGAGACAGGGTTGTGCGGGGCCGTCCCGGGAGGGGCTCAGGTGCCCTCTGATCTCCAGGAGGCCGAAGGCCTGTCTGTCTGTCCACCCGCCCGCGTCCCCTCCCTGACCCCGTCACCTGGACTTTCTCGCCTCTGTCTGCCCCAGGGGCAGAGGGACGGCCACCTGGTTCAGCTGTCAGGGCAGGACGTCCTCATGACCTCAGGCCCAACCCGGGACACACTCATGTTTGTGATGTGCTGCTTAAAAAGCCGCTCGGCTGAAGAAATTGGGCGTTAGGCCTTTTCCAAATAAAGGCTTTAATTGCCCTAAAAAGCATGACTCTGACGAGGTGTCTGGAAGGGGCAGAGAGAGCTCGCTGCGTTCGTGGTGTGTGGATGCCATCTCTCGGTGTCCTGAGCCCTGCAGGCGCCCTGGACCCTCCCCAGCACCTGTGTCTGGACGTGGCCGTGCTGGTCGTGGTTGCGCTGGACACGGGCCCAACGGCCGCTCTCTGTCCGGCGCCGTGTTCATTTTTGCGCTCATGGCATCAGTGTCCCCAGATGGGCCTGGCGCACAGCAGGCTTGCTGTAGGAAGACAGACGTGGTGGGTAAACGGCGAGGTGGGCGGGGGGCTGTCTGAGGGCATGGGCGGAGAGCTGGGCCCCCGCAGGCCCTGCTCACAGGGTGGGGGGCGGGGCGTCTGCTGCTCCCTCCGCCTGGAACGAGGGCCCGATGGAGACGCGGGGTGTGGGGTCTTCTTCCTGGCCCAGTGTGGCCGGAGGAGAGTGCGGGGAGGGGTCTTGGGAAAGCACAGCCTCAGCCAGATCCCAGGGTGGCTCTGGGGCCGGAACGGCACCGGGTGGGGGGCTGGGCTTTGTGTCCCATCTCAGGGAGCCCTTGCCACCTGAGGCTGGCGGGTGACCCCGTGAGCATCCAGGCTGGTGGCCCCCTGGCCAGCTGGAACGGGCCCGCAGCCAGTCACTCATGCCCGCGATGGTGCTGGTGTGTGACGCTCTCTGCACCCAGCGTCCCTGCAGGCCCTCCTCTCCCCTCCCCTCCCCTCCCAGGGGATGCACCTGCCTTTCCTTTCCAAGGGCAGGACCCCCACCCTGGACTCTGCATCTCTCCAGACTTTCCCCCGGGACCTTCCCTGGCCCAGAGACCCGCCCTCGGGCCCCATGGCTTTTGCAAAGCCTGGAAGCTCCACTTCCTGGTGCTGGTCGCACCTCTCGTGGGAGAACCGGCTTCACAACGCTCCCTCCATCCACCGGCGGTCTGTGATCTGCGGCCCAGGACGGACCAGGCTTCCGCGACCCTTCCTGGTGAAACGAAGGGGGATCTATTTTGTTTGTAAAAAGCTGATTATCATAGATAAATGTATCTAATTAGTCTCATTTGCTAACACACAGCCTTTAATTGTGCGCTGAATAATTATACATATCTGCATATGCAAATGAGCACCGTTATACCGATGTCAGTCTTTAACATGACTCCTCCAGAGACAAATGATTCTATTTCAGGAGAGAATATGATATATTGATTTACATAGACAAATAACTTTATTTAGAACCGGTCACTCTCCTGTTTGTCTACATAAAGTAATAACTGGAGCACGAGGAGACGTCTCATGTTGAAGAAACGTTTGGGGGATGCTGACCCTCGGGGGGGTCCCCGCGAGCCTCCCTCCCACCCCTCCACTCCAGGCTCAGCTGCCCACCCCCTGCTGGGTGACGGGTTGGGTACGATGACGGGGGTGCCTGAAGGCTGCAGCCTGGCCCAGTGCCTGCGGTGGGGGGCCGCCCCAGGGCTGTGAGCTGCATACTAATGGGGCTGCTGGCTGTGGGCCCGGGGTCCTGGCTTCCAACAGCCCCGCCGCCCACCCCCACCCAGGCCAGGGCAGCTGCCACCCTCCCCGAGGGATGTGTGCACAGTGGCCTCAGCAAGAGCTGGGGCCCGGGGTGGGGTGAGGCCTCAGGGACCCCCTCTGTGTCAGGTCCCCCCAGCCTCTGCTTTTGGCCGAGCCCACTGACTTGGCAGGGGAGCCCCAAGTGCCTTCCAGGCTCATCAGGAGGGGATGTGGCCTGCAGAGCGTTCAGGGCAGTGGCCAGCGACAGTCCTGCCTGCCCACGGTGTCCCAAGCAGGGCCAGGCCTCTCCCTGCGCCCTTCCCCCTCCCTGGGCCTGGGCGGTCACATGGGCTTCGCAGGAGAGGAAGGGGTGAGGAATTTGGCTCCAGCAGAAGGAGGACAGCGCATTCCCTGCTTTCCAGAAGGCCGCGCGGCCCCTCCCCCACCCTCCCGTTGCCATGGCAACCAGCTCTGTGCCGCCGAGTGGAGCTGACACCGGCCCAATTCGCCGGTGGTCCCCTCCCTCTCCTGGCCCCGGCCCGGGGCTCAGTGGGCCTGTGTGGCCAGCAGAGGGCAGCGGCGGGCCAGCCATTCGGTGGGTGGGGGTCGGGGACCTGGCTGGAAGTAGACGTCCCGCACTTCAGGGTCTCCACGTCATCTCCAAAGTCTGGAGGCTGGAACCCCGGGGGAGTGGCAGGCGGGGGACAGCCACTAGCGGCACGTCCACACGTGGCCACGTGGTGTGTCCATCTCTGCAACTTGTGTGGCCCTCGCCCGCCTGGGGATTCGTCTTTGGTGGAGCTGGAGGGACGGGGTGTCCGGGCCACTTCCAGCCCAGCGCCTGGGGTGCTGCATCGCCCACGGCTCCGAGGGGAACCAGGCAGGCGTGGCCCCAGGAGGACCCTCACCCCCTCGCTCACTCATTTACACACTTGTCCACTCACTTGTTTAACACAGGGGCCAAGGAGGGGGGGCGGGAATAAGGTATCTTTTCCTCCCGGCTCAGACCTCGGCGGAAGCAGCGTCTGGCTGCTGGTCTGAGCTGGGACCCGCCCTGCAGTGGGCCGAGGGGCCCCCCTGTCCTCCAGGTGGGGGCACAGGGGCCTCACCTCCTCTTTTCCCTTTTTTGAAGTTTCCCTCCTCCCCTGCAGTTAGTCTGATATCGTAACTGCAAGTAACACAGAATATTCCCGTGACCTTTCCAATTCAAGGAATTCATCTGGTGGGGAACGAAAGAGAGGTGCAGAAGGGAGGGGATGCAGGTCCGTCTCTCCCAGTGAACTCCTCACCAGGAGCCACGGCTGCAGCACCGTTAGGTCCTGCAAGGCTTTGTTAAGCTCCGTAAACCCAGCTGAGGTGCCGGCCTGGGGGACAACGGGTTAACTGTCCTCCTTCCTGGGGACCTGTGACTCAGAGACCCCCCCAGCCCTGCCCTGGGGATCTGGCGGGCCAGAGGGATTCTGAGGTGGATGCGGCTTCAGAAGGAGGGGCTCTGCCAGAGGAGAGAAGTGTCTGCGCCCCCAAGGAGGTGCCCGGCCAGCCACCACCTGCCCGGTGTGCTGTGCTCGAAAGCATGTGCATACATGTGTGTGCACCTGCTCACGTGTATGGATGCACACATGTGCACTCTGTGAGTGTTTTGTGCTGGGTGCACACATATGAGTGCCTGTGGTTTCGCTGTGCACGTGTGCGTATCTGTGAGTGTACACACGTGTGCACATGTTATCATGCTCTGCATGAGCGGTTGCATGTGTGGGAGTGTGGGAGCCCGAGCTCTGTGGGTGCCTGCGTGTGCACCCTTGCAGGTGCATGTGCGTGTGAGTGTGACCTGGGGCCTGGCAACCGCTTCCCATGGTGCTTGCGGCCACGTCCTCGGCGTGGATCCCAGCGTGGCCCCCAGTGTGGCCCCCAGCATGGAGGGTGACGGTGCCCCCCCAGTTGTTTGATTGCAGACACCTCCGTGTTCCTCCACCTCGGGGCCGCCACACTGTCACCGTCGTCCCTCCTCCCGGCAGCGGGCCCTGCAGGCTGGACCCACTCCAGCGACGCCAGAACCCTCAGAGGTAGAGACACGGAGGCTGCCTCACCACCTGCCCCTGGTTCTGCTCCTCTTCCTGTTAAGGGGGCCACGCGAGGGCCCCCGTCAGTGCTGCGGGGGTCAGCTAGGCTGGAGGGGGCCCGCAGCTGGCGTGGGGGGGGTGGCTAGGCGCCCACTGCGGGGAAGGGCGGCCCCACGTGGAGGGGGGCGTCTGTCTCCTCCGAGGTGTTGGAAATGCCTGCCCCTCCAGCGGGCGGGCGAGTGCACACGTGGGAGGGAACCCGCCTCACTGTTCCGGCCCCTCTTTCTCTCCTTGGGGCCCTTGCTGTCAGCAGAGTGGATGACACTGCGGCCACCCTGACCTGGCCCTCGACTCCAGGTTTAAGGGTTGGGTTGGGGGCCGGGCGGCCGAGTGCTGGCTCTGTGGAGCCTCCGAATGTTCCCGACCTGATGGCGGCCGTGGCAGCGCGCGCACCTTCACCAGCCGGGGCGGCACTTCGCCGTCTGCCGCCCCGGGGCTCACTCGGCAGCACAGCCGGACCCCTGGCCAGGCCTGCAGCACCCGAGCCCCGCCCAGACAGGGGCCGAGTCTGTCACAGTGTCCTGGGTTGGGGGAAGCCTGGCCCCTGCACCTGTTAGGCAACTGTGTCCTTCGAGGGGGGTCCTGGCCCTAAGAGGGCTCAGTGGGTCATCTGAGGCCACAGAGGGTCCTGGGCAGGTGGCACAAAGGGGGGCGCTTTCCTGATGGCACCTGGGGTGGGGTTGAAGCTTGGAAAGGCTTGGACAGAAGGCACTTCCTGAGGCTGGGAGAACTGACATCTGCGTATATAACACAGCTGAGTTGGTGGTGGCCCAGTGCTGGATGGCTGACCCTCCTCCTGCCTGCGGGACACTGGGTCTCCTCCAAGCCGCTCCTCTGAGCTCCGCGCAGGGAGAGCGAGTTCTCCCGGGGCCTCGTCTGCAGCTGAGTGCCTGACCAAGACATCCACGGCCACCAGCCAACTTCCCCCCGCGGAGCTCATGTGGAACGCAGAGCCCTTCCCGGCTTTCTCGGGGGCTCCATTCTGGAATCCTCCATCCCTCCGGCAGCGGCAGGCTCTGCCCTCCCCTACCCCAGGTAAAGGTGAAGGGGGGGCGTCTCCTCCACCATCATGATCATCTCTCCGCATCCACCCCCCTCGGGTCTCGGGCTCTTTGAGAAAGAGGAACCTGAGTGGCCGGTGGTGTGTCCTGGAGCAGGCGGGGGCCAGGTGAGAAGAGAGCTGGGCGGGAACCTTCTAACCTGAGCCCCAGCTGGCCACCGGCCCAGGTGGGGAGGTGCCTGCACCTTGGAGGCCCAGGCCCGGGTGTGTGGGGACAGGGGACAAGAGAGACTAAGAGAGAGATCCTGCTGAGGCCGCCGGGGGCCGGTGGGGACCCATCCTCGGGAGAGGGTGCGTGCGGTGGGGGGTCTGCTAGGTGGAGCCCCGCCCAGAAGCCGCACACCTGGGGGCTCCGCCGTGGGAGGACGCGCTCTGAGAGCTGAAGGCTGTGCCCGCGGCTTTGGCATCCTGACTCGTGGGACCCTGGCCCCCTTCGCATCAGCGCAGCAAACGTAGTTTGGACTGAGACGGGGCTGGGCATTCCCGTAGGGGTCAAGCGTGTGCAGGAGGGACCTCAGATCTCGAGGAAGACGCTGTTTGGGGCGGGGTGGGGACGCGTCAGGCTTCCCACCTTACGGACCAGGTGACTCTGCTTCTGAGACAGGAATGTGGTGGCCAGCCCTGCAGAGCGGAGAGCATGGCTGGTGAGGGCAGGGCTGGAGGTCACCGCGGCCGCACTCTGGGCAGGAAGCTTCTGGAAGCAGCAGGGGCAGGGCTGGTTTCAGGGGCTGCACCAGCCCAGCCCCAGGGTAGACCAGCACCTCTTGGGGAAGGCTTGCTCTCGGCTGCTGCATTGGCTTAAACGCACAGCGGCTTCCTGCAGGGATGGACAGAAATCCCAGGTAGCCCCTACGGTCCTGACAAGGAGACGTTTCCGTCGCATTTTCCATGTGGATTTCCTGCTGCCGAGCGGCTGGAGACACCACCCGTGTGCTGTTCGTCTTGTCAAAACTAGCTCATGTGTGCCCTCAGCTCCCATTTTGGTTTTGCTAACAGAGAATATGAGAAACGGTTTTCCATACTTACTTTCATGTGGTTTCCCCAAACGTGGGGCTGCCTGAGGCATCTCCCTGCCAGGTGCTGTCCGGAAACAGCTTCTGGATCAGATTTGGTTTTAAAAAATGCACCCCACGGCCTCTGTTCTCTGCTCCAGGTATCTGTGATGTCCACCTAATCAAGCTGGACCACGTCTCCGACAGTTACAAGGGGAGACACAAGCAACGCGGGAGAATGAAAACAGTCCTTCAGAAAGAACATTTCAAGGGCATGCAGTGTAGCTAATTTCGTGGAAAATTAACCTGCAAAAGAGATTACAAGTCCAAATCAGCCCCCAGACCTCAAGGATCTGCGGAAAGAGGGACGGGCCCCTCGCAGGCTCCAGGCCCAGCGGGACCGAGGGCTGGCGAAGGGGGCAGGAGCTTCGGAGCCTGACCCACATTTCGGCCCATCTTTGGCACAGATGAGGCCCCTTCCTGCCGTCGGGAGGCGTGTCCACCCACGGCCGGCTGTTTGCTGCCGGTCAGGGCACTGCCCCACCGCCCCTGCGTGCGCTCGGCTCAGCCCCGGGAGGTGGCGCTGCTCTGGCCCCGGCTCCGGCCCTGTGAGTGCCGTGCGCGTCTCTGGGGAGCTGTCTGATTGTCTCCGTTGTCCAGGATCAGCTGAGGCTGGCGTCGGCTCGAAGCAAAGACGGGAAAATGAGAATCTTTGTATCTTCTGCCAAGGCGTTGATTCTTCCCCAAACTGCCGGAACGGAAATAATTTTAGAAGCTATTGTTCATCACAAGGTCTGTTTTTCATGGTTAAAAGCAAGCCCTAAACAGTCGTCAGAGGATGCGAAAGTAACATGCCAACGGGGAGGATGGCGGGGGATGGACAGAAACGGAGACCTCAGGCAGAAGCGAGTGAGACAGCAGCCCCCAGGCCTCCAGCAGCTCCTCCCACCACGGCCGTATGCCCTGGGCGTTCGGTTTGGGGCCTGGCGGGCAGGGACGCCTCCAAACCCCCTGGGCTGCTGGGCGGTGGGCTGGGCTGCCCTTGTCCTGACCACCCGCAAGGTTGGACACAGGGTCCCTCTTGACGGCTGGGCCGGGCGCAGCTGCTTCCCTGCTCTGGTCCTGCGCATCCAAGCGCTTCTCTTGGTGGCTGGGTTTTGTCCAGGCTGGAGGTGCGCCATGCGACTCTGGGATTAGGGTGTGGTGGTTCCCCCAGACCTCGGGCTCCGTCACAGGCTGTGGCCGGGTCGGGTTTACCCACTGTCTCCCACGTGCCTTGCAACGAGTGCCACCTGCTGATGGGCACACAACGCCAGGCGGCGTCCTCCTCACCCCTGCAGTGGATGCCTGAGGCAGATTTTTTTTCCTCAAAAAGTCCCTGGCTTCTCTTCCTCGCTGGGTAATACATTTTGGGAGAATCTGACGAGATTAAAGCAGCTTTGCTCCCACGTGCTGGGCTGGGGAGAGGTCCCCCGGGGAGGCAAAGCACCTTAGCCTTCACAAGGACTGGCCACATTCACAGGGCTGCCCCCAAGGTGGCTGGCCCTGGGTGGCGCCTGGACAGGAGCTGTCTCGGACCTCAGACCTCTGGGTGCTGGTGCGAGGGTCTACACCGGGCAAGGGGAGCGCCATCTCACTGTTTTTCTGCTGCTGGTGGGTGGTTGGTTCTCTGGAGAAGGGGCTCCAGTCCAGACCTTCCTGGGGCCCGAGACCCGCTCTCCGGGGCTGTTAGGCTCTCACAGCCCTTTAGGTGGCCGTGTCGGAAGCAGGCCTCCTCCTGGGGACCACGTGTGAGGAGGCCACAGGCCACAGAACACTCAGGAGGGGCTGGAACGGCCGCCTCCTGGGTGCCTCTCTGTCCTCCCAGGTGGAAAGATGCCTGCTCCGCATCAAGGCCGTTTTCTGTTAATTTTTTTCTCAGGTTGGACAACGCGAAACACTATTGTAAGTGTCGAACCAGGGGTGGAATCGTAACGCGTGACACGCTCTGTCCCCCGGGTCACGTGCTCTTTCTCCTGCTCACTTGCCGTCAGTGTCCAGGCCGAGGTCCTTCCTTTGTCTCGGTTCTGGAACACAAGGGCCCTGCACGACCTGTGAGGGAGGGACAGCTTTGACCTGACGGTGCTGAGATCTTGTGGGCAAAACGTGATCACAAAATACAGAATTTAAGGTTTCCAGGGTTTGTTTGAGACGTAAATAAATAGCAGTTTGGTTTTGCTGTCGGGGAAGGCCCTGCAGATCCAGAGTGGGGCTGACACGGCATGTGGTCAGAGGCGCATCCGCGGGAGCAGGGCCACCAAGGGGCAACGGGAGGTGCTCCCTCCTGGAGCCTGAGTGAGCGGGCTTGCCCTCTGGGCGGGACCGTCCACCGGCCCTGGCCCCACCTGCCCGTCAGACAGGCGTGAATAAGCGGCCCCTCTCACGGGAGCACGTGTCCAGTTGGAACCCAAGGCAGCTGCTCTGCTCAGAGGAGGCTTAACCTCCTCTCCTCGGGGGAGGGCGGCAGCTCTGAGCAGGGGACCAGGCAGGGCTCCCAGGACAGCGGCAGTGGGTCTGCTCGGAGGTGGGGGAGCGTGACTCTCAGGGACAGCGGGGACCCCGGAGTGTTGACCACCGCCTGCTCCTGGGCTCCAGTCTGGAGATCCCGGGGCAGGTCGGGGGGGGCAACAGCTCCGCTCACGCCAAAGCCCCAGAGCCTGACGCCACTTCCCGACTTTCATCACCGCTGCCCTCTCGTTCACTCAGTCATTCATTCGTTCACTCAGTCATTCATTCACTCCCTCAGGATTCATAAAACAGAAATGTTGGGAGCTTGGCTGCCCAGGCGTGATGGATCAGAAGGGCACAGAAACCGCAGCAATATAGCACAGAGGAAGCCTGTGGGCTCAGCCACCACCACAAGGGCGTCACCCCGTCCAGCTCACAGTGTGGAGCCAGCACCGTGCGAGAGGCTGGATCTGGACGGAGGGCCAGGCCCCCTGCCACTGGTGGAGCTGCCTTTCACTGCTGGCAGCTCTGGGGGCACTGGGACTACCCCGCCCCATCCACACCCAGCTTCTAAGGGCAGCTGGGTCTGGCCTGTTCAGGAGCTCTTGGCTTTGAAAACCTGCTGGTTAAAGGCCAGTTAAAATGCCGGGCTGGGAGGGGCTCCTGCTGCCCCAAGGGAGCTGAGCTGTCATCATGAGTCGGGGGCACGTGTCAGAGCCCCATGGAGGACAGCCAGCTCGCAGGACAAGACGCGTCCTTGCCCGGCTGTTGGCAGGGCGACGGCAGCCACCCTGCCTTGCCTCCCATTGGAGAGGGCTGGGCCCTGTGCCCGCCAGTCCCTGGGGTGTCCAGGGTGCCTGGCCCACTGTCCACGGTGCTGGGACCCGGCCAGGACTGGCTCTGGGCCTGGAGGCACTCTCCAAGGTGCTGAAGACACTATGTTCCAGCCTCCGAGAGTTTCGAGTGGCTTTAAGAAACACCAGCTCCACTGGGCCTAACTTCAACACATCTGAGTTATGGTTCTGCCTGCACATCTCTGGGAACGTAAGTCTTTTTATTAACTTTGGTCAGACCTTGAGCCGACCTGCCACATTCCTTGATCCTATTCCTCCTTCCCTGCCCCTCTCTTCCCTCCCTCCTCCCCTTCCTTCCTCCCTCTTCACAGCAATTCCCCAAAGGACAGAGAAGGGCACCCTTCCTCTGCTTGGTCCCCCGAGAAAATGATTTGGAAATGTCCAAGTTTCTCCCAATCCTGAGAGTTGGGGTTCAGGCAGGTAGGCAGAGTGGAGGTACCCTGGGCACCGCTCCATGTAATCGCAACCTACAGACCTGAGAAGGAAGCCTGTGTTCTCTGGCCTATTGCTTGGTGCCGACCCTGAGTTTATGCGGAGATGCGGAGGCCCAGGAGGTAGGATATCCCCTCCATTCCCCATCACACTTAATGTAGCAGAATATTTAGCTAAATAACCATGTGCACGCTCTCCGAAACCTGCACAAGGCCATTTGTAGATGCCTGGAAATTCTTCTTCTTCTTCCAGGAAGCAAAGATCGGAGCCCACGTTGGTTAGAGTGGTTCCACAATCTGGCGTTTGGTGCCACATCTGATGAGCACGTGTCCGGTACCTGTCACAGCATTCATCCCCGGTCCTCGCCACTGAGGGGGGACAGACGCAGTGTGAGGAGGTGGGCCACAGGCTGCCTGGGTCTGAGAGTGGGCTGGGGGAAGGAAACAACCCAAGGCGGGGCACGCTACTGGGTGCAGGGGGCTGACAGCCAGACAACGAGGCTGGAAGGAGGGGGCAGCCCAGCATGGCCGGCAAGGGTGTGGGCCTGGACGCTTCCTGTCTGCGGGGGGATGCTGGCTCTGCCACTGAGGGGGCGACCCTGGAGAACTGAGAAGACTGCACAGCTTATTTTCGAACCGTTATCCATTTATCAGTTTTCCCATCTGTAAAATGGCTACATCGTCAGGGACCTGCTGCTGTGAGCTGGGCCCTGGGCCAGAGCTCCTGGCCCACCTCAGCGGGCAGCGTGGTCAAGGGCCCAGCGATGCCTGGGGCTGGAGAAAAGCACTGAGCCCCCACTGGCCAGCTCTCCCAGGGCGGCGACTAGTGACACTGTCCTCCCTTCTGTGCAGCCCAACCCACAATTCCCACCACGAATCTCAGCCAGTGCCTTCTCAAGGTCTCCCTCAGCCCCTTCCCCCTGCAGAACTCAAGTGCTGGGGGAGGGTGCATGGGAACCAGAGCTCCCTCCTTGAGGGAGGGGACAACATTCTGTCAGAAAAACAGAGGCTGGCCTGTCACCTTTCCAGCAGCAGGTGGGGAAGCTAGTGGGTGAGAGAGAGGCATGGCGTGGGCGTTCCTGTGGCGTTGCCCGAGGTGTGGGTGGGGGGCACAGCCAGGAAGTCTCTGGCTTCTCCCTGGGCCGGGGAGATAGATGAGCCCCCAGGATTTGGGCAAAGCTTTCACGTCGGTGCTGATGGAAGCAACAATGACAAAATACAAGACAAGCGAGATGGAATATTCTATCAGAGTGGGTTCCTGGCCCCTATGAGCGCCCACGTACCAGGGGTCAGGACCCAGGGCCCCGCAGGAGTCGGAAATGTCAGCAGGGCAGTCCCTGAGTGTCTAGAATCTGGAAATGACACCAACTGGCCTGCTGCAAAGACGGGTCCTGAAACAACAAGGGGGGCGTTACTGAGCTCAGGGTGAAGCTCATATTTTCATACAGCAGTGCTTTTGACATGTTTGGATCTGGGTACTTTGATGTTGAGAGGCTGCAGCACACAAGTGCACACAGTAGGCGCCAAGCCCTGGGCTGGGCCCCATGGAGGGCTCCTAGGGGCTTCAGATTCCCCGTGTGGGCTGGTCAGCCAGGATGCTGGGCAGCCTGCTCTGCGTCCAACCCCCCTCCACTGCCCCCTCCACTCCCTGCCCCCGAAGCGCCTCTTCCGCCACCCCTCCCCCACTCCTTGTCCCCTCACTGCCCCTCCCCCACTCTCCTTCCCAGGTCTCCCATCTTGGCTGCTGCTGGGCGGGGGCACTCCTTGCCGAGGCTCTCATCCCCCCAGGTCCACCTTCCTCACATGCTGTCTCTGTCCAGCCCCAGGCCCTTCACAGTGATACGGGGCTGGACAGACGCCTAGGCTGGGAGGTCCCCTCACGGGAAAGGTAGGAAACAGCCAGAGCCCGGTTCAGCCTGAGTGAAACTGCGATCTGCCCGCAAGTCCCGTTTCCCTGTGGAATGATCCCGAGAAAGTGCTGGCTCCGAGCGAGGTCCGTGCAAGTGGGTCCAGGAAAGGCGTGGGCGCTGGACCCCAGAACCCAAGGCGCTCACCTGTGCCGAGGCCCCGCCCACTCACCAGGCCCTCCCTGGCCCCGCCCCGCCGCTCAGGCCCCGCCCACCGAGCCACACCCACCTCCCTGGCCCCGCCCCTTCCCAATTCTGAGCGCCCCTCCCCCACCGCAGCAGGGGTACTCACCCCCTTTATTCATCAGCACCCCCTGCAGGACGCTCCTTAGCAGGTGCAGCCTGAAGCCCCCATTGGCTGTTGGGCTGTCATATCTCACAGCCTTTGGGCAGCACAGATCCCCTAGACGGCTCCACTCTTGCTGCCATGTGTGCCCACTGTCCTGCCCTGGGCCATCACTCCGTCATTCCTGGGTGACATTCATCCCTAGAGCATTTCATCTAAGCCTCAAGGGCCCGGCGGGCACTTCTCCAGGGAGGCCGGGTTGGAGGTTGGTCCTGGACCCGCAGAGCAGTGGCCACTACACCCACTGACCCTGCAGGGTTGGTCTGGTGCCCACTGACACCCTCCCAGCCCCGGGCCCGCCGACTGGACCAGGTGTGGTCTGGGATGGCACAAGCGCTCTGCCCAAGCAGGGCTGGGATGGGGTCCCGTCTGCCCTTCCAGCCTGGGCCCCACAAGGAGGGGTATGGGGAGGCCCCAGAGGAGAGGGAGGGGCATTCCTGGGGAGCAGGGCCCCCGACCAGGGGGCAGGTGGGCATCAGAGCAGAAGCAAAGGCCTAAGCAAGGAGACTTGGGCTGGATGGGGGGAACGGAGCTGTGAGCCAGTGCAGGGCCTGCGGGGCGGGGGGAGGGACAGACGGTCACAGGAGGGACGGCGCTGGCGGGCAGCAGATGGGTACATTCCAGACCGTTCTTTTACTCAGATCTCCTGGAGGCCAGGCCGAGCCCAGGACACCCAGCACAGGCAGCACCGAAGGGTCTCCACCAGGAGGGGCCCAGGGGCCTGGGAGGCTGCGAGACCCCAGGACTCAGGCCCACCATGTGGAGGTGGGGTGAGGGCGCTGACTCTGGCTCCCGATGCCTGTGTGTGTGTGTGTGTGTGTGTGTGTGTGCGCGCAGGTGTTGACGAGGGGCTCACACAGCGGCTGGAGGGACCTGTGCGAGGGTTGTGGGGGGCGGCTGGGGGTGGATGAGGCCCACAGTCGAGATGAGGTTGGTCTAGGGAAAAAGCATGGTCCCCAGTCACCCCGCCGCTCAGGGTTGGGGGATGTGAAGGCTGGTTTTGTCCTGTTCCCACTCTCTGTCAGCAGGGAGGGGCATGGGCACCACCACGCCCCACAGAGGGAGGGGAGGGGGGCCCTGCCCAGGAGGGCTGTGATGGGGCGGAGACACCCACCCTGGGCTGGGCCTGAGGGTCACTGAGAGGAAGGGCAGCCTGATGCACCAAAATGCCTGACCCTACGATCCTTTCTACAAACTCATAAACCAAAGAGGTATTAATTCAGGTGCCGCAATTTCTCTGATAAACGTCAAAATATGTAAATATCGAACTCTTTCCCTTCAGCCACTAAAACAAATGGAAAACACATTTATTAGCATAGAGATGAGTTTAATCAAATCAGCCCGAGTACAAATTAGCCACAGGAAATGTAACGAGCTGGGAATTAATTAGCAGCATAATGATAATGGCGTTGCCCGCTGATCACCTCACGGCCACACACTCTCCCCGTGCTGCCACGAGGCTCCCCGGCAGCCGCTTTTTTCCTTTGCAAGAGGCTCCGAGAGCGGAGACCACCAGGTAGCCCCTCAGCCTCCTGGGAGGCAGGAGGAGAGGCTACGGCAGGGACGGGCATACGGGTGCCCCCGGGGGGCAGGTCTGCAAGATCTAGGGCGATGGGCCAGCTCTGTTTGGCTGCCCAGGGAGCCACTTCCACTGGGGGCCCAGGGATGGGGGCCTGAGATCCTCGGACAGCACGGGGCAGTGGGGCTTCAGGGGTGCTCAGAAAGGGCCCCCCCCCAGGGCCAACTCCAAGACAGCCCTCTGGAAAGTGCTGAAAGGGTCTGGCCCTGGGGTGGCTCAGGCACGGGGGCTGTCCTGCTTCCAGGGTGACCTCCTAGTAGAGAGGCCCCGGCAGCCCCAGGTCCTAGCTGAGTGGGGGGCTTGGTGGTGTGCAGTCCCCACCTGAACTGGGGGTGTCTTAGGGTCCCAAACGACCCCACCTGCATGTAACTCAGACCCCTGGTTTCCTGCAGGGAGGCCCCGAAACCAGCCACATGGTTTCTAGCAGGATGCAGAGGCGACATCTTGGGATGGTTTGCCCGTGTGTGGGGTTGTGGCTGACGTGTGAGGACACCCGTCTCAAACCAGAATTAAAGCCACTGTGTTACGTGTTTGCACCACGAGCAAAAGCAAAGTCGGCAGTTTTAAGTCAGAGGAACTGGAAGGCCAAATAAGGCCACAAACATTTTTGCTTTCACATTTCAAGACAAAGAAATTACGGACAAGAAGAAAAAACAACATGTACCCTGTGATAATCCAAAATAAGACACTCTATCCTGTTTTTTTTAAGAAAGTGTAAAACCTCGAGGCCACAACAAACCAACCCTCAAAGCCAAAGAGGAGATGATTCACCGTCCGCTTCTGAATGTCCAGCGGCTCCCTTTCAGAGCCGAGGTATTTAGAATGTTATTTGGGTCCTTGGATCTCTGGACGTCGGTCACATCCGCCAAACCAACTTCTTCATGTGCTGTTGATGATGGTAATATGATACAGAGAATAAAAATAGCCGCTAACATTCACTGAACACCTGCCACATGCCAGCAACTGGCCTGCACTTGCCCTAGAAATGTCTCAATTATCTGCTGCTGTGTAACAAACCACCCCACACGTAATGACTTAAAAACGTAATGGCATCCAGGGGACACTTCTGCAGCCCACTCACACCAGAATGAGACATCGGGCTCAGCCAGGGTGTCCCCGCTGCCAGCGGCCCCCGGGGCCCGTGTGCAGCTGAGTCCCTCCTGCCTGAGGGTCAGGCTGGGGGTGGGGCGGGGAGGCAATGGCGAGTCATCAGGACTCATCAGGTGAGTCCTCTTCCTCCCCGACCACAGAAGTGGGGGAACTGACCCTTCCAGGGCCTGCGTTTGTGGGCTCACGGGGAGGGGGGAGGGGCCTCTGCGGCCCCCTCTACTGAGCCCCCCGTCCCTCCCCAGAAGGCGGGGAGAAGTGACAGATGCTCCTCGTCTCTCTGTGGGGAAGATTCGTGACGGGAGGGCCCTGCCGTTTTCCGTGAGCCTCCTTCCAACCCCGGCTGTTTCACCAGAGGGCAGAAGAGGAATCTCTTTGATCAAAGCTGTGAAATGTGCGTTTCCAGGACCTGAAGGTCAAGCCCCAGCTGCATGTCTCTGCACCTCAGCGTCTTGCTGATGCCCACTGTCACCTCGTGTCTCTGGGGACGTCCAGGTAACAATGGCCACGGCCCCCGACCGCACTGGCCGCAGGGCTAATGCCACCCGGGCAGATCCTTTTGCCAAGGGTCTCCTCTTGGGGACAATGGAGAGGACTGATTGATACGAGAAGGCACCGAACACCAGTTAGCGGACTGATGAAGGAAGTCCACGCCTGCAGTGTCCAGAGCCAGGGCAGGGACCATCCACTCGGGCGGCAGAGCACAGAGATGCTTGTTCCACATTCACACCCCCCGAACAACATCCACGTGGAATTCTCTCAATTTACAAGTCCGAACAAGAATTTTTCTAGTGTCAGCTCTGCCGTGCAGCCAGGCTGCTGGACACCAGATGTGCTGTCCTCTGCCTGGTCCACAGTAGGGCAGGGCTGCAGGGGAGGCTGCAATGCACTGGGTCGCCCCCAGGCCCGGGTGCCACCCCCAGGCTGGTTGGTAACGTGGTGGGCATGACTCAGACCTGCAAGCTGCAAATTGCCCCATCAGGGGTGCACGCTGTCCCCAGTGGCTATCGGGGCCCAGGTTCACGTCCTGTTCCCACAGGCCTCTCACCCCAGGGGTGGGGGCTGATGGGGAAGCCACGCTCCACTCGGTGGAGGCCCGAATCCTGCCCTTCTAGGCACAAAGCAGACACAGCCACTGCGTCTGGGAGCTCATGTAATGGGGAAGAGAAACAGACAGATGCAGACACCCCTGAGTGGCCCCCAGGTGGGGACAGAGCAGAGAGGGCAGAGCTGGGAAGAGAGGGAGGGCCGCCACCCAGCGACATCAAGCTGAGAACTAAGGGCAGAAAGGAGTGAGTCACGCAGAGATTTGGGGGAAGAAAGTGCTCCTGGAAGGGGACCTGTGGGTGCCCCAGTCCCGAGGCAGGGCCAAGGGGAGGCACAGGGCAGAGACGGGACCAGGGAGGCATCGGGCGGACCTTAGAACCTTGAGGAATTCGTTCCAAATTGACGGGAACCCACTGGAGGCCCCTGAGCAGAGCAGTGAGGTGGGCTGGTCTGGGGATAAAAAGGTCAGTTTGGCTACTTTCCTGAGTGTAGACTGAAGGCCGGAAGGCAGAGGAGAGGCGTGGCCACAGGCGAGGCTGGACCTGGGGGGGCTGGCGGGGCTGACGGTCTGGCAGGAGGTTCCTCCTGGTTGGAGAGATTTGCTGATGCTTGAGGTTCGGAGATGGGGAGCTGGGCTTTGATTGTGGGGCTTCAGATGCTACCGGATGTCCAGATGTGGCTCCAGGGACCCGTCCAGCCCCGGGTGTCCTGGTGGACCTGGCACTGGAGAAGGGGGCTTGAGGACTGGCCTGGGGCCATCCAGGGTTTGTGGGTCAGGGAAATGGGCAGGAGCTGGCCCAGGAGCTGGGAAGGGTAGGAGGGTCACTGAGGGGAGGGGGTCTCGGGGCTGCCAGCAGTTCCCAGCTGAGTCCCTTTCCCAGGGTTGACCCCCAGGGTCAGCCTGAGTCTGATGACTTGTCAGCGTGGAGGGATGGAGGCCCCGTCCCCAGCCTCAGCCGAGACAACCCTGAAGGCCGCCGGGCACCAGAGCTCCCCATGGGGTGCGGAGGCCTCTGTGTGGCTGCATGACACCCCGACTTCTCCCCTGCCCCATCCTGCCCCCCAGGGCGGTGCTAGGACCACCCCTGAACTGGACGGAATGTAACCTTTTTGGAAATGGGGTCCTTGCAGATGTAATTAGTTAAGATGAGGTCGCCTGGAGCAGGTGGACCCTTCACCCCATGGCCGGTGTCCTTATGAGAAGAGGAGAGAGACACAGCGGGGGGGCCATGTGATGATGGATGCAGAGACAGGGTGACGCATCCACAAGCCCAGGAGCCCCAGGAATGCAAGCACCGCTGGACGCCGAGGGAGAGGCCGGGACGGGTCCCCCCGCAGAGCCTCTAGGCGGAGCCGACCCTGGACACGCTGGTCGCGGGCGTCGGGCCCCCAGAACCTGGAGAGAATTGAGCCTGTTATCTAAGCCCCGTCCGTCCGTGGGGCCCCAGGAGACTGACGCCGCCCCAGTCACCCTCCTGCAGTGAAGCTCCGTCTCAGCATTGGGGGCCAGGCCCGACCTGAGAGCAAAGGCAGACAGTTTCCCTGGGTTCACAGAAGAGGTGAGCAGAGAGGCAGGGGCAGCCAGAGCGAGTCGGGGGCACCCAGCACATGTGTGTCTTCCCGGGGTGACCGAGAGGAGGGGCTGCCACCCCCAGGCACCAGCGGGCGACCTGGGCTTGTGCACTCGGCCACACGAGGGCTGAGGGCGACACAGATGCGTCTTGGGAGCAGATGTGCCCCTTCACCCCGACTCCTGGGCGGGACCCCCACCAGGAAGAGGCGAAGGTGTCACCTGTCCTTGACCTGCAGCTCCCAGTGCCCTGCCCTGAGTCCCTCCTCTGCTTGGCCCAGGAGGTCGGCTGGATCGTTGAGGACAGACCGGATGGAGGCCACAGGGAACGGAAGGGACGTGTCCATGCGGGTCTGTGCCCTCCCTCACCCCCAGGTGTCCACGGGCAAGGCTGCTCGAGTGGCCATCGTGGCTAAAGTCTGGGTTCTGGGCGAAGTCCACAGTGGGGGGACATCGCACTTCCACTCGGATCCCCCGTCCCCAAGGCCACGTGCCCGCCACCCACCCTGGTTCCAGCAAGGGAGGAGGGACTTGCCTCCCACCCCTACCGCTCTGGGCCCCCTTTGCAGAAGACACCCGGATTCGGGAGGCTGGTGTCTTTCCCAGGGTCACCCCATCATCTCAGGGTCCCCAAGGTGACAGCAACATCACCTCCCCCAGCCCCTGCTCCCCTCTGCAACCCACCGCCCCTTAATTCCAAGAGATCGCTGACACGTGAAAACCCTGCCCGGGAAGCAGGGCCGAGCTGACAGAGCAGAGGTGTGCAGAGCCTTGCTGGAAGCAGGTCATTTTGGCGGGGATGACCCCTTGCATCTACCGTCCAATTTTCCATGAAAATCTACTCATATCAGCTCGCTGCTGTTCTCCCTTTGCTTTGCAAAAGCACACATGATGAATCCGCTTCGTTTGGTCTGGGCTGGGGCACGTCTTCCATCCCCGGCCCCCTCCCTCGGAGGCGCCTCCCCAGAGGCCCCCCTGAGCCTCCTGGTCTCAGAGCAGCAGAGGGAGGGGGACCCGAGGTGGCCGCTGGAGGGGCCAGCAAGTCGGGGGTTGGACGTCAGACTGGCTCTCCTGTTGGCGAGTCCAGGGGCCTCCGAGGGGGCAGAGGACCTGGGGTCTATGCTCAAGCCACGGCGGGTCCCCCACCCCAGGCAGAACGTCCCCTGCTTCCCCTGCTCTCAGCTGTCAAAGACCCTTGGTGCCCGGGTTCCCACAGCCCCCATGCCCAAGAGAGGGGAGAAGACCCCATCTCGGGTGGCACCTGTCCCCCGGGCTCTGCAGGCCCCAAAACTTCACCTCGCATTGCGACACCGCCACCGAGAGCTGGCGGATTCCACCAGCTAGCGACGCCCATTTCTTCCAAGCCAGGGATTTTATGACTCTGGGGATTAGAAGCCGTTATATGGGCCCAGTGTGGAGTGTCCTCTCTTCTGACTTCATGGTGAGCTTCACTGATAAATGGTTTAAAACGTATGCTAATTGTATTTATTATATTCTTTCATTATCATATGTGTCATTAAGGGGGTGGCTCCCTGGAATCTCAGGGCCTTCCAGCCTCTCCCAGCCTCGTGGTGCGGCCTGTGTGTCCCTGTGGGTGTGTGTGTCTGTGTGTACCTGTACATGCGTGTACGTGTATAGCGTGTCCCTGTGTGTGTGTCTGCGTGTATCTGTGTGTACCTAGATTTTGTGTTTGCATGTGTCTATGTGTGTGTGTGTGTGTTCCAGCTGCACGGAACAGCACCTGCCTTTTCACCTGCCTATGTGTCCACCTGGGCACTCGTGGGGATGGGACTGCCGTGGTCACTGAGCTTGGCCCCCCGGAAACAGAGGGGAAATGACCTGGCGACGGCTCAGCCTGTGCTTTATTCTGAGTCGGCTACAGCTGGGGCATTTACTCCTCAAGTTGGGTTTCAGACCACTTGAAACACAAATCTGCTCAGCCGGAAGGGCTCCGAGAGGATGAATGTCCGTCACCGCCTTTGTTAAAAGGAGGAGGGTGGGGGCGTGTCCTGCAGAGACCGGGTCTCCAGGTGAGCGGAGAAGGAGGGCCGTCCCCCTGAGAGACGCCCACTCCTCCCAGGATACTCGCTGGGTGGCGACGGCCAGGCCTCGCGTCCCCCCGCCCAGGGCACAGGCCACCTTTGCTCACAGCCGCAGGCCCCTGGCAGGTGATTTTATCCCAGCCCTGCTTTCTCTTTAGACCAGCCCCGCCTGGTCCAGGCTCAGAGAAGTCACGGGCTGCCCTGGGCTGATGAGGCCCGCAGCTCGAGGAGGAGCCCTGTGGGTCAGGCTGGTCCCGGGCTTCGGGGAGCTTGCCCAGAGAGCCCTGTTTATTTTCATTTACAGGGGGTCCAGGGGAGGGGCAGGGGCGCTATGCAGACCAGGGGCTGGGCAGCTAAAACGTGGGGTTGAAGTTCGAATGCAGACAAAAAGCAGGGTGAGCCCTGCGGTGTGGGTTTCGGTGAAGAGTGGAAGGACTGCGGCGGGGAGGGGTGTCCAGGGCAGCTGCGGCTTCCCTCTCTCAGGTAAAACTCAGCACCTGCCTCACCTCAGTGACGGGTCACCGGGATGCCGTAGCTGAGGCTCTGGGGCGCAGGGGTGCGGCTGGAATGGAGGCCCCCCAGCCCCGCCCACGGAGGGTCCCGGGCTGCCGCGCCCACGCAGCCCCCAGCAGGAGGTGGCCGCACTGGTCTTCAGGTCGACTCAGACAGGGGCCGAGGCCCAGGCGCGTCTGGTGGCCGGCCGGCTGCTCATCGTCAAGGGCTGCGTCCGCAGGAGGTGAGGTCCCAGGCGGGCACGTGTGCACATCTCACAGAGAGCCCGGCCTGCTCTAAGACTCACACACAGCGGGCGTGGGGTCTTTCCAGTGGAGAACCCTGTGGGCAAAGGGCTGCCTTCACCAATGCCTTCTCTTCCTGGGGGGCGGCCGGCAGCGCCCCCTTCTCCCCGTTCCCACCGGCTGCACGTGGAGAAGGGGAACCGAAGCAGTGAGGCCTTTATTTCCAGGGCAGCGCCATCGCCCAGGTGGGCTGTGCTCCCCGCGCCCTGGGGGGACAGTCCTGTCTGTGTGTCCACACCCGCTCGGGGACAGGAGTGAGGCACTGATTCTCAAGGTGGGAAAACCCGGCGTGTTGCAAGGTCCCCGCGCCTGGGGCCACACCCTGGAGTCAGAAATGGTTTGCAAAGATGCACCTGGGCCTTCCAGGGTGGACCCCGCCAGAGCTTCCTGGCCCTGGGAGAAGCGAGCACTGACATGGCCTTGGAAGTCACGCCTGCTCCCAGCCGGAGCGCACCCTGCAGCCCTGGACTCAGGCGGGCGCACTCACTGCTCCCCGGCAGTTCCCGAGCTGACAGCGCTGGCCTCACCTGCACCTGAGAACAGCAAAGGTGGGGAGCCCCCAGAACATGCCCCGTCTGGGTCTCAGTTTCCTCGCCTGCTCGAGGGGGTGGTCCCAGCCCCTTCCAAGGGAAACCCAGCTGGGGGAAATGGGGCACCGTTGTTCCCATTCCTGCAACAAAGCGTGTTTCTGGGATCGTGGGCTCCGGGTGTGAGTCTAACAGGTGGGGGAGAGACAGGAGGCTGGTGCCTGGAGGGTAGCTGTCAGCCGGGCACCCCGAGAGCGACTCTCTGGGGATGGGCACAAGGGCAACAGCCAGGCTGTAAACACCAGCAAACTCCGTACAAGTAATTGATTAGTAACTATCATGTTATTGCAGGGTAATCACGTGGTTATTTTTGCTTTGTGAATTAAAGTGTTACTATGAGATTGGACCATTATGCAGGGTAATTATACACTGATTCACACGCTAACCAGGGGAACAATAATCAGGTAATCCATAGGCTACGTGGTTACTGTACACACGTGGCGTTGTTGTTACCACGTCGTTACGCGTTAACGGGAGGAATGGCCATGCACACAGGTGTCCTTCCTATCACACCCCGTCTGGTGCACAGCCGGACCCCACGAGCAACACTGGTGACCCCGGGGAGGTGCCCCCAGACTCGCACCGGAGGACTCAGCTTGGCTGGGCCAGCTTTCCAGGAAAGTTGTTATCTTCCGAGTCCCCCGAGCTTTGGCCGAGCTGGCTGCTCTCCAGAGGCGACGGACAGAAAGGCAGGAACTGGGCAGGGAGCCGTGCCCCCGACCCCACTGTTCAGCTGGTGGCCCGGGGCCACTCCTCTCGCAGTGATGGCCTGATGGTGACCCAGCAGGTGACCTCTCTGTGTGCAGTCGCCCCTCCCTAGTGCCCCGAGAAGGACGGGCACACAGCAGGCCGGTGTTCACTCTCCACTCACTCACGTTCCGCCTGCCCCAGACGCCCCCCGCCCGGGCAGGCGGCACACACTCCTGTGTGCAGAGGTCAGGAGGCTGCTGCCCCAAGAGCGAGTCCCCCCAATTCCTAAGTTGAGGCCCTAGTGGGATGTGTTGGGAGGGGAATGTCACTGGGAGGCAATGAGGTCCTGAGGGTGGAGGTCTCGTGAGGGGATTAGCGCCCTATAGGAAGAGGCACCAGGGCCCCGCTCTCTCCGCCGTGTGAGGATCCAGCGAGATCAGCCATCCGTGAACCCGAACTCGGCCGGGCTGGCACCCTGACATCTGACCTCCAGCCCCAGAGGTGGGAGAACCTTCCAGCCCTCATCTGCGGCATTTTTGTTACCGCAGGCCGAGCTGGCTGAGACGGGCTTGGGGAGCTTTGCCCAAAGCTGGCACAGACCACCCCGGGGGTCCCGGGGGTGTGTTCTGCTTGGAAGGGGGGCTGCGGCCTCCCAGATGAGTGCATGACCCTCCTCGGTCTCTCTGGCCTGACGACCCCACAGAGTAGGCACTCCGTGGGGCTGTTACTGACCCACAGGCCCCAAAGCAGCTGAGCGAATTCTTACCCAAAGGCCCGGGTTCCGTGAGACCTGTGACACAGTGGCGACTGTTTCAATCCCCAGCGCCCCAGCCCTTTGGCGGAATCCGCTCTGTGCCCTCTGCCCAGAAGGTCCTCACAGCTCCCTGCACCACCTGGGGAAATCCTTCCCTCATCCCTAGAAAGTTCCAGGCCGGCCCCCAGGGATTGCTCCCCCCTCCGCACCGGGTGTCTTTGCCCCCGTGCTGCTCGGCACCTGTTCTCTTTAAACTCACACCCCCTCCCCACTGACCTGGGCCTGCCGACCATCTGGCTGGCCTCGTGTCACCCCTCAGGGGGCCTTGGGTCTGCCCCCTGAAACCTGGGCATGCTTGTGCCTTTGATGCAAGGACAGCAAAGCCGTGGCCGTGGGGAAAACGGGGGCGTCCTCTGTGGGTCCTGGTGGGAGGGCTCGGTGGTCCCGCTGAAAGGAACTCTTGCCCCTCACAACCCCATCAAGGGGAGCCCAGCGCGGGGCCCACCCTCTGCTGCCCTGGGGGCCGTGCAGCCCCTCTAGCCGCCTCCCCAGCCGGCCCTTCTCCCTCTGCACCTCGGCCCCCCACCCAGAGGCCCCAGGCAGAGGCTCAGGGCCCCATCACACTCCCTCCTGTGTCCTCAGCAACGAGACCGCTGGTTAATTAAACTCCGAGCAGGCAGAGGTCGCGGCCGACCCGGGGTCACTTGGCACCGCAGCAGCTCAAAGACCCGTTTCGGAGACGCACCCTGTAATTTAGTCGCAGTGAAAAGGGCAAGAAGAAAAGGTCAGTATCGTTCTGAATTAGACTAACTGCTTCCTTTCTGTCGGGGACACCAGCGAGTGGCAGTTTAGCAGCGCTGGGGAAGGTCAGGCGTGTGGGCCCTGGGCCAGGGGGCGGAAGCGGCAGGGTTGGGGAACACGTGCACGTTGTCCACTCTGGCCTCCGGTACAAAAAAGCCCACCTGGAGGCGTCGCAAACCTCACGGGAAGCCGCTGGGCGGCGGAGCTGGGGGAGGCGGAATCTCCGGGGCTGGTGTTGGGCAGGGAGGGGGCTCTGGGCTGGGAGGACTGGAGCCTGGAGGGACGGGGAGGTGACGTGCCGGTGGTGGGAGGGGGCATCCTCCCCCGGCCCCCCATCAGTCGGGCTTGGGGGTCACCCTCGGAGCCACCAGGCGCGGTTTCCCGGCACCGTCGGGCTTCCTCCCGCTGTCTGCCCGTCCTCACTCTTCTTTATTCCTCGGTTTTCCCCTCTTTTTTGTCTCTTATTTTATGTTGAAATGCCCGCCCTGAGAACAGGTCTCTTCTGGGGAGGAGAACCCAGCAGCCCCCAAGCGGGGCGCATCCTAGCAGGGAAGGCTAGTCCCTCGGGGGACTTCCTGCCACTGGGGTCGGCGGGGTCAGGGTCCCCTTGGAGGCACATGCGGCTCCCCGTGTACCGGCTGTGTCCTCTCACAGGGGGTCGTGTTTGGTGTCTCCTTTTCACGTCTCCAAAGCTCTTGCACTGCTAACGTAGCATGAATTCTGGGCCATCGTGGCGTTTGTGGGAATCCCCAAGGTCGTCCCTGCAGCAGGTTGAATGGCAGCCCCCCCACCCCCCGAAAAGGTATGAACACCTGGAACTGGGGAGCAGGACGCTGTTTGGTAGAAGGTCTTTGCAGATGTAATTAGGGATCTTGAGATGAGACCACCCTGGATGAGGGTGGCCCTGAACCCAAGGACAGGGTCCTGAATAGAGACGGGCAGAGGGACGGCTGAGTGAAGACGGAGACAGAGAGAGAGAGCCAGAGACAGAGACAGGGAGGGGGAGAGATAGGGAGAGCCACAGAGAGTCAGAGAGAGATGGAGAGACAGAGACAGAGAAATAAGCAGAGAGGGAGATACTGAGGACTGACAGGCCCCCGAGGGCGTCCTTGCAGAGAGGGGGGTGGACACCTTGCCAGGCGACTTCCTGCTCTGGTCGTTTCCTAGCTTTCCTCCCTGGACTTGGTTGGCCACAGCTTCAGCTGTGATCAGGGGATCAGCCCCACTGGTCAACGTGCAGTGTTGGTTTCCAGAACATACGAGGTCCCGACAAGGCCAGCCTGGCTCCTGGACTCCCGCAGGGCACCTGGGCCCCAAGGTCCTGGTTCTTACCTTTCCGACCCACGGACAGAGCCAGCATCGAGGTTCCCTCGTCCTCCGCCCTCCGTTGTCCCCGGGGGCAGCGGCCTCCTTCGCAGAGCAGGGTGCGGGGTAATTACGGGAGGAAAACTGGATTTTCCCTTAGATCGTGTGGACGGTTAGCGAGTGAACAGAGACGGCAGGCGGAGCAGGAGGGCGGTCACACCTTTGCGAACGGTCAGCCCGACGGCTGCGGCCTCGGCGCAGGCCCCGCCTTCTCCCTCACAACGGGGACAGTTGGAAGGACGAAAAAAGAAAAAGGAAATTCAACATGCATTTTAAAGAACATGAAAAAACAAAACGGAGTCCTCTCATTATCTGTCATGTTGTTATTCAATCGGGTGTGCAGTTTAAAAATAACTTTGCCTTTTACGGAAAAAGAATTAAAGATAATTTCTCACTGAACCTGGCACAGGAGGGAGAATTTAGGAGGACGTGGCTCCCTGAGAAAGGCTCCCGACACGGCACCCTCCAAAGCCACGTGACCGAGCGGGCTCCCAGGACAGTTTACGAAGGTCAGCGGCTGTGAGCAGCAGAGAAGGTGCTGGACGCACCAGCGGGGAACTGGGCACTTCCTCGGAACACCTGTGGGTAAGTGGGAGGGCATTCCGACAGGTCCGCTCACGGTCGTTGGGATGCCTCTCCAGTGCGGACACACAGAGTCCCGCAGGGATTCTGTGTGGGATATTCTGGAGCACACGTGTCCTTGCTGCCACACCCAGTGGCCCGGAGGAGGAAGCGGCCACTCTCCATCCTCCGTCTGTTCTCGATGCCAGAGCAGCCCTGGGAATGGAGGCTGCGGGAGAGCTGGGGCGGGAAGGGCAACTTAATGACAGCCTTCGCTTCACAGTCACACTTAGGTTTGTTTCCGGAAATAAATCCGCGCTCAGTGCAGTAACAGCAAATTATGTTTTCTCAGTTTTCTGCTTTACTCTAAAGAGAACAGATCATTATCTGATCGTCTGGTTCCAAACAAATGGTCACAGGGGAGGGAGGCCAGTGGAGGGAGCTCAGAGGAGCGATAAAAGACACCGTTATGATCAGACCTGGGGTCCAGGGTGAGCCGAGGGGCCCTGCTGGCCAAAGGCTGTTAGTGGGGTGCAGAAATCGCCCCCGTGGTGCAGGGCGCCGTCTCAGGTCCCACCACGGCGGAGTTAAATCGATGCAGATGCTGGGAGCCATCGACCTGCCAGAAAGGATGAATGGGGGCCTGGGTGCCCAGCAGTCGTGTTTCCAAACTCATCCCTGCCCGCCGGTGCTGACCCGCTCGGGGATCCTCCTCCTTTGCCTTGCCCAGGTGAGGGGCAAAGGGTGGATTCAGAGCCAGGTTTCTGGAGGGAAACCATCTCCCCATCACACATGTGAGTCTCTGAGCAATTGGACACAGAGCCTGGCGCATCTGCTTTTCAGAATCCATGCATTCACTAAGCCCCACGGGGACTGTCCACACCTTGCTGGTCCCGAGGGAGGCTGGAGGGTTACACCACAACCTGTTTCTCCAGCAACTGCATTCCCAGTAGCTACCCAGGAGAACACATGTCCACACGGAAACTTGTAGATGTGCATTCATAGCAGCCTTACTCCCAATGACCAAAATGGAAACAACCCAAAGGTCCATTAACGGATGAAGGATAAGCAAGATGTGGTCCATTCACGCAGTGGAACATGATTCAGCCGTAAAAATGATGAAGTGCCGACACGGGCTACAACGTGAGTGAGCCTTGAAAACACGATGCTGATTTAAGGAAGCCAGACGCATACTGTAGGATCTCGTTGATGGGAAACGTCCAGAACAGGCACGTCTGGAGAGACAGGGACTGGATCAGCTCGCTTAGTGCTGGGGGAGGAGGGTGATCGCTAAAGAGTGCAGGTTTCCTTACTGGGGTGACAAAATGTTCTAAAGTTGACTGTGCTGATGGGTGCACAACTCTGTGAATATACTAGAAGCCACTGAATCATCCACTTGAAATGGATGAATTACACGATATGTGAATTATTATCTCGGTAAAGCTGTTGAAGAGGAAGGATTCAATCCTCTATAAAAGGACGAAAAGAAACTACAACCTCACCAGTTGTGGGGCTGCTGGGGGAGTCCTGGACCTGTGAGGGGCTCTGCACAGCACCGGGGGCTTGGGGTGAGCCCCCCTGAGGAGATCGGTCCCCTCGCTGGCCTGGAGGGGCTTTCGCTCTTATTAGGGGCTGGGCTCAGACCTCAGCCAGCATCCCTGGTCCCTCCCCTCCCCCCAAGGAGACCCCTGGCCCCTCCCCTCCCCCAAGGAGACCCCCTGGCCCCTCCCTCCCCCCAAGGAGACCCCCTGGCCCCTCCCCTCCCCTCCCCCAAGGAGACCCCTATCGCCCCTCCCCCTCCCCCAAGAAGACACCTGGCCCTTTACTGGGGGGGCGGGCTTGGCACCCTCCTCCTGGCAGCTTCCTCAGGTTTGGGGCTGACATCTGCTCCCTCCCATGAGACTGGCCTTGTAGCTCATCCTTCTGTGTCCAGCCCAGATGGAGGGAGGTGTTGCCCAAGCTGGATGGATGGATGCTGCCTGTGTGCGCACACCTTGGGCCACAGTGGGTGTTGGGGTGAGGCCAAGGACCCCCACATAGAGAGGGCAGTCAGAGGGAGGAGGGCGGGATCAGAGAGGGTGGGCAGGGGTGCGGGCCTCTCCACCGCGTCCCAGCCAGGGAGCGGCTTCCTCCTCTCCTGACCCAGGGACCGTCTGAGAGCCAAACTCTGAGGGTCACTGGACCCAGGGGGGAGGGGTCTGCCTGGCCCAGCCCCCCATGGGGAGAGGGGTCCCACAACCGCAGAGACCCCCTGACAGCGGGGTGGCGGCACCTCCAACACCCGCCAGAGGGAGGCCCCTCCCGCCCCCCCAGCTGGGCAGAGGCACTCAGACTCCGAAATCGAAAGCGTACTTGTTAAACCTGGCCTATAACTCATGATTAGATTTTAATTTCAATACACTTTGTTAAAAATAGATCGGCTCTCACCAAGAGCAGGGCCGCAGGAAGGCTTGTCCCTGGAATATGAATAGCATGGAAAATGTTATTAGCATAATTTTTCATCATGAATAGTAAATTAAGAGAAGAATTTGGTAGTGCCATGTGACACCCCGGGTAAGAGTGGGCTTTGTTTTAGCAGAGTGGGGAGAGGGATTGGGGGTGTTGGTGGAGGATGGTGCAGGCGTTACCAGGGTGAGGTATCTGTAGGGACGAGGGACCCCCAGACGCATCCTGGGTGGAGGATGGGCTTTGGGACCAAATCCTGTGGAGCTTTTGAGCTGAATGAGTGAGGCCTGGACAGACCAGCTCGGCCGGGTCCTTATTTCCTCAAAAATGCTGGAAAGAGGGTACAATCCGGAAGTTCCAGTAACACACTAGCCTGTCAGGTGGGGCGTGTGTTTTATTCTTCTCCACACCCCCTGCAAGTTTCCCTGATGCTTTTTTTCCTCCTAGGCAAAAGTCAGGAATTTTTTAAGTCACCAAAGATCTGGAGAAATTGTTAGACTGAGCACAGGGGGCTAATGAAAGAACGAGGGTACATCTCTGGGGCCCAGGGGTCTCCTCGGCCCTCTTTGCTGCTCAGACACCTGAGGTCAGACCCTTGCCATACGGCCCACAGGACGCACACGACGGTAGGTCACAGGCACAAGCGTGCAGGGTCCTGCTGCTGAACAAGATCCCAGGACAGAGAGTCTCACTGGCTCAGCCGGGGTGAGGTGTCCCCTCCTGGCCAGTCAGCTATGGCCAAGGCAGATGGGGATGTGGGACTGACCTTGAAGATGGAAGTGGGATGTGGGGTAGACCATGAAAGTGGAGGTGGAATGTGGGGTTGACCTTGAAGTTGGAGGTGGGATGTGGGGTTGGCCTTGGCTGCCGCTCAGACCTCCTGACACCCTCTCGGTTTGGGGCTGCGGGCTGGGCGGAAGGGGGCTCCGACAACGCATCTTTGTGGGATCCCAGCTTCCATGGCATCTGTGAGCACATAATCGCTCGCGCAGACTTGCATGCGCCCGGCCCCGGCTTTATCCCGCCCTCTCTCTTCTATAGTGTCTTCCCCTGCAACTGACAATTAATGTTGCAAAGAACACGAAAAGGAGGGGAAATTACAGCAATTCATCAACTGAAATCATAGGTGTAGACACATGTCAGCAGTGGGAACAGTTTCTATCAAAATTAAAGTACTTAGAGATTTTCCTTAAATTTCAAATTATGCAAATCCCATTTCCCGAGCCGCTGCAGGATTACCCAGAAGCACCACACACGCAGTCGTGACTGCGGGTCCCTCCCTCCCCACGGCTGCTCCCTGGCTGCCCAGCTCACGACTGGCCCAGAGACCAGGCCCGGGAACCGGGCAGATCCTTCCGCGAGGAGGACCTGGGGCTCAGAGGCCAGCAGAGCTGCGCCAACAGGCCGGGTAGAAACAGGCGCTCACTTAGTCACTGTCCCTGCTAAGTGTTTATCCACCGTGTCGCGGCTGTCGGCCGGGAGGGACGGTCACTGGGGCACTCGGCCACCTCCTTGCACTGTGGCCGGGGCAGGTCCAGGGCGGCTGCGAGCAGAGCCCAGACGGGTCCAGATTCTCGCTATGAGCCAGGCTCCTCCGGCTCAATGTGCCCAAGAGCCCCCTGGAACCCGTGTTAGTATGCAGATTCTGATGCCAAAGGTCCAGTTCTGCATCTCTAACCAGATCCCAGGTGATATGGCAGGATCTCCGAGGCGTGACCGTGGCCTGAGGTCCCTCAGGGCTGGACTATCCCTGGAGACCCACACGAACCAGGCACTGCTGCTGCCTGTGACCTCAGCTGGCTGCCCCCTCGGAGGGGGAGGCCGGACAACCTCGGCCCCGAGTTCTGGGGCCCAGTCTTGCCTGCCTGGGAACCAGGCGTTGCGGTTGTCTCCTGGCCGTTACCTCTGGGAGGCGGACATGGTCCCGGAGCTCTGTCCCCAGGCCTCGGGCACTGTCACTTACTTTCAATGTAATTGATGTCGAACTGGGTACCCAGGTCCCCTGTGAAATGCCTAATGAATTCACCGTGATTAATGGTATTCCAAGTTCAGGACAGTGGCCAATCAGAGCCACCACTCCTGACAAGGTTAAGCGGGCCAGGGACGCCCGCAGACCCAGGGGGGGCAGGGAGGGGCATCTTGGCCGGCAGCAGCCCCAGCCTCTCTGCGGCCCCCAACCCACAGACCACGTAATTAGCTGTTCTGCATGGCAGGGAGTTGGGGGAGCAGGTTTCTCGTAAGTAGGAGAGTGAACGTGAGGAGGGGGAGGGAGATGGGTGCTTTGTGGGCAGGGCTGGGGGCCTGGCGGGGAAGAGGGGAGGGCTGGCCCCCCACTCCTGCTCCTGAGTCTAGGCCACTGAGCGTCTTGCTGCTTGCCGAGGCCCCAAACCCTCTAAAATAGAGATTCCTAGCTGTGGGGCCAGAGGGCAACGGTGTTTGACTTATGCTTTCAAAGACCCCACCGGGGGTCAGACACCAGCGCGGCCACACAACCGTAGTCCAGCGCACCCCTGCTCTGGGCGGTGGGAGCCTGTCTCTTGGGGTCCCACCCATCTCTTTGTTAGACCCCACCTCTCCATGGAGGGGCAGAGGGGGCGGAGGGTCAGTGGTCACAGTGGGTACTGATGCTTGACGGAAACTTCTCCCTCAAGGACGGTGTGGCCGAGAAGTGAGGGGACCAAGGGGGCCTCCAGCGAAACCGTTTCCCAAAAGGCCACCCCCTGGTACCCCAGTGGGGACATGGAAGCAGAGCCACCCCACCAGGTGACCCCGGCACTGCCCACGACCCTCAGAGTAGCCGGAGAGGCTCCCCCGGATCCTGCGTGTGTCCTGCTCAGGCCCAGTTCACACCCCAGCACCACAGAGACCAAAGGGCCCACGGCCACGGCCAGCTCTGCCGGCCAGAATCACCCCCACCTGTGGGACCAGAACGTAGGAGGCGGATGGGCAGGTCCACCGCCGTGCCTGACCCTGGATGGGAGGGGCCTCTGGCTGAGACGCCCCCCGGGTCTGCGTAACTCCTCACTCACGCCATTAGGGGCAGACAGGGGCTTGGGTCATAACGTTCGCTGACGATGTGAAATCTTACATGTGTCATAACTTGGAGCTCCTCCCCAAGATCAACTGGTCAGCTACTGCTGGGTGATAAGTCCCCCCAAACTCAGCAACCCACACAGTAACTTATCGCTGCCGCGTGTCTGGGCGTGGGGGTGGGGGTTCTCCTCCTGTTCCTCTTCCTCCTGCCGGGGGGCTTCACGGAGGTGGTGGGCGTACACAGGGTGGGTGGGCCCACCGCACACGCAGGGCCCCGGCTGCCCTTGGCCACAGCGAGTGTGTGGCGGCACCTCACCACGGTTCTAACCTGTGTTTCCAGATGAGCAATGGGGCTCAGCACATATTCCCATGTCCGCTGCCTCTTCCCTGAGTTCACATGTTTTGCCCATTTCTCTGATGGGTGGTCTGGCTCCTCCTGGCTTGTAGATGCTGGACATAAATCCTTTGTCAGATTTGTGTCGAAAATTTCTTCACCTCTGTGGTTTGTCTTTCACCCTCTTGGTGGACAGACCTTTTTTTTTAAAGATTTTTTTTTGATCTGGACCATTTTTAAAGTCTTTATTGAATTTGTTACAATATTGCTTCTGTTTCATGTTTTGATTTTTTGGCCTCAAGGAATGTGGGATCTTTGCTCCCTGACCAGGGCTTGAACCCACACCCCCTACACTGGAAGGCGAAATCCCAGCCACTGGACAACCAGGGAAGTCCCGAACAGACCTTCCTAAATGTAAAGTTTTCAACCTTTCCCCTCCTTTTGTGTCCTGAGAAATCTCTTACCACCTGAAGGCCATGAAGATATTCTTCTACATTTTATTTTGGAAGCCTTATCGTTTTGCTTTTTTCATTGAGATCAGCAACCTTCTAGAACAAATTTCTGTGTATGTTGTGAGGAGAGACCAGACTCTTATTCAATGCACAATCAGTACAGGGAAACGGCAGCCGATGGGGAGTGGGGCCTCCCTGCTCGCTCCTGAAAGACCCTCTCTCTTCCTAACTGGTCCTCCCTTGTCCTGGAAAACTAAACTGTGAATTCTTGGTAACAATAAATGTTAATGTCTCAGCTGAAGAGAAAACAGAGGTCCTGCCTGTCCAGGCTCGGGGGCTCCTCAGAGGAGGTGGCGGAGGCACCGGGATAGTTTTCTGGGTGACGGTGCGAAGCCCCAGGCCCTCGTCCCTGAAATGGGAAGAGCAGGGCAGCCTCGACCCCCACAGGCCGCCATGGGGATGAAAATACACAGTCGATGCCCAAATGCTCCGGCAACATTTGTTGGAAAGGCTCCTTCCTCTGCGAATTGCTTTTGCATCTTGTAAAAGATCGCGTGGGCATGTTTGTCTGGGCCTGTTTCTGGGCTCTGGGCTTTGCTGCCTTGGTCTGTTCATCTGTCGCTCCTCTGTCTCCATCACTGTAGCTGTGTAGCTGCTGAATTCCTGCTATTTTTCCATCCTCTTCAAGGTTGGTTTAGCCGTTCTAGGGCCTGTGCTTATTCGTATGGATTTGAGAGTAAGCTTGTCCGTGTCTACAAAAACCTTGCTGTGATCTTGGTAGGAATTGCATTTTTATTCCTTTTTTTTTTTTTTTGGCCACACCACGCAGCATGCAGGATATTAGTTTCCCAACCAGGGATCGAAGCTGTGCCCCCTGCAGTGGAAGCACTGAGTCCTAACCACTGGACCGCCACGGAATTCCCAGGAATTTCATTTTTAAAGCCACATATGAATTTGGGAAGAATTGATATCTTTACTATGTAAAGATGAATCTTCCAATCCATGAACATAGCTTGTCTATCCATTTATTTACATCTTCTCTGATTGCTTTCATCAGCATTTTATAGTTTTTAGTACACAAGTCCTGCACATGTTTCATTGTATTTACACTTAGTATTTCATTTCTTTTTTTTAGCAATTGTAAGTGGTACTTTATGTTTAATTTTGGTGTCCACGTGTTCTTTGATATTATGTAGATACACAAATGGTTTTATATGCTTATCTTTTATCCTGTGACCATGCTAGACTCACTTATTAGTTCTAGAGGGTTTGTTTTCTTTTGTGGGTTCCTTGGAATTTTTTACATAGACAATTTTGTCATCTACAAATAGGGACAATTTTATTTCTTCCTTTCCAATTTGTATGCCTTTTATTTCTTTTTCATACCTTATTGCACTGGCTAGAACTTCTAGTACAATGTTGAACAAGAATGGTGAGAGTAGGCATCCTTGTCTAGTTCTTAATCTTAGAAGAAAAGTATTCCATATTCACCATTAAGCACAATTCTAGTTGTAGGTTTTGTTGTAGGTGCTCTTTATCAAGTTGAGGACATTTCCCTCCACTCCTACATTGCTGAGAGTTTTTATCATGAATATGTATAGAACTCAAATGCTTTTTCTTCATCAACACATATTATCATATGATTTTTCTCCATTAATCTGCTACATGGTAGACAACATTGATTTTAAAATGGTGAAAAAGTCTTGCACATCTGGAATAAATCATACTTGGTCATGGTCTATAATTCTTTTATACATTGCTGGAGTCAATTTAGTAATATTTTGCTGATATTTTTGTGCCTAAGTTATTGAGAGATATTGGTCTTTTTCTTTATTTGTTTTGTTTTGTTTGGTATTGTCTTTGGTTTTTTTTTACTTTTTTAAATAGGATAGAAGCTTTTTTTTTTTTTTTAATTTTACACTTTATTTATTTATTTTTGGCTGTGTTGGGTCTTCGTTTCTGTTCATGGGCTTTCTCTAGTTGCGGCGAGTGGGGGCCACTCTTCGTCACGGTGCGCGGGCCTCTCACTGTTGCGGCCTCTCTTGTTGCGGAGCACAGGCTCCAGACGCGCGGGCTCAGTAGTTGTGGCTCACGGGCCTAGTTGCTCCGCGGCATGTGGGATCTTCCCAGACCAGGGCTCGAACCCGTGTCCCCTGCATTGGCAGGCAGATTCTCAACCACTGAGCCACCAGGGAAGCCCTCTTTGTCTGGTTTTATTATCAGAGTAACATTGGCCTTATAAAATGAGGAATATTTCTTCATCTTCTATTTTCTGAAAGAGAATATGTAAAATTGGTGTTCGTAGTCTTTAAATGTTTGGTAGAATTTTCCAGTGAAACCATCTGGATCTGCAGATTTCTTTTCTTAAGTAGCTTTTAAATTACAAATTCATCTTTGATGGTTATTGGACTATTCGGGCTGTCTATTTCATCTTGGTCGAGTTTTGGTAACTTAGTATTTTGGCCCATTTCTTTTAAGTTATCAAATTTATGAGCATAGAGTTGTCCGTAGTATTCCCTTATTTTCCTTTTAGCTGTGGATGGGTAGTGATATCCCATGTTTCATTCCTGATATTCTGACTTTGGTCCTCTCTCCTTTCGTCCGTGTCAGTCTTTTTAGAAGTTTATCAAATTTGTTGATTTTTTTTTTTTGAGTAAACAGCTTTTTGTTTTGTTGACCTTCTTTATCATTTTCCTGTTTTCAGTATCATTGGGTTCATTTCCTCTCTTCCTTGTTTCCTTCATTTTGCTGACTTTGGGCTTATTTTGTGCCTCTTTTCTCTAGTATCTTGAGATGGAAACTCAGATAATTGGTTTGGTACCTTTTTTTCTCTTCTAATTTAAACTATAATTTTAGAGCTATGAATCACCCTCTCAGCAATGATTTAGCTGCATCCCACACACTTTGATATGTAGCATTCTCATTAAATTCGTTTTAAAATTTGAGGTGAAATTCACATAACATAAAATTAACCATTTAAAAGTGAACATTTAACTAGCATTTAGTACATTCAAATATGCAACTACCACCACCACTATTTAGTTCCAAAACACTTTTATCAGAGCAAAAGAACATTCTGTACCCATCAATCAACCCATTCTCCCTTCCCCGAAGGCCCTGGCAACTACCAATCATCTCTCTGTCTCTATGGGTTTACCTATTCTGGATATTTCATATGAGTAGAATCATATAATATGTGATATTTTGTGTCTGCCTTCTTTCACTTAGCATAATGTTTTTGAGGTTCATCTTATAAAGTTACATATAACTTGCCTGTAAAACTTGGGTTTAGAGGTGATGGGGGGAAATGATGGGGGTGAAGTTCAATTATTTATTTAATTTCTTTAATGGTAATTTGTCTGTTCATTTTTCTTGCTATTTTTGAGTCAACTTTGCCATGGTTTTCCTAGTAAAATTACTTCGACATTTTCAAATTTACTGGCATAAAAATTCTCAGTGCAATTTATGGTTTTTAAAATCTCTAGTGCATCTGCAAAGTTCAATATCTTAATTTTTCTATCCTATTTTTAGCATCTCTCTCCCCACTCCCTTTTTTTCTGTCTGATCAGTTTTGGAGGAATCAGGTCTGGGATTTGCTGGTCTCTACTGCTTCATCAGTCAATTAATTTTGCCCTTATTTCCCTCCTTCTACTTTCTGTAGGTATGCTCTTTGGTCCTCCTTTGGCTTCTTTTTGCTGTACCTTCTTGCTGCACCTATGAACAAAAATCATAGGAGCTTCATGGTTTTAAAGTTAATGTTTTAATTTTCCTCTAGGATTTCCTCCTAAATGCATATGATTTTAGAGTACATTATTAAATTTCTGCATGTTTCTTTCTGCTGATTTCTAACTTAGTGACTGGATTTGACTCCCTTGTGGAAAGATTTTGAAAGGCAAGTTTTCCCAGAAATTTGGACTGTGAGTGTCTTAAAGATGGGCCAACCCAGCAATCTCACTACTGGGCATATACCCAGAGAAAACCAAAATTCAAAAAGACACATGCACCCCAATGTTCATTGCAGCACTATTTACAATAGCCAGGTCATGGAAGCAACCTAAATGCCCATCAACAGCCGAATGGATAAAGAAGATGTGGTACATACATACAATGGAATATTACTCAGCCATGAAAAGGAATGAAATTGGGTCATTTGTAGAGACGTGGATGGACCTAGAGACTGTCATACAGAGTGAAGTAAGTCAGAAAGAGAAAAACAAATATTGTATATTAATGCATATATATGGAATCTAGAAAAATGGTACAGATGAACTGGTTTGCAAGGCAGAAATAGAGACACAAATGTAGAGAACAAACGTATGGACACCAAGCGGGGAAAGCGGGGCTGGGGGGTGGGGGATGAACTGGGAGATTGGGATTGACATATATACTCTAATATGTATAAAATAGATAACTAATAAAAACCTGCTGTATAAAAAATTAATTAATTAAATTAAATTAAAAAAAAAAAAAACGACCGGCCTGAGGGCACTCCCTGAAGGGTCAAGATGACAACCAACGTTACAGTTTAGATTTTAAAACAATGCTTGTTAGTTTCAAATCTATAGAATACATGAAATCAGGCTAACAAAACCCTAGCATGTTGGGTTAGGCCGTCGGCACATAAGTGGGAGCTTCTAAAGTTCCTGGAAACAGGTTCTCTCAGTGGTTTTCCTGGCCCCTTTTTGTCTTCTTTGCCTCTCTGAGAGAGGGCACGTGGGCTCTGCTGCCACCGTTACCACAAACTTCAGATTGGCGGGAGCTAGATTAATGTGATTTCACTGTAAAAAGTTGACCTTGGGGACCAAAGGGCCAGTGTAAGCTCTGTAAATATATCTCTGTGGAGGTTGCATCGACCCGTCTCGCAGAGATGAGCCCTACCGAGAAGCAGCTGCACATCCAGCATTTTTGAAGCATTTTTGAAGCCTTGGGACCTAGCTACAGGCATCAGATGGGGGAGGCAGGTTAGGACATTTCTGTGCTAAAGCCAGTCTGCGCCATCGTGGCAGCCCAGGCTGAAGTCCTCCAAAGACGCCCCTGCAGCCCCCAGGCCAGGAGTCGGGGAGGCCACACCCCCGGCAGCTGGTGCCTCCTGGACTCCAGTCTTTGCCACAAACTGTGGCCTGGTCAGGAGCCTCTCTTGGGCAGTGATTCTCCACTTTGGTGGGTCACAGCCTCAGGCTGCAGACCGTCCAGAGGACGGTCTTTAGGGACCCTCCCACCCCTTGTTACGTAGAACACAAGACTCATAATTACACCCCTAACCCCACAGTTGAAGGAAGACCCACAGAGGCCTTGAATATAAAAGGGTTTTATAAATTTCAGAGCAATGAGCGAAAGAGAGATATTGTGGCCTAAGTCTTCAACCCCACAGAGCCCGAGATTCTGAAGGAATTGCTTTGGGCTCAGACACACCTGGGGAACCAGGCCAGATGTTGGCATCCCCAAGGCCTATCCTCTGTCTCTTGATTTCAAAGGTCCTGCTCCTGGGCCTCTGCCATCGTGCCCTGTAGCCCAGCCCTGACCGCCCTGAGTGAGTTCATCCCGAGCTGGGCCTGAACACAGTGGAAGTCAGGGAGGCGCCTAGGTGCCTCAGCCTCCCCTTCAGGGCCTCTCCTCCCGGCTCCTCGGGGCACACCTGCTCCCTCCCCTCCCGTGGAGAATGGTCCTGCCCTGGTGCCGTGGCAGCAACAACCTTGCCGGTGGGAGGTCTGGGCCAGGTGGGGGTGGGGAGTGCAGAGTAGGGAGAGGACCAGTGTGAGGGCGGCACAAAGGCCGTGGGGACAGCAGACCAGGCCCAGGACAGCCTGGAGGCCATGTGGACCTCGTCAAGGGAGAGGACAGACCGGTAAGTGGGTTCCCAGTGCAATGACGGTGCAGAGGTAAGGCAGCAGGGGTGGGGCCAGAGGGGAGAAGCCAGAGGGGGTGGGTGTCTTGGGAGCTGTAGGGGGGTCTGGTGGGCGTTTGTGGCCATGAGTAACAATTGTTCCACCCCTAGAGTTTACTAACACTCCCCTGGGCACTGGCTCAGCAGGTCCTCAGCACCGTGCAGGTAGCCTAGTGACCCATTCCCCAGACAGCAGGACTGAGGCTGGAGGTCGGGTGAGGTGGCTGGTGCCAGCCTGCCGCCCCAGAATTTGAACCCTGGCTCTGACTCCAGCTGCTGTCCTGCTCTGCCCTCCCCCTTGGGGCCTTGCTGGTCAGGAGGAGACCTGGCTTCTCTGAAGTGGCCCTTCCCCAGGGGAGCCAGGCTCAAGATGGAGCTGAGAGCCCCCAGGCAGGTGCCCTCTGAGTCCAGGTGAGTGCAGCAAGGCCAGGATCAGGCAGAGCATCGGGGCGCCCGAGACATCCCTGCCGACGCCACTCTGTGCAATCTGAGTGGCCAGGAATTTACAAGTTTCCATCAGACTGGGGGATTGCAGGGGGCGGGGGGAGGTGTCTCACAAACTCTCAGAATAATTGTCCCAAATCTCTGCTTCCCTCTGCATGCAAACGGGCTGTGCCAATCTTTTTTTTTTTGTCTTGTTTTACCCAAGATACACTTGACCTCAGAAAGCCTGTCACCCATCTGTCAAAGAGCCTTTAAAAAAGTAATTACCTGTGAACCTAAAACTGCTCTAAAAGATAGTCTTTAAAAAAAGTGATTGAGAGAGAGGTAGATTTAAGAATTTTAATGTAATTAGTGAGCTGGCAATTTCTAGGTGAATTTCTGCATCTCTTTCCAATGGAATTTTTCTTTTCTCTTTCTCTCATTTTTAGCAGTTAAAGCAAGGTGTCATGATCACCCTTGAGATATTTTTGTTTAGGATGGCCGGAACTCTCACACTGGAATAATGAGACTTTGGAACATAAAACTGCTTCTGAACAAAAAGTCAAACATAAAACTGCTTCTGAACAAAAGTCAAACAAATGAGGCGTTAGCACTCAAGAGGCATTGAGTGTGTCTTTAGGAAGCAGAATGGGAACGAAATTCAGCAGGTAGCACTAAACCCACACGCTCGTTTGCTGCCAGAAGCTCTGTCATCACAAGAGCACCAGCGGGGTGTGAAGTGGGGTTGGGGGTCTCTGGGTCCTTGTGTTCTGCTCCTGGCAGGAATCCAGGCATGTGACTGCCCAGAATTGACGCCTGGGACCTGCCTCTCGGTTTGGGTCCCCCAGAGACAGATGTACACATACAAGTGCACAGACACGTGTGCGCACACCGGCTGCTCCTGGCCCCCCGCGGCTGTGGAGAAAGGCCCTGACCAGAGAGAAACAGAGGAGGCAGGTGGGCTCAGCTGCAGCATGTGAGGGGGCGGCCCAGGGGAGGGGTGGAGCTGACTGCATCTGCTCTGTTTAGATCTAAACCAGCTGTGACATTTCCCAGTATTTGCAGTTTGGGGAGCACTTTTATGTATACAAAGTAGCCACTAAGTGAATAAATGGGACCTTGTTTCTCCTTCAGTAAGTGCGAGCTGAGCTCCCAGGCAGAGGCAGACCCAGTTCCCTGTCCGCCCTCGGGGGACTCTGGTGTGTGACCTTTGTCCTAATGCGCCAGGGTGCTGTCAAGGGGGCCTGAGGCACCGGCTCTGACTGTCCCACAGTGCTGACAGAACCGGGAGTGAGAAGCAAATGATCTGCTTTGGTTTTGCACGTTATCGTGAATTCTCCAAGCAAGACTCCCCAAACAGATGTCTAAGAGTTAAGGGTGAAGCTTTCAGCCGTAACGCCAGGTAGGAGGTCTTACTCAGCATCTTGGCAGTGCCAGGTGGATAGAGCCCCCTCCCCTCACACGCACACACAGTCACGTATACTCACACACACAGACACACACCACCTGCGTGCATACGTACGGGCACATATACAAATGCGCGTGCACACACACAGAGACGGCAGAGAGACAGTGGGTGGGTGGCTTAGGAGCAGAGGACACTGGTCTGGTCCCAACCCTGTTCAAAGGCACTGGGACCTCCCCAGGACTCAGCTTCTTCATCTGTGAAATGGGGTTGATGGTTCCTGCGCAGCCTACATCTTGAGAAGACGATGAAAAATCAAATGAGACAACAGACAGGGAGACCCGTTTGAGGGTGAGAGCTCCTTCTGGGCTTAAGGACCCGTTACCAATGCAAGGTTGCTAATATTGTCCCCTGACCTGTGAGCTGAGGACAGCTGAGGCTGAAGCAGACCTTGGCGGACTTTGGGCAGTTGCTGCTAGGGGCAGTCGGTAGTGAAGTGACCCCCGGCTTGGGAGCATGCGTGCACGAGGCAGGTGCCGAGGCGCCCTCCCCAGGACAAGGTAAGACCCGGTCTTCACGGAGGTGCCAGAGTCAATGGCTTAGATGCAGAGCCCAAAGGCAGCTACCTAGTGCCTGGCCAGGTTGAAAATTACAGAAAGGGTAGGAGGACACAGGGGTCCCCTTCTCCCCCACTCCTTCTCTCCCTAACGTCTTTAATCGGTGCCGGAAAAGGTAGCATGCTAAAACCGAGGGCTTCTCACAGGGAGAGCTTCCCGGCACCCAAGCCAAGCCGGGCACCCCGTCTATGCCCTCATCATACAGCATGTTTCCTCTTTGTGGCCCTTACAACAGGTGTAATCACACGTCCATTCATGTAATAATAGGAGGTCTGTCTGTCCCACTGGGTTGTGAGATCCACGGGGGTGGGGGCCAAGCCTGGGTTTCCTCTCACCTGAACCCCCCATGTGGCCCAGAGCCAGGAACAGAGTACAGCAGCACCCGACCTTCAGCCTTTTAGCCGCTTGCCTCTTGTTTCATGAAATGCAGTGAAATGCCAGTGCACACGTCTTCCAGTGGGAAAAAGTAATTTACAAATTCCTTGGAGTTCACTGCAATGAAACCTACTGTCCACGTGAGCAGCCAGATGGCTGTGCAGGTAGCAGCCACAGAGCTGCGTAATTGCAGGGTTATGTCCTGGAGAGAGCACGGTCAGGGATGGAGGGACAGCCAAGGGTCCGGTGGGCAGAGGGCGGGAGTTGAGAGGCTCCATCCAGCACCTTGGACAGCGCCTGCCCTCACAGCTCCAGCGTCCGGGTTTGCTGTTTTCTTGGGGCCCCAGGATTAGGATGGGTTGATTGCACAAAGCCATGATGGACGTAGTTTCTCTGGGACCAGAGTGTCTGCTTTACCCCTCAAATCATCCCCCTGACTCAGAACAAGAGGCGCGTTCTAGCCCCAGGTCACCGCCAGCTCCTCTGCTGTGTGATCTGAGAGGGGTGGGGGGGGGGGTCTCCTCACCACACCTCGGGGCCACAGTTCCACCAGCAGGATGAAGTCAATCTCGTCGAGGGTCCTTGGGTATTACCTGCTCTGTGTTACTGGGTCACGTTCCGGCATCTTCTCTACTCCCTGGTCAGAACCTCTGTTTTTGGCTGTTTCTACAGCCAAGAAGTGGTCTGTTATTCACTCCTGTACCTCCAAGGGGGCACAGTGCTGGCACATGGTTGGAGCTATACATAATCGTTGACTGGATGAAAAGAACACAACTTTCTGGTCTCCTTCCTGTAACCTCGACTGTGTGGATGTCAACAGAATTCAGTTTAAATGTGAAAAGAGAAAAGCAAACAAACCTATAAACTGTGGGCCCTCCACGGAGTCAGCACTTCGCCAAATGCAGGTGTCCTTAGAGGGGAATGGGGGCTTGTTTTCTGGGTCCCCCTCTCACCAGCTGGAGGGAGTGAACTCGGTGTGCAGTATCACCTTCGGCTGGCCCACTAATGACGTGTGTGCCCGTGGATCACAGGTGGCGTTCACAGCGTTCTACCAGCGGCTCACGACGGCTGACGACTCTCAAGGGGAGAAGCAGCCCGCTCGCCCAGGGGCCCCTAAGCTCTTAGGGGACATGAGATATCCCCACACCCAAGCTCCCCGAGTGGCCACCCAGCGAGCACACGGATGGGGAGCAGGCTGTACCCTGCACACCTGAGCACCTGTGAGCTCCCTGTGGCCGCAGTAACAAGGACCACAGACTGGGGGCTTCAAACAGCACAGATGTATCCCTCACAGTTCTGGAGGCCAGACTCCACAGTCACCCTGTCGGCAGGGTCCGTTCCCTCTGGGTGCTCTGAGGGGACTCTGTCTCGTGCCCCTCCCGGCTCCTGGCGTCTCCTCCATCCTTGGGGCTCCTGGGCCTGTAGGTGCCTCCCCCCATCTCTGCCTCCGTCTTCCCGCGGACTTCTCATCTGAGTCTGTGTGTCTCAAGCCTCCCTCTGCCCATCTCTTAAAAGGACACCCGTCGCTGGGTTTGGGGTCCATCCTAAATCCAGGGTGATCTCATTTAGAAATCCGTAACTTAATTACCTCTGCAAAGACCCCTTTCCCAAATAAGGTCCCATTCACAAGTTCTGGGGGTCAGGCCGTGGGCAAAGCTTTTAGGGGCCGCTGCTCAGCCCACCCCATCCTGATGGCAGAGGGGCCCAGGAAGGGATGCAGGGATTTCTGAGCCACTGGTTCCAGGCCGTGTGTTTGGGGGCCGCCTGCAAAAGAGGGGTGTGCTGAGAGCCAGCCCCCCGCCACTGAGCGCCTTCAGTAACCCTGGCCATGATGTGGAGCTTGTGGGCCTGGGCCTGGAGCCGCTGCCTCCCACAGGCAACGTGGAAAGTGGGATGGGCTCTGTCTGTCTCTCCATCCCGCTGTGTCTCTGTCTCTGTCTCCACCCCTGTCTCCCTCAGGCCCAGGACTGTGGCCCTGGCTCCCCACCCTGCCCGGCAGTGCCATGTGCATCGTTTCTCCCTGAGCTGAGCAGGGCCTGGGTCTCTGCATGGTGGGAGACTCCTTCTGTACCCTGCATTCAGCCGTCCTCTTCAGATTCAGGTAGGGGTTTGTGGATAAGACCCCATCCCCCGCCCTTTCTCGTAATTATGCACTAGGTGATGGGGACAGGGGCGGCCCACTCCCAGGAGGAGATGCAAGGGGGCGGGTCTGCAGGGGGCATCCTCTGAGGGCCCCGCCTGCCCCTCCAGCCCCAGCTCCCCCTCGCAGCCCGAGTACACGCACGCACGTGCACCATGTACACGCACGTACACACATGTCCTCCGTGCCGCACAGCTACTGGTCTGAGGCCCCCATCCTTCGGGAGGAGCTGTGTGTGGCGGGTGCCGGCAAAGCCAGGACTGGGGAGACCACCAGTGTCCCCCGCCCACCTCCCCATGCACACGCCCGGGCCTCGCCCCTCCCGGTCCAGCGCCGGGGGCTGGGGACAGCGGGGGGCGGAGCCGGCACGCCCTCTCGCCCGACGCCTACCCCAGCCCAAGATGCACCTGGCGACGCCCAGGAGGCCCCTCCCGCGGCCAAGGGTCGAGGGGGCGTCCTCCTCGGCACCTGCTCCACCGCTGCCCTGAGCCCACCCTTCCATCCCCACAGTCTCTCTCTAAAAGCCCCTTCAGTAAACCAAGACCCCACACACGCCTGCAAAGCCGCTCCACAGTTGAGTCTGTAACTGCCGAGAGTTAATTCGCTAATTTCAGCGAACCTGCATCCCTTTTGTTTCATATCAATTAACAGAGAATTAAAAAAGCAATCTCCTCGGTGACTCCTCTCTGGCAGACGAGGCCGCAGAGCTAACGAGGCGAGGCTGCCCTTCCCAGCTCCCCGGCGGCCCTGCCCTCGGCGGTGCCTCCTGCGAACTCCGTCCTCTGGCAGGATGTCCCTGAGGCGAGGAGGCTCCGGGCTGGGGGGGGGGGGGCAGTGCCGGCCCGGGGGGTCCCATCGGAGCCTCCAGTGGACACAGGTCCCCACACCAGCTCGGGGGCTTTGGAGGGTTGGCAGTGCAAAGCCCCCCCTCATCCCGGGCCAGCCTGGCGAGCTCTTCCCTGCCCACCCCACCTTCCTCTTCCACTAGACGGGCGGCTTTGTGTGTCTTCCAGGAGGAGCTTCAATAGCAAAACCCGTGCACACACACGTGTTCACGCGCCTGCATGCACGTGCACATGCCCACACCAGGCATTCCACGTACTTGCACACAGGCGGAGGCACACGCACACGCAAGCACACACACGTGTGCACACAAAGCCCCAGAGAGGCTGCTGGACCTGGTGCTGCCGGGGGATGGGTCGGGGGGTGTCCTACTTTTGGGGACCAGGCAGCTGTGAGGTACCCGCTTTTCCTAGAACATGTTTGCAAGTGGATGGCTCTGAAGCGGTGACAGTGCTGGGGCTTTTCTGCAGGAAAGGACACGGGCGATCGGTGTGTGTTTACTATGTGAGGCGGGACTTGGGGGCAGCTGGGGAGGGACGTTTCTGGCCCCTCTGTTTAGCGCTCATGAGAACCGGCTCATCAGCGCCCGGCCTAGAGAGGGAGGCCCTGCCCCGGGTGCCCCCCAACGGCCCACGCTGGCTGCAGACGATCTACGGCCCGAATGACTCCACCACCCAGAACCAAACCGTTCGGCTTGTGTTTCAGTGAAGCCACTGCCTCAACCCATCACAGCAGATGCCTTCCGTCCGCATCTTCCACAGAAAGTCAGCTGCGCTGGGAATGTCACCCAAAGTTGGGTGTGCAAATCGTGACATTTGTTAGAGTTTATTTCAACCACAACCCTTGATCCGATGCTAATTATGCGGCTGCTTCAGGCACCTCTGGAAGCCTGGAGAGGCTTCTACAGGGCACGGGGTGTGCATTCGTGTGTGTATGTGTGCACGTGCAGGCATGTGCATCTGTGTTCACATGTGTGTACACACAAACACGGGTGTGTGTGTGCATTAAAGCCATGTTTAAAGGCATTGGGACAGGGAGGCCTCGCTTCGATAGAGCAACGTGGGCTGTTTTGATGTTCGCGCAACGGAGGTGACATGAAATGGAGTGATTTGGAAGCAAATACAAATCTGGCCCAGATTTACGGTCCAGCCATCTCCCTCCATAATCAGCTTGTGCCATGGACGCTCCCATCAGCCAAAAACTTGTGACCCATCCATCAGTCCGAGCGGTGCTCCGAGCACTGTCGGTGAGGGCCCGGGGGGGGATCGGTGTGTCTGGTTGGGATGCAGGCCCCACCCCGGCCACTGCCGCCCTCCCTCCTGCCGGGAGCAGCGGAGCGGATGTGTCCCCTGCCCCACCCCACACGGCGCTTGTGAGGACATCATGTCTGCAGAGATGCCATCAGGGCATCAGGTCAAGACACATGGACCTTTGCCTGGAACAAAGGAGGGATGGCCACAGCGGGTGCAGGGAGCGCGGTCAGCCTAGGGGCCCTTCAAGGGAGGGTCTACTGTGCCCACCAAGACCCTGGCCAGGCTGGGAGGAGGGCCTGGTGGTCTCAGGTGGTACCGGGCCCAAGGCCAGGGGGCCACCACCAGGGCTGGGAAGCCGCCCGGCTCAGGGGCCCTCACCCAGGAGGGGAGGTCATGCCGGCCAGGGCTGGTGCGGCCTCTGGATGGGCCTGGGTCTGCATCCCCCACCGGGTCCCCCTCACTTGTCGTGCACACTCACATGCACATGCACACATGTGCACCCGCACAGCCTCTGTGCCAGGTCAGGAGTGGGGACCCACCGACAGCTGGGCTGAGCTGCAAACCGTCCTCCAACTTCGGGGTCCCCGACCACAGCTCTCCATCCAAATGGGGGTCCTTTCTTACGGTTCTGCAGCTAGAATCAGCGTCTTTTCAAAAACAATCAGGACACATATTCTGGAATCTAGGTTTCCCGTCTGTGCCGGGCTCAGCTACCCACGCGGGCCCCCAGGTCTGGCTCAGACCCAACTCTGAACTCCACCCCTGCAGCTGGCTTCTTGCTCCAGGGTCTCAGGGGAAGCCGGGTGCTGCTGTACGGAAACACCACCCCAGGCGATGCGCTCACAGATCTGGGGCCAGAATCCAAAATCAGGGTGTCCCCAGGGCTGCGCTCCCTCCGGGGGCTCCAGGGGAGGGTGCGCCCTGCCTCTCCCAGCTTCGGGGGGCTCCAGGCGTCCTGGGCTTGTGGCCACATCCCTCCCGTCTCTGGCTCCATCTTCACGTGGACTTTCCTCTGTGTAGGTCCCTCTGTCCTCTCCTGTCCTTATAAAGGCTGGATTTAGAGCCCAGACTAACACAGGATGGTCTCATGTCAAAATCCTTAACTAATCACTTCTGCAAAGGCCCTGTGTGAACAAGGTCACATTCTGAGGCTCTGGGTGGACGTGAACTTGTGGGAACACTGTTCACCAGATGCTGAGGTCCTTGGCCGGCGCCCCCTTCACAGGCCTCACCTCCAGGCTCAGAGGAGACCCCACCTTCAACCTGGGACCCCTCCCCTCCAGACCAGCTACCCTGTCCCAGTTCAATTGAAATGTTGGAAAAACAAGAAATACTTCCCAGCAGAACATACCCAAATACTGCACGGGATGTCCGTACACCCCGCCTCCTGTTGTTTCTCTGAAACTACCATTTGACCAGGTGCCCTGTATTTCACGGGCCGCCTTAGACTCGGCTGGCATCCTCGCTCACGGCAGACGCAGAACCTTCACCCAGAAACACAGAGACGAACACAGAGCGCTTTGTTCCGGCGGTGCCAGCTCCCTGCCTCCTGCGGCCCCTCCTCCGGCCCCTCCTCCCTCCCAGGCATTTCTGGCCCCTAATTCCACACTTATTTACGGTGGTGGCTGTCCCCAGGCCAAGGTCACATCTCCAACACTGGGATTTGGGCGAGCAGAGCTCGGCGCGTGAGCTCCGTATGGGGTGAATCACGGACCGGCTCGTGGGGAATCAGGCAGGGGGGCCAACCTCTCCCTGAGGATTTAAATCCTTCTCGGCCAAAAGGAAGGCAGAGCCTCACGGGGACACGTGGGCCTTGGCAATGACCTCTCGTGTCCACGAGCCAGGCACTGACGCAGTGGGTGGGTGCGGCCAGGACGCCCATGCTGTGGATGGACAGCTGGACAGACCTCAGACACTCCTTGGGCCCCACCAGCCAAATGCCCCCGGCCTGGGCGGTCAGGGGCTCTGTCTGCAGCCTGCCAGCCCCTCCTGGCCGCCCGCCCTCCTCATCCTCGGGGACAGGGAAGGACGGGAACCCGACTCCAGGTGAGCCCGCCCCCGCACAGGGGTTTCCCCCGGCACCCCTCGGTCCTCTCCCCCGGCTGCTGTCCTTGCCTGTACGTGTCTCCCAGGTTTGGGGCGCTCTCAGCAGGCTGGGGATGTGCCTACCCGTCCTCGTCCCCTCCCGATGCTCGAGGAGCCCCCAGGGACCGGGTGGCCCGGATGGAGACGCCCCGTCGTCCCGTGCCAGCCCCCAGGTCAAAGGGGCCTCCACGAGGTAAAGGAGCGCTCTGCTCTGCGCGGGCGAACCTCGTCTCCCCAAGCTCAGCGCTCCTCCCGGCGACGCCCACTGCCGGCTGCATGCCCTCCGCCCAGCGCCGTCCACTCTCAGCAGCGCCACCTGTCCCCTCGCCGGCCCCGCCTGGAGGACAGGACAGTCCCGGAGGAGGGGTGGCCGTCAGGGGCCCGTCCCCGCAGTCCTCCCGCCAGACAGACAGCTCCCAGGCCCCGGCTCTCCCGCAAGGCCAGGAGCTCCCGGAAGGAACGCCCTCGAGGGTAGGGCATCTTGCTCTCAGGGCCAGTGTGTGCCAACTGCCGAGAGAAGAGGGGGAAGTGCTAGGGGGTGGGGTATCGCCCAGAAGGGCTGTGGCCAGCAGGTGGCACTGCCCCCCACCTCCACCGCCCCGAACCCCAGGCAGGGCCAGCCTCACTCTCAAGAGGTGAAAAATGGCGTTTCCTCCCCACAGAGGGGGGCTGGGATGGATGACCACATGTGCCAGCGACCTGGGGTGGGGGGGGCATGCACACACATCCTCATCTCCATGTTCACTTGAACTCATTACCATAGTCTCACAACTCCATCTCCATAGTCCCATTTCCATATTCACGAGTCTCATCTCCATACTCACGTGTCCTCATTTCCATAGTCAGGTGTCCTCCTCCCCACAGTAACGAGGCGCATTTCCATATTCACGAGTCTCATCTCCATACTCACGTGTCCTCATTTCCATACTCAGGTGTCCTCATCTCCATAGTCACGTGTCCTCATCTCCATACTCAGGTGTCCTCATCTCCATAGTCACGAGTCCCTTTTCCATATTTATGCGTCCTCATGTCTATCTTCATTCATTCTCATCTCCGTATTTGTGAATCCCCATCTTCACGATACTCATCTCCATATTCACATGTCCTCATCTCCATATTCACGAGTCTCATCTCCATACTCACGTGTCCTCATCTCCATAGTCAGGTGTCCTCCTCTCCATAGTCACGAGTCCCATTTCCATATTCATGAGTCTCATCTCCATACTCACGTGTCCTCATCTCCATAGTCAGGAGTCCCATTTCCATATTTATGCGTCCTCATATCTATCTTCATTCATTCTCATCTCCATATTTGTGAATCCCATCTTAACGATACTCATCTCCATAGTCAGGTGTCCTCATCTCCATAGTCACGTGTCCTCATCTCCATAGTCAGGTGTCCTCATCTCCATACTCACGTGTCCTCATCTCCATAGTCACGAGTCCCATTTCCATATTCATGAGTCTCATCTCCATACTCACGTGTCCTCATCTCCATAGTCAGGTGTCCTCATCTCCATATTCACGTGTCCTCATCTCCATATTCACGAGTCTCATCTCCATACTCACATGTCCTCATCTCCGTAGTCACGTGTCCTCATGTCCATAGTCAGATGTCCTCATGTCCATAGTCACGAGTCCCAATTCCATATTTATGAGTCCTCATGCCTATCTTCATTCATTCTCATCTCCATATCTGTGAATCCCCATCTTCACATCCTCACCTCCCAGCTCAGAGCCAGACCCCCCAAACTGCCTCCTGCAGAATCGCTGTGGGGCCCCGTCTGCTTGCAGTTGGTCTGGGCCACACAACCAAATGCAGAGGCTGGGGGTGAGGTGTGGAGGGGATGCAGGACCCTGCTCAGGTCTGGGTTTCTTCCCCACATGGCATTATCAGCAAAAAGTCCTGGGAAATCCCGGAGGCTGTCCTGGAAGGGGAGGCCCACACAGCACCGAGGGGTGGGGGTGGGGGTGGGGCTCGGACAGGCCGGAGGGAGGCCTGACCACGTCCGCTTCGTTGCCCCTGAAATTACACAACACAGCCAGGGAGACAGGAGAGCCGCTGGCTGGAGGCCGCGGGGGCGCGGCGGAAACCAGGGGCCGCGCGGGGAGGCCACGGTGGCGAGCCCGCCGGCCCACCAGGCTTGGGTGAGGCAAGGACAGAGGTGTGCCCTGAGCTGCAGCGCCCAGAGGGGCCTGAGCTCAGCTGCTTTGCCAGCGACTACGTCCTCTCTGTGCTTTACAAAGGGCCCTGAGTCCTGGACGGCAGCAGCTGGGTGGTTCCTGCAGGAGAGCAGGTGAGCCGAGCCTCCCACGGGCCCCACCTTCCTCAGTGGAGCCTGGGCTTCTTGTTCAAAAGCTGAGCTGAGTGGGAGGGCAGGGGGCCCTTGGAGGCCACACGGTTAGCAGGGGCCCAGCGGTTCCCTCGGTGCCTCTGCGTCCGCAGACAGGACGCCGGGCCGCAGGCGCGTCCCCACGGGCCCTGGAGGTGGCTCCCTCACTCCACAAAGTCATGGAAATGGAGTCTCACTCGGTACTTTGCGTTTATAGACGTTGCCCCAGGATAAGATATGCAATTCTCTGAAATGAAGAAATTCAATCGTTACCCTCTTCACCCAGGCCTCTTTGTGGTGGAAAGTTAGTTTTGCATTTAATGAAGACGAGCTCCGTCTGTAATGAGAATGCGATGAGGATGTAATTGAAAACGTAACAGAGGAAGAAGGAGCCCATGGCAAGTCTGGGGGGGAGTTAATGTTTGCCTTTTAAAATGCGCATAAAAAAGAGGCGGGGGCACCACCCCTACTGGGACAGATCTGATCGCCCAGGGCCCCGGGAGCACACTTACTGGATCCTCCTTGCCTCCTCGGGCCTGAGCATCAGAGGATGATTGTCCCCCATCACAGACAGGTGAGGTAGACGCCTCACCCACCCAAGGACCCTCAGCCAGTGGCCATGGGGCTGGAGGACCCTCAGGCAGCAGAAAGACAGAGGCAAAATGTTTCTGCCCAAACACCCAAACAAAACAGGGTGGGCAGGGCCACCGAGAGGGAACCTGCCCTAGGGCTTCCATGCCAGGGGCTGTGAGTCCTCAGGGAAGTGAGTGCAGTGAGAAGACAGAGAAGGGCAGACCTTGGGCGTGGCTGGCCAGATTCAAGCCAACCGGCTTGTCACCAAGCCTCATTTTGCTGGCGAAAAAGGCACAGGAACAATGGAGTATTATTCAGCCCTGAAAAGAAATGGAGGAACCTTAAATGCGTATTACTAGCGAAAGAAGCCATCTGAAAAGGCTACAGGCTGATTCCAACTACATTATATTCTGGAAAAGGCAAAACTATGGAGACAGTAGAAAAAAAAATGTCAGGGGTTGCCAGGGATTAGGGCAGAGGGAAGGATGTCCAGGTAGAACACAGGGGATTTTTAGGGCAATGAAACTACTCTGTGTGATACCATAATGGTGGATACAGGTCATCATACATTTGTCCAAACCCACAGAATGTACAACGCCAAGAGGTAAACTGTAGACTTTAGTTAATGATCTATCGATATTGGCTCATCAATTGTACCAGCATCCTGCACCAGTGCAAGATGTTAATGATGGGAAACTGCACAGGAGAAAGGGGGTTTGTGGGAACTCCTTGTACTTTCTGCTCAATTTTCTGTAAACCTAAAACTGCTCTCAAAAATAGTCTATTGATACAAATAAATTTAAAGCATAGGAGACATTGCATAAATGAATGAATGACTGACGGGCAGAATTCCCATGTCGGGTGAGACAGAAGCTGATAGTGGGAGAGCAGGGCCCGAGACCCAGCCTGTTTCCCGCGGCTGCCTCTGAACTACACTCACTTCTGAACCATACAAACTGTGTTCCCAGCAAACAGCGAGGCCTGGGCTGCAGACGCTGCCATATCCTCTGAGAAATATGTGGTCAAGTGAAAAATTGGAGAAATTAGCAGATTTTCCACGTCCAAGATTCCAAACTCAGCAAAGCGCTCTGATGGCCGCCTCTGGGGAGCCCCTGGCCCCTCCAATCCAGCTCCACCTGGGAGGGGTCCTCCTAAAGGTTGCCTGTTGGTCTCCAAAGAATTCACAGTGGACCGAATCCACGAAAGAACAGCCTGCCAGCAGGCAAAGGTGACACCGCTTGGCTTGCCTTAATTTTTCACGACTTTATTGTGAAATTTCATGTTACAGATGAGTGTGTAAAAAGTATGTGCTTTTAAACTCTACTCAATAGTCTGTAATAACCTATATAGGAAAAGAATCTGAAAAAGAATGAATATATGCAGATGTATAACTGAATCACTTTGCTGTACACCTGAAACTAATACAACATTGGAAATCAACTGTACTCCAATAAATTGTTTTTTTTTTAAGTATGCTTTTGGGACTTCCCTGGTGGTCCAGTGGTTAAGAATTGGTCTTGCAATGCAGGGGTATGCCGGTTCAATCCCTGGTCGGGGAACTAAGATCCCACATGCCGCAGAGCAACTAAGCCCGCGTGCCACAACCAGAGAGAAACCCGCGTGCCACAGAGAAAGATCCCACATGCCGCAGCTAAGGCCCGATGCAGCCAAAAAATTTTAAAAAAAGAAAAATACATTTTTTTAAGTTACATAAAGTATATGCTTTTAACTGCTTACAAATCTAACATTCAGGATCAGAATAAGACGTTGCCAGCCCTTGAGAAGCCCACATATGTCCCTCCCTCTTGACGGAATCTCCATCCCTGTTCTAAAATCATTGCTCCCCATTTTTTTTTCTCAATTTAAAAAATTGCGGTAAATACACACAACATAAAATTTACCATCTTAACCACTTTAAAGTACAGTTCAGTGATATCAATACGTTTATTTTGCCCCAGCCAACAACCATCTCCAGAACTTTTTCATCTTTTCAACAGAAACCATCCCCATTATTTAATGTCCCCATTAAACACTAAATCCCCCCCCACCAGCCCCAGGCACCCACCTTCTACTTTCTGCCTCCATGGATTTGACTCCTCTAGGGACCTCCGATAAGGGGAATCACACAGTGTTTCTCTTTTTGTGACTGGTTTATTTCACAGAGCATAACGTCCTCAAGTTTCATTCATGTTGTAGCCTGTGTCACAATTCCCTTCCTTTTTAAGGCTGAGTAATATTCCATTGTGTGGCTGGACCACATTCTGTTTATCCATCATCTGTGGATGGACACTGGGCTGCCTCCATGTTTTAGCTCCTGTGAATAGAGCTGCTGTGAACATGGGTGAGCAAATACCTGTCTGAGTCCCTGCTTTCAGTTCTTTTGAGTAAACACCCAGCAGTGGAATTGCTGGATTCCCAGTTTCTTTTATTCTTTTACCACATTTACAGGCTTCCTAAATAAAACATTTTAGAATCCTGCCTGTTTTTGGGTCTGTGAACGGAATCGCTCTCAGCATGTGGTTCTGGGCTTCTCTGTCTGCAGCGCCGATGCCTGGGGTGGGCTCCGGGGGCTCCAGGACCTCCCTGTTGACTGGGTGGTCTGGGGTCTCGAGCCCACTGCCCGCTCCCCAGGTCTGGACACTCTTGGGTGCTTCGCGCTACCCGTGCACGGAGGGGACCTCTCGTCGGTTCATGGGCGTCTGGTCCTCCTCTGGGTCCGACGCCTGATCAAGTGTTTCGCCCCCTCCCCCGGGGACCCGTCTTTTTCTTACTGACCTGCAGTTCTCCATGTTCTGGGTTTGAGTTCTTTGGCCCTGAGCCAACTTTATGAGCAAGTTGGTTTTGGGGATGAAAACACATGGGCCTGCGTCAAGCAGGCGTAAAGCCAGGCACGTGCTGATCGGCAGAAGAGAGGCACCGAAAACCTCCTGGTAAAAAAATGTGATGTTTTATGAATCACAAGAGTCTTCACTCTTTGGTGTCTCCTGATGAACAAAGTTATTCATTTTATTTATTTATTTTTGAATTTTTGAATTTTATTTTATTTTATTTTTTATACAGCAGGTTCTTATTAGTAATCCATTTTTTAATGTAGGCAATTTTGTCAGCCTTTTCACGTGTGGTTAATGTTTTGGGGATCTTGTTTAAGAAAATCTTGTGTCCCTACCCTGAGGTCATTAAGATGCTCTTCCACATCGTCTCTAAATGGTTTATAATTTCCCTCTTCATGTGGGTTTATCATCCACCCAGAGCTGATTTGTGTGTGAAGTAGGTGACTTTTTTTTCCCATGTGTGGGCACCAGTTTCAAATAATCCAACCTTTCTCCATGACCTGCCCCCTCTGGCTCACATACGCGTGTCCAGGGACCCACCGCGTCCTTCCCCGAGGGTCTGCCTGCCCGTCCCGGCACCAGCTCCTCCCCACGCTGTCCCTATGTCCCTTTCAAACGAGTCTTGTCACCTGCGAGAGCGAGAGCTCCCGCTCCTCGGCAAAGCCCGGGCTTTTCTGGGCGTTTTTGTCCTTCTGTATACAGTTTAGAATCAGCCTGTAAAATCAGTCGCCCTGCCGCTCTCCCTCTTACGCACACAAACACACCTTCCCCCGTGGGATTTTTACTGGCATTGATTTGAATCTACAGATAAATCCAGGAAAACTGTCGCCTTTACAAGGTTGATTCCCTCCAGTGTAGGTATGTGGTTTCTCTGCCCGTAGAGCTGGATTGTCTTTAATTCCTCAATTAAAATGTTGTGGTGTTTTTGTTTTTGTTTTTGTTTTAAACATCTTTGTTGGAGTATAATTGCTTTAAAATGTTGTGTTAGTTGCTGCTGTATAACAAAGTGAATCAGCTATACTATACATATATCCCCATGTCCCCTCCCTCTTGCGTTTCCCTCCCACCCCTCTAGGTGGTCACAGAGCACAAAGTTGATCTCCCTGTGCTATGCAGCTGCTTCCCACTAGCTATCTGTTTTACATTTGGTAGTGTATATATGTCCATGCTACTCTCCCACTTCATCCCAGCTTACCCTTCCCCCTCCCCCCATCCTCAAGTCCATTCTCTACGTCTGCGTCTTTATTCCTGTCCTGCCCCTAGGTTCAACAGAACCATTTTTTTTTTTAGATTCCATATACCTGTGTTAGCATATGGTATTTGTTTTTCTCTTTCTGACTTACTTCATTCTGTATGACAGACTCTAGGTCCATCCACCTCACTGCAAATAGCTCAATTTCATTTCTTTTTATGGCTGAGTAATATTCCATTGTGTATATGTGCCACATCTTCTTTATCCATTCATCTGTCTATACTACAAAGCTACAGTAATCAAGACAGTATGGTACTGGCACAAAAACAGAAATATAGATCAATGGAACAGGATAGAAAGCCCAGAGATAAACCCACGCACATATGGTCACCTTATCTCTGATAAAGGAGGCAAGAATATACAATGGAGAAAAGACAGCCTCTTCAATAAGTGATGCTGGGAAAACTGGACAGCTACATGTAAAAGAATGAAATTAGAACATTTCCTAACACCATACACTAAAATGGCATAGTGTTTTCCATAAGTGAATTACATTTGTTTGTTGTACTTATCCTGGTATAGTTTGTGTTTTGATGTTATGGTAAATGGTGCTTCTTACGTTCATTTTCTTCCTTTTTGTTGTCAGTGTATAAAAATATGGTTGATTTCTGTAGATCGTCTTGAACCCAGAAATCTTGCAAATTCTCTTGTTAGAGCTAATAATATCCACAGGTCCCACTGGGTCTCTGCACGCACCGTCCACCCTCCCCCATAGTTGGTGTGATTCTGAGAGCCTCTACACCTGGCTCCTGATGGCTCCACAAACTGTGTCGTGTCTGCTGCCCTTGGTCAGGTTGAGAAGGTTCCTTTCTCTTCCAGGTTTGCTGCGAGGCTTTTTAAATGTAAGTGGATGCTTAATTTCTTTTTTTTTAAAGATATATTCTTTTTTAAAAAGTTTTTTTTTAATTTTTATTTTTATTTTTTTATTTTTGGCTGCGTTGGGTCTTCGTTGCTACATGCGGGCTTTCTGCAGTTGTGGTGAGAGGGGGCTACTCTTCGTTGCGGTGCATGGGCTTCTCATTGCGGTGGCTTCTCTTGTTTTGGAGCACGGGCTCTAGGTGCACGGGCTTCAGTATTGTGGCATGCGGGCTCAGTAGTTGTGGCTCGCAGGCTTAGTTGTTCCGCAGCATGTGGGATCCTCCCGGACCAGGGATTGAACCCGTGTCCTCTACATTGGCAGGCGGATTCTTAACCACTGAGCCACCAGGGAAGTCCCTGGATGTTTAATTTCATCAAATCTCTTCTGCATCTGTGGAAGGAGGAGACACCCCCTCGGCACTGCGCTGTGGCAAGTCCCTGGACGGATTTCATCTAAAGTCTTACCAATGACCTGACGTCCCTTGAGGTCCCGCTGCTGCTGTCCTGACCGCACCTCAAGGCACCGGGATGGACGCCCAGCGCAGAGGCCTGGCCCCGTCGGTCGGGGCTGCCGCACCCAAGCCCCCGGCTCTGGGTCCCGAATCCCAGGAGGAGGATGAACAGAGGAGATTCCACTCTTAAATCACAGCCACAGTCAAGCCTAGACACTGTCACGGCCACTCCAGGCCCCTTCCCTCCCCACGTGACCGCTCGGCCAGCAGGGCGGGGCCCGCGGGGGTGCAGGGCGTCTCACCCTGGGCTGGGCACCGCCGGGCTGGGGCCTCCCTTCCCCGTGGGCCCCTCCTTACCTCTGGGCCCACCGCAGCCTCTTTCATTGTCTGTGTTGAGATTTTCAGGTTAGGGGTGGAGATTACTGTCCCACCCGTGACATCATAATAGGCTGCTGTCCCCGAAAACAAAAGGCTTTCGAGATGGCAAGGAGACACGTCGTATTTATGTCGTCACCAACCAGACAGTAGTGGGGGGGGGGGGGAGGGGAAGAAACATCTGTACATTGAGAGGAACAATAACAGCCGTCCTCGCTTCTCTGCTGAAGCTGAAATTACGCCCATGCAGCACAGAAAGGGTTTTTTGTGTGTGTGCAGGTGGGTTCATAAAAACCCATTGAAATGCAAAACGAGGACCCCCCCTCCCGCCCCCGCCCGGAGAGAGGGGGCTCCTCCTCCAGGATGAGGACCCAGACACAGAAGAGGCTGCATTTCCCTCCATCTTCTTGGCCAGCGCAGGGTGGCTGTCAGCCCCCAAAAACCCGGGGTGGGGGGGTCCACGTCATAAAAGTGCAGATGTGCCAGAACCTGAGCCCAGCCCAGGGGGCTTGGCGTCACTTCTGTCCAGTCCAGAGCTGAGTGGGAAGGCCCCCGGCCAGCTCCCTGGGACTCCGAGGGAGCCCCTCTCATCCCAAGCCCATGGAGGCCTTTGCCAGAGGTGATGAGTATCTGGCCGCAGAGGGGCCACTCGGAGCCGGGACGGGTGACGCACAGGACGCGCTTGGGCCCGAGATTTCCACTCCAAGGAGGGGTGGGTCTCCAGCACGACCCATGCCCAGGTGGGCTCGGCCCCGGGCTCCCCCGCAGGCGGGGGGCCTCTAAGCACGTGCTCGGCACCTTGTCTTGCTCAGTGCGAAATGGCAGGGTGTGCTGGCCGCTCACCACCTGGTGGCCGCCGCCCAAGCCAGCCTGTGGCCTCCCGCACAGGCCGTCCTGCTGCAGCTCGGCCCTGCCTGCGGTCCCTGGTCCCTGAGGCCGGGGGACTCCGGGGACAGGTCTTTCAGGGGCCACGCCGTCAGCGCTGACCCCAGGGTCACTGGCCCCCTCGGGTCCCCCTGGAGGACATTCCTTGGACACTGGACAGCACAGAGGCTGGAGTTGAAGCTTTGAAGCCAGAAAGGCCTGGTCACGATCCCAGGCGCATCTCTCCAGCCAGGCGCCCGGACACGCCGTGAACCCCCTGGGCTTGGCTCTCCTCCTCCAGGGAGGCGGGCAGGCAGCCTTGGCCAGCCAAGGGGGCGTTAAGGTGGCGTCTGGAAAGCTCACAGGCCTGAGAAAGGCCAGGCGTGCAGCCACCAGACTCTGACCCAGGAGGCTGTCGGACCAGCGCCCAGCAAGGCTGCAGCACGGCCGAGGAGGGACGCGGCTTGGATTTGGAGCCCGAGCGAGCCCCGGCAGCCCATGACCCCGCCGTGCACCAGTCCCTGGGGCCGTCCGTCCCGGGCTCTCCACCGTCTGGTGAGGTTAGGGCAGCGGCACCAGCTCCATCCTGGACATGAGGACCTGGGCTGAACTCAGAGTCTGAAAACTCACTGAAGGCGACACATCTTCCTCCCAGGAAGGGCGGCCTTCTAGCTGCCTCTGGGTCGAGGATTCATGGATCCCCGGGGGGCGACCCATGACTCTGTGTGCAGATGAAACCCCCAGGGCTAAGTCCCGTGAGAGGGGAGACGAGGTTGGGGGGCTCCTGGGGGCCCCGGGGAGACCCCAGACAGGAGCTTCGCTGGGCCCTGGTGTGGTGGGCCTGGACTCAAGAGGACCTTCTGCCGGGGCCGGCCACATGCTGCCTCTGCTGGACCAGTGAGGGGGCGAGAACCGGGCAGGGGCTTCAGGGTAAGAAACCCATGAAGATGCAGCCCCTCAGCTCACATCAGGGTCCTGGGAAGCAGCTCCCTTCCTGCAGGCAGGCAGGAAGGCAGGAAGGCAGGCAGGGCCAGGAGGAGTCCCCCGCTTCCCCGCCCCGGCACCCCCCCCCCCCCCCCGGGAAGTCTCCACGCCCTGAAGCCAGAGGCCGAGGACGCACTCGGGTGATGGAAAAGCCTAACCAGGACTTGAAAACATGAATCCAAGAGGCACAATTTAATTAGGTTAATAGTGAATTAAAACACTGCTGAATGGATTTTTCGGAAAAATCATTTTCTGAGTTCAAGATTGGTGGCTCTGGATCAGCCTAGTTGATTTTGGACTTGCTGATTTGGGATTTGAGGGGGAGTTTAGTTCCTTCCTAACAGACTGTGTCACGTCCAGAGCGACTTCCCCAAGGGGGGGCCCGGAGTCCCGCAGCCTCTCCTGACCGCTGGTGGTCCGCCCCACCCGGAATGGTGCACAAGCCAGGAGGCGAAGGGGGACCCGGTGGGCTGGGCTGGGGAGGTTATCGAAGGCTCAGCTGTCACTCACCAGACACCAGCCCGGGGTCACAACACACCTTCCCAGGGCCTGTGGGGAGGGCCTCCCCAAAACTGAATGCCGCTGGATCGTTAAATAAAAGCCAGTAAGACTCAAGAGAGAGAAACAGCACAAATCTTACTCTGATCAATTAATACAACTGAGCCAGGCTGGTACCTGGGACCCTTTGCTGGGACCCGGACCCTCTGCTGCAGGGCTGCAATGCTTGCACCTGGACACACCTCTCCCCAAGCAGCAAAATACAAGGAAACTATAAGGGACTAAAAATAACCACGTGCATGCGGAGTTGGGGCACATTCTGGACCCAAGAGATACAAAGAGACCAAAAAACCTAACTGCCACTTTTGAAGAGCCTAGGGCAAAAACAGGGTGTCGGAGAAAAGCAGGGTACTGCTCATGCGCCCTGCACTCAACACCACCTAAGGGGCGGGCAGACCACATAAGTCACCCCTCTGGCCCGAGCCCGGGACACACCCCTATCCTCACCCCATATAAGGAACCAGCCCGCCCCCCTCAGGGAGCGAGCAAGCAAGGGAACCTGTTGTTTGTTCTCCCTCCCCCCTGCTGCAGGAGGGGCCCCAGTAAAGCCTTGCCTGAACTTCTTGTCTGGCCTTTAGTCAATTTCCATTGCCTGGGGAAGGCCAAGAACCCTGGTCTGTAACACAACTAGAAAATAAAAATAGAAATTAAAACCCCCTAATTAATTTAACTTTTTAAGTCAGGAGAGGAAGACCAAAAACAAAGGGAGGACCCGACCGTGTCTCATGACCCCTCAGGCCCTGTTTGCGGCAGGGAGGCCTGAGGTCTAGTTTCTAGCCTGGAGACAAATGATTCCGTCTGGGTGACCCGCCCTCTGTTCCCGAACTGACTCTGAACCTGCAAGTCCCATGGGGCTGCCGGCTGTGCCCTCGTGAGCCTGGGACCACTCAGCCCAGGCACCCCATCTCTGCACACCTGATACCTGTAGTCCTGCTGACACCCTGTGAGGTGCAGGGTGCAGGAAATGCCACGTGAGTTGCAGAAACCGAAGCCGGCGGCCACGTACACAGATCCCATGTGTGACGTATGTGACTCCTTGTTCTGAATAAAGTCAACAGAAATGACCTTACGTAAACTTTTAAAACAGCTTTTTTGAGAGATAACTCACATGCCCTACAATTCATTCATTTATAGGGCACGATGCAAGGGTTTGGGTATAATCACAGAACCATGCAGCCATCACCACAACCAATTTTAGGACATTTCATCACCCCAGAAAGAAGCCTTGCACTGCCCCCCCCGCCTCACCCCAGCCACTTTGTCTTTATGAACTTTTGCCTGTTCTGCATGTTTCATATAAACAGAATCACACAACATGTGGTCTTTTGTGACTTGTTTGTTTCGCTAAACATCCTGTTTTCCAGGTTCTCCCACATTGTAGCCTGTGTCAGTGCTTCACTCCTTTGATGGCTGAATAATATATACAATTGTATGGGTGGACCATTCATCACAGATGGACGCTGGCTACTGTGAATCGTGCCGCCACAAACATTCAGGTTAAAGCTTTGGTGTGAAGGTATGTTTTCGTTTCTCTTGGACTTATACCCAACAGTGGAACCTTAGACCAGGGGTCCCCAACCCCCGGGCCGCGGACCGATAGTGGTCTGCAGCCTGTTAGGAACAGGGCTGCACAGCAGGAGGTGAGCGGTGGGCGAGCAAGCGAAGCTTCACCTGGCGCCCCCCATCGCCCCCCATCGCCCCCCATCGCCCCCATCGCTCCCCATCGCCCCCCATCTCCCACGTTACCACCTGAACCACCGCCCCACCCCAGTTTGTGGAAAAACTGCCTTCCATGAAACTGGTCCCTGGTGCCAAAACAGTTGGGGACCGCTGCCTTAGATTGCACGGTAATTCCATGTTTAACAATTTCGAGGATGCACCAAACTTTTCCGAAGCAACTGCAGCATTTTATGTTCCCACCAGCCATGCACGAGAGGTCCGATTTCTCTTCCCACAGACTTTCATTGTTAAAAAGAAATTGTTTAAAGAAGAAAAAGAAAGCTCCACTCAGCGTGATAGAACACAACTGCACTTGGGAACCCTCTCTGGCACGGACCTCCGTGTGCTGACGTGTGCTGCAGGCCTGAGAATACGAGCCTGATCACACAGGGATGAGGGCCCAGAGGCCAGGAGGGGGTGACCGGTCATCTGGGTCCCCTCTACCCGGCTGCTCCTAGAGATATGCCACGGGCACACCATGGAGATGTGGCAGCCACTGGCCTTCGCCAGCGCTGTTGGGCAGTCGTGTTCCAAATGTGGACGTGCCCCTGTGGCTGCGGCGTGCGTGGCTCCCGTGGGCGCCCACGTCGCTGGCAGCCACGCGTGCACGGTTGCCTCCGGCCTCCGCAGGCAACAGCCCTGCCGTGGGTTCCTGCTTCCTCCCTGTCGCCGTCTCTTGGCCAAAAACGGCAGGGGAGGGGCGGGGGAGGCAGGTGGCAAATGTGGGGGGTATTTTCAAATCTCAACGTTTTCTCATCCAATAGCCCAGCTTATATCACTAAACAAACGCATCTGAGAAAACAATTGACTTTGAACTGAGCAAGCCGCCAGCTGCTTCAGACCAGTTTGGGCGCGTGGATTCCAGGTTCCTGGGGAGACCCCGCCGGAGGCCCCAGTATTGACACCCTCAACATCCACAGATTCATCAGATACAACAGTCAAAATTAACAAAAAGACAATCTACAGACTCGGGGGAAATATTTGCAAATAGCCAACCAAGGATCATATCTGGAATACGTAAAGAACACTCAAACTTCAACAGTGAAAAACTAATAATCCAGTTACAAAATGGGCCAAAGATGTGAAGAGACATTTCGGCAAAGAGGACACGTGGGTGGGAAACAAGCCCTGGCAGAGATGCTGGACGTCACACATTGTCAGGGAAACGCAAACTGAGCACACAACGGGCTATCACCGCACCCACCAGCAGGGCTACATCAGGAACACTGACAACACCAAGTGCTGGTGAGGGTGTGGAGAAGCTGGACCATCGCCCACTGCTGGGGGCGGGGTGGGGGGGGATGGAAAATGAGCAGCCACCTGGGGAAAGCGCCAGGCTGTCCTACACCTACAGCCCAGCAACCGGCCTCCTGGGCTTATCCCAGAGCAATGGAGACCCATCCACACTTACCTGGACACACACCTTGACTTGCAATAGCCAAGCCAGGAAAACCCAAAATCTCCTGCAACAGGTGAAAGGCTAAACAGACGTACAAACCAAACACAGCCAAACCGTGGACTAGACTTGGCCGTAGGAAGCACCAGCGACGAGGCAGCACGTGGACGGATCGCCGGGGCCCCAGCCCAAGGGAAGGAAGCCGGTCCCAGGTCACACGCAGTACACTTCCATTCATAGGACGTTCTTGACATGACAAACTACAGAGAACAGACTTGTGGCTGCAGGGGTGAGCAATACTGTGGGCGGGGTGACGGTAAAGGGCCACAGGAGGAAGACTCTGTGACGGCACAGACCTGCATCTGCGTGTCCAGGGATCCACACACGTGATGGACGCAGGGGAATGGCCACATGCTTTGCGCCGGCTGTGGTGTCGAGCTGTGTCACGTAACATGTTGTACTGTACGTGTTACAGGTGAGGATCTGCACAGATGGACCCCTCTGCACTGTCTGTGCCACATCCTGTGAATCTATAATTATTTCAAAATTTAAAAAAAATTTTGTTTTGAAATGACAGCAGGCATTGCTTTGTTTCAGGTGAGTCAGACCCCATGCCCGTTTCAGTGTATGTTGTAAAAGGGCTCGTGCTGCCCGTCATCTAGGCTCGCTGTGGTCTGGCAGCTGCTATTCCAGTATCACTGCATCTCACGTTCAAAGTTATGAAAAGCCCTCATTGTCATAACAGCATTTTTTAAATCTGTTTGCCTAGCAAGACCGCAACCAACTGCAGTAGCCTTGGGGAGACAGGAGGGCAGGGAGACGATGTGGTATCAGCCGCCAGGGTTTCTAGATGTCCTCTTTACAAAAGCACACAATTGATCCAAAATAGACCACAAATACGGGGGCGGGGCGCTCAGTCTGTGAGGCCGGGATCCGGTGCCAGGAGCTGTGCCCCCGTCGAAGACAAGCTGGTTAGCGGTGGTGGAACTGTTGTTCAAGAGAGTTGAATTAACACACCCTTGGCCATGCTGGTGCTTTTATCTCTGTCTGTCAGGGGTGCCAGGGCTCCACTGTCAGGGCACCACTTTGTGTGCGGAGGACAAACATTCTGGGAACTGAGTCGTTACCAACTTTTAAACCTACGTGTTCAGTCACTGGGGCTGAAGCATCATTATCTTGCCGGAGCAGCTGCTAGGATATTAACGAGCCACAGTGGTGACACATGGAATGGAATCAGCTCCCCGTGTTCCGGCAAATTGGCAGATTTCACTGGGAACCCTTCGCGGTGCGTCTCCACGAGGCTGTAGTTCACTCAGCTGATGCACGCACAGCGCAGGGCCAGCCGGGACCGCAGCCTTGGCCGTGGGCTGGAAGCGGAGTCCCTCCGAGGCCCCTCAGGTGCCCCGTCTGCCAGGTGCACCCTCCCCCCCGGCTCTGGCAAAACTTCCCGAACGCCCACCTGGTCCTGGTCACTCAGATCCCCCAGCAGCTCCTTCCACTCAATAGTTCACCCCAATACTTTTCCAGCGCCCGCAATGTGCCAGGCGGGACCCAACCTTCCCGTCCCCAGCCCTACACCAGGAAGCCTGCACACGGCCGCAGAGCAGCACGACCCAGCCAGCCTCACCCAGGGACGGTGTCTGAGCTTGCGGACAGGCGAGGCCGGAGCCTGGGCCGGGCGGGAGGTGCCAAGGGGCTGACACGCAGAGCAGGCTCTATTGTTTGTTTCCTGTTTCACTGATTTCTATTCTTATCACTATTACTCTCTTCCTTCTACTTGCTTCAGGTTTAATTTGTGATTTTCCGCTAGTTTTAGGTGAAAACTTAAAATAATTGATTTTAGACATTTAGACCTTTCTGCTTTCCTACCCTAAGCATTTGAAGCTTCCCTTTGAGCACGACTTTAGCTGTGGCCCACAAACTCTGATAGGTTGCATTATTACTTCATTTCACTACAAATACTTTCTGGTTTCCTTCATGACTTCTCCTTGTCCCCATGGGAAATTTAGAAATTTATTGCTTCATTTCCAAATATTGAGGACTTTTCTGAATATCATGTAGATCTCTAATTCTACTGTAATAACAGACATACTCTTAAAGATTTCAATCTTTTAAAATGTAGCGAGGATGACTTTAACGTCCAGCATATGGTCTGTCTAGGTGAACGCTCCAAGTACTTGAATGCAGTAGTTTGGCATTGCGCCTATTCCTGCCAACTAGGTCAGGTTGGTTGGTGGTATTGTTCAAATCTCATCCACCATTACTAACTTTTTGTCTACTTGCTCTAAGACTGAGAGAACGGTATTAAAATCTCCAATGATGATTGTGTTTTGTCCATTCCTCCCTTCAGTTACGTTGATTTTGCATCACGTATTTGAAGTTCTGTTATTGGGTGCCACATGTGTGTGATTTATGTCTTCCTGGTGAAAGGAGCGCCCTTCACTGTGAAATCGACCCTTTACCCCTGGTGACGCTCCTTGTCTGATGTTGACGCAGCCACACCTGCTTTCTTATGCTGAGTGCACTGCAAACACTTTCTTTCCTGTCACTTTCAGCCTCTCTGGTCTCTATATTAAAATGTATTTCTTGTATTCAGCATGGAGTGGCGTCTTGCTTTTTTGATTCAGTTTAATAATTTCTGCCTCTAAACTGGAGAGTTCAGTCCATTTACATTTAGTGTGAAGATGATATGGTTGGGTTTAAGTCTACCATCTTGTTATTTGTTTCCCTTTTGTTCTACATGTTTTTGATCCTATATTTCTATATGAATTACATCTGGTTTCATTTCCTTGCAGCCTGGAGAACTTTAATATTTCTTAGAGTTCATATATCCTGGCAACAGATTTTCTCAGCTTAAAAATAATCTCAAGTGTCTTTATTTCACTCTCATTTTTGAAGGATAATTTTCACTGAATATAGAATTCTTGATTGACAGGCTTTTTAAAAACTAAACACTTGTAAGATAAATTGTTCCATTGTCTTCAGAAATCCATTATTTAAAATGAGAATCAGCTGTTGTTACCCTGTGATTATGTGTCCTTTTTCTCTGACTGCTTTTAAGATTTTCTCTTTATCTCTTGTTTGTAGTAGTTTAATTATGATGTGCCTAAGTTTGGTTTTCTTTGTATTTGTCCTATTTCTTATATCAGTGGGTTGATATTTTTCACCAAACTTGGAAAATATTTCACCATTTCTTCTTCAAATATTTTTTATACTTTATTGTCTCTCTTCCCTTTTTGGGATAACAATTACATATTTATTAGACTACTTGATATGTCACTCCCATACCTTAGCATGTAACATACATTAGTCCCAGGGGTCACTGAGGCTCTGTTTGTCTTCTTTATGTTCTCCCAACTGGATAATTTCACTTGATCTGTCCTTGATCTTTTCTTCTGCAGTTTTTAATCTGTGGTTAAGCCCATCCAGTGAATGATCTTACAGTTTCCATTTCCCTGCTGAGATTTCCCATCAGTTTACCCATTATGTCCATGTTTTCAGTTGCATCCTTGAAAATATTTATAACAGCCACTTTAAAGTCCTTGTCTGCTCACTTCCAACATCTGGGTCATCTCAAGTTCTGTTTCCATTGACTACGTTTTTTTTTTTTTTCTTTTTTTTTTTTGGTACTTCAACATATTCATGTTTAATTTTTTAAAAACTTTATTGAGATATGTCACATGCTGTACAATGTGTTCATTTAAAGTGTATAATTAGTGGTTTGTAGTATATTTACAGAGTCGTGTAACCATCCTTACAATCAATTTAAGAACATGGTTTTCACCCCCAAAAAGAAACCCCACACCCTTTGGCAGTCCCCCCAATCCCCATCCCCAGCTGTAGGCAACCGCTAATCTACTTTCTGTCTCTGTGGATTTGTCTGTTCTGGATGTTTCATTTCAATGGAATCGCACAACATGTGATTTTTTGTGTGTAGCCTTGTTCACTTAGCGTGATGTGTTCAAGGCTCATCCATGTTGTAGCGTGTGTCAGAGCTTCACCTGTTTCATGGCTAATATCCCATTGTGTGGATGTAATGCATGCATCCATCCATCCATCCTCAGCTGACGGATTGGGGTTGCTGGGACTGCTTGGTTTGATTCTTCCTTAGGGCACGTCCTCTTTGGGTTTGTCCTTCATCCTGGGGTGGTGCCCTTACTGTGGGGCATGGCCAGTACTCCTAAGGCATGGCCTTCCTAGAGCTTCCGCTAAGTGCTGCAGGTGTTCGGCCACGTCACTTTACTCTGCCTGGCAGGAACTTAGGGCACCCCCAGCCCCTGTGTCCCTGGCACCTCCATTCAGCTCATGGCTGCACAATAGTCACGCTCTGCTGGACCCCATGGTCTCCCACTGAGCACAGGCAGCCCAGCCCTCAGCCAAGGACCATGAACCCAAGACAGACACCTCTGCCCCCTCCCGCAAGGTCCTCCCCCCTCTGGTATCCTGCCCCGGCAGCTCCAGCCCCGACCTCTGCCTCCCCAGCCTGGCGTGACCTCTGAACACTATTTGGGCTCCACCTCTCCCTGACTTGACCCAGGCAGGAGCAGGGACAGCCTGGCACTCACCCGGTGCCTCTCCTCCCCAGGACTTCAGTCCTGGGCTGCCTGCTGCCCGAGCCTGAGGTCACTTGTCCCCAGATTCTGCCTGGTTCTCAGCGGGAAGGAGCGGCAGGAGGCAAGTCCAGGCCAGGGATTTCTTCATGGCTGGATGCAGAGGCCACCCTAGACACTGTGGTTTAGCATTTTCTCCAGGCCCCTGCCCAGCATGGTGATTCTGCTATAAGTGGTCCTGAGACCACTTTGAGACATTCTGGTGCTTGACGTTAACCTAGGACCTACTAAGAAGGTCAAGGAAATGCCACACATACATGGCCTTGTCCAACCATCTCAGAACTCAAGATGAGGCTGGACCATCGCTGGCCAGATGAGGAGACTAGGGGTGACAAGATTAGGTCACATCTTCAGGGTCACATGGCTAGTGAGGCGTAAGAGGCAAGATGCCCCAGGCAGCTGGACCCCAGAGCCCACCCTCCTGTGCCACAGTGGGAGCGGCCACCCCTCCTGCCTTCGGCTGCATCTTCAATTTCAGGTCCCAACCTGTGGCCACATCTCAAGACGAGACTGCGCATTTCTGCACTTTTCCCGGAACCCACAGCCCAGCACTGAGGACCCAGTGTCAGCCTCTCCTTCCCCGGCCTCCGTGTGCTGGTATTTGCTGTAATTGCACTCATATTCTGTTTGGTAGAAACCAGGTCTGCGCGATCCCAAGCAACCAATGAGAATATTTAATTTGTGTGTTTTCCTGGCAGCCCTCCAGAGACTTGGAAATTGCCAGAATGACTCATTTTTTATCTCAGCCCCTCGACACTGTGCAAAGCCAGCACAGGACTGATTTGAGACACCGTCACAGATCCACCCTCAGATTTTTGGTCCCAGGGAGACTCTCGGTCAGGTCCATGGCCAGGCTCAGGCACTGTGGTCAGCCCTGTTTGGTCAGTTCAGATGTGTCCATCCAGGTGGCTTGGCACCCACCAGGAGGCCTCGAGTCCCCCTTTGGCCAGAACGTCCCTCCAGACACGTGCGGAACAAACAAGCTGAACTGAAAAAGGCGTGAGCACAAGGGATGAAGAGAACCCGGCTATTTTGGAGCGGGGTGTTTCTGTAACAAGATGAGCAGTGAGAGGCCCCCCCCGAGGGTGGAGAGGGGAGAGCACAAGTGGGTGCAGATGGGTGGGTGGGAGAGGCTGGGCTCCCTTTGCCACGGGCTGAATCATGTCCCCCAAAAGTTCTGTTCAAGGCCTGAACCCCAGTGCCTGTGAGCGGGACCTTATTTTGAAATAGGGACTTTGCAGGTGTAAAAAGATGAGGCCACAGTGGAGGGGGTGGCCCTGAATCCAATGACTATTGTCCTTATAAGGAGGGGGGATTCAGAGACACACATGCAGTGGAAAACTCCACATGAAGACAGAGGCAGGGACTTGAGGGATCTGGTCACAAGCCCAGGGACGCCTGGGCCACCAGAAGTTGGAAGAAGCAGGAAGGACCCTCCCCTGGAGCCTCCGGAGGAAGCGCAGCCCTGGGACACCTGGATTCCACTCCGGCCTCCAGACTGTGAGAGAACAACCTTCTGCTGTTCTAAGCCAGCAGGGTCGTGGTGCTTTGTTGTGGCCGCCCCAGGGAACTCACACCACGTCTAAAACAAGCCTCTGTGGGTCCCTCTGCCAGCGTCTGCTGAGGCGGGTTCTGCAGGGCAGACACCCTGGGGCCTCCGGGATCCTGCCTGTGCCCCGCCCGCCTCAGGGCCGCCACACCCCCACCTGGCCCGTTTCTAGGGGCTCCTGCAGCATCCAGTTCTGGGCACCAGTGTAGGGGGGCAGGTGGCTCCCCCCACCACCCATCCGACCACATTGGCCAAGCACTGGGCAGCCCAGGGCACTCAGGGCACTCAGGGCAGAGGGCGTGGCCACCCCTGCCCTCAAGGAGCATCACAGGCTGGGCAGCAAGGCCAGCCTGCTCCCTCCCTGCTTCCTTCCACCCACGTGGGCTCCATCCAAAGTCAAGTGTGTGGCCTCGTACCCGAGTCTGCAAGAAGGAGGGCGGCGAGGCCCTCTCTGCGCTCTGTGGATGCCCAGCGAGCTGTTCGGGGGCGGGGGAGGGTGGGCGCTCCCAGTGGCCACGAGCCCTTGCTCCTCACAAGGCAGGTCTCCTGCTCCCTCAGGGTGGGGGCGGGGAGGGGGAACGGGGAGCTACGGGACCGCAGGGGGTGCCGGGGCAAGGTGGGGAGCAGTCACTCGGCCCCCCCCCCCAGGGAGCACAGTCGGGTCCCCTCCAGGATCCAGTGGACACACTTGTGCCGAGAATTCACTGGCCTGACGGTTAGATCTAGGAGACTTCCAACCCTGCTGTGCACACGCACACACACACTCCTTCACATCTCATGCACACGTGCACACACACACATGCGTCACATTTCTGGCTTCATTTCACGTGCGCCTCCCAGCCCCACACAGGCGCCGGGCCTGCTGCCCCCCCGCCCACCATGTCACATAGGCCCCCCCGGCCCACCTCACAAGCTGGTCCCACCAAGCGCCCACCTGGTCAGCCTGGGCCGGTGCTGACCTCCCCAGCTTCATACCTCCTACCCTGAAGTCGGGGGGCCTGGAAGCGGGGGAGGAGACATCCTGTCCGAGGCTGAGGCTGAGGGCAGCTCTCTGGGCCTAACCTTGCTGGCCTGGGGTCCCTACAAGGGCCTGTGGGGCTCCACACAGAGCACCTGGGCAGGAGGGGGGAGGGGGGACGGGGGCAGAGGGGGAGGGCTCCGCTCCTGCACACCCAGAGAAGCAGGTGGAACCTTCCAGAGCTGCTCTGCACACAGTTGAGCCTTTGGATTTGCAAACCCTGAGCCAACTGGCCACCGGGAGAGGCTGACTGGGGTCCTGTTCTGTTCCCCCAGGAGACCGGGCAGGAACCTTGCAGGGCACATCCTTTCGGAGATGCTTGCGGCCCATTTGACATTTCCCGTGGTGTGTCCCCTCATGTGTCTCCGTTATCCTCTGAGCCCCGGCCCCTCCCGCCCCCTCCCCAACCTGCAGCCCACCGGCCACCAGTCTCAGTGCAAATGCCGCGTCCTCAGGCAGCCAGCACGCTGGCTTTTGCACAACACCGTCGACCCCCAGACTCCGCCCCGGGGGGCTGTGCCGTCTTGCCTGTACCCACCGTGCCTAGGACGGGGCCCACACACAGCCGGCGCTCAATAAACGAGTGGCCTGGACCAGCCTTTCTAACCTTCCCTCCCGTCTGCAGGGCAGGGGTGGCCTTCCTGGACGGGGTTTTATCTGTTAAAAGCCGAGCGGCCTCAGTGGACGACTGCTCCGCCCCGTGGCCGTGCTGATGTGCGTGGGGCTGGTGTGGCCGGCGGGGGCGTGGCCTCAGCCTATGTGGACCTGGGGACGTGGCTTTCAGGGTCTTTCTCCACTGGCTGGGGGTCGGGCTCTGCGGTGAGCACTACAAGCCCCCGGACCCCGGGGCAGGGGGTTGACACGCTTCCAAGAGACCAGAACAGGCGGGCGCAGAGGCCGGGCAAGGGGGCCACGGAGGGGCGTCCCACAGGGTGGGCCCTGCAACTGTCTGTGGAGTGGGCAGGGCCCGGGGGCAGGTGTGAACAGGTGCGGGGCACCCCCGACCCAGCTGGGCTGGGACGTGCCCGTGGCCTGGCTCAGGGAGCCGCTGTCACTGCGGTCCCAGCAAAGGCTGTGCCCCGACTTTGCCCTGCAGGATGGAGAGGAAGCAAGAGTGCACACAGATGAGGCATCTCAGGTGCACCGCTGCCCGGAAGACGCTTTCAGGGTCAAGCCCGAGGCCCCCGTGCTCCCAGCAGGAGAAACAGACAGAAGCTCAGGGTGCTCGGCCCCCAGGCCCCGGAGAACACGGCTCCTCAGACGGTCTCGGGTGAGCCCGGTCTCTACCAGCGTGGGGGAGGTGTGCTGGCACCCTGGTCACGCCCGCCCCCCGTCGAGACAGACAGCACATCACCCCAAGCAGCTCAGCCTAAGGACGGCTTTGAAGAGGAGCATTTATCTTTAGAGTGTGAACTCGATCACAGCGACGCTGGTAAATTGCAATAAAAACAGTGCAATCCCACCAGCAAACAGCCCACTTGGCAAAGTGTCAATTTGTTCAAAATAAAGTGCAAAATGGTTTTTGTAATAACACTAGCTTCAAAGGTCAGTGAGACCAGCCGAGGGGCAACCCCAGCGCGAGATGACGGACGCACACCTCAGCTCCGCGGCTGCCAAGCTGCCAGGGCTTTGCCTCAGGATCCCCTGTCCAGACAGACGCCCCGGGGTAGGAGGCCGGGGCTGGGTACCTGGAGACAGAGAGTAGCTCTCAGGCCCTCCTCCCAGGAGATCCAGACGGCACCCCCTGGTTCGCACTGGGACTTTCAGTGTCGTCACAGTTAATAGGGATTAACGAGCAAGGCCTCCTGTGTGACCTGGATGTGCTTGGGCTTCAGATTGCGGCCAAACCAGAGAACTACAACCTGAACATGCCGCTAAGAGGGGACAAAGGCACAGAGAGGCTGAGGGACTTGTCTGCGGTCACACAGCCAGTGTGCAGGGAGCGGCCAGCTGGCTCCAGAGCGGGTCACCACAGGAGAAAGCATGAGGGCCCTCCCCCGTGGCCTCTCGGTGGGGACTGCGGGCCCGTTTCAGCCCTCCTGAGCCCCCGGGAGCTCAAGCTCTGGGGCGGGTTGTCTGGGCCGCCCTTCGTGGGGCTGAAAGGAAGCAAAGCCTGCAGCATGGGGACACCTCTGTGCCCACGTCTCCTCCACCACTTGGCAGAAGTCGTGCTGTGGGCGGGGCTGGCACAGAGCCAGGCCAGGTGAGGCTGCCGCCCGCCGAAGGTGCCGCCCGTGCCCACCGAGGCTGAGGTCACCCACAACCTGGGGCCTCGTCCCCACTTCCAAACCCTCCTCCAGTGTGGGCCCCCTCGGCAGCCGCCCCCCAGGACACAGCCCCTCCTCGGGAGGCCTTTGATTCACCGCTGCGTCTGGGGCTTTTCCAGGTGGTCACCAGAGGAGCTTCGGCTCATGACCCAGGAAAGCGAGTTTCTAAGCAGCTCCTTCCTCCTCGGGGTGGGGGGCGGGGGCTGAGGCGGACCCCAGTTCCCTGAGCTGCCCCATCTGGGAGCTGAGCGAGGCTTGTGCTGGGGGAGGAAACGCCTGTGTTCTCTGGTGGACGAGGGTGAGGGGCAAGGCACACTTGCTCTGTGACCGTGGGCCAGCCGCTCAGCCTCTCTGTGCCTCAGTCTCCTCCTGGACGGAGAGCAGCTTGCAGAAGAGGGCATGTGGCATCGAGCACGAGAAGGTGGGTGCCGCTGGCCCGGCCGGAGTCAGGGCTGCTCCACAGACGTCCCAGGCCCCCCTCCACCCCGGCCCCTTGAGGCCTCGCAGACGTGGTCCTTGCTGCAGGCGCTGTTTCCAGGGCTGAATTTAGTCGAGACACTCACCCCATTTTGCTAATGGATGAAACTCTGTCTCGTTTTTATTAATAATGGTCAGCAACGTGTTTATTATCCACTTGCCCTCTGCCCGCTGGGACTTCGCTCACAAACTGATGTTCCTAAACTGTGACCCAAGATGCCACGCGTGGTGGGGTCTCTGCACTTGACACCCCAGCAGAGGCGAGGCCACCGCGAGGCCGAGAGCCAGCGATGACTTAACTCTGAATATTTTGCCTTTAATTACAATAAACTAATAAAGATTTCAGAGATGCTCTCATTTTAACAGAATGCAGAGTTATAATTGGTGTCCTATTTTAAGCAATGTAATTTCCCATGACCTGTTTTCTAAATTAACACAGTAATAAAGGTGTGGGCTGTCGGGGGGCTGGACTCTGCAAAGGTGCCGGGCCCGCGGCCTCGTTTAAAGGGGCGTCTCTTACTCATGTGTTTGCGTACAGAGAGGCTGAATTCGATAAATTTCTCTCCTATCCCATCCAAGGAGGCCCGGATTTCAAATCAAAGAAAATGAACAAGGAATCGTGAAGATCTATAACATCACTACTGAAAGCCGTAACCCACAACAAATCTGTTTGAAATCCTTCTCGTTTCTGGAATGCCTGGCAGGGCACATGCCAGGAGCTGGACCACCTTCCTAGGACCCTCTGGTACCTGAGGGGCACCAACCCACGAATAGAATGGGGTGGGGGTGCTGCTCTTCCAGGGAGACCCCCCCGCCACAGGCCATGTCCCCTTGGCAGCCTGGACCACCAAAGATGGGGGGAGGAAGGCGGGGGAGGGGCAGGAGTGTCGGGGGTGGGAGGTGGGGGGAGGGCATCACCTGCGCTCCTGTCTGCCCTTCGTCTGGTTGGCCTGTTCCTGTTTGGACTGTGGGCAGCCCGTGGGGAAAGAGCCTGGCTGGACAGAAACCCTTGGGGTGCTGGTGGGGGCAGGGAGCGTCCGGCCTCAGCTTCCCCATCTGTAAAATGGGGGGGGGGGGGAGCAGGACCACTGGCTGGAAGGCTGCAGGGAGGATACAGGGGAAACAGCAAGTGAAGTGCCCCTTCTCCCCTTTCCCCTTCCTTCTCTCCTTCCCCTTCTCTCCCTCCCCCTTCCCCTTCTCCCCCTCCCCCTTCCCCTTCTCCCCCTCCCCCTTCTCTCTCCTCCCCTCTCCCTCCCCTTCCCCTCTCTCTTCTTCTGTTTGCTTAGAGGCCCAACTCCAGCCACCATCCAAGAGTCTATTCTTTCCCACAAAGCTCCAACCTCTGCTTTTAAACAAGGACAGAGGGCAGTTTCCAAATAACACATACAGAACAAAAAAAAACTTTTGAGAATGGCAGAAGAACAGAACACAACCCTCACCCAAGTTCACATAAGAGACTAAAGGCAGCCCCAATTTCCTCGGAAATGGGAGACCAGTCAGTCTTCACTCACGGGCACCTTCACCCCATCCCCTGCCCCCAGGACGGCCCAAGACCCACGGAAACTCCTCACCCGACCCCGAACGTCCTTGGGTGGGTAGAAAGGGACCCAGCCTGGAGCCGCAGGGGAAGTGGGGGAGGACCATCAGGGGCTCCTTGGGGGCAGTTCCACCCAGACCCATCCAAGGAATCAGAGGGGTCACCATTAACCCAGCGCCACCTGAGTGCCCCGCCAGCGGTCCCCACTTGGAGCAGGGAGAGAAGGCTCTTGGCGGACTCAACCCCAAGGCCACTCTGGAGAGGAGCCCAGCTGCTGCAGAGGCCTGGTCTGTGAGCCCCCGCAGATTTGGGGGCACCGAGTTCCGCCCTGGGGATCCCTGGCTCCTGAGTGGCAGGACCCCCACCACCTCCCACCTGCAGCCCCTTACCTGTTCCACCTGCACAGGGAGGCGTGTGGGCTGGGAAAGCCACTGGGGTCCCGCTGGCTTCGGGGCAGGACTCCTGTGAGCCCCACCCTGATCCACAGCCCCAGCCTCTCCTCTGTCCTCCCTGACCCCCTACTGCTCCCCCCAGAACTGCCCGGCCAGGCTCCGCTCCCTCAACAACGTCTCCCTCCCCACCCCAGCTACCAGCCCCTCCAGCCCCCTCCCCCGTGGTGACCAGCAGCTCTACTTACAGGGAAATCAGGGCTCAGCGGCTCCCAGCTGGCCGCCGCCCAGCCCCCGTCTCCCCTGACCTTGGGCACCGCTGTCTAAAGGGATGTCCTGGTTAATCCTGCTCTGAGCTGGATTAATTTCCAGAGATAAGGCCTCCGATTCGATTCACATGCAGCACCGTTTGTGGTGGTGGTCAGGTGAGTGTGGCCCCAGGGGAGCGGGAGTTATTAAGGGCAGACCAGCTCCCTGGGGACGGCTGGAATTACTGGCCGTCCACTCCCCTCGCCTGCTGGCCGCCAGCTGCTGGAAGGAGCATCTCCGCAGCCGGCTGCCCACGGCGGGCAGCACCTGCCCCATCAGAGCCCAGTGCGATGAGCTCCAGCCCCCGGAGCTGACCTCCCGGGCAGCTCTTTCCTGGGCCCTCCCCAGGGGCATTCGGAGCTCCTGGCCCCTTGGTGGCTCACAGGACCATGAGTGACTCCCTTGCTGGGAGTGGTCAAGGGTCCTTCCACAGCCCCCCAGACCTCTTCCTGCCAGACCTCTGGTCAAGCAGCGGGCAATGGTGACCGAGAGAGCCTGGGATGACCCTGGGCTTCCAGCTGGAGGCCTGTGAGGTGAGGCCCCTGCCTCCAGGGAAGTTCGTCTGGCTGGAAAACAGACCAGCAACACGACCTCACAAAGAGAGGGGAAACCATGGAAAATGCATGGTGCAGATGGGACGAGAATAGTACGGCTGCTCTCTGGGTCCAGACGCCCTCCCCCTGGGAGCTTGTCAGGCCTCAGGCCCCACCCCACCCCTTAATCCTGCAGGTGATTCCAGTGCAGGTTTAAGTGTGAGAAGCACTGCTGCCCTTGAGCCTTCCGGGGTGGCTGGCCTGGCTGGGGGCCCTGCAGGATGGGTAGGGCCATGGAGGAGGCAGCAGTGGCCCCTGAACTAGAGCGCCGTCCAGGGCCTGAAGTTCCACATCTCATGTCAGGACACTGGTGCAGCCGTTGTCTCATCATACTCCTCTTCAGAAGCAAGAAAACCCTCCCAGAAGGTGCCCACACACCTGGGTATCAGGGCATGTGCCCACCGCTGTTGCTTCTCCAGTTTAAAGAGGGCAGGGAACCATGTCCCCACTGAATCCCTAGCTCATATGCCCAGGCCTGGGGTTCAGCAGGTGCTCAGGGATCTCATGGATGGATGGATGGATGGTGGATGGATGGATGGTGGATGGATGGATGGATAGGTGGGTGGATGGTGGATGGATGGATGGATGGATGGATGGGTGGATGGGTGGATGGATGGATGGATGGATGGTGGATGGATGGATGGATGGAGGGATAGGTAGGTGGATGGGTGGATGGATGGATGGATGGATGGATGGATAAGTGGGTGGACGGGTGGATGGATGGATGGATGGGTGGATGGAAGCATAGGTGGGCAGGTGGGTGGATGGGTGGATGGGTGGATGGATGGATGGATGGATGGATGGATGGATGGATGGATGGATGGATAGGTGGGTGGATGGGTGGATGGATGGATGGGTGGATGGGTGGATGGATGGATGGATGATGGATGGATGGATGGATGGATGGATGGTGGATGGATGGTGGATGGATGGGTGGGTGGATGGATGGGTGGATGGATGGATGGATGGATGGATAGTGGATGGATGGATGGGTGGGTGGATGGGTGGGTAGGTGATGAATTGATAGCTTTAGTTTCCAGAGAGTAAAAAAACATGACATTAAAATGCAAGATGAGCCCTCCTACACTGCCAATGGGAATGTAAAATGCAGCCACTTGGGAAAATGGTTTGGCGGTTCCTCAAAAAGCTAAACACAGAATTATCCTATAACCCAGCAATTCCATCCCTAAGTGTATATCCAAGAGAAAGGAAAACATACAACCACACAAAAACCTGTCCACCAGTGTTTATCGCAGCTTTATCCATAATGGCCAAAAGTGGAAACAACCCAAGTGTCTATTACATTATGAATAAATAAAATGTGGTCTATCTATACAAAGGAATATTATTCCGCCATGAAAAGGAATGACACACGTTACAACAGGGATGAGGCCTGAAAACATCATGAGAAATGAAAGAAGCCAGACAAGATTCCACCTGTTGTATGATCTTACGTTTATGAAATGTCCAGAATAAGCAAATCCTGAGAGACAGAAAGTAGATTAGTGGTTGCCAGTGGCTGAGGGAATGGGGGGATGGAGAGTGATAGTTGGGGTGCAGGGTTTATTTGGGGGGTGATAAAAGTGTTACGAAATGGACTATGGGTTATGACTGCACAACTCTGTGAATACACTAAAAATGGTTTAATTGTACACCTTAAGTGAGTGAATTGTAGGGTACATGAATTATATCTCAGTAAAGCTGTTATAAAAAAAGCAAGAAAGTCGGAATATCCTGGCGGTCCAGTGGTTAGGACTCTGTGCTTCTACTGCAAGGGGCCTGGGTTCAATCCCTGGTCGGGGAAGTAAGATCTAGCAAGGCCTGTGGCACGGCCCCCCCACAAAAAAACCAAAAACAACACACACCAAGGAAGGGAGGGAGGGAGGAAGGGAGGGAGGAAGGAAAGAAAGGGTTAAACCACAAAAAGCCTGCTGGTAAAGCCCCATCCCTCTTCCTCCCCAGGGGGTTGGGCTTGAGTCAGCCCTGGAGGACCTGGGCTGGGCCTTGGGTCAAGGGCCACGGCCACGTATGTAGCCAGCTCTGCAGTCACCATGCTGCTGGCCAGGCCCAACCTCTCGGCCACGTTGCCTCCTGCCGGGCTTTGTGTCTGGGCCCAGATCACCTAGTGTCCCAGAGGCCAGGATGAGGGGCACCCTGTGTCCCGTCCCTGCAGGCCCTCCCCTGCCCTCCCAGGGGCTCACCAGCTGCAGGGCCCCGTGTGCCTCAGGTGGGTTCGCCCAGCCCTGGGGTGCAGCTACCTGGCCTGTGTGCTTCAGCGCTCACTGGGAGCTGGGCTCTGACCTCTGGTTAGAAACTGGACGGCCGGAGCCACAGACTGGCCGCTGGACGAATTTCCCCCAGGCCTGGAGATCCCCTGGCTGCGGCTGTGTGGTTAGGGGGCTGGGAGTGAGCAGGCATCCAGCCTGGTCCCTGCCCCGCGGATTTCTGCCCTCGCCAAGGACGTTCCAGGTACCTAGGAGGGTCGGCTTACCAAGGCTTTAGTCTCTGTAGGGACACTGCCCCTCCCTGAAAGTGGGCGAGAGCAGTGCTGGGCAGAGGGGCTGCTGGACTGGTCCCTAGGGCTGGTGGGCAGGCCTGGGGTCCGGCCACCGGGCCAGATGCCAGAGGGTGCAGGGCGCAGCTGTGGGAGGCTGGAGGGGCTGGGAGCTTGCAGAGGCGCCTCCCAGGGCCCATGGAGATGCTCTCGGGTCAGAGGTTTGGCTGCAGCTGTGGAAATGCCCCCACTCTGAGCGGGGCGGCGGGAGGAGGTGGTGTCTCTCCCTGGAGGAGCAGGAGGAGGGAGGAGGCCTGGCGTCCTGGTGTCACACATCCCTCCCAGGTGCACTCGGGACCCATCGCCACAGGCACTCGGGACGGCTGCCCCCAAAGCGGGCCCCCTCAGCCTTGCACACAGACCCTCCCATACCTGCCAGGGGAGGACACAGTGGCAGCTACAGAGCCTGGAAAAGCCAGCCCCGCCCATCCCCCAAAGCCGATCTGCCCCAACGCCGGAGAGGTCAGGAAACTAAAGCCAGAGGAGGCTTGGGAGACGCCTGGCGAGCGGCTGTTGGGGTCCAGATCAGGACCCCGTCCTGGCTGCCAGGCCCCCAGCACAGGCCCTTGTGGTGGTGGACAGACGTGCCCACCTGTGGGTCCATGAGCAGCTCCAGCTCCCCTAGCCCAGGACGCACCTCCCACCACCCCGACGCCTCCAGGAAGACAGGCCCCGGCACTGGCCAGCGCCCACCGTGCGGGAGCCCCGCCCACAAAGCTCCTCTGCACTGCAGCTTCTTCCCAACACACCTCGTTTCCATGGTGACGCTTCTGGGTCTTCTCTGCCTCGTCCCTCAGTGTCCCGGCATCACATGGTGAGGCCTGGCCGGGCACAGCAGGAAGAGTGTGTGAAGTGACCTCCAGCCACACCCTGAACACACCGGCCATGTGGGGACACCTGACCGCCAGGCAGGGGTTCCCTCCCAGGCTCCACAACAAGCCACGCGGGTCCGGGGGTCAATGCTTCCTCCCTGGAGGCCTTTGGGGAACCGGACAGGCCGGGTGCCACGGCTGGCTCTACACAGCCTGTCTGGCCAGCTGCTGGCCTCCCTCCGTACTCCTGACCCTCCCAGGCCCCTTGTTCTCTCTTTAATCTCCAAACACCACAGAGGGTCTCCCCAGTGGAGCACATGATTCTCCATCCCCCACTTCCAGGAGAAGAGGTCTCCGTGCAGACCGTCCACCCGGTGTCCTGGGGGTGGCCCTCAGGCCAGGGAACCAGCACCCGGGGGCAGACCCTGGGTCCCCCAGGGAGACGTGCATTCCACATCAACCCCCGGCACCCCTGGCACGATGGGGTCCTCTTGATGACTCCGGCAATCCCGGGCCCTTCCTGCCTGCCTTTGCTCACACTCCCCTCTCTGGACACCCTGCCCCAGCCTCGGCGAATCTCCTGGGCTCTCCGGGACACCCGGCCACCCGCACGCGCACAGCTGCTGCCGAATCCAGCTGCGCCCGTGACTGCGGGTCCCTGGGCTGCTCCCAGGGATCCAACCTCAACCCCCGAGGTTCCTGAGGAGGTTCTGGGGGCTGCCCTCCAAGGGCCTTTCAGTGGAGCCCACCCCCCTTCTGTCTAGCCCTCCTTCCTCCCCAGGGCGAGCCCCTCAATACCAGGAACCTGGGCTGACACCGTCCCCAGCTGATGGAAAACCCCGCATCCCGTCATCCCAGGACCTGCTCAGACGCCCTCCACCTGCTGACCTCGGCCACTGTCTGGACGAGAGCGCAGCCCCTGCCGCCAGGATGGGGGTCTCAGGACACACGGGGCAGGGTGTAGGGAGGATTCCCAGGCCGAGTGCCCCGCGGGAACTGATCTGGGGCCTCCCCCCGCCCCAAGAGGATCCCCACGTTAATCACACCTCCACTTAGTTCTCAGTCAGCGCAGAGGAAGCGGGCTCCATCGCGCCCCTCTGCTCCTCTGTCTGTACCCTGTGCATCTCCTCCTGCCCATGTCCCACGCCCGGAACAACTGCTACCGGCCACCCAGGCCCCAGGGAGCAGGTCTGGCTTCCTCTCCTCAGATGGGCTGAGATCAAGTCACTGTGTAGCTTTTCACGGAGATGCGCTTTGCTGTGTGGAAGCCAGAGGGGGCTCAGCACAGGCACAAACGATTCTACCTCCGCAGCTCACAGTGTGTCTGTATCAGCTGGCGCCACGGGCTCTGAGTGCACCCCAGACGCACACATGGGTGTTCACGCACATGCACTCACACACGCTACTCATGAGGAGACGGGCGTCAGAGATGTCTGCTCTGTGCACACACAGGGGCTTTTCTCTACTCTTCTGCTTGGTGATGCTGAGTAGATGTCAGGGGTTGGCTTTGGGTCCAACGCCTTTGGTTTCTCGATCCTGACGGGACACTGAGTTAACAGCAAAGAGTTAAATTCTCTGATGTCCTGAAATAAAGGAGACTTAACAAATCTCCAGGATGTTTGTTGCAATTTCTCACCCACCTCCACCCACGAGGAAAATGGTGACCTTCACCCACGTCTTTTTGGAAATTAGAACCGGCCTCCTACCCGCATCCCCTGTGGCCAGTGGGCCTGTTGAGTCCCCCTGGGCTGCCCACTCCAGCCGTGCTCTCCCAGCCTGTCCGGGGCAGGGCAAACAGGACCCCGGATCCCAGACGACCCCTGCCAGGCCCCCACATTGGTCCTCCCCGGCAAGACACGCTTGTCCAGGGACATAACGTCCGGGGTGGGGAGACGGTGCTGCTGGCGGGCATCACCACAGCCAGCTTTGGGGACAAGCCTAGGAGCCCTCTTGGTCTCAGATCTGGACTCTGAAACTTATCTAGGTGCCACTGCCAACTTCTCTGGTTTGAAATTCTCCTTAAGTCTTTTTTAAAAATATGTATTTATTTATTTTGGCTGCTCCGGGTCTTAGTTGCAGCACGCGGGCTCTTTGCTGCAGCATGTGGACTCTTAGTTGCAGCGTGCATGCGGAATCTAGTTCCCCAACCAGCGATCGAACCCCAGTCCCCAGCGTTGGCAGCACGGAGTCTTACCCACTGGACCACGAGGGAAGTCCCTCCTTAAGTCTTTTTTAAGCAAAAATAAACGCTGACACCAATCAGAGAGGGCCTTCCCACCACTTTCCTCCCGTGGAGGGGACTGGCCAGGCGCTGGCACAGCCTCAGCTCCCCACAGCCTGGCAGTGACACCAGACCCCTCACACCACGGGTCCACCCCAGTGCCATGGGCCTGACAGGCAGTCCACAACGTGGCAGAAGCCCAGCATCATGGCGCTGGACAAGCCTTGCCATTGACATCAAATTTGCTTCACTGACCAAGAACCCAGGGGCTGAAGACAAGCCCTGGTCCCTTGGGTCCATTGGGTTTCGGGACCCTGGTTGGTGGGTGATGCAGCGGGCATCCAATGACGTCCCAGCTGGGCTGCAGTCTGTGTCTCCACCATCGTCCCCCCCGAGCAAGGGGCACTCCCAGCCTGGGCTCAGGCAGGCGAGCCAGGGCAGTTACGTGTGCCGGCCTAGCGCGGGTCTGGGGTCTGCTGCGGGGGGGGGTGGGGGGGGTGACAGCTGCTTCCAGTTCCCTGCTTGCACACACGCTCACAGATATTTGCACACCTGTGTGCACACACCCGGCACAAAGACATTTCCACCCTTACCTTAGGGATCACCGGCTTGGGCCTGATGGAAAAAAGGGAAGAAGGGGTGACTTGCCAGGCAACCAGCCAGGGGTTGCCATGGCATCTCGGAGACCGCCGCCGGGCCAATCGGGGTGGAGTGCGGGCTGGCATCTGTCAGCAGGCGGAAGAGGCGTGTGTGGCAAGCACCGCACAAATGCACGCATGCACAGGCGCATGAGGCTGAACGTAGACCGCGGGCCTGATGAGGACAGCGCACCTCATGAATATTCATCGGGCTGATGGATGCAAAGCCAATTAACCACTTGGCAGCTGGATTTTTCCGGGACGCACCGTTGGCCGCCTTGGGGCAGGCTCCGAGGGCTCGCCACCCAGAGGGGAGAGGTCCACGTGGTTAGACCCCTTCGCTCTTGCCAGACCTGGCCCTGACCCAGGGCATCCCAGCGGTCCTGAAGTCGGCCACCTGGTCCCCCCACAGGATTCAAATTCCCACCCAGGAGCCAAGCACAGCACAGTGGGCTTCCCAAAGGACGCGTCCAATTGTCCACTCCCTCCCTTACTCCACGATCTCTGATTGGGGCAGTGACAGAGCAGTGACCCCAGCCTTAGCCAGCCTCTCCAATGTCACCCCAGCCACTTCCCAGAGCCCCAGCTTCTGTCTCAGCCCAGGTCCCTAGAAAGCAGAGCCTGAGGCAAGGGTTACTACAGAGGAACTCTGTAGGGCGGGGCGGGGGTGTGTGACCAGGGGCCATCCCCTCAGGGTGTGCTGCCCGGCATCCCAGCTGCACACCCCCAGGGCAAGGACTCCTCCAGAAAGTTTGCAAAGAGAAGCTGCCCCTTGAGCAGCCCGCAGAGGAGGGTGGGTCTGTGTGCCTGGTTCCCTCCCGTCTCCCTTTCCCTCTGGTCCAGGTCCACCCTTCAGGAGCCCACCCCATGCATTCATGTGTGCCCTCTGGGGTCACTGGGGAAGCCAGGGCCCTCCCACTCCCAGAGTCTGGGCAAGCTGCCCCCTGAGCTCACCAGATGTATGGAGCCCTGAGTCCTGCCCACTGCCCCATGGGCTCTGAGCACGGAGGTGACCCACCAGCCTGCACGCTCCTTCCCATCCTGCCCAGGCCCCAACCTAGGCCAGAGCAGAGGTGGGCAGGAACCCACCCACATTGGCTAAAGGGCAGCTCAAGGGCAAAGGTGGCATCCAGAGGAGCCAGGCAGAGGGGAGGCCAAATGCGCCCTCTGCCTGCCACCAAGATGGAGGAAGAGGTCTCTGTGGGCTCTCAGGACCGTCCACACCAGGGAGAGGACCTCAGGCTCACTCTGGGGCTGAGTCCTGACCTCCCCAGACCCGCCACAGGCCCTGAGGGGTCACTGCAGCCTCTGAGCTTCAGTTTTCTCAGCAAGAGAAACTCACAGGCCCTTCCAGTGTGGTCCTTACTGTGCCCGGTACAGAGAAGAGAAAACAGGCATGGCCTCCACAAATGCTCTACCTGAGCCCTACCTCGGCCTGACTTGAGCCCCTACCTGAGCCCCGCCTGAGCTGGGCACTCTGCTTGCCCCTCCCCCATCCGCTGTCCTGCTGCAGCCGGGAGGCTGACCACTTCTCTGCTCCTTGGCCGCTGGGCCTCCAGCTGGGTCCAGGTGGGACGAGAGGCAGGGCTATGGTGGCCCCAAGCCCCCGCTGCCTGCCTGCTTCCTCCACCTCAGCCCCTCCCTTGGCAGCTGCCCACTCCCTGCCCTCCCTTGACCCTCAGGCCAGGGCTGGTCGCAGCTCGTGCAGCTCTGAGTCCCCTCGGAAATCAGCCCTTCACCTCTGGTCCCACAGGGCCCGACCCCCAAGGTGGAGGCTCAGGTGGCCCCCTTCTGAGGAGCCCATCGTGGAGGGTGAGGAAGGTGCTGGCAGGCAGACACAACCACGAACCTGCCTCGAACACCGGGATCAAGGGGGCCCAAGGGCGGGCACCAGTCCTGCAGTGCTGGGGGCCAGCTGCCAGCAGGTGGGGGGCTGAGAGGGTGGGGCCCCAGCACAGGGGGGCAGGGGGTGGGCCTGCTGGGGGTCGCACTGCAGAGGACAGTGGACAGGCTCAGCGATGGGGCGGGGCAGGTGGAGAGGGCAGGGGATGTGGAGCCCGGTCCCGGCCAGCACTGCAGGGGCAGAAGCCCCAGGCCAGGGGAGGGGGTGGGGAGGCGGCAGGAGACCTGGGCCCAGCAGCCCAGGGCAGAGAGGGGACTTCCTGAAGCACAGGGCAGGCAGCGGGCCAGAACTACGCCGAAGCCCGCAGACACCATCACTGTTGGACTGAGGTGGGCGAGGGCTACAGTCCTGGGGGACTCCCCAGGTGTGTGGAAACCCGCCCCTCGCCAACGATCCCCCGAGTTCCCGCTGCCCAGAGTACGGGGTGTGAGGCCAGCGTTTTGGACAAGGCAGAAAGGTGCCTCTCACAAGCCCAGGGCTGGGGTCTGGAGGCCCTGGCGTGTGTCCCCACACCTCACGGCTGGCTGTGACTGTGCTTGTGCCCCTCTCACAGGAGGGTGGGCCAGTGACCGGAGGGTCCCCTTCACAAGAGACCCGGTGCTGTTGGGTGGGTGAAAGCTCCCCGGCGACCTGGGCAGCACCTCGGACAGCTCCCTGGCCTGTGAGGAGCCCCTGCCCACCAGGGCTGGGCGCACCTTCTGGGGCTCCCCGCTTCCCCTCCTGCCCCTGGGGGTCCATCAGGATCGCTGACGGAGGAGCCAGGTTAAGCCAGCATCCCTGGGGAGGGCCTGACCGGGGGAAGAAAGCCAGCCCCCCGCACCCTGGAGGCCACGTCTGGGGGTCCGAGGGCAGCGGCCCCCTCACCCCCAGATGCTCCTGTCCTGAGGCTGCCAGGCCTCTGACGGCCCACGTTCTGGGGCCTCCACAGGCCCACTTTTGGTCGCCTCCTTTCTCCACGCTCCTCGCCCAGTCCTAGTGGAAACCAGGTGCTCTCAGATGAGGTGGGGCCTTCAAGACGGCAGGAAACGGGGTTCTGAGCCCAGCTTCCCAGGATCGTCTTCCTTCAATAGTGTGTGTTGGGACTTTCCTGGTGGCGCAGTGGTTAAGAATCCGCCTGCCAATGCAGGGGACACGGGTTCGAGCCCTGGTCCAAGAAGGTCCCACGTGCCGCGGAGCAACTAAGCCGGTGAGCCACAACTACTAAGCCTGCACTCTAGAGCCCGCGAGCCACAACTACTGAAGCCCGCATGCTTAGAGCCCGTGCTCCGCAGCAAGAGAAGCCACCGCAGTGAGAAGCCTGCGCGCTGCAACGAAAAGTAGCCCCCGCTCGCAGCAACCAGAGAAAGGCTGCGCGCAACAACAAAGACCCAACGCAGCCAAAGAAAAAAAAAGTGTGTGCTGTCGTTAACACGTTACTTTACGAATGAAACATCTGCCGTATCCTCATCCTCCCTAAGCTCTCTCACACGGCCCCGGGGCCAGGGCCGTCACTGCCCCCATTTCTCAGCTGAGGACAGTGAGGCTCAGGGTGGCTCAGGAGCCCTTGGAGAGGAGGCCCCAGGGGGTCTCACTGAGGCCTGTCGATTTCGGAAACCGCTCTCCAGCCACGAGGCCAGGGCCTGCCTGTGCGTGGACACCAGCAGAGATGACCGAGACTGTCCCCAGAAGAACTCAGCCGGGTCCTGACCCACTCGTGGAGGCTATGTCCCTCCCAAGGGGCCAAATTCCAGTGGGGTGGGGTAAGGAGCGCTTAGGGGGCCAGGCTGGGGGCAAGGCCAGGCCCCTGCAGGAAGGACCCGGAAGGCGAATAGGTACCAGGAGAAGCGAACGCAGGGGTGGGGAGGAGGAAGAGGGGGCAGGGAGGGCAGGGTGGGTCTGGGAGCCCCTGGCAGCAGGGTCTGCCCAGGTCACCTGAAACGGGGGGCAGGCCCGGCGTCCTCACCTACCAGCACAGTCTCTCGCCCATTATGCCCAGGGAGGATTCCACTTTCAAGAACGATTTACAAGGGCTTCCCTGGTGGCGCAGTGGTTAAGAACCCTCCTGCCAATGCAGGGGACACGGGTGCAAGCCCTGGTCCGGGAAGATCCCACATGCCGCGGAGCAACTAAGCCGGTGCGCCACAACTACTGAGCCTGCAGTCTAGAGCCCGTGAGCCACAACTACTGAGCCTGCATGTCACATCTACTGAAGCCCGCGTGCCTAGAGCCTGTGCTCTGCAACAATAGAAGCCACCGTAATGAGAAGCCCGCGCACCGCAACGAAGAGTAGCCCCTGCTCACCACAACTAGAGAAAAGCCCGCACACAGCAACAAAGACCCAACGCAGCCAAAAATAAATAAATAAACATAAAAAAAACAAGAACGATTTACAAGAAAATATTTTTGAAAAAGCAAGTTCAGTGTGCCCTCATTCTCTCCATGCTGGCAGTGGTTTGGACTGCTTTCATTAACATTAGCCCGGCCCTGTCAGCAGGACAGGCCAGGGCCATCTCCGAGGGCAGAAACCCAGGCAGCTGAGGTGTGTACCAGGGAGGGCCCATTCTCCCCGAGAGCGGCAGTCCCCCAGAGGCGGGGGTCTGGGTACAGTGCGGGGAGGTGGCCTGGGGTACAGCCCGCTCTGCCAGAGCCATGGGCTCAGGATCTGGGAGGATGGCGGGGGGGCGTGGTGAGAGCTGGGGGGTCGGGGCCCAAGAGGGCTTCACGCGGACGGGCAGCCACGCAGGCCCCAGGCATACCCCTCCATCCGCGTGGAGAACAGAGCACACAGCTCCCCTCCCTGCCCTCTCCTCTACATCTCTGACCTATTTTCAGGCACGCAGGGATCTTCCGAATTCCTCCTTCCCACAGCCAGTGGGGTAAAACCTCCGGGGCCGGCCTTGGGGCGGGGGCAGGGCAGCTCCAAGGGGCAAGCGAAAATGGTCATGCAGGTCGGCCCCTGGAGGAGGCAGCGTCCGGGGGCAGGATGAGGGCCACCGGGGCCTCTTCTCTCTTTAAGGCAAAGCCCAGGAGTCTGAGTCAAAAGCCAACTGGGAGCCAGAGGCACAGAGCCCACCGATGCAGCACCCAGGCGGCCGCCCAGAACACAGAGCCCAGAAAAGGGGATGGGTGCATGCTGGAGGAGAAACAGCAAGTCTTAGCAGTCATTCACACCCGAGTGAGAATTACTGTCTAAGAAATTCCAAAGGAAAGTATAGGGAGAAAGAAAGCTTAGAAAGACAATGAAAAACAGAGCTGCACAAAGTGGTCCAAGCCTGTGCCACTCCGCCCCTGGTCACCACCAGACCTCCCTCTCTCCAAGCAAGATCTGGGTGGAAACAACCACAAGTTAGGAAGCGAAAGCCAATACTTGATGTGAGCCTCTCACGCAGAACCAGGAAAACCCGGCGTGGAGGCCCCTGCGGCCGCCATTCCACAGGCCTCCATGTCCCTGCACCACTGGGCCACCGAGACCCCCCTGTTGCTCTTCCTGGCCTCGTATCACCCCACCCACTCTTCTTATTTAAGTAACTGTGTTTTAGAAAGAGCTTTAGAACTCCACTATTGGTGGGAAATCACCATCACTTGCCTCAAATAAACATTCACCCTGAAACGCACACAAAGCCAAAGAGCCTCCTGGACGCCACGCCTGCCCGTGGCCGGCGGAAGGCTCTGAGTGACGCGGTGATGCGTGCTCAGCACCAGCGGCCCCTCCTCCCCCCGCCGGCTGCCAGGACAGCCCTACCAAGTCAAGCCCAGGCCCCTTAGTGCGGCCCCTGGCCTCCCGGTCTGGGCAGCTCTGTCCACCTGGCCCCCCGTTCCCCCCAGCACGCTCTGCCCTCCTCCCCAGGCACATGGCCCAGGCTCAGGGTCTGTCCCTGCTGCACACCCCCTCCCCCGACCTCCACCACCCCTGTGAACCCTGGACTCTCGTGTCCCACCCCCCGCCCAGGGTAACTGGTCGGAGAGGAGGGTCGATTTTCCTGGGGACCATGGCTTGTCCTCTCCTCCCTCCCCTCCTCCCCCTCCCCTCCCAAGGCCTGGCAGGAGGTTCCACCTGTTTCTCCCAGCAGGGGACACTCCCTGTGACTGCCTCGCAGGTAGCAGGCAGCCCTGAAGAGGACGGAGGAAAGTGCTCCTGTCCCTAAGCACCCCTCCGAGGACCCCCTTTCCTGCTGGAATCACTCAGAGGTGGAGGGAGGTGGAGGGGACAGAGGCAGCGGGGGCAGGAGGGAGGAGGCAGGGAAGGAAGAGAAATGGGGGGAGTGGGGGAGACGGTGCTGAGAGGGATGGAGACACACAGACTGTGGACCAAAGGGGAAGAATTCACCCGGAGGCCGAAGTACAGCGACTAGAAAGACACAGACGAGGGCAGAGACCTGGGCCCAAGGCAGGAGTGCCCACCAGGAGGCCACTCTGGTCCCTCCCATGGCCGAGGCTGCCAGAGGCCCAGTTCTGGCCCTGCGGCCAGCCGAGGAGGGTCCTGCGGCTCCCGTCCGAGTCAAGCCATTGCAGTCTTCTGGAATCCTGGTCTGGGCCGGCTCTGGCTCCGGTGCTGCCGCCGGGGTGGACCCCTTGCTGGGACCTCTCGGAGCCGAGGGAGAAGGGGGCACACAGGGGGGCCTGGGGCAGGGCTGCCACCCTCACCTCTGTGGGGGCAGGGCTGCTCCTCCCCCTGGCTGTAAGCGGAAGAGGCAGGGGTGCAGCAGAGCCCCACCACTGCAGACTTGGGATAAAGAGCCTTGGCCCTGGGCCGGGCGGACCTCACCCCACCTTCACCCTGCCTGGCTGAGGAGACAGCCAGGTGTGGCAGGGGTCCCATGGAGGGAGACCCCAGGGCCAAAGGGGGTCCCTGCCCCCAGCTCTGCAAAGCCCAGGTTCCAGAAGGAAAGTTCCTCTAAGTGGGCATCCTAGCCCATGGGGTCCTGCATGCCTGGGTGGGCTGGGCCCCTGCAGCTGGGCAGGAGGGGCTCAGGGCTGTTAAGGGGGACTCTGCAGGCCCTGGAGGAACTCCAGGGAGACCGGCCCCCAGGCCTGCCCCTGGCCCGGCCTCCTGTGTGCTTTCTGGAGGGCAGCAGTGGGGGCAAGCCCTCGCCCTCTCCTTCCCAGGGGTAATTTGCTGGCACTAGACCCCTAGGCAGGGCAAGTGGGGGGCCAGCCTGGGTCCCCTCCCCACAACACGCCCTCTGGGACCCGGGCTGGGCCTGGGGGCAACGGGGGCTGCTCCACTGCCAGGATGTGGGTGCGGGGGGCATGGGGAGCAGCCAGCCCAGGGGAGGGGCTGGGCCACCGTCGGGGGAGGGTGACCGGGTGGCCGAGGAGGCTCCTGGAACCTCAGGGAAGTCAGGCAGGGCTGCGTGGGGAACAAAAGGCCTGTTCCCGCCACTGGCCAGGCATCCGGCCGGCGGAGCCCCTCACACCAGGCCCTGCCTGGGACTCTGCGCTGGCCTCTGCGCTCCCTGACTGCCCAGGTGCGCCACTTACCTTGCCTCCCGGTGAACACCTGGCAGCGTCCAAGGCCCGATGACCCCGCAGGAGAGTTGCACCTCTGGGCCTGCTGGGTCCTCGCTCACCAGTCCTTCCTTGCGGGGCTGGGCTAGCTGGGGCCAGGGAGGAGGGAGAAGGGGGTGGGAACTTGGGAGAGGGGCTACAGCCTCATTTCCATGCCGGGCCCCTGAGCGCCCCCGCCCATTGTGCGCCTGGCCGGCTCACAATCACAGCCTTTGTGGTGGCCTTGCTCCCGCCCTCGCCCTCGCCCTCTGCACTCAGGCATGGCGGGTGTCCCAACCCCCCACCTACTTCAAAGGGTGAGGGGAGGAACTCCTCCCGTCAGGCGCCCTCCAAATCTAAGCCAAGAGACAGGAACAGAGACCTGAGCCTCTGCGCTTGTGGGGGTCTTGCCGTGTTTGCACTCCGGCCTCCCTCCCCCGAGTCATACAGGGAGAAGCCATAGGTCGGTGTCCTTGGAGCACGTGGGAGTGGAAGAGGCCCCAGAAGGGTCCCAGCTGGATGGGGTGGAGCCCCTCTTCCCATGGCATCAGGCACCTGCTCTGTCAGTCTCTGAGCTGTGGGAGGAATGGGGGGAATGGGCAGGACCCGGGTGCTTTCCTCGGGGGATACTGGGGGGACCTGGGCCTCGCTGCAGGAGCATGTCTGTGCCTGGGGGCCTCTGAGGTCCCTGGACCACGCAAGCTGGAGCTTGGAAGCTGTGGACCTTTTTGAGGGTACAGGGGGCCCAGAGCAGGGCTTGCCTTGGAGCCCTGTGCCCATACCAGCAAACTGCTCCCTGTCCCTTGGGCTGAAGCTCTCGGCTCCCCCGCTCCCAGGCTACATCTGCCCTGCAGGCCCCTGCCACTGGCCTCCGGCCTCTCCCCACTCCCTTCAGGTCCCAAGACCCCGTCCTCCATTCCTCCCCCACCTTGGAGCGAGGACAGGGTCAAGGGTCAAGAGGCCAAGAGCCAGCGGTTCCCAGATGTGCCGTGGCCCCTCCCCTTTCTAGAGGAATGACAGGCCTCGCACCCAGGAGGGCGGGCAGTGTGACGAGGCAGCAGGAGCGGAAAAGGCGGGGGTTCTTCCCCGGTTTCTGTGGATTTGCTTAATCCCACGCTATTCGCAGGCTTTCACAGTGGCGGAGGGGAGGGGAGAGGAGGAGGAAGGGGGTCTCGGCCGCATCCGCCCCTCCCTCCTCCCCGCCCCCGCCCTGCGAAGCCACCTGACCCATCTCCAAGTTGCCGGCCCAGGCTCGCGGGGCCTTTGTGCGTGCATGCGGAGGCGGCTGCCCAGAACCCGGAGCCCTGAGCCACCGGCCGCGCCACCTCCCTGCGCCCTTCGCTCGGAGCCGGGGAGCCCCTGCCCCCATCCGTGGAGCTGGCAAATAAATGAATCCACAAACACAAATTCTCGGTGTGCTGGGTGGAAGCGGCGGCGTGGGCAGCGGCGGAGAGAAGGTTCGGGTGCAGCTGGGCTGGGGTTTGGTGAGGCTGGGCCAGGGCCCGAGGAGCCGCGGGGAGCACACACCCAAGCGGGGGCCTGGCAGCAGTAAGTTGACTTTTATGGAACCTTCAAAGGATTCAGGGCCACCAAGCAGGTCCCCACCGGGCTGGCACAGAAGGGCGGGCAGGGCAGAGGCTGCAGCTGTTCTCTCTTTCCCACCCAGCACCCACCCCCATGCCCAGGGAGGCCCTTCCTCCCGAGGGCCAGAGCTTGCTGGGAATGGAGGAAGGGGCGAGCCTCGGGCCCCGTGGGGGCTCAGGATCCCAAGAGCAAATGCCGCAGGCTGTCCTGGGGATGCGCAGAAAGCCGGTCTGATCCAAGGCGAGGGGCGCAACCCCCCACCTGACCCGCCTGGGGAGAGATCTGCTCAGCAGGGAGGGGAGCAGGCCTGCAAGGGGCGGGATCCTCCCCTGGCCCTGGGTGGGTTCAGCCCGGTACGAAAGGGGATCCGAAGAAAGATTTGGGGTCTGTAAACCTGAGGAGCCCTCCCCCATAGAATGCAGACAAGCTCTAGAGAGCTGGAAGCCAGAGCCGTCCTGGACCTATCCGCGAAGCCAAGGGTGGGGGGCAGGCGTGGGCCGCGACCCTTCGAGGGTGAGGACAGGAGTGGGGCCAGAAAAGTCCAGAGGCGAGGCGGGAGAAGAGAGACTGGGGTTCAGGGTTCGGTTTCAACACCATGGACAGCGGCCCCCGCCTCTGTGGGGACCCGCCCCAGTCGCATTAGAGGCTGCGGGCAAACTGCCAGCTGGCCCACCTGCCCCGCCCTCCACCCCACCGGCCAGCGTCAGGCCTGGGCCCGGCTGTGGCTGTGAACCCGGCAGGCTTGGGATCTTACTGGGCGCTGGGCTGGGGGAGGTGAAGTTCAGCTTCCCTGCAGACAAGCAGGGGTTTTTCGCACCCCATGCAAGGGAGAAGGGCCACTCTTGACACCAGCAAAGGGCAAGGAACTGCAGCTGGGAAGCATCCTAGGGAGGGCGGTCCTGGTGGGTTGAGGACCCACGGGGGTTGAGGGCAGAGCCTCTCCGAGTGCCACCCCCTTCCCAGTCGGCTTTGCTTCCCCAGGGCTCCCGCAGTGCTGGAGTGGGCTCAGAGGGAGGAACAGGACCGTATTCGCAAGGTGGGAGGGTCAGCGGGGTCTGCTCTGAGGGCAGATGGCGCAGGGGCTGGGTGGGCCTGGAGGGAAGGAGAGGGGACGGAGGCCTGCTGGCCTGGCCCGGGCCTGCGGCTCCCTCGCCGTCTACACGGGAACAAAGGCCCGCGGGGGAGGCCTGAGGCGGTCTGGCTTAGGGAAGCCACTGGCCCTTGGCCCCAGTGGGACAATCAGTCTCAGCCCTCAGAAGGGCTCCGAGGAGAGGGCCGAGCTCGGAGTCAGGCCGTGGGCCAGGATGGAGAACACCCACCCCAGTCAGGACACAGCGAGAAGAGCGCGCTTCGGTGGGGTGGCTACCTCCGTCCTCCAGATAACCGCCCAGTGGCCCGCGGCAAGTCCCCTTCCTTCCTCCGGGGGCTGGAGGGGCTGCGAGAGGGACGGTGCGGAGCAGGAGGGGAGCGTGTGACGGGGAGCGAACCGCGGGCTCGAACCTGCGGCGCAGGCCGAGTGCGGGGGTGCGTCTGCGGGCGAGACTAGGCTGCGCGCAGCTGAGGCGTGGCTGGTGGGTGTCAGGGTGCGCTCCGAGGGGCTGCGGCCGGTGGGCTGCAGGGGGAGAGTTCGCGTGGGTGCAGGAGGGGTTGCGGGAGGGGTTGGCGTGCGTGTGTGAGAGAGGCGTTCCCGGGGGCAGACGTGTGGCCTTGGGGCGCCAGGGACGGTCGAGGGCGCTCGAGGGCGGCGTCCGTGTGAGCGGAGGAGCGCGCGGGGCGCGACGCGGCGAGTGTCCGCGGGAGGCACCGGGCGCGCAGTGCGTGTGTGCGCGTGTGCGCGGCGCGCGTGCCCCCGCAGTTCTCAAGGACACCTCGCGGAGGCGGCGGCGGAGCCGGTGTCCGGGTGACGTCACCGCGCGCCCCAGTGATAATCGCCCGGTGCCCGAGCCGGGCGCGGATACGCGCGGAGGCGGAGGCGGCGGGCGGGGGACGGTCGCTCCCGGGCCGGCGCCGGCGAGCAGGAGCTGGGCGCCCGCCGCGCGCTGAGCCCGCGGACAATCGGCTCCCAACCGGCCCGCGGCGCTCGGAGACTAACTCGGCTCCTTTGGCGGCGTCCCCGCGCCCTCCTCCGCCCCGGGCAGCGGCGCGCGGGGCCCGAGGAGGAGGCGGAGGCGACGGCTGCAGCTCCCGCCCCGGACGGGTAACTGTGCTCGGGGCCGGGGCGGGGCGGGTCCCGCGAGCGGCTTCTCCGGGTCTCCCCGGCTTTCTCTCCACCAACAGCTCTCGCGGTTCCCGGCGCGTGGGCAGGGTGAGCTCGCTGGGCTGTGAAAAGAGACTGGCTTTCATTTCTGAGCATCGAGATTCTTTTTTTTAACCGCTTTCGTAGCGCGCTCGCGGGTCGGGCCGGGGAGGGGGGTACAGCGGGGGAGGCAGCTGCGGAGAAGCTCGCGCTGCGCTGTCGGAGCGGGCTCCGCGCTTCTCGGCGGCCCGCGGCAGGCGGCCGGGCGCGCACACGCTCGCTCATCCCTCGCCTCCAGCGCCTCCTCGCCGCGATGCCTCGGTGTGCCAGGTTCCGCCCGAGGGGCTTGCTTGGGCCCCCTCCCCGCTGCGGAAGGGGAAGAAGAGTGGGCTCTTCAGAGTTGGGGGCGGATCCGGGCTGGAGTCCGAGGAGAAACCGTCGGCGTGGCGCAGCGCCCCCGCCCCGCGCGCCCCTTGGCGAAGACGCCGGAGCGTTCGCGCCCTTCGGGCGAGGATCCCACGCGAGCGGGAGCCGCTGCCCCGACCCCGGCCCGGCCGCTCGCCGCCCGCCGCAGCCCTGAGGGCCCCTCTGCGTGTTCACAGCGGACCTTGATTTAATGTCTATACAATTAAGGCACGCGGTGAATGCCAAGAGAGGCGCCTCTGCCGCTCCTTTCTCATGGAAATGGCCCGCGAGCCCGGCCGGCGCGGTGCCCCTCCCGCGGGAGGAAGGCGAGCCGGCCCCCGGCGGCCCCTCGCGCCGCGGACAAATCCGGCGAACAATGCGCCCGCCCAGAGGGCGGCCCAGCTGCCGGGCCGGGGACCTGGCCGCGGGACACAAAGGGACCCGCACGCCGCGGGCGTCGCGGGGCGGGTGGGGGCGACCGCGGGGGAAGCCTGCGGCCCGGACGAAGCTGCGGCCACGTGTGTCCTCAGCACGGAGCGCCCAGAGGGCGGCGGGGACCGGGAGACAAAGGGAGGGTCCGCGGGGGGCGGCGGAATGGGAGGTGGGCGCCGGCGGCGGTGGTGGGGGACGCCTTGCGCCGGGGAGTTGGCCGCCGCGCGAGCTGGGTTTAGGGAAGTCGGGCCACCCGGCGGGCAGGTCGGAGCGCTGTCCGCGGTGCTGGCGGTGGGTGGCCCCACGGGACAGGAGCTCCGCGAGCGCGGGGCCAACAATGTCCCGAGGGCCACTCGCCCCAACCGCGGTGCGCTGGGCAGTTGCCATGGCTACGACGGAGGGGGTGGGGTAAGGCCTGAGGTCACTGCAAAGTCTGTCCTTCCTCAGTCCGCTGGGCCGCGGGGTGGGGGTGGCCCTCTCTGAGCTCCTGGAACTGCCCCTGTGCCTCGAGGACAAGGGTCAAAATGGGGAAGGGGGACGCGTTTACACCCAGGGCTAGGGTCCAAACAAGGTCAGGTAGATGTGCCTGACCATATCGTGCCCCAATCCTCCTCTGGACTATGCAGGACGGAGGCACGTGAGGCTCCGCAGCCCGGGGGAGAAGGCAAATCCCTCCCCCACCATCTGCAGCCGCAGTGACACCCACTCAGGTTTGCTGCAGGCATTTTTTTTCTGTCCTCGGAGCCAGCGCCACCTGCTGGCACCCTGGCCGGCACTCCCCCCCGGGCTCCTTCTGTCCCCCTCTCACCCACCAGGCTCCACCCCCCCCCCCATCCCGACAGCATCTTGGGTCACCCTTGGGGCAGTCGGGCCTCTCTGACCAGGTCAGTGTGCCCTGCTTGCCCTCCAGCAAGCCCCCAGCCCTGACTCTGCAGCTGCATCCTTTCCTCTTAACTGGGATGAGGATGAGCCCCTCTGGCCAGGCTCCAAGCCTGGGCAGGGGCCTTAGTCTCCCTTATTCTCCCAGCCCCCGGGCCCCAGGCAGGGAGCAGAAAATCAGCACAAAAGGAACCACTTGGGTTTCCGGCTGTGGGCCCTCAATGCCCACCCCCTCCTGCAGCTGCAGGGCAAGGGCACCTGCCTCCCCCTCCCCCTCAGCTCAGCCCTCCAACCCCTCCCTGAGACGTGGGCTGCAGGCACAAGCAGAAGCCAAGGGCCTCCATCAGCCACCCCACCCCACATCGGGGTCACTGCAGAGCCCGAGGACAGAGTCCTCCAATCTCCTGCCCCCTGGAGGACAGGGAAGGCCAGAGAGCCGCAGCCCGACCATGGCACAGCAAGGCTGGCCCCTTCTCCTTCCTTCCCCTGTGAGGGGGTGCAAACAGCACCCCCAGGGGCACCTCTGGTCAAGGGGGGCAGGAGGAGCGCAGCAGGGGCCCCAGGGTCACTCTGGGCAGCCCTGGGTCTGGGTGTCCCCGCTGGTGTGGACGGAGGTGGCCCTTGTCGCGTCTGAGCTTTCTCCAGGGGCCGGGCCAGCAGCACGGACCTTCTCTCCGAGGGCAGGGGGCCTCTGCACCCTGGCTCTCTGGGCCAGGAATGGGGCTGGGCTCTGTGCTTGTCCACTTCCTTTCCTGGGGACTTGGCTCCTGACTGGAATGGACCTTCCAAGCGGACAGCCAGGCGGGGGTTGGGGGACACCTAGGGTGGAGGAACAGCCCTCAGCTCGTTTCCCAGGCTGGTCAGTCTCCCGTGGGAGTCCCTGGGAAGAAGCTGGGGGCTCTTCCCCCCTAGAACCCTCCCCCAAAGGAGGCCTGAGGTCACAGGTCACAGTCCCCCTAAGCCCCAGTCCCATCCAGCAGGTCCATGGCGCTGCGGGGTTCTCAGGGTCTCCACTGGGCTGGCGCCGCCGGGGCTGGGCTACAGCTGGATGACAGCCGCAGTGCAGGGAGGGCCCCGTGCCGCAGGACAGAGTCCAGACCTCAGGGCTGAGCCCAAACCTGCGCCCTGCATCCACCAGAGCCCTGCATGTCCGCGCTCGACCTCCCTCCTCACATGCCCACACACGGACCCCCCAACCCCACTCCCAGGGGAGGGCTGGGCCCCCACAGGTCCTGGCCCACAGGACACTCCCTATGGAGGTGCCAGGGAGTCATCCTGGGGACGGCAAGCCCTGGTGAGCACTCAGCACATGCCCTGAGATGGGGCTGGGTACCAAGCTGGGGTCCAGCCCAGCGCTCTCCAGCAGGGAGCACCCCCAGTGTGGGGCCAGAGTGGGGGACACCAGCAGACGGAGAGGGACACCCCCCCCCGGGCCTGCCCAAGGAGCCAGCCCTGCGGAGAGAACTTCTCTGCTCTGAGTAAAACCGAATAAACAGCAAGGCTGGTGCCACCTACCTACAACCTCCTCCAATCACCCCCGGAGCCCCCAGCACTGCCCCGCCCCATGACCTTGCCTCTTGGGCAGGGCGCCCGCCCTCAGGTCTAGGCCTGAAGCAGGCCTCCGACCAGTGCGGAGATGAGGAGCCAGGCTCTCTGGCCGTCCCCCCAGCCGCCTCCCAGCCCGGCTCATAAGCCCGCACACTGGTGGTGGGCGACCCAGAGAGCGCAGCTCCTTGGCAGCCCCGCCTTCACCCCTGGGCCCCCAGCAGCCGGGCAGGGTGCAGGGTAATGACAGCTGGGGGGCAGTAAAAGTCAAGAAGTGGAAGTGGTAAAGTGCGGCTCCCCCAGCTTGCCAGTGGGGAGAGGGGATGGTGAGGGGTCTGCCTCTGTGTGGGGTCCCCATTCCAGTGGGACTAAGAAGGTGGTGGGGTCTTCTCACGCACACCCCCAGCCTCATCCCCTCCACACCCCGCGGGGCTGCAAAGCAGAGGTCGTGGAATGGGGGAGCCAGAGCCCCCGCACTCGGCCCACCTCCCTCCTCAGCTTCACGTCCGTTTCTCTGCACAAAGAGCACGCACAGAACACGTGCATCTCCCAGGGGTAAACGAGACAGGCAGCCGTGGGGAACCTCGGCTCGGCTGACCCCCCAGCCCATAGCTGGGGCCACGCTTCGGGGGGAGCACGGCCAGGTACCTCCCATCCCACCAACATTCCTACAGCCATCCTTGTCCCCACACCGGGACACGCGCAGACTACCTGGTTCCCTCATGGGCGTCAGCAGCCCAGACAAGAATGGTCACAGAGATGGGCACACACCCGCCCTCCCCAACTCCACTCCTCACCCCAGCTGGCCGGCTGGTCCCCAAACACTCACCACCCAGGGAGCTTGCAGCAGGAAGGCCGGGGCAGGAATCACCCCTGTGCTGGGGAACAAAAGCCAGAAATGAGTCCGATGAGGCCCCTCTACAAGCCATTTCTGCAGAGACTCTGATGGGTGTGAGGACAGCTGAGCCCTGTCCCCATGGCCAGGGGTTGGAAATTGAGGGAGATGGAAATGCACAGCCCCTCTGACAGATAACAGGACTCTGCTTACAGGGGCTCCAGGCCCCATCTCAGGTCCTCAGCCCCATTCAGCAGGTCCTTTCAGGCTGCCCCAAAATGCCTGTGGGCTCCCTGATTCCCCACCCCAGGGTCACCATCTGGTGCGGGACACCACTCTGGCCCTAGGGTCCAGCAGACTTGGCATTCCAGCCTCACCAGGAGCCCCAGATACTCGGGGAGGGTACCTGGGCTGTCCTGGGGTGTGACCACCCTGGACCCTCCTGTTGAGAGCCCCAAGCTGGGACCAAGACCCGTGAGCAGCCCCGGGGAAGTCCTGTGAGCAGTGTGCACCCCACAGGAACGATAACCAGCAGGACCAGGCTTCGGACACCCCCAGCCCCGGGCCGTGCCCTGCTGCGGCTCAGAGAGCACAGAGGGCCAACGCTCCGCAGTGGGCACTGGCTCTGCGGGCCAGGTGGGCTGCTCCACAAAGCACACACAGAGTTCTCCACTTGTACGCCAGTGTAGACCTGGGTCTGCTCCTGGCCCCCTGCAGGTGCTGGGACTCACCACATGAGGGCACCTCAGAGCCACTGCAGGATTCTGCTCTGGGGGCAGCGGGGGGGGGGGGGGGGAACCTGGATGCTCTTCATTCATTGAACAAACATTTCTGAGCCCGTTGTAGGGACCAGGCCACAAGTGCCGCCAAGGTCTGGGGTGGGACCCTGATGGGCAGAGAGGGAACCTGGCTGGAACTGAGTCTGGAACAGAGCAGGAGCCTCTTGTAAACAGCAGGCAGGAAGGTGGGCCCCCTCCACCATCGGTCATGACCAGTCTCAGGCCTCACCCAATTCTTTCACCTCTCTGTGCCTCGGTTTCCTCATCCGTGGCTGAAGAGTGAGCTCAGACACATTCACTCAGTAAATGTGATCATCATCAACATCACCTCCATCATCATCACCATCATCACCACCATCATCACCATCATCACCACTATCGTCATCATCACCACCACCACCACCATCATCGTCAACATCACCTCCATCATCATCACCATCACCACCACCATAATCATCATCACCTCCATCATCATCACCATCATCATCACCATCACCACCACCACCACCATCACCACCATCATCATCACCATCACCAGCACCACCACCACCACCATCATCATCACCATCACCACCATCATCATCACCATCATCACCACCATCATCATCATCACCTCCATCATCATCACCATCATCATCACCATCACCATCATCATAATCATCACCATCATCACCACCATCATCATCACCATCATCATCACCATCATCACCACCATCATCATCAGCATCACCTCCATCATCATCACCATCATCACCACCATCATCAACATCACCTCCATCATCATCACCATCATCAATATCATCACCATCACCACCACCATCATCATCACCATCACCACCACCATCATCATCATCATCACCATTGTCATCTCCACTATCATCATCATCAATATCAGCAACGGCAGCACCATCATTACCATCATGGACCTCACAGGATGAGGTCACTAAACTCCCTCTGGCTTGTCCTGTTTTCAGTCCTCTGAAGCAGTGGGGGTGGGCAAGCAGAATGAAGAGGATGCAGACCCACCGAAACTGTGGCCGCCCACAGGTCACGCAAAAGACCCATGTGCTCCTAGGAGGGTGGCCGCATACTGAGGACTCAGGAAAGGCGTTGATGGGGTGAGGCGAACAGCTGAGAGTTGAGTGGTGAAGTGTGGGGCTCTCAGTGACAACTGGGTGTGACGCTCAGGGCTCCGACCCCACATACGACAGCTCTCACCAGGCCATGGAGGCCTCCGCCATCACTGCCCAGTCAGCCCTAGACCCAGCTGACCCTTGGACAGTCTCCAGTGTCCTTTCCCCACCATCTTTCAAAAAGTCAGGGAAGGGGACTTCCCTGATGGTTCAGTGGTAAAGAATCCGCCTTCCAATGCAGGGGACGCGGGTTTGATCCCTGGTCAGGGAACTAAGATCCCACAAGCCACGGGGCAACTAAGCCCGCGCGCCACAGGTAGAGAACCCACGCGCCCTGGAGCCTGCGTGCCACAACTAGAGAGAGAAAAAAAAACCCTCATGCCACATCTAGAGAGAAGCCCGCACGCTGCAACTAAGACCCAACGCAGCCAAAAAAATAAGGAAAAAAAAAATGTCAGGGGAGACCCCTGTCCTGGCACCCGAATCGCATCGCCCAACCACTTTGCACCCAGAGAAGCACAGATCCCCCCAGAAGCACGCAGTCCTGCCTCCTGGTTTAGAAGGCACTGTGGCCATCCCTCTCAGAGCCCACTTGTACAAAGTTCGGAGATGATGTCCCAAGAGCCCACAGAAGGCCCATTCCCAGATAAACCCCACTTTCCCCACATGCAGAGCACCTACGCCCAGATGGAGGGTCAGGTAGGATTCCTCCCAAGGGGCCCTTGCCCGTCTTGAACCATTATCATCTTTACAACTAACCGTCAGTGTTATGGGGCCCATGTGTAAGTGTAGGTGTGTGGATTTGTATGTGTTCATGTATGTGCGTAATGGGTTACATGTGTGCACACCATCAGGCATGTGTGTTTGCTCAGTGCACATCTGTGTTTTTATGTATGTTACTGTGCATGTGTGTGCTCGCGTGTGTGTGTGCGCGCAGAGCACAGAGGGCAGCTTGAGGGTTGGGAAGCAGCAGGGCCTTTTGGACTCCCAGCTGCTCTAAATGGAAAACCCTCCCCCCCCACCCCCTCCCCAAATAGCCCTTCCGGCCTCAGCTCCGTCCTAACCGCCCCAAGGGCAGGTGTCCCAGGGCACAGGCGCTCCTGGCCGTCATTTCCTTACTCCCCCCCCACCCCCCACCCCCCTGAAGCTGGGGGTCCCTCACCGGCAGCCAGAGAGGCCGGGACCAGGACCTGTCCCATGGTCCAGGGCTGCCGAAGGCCTGTCCACCTTCCTCTCCAGCCACGCCCCACCCCATCCTGGCATCCACCAGGCCACGCCCCTCCACAGCCAGTGCCAGAAAAACTGTGACCCAAGGCAAGAGCGAAGCCAGCTCCGTGCCATCCCCTCCTGGGACCCCCGGCCGCCAGGTACGGGGTGGATCGGGCCAGCCCTGAGCTTCACTTCCGTCACACTGCCCACGAGTAAGGCACCGGCGGGGACTGTGCCAGGAAGGCCGGGCGGGGCAGTGTGTCTTCTGGCAGCACCCGCATTTACCCCCCACCAACCCACCAGCGCCCCCGCCTCCTGTGCAGCTGGGACCCCTCGTCTGGTCCACACCAGCCTCTTCCTTCCGCCAGCCTGCTCGCCCCCTGAATGTGCTCTGTGACCCCCGGGGGTCTCGTCCCCCTGCGGGCCCAGGGGCCCACTGTGGCAGGGACTGTGTCAACAAGCCCTGTCCCTTTGAAAGAGGCCAGTGACCAGAGCTCCAGAGGCTGACCGAGTTCCAGGTTCCAGTGACTGCAGGGCTTGGGGACGGTGGGAGGCCCTGGGGACCTGCACGAAGGGACACGTCCACTCCACGCGGTGACGGGCTTCAGGTGTCTGCACCAGGCCTGCACTTGGGCAGGAAGGAACACTGACATCGCCAGGGGGAGGTGACCAGGGCAAAGGGTGCCATTCGGCAAAAAAAAAAAAAGGGGGCCAACCACAGGCCCCGGCCACTCCCTGGAAACTGTCCTCTGGTGGGACTGTCCCAGGGCTCAGGCATGAAGCACGGACCCCGTCCTACCTGGGCCACGTCAGAACCTTTGCCGGCAGCTGTCTTCACACTGCGGGTGGGGAGAGGCCGTCCAGCCCCTGCCACCGCGGTGGGGCGCAGAGGGCAGTCGTTACTCAGGACCACTCGGATGCCAGGCCTCCCGCAGAGCTGGCAGCCAGTCTCACGTGAGCAAGGAGACACCGCAGTTCATCCCACCAGCGGGACAGGCCCTGCTGAACGCCTGCTGGCCCAGCCCTGGACCCCTGCCCCTGCCTCTGCCGGAGGGCGTCCCACCCCCTGCAGCGGCCCTGGGACTAAACCCACTTCCGCTCCCCTGGGCTACTGCCCTGAGCTTCCTGGCCACCAAGCGCCTGGCCCCGGTGCTCCTGGTGCACCGGCCCTGGACAGCAATCGCCAGAGGAGGCCACCGAGGGGCCAGCCACCCAGGGGCCTCGGTGGAAGGAGCTGGAGGGGTCAGATCGACCCTGGGGCCTCCTCACCAGGTCGGCAGAGAGCAGGAGGAGGGGAGGCTGAGCATGACCTCGAGGCTTCCTCCACAGGGAGGCTTGGCCAGGAAGCAACACCCCCCAAGATGCTGTCAAGCACACTGTCGTGTTGATTACCAAACTGGGCCCAGCGGCCTCCACTCACTGGAGCCTGATGCGCTGCAGCCAAACACATGTGGTCACCTGCTGAGAGCTCCGTACAGACCTCACACGGGGCACAGCACACGCACGCAACACGTGCACACACACGTACTCAGCACATACCTACCTTTACATACACATGCGTGCATATACCGCACATACGTACACACACACAAACACACATGCACGCACACACCTACACACACAACACATACCTACAAATGCACAGGCACGCATATACAACACACAGGCACACGTGCAACCCTACATGCACATACGACACATGCACACGCTACACGCAACACACACCTCCATACACACATATACAATACATATCTATATACGTAGACACACACACACCCCTCCATACCCACATATACAATACATATCTATATACGTAGACACACACACACCCCTCCATACCCACATATACAACACACATGCACACGTCTACACATACAACACATGCACAAACCTATATATACACATACAAAACAGAGATACACCTACATACACACTTGTACAACACACCCATGCACACACACCCATGCACACACAGCAAGCAAATGATCAAGGAAATGGGGCAAAATGCTAGCAACAAGCAACTCTGGGTGAAAGGTATTCTCTGTTCTATTCCTCTTCTCACAGCTTTTCTGTAAATCTGACATGATTTCCAAATTAAAAGTTTGAAAACAAAGAATGTGGCTTCCTCACCAGCCCCCACCCCCATCCTAGCCCCCTGGAATATGCCTCTGTGAGCAGCTTTCCCCGACCTGGGACCAGGGTCCCCTCTCGCGGCACCCGGTACCCTCCCCATCTCCAGGTGCCTAAGCCCTGTCCCAAGGGGGTGGCAGGTCCCCCCAAAATAGCAAAGGGGAGTGAGGCCCTCCCAGGCCCACGGAGCAGCTCCGCCCAGGGACCCGGATGTTCTGGGGGCTCATCAAGCCCACCCTCCTGACCTCTCGACCTAGACTGAGAAATGGTACTTGCTCCCCCCTCAGTCTCTCCCACCAAGACGGGGGCGAGGCTGGCCACCCTGCCGACACTTCCTGCAGGCCCTGGGGACGCCAAGGCCACCACTAACCCAACCCAAGCAAACCCTCTGAGACAGAGGGAGGGCTCGGGGTCTCCTCCTGCCGGATGGAGGTGGCGGCAGAACCGACACCTGGGGGGTGGGAGGGGTGCTTCCGGGGCTGGACGCCGCCTCCGGCCACTTCTCGTCCAGAGCACTGCGTCCTGGGTCCCTGGCCTGGCTGGGCCCCTGCCGGGGAGAGCCCCTCCCCCTCAACCTATGGAAGCCCCTAATTTCCGAGCCAGTTAAGCAGGGCTGAGGTGACACGGCCCTCCCCATGTCACCTCACCCTGTCACCGTGTCAAGCAGGGGTCGGCCACCAGCCCCTCATCTCTCTTCCCCTCCCAGACTCCGGCGGGGCAGAGGGCAGCCTGGTCACATGAGAAACCACCACCCGCACTGCCAGCCTGCAAGAGCCCAGAGCCGCCCTGCACCTGGAGGGGTACTCCTGCGCCTCCCGGCTCTGCACCCGCCGGGACCCTCGCCGGGAGCCTCGCCCTGTGTCACCACGGGGGCCAGCAGGTCTGGCCCCCGTCTGGTCGCTCCCAGAGCTGCCCTCATGAAGGCCGCCGTCAGGGGTGAAGCCAGGGCCCCCGGGGAGGGGGGGGTGCTGAGGCTGCGTCTGGGCGGCACCTACCCTGGACCCGCTGCCTGGCGAGGAGGGGTCCAAGTTACTACCTGGCGCATGGCTGTTCCCTTCCCCCTTCCCCTGCACCCTCCTCTGGGGGCCTTTCCAGTACGGGAAGAAGACGTGGTCCACTGGGTGATCGCTCAGCTTGAAAAGGTTCCCCGGGTGACTCATCCCGTCACCGGAGTAAAGACGCGGTTCAGGACAACTGCTCAAATTCCTTTTACAACACACTGGTTTCGAAAAAAGTTGAGTGTGCAAAGCTCAAAAGCGACTCCAGGATACGGGAGAAACCAGTGCGCGGGGCGTGCAGGGGAGGCTGGGGAGGGGGAGCAGGAGTGGTCTGCACACAGGGCTGAGGAGCCCAAGCGAGGGACTCCGCCAGCGGCCACGGCGTTCGCTGGTGGGACACGAGGGCCCGGCGCCCTGACGAGAACCTGCTCCCGGGCCTTGGCTCAGGCTGTTGTCGTGCCCGATGAGCCCCCCCGCCCCCCACGTTTCCTGGATGGCAAGGGACCCGAGGCACAGGGCCCACTGAAGTAGAAGCCACAAGCCACTGGCAGGCCAAGCCCGCCTCTGTCCGGGCCTCCCTGTCACTGGACAGTTTAAACGCCCGGTGCGCAAGAGCCGCCCACGGGCCAGCCCGTGAGGACGCGGTCTGCAGTCACACCCTCCAAGGAAACCTCTGGAGCCGGAGGGACGTGTGGAGCACGCTGGGCGGACAGAAGCCACCGCAGAGCTAAGACTCCCCGCGGGGGTCTTCTGGGTGGGCTGACCGGCTGGGTTTCGGGGGAGGGCAGACAAGCAGCAGCACTTTGTAAGCGAGATGTGACGCGAGGTCCCCGCTGACCCTTCCACACCGCGACCTGCGCAGCTTTCCCTCCTCGGGAACGTTCAGGCCCGAGTGCCCGCAAAGCCAGCAGGGCGGCCGCCCTCTGCCCCAGGGCTGGTGCGAGCCGGCAGTGTCGGGGGACACCTTGGGAGCCTGTGCCGTTCAAGGAGCAGGCGCACAGGCCGGCTGGTGGCTGATCCTGGCACGGCCTCTGCCGCCGACTCGCAGGAAGAGGCAGGGCACCCGGTCACAGCACTGCCGTCAGCGCGTCGCCCACCGACCACATGACGAGCCGGGAGCCGCCTGCTCTTTGAGGCCACCCGACGACCAAGCACACGTGAGAAACGGCTGGCACACATGGCAGACACACACGGGCCTCTGGAAGTGACCCTTTTAACCAGCTCTGCAAGTGAAACATTAACCGGTAAAACGGGGTGAAGAACGAAGTGACCGCAGACTTGCTAAATAGGTATTGTTTATTAAGGCGTGTATTCTCCTAGAGGAAGTTATCCGATGTCGTCTGTGACTCCGTACGGGCAGTAACAGTTCAGAGAAAGTGACACGTTCTAAATACAAGTCTAGATAAAACGGCTTAAACTGTAACTCGGAGGGCCTGACGAGTACAGTTTTCAGAAAGCACCTGCGCTCCGCACGGGAGGCCTCTGCCCGGCTCGTGTGCGGGGCGCCAGGCAGGCGTGCACACCAATTTCATGCTCCGACTCAAACTCCCGCGGCGAGTGCTTCGGAGGCCCCTCGTTCCACAAGACACGACAGCAAATTCAGTTTCTAAACGGTTTTCTGTTGTTTTGCTTTTTTGTACCCATTCAACAGGAAAAAAACTAGACACACACGCTGAAATTTACAATCGGTGGCATCATCCATCGCACCGTCTGGACTACCAGACCCCAGGTTTAAAGCTTAGCATTATTGGCAAAAACACGTGAAACGGCATTAGGACTCTCCAGTGAAGAAAAGGGGGAGCGAACGGCCTGCACACCACGAGGAAGGCCTCCACACCCGGGCCGGTGGTCACCGCCTGAACAGAAGCAGAGCAGCCGCCGGGAGCGCGTGGCTGTGGAAGGCCCGTGTGCCAAGGAAACAGCAGGTTCACCAAACTGGGAGACTGAAATTTATCCTTCCGTCCAGTAGAAATCAAATGGGCAGATTAGCGTCTCAGACAGGTAACAGGTGAAACGGCAAAGCAGCCGGACAAGGTGGTCATCAGCCTGTTGACTTCAGCATCTTGGAGGGAAGCATTTGAACAGAACACGCTGAATGCCAGATGACTCGTGGTTTCTTATGCTCGCTATTAAAGCAAAAGGGGTGAGAGACAAGAAGTCGCATATAAAGATATTAAATGACTGTGAATATAAGAACATAATTTTCACCAAAAATAATAATAATAATAATAATAAATCTTTGGGATGGATTAGGTTTTTGTCTTTAAGGATACTTATATTTCACATTAGGTCAGTGTGATTGATAAGCTGACGAAAACATAGTCCTTTATTAGTGAGTTCTACAATACTACAATACATAGAAAAAATACAAACAAATGCAGGTCATCTGGGCAAAAATAAACTACAAAGAACGTAAAGATGCGAGCAGTCGAGCCCGGCACGAGGCCAGCCAGAGCCGACGCCAAGAGACAGCACCAAGCACACACTCTCCAACCGCGCCAGCCCCACGTCTGATGGTACGGAACCTGCTTCGTCCTCACTGCTTGTTTCGATTCTGCCGTTCCTGTAAAAAGAGAAAAGAAGCTTAACACAGTGAGCGAACGTGCCGCGCAGACAAATTCTCTCCAGGTCGAGGTGCTGTGGCCAGATCTGGACCCTGCTCCCTGCAGGGGCCACCGCCCAAGACAGTTCCGAGCTTCGGGGTCCTGGCCACACGGAATGGGCGCCTGATAACCGCCTGACGTGGTGGCCACCTGGGCAGGGAAGGCTCCCCTGGCCAGTTTATTTCCTCCCACCAAGAGGACCACCTTTCCCAAAGTGTGTGACAAGCCTGTGACCCACAGCTCCGTCCCTCCCCATGGCTGCCTGCCTGCCGGAAGCCATCTAGGCCTCTCCTTACGATTCAGCTGAGACATGGAAAAGTCCCCCTCCTCCTGCCCCCCTCAACCAGGATGAAGCTGGTAAAGGACACTGCTGGACAGGGGCTGGTCGATGACGCAACTCCCGAACATTCGGGATCACGACACGTGTAAAGTACAACGCGAGCAAAACCCTCTCTTTTGCTAGAAACGGACCGCGTGTGTCTTGAGGTTCATAAGACGCCGATTCCCCCACATCCTCCGGGCCGTCACCAGGGCAGGGCAACACTCAGGAGCACCTGCGGTGCTTTTCAAACCGTCTCACCGTCCTGAAAAGCCCCAGAGCACGTGGGTGAGCCGGCCGGGCTGGGTGGGTGGATGGCCGCAGCTCCAAGAATTAACACTGCCTCCCCACCCTGCACTCTGACCTGGAAGGATTAGGAGCTCTGTGTTCTGCAGCCTCCGAGAAGGACCACAGCTACCACCCCTCCTGGAGAGCAATGCAAGCCTCTCTTTCCAGTTCCAAGTGGCTGCGGCTGGAGTGGTGCCGACGAGGGTGGGCACCTCCCAAAGCCCCGACTCCCTTCAACCATTACAAGGACCACCACCCGAGACTGTGACCGGCCTCTTCTCACAGCAAACCCAACAGAGGCGGCGCACTCCTAACCCTGTCTCTGCCCGGTTTTCCACTGAGCTGCCGTGCCTGTGCAGAGCTGACCCTGGACCGTGGCCAGTCCAGTCGTATGAGGGACTCTTCAGCTTGACTCTTACTGTCACTTAAAACCTGCACTATTTTAAGCGCCCTAAGGAGTGGCTGTTTCTACATTTAATACCCAGAGGCCTGCAGGGCTGGGTCTGACCCAGCTGCCACAGGACTTGGTGCTTCCCTAAGGAGCCAGCTGGCTTTCAGATGGACGGCTGAGGTGCAGGCCAGCCAGCACTCCTGCAGAACGGCAAGTACATCTTACCTTTCAACACGACGTGTTTCTAAGCATCATGATCATTTCAAAGCAATGGAGTCAAACTCCAGCTGATAAACAAAAGGACTTGTTGAGAGTCTCCAGGGCGGCCTTCTTGGTGACGGTGGCCTCGCCAGCAAGCTCAGGGTTTTAAGGGAGCTGCTCCCAAACTCATCTCAGTACACTTCTTTCTTAAGGACACACCCAACTCCTGCATGGAAAGCAGTGCCAGCTGCCGACTCCAGAATGAACCCTGGAGACAAGCATCCTGGTGGAAGTTTCTGGGGCCAAGTTGAGACCCACCCCCACTCCTCTACAGCCCAGCGAGCCTGAGAGAGGCCACCAGGACAGCAAGAGCTCGGGCTTCCAGAATATGAATTAATGGAACACTGACCCCTGTGGACAAAGGCTTTCAGCCCAGCTGGCTCGCGCACCTTTCCTCGCAGGCGCTCACCTGCTTCTGGAGCATTCGCTGCCCCAGGGGGAGGGAGGAGCAGCCCGGGGAAGCCTCACAGCGAAGCCGGCAAAGCGACAGAGGACACCCCGGCCGAGCCCCCTGCAGTAACACCTGGAAGCCTCGGCCCCGAGGGTCTGAGGGAGGGCTGCTCCTTCCTCCGCCCGTTCCTGACGTGCCAGCACCATCACGAGCAAGTTCTAGGTCACCAGCACCTTCAAACACCCACCGGGGCGGGGCAGAAGTTTACCCCTCAGCTCATCACAACCAGCAGAACCCCGGGCCACAGCACCTAAGACACCACACACGCAGAGCCGGCGCCCAGTCACCAGGGACGTCAAGTCTCGTGAGCATGATCTCCATCCTGTCCCCGCAAATCCAGCAACTCAGCGTTTCATTTTATACCCAATTTCGCAGCAACTGGAAACAAGCCCTTCTCCTTTCCGCCCAAGAGTGAGAGTGGGACCAACCTGCTTTCAAAGTTCTGCAAACTGTGAGCTGTTAGTTTTGTACAACTTTAAAACTGCTACCAGCACTGTGTTCTCTGTACATCCCGTTTACAAGCCTTTCTGCCGGAAAACACTCAGGACACTGAACTTCCCAGATGGGCAACGCTTTTTTTTCCTAATACAGAGGACTAAACAGGGGTTGAAAACCCATCTATTATCAACTGACGTTTCGTGAAAGAAAGAACATTTTAACACCAAACAAGCAGAAAGAATCTCAGGATGAACTCTCTTGAACAAAGTGGCTTTGCCAAGTGTGTCACAACGTCCTTATTTTTCCCATTTCCAGGCCAACTGACGGGTCTCTGAGCCCTGATCTCCTACAGAGCAGACTCACTCTGTGGGCTGTCACAGGAGGTTGGGACCCACTCAGAGACCCACCCAAGGGTTTTCGCTGTGACTCCAGATGCACACATTTCAGTTATGCACCGCCTGCATTCCAACCTCTCCCTCCCCCTGCCCTTCTACTAGACGAGCAAACTCAGGTTTCCAAAAACTGCAGGATATTGGGTTTTCGAGAGAGAAATAAGCAGCGACCCCTAGACCAGAGCGTCCCCACTGCTGAGGGCAACGCCCAGGGGGGCCCTCGGTGGGGACATCAGCCCCAGCAGCCTCGCCTGCCCACCCGGGGGCCACAGAACATTATTTCTAAGTGCTCCGGGCTGGACAAAGACGAGGAAGCGCTGTTCTAGAAAACACCGCGCTTCACAAGGAGAAGAAGAGCAAGTTACCCGCAGCTCCTTCACAGGAGCGTGTGCACCAGTGTTTCCTAACAACTGGAAAAGGACCCCGGGGTTCCGGGGTGACGACCACTCAAATGTCCCCCGTCCCCGCCAGCGACCACCCCAGCCCCGGGACCCAGGCTCACCTTGCGCACCACCTCCTCCTCCTCCTGGCGCTTCTCGTAGTGCGAGAAGTCGTCGAAGATGGAGGTGGTGTGCTTGTACGAGGCGATGATCCTCAGCACTTGCTTCGCCTTCTCCAGGGGCACCTCCTGGGTGTCACGGGAGTTGGTGACCGGCTTGTTGTCGTTGTTCTCCAGCCGGATGTGCCGGAGCTGGGTGTTGGGCACGTCCTTGACGAAGATCCACTTCACGTCGAACTTGCCCTTCCACTTGTCCTGGGACCAGACCCCGGCGCTGGTGCCGTAGTCCACGGCTGACTTCATCTCAGCCACCCCGCAGAAGTGGCCGCTGCCGTTGACGCTGAAGAGCAGGTAGACGGGCCCCTTGCTGCCCAGGGCGCGGAAGGCGCTGTCCAGGCGCCGGTTGCCGTGCTCCGTGCTGCACCAGAGGGAGTACTTGATGGAGCGGTGCACGTCGTCCTCCGAGTAGCTCTTGATGATGAACACGCGCCCGCTCTTCAGGTTCCAGTCAAACTCCCTGGGGTTGTAGCTGTGGGCGGCTTTCAGTTTTTCGAGGACGGGGTGGGACTCCGGGCTCAGGGCGGCGCTGGGCTGGGCGCTCCCGGGAGAGTTACTGTCGCCGCCGGTCCCCCCGCTCTGCCCGAACGCCGTGCTTCTGTTGCGAGGGGCGACCCAGCGGGTCTGGGGCGGCTGCTGGGGGCCCGGATGCTGTGCTGGGGCCGGAGGGGGAAGCTGGGCGGGAAGGGGCTGCACGGCCGGCTGGGGCTGGGGGGCCGCCTGGGGGGCCGGCTGGGGCTGCGGAGCCGGGGCCTTGGGCACGGGCCCCTTGTTGTCCCAGGTGCCAATGTCCATGTTATGCCTTATGGGCGGAGGAGGCAGCGCGCCCCCGACGGCGGGCCCGCTCTTCGCCTTCATCTTCGGCTGCAGTTTGGCGGGCTTGCTGGCGATGGCCGCCCACGAGGTCGGCTTCGACACCGGCATGGTCACGTTCGTCCCGCCGTTGCCGGAAAGGATGCCCGTCATCGCCACGCTGCTGACGACTGACCCCACCGTCTTGACTGCAGAGGTGGTGACATCCCCGATCTTCAGGCCCACCATGCCCTGCTCCAGGCTGTTCATTCCAGGGGCCTTGTTGAGGGTGTCGCTGTGAAAGCCCGTCTGTCCGTCCACGATCGTGCCGCCCAGGGAGCTCGGCGGGTAGGTGTAGCTGTTCCCGTAAGCTGAACTCTGAGCCTGCTGCCCCTGAGACCCACTCGTCCCCCAGGCCGAGAAGGCGGGGTTTTCGGGAAAAAAATTAAACCTGTGCTGATAGATGTTGCTCCCCAGGCCCCCAGGCTGCCCAAAAACAGCGTCGTGCATAAAATGATGGTCTCCGTTACTGAGCTGTCCGTAGGTGGTGAGGTATGGGATTGGAGGATCCCCTCCGGTAGACCATGGCGCCTCATTGAGGGAATAGGGAAATCCGATGGATGGTGGGTAATAGCTGGACAGGTAGGGGTCGGCCATTGAGGGGTAACTGTTACTCTGCGGAAACAAGCACGTGATGAGTTAGTCGTGCCCCGACACGGAGGAGGCGCTGCCACGTCAAGCGCGCCTACTTCAGCGCGGGCTGGTGGGGAACGGGCCTGTGCAGCACCGGCTCCCCTCCCAGGGGGCCCAGCCAGGACAGAGAGGGCGACGCCCAGACGACCCAGAGGCCACTCCAAACACAAAGGGTCCCTTGCAACTGATCTGGATTCAAGTTAGGCGACAGCAATCTTCTCAGCAAGCCCTCCACTGCACCTTGAAGAGTGACCCACTTCAAGAAACTCAGCCTGAGGAACAGCTCTCTGTCCCACTGGCAATAATGCTTACGCAGGACACTGACAGCAAGGGGAAGCACAGCGCAAAGTGAGAAAGCTTTAAAGAGGCAGCAGACACTTCCAACAGCAGCCACGAACTCAGGGCTACAGGCTTGCTGATGACTCACCTGGATGACCCCCAGGACTCCTGCCCCACCCCTACCCCTGAGCCCAAAGGGGTCTGGCCCCCTCAGTCCCCACCGTTTCCTGGGGCTCTCAGAGGGGAGCTGGCTACGGCAGGGAGACCCTTACTGAGAACGTGCCTCCGTGTGATGGCCGGAACCCCTGGGAGGAGTTTAAGTAGCTGCAGGGCCTCCCCTTGGAGGTGGCGGGGGGTGGGGGTGGGGGTGGGGTCTCAGGAAAGCTGCCCAGGGCCGGGTTTAGACCTGGGGTCAGCAGTTCTGGGAAGACGTCTCCTTGGAGAGAGACTCACCCAGGGGTCCTGGTCAGAACCGGGCCCGAGAGCGGAAAGGCTGTGAAGGAAAGCAAGAGCGGGGGCAAACGTGGAGTTCTCTGGTCCGATTTCTGCATAGCTCTCCCAAGTAACCAGAAAGTTCTACAAGCAGAGTGGCGGCTGGAGACCTCCTCCTCCAGCCCGCACCTGTCGTCCAGTCAGAGGACCCGCTGCCCTGGCCGGCAGAGGGTGGCTGGTGTCCCAGGTGACTGGAGGAGGCTCTGCTTCACTGGAATGAGAACAGGGAGTATCTCTGTGGAACCCTCAGAAGTCCCCGTGGAGGACAGGCCAGTTCCTCAGCACATCCCGGCCCAGCACGTGATGGTGCTGACCCAGGTACCCTCTGCCGGTCTCCACTGCCACCTCCTCCCTCCCTGTCCCATCCTAGGATTCTTGGGGCTTCAGGAATCACGTCTCCTTCCTGCTGGCTGCTCCACTTGACGGCAGACTATTCCAGAATCGCTTTTTAAATGTAGTAATAACTGTTTGCCTGTTAACACAAATCCTTGAGATTCTCAGGAGGTAGAAAAAGCCAGACAAGTGGCCGTCATCAGTGCTCTGAATGCAGGGGAGCCGCCTGAGCCACTGCCCTTGAAAGGATCTCAGTGACTCTGGCCCCCGCATTGTAGCCCCCCCCAGCCCCGCCTCCCTGCTTGCCTCCACCCACCCTGTGCCCGCGGGAGGGGCTGCTCTGAGGAGAGTAAGTCCCTGGGAGGCCAGGGTGGCGGACTTGCCCAGCGAGGTGGGGCAGCCCCAGGGGTGGAAGCCTCCAGCCTCTGACCTCGGCACCCACCGGCGCCTCAACAGCACAATGGGGACAAGCCTTCTGAAGGGAGGCCAGCACTCCCCTCCCGCATCAGCTGGGCACCCACCTCGGCAGTGCCGGGTCCACATCAACGCGTCCTCCCTCGCACACAAGGACCGCACTCGGCAGAAGAGAGGACCCAAGGGCTGCGTGGCCTCCGAACCACACAGCCACGAATCCAACCAGAGCCACGGGAGCACGGCCATGGCACACCGAGCCCACGGGGCCAGCACCTCACTTCTGACCCGCACTTCAGCCTTAAGCACAACAGGACTTCACTTAGAACACGAGACCACACGTACTATGTTAACCATGACACGTCCCTCAAGTCCACCCCAATCTCAATATTGATGGAGAAGCCCAACACCCTGGTCACACAGACCCCATCGTGCAGATGGGCAGTCCTCAGCCACCCCCAGCCAGGACTGTCCAGGGAAAGAGAAAGCGAGCCAGCCGCCACCCCTGAATCCTTCACCCAGCCACACGCAGGACCCAAGGCGGAGGCAGCCCTGGGAGGACTCCGACCTCTCCTCCCGCGACCTGTCAGTGCAGGCAGGTCACTGTGAGGAGAGCACCAGTGAGGCTGCAGCTCTTTACTGGAAAACCGTGAAGTAACCTGGGCTGCAGCCCTCCCTTGGACACTTAAATTCATACAAAAGGAACGAAGACGCCTCACTTCAAGCTCACAGGGGAAGAAGCTGTGGTTTACTAAGAAGATGCCACGTGCCACCCGCACCGCCATCCCCCGGGCTCCGAGCTGGCCCTGGCCGAGCCCTCCCGACGTCGTCTGTCCCCACCAGGCTGCGCGGTGCACGGCAGGCTGCGTGCAGTGACCTCCGGTGCTGGGAACTGAATCCATTTTCATCCCCATCTTACTGCCAACCCGTCTCCTACCACATCTGCCGGGTCTCCTTCCAAACTCCAAGAGTGAAGCACCGGAGTAACAGGCAAAGCTGCCAGGAACAGCAGGAGAACCCGTGGGGCCTTCCCTGCTGCGGTCCGCATCCCCCCCCCGCCACCGCCCCGCCACCGGGACTCCGGGCCCGCTGTCCGCAGTGCTCGGGCTGACTGTCCCAGCCCCGAGTCACAGCGAAACTGAACCGTGCCACTCCGAGAGCTGGGACACAAGGCCGCCAGTGGTGCCAGTGGTGCCGCAGGGTTTGGGCGCTGCTCGAGCTCACACCCAGCCCCTCAGAAGCCCGCCCAGCCGCGGCCTCAGGCTCTTCAGACGCCACGCTCCCCAGCTGGGCTCCTGCGACAGCAAACATGCCATCTCCTTAGTTAGCTGTGCAGCCCAGGTCAAGAGGCCCAAGTTCACCCGCCAGGGACGTGGGTGCAGAAACCAAAGGGATGACGACAAATCACGCACTTTCTCTCAGTGCGTTAATACTTCTGCGCAGAGGTATCGCAGGGCTAGTCAAAGGAGCAGCATAGAACAAACTCTTTTAAGGACGACGCAGATAAAACCATGCCCCCCGAAGACCACTTTCATGTGTGACACGTCTAACTGTAGTCTTTGTATAACTTAGGGACTCAAGAAAGGGAGGCTGACAGGTCTCCAAGGCAGAATTAGTCTAGTGACAGTAGAAAAGACACCCCCAAATGTTGGACTTTTAGGGTGCCTCCTTGTGACCAAGTCAAAAGCAATAAACAAAATGGGCACTCCAAACAAAATAAACTCAAATAGTCGTGACTGTTACCCGTAGATGACTTTCTTTGAAAAACCAAACGGGAAAACACGATAAACCCATAAACCTATTCTACAATTAAGTTTTTTATACTTAAAACAAAACTTAACCAGCCTTATAAAAAATCCTCGTGCCCAATGACCAGAACCACCTACTTGAAAGTTGGAACGTTTGATTCCTATATCCATTTTTCTGAGAAGAAGTTCTGAAATTACTCAAATGCTTTAAGTTTCACAAACAATAAAGTGACTCAGCCATTACAGTGACCACGAAGGGAGACTGGAGGGAGAGAGAGAAAGGCCAAGGCTTCAGAAGCCCAAGGCACGCGGGGCACCTCGTGTGTTGAGAAGCGTTTACGTGGGGGATGCAGGGGCTGGAATGAACTATGCAAGAGGGGAGGTACCAAGGGCAATTGTGAAAGCAGTGACAAAGTGACCCAGGGCTGAGGGCAGGCCCCCCCACGCCCACGGCTCCTGGGGAAAATCCTGGGGTGCGGCTGGCCGCTCGCTTTTCCTGGGCTTCAGGCTGCAGGTCAGGTCAGAGGAGACCACGGCTTCCGACACCCACACAATTTCTGCGCTTGTCTCCCGCCTTGAGGTGCGCGGCTCTGAGCAGCTTCACAGCGGTGAGCAGCGTGTCCCGATGCCACTCGGCGGCACCATCGCCGCGTCTGAGGACGCCCCCGGCTCCCAGACGCAGCCACAGGCAACCAGTGCCCGTGACCGAGTGCTCCCGCTGAGCCCCGCCCAGGCCCCCGGAGCCACCGTGGAGCAGCAGGAAGCCGCGGGCTGAGCTCCCCCAGGCTCTCTGCATGCGGCAGGCGCCGCGAGAAGGCGTCGATGCGTCCAGCTTTGTGCCGCTGGGTGAAAAGCCCACCCAAAACCTGACAGAAACCCTGGGTGACAGCTGAGCACCATTTTCAAGGAAGGAGCCTTCAGGGTGGCCAGACAGGAGCTTCTTGCCAAGAGAGCAGAGAGGCATACGTGTCAGCTCGAGCACGCAGGACGGACGGCATGTGAGAGACAGTGGACACAAGGTCTCGAAGAGATGCCACACTGACCCTCAAGTGGCGGAACATGCCCCAGCACTCCAGGCAGCTCTGCCCACCTCTCATCAGAGGACTCGACCAACAGCACGGCTTAAACCAACTACAAATGATCAGCCCTAGGACCTGAAACGAGTAAATTTATACAACATTCCTAAAAGGTGAATGCTTCTCATTACACTTAGAACACAGCTGAATTATTAAAGAGGAAAAACGAAAAAGGTGACTTTTCTCCTTTCTGTCTACGTCAGACGTGACCGGGCACGCTGACAAGGCTGCCGACAACTGAGCGCCTGAGTGCAGACGCAGAATCCCCGGCAACCCCTCCGTCCACACGCTCGGCCCGGCAGTCGGCCAGCAGCACCTACACCAAACTCAGAGGCGCTGTCTCCAAAACTCTGAGCAGGAACTTTCGGGGTCCTGGCAGTCTTTCCTTACCTTTCAGAGAAAAAAACAGACAACCAGAAAGCAGGCAGGCCCTTAGGAGGGCAAAGGCAGGGCAATCCAGCAGCATCAGAGCCCCACCCAGAGCCCCTGGGCCCCCCCCCTCCCCCGCCCCGTGCTTTTTCTCCCCCCATCATGTCCAAACAGCTGACTGAAGTGTACTTCAAGTCACAGAAGGGGATCCAGAGCTGCTACGTAAGCATGCTCCGGGGCGCCGCAAGGAAGGAAAACACGCCAGGAGCAAGGTCCCCAGGCCTTTCGGAGGGAAGCAGCACCCAGCCCGAGCAAAGCAGTCCTGTTAGAGTGCGGCACCAGTCAACTAACTGAAAGGCACGCTTTTAAATGCTTTCCAAGTCATCCGAAGCGTTAAGGCTTCACAGATCAGAATACCACAGTGTCTCCAACTGGCTACTACCAACCGCAGCTGGGTTAAGAAAAGGTAAGAAAGCAGCCCAGGGCTGACGGATATGCCCCCGATCTCCACGGCGGCGGCGACGGCTCCACAGGTGCGCATGCACGCCAGGGAAAGGCCCCATATAAAACCGTCCTCTTTAAACACGGGCAGTTCACCTCACGTCAACAACACCTCAGTAGAGGCTAAGCGCACAGACAGGAAGTGTGCGCTCACTGCTTCCTGCCACACCAATCTCCGCTCCGGCTTCCTCACTAGCAGTCTGGGCTGGACATCACGGCAGAGTCCACATCTAGAGGCAGTGACAATCTCAAGGGACTCTTGACTGCCTCACAGCCCATGTGAAGAAATGAGTGGCAAACACAGGGCCAAAGGACCCCGCCGCACACTTGGGTGAGAGGCACCGACCCTCAGTCCACAGCCTGGCTCTGCCACCAGGCACAGCAGAGCCTCTCTGGCCTTCAGGGTCCTCATCCGTACGACGAAAAGGCCAGGAAAACTAGGATCTAAGAGCCCTCCCGTGTTGCACGCTTCCTACACTCCGCAACAATTGGGCAGGGGCTTCCCTGGTGGCGCAGTTGTTGAGAATCTGCCTGCCAATGCAGGGGACACGGGTTCAAGCCGTGGTCTGGGAGGATCCCACATGCCGCGGAGCAACTAGGCCCGTGAGCCGCAAGTACTGAGCCCGCGCATCTGGAGCTTGTGCTCCACAACAAGAGAGGCCGCGACAGTGAGAGGCCCGCGCACCGCGATGAAGAGTGGCCCCCACTTGCTGCAACTAGAGAAAGCCCTCCACAGAAACGAAGACCCAACACAGCCAAAAATAAAATAAACAAATGAATGAATAAATAAAAACACAATTGGGCATTTCTGGAAGGTCTGTTCTCAATTAAGAGTTTTCTCAATAAGTTCACTCTTAAGTGATGTGCTGATTAATCATCTTGCTGACAAGTACACATTTTAACACACAGGATGAAGAGGCTATTTTAAGGCTGTCCACTGATAGCACCAACCCACCACGGTCCTTCCACACGGCTTCTCCAGCGTGAGCCAGCTGGGACTACTCCACTGACATCAGAAAGTCACCTACTCCATTTTTAAAGACATACTCCTGAGTAACAAAAGCTCCTACCTTACGAAAAAGTATTTCAAGTGAAGCAACCCCCTCCCTTTAATTTTTGGTTAAAATCAATACATAACACTGCTAAAACAAATCATGTAAGAGAAATAAGTAAGTCCACTTAACTTCCTGCCATCACCTCTGGCTGAAAGCCCATCACCGAGCAGTCCCTTGTCCTGCCCAGAGGAGGGGTGGGCCCTCAGGGGGCCCCTCTGAACAGGGTCTCTCAGGCTCCTCAGCTGCTGCCTTGCCAAGTGCAGCAGGAGGAGAAGAATGGAGAAAAGTTCTAAGACGTTCTACAGAAGGGCAGACTAGCTTCATTCCGCAGGGAAGAGGCAGGGCCTGATTTTGCTCTAAAGCAAACATACACTGCGCATTTTAAAAGCGGCAGATCTTTTGCTTAAACCTCAACTCCAACTAGCCCAGTGGTTTTATCCAGGACAATTTAGCCCCCCAGCAGACGTTTGCTGGGTATTTTTGGTTGTTATGCGGAGGGTGGTACGCATATACTAATGACACCTCACGGATGAAAGCCAGGGAGGCTGCTCAACATCCTACAGTGCCCCCCAAACAGAGAGTGTTTCTGTCCACAATCCCCTTAGTGCCAAAGCTGAGAAAGCCTGCAACACCTGAGAGAACAGGGGGCTACAACTCACTCAGGTACCGCCTGGAGCTCCTTGGGCACCATCTAGTCTCACCCTCCCCACAACTCTATCAGGAGCCACCTCTCCCAACTGTCCTGAGAAAAGGAAGCAAGCACAGAGAGGGCAAGCCATCGAAGAAGTACCAGTCAGCAGTGGTGTGAAGACCCTAAGGCCGGAGCCTCACTCCAGAGTCCCGCTCTAGCTGCTCCCAGACCAAAACTCCAACCACCCAGAGCTAAAAAAAGTCACCGGAAAACTTCAGAGAACTATGCGCACCGCACTCTGTCTAACGCAGGGCAGCACTCACCCACCAGCGCCGAGGCCGCGAGCATCCCGCGTGCCTGCCAGGCGCGTGGGGCGCCATTTCCTCCAGAGAGAAAACCAGCTTCCCCGCACTCAGGCCCCACCTTCAACGTGAAGCTGCTCTTCAACACAAGCCTTTGTCAGCCTCCTCCCTTATTTCTAGTACTTTATAGTCTGCTTCTCTGTTGTTTAGGATGATAAAGTCAGAAATACGCTCATAAAGGTTTACTACAAACCTCAGTCAAAATAAATATAAAAATGTTAAAGAAAAAAAGGATAAACTCACCTGGTTTGACTGTCCTGAAAGGTAGGGCTCAAAGTCATTGTCATGAACTGTATCCTTCTGATGCAAAGAACCATTTTGTACTAGAATGAGAAGTTGCAAAGTATTACCTTTGAATTTTTTAAAAATTATTTTTAATCACAGAAATTAAAAATAGTCAAGTTTATACCCATCAACTCCTACTAGAAATCACTTTTACTTAAAAAAGGGCACAGACATTACAGAACTGATACTTACACAACTAATTAGAAAGCTGATGCAAAACTTTCAATAATTTAGGTTACGTTTCTGATAAAAATTAATCGTACTTTGATAGATGTTGACAAAATAGAGGTGCAGACAAAATAATGCAAGGAACTCGTAACCAGGTTTTAGTAAAGATGATGTGGTCTGAGATCTATGTCTGCCAGACAGAGGACGGTGCTTCCCAAAGCCTGGCTACGTGGGCAGCAAAGCTGGGAAGCCTGCAACTGAACGACGCTTCCTAACTGTTATCTGGCTGTGCTCTTATTTTCCACTGTCACCACGCTCAGCCAGGAAAGGAAGGGAAAGGTAAATAAGTGCTGGGCCTTCTCCAATCTCAAAACATGATAACCGTATTTGGTTACACCCGAGTAACACACACACTAGTTCAAAACAGTCTTTGGAGTAAACATGAAGCGTCACCCGTTCTCCCAAGACGGAGTTTTGGGGGAGGACCCCAAGCCAGAGTATCCCAAGAGGCTCAAAATACACGGGCTTTACGACTGGGGTAAGGCGCCAGCGTACAGGGCCAAGGGCCAGCGGCCGCCCCAGGGCCAGTCCCACACCTGGGGCCGCAGACAGGCAGGTCGCTCGGCCCCGGGCCTCCTTCCCTTCCCCCACCCCAATCAACCAGCCTGCCGTGGGAGGGAGAGATGGAGTTACTCTCACCACCGATTTGCTTGTTTCTCCTTGAAAACTCCTTGTTTCCGACCTGTTACGTCTCCCCCAATATCACAGCCTAAAGTTTCATTTCCCCGAAGAGGAGGGAGAAAAACTCCCGCGGTTCTGGCTGCCGCTTCCAAGACCTCTCCTCCCCCCACACGCGCGCCCGGCTCTCGGCGAGCGCCGCCCCCTCCGCTCCCGGCCCGCACCGCCATCCGGACTTCGCTCACCTTTATTATCTTGTCCTTTTGTTCTCTGCTTCGCCGCAGGCCCAGACGCGCGGGCGGACAGCACCAGGGAAGAGGAGAACAAAGTTACCCATGAGAACCCCTCCCGGCGGGCGGCGCGCTCCGGCCCCAACGGGCCCGCGGTCCCGGGCGACGTCGGCCCGGCCCCGCGACGCCGACCCCCGCGACCCCGACCCGGGCCCCGCGACCCCGGCCCCCGCGACCCCGAGTTCCCGCTCCGCGAGCGGCCCCCGCGACCCCGGCACCCGGCCCCGCGACCCCGGCCCCACCGCTACCTGGGGGTCCACGCTGGTGGCCGACATGCTTCATGAACAGCCGGCGCGGTGCGGGGCCGGGGCGCCCGCCGGCTCGGGCCTCCCCGCGAGGCGGCCGGGCCTGTCACCCGCGCTCTCGCAGCCCCGGGCCCGCCGCCTCCTCCCCGGGCGCCGGCCGGGCGGCGGCGGCGGTGGCTGGGCGCGCGGGCCGCTCGCGGGCGGGCGCGGGACGGGACGCACTGACGAGGCGCAGACTCCAATGGCGGCAGCGGCGGCGGCAGCAGCTGCAGCGGCGGCGACAGCAGCGGCGACTACGGTGGCGGCGGCGGCGGCAGCGGGGACGAGGCTGCGCGACGTCAGCGAACGCGGGGCAGGCCGGGAGGTCGACGAGCCGCCACGCGCCGCGCCTGCGCGTCGCCGCCCGGCGGGACGGATCTCACGCCCGGGTCCCAGTCTCGCGCGGCAGGGCGGGGCGAGCCTGGGCCGTCACATGGGCGTGTCCAGTGGCGCCGCGGGGACCGCCCCGCAGGTGTGCATCTGTCGGACCTCGCGCCCGCAGCCGCAGCGGGGGCGGTGATGCTGCGGCCTCGTGGCGCGTGCAGGCGCAGACTGGCGCAGGTTGTGAGCCTGGTGGCACCCCCGCGCTGGTTCTTCAGATGTGAAGAAGCTTCAGCCAGCGAGTGCGGCCACCCACCGAAAGCCACTTATAGCCAGGCTGCAGTCCACTCTACCCCGAAGCTCGCCCCCAAACGCCCCTCCAACAGCCCTCGGAGGGGCGCCCAGGCCCTGAGCTTTGCGGTCCTCGGGGCAGCTCCTCCTGCGCTTCTGCAGCCTCCGTCCCCGCGGAGCCTTGGACTCGAGGTTCCCCGAGGGTGCTGCTGTGTGAGCACTCTCTTGGGTCTCCAAGGGGCTCCCCAGTTTATAATCATAGTTGCATGTTAGATTCTTGACCACAGGGAGGAAAAGAGTTCAGCCCTGCACATTGCCCTAGTCCAGGACCTGCTAGGGGCCTTTTGGTCTCTCCTCAGAGATGGACAGCCCCTTCCTGGCTCCACCTTCCTGCAGGGAGACCACTTCTCTCTCCCCACTCACTCCCAGCCCACCCCACACCAGGCCCCCAGCCTGGCTGCCCCTTCGGCCACTCCCCAACATGGCTTCCGGGTGGGTCCCTTTTCTTCTTTTCTGGCTCTGGCAGGTGTAACATCTTCACAAGGCCCAGATCTGCTGAATGTTGAAGGCCTGGAATGCTGGCTCTCTGCCTCTGTCAACACATGGCCTTCTCCCTGTGTTCTGCCTCTGAGTCTTCCTCCACTTATAAAGACACCATCATTGGATTTAGGGCCGCCCTAATCCAGTATGACCTCATCTTAACTTCATTCTATCTACAGAGATCCTATTTTCAAATAAGGTCACATTCACAGGTATCCTTTGGACAGGAATCTGGGGGGACACTATTCAACCAGTACAGGGATCACAAATAATGGCAACTGAAAAATTTGGAGGCGAGTTACAGGGGCTGAGCGGTGGAAGGAGTGGCCCCGGAAACCAGAGGCCTGCGGAGGTATGGCCACACTGGCCTGCTGGCCAGGGAAGGGGCAGGCAGGATCTGATAGCCACCACCTGGGCCCACCCCGGGCTGCCATCCTGCCAGCTGGGAAATATGGCAGTGGTCCTCACTGATCTCAGGGAGAGGGGCGTGTGAGGGCCGCTCAGAGCAGGAAGCATAGGCCCCCGGAGGCCCAATGTGGGGGCTCTGTGGGCCCAGCACAAGGGGCTGAGGCTCCCAGACCAGCCCTGGGGAAGCCTTTCCTCTGCCAGGCCTGAGGACACAGGAAGGGTGGAGTCACGGAGTCTGGAGCTGAGCTTCCTGTTACTGCAGAGGGTCACTGCCATGGTCCGGCCGTGAAGGGAGTGGGAGAAACTGCCCCGGCTCCTGGCACAGGGAGGGGGTGTGGGGCACTCAAGTGACGCTGGTCAGCTCAGGCTTTGGAACAGCACGGGGACTTCTGAGGCAGGGGCTGCCCGGCCCCGGGTCTGTGCTGGGACCAACAGGTTCTCCCCGCTGCCCAGAGCACTCCGCTCCTGCCCTCCCCCACCTGACCCCGGTCACCCTTCAGCTTTGGGGAGGAGCCAAGTCCATGCAGGCACGTAGCTCAGGGGTCGCCTGCCAGGTGTGTCCAGTGGCAGAGGGAGCCCACCCCATCCGGGGCCTTCCACCCTCAGGCACCCCCTCCCTGCCGTACGCAGCTGGGGTGGGATCGTCTAAACATTTCCAGCATTGATTTAAAGAGGTTTGATTTTCTATTTGTTTCACAGGCACGTAAGCACGTGGTGAAAAACCTCATCTAGGACTTCCCCAGCAGTCCAGTGGTTGGGACTCAGCACTTTCACTGCCATGGCCCAGGGTTCTATCCCTGGTCGGGGAACTAAGATCCCAGGAGCCACGCGGCGCGGCCAAAAAACAAACAAACCAACAAACCAAGAGCACCTCATCTACGTACTGAAAGGTACAAGGTGGGAGGCAGAAGGTCCTTCCCAGGCTGCGCCAGCCTCGCTGGCCCTGATGCACGCGCACATCTGTGCAGGGACACCTAGAGGGAGGTTCCCGCAGACAGATCACTGGGTCAGAGGGCACGCACATTGGCCACCTGCATGATGTTAGGTCTGGCAGGTCACCCCCAAGAGAGGCCTCTGGATTCACCGGCAAGGAGACCTTCTGCCGAGCTGGGGGTGGGGCTTAAAGGGTGCTGGCCCTGAGTTCAGGTGACCACCTGGCTGGAGCAAACTGCCCCCTGGGGGTTGGACAGGGCTCACCCAACAGCTGGCCTCCAGGGGCCTGCACACAAAGACACCTGGCCACCCGAGGGGTGACAGAGGTGCTCGTGCTGGCGCCAGCCACTCCCCGGTCCCTTTCTCACCTAAAGTCTCGGGGCTCATCCCTAATCAATGGCCTCCTTCCAGAAGCCACCCTCTCTGCACTTTCTCTGGAGCTGCTTCACACGCCACAAACCTGCTCACGTTCTCGGGCTCTTCCTGCGCCCCCGGCTCAGGAGTAACCTCGACGTGCCTCCGATAACTTACAGCACTTTACAGGTCTGAAACTGCCTCTCTTAAGTGTCTCATTGGGTCCCTAATTCCGTCAGTGTTAACCGAGCACGACCACGTGCCCTGCATGTGTGGGCTTCTGGGGGTACAGGCGGTCCCTGCCCCACAGAGCCCCTGAGGTGGGGGGATGCTTCACAGCCTGCAAAGTGCTGATTGCTTGATCGTTCATTGAGGGGAAGGCTCAAGGGCAGAGGATGCGCCTCATGCTGCCCCACGACCCAGAGGGGAGAGAGATGGGGGTAAACAGGGCACCTTGGATCAGAGCTCAGATGGAGCCAGGAGGGATGCCAGCCTGACCTGGGGAAGGCCTCTGGGGCCCATCCCAGAACTGAGGCTTAGGACAGGCAGACCCTCGCCAGCTAGGCCTGGGAGCCAGGGCGCAGAGCTGACTGCCCACCCACTGGAAGAGGAGCTCCCGCAGCCCGGGCCATGCCTGTGTCCACTGCTGGGTGCTGGGAAGACAGCTCGGTGTAGGGGAGGTGAACCATCTAACAGGTAGAGAGCAAACTGGTGAGATAGAAGCAGCTCTGGGTTCCTGGAGCTGCTAAGCCTCCCAGAAGGTAAAGCTTGCCCAGGCTGCACAGCTAGTCTGGGGCCGGCTGGAGGCACCCCTGGGCCCTGCCGCTTCCCTGGGGCCCCTGCAGCCCCCCCCGGCCCGTGCCGGTCATGCCCGTCAGCTCCCACCCTGCTTTTCCGGGAGCTGCACTTGTGGTGTCTGAGTTCCACTTGGTCAAGGGCACCTTCGGCCTCAGCAGCAAACCACCATCTGTCCCCAGAGACAGTGCCAGGTGGTTTGGGGCCCGGATGTCTCACAGCTGTGGGAGCGGGACGCACCCTGCTGGGTGGTTGATACAACAGCAGGGATTGAGTTGCTCTGCAGCTTCGTCCAACTCCGGGGGCATCGACCTTGGCAGTGAGAGGATGCAGGTGAGCTCCCGGCCCAGCGGGGCCGCCGCAGTGCAGGGTGAAAACCTGGGGCCTTGTTCCAGAAGCAGGAAGAGGCCTTGCCTCCCTTTCCTCCGCATCTTTCTCTGACCTGTGGTGGCGGTTATTATTTATTATTTGCTGTTTAATGTCAGGGGGCTCCCACAGAGGAACACAGACTGTCGTAGACCCCTGGGGCCCATCCCTGTCAATCAGTGTTCCTCTGTGTTCACCCCTAGACCCCTGCTGGGGCAAGGGTCAGTGATGGTCACTGGCTGGGGGACAGGGGAGTGGGCGGCCAAGAATCGGTCCTAGGGGAAGGGATATTGGGAGGCCCCAAGTCCCTGCCACGTGCCCCTTTGTCCCATTGGACGGCACTTTACAAAACGTACATTCAAAGACGAAGTATTAAGAATGTCGAGATGGTGACCACAGAGCTTTAACCGCCAAGCACCGGCTCACCTCAGTGCGGATCGAATGCCGTGAGGGCCCAGGACACCACAAGGACTCTCTGCTAGAGGTCCACAAAGATCGGGGACCACAGCAGCCAGTGTGGCCACAAAACGGGGGGGCGGCACTAGGAGAAGGAGCAGAGGGGCCAGTGTGACAAGACCGTGCAAGATGTATCAAGGGCTGCACATGGCCTGGAAAGGGAGGGGCCTCGATGGCTGGGCCGGGTGCCTGGGGAGGGTAGGTGGGTGGGGCGGGAATGAGGGTGAGCAGGGCCAGCCCTGGAGAGGGGACCGGCACCGGGAGGGGTCCTGGGGGCAGGTAAGGAGAATGGCGCCGGACAGCACAGCCCTCCTGTGGGAGGAGGGGAGCCCAGGGCCAGCAGCGACTGTCCTGGGACAGGAAAGGCTCTCCGCACGGCTCGCCCGCTGTCTCTTTGCATGCCAGCATCATCCCCCTCTGTCCGGTGACACGTCCTGCTAAACTCTGGCTGGGGTGGGCGCCTCACCTGGCCCACTCAGAGCCTGTGAGCCGCAGCCCAGGACAGCAGCTGGGTCCCCAGGGGTGCGATGCTTCCCGGGCCGCTGAGCTGTGAGTGCAGGAGCTGTCGGTGGCCACTCAGTGGACATTGTGGACCTTGCGGGTCTGAGACCAGAAGGCCACTGCTCAGCCTTCCCGCCTTTCCCTTCCCCGGGCCGTAATTCCCGTCTGCCCCCGCGCCTCCCAGCTCAGCGTCGAGGGGCACCTGGGCTTGGGGAAGGGGCAGGAAGGAGTCAGGCTAGCTGTGCTGAATCCTCTTCAGGGACCAGCCAATCATCCTGCCGGGCCTGGGGCCATGCATGCCCAGGAAATCATCTGATCTAACAAGGCCAGGTGATGCAGACTGGGGTGCAAAGGCAGCCCCGAAGCTGTGGTCCAGGCTGTGGTCCAGGCAGCCCCGAAGCTGTGGTCCAGACAACTGCACGCAGGCGGGTCCAGCCTCAGCCAGCGGGGAGACGCCCAGGAGGGGGCCGGCCGCTCTGGTGCTCGCTTTCCCCGCGCGCCCCCTTCTGGCCTCTTGTGGCTCTGCCCTCGGCTCCGGTCACAAGCCCGGAGCCAGAGCCTGGCCCAGCTGCTGGGGGTCCGCAGGCTCCAAGGCCCCCAGCAGGGGTGCCCACAGCAAGGACCCTCAGGAGCACACCCAACACCGGCACCTTGCCCACCCCCTCTGGCTGCTTCCTGCAGTGACCCCCAAATAAAGCTCTTCCACTCCAGTCTTGGTTTCAGGGTCGGCTCTGGGGGCCCCACTCCAGCCTCAGGGGTGGAGGTGGCGTAGTATAGAACATCCTTCTCTAAGGGTGAATTCAAAAAGCCATCCTTTCCCTCTCCCTCCGCCCCTCTCGCTCTCCTTTCCACAGATCTTTATGATACTCTGGCCCAGGCATCGTTCTAGGCTCTAAGGACCCCACCCCCAGAACCGCAGCAGACATGGCTCCCCCCAACCCACGTGACCGCCTTGGTCTGTCTGTGCTGACCCAGCCCAAAGGCAGTGCCGGTCGCACCCAGCTTGTACTTGTCTGACTTCCGCTGGTGGCTGGAAGGACGGGTCCACGTCATTGTCAGCAAGTGGGGTCCCAGGTGGAGCTCGGGCCGCCAGGCAGGGTCTGTCTGCAGAGGCTCTGGGGGGATGTCTCTGTGGACAGGGCAGGGAGCCAGCGCTGAGGGTAGGGTTGGGGGGTGGATCCCAGCCCCAGGTGCTCTGCCCCGCCCTCCCCAGGCCCTCAGCCCGCGCCTGCTCTGCTGTGCTCACCTGGCGCCCTGTGGTCACCTGGAGTCCTTGCTCTGCGGACACAGGTCAGGGTGTCCCTGTGCCAGCCAGGTTCCTGGCTGCCCCACGCCCCTGGGTGGGGCGCTCATGGAGCTCTTTTCTCAGCCAGAAGAGAGGTGGGGGTGTGGGATGGAGGGGGGGCCCTACTCCCCCGTCTCAGAGGAGTCTGTGGTGCCCCCAGGCCTGGGCAGCAGGTCCAGCGTCTGAGCACTGAGCCTCCTGGAAACTCAAGAGCCGGCAGGGAGACCTGAGGCCTGGACAGGACCAGAGCTTGGCGAGCACCCCTCCCCCGCTGTGTGCGGACTCAGGTCTGGGCCTCAGAAGCCTCATTCCAGGGGAACAAGTCCAGTGGGTCTAGCCACCTGCCCAGGTGGCCCTGGCCCCGCCATCCTGAAGGAAAGCCAGAGCTCCTTCGAACGGCTGCACACACAGCTTCCGTGTAAGAATTTTCTCCGGGGGGTGTGGCTCTGGGGGAGGCAGGACCTGTGATCATGCTGGTCCAGCCCCCCACCGCTCTTGTCCTGCCTTCACAGGCCAGGCCCCATCATGGTGTGGTAGGGGAGGGAGCCCTCAATTTGAGGATATTCCTGTCCAACCCCAGCTGGTTCTGAATCTTTTCGGGAGAGTGGGGATCTGGTCCGAATCCAGGAGCAAATTGTATGGGGTTCTGGGTCGTCTTTGGGCTCCTGTCTTTAAACGGATTGGGGTGACCTGGAGGCCTCTACCTGCCGTCTCCCATCTGGCATCGTCTTACCTGGGGAGATTTCATTGTAAAGACTCACAGCGAAGGTGGTCAAGGTGAGCCATCGGAGGCATCAACAGATATTCGTTCACGATTAAAAACTGACATACAAACAACAACAGCAACAAAAACCTGGTATGTGCCCATTAAAAAAAAAAAAACTGGCGCATAACATTAAGTGAGGAAAATGGGCAAATAGCAAACACACAGAGCACGTTTGGAAGGAAACAGTAAAATAGTAAGAGCAGTGCTTCTCAGTGGAGGGAAGGCTGATGGCTTTTTTCAGTTGCTTCTTTTGAAATAATTATAGATTTGCAGAGAGTTGCAAAGAAATCTGTGAGGCTCCAGTGAGCTCCATGCCCAAGCAGCTGTCGGGCAAGGTCGGTTCTGGAAAACTGGCCCTGGTGCTGCCAGAGCTGGTTCAGATGGTGACTTTTACTTTCTTTATGTTTTCAGTATTCTTGAAGTTTCTGGAATAAGCATATGATAGTTATTTTTAGCTCCTGATTTCTTTTTATTTAACTGTATAAGTAAGACACAAATAATTCCTTGTGTCAAGAATTTCAGCCATGGCTACAGACAAGCACAGAGGCCGAGGCTGGTCCTCCTCCGAGATGCCCACGGCTCTGTGGGTGATCCTCCAGCCCCTCCTCTGTGCAGCCACACGCTTGGATGTGCTCGCAGAAATACCTGCTTCCAGGTGGGGGTGGGGGCGGGGCTCCGTCAGCTCAGGCACCCGCCCTCCTTCACGGGGAGACTCCACCACGGGGTGGGGTGGTGCCTGGAGGATGCGTGTTTGGAATTTCCAGAAGTGAGGGAGCCTGCTTCTCCCCTCCCCACCCCCCGAGCTTCAGGATCCGAGGGAACAGACCTCAGATGTGCCCCCAGGGGACACCGCCCCTGCTGCCAGGGCCACCTGAGCGGGTCCTCTGAGCCAGCCAGCCCCCAGGCCCAGAGGATTCAGAGCAAGCCTGGGGGCTGCGGTTTCCCTCCTGAGATCGGAGCAGCTGGAGACCCAGTACCCGGGGACCCTTGTCCTCCTCCCCGGCCACCAAAGGGTGCGGGTAGGGCGGGGCAGAGGGCCGTCCCCAGAGAAACCTACTGAAGGGGCCCCGGGACGGGCACACCTGCCGTTTGTTGGAGTGGCAGAGGTCACGGTATTTCCGCACAGGGTGGGGAACCGGAGAAGAGAGGGCAAGGGCCGGGGATCCCAAGGCGGCTCACTGGGAGGTCCCAGCTGGGGCCCATCCATCTCCACCTGCCCCCAGGACCCTCTCCTGGGAGACCCGGCCTTCTAGTTGCCCGAGCGCCCCTCGCCCAGTGGCCCCCACAGCCCAGGACAGGCAGCTCCGGCTCAGGAGCCTGGGAGGGGCACAGACGACCGGCCACACCCTTTACCAGGATTTCCTGCAGGGAACCAGGTGGCTCCAGGCCTCTGCCGGGAGAGGACTCCAGGGACTCCATGGGACCCTGGCCATGTGGGGCAGAGGGCCAGTGCAGCCAGGATGTCAAAGGGGTCTCCCTGGGGGCGAGACTGCACCCCACTCCCAGGATTGGGGCATGGGCCTGGGCTCCAGGCTCCTCGCTCTGTGCCGGGCTCGTGCAGCTCCATGGGGGGGGTGGGAGGAGGGCCGCCGGGGGGACATGGGGGCTCCAGGCCCAGGTGGGGCCCCCCTCTGCCCATCCCCCTTTGTGACCCTCACTGGGCCTGCCTGGCCCTGGGGCCGGTGAGCCCCTCCCCCCCACTCTTGGCAGGGTCCCCACTGAGCCTGTTCCCCTTGGCTCTGCTCTTGGGGAGCAGCAAGGAGGTTTGCACTCCGGGGAGGGGCTCTGGGGGCAGGCCACCCCGTCCGGTCTTCCTCTTCGTCCCTTCCCCCCCAGAGCCCTTCTGTCTTAGGGACCCCGCTCTGCCCACTGGGGTTACAGCCCTCCACCCCCTTCCCTAACTGTTGGGTTTGGGGGCGCTGGGGCCCCTGGGCTCGGGCTGATTGGCAGACCTGTGGCTGTGAACAGGCTTGAGGGCAGCCTGTCCAGGGAAGGGGGCACCCACATGGCCAGGGGCTCGGGCTGGGGCCCCCCAGACCAGGAGCCAGGGCACCCTGGGCTGGTTGGGCTGCACACCTAGCAAGGAGGGGGTGGCAGGGGGTCCGGACCTGGGGAGGGGGGCCAGCTCTAGGCACCTGATGAAGCCGCAGGACTAGCCTGACACGGCAGGTACAGGGAGCTGGAATTGTGGACGTGCCCCACACGTCCCTGGTGTCTGGGTTACAGCGCCTCAGGGGGTCTAGTTCAAGTGGGAAGATCGACCTCACCACATGTGGCTCCACCTTCTGGGCCCCTGGGACGCTGAGGCCGAGGGAGGGGACAGAATCTTCAAGGCCGGAGGTCAGGAGCTGCTCCAGGGCCTGCTGAGGGCCTCCTGCTCCCGCCCAGCTGGACACCGGGATGACTCAAGCCCCTTTCAGCTCCAGGGTTCAGAGCGCGAGAACATCCAGGGAAACCAGTCCAGGGCATAGGCCCAGCCCTTCACTACGCACCCCTGCATCCTCGGCTGACCCGTGTCATCCCTGCAGAGGGAGCTGCCCTCCCCCCGCCGGGCAGCACTGACTGTGTAGTTTAGACCACCTGGAACCTTCTGCTTTCAGAGGACCCCTGGCACACTGCCCAGGAGCTGACGGAGAGCATGACCCACCCCTCCCCCCCACCAAGGTCCCAGAGCCAGTACCAGCCCTCTGCTGCCTTGGGTGGGTCTCCATGCTCTGGCCCCTCGCCTCGTGCCAAGGGACCCCGCCTTCCCCTGTAGAGCAGAGTGAGAGCCGCAGCCCTCACAGTGGCCCCGGAGCCCTGTGACACTCCCGCTGCAGCGAGCATGTGACACAGGCTGCTGTGCTGGCCCCTTCCAGAAAGTGGCGGGCCCCAGCGGCCCCCACCCCCAGTCCCCTGGCTGCCCCCCAACCCGGGGCATCTGGGGGGCAGGACCATGCCTGCCCGGCCACTGTTGTCCCCAGGCAGGGCCCAGGGGTCAGGATCCCTGGGGAGGCTGGCTGGGCACATTCCAGAACCGGCTGCCCAGGGGCCCATCCCTGCCACAGAGCTTGTCACGGCTGCTGTCTTCTCTATGGGGCCCGAGGACGGGACCAAGTGCTGGTGCTGTGGCCTGGAGCCCAGCCGCTGTGCAGTGGGCGGCCACCCCACTTGGGGGCACCACCGACCCCACTCTCCGTGCGGCCACCTTCAGGGCCAGTGCCCTGACAGGGCCCTGTCCTGGGGAGGCCGGGACCACATGGACGGGCAGATCCTGGGCCAGCTGCGCCCCCTGGCAGAGGAGGAGGAGGAAGATGGGGCCGGGGACGCCCCATCCGCGAGGCCCGCCTTCCCGGGTATGGGCTCTGAGGAACTACGGCTGGCCTCCTTCTACGACTGGCCGCTGAGCGCCGTGGTGCCGCCGGAGCTGCTGGCCGCCGCTGGCTTCTTCCACACCGGTGAGTCCCAGGGGCCTGGGCTGGGGGGACGGTGATGGGACGGGGGAGCCAGGAGGAGGGGGGGCATGGGGGCATCTGCAGGGCCCCCGGGAGTCCAGGGATAGGCTTTTGGAGGGCTGGTAGTGGAATGTGCCTGTAGCAGCCCCTCATCTGTGCTCTCCGCACCCAATCTGTTGATCCTAGGGGGTGAGGCAGGGGTGAGGGCCTCAGGGGTAGAGAGATGAGGGTCCGCATCCCCCAGTGGAGTCGTGAGCCCCTAAAACCAAGCCTGGCAGCAGACAGTTCCCCTTCTTTCCGTCACTGGGAATCCATCCTGAGGAGGGGGCACCTGGGGCAGAGGTGCGGGGTGGGAGGCACCAGGGCTCTGCCCCCACATTTCCATACATACTGTGGACGCCCCCTGCATCCCTTTCCCCAACATGCACCTCGATCCTGGCAAGTACCCAGACATCGTTGCCCTTATTCCACTGTCGAGAAAATGGGGTACACGTGAATTCTGAGGAGAACGCTGGGCAAAGGGGTGGCAGAGGCCAGTGGGAGCCTCCAAGGCTCACAAGTAACCCCAGAGAGCCCCTGCCCCAGAAGGAAAGGCCACCTGGGAGCGCCCAACCCTGGCCTTGGGGGACACACCAGGCCGTGCAAGGGACCAGGCGTTGTCAGGACCAGTGTCTTGGCTCCCTCCCAGGCCAGCAGGACAAGGTGAGGTGTTTCTTCTGCTACGGGGGTCTGCAGAGCTGGGAGCAAGGCGACGACCCCTGGACTGAGCATGCCAGGTGGTTCCCCAGGTACGGGCTCCGTGGGCCAGCCTCCCTTCCCCAGTCCCGGGGGTGTCGAGTCTCAGGGACCGGGGTGGGGGGGACTCTCTGGGGACGGCGCTTCTGCTATTTCTCCCTTGATGTTCAAGAGTCTGTCTCCAAAACAGCTTCCCAGCAAGCGCCCACCACCCCGGAGCCCCAGCTGCCCCCGCAGGGGCGGTGGGGGAAGCGGGGGCAGAAGGCACGACCCCGGCCCAAGGGGTCCACAGGGCCGGACCTGGCCAGTGCGGGGGGTCCTCTGACAGCCCCAGCCCACCGCCCACGGGGCTTCTGAACCCGCTTTCCTCAGGTGTGAGTTCCTGCTCCGGACAAAAGGAAGGGACTTTGTCTGCAGGATCCAGGAGTCTTGCTGCCGCGTGCCGGGCTCCTGGGTGAGCCCTGCCTGCCCTAGGGCTCTGGGGGGTGGGTGGTGAGGGTCCCCTCGACCCCTGCTCCTCCGCCTACTCGGGGCACAGGTATTCTCTGGCTCCTTCCAGGACCGTTCAGAGGAACCAGAAGACGCAGGTCCCGCCACGCCCTCAGGTGAGCCGGGACACGCAGCCTGAGCTTGGCTCCCTGGGGGCACCTCCCTCCTGCACTGTGGCCGGGCCATTTGGTATCCCCCCTACAGGACATTAGGGAGAGTGAAGGGTGCTGCCTGGGCTTGCTTCACGGGGGGCTTCACACAGGCACTGCGTGTGTGTCCGGGGCTCCAGGGAGGCCAAAGCCATCCCCTGCTACCCCTGAGCTGGCCGCTGTGCGCACAACCAACCCCGAGGCTGGCACAGGGGCATGGGGGGGGAGAGGCTGCCGTGCACCGGGCAGCCTCTGCCGGGGCGGCAGCCAACCACGCCCGAGAGCCGAGCGGCCGCCATCCCCAGCCCAGAGGGGCCGGCGGCGCGGAGCTCTGCTCTCCATCAGTGCCGGGCGGGGGGTGGGCGGGCGCAGGGTCTGAGGGGCTCCAGGGTTCAGGTCCCGACTGTGCTCTCTGAGCATCAGTGCCCTGAGCTGTGCAATGGGGCTGGTGCCAGCCTCGACTGGGATTAAACAGGGGTCTGTGTGTCGCCCCGGGAGCAGCGCCTGGCACGTAGTCAGGTTCTGTCCGTGGCTGCTTTGGTGATCAGGTTTCCATCTTCCCGGTGTGGCGGCACCTCTGACACAGGCCCTGGGAACACAGCCCTGACTCGGACATGGATGGAGTGGCTGTGATGGCCACAGGGGCCCTTGTGTTGAGGTGGCCCTGGTGACGTGCCACAGTGGCGGGCCGCTGCCTCTCTGCCAGGACCCCGAGGCCCTGGCCCCTGCCTGCCCTCGGTCCAGCACCCCTCGCCCTGCCTTTCAGATGCCGGGGGCGGCCAGGAGCGGCCCGCGTGGACCCAGTGCCCAGCAGTGCAGGCCGTGCTCCGGATGGGCTTCGGGTGGGGCCAGGTGCAAGGGCTGCTGCAGCGTAAGTACCGCCAGGTGGTGCCGACCGGCGTGTCCACGTCGCAGCTGGTGGCTGACCTGCTCCAGGAAGAGGACGGGGGCCGGGCAGCAGGGGCTGGAGGTACCTCCACCTCTCTGGACACCGCCCACCTCTCCCTGCTCATTGCCTCTGGGCACAGCCTTCCCTCGCCTCCCCCAGGGGCCCGGCCCACAGCGTCCAGGGCCACGCGCGAGGGGCTGGATGGGCCGAGCGCCCTGGTGGAGAGCGGGCTCTGGGATCCTGGCGCACCATGGGTGAGGGAGCGGGCTGGCACTAGGGCTCACCTGTGGCCTGCTGTCTCTGGGCCAGGCCTCGTGTCCCCTGGGGACCTGGGCCTCACCCCTGTTCTACCCGCCCACAGCTCCTGTCCCCCCAGGGCCCGAGCTGCCCACGCCCAGCAGAGAGGTCCAGGTGGAAGGCGCCAGGGAGGCAGGTGAGGGAGAGGGCCCACCTGGGGTGGGGGCGGGGCCGGCGCTCCTGCATCCCGCGGTGGGGGGCGGGCACCCCCGTCTGGCCCGCCTTCCCATCGGCCAGTACAGTGGGTGGAGGTCAGGGTGTGGGGCGATGTCACAGGTCCGCGCTGTGGAGACCCAGACGGAGCCCGGGCCGAGAGGGTGCCGGTGGCTCTCGAGGCCCCCGGAGCCCGGAACGCGGATGCGGAGGAGCAGCTGCAGCGCCTGCGGGAGGAGCGGACGTGCAGGGTGTGCTTGGACCGTGCCGTGGCCGTCGTCTTCGTGCCCTGCGGCCACCTGGCCTGTGCCGAGTGTGCGCCCAGCCTGCAGCTGTGCCCCATCTGCAGGGCCCCCATCCGCAGCTGCGTGCGCACCTTCCTGTCCTAGGCCAGGTGAGCATTCGGCCCGGACGGTGACCACAGCACGCCGGCTCCTGCCATCCTGTTGCGGGGCCACCTGCAGGAACCTACCACAGCGGAAGGCAGCGCTTCTTACTCCTCCTCCTCCCTGGTCCTGGCAGACATTGCTAATCAACCCCAGCACTTCTTACTCCTCCTCCTCCCTGGTCCTGGCAGACATTGCTAATCAACCCCACACCTTCCGTTGATGCTCAGATATTTGCTCTGAATCCTTCTCAACACAGCACCCTGGGGGGCCACTACCACTCTGCTTGAGCGCATCTCTGCCTTGGTTTCCCTAGTGGTCAAGGGGGGTAATTCCTCCTGTCCAGCCGGGCATACATGGCAGCAGCCAGGCCAGGGGGAGGACATCTTTGGAGGCATGTGAAGAAATGCACGATGCCCTCATTAGGAGAAAGCGCTGGGGTCTGCCTGAGCATAAGACCCTGATGGGGATCTCAGCCCGTGATCTGAGGCCTGATGGAAATGCATGGTGGGTGGGGGAGGGGTGCGTGACCCTCCAATGCTCATGTGGGGCAGGAGCCGTGGCCTTCTCAGGGTTCCCAAGGGCTCTGAGCTCCAAGGTCCCTCCAAGAATCCTCCAGGGGGAGAAGTGGCAGGGAAGGGAACTCCCTGGGGGCTGAGGGTCCCCAGCCGGGGGGAGAAGCCGACTGGAGCTGCCACTTCGGCCCTCCTCCCCAGCAGGAGCTGTGAGCACCGGCCCCACGTGGGCACCCACTCGGTGGCTTGCTGAGCACGGCTGAGCTCGCGTCCAGCACTGACCAGTCCAGCGTGGAAGATGGAGCTGCAGGCGGCTTGGCGTGCGGGTGGGAGCCATTTTCCCTGTGTGTGGGTGCTTTGGAAGAGTCAAAATAAAGTGTGGGTTTTCCCTGGATGGTGCACAGCAGCCTCTGTTCCAGAACCACCAGCCCCCTCTCCACCACCTTCCCCAAATGTCTGTCCCACCCCCACCCCCACCCCCGCCTCGCCCCCCCCACCCCCACCCCCGCCTCGCCTCACCAGTACCGCAGCACGGCCGGCGGCCAGGCCCATTCCAGGCCATTCCCACCACCCCTTCCCCTTCCGCCTTTCCCTTGTTCTTATCTTTTCAGCATTTTAAGGACTTTTAGAATGGACTAGCCTTGGGCTGCTTCTGAAACTGAACTTGTAATTGTCCACCAAGGTCCTGCATGGTAGGGAAGGTGGTCTGGAGGGCAGGTTCCTTTCTGTCCTCTACTTTTGGGCATCTTGGGATGCACTAGGACTATTGCATCCCGGGGGCTCGAACAGTGCCCTCTGCTTGTCACCAGGAAGCCCTTGCCTTGTGGGCTCCTGGGCAAGCCCAGCCCTCACCCGGGGGTCCCACCGGCCGCAGCACCTGGGGCCCTAACCCTAACTCCCACCACGCTCAGGTGGAGGTCACCACGGGCTCACTGGACCCTCGTGGTGGGGTCACTCTTTCCCCATCTCGTAGGCCCCTTGGCCAGCCGCATCCCCCCCCCCCCGCCCCGCAATGGGTGCGTGCAGCCCCTGGGGGTCTGGCTGCCCTGGGGAGGGCATCTGAGGGACGGGGCTCCTTGGCCAGCAGCCCCAGGCCTGCTGCAGATGGAGTGCATTCCCAGCGCTACCGGAGGCCAGGGGTGAGGTTTTCTCTCCTGTCACTTTTTTTTTTTTAGAAAAAGGAAACAACAAACCCTTTAGAAGTTGCAGCCGTCCCCGGCCTGGCGCTGGCCCCGCCGCCCTGGCTCACGTCCAGTCACCAGACCCTGGGGGCGCCTGCAGGGCCACGGGGGCAGGGAGGTCCGCTGCCTGGAGGCTCCTCACCGTCCGCGTGGGTCACCGAAGCTGGAGGTCGTGGGGGGGATGCGTGCTCTTCACCTATGCCGCCGGCCGGCCTGCGGGGCGAGGTGGGGGGTGGGCAGGGGCAGAGAAGCCGGAAGGAAGGCGCAGTCAGCGGTCAGCGGGGGCTGCTGTGCCCTCGTCCCTTGGAGAGCAAATGGGACAAAATCCAAGACGGGGAGGGCTTCCTGGCCTTTGGAAAAGGGCGCGGGGAGGGGCTGGGCTTCTGCGAGGCCGCGCCAGGACCGGGGCTCCCCACGCGGGCAGCTGTGGGCCTTGTCCCTGCAGAGCTGACTGTGGCCGCAGACATCTCGTTGGGGTTTGAGCCAGGGGGCTGGGAGCGGAGTGAGGGGCTCACCCTAGGTCCTTCTGGCCGCCCAGCTCCACGGCCAGGGGGAAAGCCCAGAGGCGTGTCCAGACTGGCCAGTTCTCCCAGCCTGTGTGCCCGGGTCGTCAACTCCCACATACCCTGCCCTGGCTCAGGGGTCTGAGCGAGGCCTCTCCCCCATCACGGGAGCTGGACGCCTGCTACCTCTGATGGCCCTTAGCTGACGTGGGGCCTCACTTATAGGGTAGAAGGGCTGCGGGGCTACCAAAAGGGCCAGAGTCCCCAGGGATGGCCGCAGGTGGGGCCCTGAAGGGCAGGCTTGACTCTGAGGGCCTGGGTGAGACGGAGGAAGCACAGCTCTACCAGGAGAAGGACCACAGCCACCTCTGCTGACCCCGACTTTCAGGATTCCATATGGGCCAGGGCCCGTGGCAAAGGCCGCTTCGGAGGAGGGGGCCCAGTGGCCCAGGCACCCCCACTGAGGCCTGGGGTGGTCAGGGCCATGGACACTGCTTTTCAAGAGGGAAGAAGTCTGATCCTCCAAAGGTAGGAAGCCAACTCCTCAAATTTCCTGCCACCGTGAGACCCAGAAAATCGCCCTATCGCTCTCCTGGGTGGCAGCCTCTCAGTGTCCCCTCAGCCCCGACTCCCACAGGCTCTGCTGGTCACGGGGGCAGAGCCTCTGCACCCCACACCTGGCCCAGAGCCGGCACGGAGCAAGTGCGAAAGTGGGGGATGGACAGACAGATGGATGATGGATGGACAGGCAGACAGACGCCTGGTGAGGTTTCCCCAAGGAGAGGAGCCTGGCGGCTATGCTACCCGGATTGGCCAGGCCAGCGGGGCCGGCTCTGCGGCCGTGCTTACAGGCATGCCTGCTCAAACGAGAGGCTGGAAGGCTTTTCACTGACATGGCAGAGAGGAAATGGGTCAAATCCACCAATGAAATCAACTGAAAGAAACCAAGACCCAAATAAAACAAATCCAAACAATGGACAGGACGGCAGAGTGGAGAACGCTCCCAAGTACAAACACTCAGGCGGTGACGCAGAGGTGGGAGGGGCCGCGGGCTGCCCAGACTGGAGAGCAGAGGGCGAATTCCCGCTGGGTGCAAAGCTTCAAAGGATGCTGGCGCTCTCAGCGGCGGGCTGCCCCGTGCCCTGCCGGGCTGTCCCAATCACAGCGCCTCAAAGCTGTGTCTGCACAGCACATGGGCGGCCGGGGCTTGCTGGGCAAAGCTAACGCGTTTCTGAACCCCAGGGCTGGCTCCCATCCTAAAACGTTTTAATGTAACCAATACAGGAAGCCCCTTCTGTTTCCTCCCAGCCGGCTGTGGGCTGAGCGATGGTTTGGGGCCACCCAGCACCAGGACCGAGGGTAGCTGGGGGCTGGTCCAGGACTGAGTCTGGTCTCTGAAGGACACGTGGGCCGCCTACCCCACGGCCACCTGACCTCTGGGAACAGAGGCTCTGAATTCTGATTCAGATCCCAGGGAAGGTTCTGCCCACAGGAGCTGTGGGCCCCCTGGGTGCGCCCAGCCCCGGCTTACCCTGGTAAGACCCCGTCAGAGCCTGGGGTGGTCAGGGCTGGCGAGGGCACCCGAGTGTTGATGCTGCAAATCAGAGGAAAAGTCAAGAGGGCTCACGGGAGGGGGATGTGCGAACTCCCCTCAGATGCGTCCCCGCTAGCACTGGGCCTGAAGGTGGCCGGTTCCCAGCTGCAAGGGGGCACGGGGCGGGGGCACTTTCCTCTGTAGGTCAGAGCTCAGCCTTCCGCCTGTGACACCTGTGGGGATCATGGGGGGCAGCCCCACAGCACAGGAGCCCTCAGACTGGAGGAGCTGGGGGTGCACTGACCCCTGGTGCCCACAGCCCAGGGCCTCCCCTGTCTCTGCTCAGGCCAGGACCTCCGTGGCACGGGGACCCATTTAAGAGGCCAGGTCTCAGGCCTCTGTGGCCAGCCCTCAGCTTCTCTTTCCCTCCCCCACTGCCTGATGGGGCCAGCAGGTCACTAATAGCATTCTGTGGGAGGCTGGTGGTCGCACACTTACAGCTGTCCTCCTCCTCGGTGACAACGCTGACCACGTGGCAGGCACAGACGAAGCCCACGAGCTGAAAGACATGGAGAGGTCACTGAGGGTGAGGCCCCGGGAGCCACTGAAGCATCATCGTGGGACGTGGGCCCCAGCGCGTCCTAACCACGCAGCCACTGCCCCTCCTGGCCTCGGTGTCCTTGTCTGTAACACTGATCAAGGGGAGTGATCTGCCAGCCTCCTTAGCTCTGGAGTTCCAGGCGGCGTCCACTCCCCAGTGGGGCTGACCAAGCCCCTGCTGGAAGGGGGGATGAGATGCAGAGAGAAGCCCTGGGAGACACATGACTGCAGCCTGGAGGTCCCCCAGGCTGACCATGCCCCCACAGGCTGACACCCCTGTCACAGCCAAGCCATCCTCCCCAGCACCTCTCGCCGTAAGCAGACAACTGCCAGGTTTCTCCCCCTTGGGAAGCCATGGTAGAGAAGCTTCGAGCCAGCCAAGCTCATGGTTTGCATGGCAGTGCAGGGCAGACAGACCGAGGACTTGGTGCAGCGGGCAATTCTGGGCAGAGTGGACGGGGCTGGCTGGAGTTGAGGGCTTGGCCTGGCAGACGTTCATTCGCCAGGCTCCTCAGAGGGTGCTCGGACTTCAGGGCAAAGAGGACAGGCCTGCATTAAGCCCCCACAGACGCCCGGGCGCCGGGGCCACTGCAGCAGAAAGGGCTCCCGCTGAGACGGGGCAAGGCCGGCACTGCCCACAGCCCGGGTGATGGTAAGCACGGGGGAGGCGGGAGTTACTCCATGCATGGTGTTTACTGCATCCTCTTTGATGAGAACGAGGGGCCCAGCCCTGACCCTCTGCTGGGGCTGACAGACAATGCACAGGGCGCCCGGAGTTGGCAGCAAAATGCATCTTGAAGCCACAGGGTCCCGTGGAAGGCCCACAGCCCCGTGTGCTTGCAGGACCCCTGGAGGGGCAGCCCCGCCCCAGCTCATCCGGGAGGGGCGCCTCTTCCACAGAAGCTGGAAACCTGAGAGGTGACCCAGGACTGCGAGGTCATGCCCTCTGGCCTCTCTCTGCCCTGTAGGTCAGCCCTGCATCCTCTGGGGCATCGCCTACTGTCTTTGGTCCCCCCCATAGCAGGCAGTGGTCTCGACCTTGAGGACGTAGCAGAGTGAGGTTCCAGTAGTGGTGGGTCAGAGGTGCCCCACCTGCCCCCGCAGGCGCTCCCTCCACATTCCCCACCCTGCATGGTGTGGCCGGTGTCCACCAGCGCCCTCCCACGGGGAGCCCAGCAGGAAACTGGAGGGAGGGGGGAGGGGAGAAGAAGGGCTCGTTCCCCCCAGCCCCTTCTCTGCCAGCACAGCTCCCCCCCACCTCCCTTCAGTCCGGGGTGCCGACAGCTCAGCCACGAGCCCCAGGGGAGGGGGACATCCCGTGGGGTCCCCGACGTGGCACCTACGCGTAGAACAGCCCCTTCACCTGCCCCCGGGAATTAACCTAAGCCGAGCGCATCATCTCTGGCTGGGGCCCCGACTGATCCAGGGAATAAGCAGAAAAGATGTTTCATGGGGGGAACCTGCCATGGAGGAGCTGCAGCGGGTCTTCTGAGAGAGGGTGGTGGGGTCTGTCTGTGGGGCAACCACAGCCGGGGCGGGGGACGGGAAGCCAGCCAGCGGTGCAGCTTCAGGGGCAAAGGGCCACGGGAAGGAGAGACCGGCCTCCCGTCAGCAGTGGCAAGACCTCAGGGGGGTTACTTTCACCGAAGAACAAGCCCAACAGCCTCCCTTGATGCCCCATATGCCTTGAAGGAGGAGATGGAGCCGGAAGGGCTCAGAAGCCCGTCCTGCCAGGCTGCAGGTCAGGGGCCTCCTCTGTGCCGGTCTCCTTGCCATTGAGAGGCAAACCGGAGCCGCCTCCCAACGCCTGAGAGCTGGCCAAGGTGCTGAAAACTCTCCGCAGCCCTGCTCCTCCGCGGTGGGCGGGGCGCTGGGGGAGGCCGCCCCACCTGCCACACCTCTGCCCGCCCACTGCCCCTCCCATGCCCCCTTGGGATCCGGCCCAGCTCCTCCGCGAGGCTCTCAGACCTGCCCGCCCCGCCCCTCAGCACCGGCCAACTGTGCAGGCAAGGGTCTGCTGCTCCTGGACCCTCAAAAGCAATCAGCAGAGGGCTGACGGGTATTTAGAAGCCGGCATTCCACTGAAGACCTACTGTATAGCAGAGGGAACTCTACTCGATATTGTGTAATAACCCATACGGGAAAAGAATCTGAAAAAGAATGGATATATGTATACGTATAACTGAACCACTTTGCTGTACACCTGAAACTGACACAGTGTTGTAAGTCAAATGTACCCCAATATAAAATAAAAATTATATTTAAAAAAAGAAACCCCCATCCCTGGGGATGAAGGATAAAAGTGAGGAGTCTCTGTCTCTGCCATCACGCGCAGTCAGAAACGCCCAGGAGAATCTTCCTTTGTTCTTTTCCGGCTTCCTTCCTGTTGCCTTTTCACAGATTCTGTACGTGATTTCAGAAGCTCTGACCTGTACCTTTGGCAAGCGGTTCTTTCTCCTTTCGAGGAACGCACCCAGGTTCCCAAGTATTTTAGGAAAACCAGAGCCCTCTTTTTGCCTCAGTGAATGAGCCATGGTGGGAGAGAGAATGTCCCAGCACCCGAGGGACAGGCAGCACCCAGATGCCCCAAAGTCTGGATTTCTGCAGGACCTGTGAGAGCAGGAGGGGAGGGAGCCCTGGGAGCTCGAGAGGCACCCGGACTGTCACGTTTGTTCTGCCAGGGAAGGCCCTAGACCTGGCATTCAGTTTCCAATGTCAGCTGTTGGCGCAGAGCGTCCGTGCTATAAACCCAGCATCCCCCCCGGACACGGTGCTGTTGGCCTGTGTGCACCCAAGCAGTCAGGAGCCTCCAGGTCTGACCAGCGCCCTCCAGTGGCCGCACCCATCCTGCCCGAGCCCTGGAGTCAGCCGGGGCTGCCAGGCACTGGCCCAGCCCGCTCCGGCCCTTCCCGTCTGACCACTTCTCTGGAGCTGCAGACAAAATACCCCATGCTCAACTAAGTTTGAATTTCAGATACAGAATGAAACCATTTTTAGTATAAGTATGTCCCAAACATGGCATGGAACACGCTTACACTAAAACTTGCTGTTTATCTGAAATTCAAATTTCACTGGGCATCCTGTATTTTTACTCGCGGAATCTACACCCCTCTCTATGCCGCAGGAGCAGAAAGAGGCCAGTGTGCAGGCCAGGCTGCGTCTCCCCCGCCCCGGCCCCCACGGTCGGATTGTCGGGTATGGAAACAGACCCTCTGACTTGGAGGAGGTTGTGGAGGAGCTCCCCAGGGCTCCTCCCCTGCCACGCTGCCTCCGGTGGGGGGGTGGGGGTGGGACTGCAGGAGCCTTCACCTTGATCCCCCTCACAGAGGGTCCTACCCGCCCGCCCGACCCCACTGCATCATCAGAAGCTTCAGGTTCTGTCCCCTCGGTTCATCCTCACGCCAGCCCTGGGGTTGGAATTGGTTCTGAGCCCACTTTGCGGAGCGGGTGGCCCAGGCCACACAGGTGGGGGTGGTGGTGCGGTTCCTTAACCTCTCGGCAGGGGTGGTGTGAAGAGGACCTCCTCTGCCTCCGCAGGAAAGGCTGAGACCTGGTCCCACAGCAGGATGAGCCCCTCCCCCCGCCCCCACTCCCCTCCCCCGCACTCACCGCCACCAGGGCGCTGTGCAGGGCCTCCACGTAGCCATGCTCCAGGGTGCAGCCGATGCCTGGCACCAGGGCCTGGCTGTCTGGGGGACCCAGGCTGGCCGCCGGCTCCTTGTGCACGCAGCCCGGGCCATGCTCATGCCACCAGGAGTGGTGCTGGGAGAGGCTGAAGGTCAGGAGCCCGCTGTCCTGGGGGAGGGGTGGGGGTGGGGGGACCAGGTCAGCACCAGGGACAGAGCCAAACCCCACCCACTGCATCCCAGATGGGCTCCCTGAGAAGGGCAAGGGGTACTCCGCCCTCCCGCCTCCCATGCCCCGGCCCCTTGGGCTCCAGCCGTCGGGAGCAGGGGGCACCAAGGCCCTCCCAGCCATTCCCTTGCAGGGAAGGCCTCCCTGTGCTTGCCACGGGCCCCCGGCTCACGCCCCGTCCTCCAGGAAGGCCTCCCCGCCCAGGACAGACCCCCAGGACACACTCTAACGGTGCCCTGGGCCCCTCCTTTGCATCTCAGGCCAACGCTGCCATTTCAGGTGTGTCTGAACTAACCTCTGTCTCCCCCACTGCTGCCCAGGTGTGGTCCCAGGAAGCAGGGGCCATCTGCCCCACTGCCCACCCGTGCCACCCCACTCCTGGCTCTTAGACTCCCCTCTGAGCTTTGGGCAAAGATGAAATAAAGTACTTTGTGTGAAGTGCCTGAATCAGCTGCATAGGCAGGCTTTGCTCACACTGATGCTCCCAGCAGAACATGCCTTGGATGAGGTGTCCCCTCCCCTGCAGGGGGGACCTGGGGACTTTATCAGCGTTTGAAGGAGCAGCCCAGAGGGTGGGCAGGAGGACGGCATCCCCTCTGCCTGGCCGCCCCGGCGGTGTTCCCACCTGCACCCTTCTGCAAAGGCTGGTCTCTCTGCTCCTGCTCCCCAGCCCTGACTCTCCTTCCAGGTGCTGCCCAGGTTCCAGGCCCCCTCCTCCAGGAAGCCTTCCCTGGTGCATCTACTCCCAGCTGGAGACCACCTGCCAACCAATGCCCACATCCCCTCATCCATCCATCAGATCACTGATCTTTCCCCAAAACTTTACTGAGTTGCTGCTATGGGCCGGGACTGTTCAGGGTGCGAGGGACAGAACCAAGAACAGACCCAGCCTCTGCCACCATTGGGGAGCCGCGCGATAAACAAGCAAACACATCCAGTGCCCCCGGGCCCTCGCCAAGATCCCCTCCGTTTGCGTGAATTTCCCATGACTTAACTCACCTTGGAGAGGCCCCCCACTTCCAAGTAGAAGCAGATAATGAAGACGTTCCAGGTGACCCAGGCGGCCGCCCACACTGCGTACTGTGGAGACAAGAGAGGGTGGGGGAGGGGGTGGGGGGAGGGAATGTAACTTTGCATCTCCCCCTTGGAGGACAAGGCCTCTGCAGGGTGGGGGGCTCTGCTCCCCAAGTCTGGAGCCCAGGATGCTCCGTTTGGAGGAGGGCGCCCCTGAGCCCACCGGGAAGAGGTCCCACACTGTGCCAAAAGGGTGACAGGGCTCCTGCCCCCGCGGGGCCCGGGAACACCTAGGAGATGGGGAACAGCGGGCTGGAGGGAACAGCGGGCTGGAGGGAGCCAGCACAGAGCACACTTTCCGAGCTTGGTGTCCTGGCCCAGAGGTGCCCGTGGCCCATGCCACATGAACCAATGACGAGCAAGGGCAGAGCACCCCCAAAACCCACCCCAAAGATCGCCCCCGAGAGCTGCCTGCAGCGGGGAGGGCTGCCAGCTGGCACCTGCTTTCGTCAAGTTTTACTGAGATGCAGCCCCGCCCATTGTGCGGCACTGCTCAGGCTGTGTCTGGGCCATGACAGGGCTGAGTACCTTCCACGAGACTGTGGGGCCTTTACAGGAGGGTTTGCTGCAAACCTGATCCAGACCAATTATTTTTGATCTGCACTGAACGAAAATGCTACTCTGTTTGGAGCAAAACTTTCTGCACATCGTTTGAGCTTCTCCAGAGGCAGGACGGTCGGGGGCACGGGACCACGGGCAGGGAGGGGGTGCTGAGACACGCTGGGTTCCAGTTCCGCCTCGGGCCCCTGGCAGGTGCTCTGCAGCTCAGTTTCCCAGAAGCAACCCTGAATCCACAATTTCCAGGTCAGAACTCAGATGTCCAGGCTGTGGGAAGGTCTGAGCCTGGGGGTCTGTGCGGCTGAAATCCGGGCCTTTCCAGGTTTTCTGATGGCTTCCAGGACAATCCTGTCACTGAAGTCCCCCATGCCGGTCATCCCGGCCCCCCTGCCTGCAGGAGAAGGGCCGGAGCAGAGCGGACTCACCACCACGATGTAGCGAGGCCAGTACTGGATGGTGCCGAAGAGCCCCAGGATGACCACGACAATGTGGGTGAAGGTGGCCAGGATGGGCGCCCACTGGTAGCCCAGGAAGTCGAACACCTGCCGCTCCAGGGCGGTGACCTAGGAGCAGGGCAGGCGTGTGAGGGGCGGCGGACCCCTGGGAGCCCCAGGTCCCGCTCCTGCCTGATCACCACCATCCAGCGCCCACTGCGTTCTCGGCTCTTCAACAAAAATCTCCAAACAAGTCGACGGGCCTGGAAGCATCACCATTAGGGTGCCCCTCCTGGAACAAGCCCCCGCCCTCAGCTTCCTCACCTGCAGAACGGGAACACGGGGGCTGCTCTAACTTCGGGGGCTGCAGGGCCAAACAGCAAACGTGGGGCAGGAAGGTCGAGCGGGACACTGGGCTCCTTGGGCCCCCAGATCAGCACCCTCCCCGTCTGCGGGGCTCTCTCACCGCTTTGGGGCCTCTCCTTCCAGGACGTTCCCACCCCCCCGGCTCTGTGGACACCACCCCTGCAGGCTCGGCCGACAGAGGACCAACGCCAGGGAATCAGATATGCCTAAGAAACCTGTCGTTTTATACGCAGGGGAGACGGACCAGATCTGAGCTCGGTCGTGACTTCAGAAAGCATTCCATCATTCACTCATTCATTCCCTCACACATTCATTCACTCATCATGTTTGTGGGGCCAAGCTCATCACCAGGAGAAAGTACGACCGACGCCACTGCACCCCAGATGCCATCCCATCTGTGCTCACGGCAAGGAAGGTGCAGCGAACAAGGGCAGAGAGGACCAGCACATCCCGGAAGGACGGTGGCAGAGAAAGGACAGCAAATCAGCACGGCCCATGGCTGCACTCCACAATGTCCCCGTGGGCCCACTGTGTGTCCAGCACTCATTGCCACTGGGAGGGCTGCAGAGGCGAGAGAGCCATCTGGACCCAGAGCAGGTGGGGTCGGGGGGCTGTCCACTGAGCCCTGGGGTGGGGAGGACTCCAAAGGGTGGAGGAGGGAGGGGAGCCCCTCCCCGCAGGCAGCCTCAGGCGGGCACTGGAGAAGCCAGACTTCTCACAGCCGGGCGGGCGAGGTCACCGCGTGCCCCTCCTCAGGACTGGATGGGCTGAGGCCAGCAGCAGCGGGGCTGGGACAGAGGGGAGTGGGCGGGACGGGGCAGCGAGGGGTAGCCTCCCTCCCACGTGGCCCCCGGCACTGAAGGACAGAGCCCAGCCAGGTGAGCTTCTGTGGACTGGCCCTGTGGTCACCAGGCCTGCTGGCCACAGAAGCCCCTACTGCAGCCAGGGTGCTCGGCCCTCCCCTGACCCCCTCCTCTCCGCTGCTCCAGGCCTGTGTCCTGGAGCCGTCACGGGACCCCCGCCAGCCCCCCGGAAACAGCTGCTGTGGTGCGTCCTGGGCACTGCCCAGCCACTGCGGTTGGCCCGGACCAGGTAACAGCTATTTCCAAGAGGTCTCGGGGAGGCGGCATTCCAAGCATGTCCTGCGCGGGGCTGGGGTCAGCCCTAGAAGACAGCTGGAGTGGGGAGTGGGGAGGCGAGAGCAGACCCACAACGGGGCATCATATCAGGCAATTTCCAGCGGGATGGCGTCCCACAGCAGAGTGGCCAGACAGGACCCCCAGGGAGAGGCGCCAGAATGGTCTTCCCCGACAGGAGGAAGCACACAATAGGTACAGAGCCACGGCACAGAGTGGAGACCTTGGCAGTGAACTGGGCCAGCTTCAGGGCACGAGGATGAGCAGTCAATAAGCCCCGTCCCCAGCCCGCTGGACTGTGTCCAGGGAAGCCTGTTCCCTGGCGGGTGGGCGCCAGCAGCCCCCCCAGGCCTTTGGGGACACCCCACTTCAGGGATGCCCACGCCCTTTAGACAAAGTCTGAGCTCCCCGCGTGGGCTTGGGCCCTGCCATCCGCCCCTCTCCCTCCAACAGACCCTCACTGCCGCGTCCCCGAGACCCCGCATCTCTCAACTCCCGGAGCCACACTCCTGCCTCACCTGGGTCCTCAGCGTGTAGTTGTCTCTGCGGGAGCCCCACCACACACACTTCTCCCCAGGTGCCTCGCATTCTCACACGCCTGCGACTCAGTCCACTCCCTGTCAATGTCAGCAGTGCTGACCCGGGGCAGCAGGAGGGTCTGTCTGGCCATCTGTCTACAGACGTCGCCTGGGCTAGGCCAGTGCCTAGCCCCGAACGAGCCTCCTCGCCCATCAGGGCTCAGCTGCCCCATCTCGGCGCGGCCCCCCGTGCCCAGAGGAGGCCTGCACGTTGAAGCTCCTCAGTTACACAGATTTTGGGCAAGGAGACAGGCATCTGAGGGCAGAGGGCCTGCCTCTGCTGCCTCACGAGAGCCCGGCCCTGCCTGACTGGACAGCCGCGGGCTGGTGGACTCGACCCCATGCTGGCAGTCTCCACGGAGGACAGCCACGTGGACCCTTGGCCGCAGAAGAGGGCAGGGAGGGTGGGTGGGCCAAGGTCCGAGGTGGTGCAAAAGGAGGGGGAGGGGCCCCGCGTGAACGGCCTACACCGTGGTGGGAAGCTCCGCGGAGCAGGGAAGAAGAGACGCACATCCACACGCACACACGAGCACACACTCACACGCACACACGTGCACACACGAGCACACACACACACGAGCGCACACGTGCACACACTCACGTGCACACACTCACACTCACACGCACGCACGTGCACACACTCACACACGCACACACGAGCACACACGTGCACGCACACAGCCCTCGGGGCAGAGCTGGCCAACAGCACCTGTTCTAGACACAGAATGAAATTTCAGTCTTAGCCCCAGGCCTCCCCTTGGTGCCCAGAAGCCCCTGACCAATGGGCAGGGACGCCTGCCCTGCTTGAACTCCCCCGGGGTGCCATGCACGGGGCGGGGAGGCGGAGTGAGGGTGCCCCAGATCCCCTTCCTACCCCACCCCCACCCATCACCGGCCACCGGCACTGTCCTGTGAGGCCCAGACTCAGGGCCAGCCTGGCTGTGCATCTCTGCTGAAGTCTCTCCAAGTCTGAGGGCGGCCCCCAGGGTCTGCTTGCCAGAGAGACCCCGCAGCTGGCGGGGTGGCCGGCACGGGTGGGGCTGGTGGGCGCGTCTTTTTTGTTTCTAAGCCAAGGTACCGGAAGGCTCAGCTCTCTGCAGTGCCCCCGTGGCCTGCTCACTGGTCCCAAACCCCTCGCTGGGCCCTGGCTCCCATCAGAGCCAGGGCCCAGCCTGGGAAAGGGCCTCAGGGTGCTGCAGCTGGCTCAGAGCGGGCAAAGGTCACGCTATTCTTCAGGGAGAAGGCTCTGAGATGTTCGGGCCTCTGTCCCATAGTTGGGTAACAAGAAAACTCTCACGCTTGTCAAAAAGAGAAAAGAAAGCAGAGGACTCCCCACACGGCTTCCCCCTCGGCTCCCCCACCCCGCCCCCCACAGTGACCAGAGCGGTGGGCGGCGTCAAACCTCTTCCTACTCCGCTGCCCCCTGCACCCGGCAGAGGAGGGACAGGTGCACGGCCGGGACAGAAGGCCTTTTGCAGCTGTCCGCTGCCCTTAGCTGTGGCCACTGGCCGCATGGGGACATAGCTCCGTCCCGGGCCTAGGGCTCGCCTGGCTGAGACTAAAGAGTCTGCCGGAAGCCCCCATCCAGGGAAACCCTGCTGCCCTCAAGCCTAGTAGCCCTTCCCCCACAGCTGCAGCCAGACCTCCAGAGGCCTGTGGCGGGCCCTGTGTACCGTCCACCAAACGACAGTGAGTGACACCGCTGCTCCAAGGCCCGGGATAGCTCCCTATGGCCAGTGGAGCAGCCCCTGGGCCCTCATGCCTTCCGCAGGCCCGGGCTCTCTCTCAGCCGTATCTGTCCAGCAGAACCCCCAGACCGCCCACCTTCCTCCTCACTCCCTGCCAGCCCTGCCCCTCGCTGCCACAGCACTGAGCTTGTTCCACAGGGAAGCTCCAGCAGCTCCTTCCTTCCTCCAGGTGGGCCTGTGTATCTCTGCCCGCTGCCAGCCTGGACAGAAGCCCTGCCCCCAGGCAAAGGACAGGACCCGCATCCGTGCATGGCCATGGGTGCAGGAGGACTTCCTACTCACAGCCTCTTTTTTTTTTTTTTTTATAGTTACCAGGCATTGCCCTAATTGCTTTTTTATTTATTTATTTATTTATTTATTTATTTTTGGCCGTGTTGGGTCTTTGTTGCTGCGCGCAGGCTTTCTCTAGTTGCAGCGAGCGGGGGCACTCTTTGTTGTGGTGTGTGGGCCTCTCATTGCGGTGGCTTCCCTTGTTGTGGAGCACGGGCTCCAGGAGCGCGGGCTTCAGTAGTTGTGGCTCGCGGGCTCTAGAGCGTGGGCTCAGTAGTTGTGGCTCACGGGCTTAGTTGCTCCACGGCATGCGGGATCTTCCCAGACCAGAGCTCGAACCCGTGTCCCCTGCGTTGGCAAGTGGATTCCTAACCACTGCGCCACCAGGGAAGCCCCTCACAGCCTCTTTGAAGCAAGCCCCTTCCTCCTCCGTGGCCCTCTAGCTCCAGAGAAAGCGCTTTGCCAGCTGAGCTACGAGCACACCCAGGGATCTTGGACAAAGCAGCATTTCCCTTTTAAGACCAGAGACCCAGGGGCTCACCAGCATCTCCTCCCCAGCCCAGGGGCCTCCACCTTTGTTTAGCGCCCTCCCCTTAGGCAGCAGGAGCTCCTGAAGCTCCAAAGGCAGAACTGAAACTTGGCGGAGGGATGCGCAAGTCCTCCAACAAAGCTCTGCATCCAGAGGGCCCGGCTCTGCATCCTGGCCCGGACACAAAAGACGGGGAAGCACAGCCCTGTGCGCAGGCTCAACCCTCTTCTCCGCTCCGGACTCTCCAGGCCAGGGCAAAGGGGAGGGGCCTCCTCCTCCAGCTCGGGGGCGTCAGGGGTGGGCACGGCGGGGCTCACACACCCCTACACAGACACACCGGCAGACATGCAGACAGACACACACTCCCAAATTCACAAGCACCCTGGCCGCCAGGGGCTGTCAGGTCTCAGAAACTGGACTCCGCGGCTCACTCATTGCCTAGTGCTGCCTTCGGAAAGGGAGCACACACAAACACACACACACACACACACACACACACACGCACACACCCTCGCAACGCTTCTTGCGCGCGCACCCGGGGCCACACATACCTTCCGACACGCGTGGACACCGCGCGCAGCGGCGCCCCTTCCCCGCCGCGCGCACGGGACTTGGCGATCGCGGGGCCCGGCGCTCCCGCGGGGAGGGTTTTGTTCCGCGACAGGCACTTCCAGCGGCTCCCCAGTACCCGCCCCGTCGCTCCGGACCCCGCGGCCGCCCCGCACTGCGCCCGCAGCCCGGACTCCGCGCGCGCACACACGGCGGGGCGCGCCGGGGCGCACGGAGGGGCCGTAGGGGTCGCACATAGGGCGCTGGCTTCCCACCCCACCCGGACGGCGGGGAACTTCGGCCGCAGAAGCGCGCGGGTCCGAGCCATGCCCAGTCGGGAGCCGCCAGAGGCTATCGCGGACCCAGTGGGCAGGGCTGAGTGTGGGGGACGGCGTCCGGCTCCCCCAGTGCGCTGGGACTACCGGGCCCGAGGAGGGGGTCGCCGCTCACCAGCTGGAAAGTGCAGAGGAAGATGAGCGCGCAGCGGCCGAAGCAGCAGCCCATGGTTCCGGCCCGGCCCGGCCCGCGGGCGCCGCCTCTGCGAGTCTGGACCAGGTGCCACCAGCGCGCGGGATGCCCGGCGCCTGGGCCCGCAGCCCCCGCCCTGCACTTCCCCCCATTCCCGCCCCCCCAGCCCCCGGCCCCGGCCCCGCCCCACTCTGCAGCGTCCCTCCCCCCCATTGCCGGGCTCCGCCCTGCCCGGCCAGCGATCCCAGGTCCCCGAAGTCCCTGCGCCCCTCCCTGCGCCCCCCGCTGCAGCCCCGCCCCCGCCCCACAGACTCGAGATCGCGGCCGGCCAGTTCCCACCCCGAAGCCCCAGCCAGTCCTCTGTCCCGCCCTGCTCGGCAGCCCCCGGTCCCCCAGCCCAGCCCCGTCCCTCCGAGTAACAGCTGCGCAGCGTCTCTCTCCCTCTCCAGCCCGACTCGCAGCCGCTGGGGGCTTGGGCCAGCTGGGGAGGGGGCGCGGGACCCCTTCTTAAAGGGGCGATGGCGCGGCTTGTCAGGCGGTGTGGAGCTGGAGGGGCCGCGCGGTGGCCCCAGGGCAGACCCGGAGCTGCTGCAGACCTGCCCCATAGAGTCCAGGATAACCCCCAGGATATCCTACCCCCGACCCCGCACCCCGCACCTCCTGCGCTTGCCCCGGGCTCTCTCTCGTGGGACCCACCCACCCAACCTCCTTCCTAATGGGGCCCCAGGCGCACTCCATCCCTGAGGCATCCTGGACTAGGTCAGGAGCGCAGAGTTCCCCCTGCTGGGGGTGAGGACTCCGGAGTAGGAGGAGGGGCGGACGAGCCTACCAGGAGCTCACCTGCCCAGGCACTGCGGAGGGGCGGGGCGGGGGGCGGGTCCTGCAGGCCAGGCCAGGGTCAGGCCTGAGGGGGAGGGTCCCTGGGAGACCCTGGGTCATAGGCAGCCTTGGGGCACGGGACCTGTGCTTGGTGGAGGGAGGACTAGATGAAGACCTCCATGCGCAGAGGTGTGGAGGTGGCACTGAGCAAGACGTAGGGCAGATGGTGGGAGCGAGGCAGGTAAGGTGGGGGCCAGAGCTGTGGGCACAGGCTGGGTTGGGCTTTACCCCACTGCTCATAGGGAGTCGCTGGGTTCTATATCAGGGTGAGCCATGGTCAGGTGAGTCTCGTGCTGGGATGCAGGCTGTGGCCCTGGTCAGACCCCGGGGGGAGCAGGACCCAAACAGAGTGGCCAGTGAGGGGCAGCCCAGCACGTGGCACTTCAGCCTTGGGCCGCGGGTCTTGGCTCCAGCAGTCCAGAACCAGAGGGTCCCAGCCCCGTGGTGACAGAGCGCCTCGTGACTAAGCAGCACCTCCAGGCAAGGGCACTTGCAGAGAGGTTGCTGGACATTGGGTCCTTGGAGCTCTGGCCGCCCCATCATCACCAGCCCCCTTCCCAGAGGAGGGACCTGAGACCAATTTCCCAAGGCAACCTCAATTCCTGACTCCACTCATGTGAGTTCACAAACTACCCAGAGTTTTCCCCTACGTGATTTTGGTTCCCCCGCATGCATTTGCCCACCTGTGCCAGGATGCATGGGCAATGGCTGTCACCGCGCTGTCTGCAGACAGAAGCCAGACAAGCACCTGAAAAGAGAAAAGCCATTCAGAACCACGAGAGACCACTTCACACCCACCAGGATGGCTGGAATCCACAGACAGACACAGCAAGTGCTGGCCAGGACTCAGAGAAACCAGAACCTGCACACACTGCTGGTAGGGGTGTAAAACGGTGCAGCCGCCATGGAAAACAGTCTGGCAGGTCCTCAGAGGTTAAATATGAAGTTACCATGGGACCCAGCAATTCTACTCCTAGATATTTACCCAAAAGAAACCAAAATGTCCACACAAGTGTTCCAGTGGCATTATTTATAAGGGCCCAGAGTGGAAACAACCCAAGCATCCCTGAATGGATGGATACATTTTAACATGTGGTCCAGCCATACAATGGAGTGTATCCAGCTATAACAAGGTATCTAGTTACTGATACCTGCTGTGCCAGGAACAAACATTGAAAACATTATGCTGGGTGAAATAAGTCGTTGCAGGCCAGCCTCTCCTCCTCTTCAAAGCTGACGCCAGGTGGGGGTGGGACGGGGCTAGCCTCCCCTGCTGGCACCTCCTGGAGGCCTCCTGGGCATCACCCGTTCCAGAAGGACGGGTCCTGGTGGAGGGGTCGGGGGTCAACCAGAGCCGCTCGGACACTGACCTGACGTGTGGGGCTCTGCACAGGGTCAATGGCGTCCGTACACCTGGGGCGTGCACGCTGTGTGGCCAGGAGGGACCCCCGGGTGCAGCGCCACCCGTTTTACAGATGACAAGGCTATGACTCTCCCTAGGTCCCCTCTGGACTGTGAGATTTTACGTAACACTGCACTTCATATTCCTTCTGGCTGAGGGTTACGGTTCTTGGAAGCTGAATGTGGCCAGTTGTGCATTTTACATAGACCCCCAGATGGAACTCAAGTGATCAGAAGCCCCCTTGCCTGAGCCAGATCGGGGCAGCAGGAGACTGCAGTGCCATGTGAGTCATGAGCAGAGAACAGAGGTGGGCTATCTCCAGGCCCCCAGCAGGCCGTCCCAGGAGCTGGGGGACAGACGGCAGCCTGACACCTGGGCAACGCTGCCGGGTCACCAAGGTGAGGCCGGGAATGTCCACACTGCCCACAGCTGAGCACAGACAGCGAATCTGGAGGAAAGCCTGCCCCTGGGGTCTGCGGGCCGAGGTGGCACGGTCGGGGGAGGTGCCCCTGGTTTCCAGAGGGTGAAAGCTGGACGCTCCGAGTGTGGGACTGAGTCTTCCTGGGGGAAGAGCAGTCTCGCCCAGAGAAGGCCTCCAGGCAATTTGTTGTGGCAGCTGTAAGTTTACTACAAACTGGGGGGGGGGGGGGGGGGCGGAGCTTAAAACAGCAGAAATTTATTCTCTCCCAGTTCTGGAGGCCAGAAGTCCAAACTCAAGGTGTCGGCAGGGTCACGTTCCCTCTGGAGGCTCCAGGGCGGGACCCATCCTTGAGCCCAGCTCTCATGGCCCAGGCGTCCCTGGGCTTGTGGCACATCACTCACATCTCTGCCTCCATCTTCACACGGCCTTTTCCTCTGTCTGTCCCTCCTCTTCTGTCTCTTGTAAGGACACATTGCGGCCTCACCCAGGTAATCCAGGAGAATCTCATGCGAGATCCTTAACTCAATCCCTGCCGAGACCCTTTTCCCAAAATAGGTCTTGTTCACAGGTTCCAAGCAGTAGGGACGTATCCTCCGGAGGCCACCATTCAGCACTACACTTGGAGAAGCCAGATAGAGGTTTTGGGGGGCCCCCTGCACCCCTCTGCCACCCCCATCCACCCTGCAGAGCTCAGCCTTCCCTGTGGCAGAAACAACAGCCGGCCGCGGGGCCTGTGAGGGGTCAGCTCACAGCGGGCCTAGAGGAATTTCAGCTCTGTCAAAACCTCTCGCCGTCTCTGTTCACCCAGATCGATGGAAACTGCCATGTGCACAGATGTTTTCAGATGAATCTGGGAGAGATTTCTAACTATCAACAAACACTCCCAGAAAGATAGTGGCTGAGCCCCAGAACTGCATGGGGTGGGGGGCCTGACCCCTTAATCCGGACCAGATAAAAGGCAGCCCAATGGGAGGCACTGTTGATCCTGTCCTTCCTTTGAAAGAGCAACAGAGCTGGGCAACCTGCAGATGCAAAGGACGGAGAGCGGCCTCAGGCTCCCCGGGGTGCCTGACACAGGCGCAAACTCCCGAGGCCCAGGTGGAGGCCCCGCGTGCAGACACCCCACTGGGTCTCCCAGACGGGCCACAGACCCTGTGAGGGTGCCGGTCGTCAGGCTGGGGTACAGACGAGGCATTAAATCCCGGAGCCCTCCTGCGGGCCTTTGAGAGCTGGAAGCGCTGGGCGGGAGACGGCTCGCTGCCGTGCCCCAGACACGGCCCAGGTGTCATCTCTGGCCCGTCCACCGGCGCGTCGGCCCGGGCCTCCTGAGACCCGGTCCAGGAGAGCCCAGAGGACGCGTCCGCAGCTCTCACTGGGACCTCGTCATCACTCTCAGCGGTTCAGGGATTAAAGAGGAAAGCGGGGTAGCGGCGGAGTTGCTTAAACATTTGGCTCATTAAGCAAACTGGAAACAAAGGAGAAGGGAAGCTGGTCTGCAGGCCTGCGTGTGTCCTCTGCTGAGGTCAGCGGCTGCCCCCCTGCCTGGCTCTGGGTTCTCGCTCTCCCTCTGTCTCTGTCTGTCTCTCGATGGAGGGCTGGCATGGGGTACAATCCCCGAGTGGCAAAGGACCGCCCACATCAAGCCACGTTTACCGAGTCCCCAGGAAGGACTCCTGGGCTTTGGGAGCAAAGGGAACGGCAGGTGACAGACTCTTCCAACCCTGCTGACACCCCCTCCGCCACTCCCGAAGGCTGTGCTTCTGTCTTCGCGCGGGTGGGGGTGGGGTGTGAAGTGACCAGGAGCCCAGGGCCCCTCCCGGGGCCCAGAGGCCGCACCTCCTTTCACCTCCCTCGAAGTCACGGGGACCGTGGGGGAGGAGCAATGATGATCCCGCTTCACAGCTTCACAGAGGCTGAGGCTCCGCCAGGTCCAGAGACCTGGTCGCCCGCAGCTCAAGGCGAGACTGGGTCCAGGTCTGGGTAAGTCCAGAGCCGGGGCGCGGGGGCAGGGGCTTTGGGAGGAGCAGCAGAGGGAGCCGGGGGCAGGATCGCAGCACGGTGGCTCCCCTTGCCCTGTGATTTCACAGCTGGCAGGTGCCTGGGAGGTAAGAGCGCGGGATGAGGGATGCTGTGGGCCCCCCGGGGCCACAGGCTCTCAGGCCTCCTGGCTGGCCGACCAGGAGCGCTCAGCCCAAAACGTGACTGGCTGCGTTTGTGGTCCTTCAAGGCCTGATTTCCGACCGCCCGGCCCCCCCTCCCCCCTCCGCCCCACCCTCACACCCCCCCGTCGTGTTGGCCTTGGGGTCAGTGTGTCAGTGGCTGTTCCCAGTTGCCTCCCACCCCCTGGCCGGCCCTTCTCAGCCTCCCCGTGGCGCCAGGTCCTGTGTCCACCGAAACCCCTCTTCCCTCCTGCCTCCAGGCCGAGTTCCTGCCTCTCCGGAGAGACGATCCGCCTGTCCACCTACATGCATTCCCTCCCTCCTTCTAGCAGCAGCTCCCCCGAAGAGAAGAGGAGACAGGCAGAGCCCCACCCAGGCCTCCCCAGTGTTCGTACCATGCTGGCTGGGCTCATGCTGGGCCCCGGGGACACAGAGGGGAGCCACAAAATGCCCACCTCAACCTCGGCCACAAGGAGAGCTCACCTGACCCTCAGACTTCTGTTTGGGGTCCTTGCAGTCCTGGGAACCTGCCTCCCCTCTGGGGCTCCAGGGCTGGAGCTCGGGTCTTAGATGCCACAGATCAGCACATTCCATCCCCTTGGCCTGTTATTGGTTTAGGAGTGGACACATGACCGAAGCTAGTGAATCTTGGGCTTTTAGCTGGGATGTGAACAGGGAGCTTACAGCCTTAGGAGCTGCATTTTGGGACCTTCGGATGAAAATGGAACAGCAGAGCAAAGATACAGAGAGAAACCTGGCTCTCAGTGATATTGTTGAGCTGCTGGATCAAGCCTCACCTGAAAGCCAACTTACCACTGGAACTTTCACCACATGAGCCAATAACATCCCTTTGTTGTTTAAGCCATGTGGGGTTGGGTTTTCTGTCTCTAACAACTAGAATCTGGATAGGCATGGGAGGGGCTAAGGCAGGGGGTGTGTGGGTCTTTCTGTCATAGCCCCGGGATCTGAGCCCTCAGGCCTGCAGTCTGAGAAGCTGGCCCTGTCTCAATACATTCCTGGCCGTGACTCGTTAGCCTGTGTGACCGAGTGTCATTCGGCACAGCTGCAAGTTCCTGGGTGTTTTAGGAGGAACGACAGCTCTGGTTCAGGAGCAGTTGTGCTCCGTAGTGATGCACGGCCTCGTGAATTAGCAGGACCACATTCTGACATTCCTTCCATTTCCTTCATCCTGGGGCCCAGTTCTTCCTGTGCGTCATTTAGAGGCAGCAACAGGGGTCAGATGGGGCTGAGGCTGACCAGGCCTTTCTCCGTGTGGGGCCGAGTCCCCTCACCTGGCAAGCCAGAGGCCAGGAGTGTGACAGCCTCAGCCTGAGCCAGCCCCACGCCCTTCTATCAGCTGCAGGACGGAGCCACTTCAGGGAGGCCCTGGCCATGGAAGGTGATCACTGGAGGACAGAAATGGGCAGGGCGCAGACACGGGGGGATGTCCACCGGCCAATGTGCGTGCGCTCAGCTCCAGCACCGTTAAGGCAATGAAAACCATGGCAGCAGTGACAACACGTGTGTTCATGGCGTGGCAGAGACGAGCTGCCAGTAACACTCAGCCGCGAGGGGTCGTAAGAAACGGGCACACTCGCATCAGGGCGTTTGGTACAAAGTCTCTGGGAACGATCTGGTCGAATCCACCAGAGCTTACCCAGCACGTCCACTTTGAGAGTCTACACCATGTGAGCATTTCTGAGTGCACCCTACAGGCCCACACCTGAGGGGGGTGCATCTTGTGGTAGGGGACCCGGGGGGCATTGCGGCACCCTCTGTGCGCCAGAGCCCGGCATCGGGACCAACGCTGACCGGCAGGGGCCCCTCCATCTCTTTGATTTCCTGCATCAGGAAAGGCACACGCTATTGGGGAACGAAAAACAGGAGGTCAGTGATAGGAACTAAGGATTTCGTGTCCCTTTATTTCTGTGGGCTTCCAAGGACCCGTCGTGAGGGCTGGCACCCAGGAGGGGCTCAATTCCTCCCTCGGATCTGGCTCAAAAGTCTGCCTCAGCAGCACCTGAGCCCACACCGGGCCCTGCAGCACTGCTCCCCTCAGAAGGTCAGCCCTTCCCTTCATCACAGATGCTCCAGTGCCACCCGGGTCCATCTGGTCCTCTTCCCACCAGCACCCAGCAAACCGTCGGCTCCATCCGCATCTCTGGGACAGAGCGAATGATCCTGACCTCGAGCCCTCCTGCTGGGAAACTGGGGCTGTTTCCATGTACCTGAGACCCTGTCAGCCTCAAGGTGGGTCTAACTGCCCCCTGGAGCCCCGTGGGGGCTGGGTGGCATAGGCATATCCCTTAAACACTGGGAGAAACACCACTGCCCCCGAGCTGAGCCCAAGATGGGAGAGATTTCAAGAGGAGTTAAGAGTCCAGAGGGAGACCGACGGCTCTGGCGACATCCATGGCCAGCGTCCACCTCTCCAGGCGGCCCTGGAGCGCTGGCCAGTCAATGGGATTAGATAGTCATTTCAAGATGCCCCCAAGGTCCTGCCATGCCCCAGGCTCCTGGAGGCCCACAGAATGGCTGATCTTTAAATATAGGCAGTGAGACTTCCTGAGAGCCACCCTCCCAGGCAGGGAAGGAGCCTTGTCCTCACGGGGCCCCACACGGCCCCTCCTCAGCCCACACTGGTTTCAGGAACACAGACCTGTGGGCCATGCCCGGGGTGCGGGGTGGAGCAGTGCTCCTGGGGGCGAGGCGGACACAGCCCTGGCTTCATTTCTACCCGCGCGCAGCTCCGGACGAGCGCTGCTGGGGTGCCTCTGGGGTCTGAGTAGCCTGGGCCCGCGTCTGTGTGCTACTGCCACTGGCCGGGGCCAGGGCGGTCTCTCCGACTCCAAGCTGCAGCCTCTGCCGCTGTGCAAAGTGGGTATGGCAGACCCTGCTTCTCTGGGAAGCCCTGTGGGCGGCACCTCTTCTGGGGCACACCCCAAAGCCACACCTGTTGTCTCTGTGTGTGGGGGGGACTCAGTACCACGACCTTGAGCCTAACGAGCCTTAAGGCACAGACCACACATGCAATACCATGCGCACATGTATACACACACGCACCACTCACATGCACACTGCACACATGTGCAAACCCAAACATGCTCACAGATGTGTACACTTACACACAGGTACACACATGGCCCTCACCAGTCCTGCGTAGCTTCAGCTGTTTCTTTAGGCTCTGCCACCCCTGATGGCAGCTGGCTGGACCCCTGGGACCTGGCTGTGAGACCCTGACAGGGTCACGGTTGACCAGTGCTCACGGCCCAACCCAATTTCTCCGTCACTTGCACATGTTTGGAATGAAACTGACCTTTGAGACTGGTGCTGGGTCATATCAGAGGACACAACTGCGCCCCCAGTGGACGCTCGCCCCACATGCCCTCCTTCTACTCTGAGGAAGATGTTACACAGGCTGGGTACCAACCTCGGCTCCACCACTTACTGCCTTTTCGACCTGGGGCAAATTGCTTACTTGTTCTGCGCCTCTGTTTCTTCACCTGAACAACAGGTTCACATCGGAAAGAGCTGCACTGCTGTGCAGTTTACACAAGATCTTCCTTATCAAGCCCAGGGCCTGACTTCTGGCAAGCGGGCAGGAAGTGTGGGCCCCTGGCCTGGAAGGGGAATTGGGGTCCTCCTTTCACAGACGGGGAAATTGAGTCCAGGAGGCAGCAGTGATGTGTCCCAGGTCCCACGGTGACTTCACAGGTGAACTTGTGTGGCCCAGGCCAGCCCCAGCCTTGCGTAGCCATTTATGCTGAGGTTTTCATGTTGCTGCCCTCGTATTCCCTTCAGTTTTATTCATATCATATCGAGAGCTTCAGCAGCCCTGGGGAGGAAACCACAAAGATGATCACGTTACTCTAACTGGAAATTAATGTACTGCCAGCAGTTCTAGAAGAAAAACAGATTATCTAAATATTTCAGGTGGGGTAATAAAATATTTCCAGCTTGCAGCTGCATGTTCTGCTCCGTTCATCACTTCAATGCCCAGATTGACCCTCTGTTACTTGGTCACTGAGCCAGCCTTGAGATGGCAGAGAGAGGCAGGGGCACCACGGATGCTGTGAGGAGGCAGGCTTGCCCTGTCCTTGCAACGGCCACCTCCCTGCTCTTGGCTCTGGGGACGAGCGTAGCCCCAGGCCTCCAGAGCCAGGGGTGGAGTAGGGGTTGACCTTTCAGCTTTATGATCAGAAAACTGAAAGTTCAGCCTCTGCTCGTTGTTTGCACTAGCCAGCGCCAAATGTTGGCTTCCGCTGTGCCCTTTCAGGGACCGCCTTCCCTTTTCCTCTCCTCCCTTTCAACATCCTTCATAGCCCGCTTCCTCCAGGGAGCCCACGTAAGAAATCCAGCACGTGGCTCTTGCTCTCTGAACTTGTGGAACCCACACAGTCCCAGCCCCAGGGTCTCGTGCCGAAATCTACACCGTCTCACATTGTCCCTGGGTAGACCCTATGGGTGCCCCGTGCACATCACCTCAGTCCTCTTGTTTCTGTGACGCCAGTGGCTTCTCACTGCAAGGCCTGCTGGCTCCTTCCTGAGGGCTTCCCCTGGCTGCACGAGGTGCTCATGCTAAGCTGGGCGCAGGGTGGGCTGGCAGGGCCAGGAAGCTAAGATAATCCTCCAGGGCAGCTTTCAACCAGCAACGGAGGGAAATGCAAATGAGATAACCCAGCGTACCCGCCAGACACTGGCGCTCTCACACTGCTGGTGGGGTGTGAGATGGTACAGCCATTTTGGAAGACTGCTTCACAATTTCTTATGAAGTTCAACATACACCTCCCCGATCACCCAGCAACTTAACTTCTAGGTAATTATGCAAAAGAAATGTTAAAATATACCCATGTGAATTTCGGGGCAGCTTTATTCACAATACCCAAGACTCAGAAATGACTCCACTGTCCAACATGTGAATGGATAAACAAAGAGTTATATTCATTTAACGGAATAGTATTCAGCAATAAAAAGGAATGAAGTGCTGACATGCTACGACACGGATGAACCTTGAAAACATTATGCTAAGTGAAAGAAGCCATTCAAAAGAGCACTTATTGCATGATTCTATTTATGTGACGTTCTAGAACAGGCAAATTAAGAAATGGGGATAAAAGTAAGAACAGTGGTTGCCTGTGATGGAAATGTGCTATAATTGATCATGGTGGAGGTTACATTGGAGTATGCATTTCTCAAAACTCATTGAAGGTAAATTATTGAATGTAAATTATACCTCAGTAAAAATGTTCATACTTGATCACTCCAAAAGTTACATAGCTCAATGAAGAATATGTGGAATACACATAAGAGCACAGAGTAAAAACAAAACCAAAAATCACTTGCAGTTGCACTCCCCAGAGATCATCACTCTGGACAGTTTTCTTTCCACAGTCATATTTCCCATATTTGGGATTCTACTATTCACACTGCTTTGCAGCCTGCTTGCAACGTCTCCAGCTGCCCTCCGTGCCCACTCCCTACCCTTCTCCACCTCAGACTGCACCGGTGGGCCCGGCCAGTGGGAGGCAAAATCGGGAGACCAGAGGGTGAGAGGCCAGAGAGGCCGGTATTTATTCCTGTGGCTTCTTCTACTAGGTCACCTTAGGCTGGCCATGCCCTCAACAAAAGATGACAGCTCCTCTTGGGCAGCGGCCCTGAGGACACTGCCCTTCCCGAGCCCGGGAACCCCTCCTTCCCCCTTTTCCTTGGAGTCTGCTGACGTCACAGCTCTGCTGCTCCAGGCCTGGGTTCCCGCAGAATTCCTGCGGTGCCCTAAACCCGCGCATCCCCTCCTAACCAGCCCCCTTGTGAGTAAACGCCCATGAATCGTTCTAATTTGAGCAGGCCATCAGTTTCCCGTCTGATCCTGACGGCGCACCGCTGGTGAGCACGGCTGTCGGTCCCCAGGCTACCGCGGTCCCCGCTGGACTAGCAGCTCTGACACAGCAGCCCGGAGGAGGACGCGTCCCCATAGCGACGGGGTGAGGCAGCGCTTCCGGCCAAGCAGGCAGGGAGGAAGGCCCGCCCCCGCCGGCCCGTCCCCGGCTTCCCGTGAGGCCTTGCGAGGCGCGACGTAGCCGGAAGCGGGTGGCGGTGGGGTGGGTGGCCGGCGCTCGTCCTCGGTGAGGTTCGCGGCGCGGCCGACCCCGGCCAGGACCCCGGCCCTTGACCCCGGCCTGACCCGGCCCGACCCGGCGCGCAGGATCGAGCCCTCTGCCCGGTAAGCGCGCGGCAGAGGCCCCGAGGCCCCGAGGCCCCGGCTCCCCTCGGGCTGGTCCACGACCCCTCCCGGCGGCCGCCTCCGCCCAGACCCCCACCCGCCCCGAGGCCGCTGTCCGCAGGACCTGGAAGCGCCCACCCCGCCCTCCCCCGGCCACCCCGGGGCTGGTCCACGGGCCCCCGGCCGTCCCCCGTCCTCTGGCCGCCCCCGCCTGGACCCACACCCCCCCGCAGCTCGCCCCCGGCCCCCAGCCTTCTTTCCTCTGAGGCTGTCACGGGCCGCTGCCCACCAACACCCCCTCCGTGGGGCGAGCCGGCCCTGCCCCGTCCCTTCCTTCGGAACCAGGAGCTGGTTTGGACACAGGGTCCCGTCAGGCCGGGTCTGAGTTCTGAAGGGGCTTCCACTCCTAAGAAGGAAGGGTCCTTCCCCTCGGTGTTGGAGAGGCCGGTATAATCGGAAATGGCAGCCTCACCCTTGGCGGCCGTGGGTGATCGTCTTGGGGGAGGGAGAGGAAACCAAGAAGGGACTTTGGAATTCTCTGTCCGCGGCCGTGCGTTTAGGTAGAAGAACTGTGCTTCTCGTCTGCCCTGTTAAACAGCTTCATCGCTGACCACCCACGTGAGAGTTAATTGTGTCATTTAGTGCAGGCCTAAGGGCTCCGCCATCCTCTGTATCTGTGCCAGGTGGGGCTGTGATAATGGCCCAGGGGATAATTAGCGTTTAAGTTGGCTTTGGCATCCCTTCCTGGGACCACACCCTGCAGAAGTTCAGAAGTAATGGTGTTTTAAGGTGAGAAACGGTTGTTCTTCGGCGTAGGTGCTTCGGGGGCCTCAGGTGGTTTCTGAGAAAGCTGAGCAGGATTTCTGCCCGTCGCCTGTGTAAGAGCCCCAAGCGGTGTCCCTAAGTCATCCCTTTTCATCTCAGACATTGAGGAAGTCCCAACTTAAGGAACAGCGTTCTGCCGTCTGTCAAGTGGCTTCTTCCGTAAACTGAGAAGTGTTATTTGGTTCACCGTTAGTATACTGAGGCCACGTTCACTTGCAGAGAGCTATGTTTGGTTTCAAGCATTAATGCAGGAGTTCTTGGATTATTTTTCAAGACAAACTATAGTTTTGAAAGTTAGGAAGTATTTGTTTTTTATGTATTAAAGTTAGCATTTCACAGAAGTAAAGGATTCTCACGTCCAAAAAAAGTTCCTTTTAAATCCGAGCCAAGTCATTTACTTTCCACGTATTTTCCTTGCAGTAGTTCTGCGGACGCTCTCTCTGCCTTCTTTTACGCGGTTAGAAATTCAGGGCAGGCTCACCCCAGTTCTGACTTTTGTTTGCCTGGGTTCTGTTGGCCAGAACGGGAGCCTCTGGGCAGGCACAGTTCTCTGGAAAGAGCTCCCAGGGGCCACCCATTTCTGCCTTCGCTCTGTGGGTGACTGGAGCTCAGCGTGAGGACAGGGTCCCACCTGGATGGGTCGGGCCGGGTGCTGGGTGCTGGGCAGGATTGTGGGTTCAGGTGTTTGCCTTCGAGACCGTCATGCACAGCACAGAGAAATACAGAGCAGAAAGGCGCCTCTGGCGAGCCCTTGGCTTTGTTTCCCTCGGTTACAGAAAGCAGACATTTGTCTCCTAATCTCAGCTGGCTCAGAAGTGGGCGTTGTGGGCGTTAGGCATCCCGGGGCTCAGGATTCAGGAGGCCTGGGTGTGGGGAGAGGCAGGGTCCCCTTGGGGAGTAACCGAAGGTGACTGCCGCTCCTGGGATTTTCACGCTGAAGCATCGGCAGGGAAGCTGGTCGGAGCAGTCCCTCACAGACAGTGGGGTGCAGGGTCGGAGGCTGGAGACCCCACCCACAGCCCAGGTGGCCCTTAAGCGGCCCGTGTGTCCTGAGAGGACACATGCTGCCGGGGGAGCTGGAGGGACAGCCTGCAGGTCCTGGTCACAAGGGAAGGGCCAGCCTGAGACTCAGGCTGGGCATCCATGGGGTTACTTCACTGCCGACACCACGCTGGGCTCCCTCCCCATCCCCTGCCTGAAACTTACCGGGCCACCCGTTGAACTTGAACTTTGCCGAAGCTAGGAGATCTATCAAGAGGTAAATGGGTTTTCTCTTCAGCCCAGGCTGTGTGGCTGCTGTTCCCCGGCAGTGTCCCCCTGAGGCGCGGTGGCAGGTCTGCTGGCCCATAGGCCCCTGTCCTTGCCCTGCTGTGGCCATGCTGTCTGTCACCTCCATCCTTCAGATGGTCCCAGGGAGGCCAGCCTCTTCCCGTGTCACTCGGGGCCACCGCTTCCGCCCCAGGCCAGGAGCCTCCCTGCGCTGGTAGGAAGGTAGAGGGGCTGCGGGGGCCGAGAATGTGGGGCTCCCTGTCTTCGGATACTGTCAGCCCAAGTCTGGTGTGTCGCCCTGGAAAGGGGAAATGAGATTTAACAGCCAGTCTGAGCACGCTTTGTGAAGACCACCCCTTGCCGTGAACTTCACCAGAAGACCGATGTTTTTATAAATCGTGTGGTCTTGATGGTACGTGATGAGCGGCCTCCAGTAACTGCGCGTTGCCCCCAGTAATCCCGCTGCGGTTGGCCCGGGAGCGTCCAGACTGATCTCGGCTTTTCTTAGCACGTGGAGAGCAGGTTCCTGCAGTAAGTAGCCCTGTTGCCCTGCAGCTTCCAAGCAGCTTCACGGAATTTCTTGAAGTCATACTTTGTAGTGTGTTTGCACCAAAGGTTGATCTTCTTGTGAAGTGACCTATTTGGAAGTTGAAAAGTTTGTTTTTCTCTTTCACAGCGCCATGGCCAGCCCGAGAACCAGGAAAGTTCTTAAGGAAGTTCGGGTGCAAGATGAAAACAATGTAAGTGTGCGCTTTTCCTTGACACTTGGCTTAGGTTTCGGGGTCCTCTCAGGGTTGCTCGCGGCCTCAGAGTCCTCCCTCCCTGTCACCGTTGGCCTCCCAGCCAGCCTCCCTCTGCCCCCTCTCGGGGCCCCCCGTTGGGTCTTCGGGGTCCCTGGGCCCTGCCCCGCCCCGCCCCGGGTGAGTCGCCTGGGCGCTTTTCGCAGGTGTGTTTTGAGTGCGGCGCCTTCAACCCTCAGTGGGTGAGCGTGACCTACGGCATCTGGATCTGCCTGGAGTGCTCAGGGAAGCACCGCGGGCTCGGGGTGCATCTCAGGTCAGTGCCCTTTGCTCCTGGCCTGCCACCTGGCGGGTGACGGGAAGGTGCGGGCCACCTCACAGGCCAGCTCCTACCCCCTCCGGTGCTCTGGCACAGGAGGTGCATGTGTCTAGTTCGAGACTGTTTGGGGTGGGCTCTTGGATGCTGGTACTGGTGGCGAGGTCGGCCCTCTGGTGTGTAGCTTTGTCCGTTCCGTCACTATGGACAAGTGGAAGGACGCGGAGCTGGAGAAGATGAAGGCCGGCGGGAACGCTAAGTTCCGGGAGTTCCTGGAGTGTCAAGAGGATTACGACCCCTGCTGGTCCCTGCAGGAGAAGTACAGCAGCAAGGCCGCCGCCCTCTTCAGGGACAAGGTGAGGACAGGCCGCCCGGCCGTGTGCAGGCTGCTTTGTGGGTTCAGGTGTTCAGTAAGCGCTGAAGATCGGCTGCTGTAGTGGTTCCAGGAGCTGAGATCTCCTGTGGGTTCTGACACGACACGGAGGCCACGTGCAGTCCACACACAGACAGGACGCCTGGCCCCAGCTCGCCCCACCCAAGGGGAAGCAGGTGGCCTGTGGTTAGGAGGGCTGAGGGATGGGCCCTCCTCGCAGCCTCTGGGGAGCGCTGCATCCATTCGGGGGGTTCAGAGGGGGCCCGGGCGCCACACCGACCAAGAGCTTGCTCACTCTGCCCATCGTGAGAGCCAGTCTCGGTGTCGGCACCCGCAGAGCCCCGGCCCGTGGCAGCTGAGCCCGAGGGGCTGTGTGGGGGGCAGGCGGCATCCACGCTGCCTGACACCCCGGCTCCCTCTGCAGGTGGCCACTCTGGCCGAAGGCAGAGAATGGTCTCTGGAGTCATCGCCCGCCCAGAACTGGACCCCACCTCAGCCCAAGACGCTGCCGTCCTCTGCCCACCGGTAGCTACTCGTCTGGCCTGCGGGCCGGGCTCTGGGCCGGGTTTGCCCGGCTCTGACCTTAACTGTGGCTCAGGGTCCCTGTGCTGTTGTGGTAACAGCTCCGGTTGTGAGCCGTTTCTGAAAGTCAGTGGGAAAAACAACTTTTTAAGTTACAATTCAAACTTTTAGTAGAAATTCAACCAGTAAAGGTACGTCTGAAGTAGAAGCACCATTCCCCGTTCCTCAGATCTGTGCCTACAGCACACGGCATCTCTGTAGGACCCAGTGCTGTGTACGTCTCCTGTCCTGCCTGAGGGCTGCCCACATCCCCAGGGTGACCCATCCCCCTGGCGGGCATCCTGTGTCCTCTTGTGGGTTGGAGGGTGGTGTTCCGGGGTGACCGGTCTCAGAGAGAGCTCCCTGTTGACACCAGGGGTGCCCAGTGGCCCTCCCCTCCTCCTCCCCCCTTGTGTGGCGAGATTCCGGTCGGAAGGGCTCCAGACCCCTGCCGAGCGCTTGCTTTGGCCTCGACCCCTGCGGCCTCCCTGCAGGCGTGGGCAGGCGAGGAGCTGCTGTGGCCCCCCCTCCCCACCAGGCTGCAGCGCCCCCCCCCCCCCCCCCCCCCCCGCCTCTTGCCGGCTTCAGCCGCTGAGCCTAAGCCTGGGCCACTCTGCTCCAAGCTTTGGAGGAGCCGGGTGTGAGCAGGTGGGCGTGACGGCACCTCCCAGAGACCCCCGTGGTCCTGTGGGCGTGTGCCCACCCCCTGTCGGCCTCTCTGACTTCTCACCCTCCATTGCAGAGCCTCTGGCCAGCTGCGGAACTCCACCACCTCCGCGGACAAAGCTTTTGAAGACTGGCTGAACGATGACCTTGGCTCCTATCAAGGGTAAGGCCCCCGGAGGGCTCGGGGAAGCTGGGGGAGGCCCAGGCAGACCTGGCCCCCGGGGGCTTGGCCCCTGCGAGGGTCGGGGGAGGCTGCTGTCCGCGTCTGCCAGGGGTGCAGAGTCGGCAGGCCTCCTGCGGTGCTGTCTGGCAGCCCAGGTTCGGGTGGGGGGCTCGAGTGGAGAGAAAACCACTTAGAGAAAGTCACTGCTAAGAATGCTTGGGAGCAGAAAGGACGTGTTTCCTCCCTGGAACCTGCCTGACCTGTGGTCGAGCCTGTCCCACTCCCTGCAGTGACCGGCTGTCGCTTTGGGTCTCGCCAGGTCCTCTGGCAGGTGCAGCGGGAGGGCCTCATCCCACGGACAGAGGAGAGCCTGACCCCAGACTGGGGTGTGGGAGCCGCACGTCCTCCGGGGTGCCCGTCCCAGGTCTGGGCACCTCCGCACCCCCAGCTGTCGGGAGCAGCAGGGCTGTTGCTTGTGTCCCCGCCAGGGCCCAGGAGAACCGCTACGTGGGGTTTGGGAACACGGTACCGCCTCCGAAGAGGGAAGACGACTTCCTCAACAGCGCCATGTCGTCCCTGTACTCGGTGAGGACGCCCGTCCTGCCCGTCCCCCGCCCCCCAGGGGCCTCCCGGAGCCCGGAGCCCGGAGCCTGGAGCCTGGAGCCTGGCCGTCCTGGGATCGCGCGCTGGCCCATCCCACAGAGGCCCCCCTCCCTTTCCTTCACTGACGTCCTTTTCTTAAAGCGCCGCTTACGGCGTTGGATCCCACGCGTATTTTGTCGATTGTTTACTTTGGCGACAAAACGCGTCCCTCAGATTGAGCAAGGCTCGTTTCCTCTGAGCGGAGCCCGCCTGGCCGCCCGCTCCTGGCGGAGCCTGCCAAGCACGCGGGTTCTGGGCCGGCCGGGGCTGCCCCGGGGAAGAAAGGGCTGTCGGCCTGGCCCGCCGTGCGGGAGCCGGCTCTCCGGAAGCGCCTCCCAGGCTGTAGTGTTTGTGTCTGCGTGTCAGCCCGCCCGCCCGCCCGCCCGCCCGCCCGCCACGGGCAAGAGGCCGCACGCACTTGCCTTCTCAGTTCCTCGCGAGGGTCCCTCCGCGTCTCGCTCAGGAGGAAGAGGCTGAGTTGGGATTTAAACGAAGAATTTCCATTTCCAAATTGCTTTCCTCTATCTCGGAGGCTTGGGGGCGACAACCTTGGACTTGGAGGCAGGGGGAGAGCTTCCGGGGGCCCCCGCGCCCCGTGGTCTGTCTGGAGGGGCGGCGGGGCGCCTCGGGGGCCGGCGTGTCCCTAGGGAGCCGGGCCGGGAGCTGCTTCCGGCCCGGGGCCCGGCTGCATCCGTCCCGCAGAGCGTGGGTGCGAGGCGGCCGGCGCGCGTCCGAGGAGCGCCCCCTGGTGGCCACGCGTGGAGCCGCCGTGTCGCTTCCTTTCAGGGCTGGAGCCGGTTCGCCACTGGAGCGAGCAGCTTTGCGGCAGCGGCTAAGGAGGGGGTACGTAGCCTGGCCCGTCACGCGGCCGCGCAGGCCAGGTGGCTCTGGGGGACCAGGGGGTCCTGACGGGCTCGGGCCACGCGTCCATCTGCCCTGAGGGGCTTTCGGCGAGCGGCCTCTCGCCCCCTCGCCCTGGCGAGTCCTCCAGGCCCCGCGGACGTTCGTCGCCCTGACAGCTGGTGGTGTAGCGGCCAGGGCGGAGCTGCCGGCGGGGGCTGGGCTGGCTCCAGAAGGCGGCTGCCGGCGGGGGCTCAGGGTGTCCCAGGTCTCCCTGCCTGCCCCCCCCCCCCCCCCGGCCCCAGCAAAGCCTCGGGCGTCTGCTGCTGGGCCTCCGGGGCACAGATCGCCCGGCCTTCCCCTTGCCCTCGCCTGCCCCCGGGCTCGAGACGAGGCAGGATTTGGGGCTTCTGTCAGGACAGGCCGCCGGGTCACGGGCACGTGCTCGGCTCCTGGCGGCGACCGGGTGGGAGCCAGGCAGGAAGGGACAGGACAGAGGTGTGTGCGAGGATTCGGGCCCGGCGGGGAGACCGTGCCGTGGTGGTGACAGGAACGCCCAGAGCAGGGACGAGAGGCTGCCTGGCAGGCTGACCCAGAGCGCAGAGGCCTGGAGAGGCCAGGCCAGGAGCTTCTGAGGGCCAGAGCCCGGGGAGGAGCCGGGCGCCGCCGGGGCACCAGCGCTTTGCCACGTGGCCTCTGCCGATTCTCTCCGGGGCTTTGCGGGGCTGCGCTGGGGATCCAGGCCTTTCCCTCTTTACTTACCACGAGAGCGGCTGGGGTGCTGGGCAGAGGTGAGAGGTGTGACCAGACTGCGCGCGGCAGGGAGGGGGAGCGCTCGCTGGAGAGGGACCTGCCCCACCTGTGGGCCCGTGCACGCACGCCCTGCATTCCAGAGCTCCAGAGCGGGGAGCTCGGTGTCAGCTCTGCTCCCTCATCCTGGGTGCCCCTCCCCTGACGGCCTCCCTCCAGGGGGAACGGGTGTGCTGGGCAGCTTTGCGGGGCCCCTTAGAGCTGCTGTGGGGTGAGCACCAGTGCCTCGCGGCCGTCAGGAGACCAGCGCGGGTGTCTGGGCCCCAAGGACCTGCAGCCCTGGTGGCCGGCGTCAGGCGGCTGACCAGAAAGCCCTCTTTCTGTGTTTCCTTTCAGGCGACAAAGTTTGGATCCCAGGCAAGTCAAAAGGTAACAAAGGAAGCCTCTGCATTCGTGCTCCCGAGGTTTCTAGGCCGGTCGCCTGCTTCGTGCCCCGCGCTCAGGGGCAGGGCGCTTCCGCGGGCAGCTCGGGCGCTGACAGGCCCGTGCGTGCATTTGCCTCCCAGGCTCACGTGTCCATGTGCCACTTTGGGCGCCTGCGGGTTAGCAGGTGGAGGAGGCTTAGGTCCTGCCCCGTCCCTGGTAGCCGGGCAGCCATAGGCCCCTGTGCCCTTCGCCTCGTGGGGAAGGAGGCTCTGTGCCATGTCTGGGCAGCCGCCCACCGGAGGCCCAGCGCCCCCCAGGGGACCGGGGTCCGCATCCTGTGGCAACAGCATGCCTCTGTCCCTGGTTAGCGCCCTCTCTTCTCGCGGGCGGCATCTCGGGCCCCGGTGTTCGTCTTTTCCTCACACCTTGGCTGGCAGCCCCGGCGGTCCCGGCGTGCTGCCGGGCCGTCCAAGGAGCCTCTGGGGCCACGCGGGCCCCCTCACGCCCCGAGGGCTGATCTCTCTGAGCCCCCACCTCAACTCCCTAACGGCTTGCTCCTACCGTGCTGGAAAGATCCCAGGCGGGAGGTGCCGGGTCTAGCGAGCGTGCGGCGCCCACGGGACCCTGTCCTGGTTCTTGCCGAACACCGCTCCCACCGCCTCGCTCTCTTCTCCCACCCCCACCCCCCGTCTCCCCATGCTGTCTGGGTAAAGTTCTGGGGTTCCAAGCAGCAGCCAGAGCTGGTAAGGCCGCATCCGTGCTCGTGCATGCCGCCCCCCACTTGTGTGTCCGGCGCGTGCCCTGCTCCGGGTGGCCCGCATGTCGGCTCCCTGTCCTCACGCTCGGAGCTGCTCCCCAGCCCGACGGGCTCCCGCGTGGCCCGTCCACGGTGCTCGGGCGTCCACGTCACAGGCAGGAGGCGCGGGATCCGGAACCCGAGGCCGCTGCTGCAGGGGTGCTGGGGAGTCCTGTGCCAGGGGCGAGGGCCCCGCTCCGTGGTTGCCTCCCCTCTGTCCTGCCTGCCCCCCACCTGAGCTGCTGGCCTGGGCTCGCTCCCCGGCTCCAGCCCCTTCTGTCCGAACTCCCGCAGGGCCCCTGGAGGGCAGGTGGGGCTTGGGATCCACCCGTCTGTGTCGGGGGGCTGCCAGGGGCTGTTCTCCTGGGGTGGCTCCTGTGGGCTCCGATGGGGAGAGCCTGATGGTGGCCACCGGATGGGGTGGACCTCCAAGAGCGTGCGGCTGTCCCGAGTCCCTTCCCAGGGCGCGTAGGCCGGGGCAGCGGTCTCCCGCCTCCGCGACAGCGTGGCGCATCGGGTGCTGGTGGGCTGCTCGCCGTCTGCGGCCTTCCCTCCGCGGGCAGAGCTCGCAGTCCTGGGGTGAGCGTGCTGCCGCGTACGTGGCTTGTTCTCATCGCGTCTTTCCTTCCAACAGGCATCAGAGTTGGGCCACAGTCTGAACGAGGGTGTCCTCAAACCTGCCCAGGAGAAGGTAACGCGGGGACTCCGGTACTCGGCTGCGTGCGGCTCCCGTGGGCCTCGTTCGGGGGGCAGGTGGTGCTGGGAGGCTCTGTTCGGGCTTCCGGCTCCCGTGCTCACGCCCCGTGGCCTCACGCGTGCGCTGCGCCTGTGGCTCTCGTCCTGCAGCCCAGCAAGGCCTGGCCTTGTACTCTGCTCCCGCGGGGCCGGGTGTGTGCCCGGCCCCTCACCCCGGAGGAGGCCAGGGCGGCAAGATAAGCTCCCGGGGGTGGGGGGCGTGCGGGTTGCGGCCAGTGCCAGCCTGTGCTCGGGAGACCGCCGGGGGAGGGTCCGAGCGAGGCCGCGAGACCGGCCCGGGCTGCGGTGTGGTCGGCTTGCTCCTCCCCTTCGCTTCTGGGGAGGGGGGCGACGCGGCGCGGAGGCAGGTCCCCTGACAGGTGTCGGTGGGCGTTGTCCTTTGTCCGTAACGGGCAGCGGGGCACCTGCCTCGGCTATGACGATGCCGTTTCGATCCACCAGGTGAAGGAGGGAAAGATTTTTGATGATGTGTCCAGTGGGTTCTCTGAGTTGGCGGCCAAGGTAGGGAAGCCCCGCCTGGCAGGCGGGCTCGGCTGAAAGCGTCTCCATATTCCAAGGAGCCCGGAACCGCGAGCAGGAAGGGCCGGGCGCTTCATGCCCCGTACGGCTTCTTGGCCCGAGGGGCCTGTAGGACGTGAGGAGGGTCAGGTAGACGCTCCGGTGCCGACAGCTTGAGGAATATGGAAACAGCTTGACAGGCGCCCGTCACAGCCGCTAACCTGTTGCTTCTTTTCTTTCTGCCCTTGTCTTGCTGCTGCCGACCTCCCCTGGTGAGTGCGCTGGGGGCGGCCGTCTGCTCTGCCTTAGCGCCGCTGGGGGCGGGGCGGAGGGGTGGGTTGGCGTTTGTCCTGCTTCCCACCCAGGAGCTTCTCCGCTGAGCTCCTGGGGCCACAGCCTCTGCGTCCACACGGCGGGCATCCCGCTGTCCCCGGCAGAGCCTGCCCGGGGCGAACCGGCCCGAGCCCCGTGGTGTCACCGTGTTCCTAAGCTTCACCCAGGTCTCCCAACTCTGCACTTGGCGTCAGAGCCCAGGCTGAGCGCCTCCGTCTCCTTCCAGGTCCAGGGAGTTGGTAGCAGGGGATGGAGGGACGTCGCCACCTTTTTTTCTGGGAGAGCGGAGGACCCGTTGGACAGGTATACCGGCCCCCCTTCCCGAAGTGGGCCCCCTTCCGTGGCATTCTCCCCTGGGGTCTCTGGGAGGCAGGTGTGTCTCCCCCAGGGGCTCAGGGGTCACAGTGCAGAAACCCCTGGAGCCCTGGGGGTGCAGAGAGGCACGTCGGCCCCCTGACCTCTTGACCTGAAGCCCTGCCTTCGACCTCGTGGGAGCTGCCACCATCAAGGGCTGGGGAGGGAGAGAGTCTCAGCCTCGCCTCTGTGGGACAGGCTGAGGGAGACGGGGTGCGGCTGGGCTCTGACCCACCTCCCAGGACTCCGGAGCACTCAGGGCTCCCGCCCGGGGCTTTCTGCTGTGAGCCCAGACTGGTCAGCCGCCTTCTCTGACCCCAGGTGGGACCCTGGGGATCTGGTGGGGGGATGGGTGGTCTCGGGCCGGGCCTGGAGCAGCGGCCACCCCGGCCGTGGCGCGTGCTGTCCGTCTGCCCGAGGCTGGGCGCGTTTCCCGCGCTCACGGGCGGGATGCCTCAGCGCTTCCCCCACGGCGTGCTGTCCGCTGTGCTCAGTGGTGCGACTGCGGTTTGGGTGAGGGACTCCACGGTGCAGAGGAGGGTCTGGGGTTTTTTTCCCCTTAATCGCTGCAGGAAGCCAGCGCTTTACATTTTCCTTCAAAACATCCTGTGTTTTGGGTGGGACTGGCGGAGAGTGGGCTCTGGTGGCAGGAGACCTGAGTCCCTCCCGCAGGTTCCACGGCCTCAGCTCCATGGCGGAGCCGCCCTGAGACTGGGTTTCTCTGCCCTAGAGCGAGAACAGTGGCTCTGGGACCCTGAGTGGCACTGGCTGAGCGCCCTGGTTGGGGATGGGGCTCTGGCTGGGGGCTTGGACTCGGCCTTGACCCCCGTTCTCTGGGGAGGAGCCTGGGGAAGACCCGGTGGCTCAGGGCCATGACGGTGACCTTCTGGACCTTCTGGTTCTGGGAGCCGCTCAGAGACCGCTCTCTGTCCCAGAGCCCCGGAGGGCCGGAGCTGTCAGAACAGCGGCGGGGACAGCTCCCACGGCACCACCGACCGGAACTTCTGGGAGACCTTCGGGAGCACCGACCCTGCTAGGGCCCACAGGTCCCCGAGCGGCAACAGCTGGACGTGTGCGGACCCCTCAGCCGACAAGAGGAGCTCGGACGGCTGGGACGCGTGGGGCTCGGGCCCCGCGTCTGCGTCCAGCAACAGGGACGGCGACGACATGGGTGGTGGGGAGGCCTGGGGGCGCGGGGCGGAGGGCAGGACCAGGGCCAGGGCCGTCAAGGAGGCGGCACCGCCGGCCGCCGTGGACGACGGCTGGGACAACCAGGACTGGTAGGGCGCTGCGGCCACGCCGCCTCCTCGCTCCTTCCTTTCCACCCAAGAAGCACTGGCTGCGTGGGAAGACGGCCTCGGCCGGGACCCCAGGGGTGTGTGCCTCCCTGTCGCCGCTCTCCGGGGCCCCCGGGCCGGGCGCTGTCGAAGGAGGGGCTCCCTGCTGCTGCGGGGGCCGGCCACACCCAGCCCCTTAACCCCAGTGCGCTCGGTAATAAACGCCCTCCCCAGCGGCGCACGCGGCTGCCCAGTGACCGTGACTGAGGTCTTGTCTCCTTGAAGCAACTTTCACTTCTTGCTCGCTCTCGTTCTTTCTTCCTTTGGAAGAGATTGCCTGGCGTTTGAGAGCCGCCACCTGCCCCCTGCCCTCCGCTCCCCAGTCCGTCTCTGCACCGGTGCTGGCCTGCATCCGCCCGACCCGAGCACCGCCTTCCTGGCCTTGCCGTCACCCTAGAGCCCGTCATCAGCTTGGGGGGTCATGCAGTGATGCCCTGGCACCCTGGCCTTCCTCGCGGCCCCTCCTCCAGCCTCCTTGCACTGTGGTTTGGATCTCACTGTCGCCCGAGCTCACTTGACTTTTGACGGCTGTGTGCCGGCCACCCCGTTCTTACGGTCCGGCGCTGACAACCACGTGACGTGACGCCGTGCTCGGTCCTCTGTCCCCGCACTTGTTTCTGCCGGCCCTCAGGCCGGTCAGCCGGGCTTCCCCAGGCCTCCTGTATGATTTGTGTGCGACGTCCCTGCTCCCTGCCCCGCGGGACGGGCCCTCCCCGTGTGGACAGCCGGATTGCAGTGGCTCGTGTGGCAGGTCTGCAGCACGTCCCTGAGTGGGGAGTGGCAGCCCTGCCACCCACAGTTCTCCCTAAGGAAGATACCCACGGGGGACGGGACACCCAGTGGCCAGCACCTGTGCCTTTGGCTGACCCTGAAGGTCTGTCACTGAGCCAGTAGTCTGCCACGCTCGGATCTGAGGCCAGAGATGAGGCTCAGGGTGATGAGAAGACCCAGGTCAGCCCAAGAGCCAGGGTCAAACGGGGTCTGCCAGCCCGGGACCAGGTGCCCCAGAGCAGAGGCGTTCAGGAGGGCCAGCCAGGTGTGAGGTGTGGGTCCTCACCAGGGCCGGTGGGCTGCACTGCAGGCGGCCCTCAGGTCAGCACCGGGCTGGACAACGGGGTGCGGTCTGTCCTGACACTCCTGTTTCCGTGCTGGAACCCCAGCCTGTTGGGATCGGGACTCCGGGCTCCTGCCCCAGCCCTGAAGGCTTCGGGGGCACTTAGTTCCTGTCGATTCTGGTCCAGGAGGCCCTGCCCCGGAGGCCATGTTCAGCTGGAGTAAGTCGCCCTCTGCCCGGGAGCCCCCCACGCTGACGCGCGTGGCCCTGAGGCTGACTGGCCTGAGATGAGCTCTGCTCTCAGGCATCGCGTCAGAACACTAGGTGGGTGGCCCGAGACCCCTTGCGGGCAAAGGACAGGCACCCCTGCTGTTCTGCAGGTCTGTTCGCTGGGCCCAGGACGGTGCCAGGCCCTCTCCTCCCGGCTGGGTTGGCAGCGAGGGCCTGAGCGTCCAGCTCCCTTGCCGCACACGGGGGCATCCGCGCGGCACCCCCGTTCGGGGGAGAGAAGTCCCCCGTTGGGTGTCTGCCTGGGAGGGCAGTTCTGTAAGGACAGTCCGACACTCCCCTGGCCCTGGGTAGACTTGGGGCTGCCAGCTGGCGGTCAGCCAGCCTCCGTCACCCTGAAACCGCCTGGCTGAGGGCACCTGTGGCCGCCACGCGGGGCGAACTGGAGGCCCCGGGCTGGAGCTGTGTCTTCTGGGTGGTTCTGTGCTGTCCCGTCGCAGGGCAGCGCTTTGGGCAGGGGGGGGCCCCGCGGTGAAGGCAGTCGGGTGTGGGTGTGGAGGCAGGTCGGGCAGCCAGGGCGCCGTGTAGGGCGGTGCCGGAGCCTGTTCTCAGCTGAGCCCCGGTCGTGCTGAGCACGCGGGGCCTCTGCTTCTCCGGACAGCACACCCGTCGGCCGTGAACCTGCCCTCGGCCCCCTGGCCGCTGCGTGCTGTCCTCCCCAGACTCCGGCTCCAGGAAGCCAGGCCGGTCCACCAGCTGAAGCCTGGCCAGCCTCTGTCACCTGTCTGCCCCAGACCTCCTGGCCGTCCAAGACACCACGACTGACCAGCAGACACCTAAAGGCAGCCCCCTTGCCCAGCTTAGCTTCCTTTTCCAGAGCTTTCGCAGGTGACCTGCACTACCCAGTCCAACCATCGCTCCCAGCCAGATGGCCGTGTCCAGCAGGCCCAGGCCTGCGGCACGCCAGATGCTGACAGCTCTCCTGGGACCCCACGCCCTGAGCCGGGCCTGGCAGGAAGCTGGGGAGTAGGGCTTCTTGGGCGTGTCTGGGGGGGCTTTCTGGGTGGTGGGGGCCCTGCCCTCTGCACCTCCCCAAGGGGCCGAGGAGGCTCTGCTCAGCACTGAGGGCCGGCTTCCCAAGCGGTCAGGGCTGGGGCTCCTGGGGCCACCTCCCCACTGCTGGGGCCAGGGGAAGTGGGGCCTTTGCTCGGGGTCCCCACCTGCACGCTAGAGTGAGGGCCGTGACGGCTGTGCAGCTTCCAGAAGGCCGGCAGGACTTGCCCAGCAGAGGCCAGCCTGGCTCTGTCCTGCCCTTTCTGAGCTGTGACCGTGGGCAGCTTGTGCCCTGGCTGAGCCCGGACGCTGCTAGGTGGGCTGCGAGGCCGCGGGCCTCAGGGGCGTGGAGCACCTGCCAGGTGCAGGGACTCCTGGGCGGGCACGTGGGTCGGGGGGCTGCACGGAGTCCAGCCAAGAGCGCTCAGGACCTACTGGCTCGCGAGCGTGGAGAGTGGCGCCTTGGTGGGCTGCGTGAGCGTGCACACGCGTGTTCCGAGCGCCTGTGAGCTGTGGACGTGGACAGACACGTGTGTGCCAGTGTTTGTGTGTCTGCGGCCACCAGGCCAGGCGCCCTCTGCCGGCCTCCACTCGGGACTGCATGCAGGCCTGCCCGCGCCCCCCAGCGCCAGCACCCAGTGCGGGGCATTCCCCAGCACTGCGGCCTCCGGCGTCCAGCCATGGGTCCGCAGGCGTGGGCGGCTGGCTCCCAGGCCACGGCAGGTCTCAGAACTGCCTTCGCCTCGGGTCCTCAGGCCCCTCCCAGCTGCAGGAGCACCAACCGCAGGGCAGGACTGGAGGCTAGGAGGGGCTCTGAGCGACCTGGGTCAGGGCCGGGAGCTGGCTGGATCCTGCAGCGCCTGCCCAGTGGCTGGGGGTCGGGAGGGGGACGGGAGCCTCCAGGGGCGTTGGGAAGGGCCCCACCCCTCCAGCGGCAACCAGCCCCCGACCTTTGGCCTCTCCCAGTCTCCAGCGAATGTCGACTGGCCTCTGCGGGCCAGCAGCCCGAGGGGCCTGTGCTGCACCCACCTCCCCCAGAGCACCTCTGCCTCTGGAAACTGAGCCCAGAACGGGGGGGGGGGGGGGGGGGGGAGGGAGGGCGGGGTGGCTAGAGCAGCCCTGGCAGCCTCAGAGCAGCTGGGGGGAGGGGGCCGGGCCGGTCCAGGTAGGGGTAGGGTGGTTCTGGGGGGTGAGTCCCAGGGTCCAGTAGGGGTTGGGTGCTTGGGGCCCAGGCTGGGCGCCCCCCACCCCGACCCCGCAAAGCCCTGGTTACCGGGCCCAGCCTGCGGGGAACCTAGTCGGTTGGGGTGGGGCCTTCGGGGTGGGCGGGGAGGGCTGGGGGAGGGGCTGTGCTAGACTGGCCCTCGCGACTGCGGAGGGTTGTAGAGAAGGGGCAGGTGCAGGTGCGGAGGAGGCTTGGGGGGCGGGGCACTGGAGAGGGACCCATGAGTGGCTTGGGTTTGGGGTCACGGGTGTTGGGGCACGATGCTGGACAAGTGGGGAGGTTGTGAGGCTGGCGTGACCCTGGGGTCCGGGTGCTGCTCCTGGCTGCCAGAGATCCCCGTGCCCGTCACCCACAGCTTGGCGCGCAGGACCACACGTGGTGACCTTGGTCCCTCAGGTGCCTGCCTCGTGGGCCTCTTCGGAACAGACCACGTGGAGTGAGGGATAAAGGTGTTTGGCCCCTTGGTGCCGTGGATCCCACCCTGTGGTGCGATGGGGTCCTTTACACTGGGACCTGTGTCCCCCACGCTTGGAGAGACATCCTGGGCAGCAGATGGGAAGAGTGGAGAGCTGAGAAGGGGGGCCAGGGGAGGGGTCAAGCCGCGGGGTGGGCGGGGGGCGGGCCGGGGCAGTGACGTCGGAGGAAAGGGGCCTCATAAGCCACAGCCTCCCTGTGGATGCAGCAGGACCAGGGTAGATGGCAGCGCGCGGGACAGGGGGACGCTGCGCTGGGACGGGAGCAGGTTGGTGACTCGCCTCAGGGCCAGGTGGACAGGGAGGGGGCCACCAGGGGATGCACCCAGGTCTGTGATCTGAGGATGACCTTGCCCTTCCAGAGAGATCGGGGGTGGGGAGCTGAGCTCCGTGCGGGGGCGGGCGCAGCAGGACCGGATGCACGGTGTTGGGCTGGGGAGGGGGCCGGGCCCCCCAGGGTCACGGGGGGGGGAGGAGGGCAGGCGCGGCGGAGGAGTCCTGTTCACAGCCTTGAATTCTGTGGGGAGGGGAGGGGCCTGGCTTGGGACCTGGGGTGCCCGGATAACCTGTGCATCGTCCTCTAGCGCATCTGCAGCCCCGAGGACCCCCTTGAGCTCCACTGCCCTGGGTGTGTCTGGGCCGGGGGTGGCCGGAGGCCTGAGATCCTGCACTGCGTTCCCCTCTGCTCTGTCAGCAGAGGCCCAGAGGCAGCTGCCCAGGACCCAACCCCACCTTTGGGGCTCCCCCCACCTCACTGAGAGGCCAGCTCTGGAGCCAGGGGTGCTGGTTGTCCTGGGTGGCCGGTCCTCAGCCAGGACACGCCCCTCCTGGGGCCAGCAGGGGGAGCGGCACAGCTGGGGTCCCGCTCCAGAAGGGGTCCCGGTCCCAGCTCCGATGCCGCTTAGGGCTGTGGGCAGGGCCGCCCCCCACCTGGCCTTGGTTTCCTCCCCAGACCCCGTGGCCCTGACAGTGGCCACCCCAGGCTGGTCTAATGACGAGTGAGTGACCAGAGCAGCGGCCAGGCCCCGAGCTGGCCTAGCTGGCCTGTGGAGAACGTCCCGAGGGCGGGATGCAGAGGGTGCAGGTGGGCAGACGGAGGGCAGCTGACCTCCTGATCCAGGAAGCTCCCCCAGGTCTGTGGGACGCTGGCCCCTGGGGACAGGAGGGCAAGTGGCTGGAGGCCTCCGGGTATGGGCTCAGCCCCAGGCCTACACAGGCGCGGACAAAGCAGCTCTGACTTTGAGGTCGGGAGGGGACAGAGGGACAGACGGACAGATGGCTGAGTGGCCTCTCCTCCTCCCGCAGGCCACGCACCATGAGCGTCCGTGTGTGCCCCCACCTCGGGGTCGGCCTCTGGCTGTGGCTGGGTGTCACCCTGGGGCTCGGCCAGGGACAAGGTGAGGACACGGGTGTGGGCTTCCTGTGGCCCCTGCCTGCCCCCCACCCCAGGCCATACCTGCCCAGGGCACAGGTCCCCCGAGGGACCAGCCTCCCTCTGGCCCTGAGCCCCCAGCAGCTGCTGTTCTGGGGGGACAGGTGCTGAGGGGGCAGAGACGGGAAGAGGGGACAGCTTTGCCCACTGTGTCGCCCTCAGCTGTGGCTTGACCTTGCGGTCTTTCCATTTATTTGGGCTTTTTTTGTCTTCCGGTTGTGGTTTGTTTTTTTTTTAACAGTTATTAACAACACTGGGTGTGCATTTAATTCCCTCTTATATTAATGGTTTTTTTCCATCATTCCCCAGACGCCTTTTCAACGTGAAAATTTCAAACAGCAGAATCTAGAGTAAAAAGTGACACCCCCGCCCCCCAGGAGAGCCCAAGATGCTGCCTCCAGCAGGTCCCTGCTCATTTAAGCTCCTTTAAGGCACACGTCTCATCAGCCCCCTGCCCCCTGCGGTAGCACCTTGGGCAGCTACACCCCATCCAGTGAGGGGACGCTTCCGCTCCCTACTGGACGTTCACGGTGTGTCCCTTTCGGGGTAACGCTGGTCGCTGTATCCTTTGTAACACCCCAAACCCGTAGGGGAGGGCTGCGTAGACGGACCCTGGGAGGTGGTGTCCGCGTCCCAGGGGCCGCTCCGGTCACCCCCGCCGGCCACACCCCTGGCGTGCACCCAGCTCCCACGGGTGATGAAGGGGCAGGAGACCGCCGAGGCCTGGCCTTGTCGGGGGCGGCAGGGGCGCATCGTGTGGCCGCCCAGCCCGGAGCCCCGGCTCTGCTAAGCGCCTTCTTACTGGTGGTGCATCTTCCTGGTTCCACTTTTCCACGCAGGTGGTCAGGGACCTCTGTCCCTGGGGCTCTGACAGGATCACCCTGAGGGGGCCAAGTCGCTAAGGGACCCCCACAGACACCTGAGTCCAGACAGCACGAGGTCCCCGCAGGCTCTGGGTAGACGGGGGAGGGCTGGGGTGGGGCGGGGCCCCACGTCCACGCTGCCCTTCCCCGAGGGTGGCCCCGTGGGGGGTGCCCCGGGGTGGGTGCTGGCTCCCAGGCGCCCCACCAAGGCCCTGACCTGCAGACTCAGAAGGCAGCTGGGCATGGCCCCCAACATGCCAGGGGCGCGGGGAGACAGAGGCTCTTCATGAGCTGGGCTTCCTGCTCACAAGGGGCTTTTCAAAGCCCCCGCTCCTGAGACATTCCTGCCTTTCAGCCCAGGCTCCAGGGATCAGCGGGGCCCATCCGGCGACCCGGCTCAGCTGCTCCCCGCTCTTAAGCGATCATTGTGTCTGCCGTGGGCTCCCCCCAGCCCTGCCCTTCCCCTGTGCCCCAGCACTGAGGGGGACGGCCAGAAGGAGCCCATCTCTGTCCCCACTTTCCAAAAACAGTCGCCTCCGCCAACGAGCTCCCGGAAGCTCGGAGGTCAGGCTGTGCCTGAGGGCTGAGACCTCTGCTACCCCGTCCTCCTCCCAGGATGGCCAGGCCCACCCCAGGGCACCCCCCATCCAGGGCACCCCACCCTCATGGGCCGTGTGAACCTAGTGGTGACCTTGGGGCCTGCAGCTGTGCAGCTGCGTCTCCCGCTGCGGGGACTCGGCGGGGACATCCGGGCGGGCGGGCAGCTGCTGTGCTGGCTCAGTGCCTGCGTTTCCAGTGGGGCAGTTATGGCCACTCCGGGAGGCTGGCCTCACTCCACAGGGGAGGGGGCCTCCCTGGACAGAAGTCTGCCCTCCCGGGAGCTGCCAGGCGGCCCCGGCGCCTCAGACCCCCAGGGACCCGGTCCTCCTTCAGCCCCGGGTGGGGCCTCTTCTCGAGTCCCCCCAGCTGGGGCTGGGCCCCCTCTGACCCTTAATGGGGCTCCAGCCTCCTCGGACCCTGAGGACGGGGCCCCCACAGCTGGTTGGGGCGGCTGCCAAGGGGCAGTCCTGACCACCCGTCCTGCCTTCCCAGCAGGCGGCCGCCTGAGGCTGGCGGTGCTGCCTGAGGACCGGCTGCAGATGAAGTGGAGGGAGTCGGAGGGGAGCAGCCTCGGCTACCTGGTGCAGGTGAAGCCCAGGGCAGGTAGGGGCCCGCGCCTCCCCTCTGCGCGCACTGACGGTGACCACGGTCAGCATGGCGGTCGCTGTGCCCGGCTCCTCGCGACTCTGCCTCCCTCCTCCCCGTCTGCCCCGCTGACACGGGGAAGCTGTGGCAGGAGAGCAGGGCCCCTGAAGTCCCCACCGCGGTATCCCGCGCCTGGCACACGCAGAAGGCGCTCGGTCACTTGGAAGAAACAAGGACCCTCCTCAAGCTTAGCGCTCTCAGCGCTCTGCCAGTGCCCAGCGCCAGGGCAGACTCACGGTATCAGAGCGCGTCTCACAGGAGGGCGGGCGGCAGAGGCGCCTGGCAACCCAGCACAAACCTCCAGACGGGATGAGGGCTGCAAGTGTTACAGCCTTTCAAAAGTTGAGGTTTGACACGCAGACGAGCCCACAGTCGTGGGTGTGTGATTGCAGAATTGGTACATGCATGATGCAAAGGCAAACCGGAGCTCACTGCCAGGGTGAGGAGAGACCCCTCCCGGTCTCCACCCCCTCTGCTCCCAAGAAGAACCCCCTTGTTGACGTGGCTGTGGTTTTCTACTATTTCAACTAAGCCAAATTTATTTACCTTATTTTTCACATCTTTTTTATCTTTGCTGATTTTGTGTGCGTCTACTTACCCCATTAGTTACTGAGAGAAGTATTTTGAATCCCCCACCATGGCTATACATACGTCTTTCTGTGGTTTCTCACTAACCTTTGTTTTATACGTTGAGGTTTTGATATTAGGTGCATACAAATTCAGAATTATCATTATCTTCCTAGTAGACCGAACCTTTTTCGTTATGAACTATTCCCATTATCTCTGTGGTTGCAGTCTTTCCTTATAGTCTCCTTTTTGTGAGATAAGTACTGGTCCGCCAGGAAGCGTTTGCACTGAAAACCTTTTCCCATTCATTTACTCAATTTTTCTTTAGCCTTTCATTTTAGATGCATCTTCGAAGAAGCATAGAATTTGTATTGCTTTTATGTTACAATCTTTGTCTTCTAATTGAAACGTTTTTCCACTTAACATTTCATGAAGTTACTGATATATTTGGGTTTAAATCTACTATCTTCCTACTTGTTTTCCTTTTGTTACATTATAATTTTTTCCTCTCCTTTCTTGTCTTTTGGTGGAACTGAATTTTTATGGAAAATTTAAAACACATGCAAAAGAAGAGAGCGTGATGTAATGAAGCCTCATGTTCCCAGAATTTAGCTTCAACAATTATCAACATACAGCCACTATTGTTCCATGTCTCTCTCTCCAACCCCTTCCTTATAGTGTATTATCATAAAGCAAATCTCAGATGTTATATAATTCTGTCTATAAATACTTCAGCATGTTTCTCTAAAAGGAAGGACCAAAAAATAACTCTGGTACCACTGGCATGCCTAAAAAGTAAAAATATTTCAGAACCATCAGTAAATAATTTGTTGTGTTAAAAACCTTCCAGCTTGCCTGATAAACATCTTTTGCAGTTGACTTCTTTGCCCTGGGGTCCCAACAGAGTCCTGACACTGTGCTCTCCCCACGTCTCAGGTCATGTTCCAGCCAGAACAGTTTCCTCTCCCCTCCTTTCCCTTGACACTTATTTGTTGAAGAAAGAAGATCGTTTGTCCGCCAGAACTTCCAGCATTCTTTGTTCTGCTGATGGCATCCCCGTGGTGCCACTTTTATTGCTCCCCTACCCCCGTCTGTCCTGAAGATTGACAGGTCCCAGAGGTTTGGTCAGATTGAGGTTTGATTATCTTTTGTTGACAACAATCCTGTATAAGTGGTTCTGTGTCACTCCTGCTGCACCACAGCTGGAGGTCCACAGTGTCTAGGGTGTCTTTTATGTGTGTGAAGTTAAGATTGATGGGTAGGTGGGGGAGGATTGAACACTGTTTATCATCCCATATCCCCCTCTGCTTAGTAGTTACGTATCCCTTTACTCCTGCAGTGATCACCCAGAGACCACCGTGCCATCCATAACTTATCAACGTGTAGCATCCGTGACGGCTACGTTACCTTTCCCCACACTGCAGCAGCACTACATTGATCCCTTTTTCATGCATGTTGATTCTATATCCGTATTAAATCTCATAAAGCATTTTCATTTGCGTAGTGTATAAATTCGACATGAATTTGGACCAGCTCACATGCTTACCCTTTCATTGTTCTCTTTTCCTTCCAGCATGTCTGGGGTTATTTTTCTCCTGCCTGCAAATGTTTCCTTTAGTCAGAGTCTGCTGGTTACACGTTCTGTGTTTTGGGGGGTTTTGTTTGTTTGTCTGAAAATGTCTTTATTCCACCTTCATTCTTGAGGGATATTATTGCTGGGTATAGAATTTCAAGTTGGAACTTTCCTTCAGCACTTTGAAGACTCCTTTGAATGTCTCTCGGTTTCTGTTGTTTTTCTTGAGAATTCAGTTATCAACCCAGTTGCTGCCGTAATGTCTTTTTCTTTTTCCTGGCTGCTTTTAAGACTTTTTCCTCTGTTTGGGTTCTCAGCACATTTAATCTGATGTTTGTGGGTGTGGGTCTCTTTTCTCCTGCTTCAGATTCACAGGACTTCTCAGATCGGTGCCTACTGTTTTACAGTTTCGGGAAGTTCTTTAGCTGTATCTCCTCAAACATTGCTTGTGCCCCATTCTCTCTCTGTATCGATGCCTTTTACTCTTCTGTATTTTCAATCCCTTTGACTCTCCGTGCTTAACTTTGTGTTTTTTATTCTGACTGATCTTCCACCATTTATCTCTTCATTTTTGTGTAACAACCTGTTAGGTCATTCTTTGAATTTCTAACGTCATGTTTTGTGTTTTTCTTTTTTTTTTTTTTAATTAAATTTATTTATTTACTCATGCTTGGCTGCGTTGGGTCTTCGTTGCTGTGCACAGGCTTTCTCTAGTTGCGGCCAGCGGGGGCTACTCTTCGTTGTGGTAGGCAGGCTTCTCAATGCGTTGGCTTCTCTTGTTGCAGAGCACGGGCTCTAGGTGCACGGGCTTCAGTAGTTGTGGCACGCAGACTCAGTACTTGTGGCTCGCGGGCTCTAGAGCGCAGGCTCAGTAGTTGTGGAGCACGGGGCTTAGTTGCTCCGCGGCATGTGGGGTCCTCCCGGACCAGGGCTCAAACCCGTGTCCCCTGCGTTGGCAGGCGGATTCTTAACCACTGCGCCACCAGGGAAGTCCCTGTGTTTCTCCATTTGGAAATTTCCGTTCGGTTTTTGCATTCAAGAATTCCTTTTTTTACTTTTTTATGGTTTGATATCTGAATTCATAGGCTCGTCTTTTAAATTTTCAAACTAGTTCGCATAGTTACTTTAAAGTCTCATGACTCCATTATCTGGGAAATCTGTGGCTCTCCTTCTGTTGTCTAATGTTTCTCTTAACATTCAATCACATTGTCCTGCTCCTTCGCATATCCGGTTATTTTTTACTGCATACCACACGTTGTGACAACTTATAGAAATAATTTATGGCCTTTGGTAACATTGCCTTCCTTCAGAAACACTTTATGCTTGTTTCTGACAGATAGTGATGTGAACTAGCAGTTTGGGGTCATCTTCACTCCATTTTAGAAGTTAAGATTATTTGAAGTTGGGCTTCAGTCCTTTCAAGAGCCAGTCTATCTTCACGAACCCTTGCTCCTGGGTGGAGCTCTTCAGGGTCTCAACCCAAAGCATGAGGGGGGGGGGGTCACATGCCAAGGACTCACTTCCTCAAAGGGCCTGCCTGTACATCCCTCCCCTGTGCAGGCGGACCCAGGAACCCAACAGACCTGGGTTTAAATCCTGGTTCTACCACTGAGTAACTGTGTGACTCGGTTTTCCCATCTACAAAATGGAGGGATGGTTTTGTGAAAATTATGCAGCTTGAGTCATACGAAGCACCAACACCCTCGCCCTCCCGGCCTGTCCCACCTCCCCACATGGGGCTGGACCCAGGCTGGGGGCCGTCCGCCCCGCAAGACGATGGACGATGGGGCGGGCGTGCGGGTCCATCCTCCGTTATCCCCTTTCTAGCACCTGAGACCCGAGAACCGCCAGGTGCTTCCTGACCTCTGACTGCAGTCTCTCCAGTCGGTTCCACGACTGCCTCCCCTGAGAGGTTGGCAGTGTCCCCTTTGCAATCATTTCTTTTTTTTAGTCAGACTCACAGAGTCACAGTGGGACATGTTTGCAGGTTCGCTGTTGTGTGCCGTCCAGCCCCCTGCGCACGGGCGGGTGGGGCCTCTCTCTTTGTGCAGCCCCCATCTTCACACCTTCGTGCTGTCCGCAGGGCTGTTGTGCTGGGCATCTGGAGGGTTTATGTGTCCTCCCTCTGGGGAGGATAAGTCCTTCTGGGGAAGCTTCGTAAAGGCATATTATTTTGCTGCCACAGAGATACATTCTTTCTCCATCTGTTACCCAGGAGTGCAGGCCCCTCCCACCAGGTCCTGGAGAGAGCAACGAAGACCTCTCCCCTTCTTCCCTCCCCAGCCCCAAGGGGAGGAGCTGTGGGAGGGGGAGGAGGAGGCGCCTGCAGGATTTTGCCACTCCCTGACCTACCTGCAGGCACACGCAGGGCACAGTGGGCACAGCACACCTGCACGCACAGGTGCACACGTGCGTGCACACATCGTCCACCTCGGCGGGCTCGACAGCTCTCCCCACCCCCACCCCAGGGGACCTGGAGCAGGAGGTGATGCTGACCACCAAGACCCCCGAGGCCACGGTGGGGGGCCTGAGCCCCTCCAAAGGCTACACCTTGCAGATCTTCGAGCTCACGGGCTCAGGGAATGTCCTGCTGGCTCGGAGGGAGTTTGTGAGTAAGTCCCTCCGGGGGTGCATGTGTGCAGAGGAGGCTGGAGCTGAGCCCTGGCAGCCCCTCGACTGGGAGCCCCAGGCCTGGGTTTCAGTCCTGGCAGCCGCCCGGGAGCCTTGCTTGTACCTGATGCCCCTGCCTGCCTCCCAGGAGGCTGGGGCCCCGTGGAGCCTGGACGTACCCTCTCGGGGAGGGTTTGTGTGCAGCCCCAGGCCTCTCTTCCCTCCCTGGGTGGTCCTGACAGCCCCTCGCGTCTCTCTGCAGTCAAAGATCTGAAGAGTAACTCTGTGAACAGGAGCAGCCGGAGGCCACCGGGGGCGGCCCCGGAGCCCACCCCCTCCCGCGTGGGGAGCCCAGGCCTCGAGCCCCCCGTGGCCTCGGCCCCAAGCCAAGACCTGCCCACGCGTGGTGGTGGGTCCAAGCCGGGGGACGGTAAGTGCCTGGGAGGAGGAGCGGTCCTCAGCTTCCCGCGGTTCCTCTCCGTGCGGCCAGGAAGTGCTTCATCCATCTGACCTCACGCTCTCTAGCTTCGCTCAGGCTTGGCTGCCACGCTCCTGGGTTCACTAAACCCCCTGGGGCAGGTCATCTGCTGGGGGTGTCCTTGGGGCCCCAGTGCCTGGTCCTACCACCCTCAGCCCTCTCAGGAGTCCCCCAGCCTGAGTGTGGCTGGTGAGAGGTGACACAGCTGTGACCTCCCCCCCCCAGGAGTACCTGGTGAGGAGCAGCCCCCACCCAGGCGCCCTGAGAGGGAGACCCCTGCTCAGCGCACCCGAGACCTGGAAGGGCAGAACCACGCCAGGGCCTCGGCTGGAGGGAGAGAGAAGCCAGGTAAGACGGCCAGGGTGCCAGCCTCTGCAGGCCAGCGGGATGGGACCACAGCGCCGCATTTCCCACGAGGCCCCGCAGGCAGGGCTGTGCCTCCCCCATCAGACCCGAGATGTCTCTGATTTTGTTTCTCCCATCAGACTTGGAATGGAAGAAAGTACCTCCTTCCTTAGCCTCACGTGGGGTCCTGGGGTCCGGGCCCCCTGCTGTCTCCCAGTGGGCTTGGGGTCTCACAAGATGGTCTCCCCCACAATGCAGGGCCTTGAGGCCAGGGCCTGCCTCCCCCATTGCGGGGGGGTGTCTCACCACACCTACCCTGCCCGGGAGCCTCAGGTGGGGTCTGGCCCTGGCTCTGGGGCTTGGCCTGGAGGCACCGTCTGTGCAAAACTCAGGGAGCCCCAGATCGAGGGGTGTGGCTTTGTCTCCAAAGAGCTCTTGGGTCCTTAGGACAAGCCCCTCACCAAACGGTGAGGGCTCAGCCCAGAGCTGGCAGCATGGGCAGCTGCCTGGAGCTGTCTGTGGTGCTGACCCACCGACCCCGGTTGGCACCCCGTTGGGCAGCCTCTGCCCGCTGGGCCCGGGTGTGTCGTGTCGGCCGGACGAGGAAGGTGGAACCCCCCCTTCGCCCGCCATAGACAATCGCACAGTGACCAGCACTGCCAAGGCCGATGGAGGGCAGAGGTGCCAGAGCGGCTGGATGTCCTATGAAGCCTCTCTGGGGGGGCTCGGAGGGCCTGGGATGATGGGCTGAGGTTCAAGTGGGGATTTCTAAGTCTGGGGAGACCCTAGTGCCTGTCTCCCAACACTCGGCTGCCCACCTCGTTTGAGGCCAGAGTCCTGTGGCTCTTCACCCTCTACCTGCCCCAGGGGAGGAGATCCGGGGGCTGCAGCCCGCCTCCGGGGCAGTTCAGGGTCCTGCAGCAGCAGCGGGCCTCGCCCAGCGCCTCGCCTCCCTCCCCGCCTTCCCCAGCCGGACCCCAGTTCCGCTGCACGTCCCCCACACCCGTGGACATGATCTTCCTGGTGGACGGGTCCTGGAGTATTGGTCACAGTCACTTCCAGCAGGTCAAAGACTTCCTGGCCAGCATCATTGAGCCCTTTGAAATCGGGCCAGACAAAGTCCAAGTAGGTGGGTCCCAGCCCTGCCCTGCGCCCCACCCGGGGTGGTCCTCACAATTCCTGCCAGCCCCCAGCACAGGCGATGCTTGGAAAAGGGAGTGGGAATTGGGAAAGGAGACGCACAGCCTCTGGGAACTAAGGCTAAGTTCCCACCTGGCCAGGCAGGGGTGGGGTCCCCACCTGCCCTGGAGGGACAGCCGGCTCCTGGGGGCACGCTGTATGGAAAGCGAGGCTTTGCAAATGTGCCTCCCCGGTGACCCGGGCGAGGCTGTGTGTGTCCTGCCCGCCTGCTGTGTGCCCACCCCTCCCAGCCTGACTCAGCACAGCGGGGACCCCTCCCTTCCAGGCCTGACTCAGTACAGCGGGGACCCCCAGACCGAGTGGGACCTGAATGCCTTTGGCACCAAGGAGGAGGTGCTGGCCGCCGTGCGTGGCCTCCGCTACAGAGGGGGAAACACGTTCACAGGTCTGCCTGGCCCCGGCCCCACCCTCAGGGTCCATTCAGGTCTGGTCCCGAGGTCGGCCTCCCTCGCACCCTCCCAGATTTGGGAACGTGTGTTCTGAACCACGCCTGAGAGCTGTGTATTCACGCCTTTGCAAAGGACAAGTCCACCTCGTTCATCCATGGTGAACGTGGTGTGTTGGGCAGTCCTGCTGAAACCGAGAGACTCCTCTGGTCCGTAGAGGCCCCTGGGAGGGCCCACCAGTGGCTTGGGGGGCCCCTGCCAGCAGCAGCCCCCCTCAGGGGGTCTCCCCCGGTAGACCCCTCCCCCCCACCACAATTCCCCTCCCTGTTTCCCGTCCTGGGGCCTCGCTGCTCTTGAGCAGGCAGCAGGGTGTGGGGTGCCGGTCCCTGGGTCTCTGGGTGCCTTTGAGGGAAGGAGAGGGGGCATCCCTGCCCTCCGGGCCCCCGCAGCCTGAAGGGGCCAGGACCGGCCTGGTGGGCAAAGCAGGGGGCCAGCGGCTGGCGGAGCCATCGTGAGCGGGCAGGGAGGGCGCTTGGAGCTGCCAGCACTTTATTCTCACCGCGCCCAAGGCCTGGCCCTGACCCACGTGCTGGAGCAGAACCTGAAGCCCGTGGCGGGTCTCCGTCCGGAGGCGGCCAAGCTGGTGATTCTGGTGACGGACGGCAAGTCCCAGGACGATGCCCGCACTGCTGGCCGCATGCTGAAGGGTCTGGGCGTCGACGTCTTTGCCGTGGGTGAGCAGCCCCCGGGCTCTCAGGGGCAATCCTCACAGCGGGTGGCTCCCACGCCCCCCGCACTGCCCCCCGGGCTGCAGGTCTTGTGGCCTCTGAGCCCAGCCCGCTGTCTGCGAGTGGGGAGGACAAGTCCCTGCTCGAGGCAGCCACGTGAGCCGGCGTGGGCAGCATGGCCGCTCTCTAATGAAGTGTCTGTAGACGTCTCCATGCCCCCTCCTGTCTGCACGGGCCCTGTGCATGGCCCGGAGGCCTTGCTCTGCTCCCTTAACTGGCCAGTCATTAACTCCGTCCCTTGGGAAGGAAACTCCAGACTTGGGGGCAGGGATTCCTGGAAGCAGAGACCGTCCTCGGTGCCTGACCCCAGCCCCAGGGTGTGCAGGACGCCGAGGAAAGCACACTGACCTCCCTCCTGGCCCCAAACCCCACAGAGACCCAGGCAGGCATGGCACAGCCTGAGAGGGACCTTCGGGTGTCTAGCCCCACCTTCACACCAGCCCGTCTCTCGCGGGGGCCCGGCCGGGTGACCCCGTTCTGGGGCCTGTGGAGTCGTGGGTCTGTGGCTTGGGAAGGAGCCTCTGCCGGCTGGATGCCTGGCAGGGGCCCAGCGGTCCTGGCTGCACGACGGGCAGCTCACCCCCACCCCGCGGCAGGCGTGAAGAACGCCGATGACGCTGAGCTGAGGCTGCTGGCGTCCCCGCCTCTGGACATCACCGTCCACAGCGTGCAGGACTTCCCGCGCCTCGGCCCGCTGGCCGGCCTGCTCAGCCGCCTCGTCTGCCAGAAGGTCCAGGGCGGGCGCCTGCGCGGGGGCCCAGGTGAGCGAGCAGGGCGTGGCACGAGGGCAGCGGCACCCGTGCTTGGCCGCAGCCCCACCAGGGCCCGCCCACGCGGTTCTCGGGGCTCTGAGGATACCTGGGGAAGCCCTGTCCTTCCCGGAAGTGGCCCCCAGGGGCGCAGGCAGAGCCACCGTCGCCAGCCGCCCCCTCCCGTCCCACAGTTACACCGGCCGCAGCTGCTCCGGCCCTGGACCCCCTTTCCGCTCCCACCGGCCTGGTCCTGAGCCGAGTGACCTCCTCCAGCATCCACCTGTCCTGGACCCCAGCCCCGCGGCCACCCCTCAAGTACCTGATCGTGTCGCGGCCTTCTAAGGGCGGCGCCCCCAGGGAGGTGAGAGGGGCCCCCCCCTCACGCAGGCAGGGCTGGAGTCGGGCCCACACGTGACAAAGCCAACGTGGAGGAAGAAGAGTGGCAGGGGCGGGGGGCTACCAAACCGCAGCCCCTTGCCCCTGCGGGTGGCCCAGACCTGGCCAGGGACGCAGCCGCGCAGGGAGCGAGGGCCAACCCAGCCCTCCCCAGCCCGCCCCCCTGCCCCCCACCCCGCCCACTCTGTCGCGGCTCCTGTTCCAGGTGGCGGTGGAGGCGCCCACCTCGTCGGCAGAGCTGCACAACATGACCTCCAGCACGGAGTACCTGGTCTCCGTGTTCCCCGTCCACAAGGCCGGCGTCGGTGAGGGCCTGCGGGGCCTGGTGACCACAGGTGGGCGAGGCGGGACCCGGGCTCAGGGTTGTACGGGCTGCCCCCACCTGCAGCCTCCCCTCGGAGCCTGGCACCGGAGCAGTCTTAACCCGGGTGGGGTACACCCCCAGCTCGTGACCGAGGCCAAGTCACTGGGCCTCTCTGACCCTCAGTGTCCTCTTCTGAGCACAAGTGATGTCATTTGTGTCATCACCCCAGTCTTGGCTGGGACCCATAACTGTTGCTGCCCACACTCTTCGTGGAGCCCCCGCCCCGTCCAGCCTGCAGGCCCCCAGGGACTGCGTGAGCCGCCCCCCCAGCAGATTTATTGAGATACACCCTACGACTCACCCATTTACAGTGTACAAGTCAGTGGTTTCCGTTTGTCCCAGCATCGTGCGCCCACACCTTAGCAGTCACCCCCAATCCTCCCCTTCCCCACGGCCCCTGCCGACCCCTAATCTGCTTTCTGTCTCTGGGGTTTGCCATTCCTGGACCCTCCATGTAAATGGGACCACACAGCATGTGGCCCTCTTAACCCGGAGGCCACAGACCTCCCACCCTCAGGGCAAGTGGCCTTAAGTGAAACCCGCAGAGTGGCCCAGGGCGAAGTCGGGACAGGGACTTCAGTTGTCTGCCCCGCCCCCCCCGCCCCCGACCCCCGGGTTGGTCTTCCCCGCTCTGTGTCTCCATCCAGACACACCTGGCCTGCCCTTCCTGAGACCCTTTGTCCCGCTGGTTTATGGGTCTGAATTCTGCCTGTGCTGTGTTTCTAAAGCCCCCCCTCACGCCCGCCCCCCCCGTCTCCCCCAGCGCCCCTGCCCCCGCCCCAGGCGCTGACCCTGGCCGCAGTGACGCCCAGAACCATCCGCCTCACCTGGCAGCCCTCGGCAGGGGCCACCCAGTACCTGGTGCAGTGCTCGCCCACCTCCCCCAAGGGCAAGGAGGAGGGGAGAGAGGTGTGGGGCAGAGGGGGAGGGGAGGCGGAGGAGCCAGCCTGGGGCAGAGCACAGCCAGGGGCGGGGGGAGCACAGGCAGGGGCCAGCGTGAGCGTGAGCGTCCCGCAGGTGCGGGTGGGGCAGCCGGAGGTGCTGCTGGACGGGCTGGCCCCAGGCAGGGATTACGAGGTGTGGGTGCGGAGCCTGCGAGGGGCAGAGACCAGCGAGGCCCAGAGCATCCGCGCCAGGACCTGTGAGTGCCCCGCCCCCAGGCTACTGCCCACCCCGGCTCCCCACAACTTCCACGGGTGGGGGAGCCCGACCCCATCCGGTAGCCCCACCAGCCCTGGCCATCGCCCGCCGTTCCCCCATACGTGTGGGGCGGTCCCTGAGGCCTTGGTGTGCCCTGCAGCCGCCCTGGCCCCCCCCCCAGACACCTGAGCTTCTCGGACGTGAGCCACGACTCGGCCCGAGTGTCCTGGGAGGGCACCGCGAGGCCGGTGCGCCTGTTCAGGGTCAGCTACGTCTCGAGCAAGGGCGGCCACTCGGGACAGGTGAGGCCAGGCCCTGCCCGGGGCCCGATGTCCTGGGCTGTCCAGGGGCATGAGTTGTCCACGGGGACCCAGTGCCCTCAGCCTCCCCCAATGGGCACCCTGCGTTCAGGGTCGGTGGGTGTGGCCGGGTCTCCCCAGGCACAGCCTCAGCCGGTACAGGGGGAGTGGAGGGCACCTGACACCATCCCGGCCCTTGTGGGCCCCTGGGGGCGGCAGATGTGAAGCAAAGAATCATACAAACCCTCGTGCGTGACAGCTGTGACGGGCTGTGCTGGAGGCGCATGGCGTCACGAGAGGCGAAAACGCCAGCTTGTTGGGCAGGCTGGTGGGCAAGACCCCACCCCGGTGCCGTGGATCCTGCACCCCATCCGCATCTCCCCAGTCTGGGGGTGGTCATGGGGCAGGCCTGGGTCTCCCTCTGGTGGGGGCTGCCCCCTCCCCAGCTGCCCGTGTCCCCACCACCACCCGCCTGCAGACGGAGGCTCCTGGGAACGCCACCTCGGCCACTCTGGGCCCCCTCTCCTCCTCCACCACCTACACGGTCCGCGTCACCTGCCTCTACCCTGGGGGCAGCTCCTCCACACTGACTGGCCGCCTGACCACACGTGAGTGTCCCCAGGCTGCTTCCCTCAGCTCCCCTGGACAGTTCAGATCAACACAGCTGCTCGGTGTCTGCTCTGTGCAGCACCAAGCCAGGTGAGGGCGGGTACCTGGACAGGTGTGACAGTGGGCCCTGCGGGCACTGTGCGTAAAGACTTGGGGCCCCTCTGCCACCCCAGCCTCAGTCTCCCTCTTCCAGGGAAAGTCCCCAGCCCGAGCCAGCTGTCGGTGACAGAGCTGCCTGGGGACGAAGTCCAGCTGGAGTGGGTGGCTGCAGTGGCGTCCGGTGTGCTTGTCTACCAGATCACGTGGATGCCCCTGGGAGAGGGGAAGGCCCATAAGGTGTGGGGGGAGAGGACCTTCCCCCCCCCCCAGTTCCCGGGGTTCAGACCCCCATGCTGCACCCTGGGGACATCGGCCTGCATGTGGCCCGGGCCGGGCCCCAACGTGTGGACACAGCTCCACGGGGTGGACACCCGGTCCCTCCTCTCCACAGATCTCCGTCCCGGGGAACCTGGGCACGGCCATCCTGTCAGGCCTGGGGAGGCACTCGGAGTATGAGATCACCATCCTGGCCTACTACAGGGACGGGGCCCGCAGTGACCCCGTGTCCCTCCGCTACACCCCCCGTAGGTGACCCCTGCTCTGCTCCAGACCCCCCGATCTGTGGGCCCCCGACAGGCAGTCCCTCGAGTCCCTGACCCTGCAGCTGGACCACTTGGGTCCTGAGCCGTCCAGGCAGGCATCCCTGGGATGGCCGAGGGTCCAAGTCACCTGGTGTGACACAGTGCCCAAGACGGTCCTGGAGCTGGCCTGGTGGCCCTGTCTCGGCCGAGGCCACTGGGCAGTGTGGCGGGGCCGTGGAGTGGCAGACGTGGTGCAGAGCGGGGGGCGTGCTGCCATCTGAGGCCCCCCCGCCCCTTGTTCCCCCCGCAGTCAGCTGGAGCCCACCCTCCAACCTGGCCCTGGCCTCGGAGTCGCCCAACAGCCTGCGGGTCAGCTGGACGCCCCCGAGTGGCCACGTCCTCCACTACCAGCTCTCCTACGCACTGGCCTCAGGCTCGGGACCCGAGAGGTCGGTGGGTCTCCCTGGAGCCGGGAAGCCATCACCCCTCGTGGGCCCCCGGGTCCTGGGCCTTGGGAGAGACACGTCCCACCCTGCCTGTTAAGGGGGCCACTCTTCCATGGCAGGACCCACAGGGAGCTGAGATGCCTAAATGAGCAAAGACGCTCAGGTGACCATCTCCCCGCCCCCGCCCCAGATCTCCATTCCAGGACCCAGAAGCCATGTGACTCTCCCTGACCTGCTGGCGGCCACCAAGTACCAGGTCCTGGTCTCAGCCGTCTACGGAGCAGGGAAGAGTGTGGCAGTGTCTGCCACGGGCCAGACGGGTGAGTGGGCACTAAGACCCCCAGGCCCCAGCAGACCCCAGCCGGGCCCAGGACCCTGGCAGGTCCCCGGGAGCCAGGACATGTGGGCCCTGTCACTCCTGGACGCACCCGGCACTGCAGAGCTTAGCGGAAGGAGATCGGGTCTTCACGCAAGACCTTCCTCGGTGTAGAATGCCAACCGCTACCCCAAGGGTTAAGGCCACTGCAGTCCAGCTGAATGCATGCAGGCTGACGCGGAGGGGATCGCGGCTGTGGCCTCGCCTGCAGGTGCCCACGGCTGGGGAGCGGCCGGTGTTCTCCTGGATCTGCGTCTGGGAGGCGCAGGGCAGACGTCCAGCCTGTAGGAGCAGGAAGCCGGACGCAGACCACAGACGGGGCGGCTGCAGCGGAGCCCAGGGCCCACGCCGGGCTGGCCCCACCCTCGGGGTATCGGTTGTCCCTGGGGTCCCACCACCTGCCGGCCAGGACCCGGCTGAGAGGAGTCTTTTGTTTTGCTGCTTTTCTTGGACAATCAGATGCTCGGAGTAGAAGGCCCTCAGAGGCCAGTTAGCCGACCGCCCCAGCTTCCCTCTGTGTCCCCTCCATGGGGTTGCCTGCTTTTGGCTTGAATACCTCTGGGGACGAGGGCCTCACTACCTGAGGCTCAGCACCCTTCCTATTTTTTGAGGGGGGAGCCACTTCCCGCCCTGAGGGTCCCAGTTTCTCCATGCGCTCGCCCGTGAGCGCTCCCGAGCGCCCACGTAGCGCCTGGCAGTGGGGCAGGCCTGCACAGCTGGGTCCCAGGATGGCGGTGCCCTGGGCACGTCCTCACACCCGGGCATCTCCCTGGCCCTGCCGCCTGGGGCACATCACCTCTCGGGTGCAGCCCCCAGCGGGAGCACCCAGCCGGGCGCTGTCTTCCTTGGGGTGGAACCTGAGGCAGCAGGACGCTGTCCCTGTCCCATCCCCGTCCCTGAGGCGTGGGGACCACAGGGCATGGTGTCCGGCCACGAGGGGCCCCTCCCCACTGACCCTGACCGCTGTCACCCCTCAGCAGCCTGCCCGGCCCTCCACCCGGATGGCTCCCTCCCAGGTAGGTCCCCCCACCCTGTGTGGCGGCTGCTCCCCACCAGCCCCTAGCCGCCCCTCCTCCTCTGGGTCCTTGTCGGGGGGGGGGGGTGGGTGGCCTGGGACTGGGGTCAGGCAATGCTGGAGGCCCGGGTCCCGCGTGGCCTCCGTGAGCCTCTGCTGACCAGGAACTGGGCGGGAGAGGGGCTGAGCCAGGGTGCCTGGCATCGCATCTTTACTGCTGTGGGTCTGAGACAGCCAGAGGGAAGGCTGACACGTGGGCCCCCATGGTCAGGGAGATCTGCCAGGTCGGGGCGGTGGGGTCAGGCTGCAGGCGGGGGCCCAGCTTGGGGCTGGGTCTCCCGCGGGATGTCCAGAGAGCTTCTCAGCCCCAGCTGCAGGGCTGGCGAGTGGGGATGGGGCTGGGATGGGCGGGGGTCCGAGCACTGAGGGTCGCAGGGAGGCGAGGGCTGTGGGCAACAGAAGGGGCGGGACGGTGCTGCTTGCGTGTCCTTCCCCAGGTCAGGATGGAGGGAAGGGGGAGGAACAGGCCCCTGAAGGCCTGCGTCTCCCTCCCTGCCTCTGCTGCCTCCTCTCACCCAACACTTGGTTTTCTTCTCTGCCTCCTGCCCCCCACCTCCCCTCCCGTCTCTGTCCCTCGCGCCCCACCTCCCCAGGCTTTGACCTGATGGCAGCCTTCGGGCTGGTGGAGAAGGAATACGCCTCTATCCGTGGCGTGGCCATGGAGCCCTCGGCCTTTGGTCCCACCAGGACCTTCACGCTCTTCAAGGATGCTCAGCTGACCCGCCGGGCCAGGTCGGGGCGGCGTGGGCCTGGGAGAAGGAGGGCACCCTGGGGGGGTCGTGGGAGGGGGAGTCCCCCAGGCCCAGCAGCTCCACCCCAGAGCCAGCCAGAGAGACTCCCGGGGGGACGTGGGCTCCGGGAATCCGAGTTCCACAGATTAATAAATCTCTTGTGGGCGGAATGAGGCCACGGTTGGGGGGGTCCTTCTCCCCATGTGGCCCAGGGATTGACCAAACTTGCAGACTTCTGGGCGGGGGCCACCAAGTTTGTCTCCCTGAGTACTCCTGCCTCCTTTGTGCTTTAATTTGATTCTGCAAATATCTGGGGTTTGTAAGAAACCGCTGCTTTGTGACTCACCACGATCAAGGCTTGTGATGACCTCCGAGGTCTAATAGTCACCCCACTTCGTATATGGAGGTGTCTTCAATCACTCATTGGAAAGTCCACATGCACAGCGTAATTCTTCTTAAGTTAAAATGTTTTACATTGCAAAGGTAAATCATGTGCTTTATAATAGAAATTTGAGAAATACAAAATGCAACCCTGGGGCTGCTAAGAGTGGAAGGGGCTCCTTCCTGGGTCAGGAAGGCTCCCCAGGAGGTGGCAGAGAGTAGGGGAGAATGGGAGAGGGGAGGGCACTCAGGAAAAGGAGCAGCACACGCCAAGGCCCTGGGGTTGGTTTGCTTAAAGAATTGCAGCAACGAGGCTGGGCTGTGTCTTCCAGGCCCTTGGTTATCCCAAGAGCAAAGGAAGGGCAAATAGGGAGGCTGCAGGCCATTAGGAGCAATTTTATTGGGTGACTCAAGACCCTGTTCCCTGCCCCTCCCCACCGCTGAGCACCAGGGTGGGAATGGCACCAGCACAGACCCCAGCTGCCCACCCAGTCGGAGCAGCTCCCGAGGGCAGAGCTGCCTCTGGGCTTGTGGGCTCCTGGCCCAGGAGACAGGCTCAGAGACTTTGCTGGGAGCCCTCGACCTGCACCCTCCCCACCCACGCAGAGACCCTGAAGAACGATCATCGTGGACACTGGCCGTGGTCCCTGCTGGGCCTTGGCGGAGCTGTTCCCACTGAAACCTGACAGGCCCGGGAGGGGAGTTCTGCCCCTGACACTCCCCGCGTTACTCACGGGGAAGCCGAGGCAGGAGAGGCCCAGCCTGGCCCCGAGGACCCCACTCTGCGGTCCCGTGGGTCCGGCCTCCTCTCAGGCCTGCGGTCGCCCCTCCTGTGTCCCCACAGCGACGTCCACCCGGCCAGCGTCCCCCCGGAACACACAGTCGTCTTCCTCCTGCGCCTGCTCCCCGAGACGCCCCGCGAGGCCTTTGCGCTGTGGCAGGTGGCAGCCGAGGACTTCCAGCCCGTCCTGGGGGTCCTGCTGGATGGTCAGTTGGAGGGGAGCGGTGGGCCCAGGTCGCTCCTCAAAGGCAGGGGCCACTGACGCAGCATGGCCTCTGAGGCTTTGCACACCCATCACGGCCCCCACTCTGCCGTTCCACTCCGGGTGGGTGCTCCCGCCTCTCGCCTGGGGGTCTCACGTGCTCCTTGCCCTGCCCCCCAGCCAGCAGAAAGTCGTTGACCTACTTCAACCGTGACCCCAGGGCCACCTTGCAGGAGGTCACCTTCGACCTGCCCGAAGTGAGGAGGATATTCTTTGGGAGCTTCCACAAGGTCCTGGAAGGTCCAGGAAGGACCAGAGCATGTGCCTCCCTGCCTAAGACCCTCCTGGCTCCCAAGTTCTGGGACAGACCCCCCACGGGGCTCTGCAGGACACAGGCTGCCCACCCCCCGTCACCATGGCTCCCCCTCTGCTCCTGTGGTCCCCTCTACCCTGGACGTCCTTACCTTAATTTGGGTCAAAGAGCATCCAGCCCTTCTTCCTGCGTCCCGCAAGTCCCTGGGAGGGGCTGCGCGGGATGTCATTTGGTCCATTTCACAGAAGGGAAACTGAGGCCCCGAGAGGGGGGGGGGGTCTCACGAGACTTGGGGTGGAGTCAGGATCCTGACCCCAGGCCCCAGGGGATGGTCACCTGCCCCTCCCCGCTCTGGCCCTGGCCTGTGGGCGTGGAAGGGAGCCCTTCTTGGCCCGGCGCCGCGGGAGACCTCCTGGTGTCTCCCAGGTGCACGTAGCCGTGGGCCGCTTCAAGGTCAGGCTCTACGTGGACTGCCGGAAGGTGGCCGAGAAGCCCATTGGGGAGGCCGGCAGCCTGCCCACCACCGGCTTCGTCATGCTGGGGAGACTGGCCAAGGCCCGGGGCCCCCGGAGCAGCTCAGCCTCGGTGAGCCGGACAACCCGGGGCTGGCGGACCCCCTCCCGCCCCCTGACCCACCTGCGCCCGGCTGACCTGCCCCTCCCCCCACCTGCAGTTCCAGCTCCAGATGCTACAGATTGTGTGCAGTGACTCCTGGGCAGAGGAGGACAGGTGCTGCGAGCTCCCGGCTTCGGTAGGCGGGCAAGTGCCCACTGAGGGCAAAAGAGTCTGAGGGTAGACTGGCCATCCAGGTCATTGCCGCTCTGGGAGAAATCCAGACAGCCTTCCTGGAGGAGGTGGCCCCCGGGGCTAGAGCCGGAGCTCAGGGCGGCTGGATGTGTGTCCTGGAGGCCCTGAGGCAAGGCAGGCTGGAGCAGGCCTGGAAGCCCCCAGCCCCAGGGGTGGCTGCTTCCATGTACTCAGGGCCACTGCCCTTTTCTGTGGGCACAGTTGTGGGCAGGGGTCCTCACCAACTCCCCTGGGTGCCCACATTGGGCTTGGCCATGGTGGCGGCCTGCAAGGGAGTGAGAGAGGGAGTCCTGTTGGGGGCTTGTGCCAGGCAGCTGGGGGGGGGTGGGCACCCAGGACCAGGTCCTCCCCCCTCCCCCCCAGCCTCCCAGGGGTGGGTTTGGAGGCTCCCTGGACCCTGGTGTCCGTGGATACCCTGAGCTCTAGGGTCGAACAAGAACTGAGGAAAGGGTCCATTTAATGGTGGGGGTCTCCTTTCTCCCAGAAGGATGGAGAGACCTGCCCTGCCTTCCCTTCTGCCTGTGCATGTTCCTCGCAGACCCCTGGGCCCCCGGGCCCCCAAGGACCTCCTGTGAGTCCAGCAGCTCCTCCCTGGTGTGACCAGGGACTCCTGGCAACATCTTGCTGCCAGTGGTGATGAGGGTGGCCCCCCCTATGCCCCAGCAGCCATCCCTAGGCCCACCACACAGATGGGATAGACTTCATGAGTGTCCTGGCTGCCTCGTCCACCCCTCGGCCCACGAGTCCCCTTCTGCAAGCCCCTTCCTCCCGATGGCCGCCCTCTCCCGAGCAGGCCCCTCTCTGGTGTCGGAGCCACACTTCCCCGCTGGGGTGGGGGTCCGGGCCCAGCAGTCTGCAGCGCCGCGCTGGTCCCTGGCCACAAGTCGCAGACACGCAGACAGCCTCTGTCCTGGGCACTCTGGGCTGTAGGGTAGCCCTGAGGGGCCTTTCCCCAGGCCTCCAAGGAGGCGGCTCCAGGCCTGGGCCCTGCTGTGGGGCAGGTCCAGACCCTCTGGCCGCCTGAGGCTACAGGACCCGTTCTAGCTGGTGGTCCACAGACCTCACCAGGGAGGGGCCAGGGCTGGAACCCAGACCCACCTGAGCCCGTGAACGCGGTAACCAGTTGGCTGTGGGAGGGCAGGGTGGGCCAGGACGCCCTCGCCCCCGGAGCCCCTTCTTCTTCTCCCCCTAAAGGTGGGGACTGGAGTCCAGGGCACTGCTGGGCGGGCCAGTGTGCAGCCCGGCCTCAGCCTTGCTTGTGCCTCTGCAGGGCCACCCCGGGAGGGATGGAGTCCCAGGAGAGCAGGGCTTCCCAGGGCCCAGGGTGAGTTGTGAGGCGTCCTGAGGGGGTGGGTGCAGGACTGAGCCCCCCGCAGCCCAACCCCAGGCGGGAGCAGGGCCCCCCAACCGGGCTGCGGTGCCCTCTCCGTGGGGCCCCAGCCTGGGGACCACGTGATGGGCGTTCTTGGGCGTCTGGCCAGGACGTGTGTCCTCGGCCCTCAAGTGCGTTTCTCTCACCAGCGGCTCCACCGGCTTTGAAAGTTGCTGGTATTTTCTTGTTGGATGCATGGCCTCCAGCCCCAGCTCCACTGGCTTATGTCTTCTTCTTCGCTCGTGGGGCTCTAGGTTTAATGGAAACACCTGTGCCCTGAGTTGTGACTAGTTTACCCTGTTGTTGTCTTTTGACCTGGTTTTCCATACGTGTCTCCAGGCAGATTTTAGAATCACCTTTGTCTAGGCGACTGCATGGGTCTGTCTCTACGGCCCCTGACTTTTGCACCGTGTTTAAAGGCCTCCCTCAGTCTGAGAGGGCCCACCTGCTCACGGTCCCTCCTAGTGCTTCTAGCGCCTTCCGACACAGAACGTGCTTCCTCCTGCCTCCCCAGACCACTGCCCCGCTGGTCCTCCCACGTGTTGGGTAGCCGGCCCCCGCCAATTTCAGATGCAGCCTAACCACATCACGACTTTCCACGGACTCCAGGGTCCAAACGGCTGCCTCAGACACGGATCCTGGTGTCCAGCTCCACCATCAGGTTCCCCAAATCCTCTGTCCTCTCTGTGCAGGATTTTTGTGCCCCATTTATTATTCAGTTATCTTATTTGCAATAGTTTTTTTATTTTCAGATGGTTTTCTTGGAATTTCCTGGTTTAAATTTACATCACCTGTGAAAAATCACTTCACTGACTGATTTTTATTACACTCGTTTATTTTTATTTTTATTTTTCTCGTTTATTTGTCTGGTATGGTGACACTCCAGAGTTTGTCAAAGAACCACGGTGATAGAAGATGTCCTCATCTTGACTTCACAGAAATGCTTCTAGTGTTTGCCGGTTGAGTGGGGGGCTGGCCTGGGAGCTGAGACAGATACATTTTGCCACGTGCTAGTCAAATCCTACCCTTATTTTATTAGGAGATTTTAAAAATCAAGAATGGGCGTTAAATAAGATTTAGTGCCCCATCAGCTGCTGTGGACGCAAACAAATCATTTTTCTTCTTGAAGCTATTAGTTTGGTGAATGATTTAATCTCTCCCAAATTCTGAACTACTCCTGTTCCCGTTAAAAGCCGGCGTGGTCACCGAGCGCTCACTGCCCATTTAATGGGCTGCAGGCTTCTGTGCGCTCAGGTTTTATTTAGGATTTTCGCGTTGATATTCACAAATGGGAATGCCTGTGGTTTTCTTTATAGAGTTTGGTGCATTGATATGCATGACTCACGTGATTATTTGAAAGCAGTCTTTTTTTTTTAAAACTGCAAATCAAGCAGTTTAAATAGCGTTAGTGTCATCTGTCCCTTAGAGGTTTGGTAGAATGTTCTGGTGTCTGGGGCTCAGAGCTCTGTGCTGGCCCGTCCAGAGCCGGCCCAGCTCCTGGCTATACAGTGGGGTCATAGCAGGACCCCTCCCTCCCAGAGTGCTCTGCGAGGGTGAAGGTGCCTGTGATGGGCCTGGGTCTGGAGACCATGGGCCGGCGGGAGGGCGGGATTGAAGGAGGGGCCGCAGGAGGGGCCGCATGTCTTCTCAGCCCCACCACACACACCTGTGTCTCCAGGGAGAGCCCGGGCCACCCGGACAGATGGGACCCGAGGCTCCTGGAGGTCAGCAGGGGTCACCAGGCACCCAGGGCCGAACCATCCAGGGACCCGTGGTAGGTGTTGCCTACCCCCCAGCACCCACCCCCTGCCCCTCTCCCCTTGCCCTCCCTCCCTCCCATCCCCCCGCCCCTCTCCCCTCGCACTCCCTCCCACCACCCCCCGCCCACCCCCACCCCCAGCCCCTCTCCCCTCACCCTCCCGCCCATCCATCTTCCACCTCCAGGGTCCACCAGGGGTCAAAGGAGAGAAGGGGGATCATGGATGCCCCGGCTTGCAGGTAGTGGGTCAGACCACACTCGGAGCACAAGTTCTGTGTGCTCGGGACGGGGGTCTGGGGACAGGGCCTCCCCCTCCGGGTCGGACCTTGGCCCAGCCTGGCTGGCTGCCTCTGTTCTATTCCAGGGCCACCCCGGCCTCCAGGGCACCCCTGGGAAGGTTGGCATCCAGGGACCAAAGGTAGGAGAGGAGCCTGGCCGGGAGGGTCTGGAGATGGAGGCTGTGGTGGGGCTTCCTTCTCTGCCCCACACCCACCTCCCCCCCCCCCCCCGCCTCCTTCCCCCCGCCGGGGCCTGGCCGGTGGGAGGGGAGCGTCAGCCCACACAGACTGGGGCATGAGTGGCCACTGCCCGGGGCGGGGGCGGGCCCTGGGATGGACCAGCCTCAGCCCGGCACAAGCACGTACCCCCCACAGCGGTGGGTTTTGGGGGTCACTGTGGGAGGGGCACCTGCCTCTGCCCCGCCCACCCCTTCCTTTGCCCTCAGGGAATGAGAGGCCTGGAGGGGACTGCTGGCCTGCCCGGACCCCCTGGCCCTCGGGTGCGTATCGCCTCCTGCGTGAGCCCCCAACACCACTCACCCCCCCGGGCCTCCCCAGGTTTCTTGGGGCTGAGCTGAACAGTGACAGGGGAGGCCTCTCTGCCCCGGGCTGGGGCCTTCTGGGTGGCGGCGGTGCTGGGCTGGGCCCATGAGAGCCCTGATCCCAGGAGCGCAGCAGCCTCAGCCCCCACTCCCCCCTCCCCGCTCCCCGCTCCCCGCTCCCCGCACCGGGCAGGTTGGTAGGAAACGCCGCCATTCCACACGGCAGGAAGGTGCCTGGGCTCCCGGGTGGGCCCGGAGGCGGGATGTGGTCAGGCCCCCTTCTCCCTCTCCGCCTGCAGAAACCCTCACCCCGGGGCCCAGGCCGCCCTGCTGGAGGGCTGGGGGCACCGCCGCTCACTCGGAAGCACCTTCCCTCCCAGCCTGGTGTTCCCGGAGGTCAGAGCGGAGCTCAGGGGCTGGGAGCTGCTCTGAGTGGGGGATCCGGGGCCGGCAGCCCAGACCCGGCCAGGATCTCCCGGGGGTCGGCCTCGCTGGGTTCCTGGAAGGCTGAACTGCCCCTCCTGCAAGAGGCCCCCCCCTGGGGGGGCCCGTCCTGCGGTCACACCCGGACCACTGGGACGCGGGCGGGGATGTTTTAGTGCAGAACTAGCGCCAACGGGCGGGGCGTGCGGGGGGGCTGCCTGGGCGCGGGGTGGGTAGGAGGCACAGCCTGCAGGAGGCTGGGGACAAGCTAAGGGGTCCCCTTAGCTTGTCTTAGCTTGCTCTTGGTCCAGGGCAGGCGGGACCGGAGAGAGGGGCCACCGCAGGAGAGCTGCAGCCAAACCAGAACCCCTGCCTTTGCAGGGCTTCCAGGGCACGGCGGGGGCCAGAGGCAGCAGCGGGGAGCGAGGACCTCCAGGGGCTGTGGGGCCCACGGTAAGCCCCTCCCTACCCAGCCCGCCCGCCCGACAGCAAGGGGGGTCACATGTGTGCAGACTTGTCCCCGCTGACCGCTCGGGGTGCCCTGCGACTGGCACGTTTGTAGAGCAAGTCTGGCACAAAGCTCGCAGCAGAGAGCGCCCAGGCTGCCCCCTGCCCGGCCCAACACAGACAAGGTGGGGGGCAGGTGAGGGGACGTGGGCTCTGGGGGCCGGGGAGGGGCAGACCTGGGCCTGCAGGCTGGGTGGGGCCCGGGGTGCAGGGAAGCTCCCTCTCGCAGCGGGAGAGGTGGGTCCTTGTCCTCTGGGGACTCCTGGGATGAGTCCTGCACTAAGCTTTCGGTTGGGGGGGCGCGGTGGGCGGGCGGCCACGGGGTCCAGATGCTTCTCCTTTTCCTCCCGCTCAGGGGCTGCCGGGGCCCAAGGGGGAGCGAGGAGAGAAGGTGAGTGAGGGGAGTCTGGGGTCCGGGCCGTTCCTGGGGAGGCACAGGGAGGCACTGACTCGCGCTGCTCGATCCACTGGCCACGTGGCCCGTCCTCCCTTGCAGGGCGAGCCACAGTCCTTGGCCACCATCTACCAGCTCGTGGGCCAGGCCTGCGAGTCCGCCATCCAGAGTGAGTGGCCCAGCCTCCCGTGAGGACCGCAGAGCCTCCGTCTTCATCCAGGAGGGAAGGGACGCCCAGGGCCCGGTCATTAGCGAACCCAGCCTTGCGGCCCTTCTCCCGGGCCACGTGCCTCGGAGCAAGACAGGGAGCAAGGGATGGTCTCCCTGCCCTGCACCCTCTGACCGTCCTCCCCCACAGCGCACGTGTTGAAGCTCCACGCCTGCACCCACGAGAGCACCCGGCCCCCCATGCCCATCTTGGAGGCCCCCAGGGCCTTCGGCACGCGCAGTGAGGCCCGGCTCCCTGGAGAAGGGGGGCACGGTGGCCCCCGCCCTGAGGACAGAGGTACTGGCCCCCGTGGGGAAGGGTCTCCCCCAGTCCTGGGGCTGGTGGCTCTGTGTGGCCCTCCTCCCCCAGGTGACGGGTAGAGAGACAGGCCCCCTGAACCCACACAGAACTGGGGCTGCCTGGGGCCCTCGAAACAGCCCCTTCCCCAACCTCCCAGCAAGCCTGAGCTTAGGGCCCCCTCCCCACCCTCTGGTCCCCTCCCTCCCATCCCTGATCCGTCCCCCTCTCCTTGGCTGCCACAGCAGGAGGCTTGGTCCAGTGACCTTGCTGTAATGAGTCCATCCACCTGACTGGGGCTGCGGCAGTGTTCACAGCTCAGATGCTGAGATGGACGGAGAAGTTGATGAGGGGAGATGGAGCTCGTGGCCTCGATGGGGAGGAAGGAGACGGGTGGGGGTGGGATGTGGCGGCTGGGAGGACAGTTCTGCGCCGAGGGCGGGGGCCGGGACGGGGATGGGCGGGGAAGGGATCCCCCCGACTGCAGCCACCACAGTCCCCCAGACATTGCCTTTGCCGTAAGTGCCCCCCGTTTGTACCTGCCGTCCAAAGCTGGCAGGCGCTGTCGTGATGCCCACCCCAGCCCCCTCCCCCGTCCGCACCGCGCACTAAACCCCGGCCTCTGAGACAACGATCAGTGCCTGTTTGAGGTCAGGGACCCCCGACCCTAAGCTTTCAGCCTCAACCTGAAGGCTGGACCCGCTGCCCCCAGGACCCACCTTCCCCAGGTCAGCATAGGACCCTCAAGAAAGGAAAGCACTGCCACCTCCACCCCTTGGTCTGGCACATCCCTCCTTCCCCTCGGCTGAGCCTGGAGCCCTCAGTCAGACAGGCAGCCTGGGCCGCAGGGAGGAGCGGTGGGGGGCTGGGAGCAGCGGGGAAAGTCGTGCAGGTGCCAGAGAAGCAACTGGGGTGGGCGCAGTGGGGCGTGGGGGGGGGGGCCTCGGGGGAGCCAGCAGGACTGAGGTGGGTGCGGGAGACCGAAGCTGGCCCAGTGGGAACCCAGGGAGGCCCTGATGGGGGTCAGCACCACAGTGGACACCTGGCCAGGCTGGCTGACCGGGTCAGGGGCCCAAGGGGGCGGCGCCCGGAGGAGCGGGTTTGTGCAGACGGCTCAGGGTCCAGCCGGGACCCGGGGGCTTGGTCCACGCGGCCGCGCAGGCTGGGCGTTGCTTCCCGACGGGTGTCAGCTGTCCACCGCCTCCCCCAGACCCGCCCACCCTTTCCTCCCGCCAGGACGGTCCCCCTGCTGCCCCGAGTGAGCCCGAACGTCCCCCTACCGGATCCCGGACACCGAGCGCAGCTGGAGAAGAGGGTCTGGAGGTGGAAGGAGAGGAGGCAGAGGCCGGGCCTGGGAACCTTTCCTCTGTGCGCTTCCTGTTCAGATAAACCACGTGTACTTGTCAAGGGAGGTGCTGCTCATTGGCGGGGCCCCACGTCCGCCAATCCGCCACATCCATCTGGGGGTGGAGTCCCAGATTCCCCACCCCCGTCTCTCGGAGAGGAGCCGCCATCCATCCTCGGCCTCAAGGACTCCCCACCATGGTCTCCCTGTTACCCTGGGGCTCGCCCCCGCTTCCTGTGAGGCCACTGCAGCCCCCAGGCCCCGGTGCCCCCGGCCGGCCCCTCCAGAGCTCAGGCCCCGCTCAGGGGGTCTCAGCCTCGGCTGCACTCTGAGTCCGCGGGGTGGGGGTGGGCTTGGAGAACGCTGGCGGGGCTGCCCCGGGCCCAGCCAGGGCCTCCCCGCCTCCCTAGTAGCGGCCCCTCCTCTAGAGTCGTAAAGTCTGGCTCAGCCCCCATGTGCTCAGGCCTCATGGGACCCCAACCTGCTGGCCCCTTGCCTCGTCACTGCCCCGCACACCTCCCCCTCCCTCTGACCAGCCTGGACGCCACAGTCTGTGCCGTGACCGCTCCCACTGGCTCCCCATCCACCTGGGAAGCTCGCCAGCCAGCCGTGGGCCCCGGGGCCAAGCAGTTCCCTGAACACCGGGAAGAATTGGGGGCGGGGCCGGTGAAGGCTCCGAGGTGACACTGGGGCAGAGACAGGACAGAGTGGGAGGAGGAGACCGTGGAACGTTCCGGGCAGGGGCACCGCCCGTGAGCAGCCTGGGGCCGGGCCTGACCCAGAAACGGCAGGAGGACAGAGCGAGCTGAGCACAGGCCAGGGAGGGGTCAGCCCGCGGACCGGGGAGCGGGTCAGGGGCTGCGGGGAGGGGTTTGGGTTTTGTCCTCAGAGCGACCGGAAGCCCCAGGGTTCTGAGCAGGGGCTGCCGTGACCTGGCATCTGTGTGAACGACCTGTAGATGAGAGTGCAGGTGGCCAGGTGGGGGGGGATGCCCACTGGCATGGAGGTGGCTGGACTGGGGAGGTGATGGCTTCGAAGGGGTGGGTGGGGGCTGAGCCCTGGGCGAGGTGGGGTCCAGGGGCCCAAGAGCAGCCAGGTGGTGGGGGGAGGGGCTGGGTGGGTTGGTGAGAGTGGGGTTCACGGGGGCAGAGTGTGGGTGCCGCCATCTCAGAACGGCAGTGAAACAGACTGGGCTCGTCCCAGGACTGAGTCCCTCGCGTCTCCAAGGCTGGGCGGGGAGGGCCGGGGGCAGCAGGAGGAGGGGGTGCACGCTGCCAGGGACCACCTGTCAGGATGCGGCCGGCAAGGGGCAGAGGAGGAGGCTCCAGAGCCGGGGGACGCCTGCTCAGGAGGCAGGTGACGCCCCCGCAGGAAGGGCGAGATGGGCAGGAGTGGGCACCGGCCCCTGCCGGCCACCTTGTCCAGTAGCATCGCCGCTGGCCCTTTATGGTTTGAGCTGCCTCGAGGGCTGACATGAAGCCGTCACAGGACAGTAAACGTCCCTCCCAAATCTCCCCCCCCCCACCCCTGCGCATGCGCACATACACACACGCATAAGTGCATCTCCCCCTGTGGGCACACGCGCTCCCGCACGTTCACACGCGCTGCGCTTCTCCCGGGTTTGGGAGGTGAGTTAACGGGAAACGCGACATATGAGCCGCACGGCCGAGCAGGTCTCGGGAGTTGAAGGAGAATGCGGGTCCCCTTTCGTCCATTAATTTAAAATTACAGTATCTTCAAAGACGGAAGGACGGGTAGTAATAACACGGAGCTGAAATGAACAGGTGCGAGGAAACATGGCGTGGGAAACAAAAGGAGAAATAAAGTCGGTGAGGCAGGCTCAGTAATTACGGGCCCAACTTCAGACAGGCCGTGGGATCCGAGGGAGAGAAGCCACCCAGGGGCTCGGGGGAGGATAAAAATGGAAAAAGCGTTGCATCCTCGTGAGGGGCTCCAAGAAGAAACAGGAAGTCAATGGAGGGGGCAGAATGTTGAAATAAGTACTTTTTAAAGATTTGAGAATTAGAGGAGGATTTAAGATCCCAGATGGAAAGTCGCAGAGGGCGAAATGGGACTGACTTTTAAAACATACCCTTAGATTCCCTGATGCAAAAAAACAAAGACGGTGGGGAAATTCTTTAAACGCTTTTCTACAAAAAGACAAGAGTCACTCTACGTCAAAAGGTGGGGGGAAATGACCTCAGAATGTTGAAGGGAAAAGGCTCGAATTTTATGCCCAGCAGAATTATTACTGAAACGAACGGGGTGAAAATACATTCTGAGGCCCACAAAGTCTGAGAAGGCAGGTCACACGTCACACGGGATCCTCTTCGAAATCCGGTTGGTGGAGTTTTCTGCAGAAAGGGAAAGTAACCAGCACTTAGGCCCGATACACGGAAAATCCCAGGTAAGTAAAAACCCTAGTGACGTTCGCCATTCACGGAATCGTCAAGCCTTCCCCAGACCATCACATCGGTGGCAACCTAGACTAGATTCCAGGCTGTTCCAGAATCCCTGAGGGCAGCCGAGGTGCTTGCTTTCTTTGGAGGTGGGAGGCATGATGGAGACAGTTTTCACATCAACTTGTTAAGCTCTTGAAAAATACCAACACTCTTTAAGTTAGGAGCAGCCGCCAGCAGGGAAAACACTGAACATATAACCTCCAAGATTAGCCAACTAGATCAAGTTTTTCTTCTATGTAGGGGGATAGAACACATGCAAACAGAAAAATAAGAGAGACGGCCTAACCATATCCCAGTGTAGCAGAAATTACAACAAAGAGCGGGGAGTTTAACTCTTCAAAAGATTGCATTAAAAGACAAGATACAACTTTCTACTTCTAGCCGTGATGGAGTAACCCATACTGGACCAAAAACCATTAAAAAGCACAGAAAATATATGAGGAAACTGTTTTTAGGCATTTTAATGTAGAAGGGTCAGTGTTTCAACAAATGGTGCTGAAACAACCCTCTCCCGAGTGTGTGAGGCCCCCAAGGTGTCAAAACATCACAAGACACAGAAAATGAAACACAGTCAACACTAAGAGAAAGAAGGAGGACACCCAGCGGGACCTGCACACAGCGGCTTGAGTCAGAATGACCGGACAGAGGCCAGCACAGGTGACGGAGACACAGACTTGCTTTAGTTTATTAGGACAGAAAAACACGACTCAGCAACTAACGACAAAACTGTTTATGGATGGAGACACAGCCATGGTGGGTGTTGACCGCACCACACCGGGTGGAAGAACAGGACAGAGAGGCTGAGAACGGGGGGGAGGGGTTCCACTCATACCAAGGTCAGGGACAGGCAGAGACCACCTCTGGTGAGGAAATTAGAGCCATAACTGCCACCGGGGCACAGGCTGGAAGGGGCTGGAGGGGGCTCTGGTGGATGGGGGCCTTGGGGTTGAATCTAGTAAAACTCACTGATCTGAGGGCTTAAGACCAGGCATTTTGTCATAGGTAAATTTCATGTCAATCAAAACAAACAAAACAAAAACCCTAGAGGCAAATACTCCAAAATAGTGGTCATGGTTCATTTGGTGGGAATGTGGGTGATCTATTCTGTGTGCGGATTTTCTGACTTGTCTTTGGGTCTCAAAAAACAGAAAAAGCGGAAACCAGAAAGGGGAAGCATCCCCATCCCTGGGGCTCCTGCGCTCTCCCGACCCAGAAAAGAGCATCTGCAGCTGGGCACCCCCAGGGCTCCCCACAGCTGCCCCATATCTGGCGCTGGATCCGCTTACGTAAGGAGGATTGAGGCGCTGACATCTGAGATCTGCGTCCTGGCTGCATCCTCGGGGGCCTGGCCCTCCCCCCTTCCGCCGCCCGGTCCTGGGTCCTGCTGAACACCCACCCGGGCTCTCCCCCAGCATCCTGGGATTGGTGCCCCAATGGCCCCAGGAGGCAGGTGTCGATCCGAGATGGGCAGATGGGGTCTGGATGTCCAGGGGGCCGTCCTGAGCTTCACAGGCGGCGGGGTGGGCACCTCCCCCCACCACCTCGGGCAGGGCAGCCCCCGCATGGTGTGAGGTGGGGCTCCTGGGCTGGGGGGAGGCCCGTGGAGGGTCCCCTCCACCCCCTCGATGTTTCTCAGGGGCTCCACCCCCAGGGACCACACTCCAGAGGGTCTCCAAGTCGGCCAGATGGGCTCTCCTCGGGTCCCCCCAGGTCACCATGGCTACTGTGTCAGGGAAGTCCTACCTGTGTCTATGCCCCAGAGGGGTCCCCGGGCTGTGAGCAGAGGGGAACCCACGGGAGGTGTTGGGGAGCCCGACCTGGGTCCTGAACGTGGCTCCGGGTCCCTCACAAAGCACCAGGGCCCACGGGGGTCTGGGGGCATCACAGGCCCCTGTGAAGTGCTGGCCCGAGACCCCCGGCATCCCTGGAAGGCAGACATCTGGACTCCCTGGGGCTGAGGATCCCTCACCCGAGGGGGACCTGCCACTAGATTCTCCTCCGAGCAGGACCACGTCTCATCACTCCATCCCCAAGGCCCCTCAGGCACAAAATCTGGGTTTTCGTTAATTTACCCAGAACAGACCAAAATAAAATCCCTGCTTGGACCCTCCCCTGGCAAATGAGGTTCGAATGTTTGCTGACGCCTCTGGGGTCAGAGAGAGCAGGTCTGAGGACCCACGGGTGCCCCAGGCCCGGGTGGGAGAGGCAGCCAGGCCCGGCTCAGTGCCTGGGCCTCGGGGATCCCACAGGGACGAGGGGCTTTCGGGGCTGAGAGGGGCTGAGCGTGGCCGAGGGGCGTGGCCCTGGGACAGTCGGGGCGGCTGGGACATTTGCCGAGAGCGGTCAGACGTGCGTCCTGGCGGGAGGCCATCATGTCACCATGCTCCGGATACACCGCCCTGCAGATAGACAGGCGTTCACCAGCCGCCCGGGCAGGTCCCCAGGAGGCAGCTTCCAAGGCCGTCTCACAGCAGACAGATGACGGGGGGCAATCTGGTGAGTGGCGTGACCGCACGGAGCGCGGGGAGCCCCCTAGATCATGCCGGCCAGCCAGGGCGGCAGGAAGAGGCCCACCGTCCCCAGCAGGCAGACGAGGATGAACACCCAGAGGAAGATGCGGTCGATGACCATGGCCACGTACTTCCAGTCCTGCCTCACCTGCGGACAGACACACCCGGTCACGCGCGGCCGCACCCTCAGGCCTCACGCAGCGCCAGCCTTCTAGAAGCTCTGCTCCTATCCTTGCCCCAAGGTCACCAAGGTCACAGGCACACCTGTACTGGGGTGAGGGGTGGACAGGGGCCACAGAGAAACGGCTTGTGCAGCTGAAGTCTGGGCTCAGGAGCAGTGGGCTGCAGGGTCAGTGCCCTCTACGGGGGGTGGACAGCAGAGCCACTGCAGGGGACAGGGGCCAGCAGGGTGGCCCCCCGACTTCACCTGCCTGAGCTCCAAGAAGGTAGTGATGCCTCTGGAGGAACGCCAGGGTCCACGCTGTGTCACGGTGTAACGTGCTCTGGGTTTGCTAAAGCTGGCGGCGCCGTGGGGACCAGCCAGTACACCCCCATTTGCAGGTGGGCAAGTGAGGCCCAGGGAGGGGGCACCCACAGCCCCTTGGCTGTGCGGGGCAAGAGCCAGGAGCAACCTGAGTAACGGGGCCTGGCCTCCAACAAAAAGCCCAGGGCAGGCTCCACGGTGGACGGCGTCCCAAGAGTGACAGCTGAGTCCCAACTGCCCTCCACTCCTGCCCCCTGCCGCGGGGCGGCACTCACGGCCGGCTGCCCACGTGGCTCGAGCCCCTCATGGGTCAGTGGGTCTCTCAGCTCTGTCCCTAAAGCCCCTTGAGGGTGAGGGTCACATGTGAAGGTGGGCACAGCCCTGAGCTGCGAGCAGGCTCTGAGCCGGGCAGCTGCCGGGGCAGAGGGCTCCACGGAAGGGCAAGGGGGGCACCCCGGGCTCGAAGTGGGAAACGCGCTGAGTGCACCACCTGCGGTCACTCCCTTGGACCCGACGAGGAAGGTGGCTGCACCATCCCGTCTGCAGGTGGGACCCCGAGGCCCAGGGCGGCGCAGGACGGGCCGTGGTTACACGTCCACACTGGGCGAGCAGGTCCCGGCCTCCACCTGGTGCGACCCCAGGGCAAAGGCTCAGGGAGACCACAGGCGGTTCCTGGGTGGGCAGCTGCCAGCCCCTGAGTGACCAGAAAGGATGCGGCCCCCAGGCTCAGGCCAGCCAGACGCTAGCGGGTCTGATAGGCCCGGGCAAGGCGGGGTCATCACACCCCCGTTGTGGGGCCGTCAAGGGAAAGAAGGCTTTTCACTGCTGTTTTGTGCTCTGATTTTTAAAGTAATCAGAGGCGTCCTGATAGTTTTAAGCCAAAGCTGAAAGAGCCGTGCTTATTCTCAGGAAACCAGAGCAAATGGGGTCACTATAAGCGAGGCAGCGCCAGGACCCTCTGTTCCAGGAAGCAGCCCCGCGGCGCGCGCCTCCGCGCTGCCTTTCAAACCGCCCCTCCTCCCAGGATGAAATGCTCGCGGACAAAGCTGCCCCAGCCCCGATCCCAGGCTGGTTCCTGTGAAGTCGCTTTGCTCCCCAGAGCCCGGGGACGACGCCCGGAACCAGAACCAGGTCGCCACAGCCAGGCCCGCGACGCTGGTGGAGGGGTCTGGGGACGAGGGTCCGGCCCTGCGCTGAGGACCGTTGGCCCTCCGAGATCCTGGGGACACTTCAAAGGCGTCGGTCTCTGCTCAGCAGGCCCTCAAGCCCGCGCCAGAGCCAGAGCTCCTCTTGTCTCAAGAGCTGGCTGCAAGACGGAACCTTCCAGAAACCCCCAGGTGGCCTCACAGCCCCTTGGGATTCAGGGGGATGACTGGGAGACCGGCTCCCTGCTGGAGGTGGGGCCCAGCCACGGGACAGACGGTCCCCAGGGATCACGCATGTCCGGGAAACGACCACGGGCCATTCCCAAGGAAGCAAAGGGACCAGGAGGTTCCTGGAGCGAACGGCAGTGTCACACCCGCCCCCGGGTCCAGGGAGGGAACAGCAGTGTCACGCCCGCACCCGGGGGTCCATGTCACGGGCAAGAAGAAGCTAATGCGGGGCAAGGTTACTGCGGCATAACCGATGCCCAGGTTGAGCAGCCGGTAATGACCAGGCCGACTGACCAGTGCCCTCCCCCTGCCCACCTGTCTCTGCCCATGCCCTGAACTGGGGCTCGGCCGCCAGCCTGGACCCACCCTCACAAGCACCCACGACGTGGCCAGTGGAGCCTGAGCCTCGGGGAGCAGCCCCACTGCCGCCCCCCACCAACTCCACGGGACCCTGAGTCTCGGCCATGTCTGAGCACCCGCCCTGCCCACCTGGACCCCAGGCGCCCTCTCCCCAGCTGGGCACAGGGGCACCGGCCAGAGAGGCAGGGCTGTGTCCCAGGCCGGAATTCTCCTCTCCCCCCGCCAGGCCGCTGAGGCCACTCAGCCCCCTCCTCTCTCAGCCCCTCTCACCCCAACCCCAGGGCCCAGACACCCCCCAGTCCTTCTCCGGGAGCCCTTGGCGGGGTGGGGGGCGCTCGAGGTCGGGGGAGGCGCTCACCAGCTACAGATGGTGCTGGCAGCCCCACCCCCGCCTGCAGGCTCCCTGCGCCCTGAAGCCCAAAGGGGGTGCCCGAGATCCACTCTGCTCTCTGCCAGCCACTCAGTCACCGCAGGGACCCCCGCTGGTCTCGGAGGCTTGGGGCAGAGGGAGCAGACAGCGGCGGGGGGGCCTCCAAGCTGAGCAGCCAGCTCTGGGGCCTGGTTTCTGGGTCTTTCACCGGCCACCCCCGCCTTCAGAGTGGACAGGGCAGCGGGGCCCATCTGACACGGCTGCGGCGGGGACTTACCGAGAAGTCCATGTCTTCCGCCTTCAGGTGGTCTGCAATGTACTGGACACCCTCAACCGCCCGCGCCAGAGCTGGCGACAGGGGCAGGGGTGGTGCTCCGGTGCCGGGGGCCTTGAGCGCGGCATTCGGTGCCTCCGCCTCCTTCCTGCACTTGCATTTGCAGGGGGAGGCCTGGTCTGGGGGCGGAAGCTCAGCCGAGGGGGCCGTGGTCAGCGAGGCAGGGGAGCCGTCCGCCGGGCGGTCGGCTGGGGAGGCGGCCTCTTCTCGGGGCACGCAGTACTGGATGCTCTGGGACCGGCACCTCACGCCACCCTCTGCCACTTCGCTGGGGCCGGACACGTGCTGGATGCTCAGGGACCGGGCCTTGGCGAGCCCTGGTGGGCGGCAGGGCCCGGGCGAGGGGCAGGGACTGGCCTTCTCGGCCTCTGAGGGCTGCAGAGCAGAGGCCTGGTCCGAGGGCGACGTGCAGGCCGGCTGGGGCTTGCCCGGCTGGTCCGGGCCGCAGGACGGGGTCGGGGTCGGGGTCGGGGTCGGGGTCGGGGATGGGGCGGGGCCCCTACTCCTGAGCTCGGGCTCCCCCCGGGGCTCCGGCCAGAAGCGCGGGGCCCCGGCCGCCTTGTGCACGGACTCGATGAGCCGCCGGCAGTTGTCCTTGACCACGGACGGCCGCTTCATGAAGAGCAGGCGCGGCACAACGTCAAGGAAGACGCGGCGGACCCAGGCGGGCATGGTGTGCGTGTGCGGGGAGCGGTGGTGCACGTTGAGCGTGAAGACGGCGATGATGATGGAGAGCGTGACGAAGATCATGGTGAAGAGCAGGTACTCGCCGATGAGCGGGATGACCAGCGAGGTGGACGGGATGATCTCGGTGATGAGCAGCAGGAAGACGGTGAGCGAGAGCAGCACGGAGATGCAGAGCGTGATCTTCTCGCCGCACTCGGAGGGCAGGTAGAAGACGAGCACCGTGAGGCAGGAGATGAGCAGGCAGGGGATGATGAGGTTGACGGTGTAGAAGAGCGGCAGGCGCCGGATGACGAAGGCGTACGTGATGTCCGGGTACACCTCCGCGCAGCACTCGTACTTGCGCGTGTTGTAGGTGCCCACGGCGTCCACGATGACCCACTCGCCGCTCTCCCAGAAGTCCAGCTGGTCCACGCGGCTGTGCATGCTCACCAGGTCGATCTTGGCCTTGTCATAGGTCCAGGACCCGAACTTCATGGTGCAGTTCTGCTGGTCGAAGGGGAAGAAGGTGACATCGATGCTGCAGGAGCTCTTGTAGATGGCTGGGGGTGTCCACTGCACCCGCCCGTCGTGAAAGAGGTGGGCCTTGGTCAGGTGGGTGACGGCAAAGTCCCCGTCCGCGCTGGGTGGGAGAGAGAGGTGGTGGGCGAGGTGCCCAGCACCCGCGGCCCGGAAGCTCTCTTCCCCCCGCCCGCCGTACGCGCCCCCACTTCGCAGTGGCCTCGCCCGGGAGGGGCAGCCCTGGGCTCGTGGCTCGCCCGCCCGCCTCGCTGTCACCCCTACCCTGGGGGCGACGCTCCGTGGAGACCGTCTCAGCGGCCCACACGGCGCCTGACGCCCAAGCTTGATGGTGGTGACGACCGTGATTATTTGCGGCTGGAAAGGCCGTCCACGGCACATCGGGGGCCCCAGGCACACAGGTGGCCCCTGGGTAGCACGCAGAGCACCTCGTCCCCTGCGGTCACCCCAGACCTGGGCAGAAGCCGGACCTCCAGCCACCTTCTCCTGCTCCAGACCGGTGTTTTCTCCCCATTGACCCCCCCCCCCAGACTTAGAGGCAGGACCCCCCTTCCTGCACAGGTGAGGAGTCCAAGGCCCAACGAGGCAAAGACCAGTCTGGGCCCACCCCGAGCAGGACGGGGACTCCAGTGTCACATCCCAGGCCCTCAGCCCTCCTGCCTCTCCCTCGGCCTTGGGGTGCCCTGTCCACAGACCGGGGCGGGCGACAGAGCGAGGGGCTGCTGTCCCAGCCCTTCTCCTCGTGGGCAGAGTGCCCAGACTGCAGCCCTGGCCCTGGGCCTCCCAGACAGTGACGTCCACCTCGGTTTTCTCCACCAAAGGCACCCATGGTGGGATGGGGGGCACACTGACACCATGAGAGGTGAGGCAGCCGGCCGTGGGGACACAGGGACACCTGCTCACGGCCCCCCGAGAGCCCTTCTTGCCCCCAGAGTCAGCCACTCTCTCCTCTGCAGCTGGAAGCATCCGGTCCCCAGTCTGGGTCCTGAGTGGGTGCTACCTGGGCCTCAGGGGCCCCTCTGTCGGCCTGTTTCCCCACAAGGCCTGAGCTGCCCACGCTGACCGTGCGTGGTGCCCACAGGCAGGTCGAGGCGGCAGCCGTTCCCCCAGCCCCTCCAGCAGCCCTGCCGCTTCGGCTCTGAAACGCTGATGGGAGACCTCGCCTCCTCCCCCCAGGACACCCCCCAGACAGCTGGCCCCAGGACTGAGGGGCACCGGATGCTAGTCACCAAGCCCGTGTCGTCACACTCGTGTGCTGAGGGCACGTCGGCCCCGGCCAGGTCCTCAGAGGGCCTAGGGCTCTGCACGTGGGACCCGGCACCTAGCGCAGCCCCAGGAAGGAGCAGCTTTCCCCAGGGCACGCTGTCACTACCCGTCACCGCTGCACGAAGTCCCGCCCCTCCCCCCACGGCTGGTCCCTGTGCCCGGGGGACAAAGCACCACCCAACAGGGCTGTGCCCCCGGCAAGCCCAGGGGTGTGGACAGCGGGACAGCGGGACCGCGGGACCGCGCACACGGAGAAGAAGCGCCCGACCCGGCTGGTCCCGTTCCTGCTCCAGGCCGCGGCCGCCCATCCACGTGAGACCCTCTGCCTGACAGGCCGACGCAGGGGAGCCCCCAGTGGGTGGCGTGGCCTCACGTGCACGCCCTCCAACCTTGAAGGGGTGCCCCGAAGCTATCAGAAAAGCACCCCCCCAACCCTGCCCCTCGCCCAGCAGCCTGTGCTGACCGCTCGGCCTCACTCAATGCACGCGGCCCTGGCCGCCAGCTACCCGCTGCCCCTGGAAACAGGCCTCCTCCGTGGCCGTCCGGCCAGCATCAGCCTCCAGCTCTGGGGTCTGTCCTCACCCACGCCCAGCCCCATCCAGAGAGGGCCTCGGTGCCGATCTCCGTTCCCAAGAGAAGCTGGAGGTCCAGCCCGCTGCCTCCCACGGGTCTTGGTAAGGAGGCCAGAAAAAGAGGGGCCCTGGCTGGCGGCCCCACTCTCCCAGGCTGCCGTGCCCGGGGCTGTACGGCTCCCAGAGCAGTCCTGACGGTGCTCCCCTGGGCGCCAGAGTTCTGACCCTGGTTCCTACGTTCTGGATCAAGGAGCCACTCAGGCGTATTCCGTGCCAGGTCCCAGCGGGGCGGGGGGCTGGGGCGGCTGAGCGTGGACCCCGGGGGGACCGGGCGGCTGGGGAGCTCCAGGGCGCAGGATCAGACCGGGCAGCTCGCAGAGGGAGAGCGGAGAGCCTGCCCCGCCTTCCGTCACCGCGCGGCCCCCCTTAATGCAGCCCCGAAAACCATCTCCTCCACGTGCGGCCGCTCGCCCGCTGCCGTTAACTGGAATCACTTAAGCTGCAAGAGGAGCCCAACCGTTCATAATCAAATAGCGGCATTTTGTAGGTCAGGCCCAACCCTGGGGGCCCAGGAGGGCTTTTGTGCAGAAGCACTGGGGTCTTGGTGGGAGGGCAGGGGGCTGTGGGCAGATGGCTGGGACCAGAGGGGACCAAGTGCTTCCGTTTGCTGTAGCTGTAAGTGCTGTGGAACTGCCGCCACCCAGGCCCGAGTCTGGATCTGCCAGTGTGGATTCAGCTCAGGGGGAGCTGGCCTGGCAATGACACAGCAGGGACACGGGGACGCGGGAGGGCACCAGGCTGCCCCGAGGTCAGGGACACCTCGAAGATCCCGGGAAAGGACAAGGTCAAGGACGCCAGCCCTCTGGAGCCCACCGTCGGCCACCGCCGTGCCCATAACACCCCGGCCCCCCAGCACAGAAACACCCTCCAAGAGATCAGATTCCAGAGCCAGGGACACACGGCCCAGACAGAGGCTTTGTTTGCTTGCATGTGATTAGCGGGGTTTGGGGAGCCTGCGGGCACGGATGGAGGGGCAGGAGGAGGGCGGGGGTGGAGGCAGCGAGCCGGGATGGGCAGGCCGTCCTGGGGTTTCCTCCCCTACACCTCCCGACCTTTGTTCCCGGACGCGGTCAGCTGCGTGAGCAGGGCCCGCTTTCCCCGACAGGGACTGACTCTGGAAAGGACTCCAGCCCGAGGGGGAGCAGCTGCAGGGCCTGCAGTCATCCAGGGAGGAGCTCAGACCCCTTCCTGGCCCGTGAGTGACCGAGGCCCCTGCCCCAGCCTGGGCGGGGACGGAGCCCCAGGCGCCACTGCTGCCCCCAGGACCCCGTCTCCTTGCCACGTTGCCCGCTGATGGGCCTGCCCCCCACACCCCAGGCCTCAACACCCTCCTTTACTCACTCTTCCTCCTTCCGAGCCTGCCCTCAGCCCAGACAAGCCGCCTTGCCTCTTGCTCACACCGGCCTTGGAAGAGCTGCCTGGCCGGAGCACGGCTGGACCCGGGCACCTGCCACCCTGCCGGCTAAGAACCCCGGGCTCACTTGTTGTACAGGACGATGTCCGGCCGCCAGATGAGCTCAGAGGGGATGCGGATGGAGGTCACGTTCTCGTAGTCAGCGGGGTCCCAGCGCAGCTTATAGTCATGCCACTCCTGGGGGAAGCGAGGGGTGGGGGGGGCGGTGAGGGGGAGGGGCGGGGGCAGGGAGGGGTGGGGGGGCAGTGGGGGCTCCCTCCCACTCACCTGCTTCACCCACACGTTCGTCGTCATCATCTGGTTCTTCTCATCCTAGGGCACAAACGAGAAGAAGGCAGGTTGTGATGCCCTCGGGTTCAGGACACGTCTCTCTGGCCGAGACTCCTTACCCGAAAGGATGGGCCAGGGCTGAACGTGGGGAGTGGGTGACCTCAGGAGGGAGTGAGCGCCTTGTCCCTGGAGGCAACCAAGCCCAGGATGGCAGGCCCGGAGGGGACTCAGGGCCAGAAGGAAAGTGAGGACAACGTTCAGCTGACTTCCCTGGTGGCCGGGCCTGGCCCCCCTCCAGCTACCGAAGGGTCTGAGGGAGAGGGAGACGGCGCCCCTTCCCAGGCGGCCGTGCTGGCCCTGCCCACCGGCATTGCTCCATCCCGGCTGGCGGGGCAGCTGCCCTGCGGATGGGCTCCAGGTGAGCTGGCACCTGCCCCTCCTGCTGCACCAGAGCAACCCACTCACTGGCCAAACTGCCCCCCAGGGCCTGAGCCTCAGGACCTGCAGGTGAGGGGCTAAAACAGGTGAGGTGGGAGCAGGAGACCCGGCAGGCTCCTCTCCAGGTCACTGAGTGGGCACCTGTCCAGGTGAGAAGGGCTGGACCACACACGCTGTGAGCTCCCTTCCGGCCTCTGCACCTCCCCCGACTTCACAGCCCTCCCGGGTTCACGGATGGGCCGTCAGGTCCAGCACAGGCTGGAGGCCTCTGGAGAAGACCGCCAGGCTCCGTGCAGGGACGTAGGGGTCCTCACACCCCACTCTGAACCAACCTCCAGGGACCACGGCCACACCCAGCCCACTCAGAGGGCACCTGGGCTTGGGGGCTGGCTCCTTGCCCAAAGTTCGGGGCAGGGCACTCAGCAGCTGACGGGGGGTCCCCTCAGAGAGCAGGGAGCCCATGGGGACCAGAGAGGCAGGGGCTCTTTCCCTGGGGGAAGAGGGAGTGGACATGGGACACAGGGTGTGGGGAGCAGCGCCTGAACCAGCCTCCTCCCCCTTCCTGATGCCCAAGCTTTGCCCCCACTTTCTGATGGCCCAAGCTTTGCCCCCACTTTCTGATGGCCCAAGCTTTGCCCCCAACTTTCTGATGGCCCAAGCTTTGCCCCCACTTTCTGATGGTCCAAGCTTTGTCCCCACTTTCTGATGGCCCAAGCTTTGCCCCCACTTTCTGATGGCCCAACCTTTGCCCCCATCTGCCCCAGACCAGGGACACACAGGCCGTTAGGACGACTGCTGAGGCCAAAGAAACCAAGGGTGGTCAAGCAAGCAAAGTGCCTAGGGCCAGGGGTGGGGGCTGGTGTCCCTGGGAGCCTCCCCTCCTGCTTCCCCCAGGGGACAAGCCCCCATCAGCCAGGCCACAGGAGGGGACCACATCTCCTGCGGCCCAGGCACTGCCCTTGGTCCTGCTCTCTCTCGGGGCCACCTGGGACGGGCTGCCAGAGGACACTGAGGATAAGTGTGACGTGAGTGGGGCCCAGACACCACATCCAACGACCTCGACCTTGGCAGTGCAATCCTGCGGTGCGGTCCCCCTCACCACGTCCCTGCCCTTCCCCCCTGGGGACAGCCTGCCGGGCTCTGCCCCATCCCCCGCCCCCAGGCTCAGAACAAGCTTCTAGGTGGCAGGGCCTGGCCTCCTCCCCTTCGTGCCAGCCGCCCCCCCAACGCAGCTGTCCCCCCAGGCACCCGTTCGAGGTGCCCTCTGTACATTCCGGCCCCTGCAACGTCAGCCCGGGGCCCAGAAGTGCCCAGGAATTCCCCAGCCTCCTCTGCAGGCGTGAACTCACACACACAAGCACTCTGCACCGGGGCACAGACCGGCAGCAAACACACGAGCCCCACAAACAGTGGGGCAGGGAGGCGGCCCCTTCCACAAACGGCCAGCACCCAGGATGGGCAAGGACGTCTTGTCAGCACACACGTGTGTGCAGGAGTGCCCTTGGCCAGCGTGGCTGCAGACAGCAGAGCCCGGGAACCGCTCCTGTCCTGCCTGGTGCTGCCACGGGGCCTCGGGTGGGTCCCTCGCTGGTGTCTCGGAGCTGGTGTGCTACAAGCTGTCTCTCCTGGGCAAAGCGGGGAGAAGCGGTGATGGTGGGCAGATGCTGCGATGTGGCAGGGGGGTGGATGAGGCAGCCCCAGGAGCTCAGGTAGGGGGACAGGCCGCGGTGCAGCCGACCCAGAACATGAAGCCACAGCCACCACTGGGAACAGCATTTGCAAATGCAGTGCGTCGGGACCCCTGCCATCCTGAGTTGCCTTCTGGCTGCACCCCAGCCAGGAGTACTTTACAGGAAGCATTTAAGGCCTGGTTCCAGGAGGTCTGAGGGCACAGGCCAGGACAGGGGGACTGACCGGGTCTCTCTACTGATGGGGTCCAAGCACGGCCCTTTCTGTCCATGTGAATGTGGCTACCGCCCCTCCCACCTCCCAGAGCCCCTTGGATGTTGCCGGCTCAGCCCCAGATGGAGCTGTCACACTCATCCCATTTCACAGGTGAGAAAACCAGGGCCCTGAGGGTCACCCAACACACCTGGCATGAGCCAGGAACCAGGGCCTCCAGACTCCAAAACTGGCGGCTCCCCCCCTCACGGAGCCCACTTGGGGTTGGGGTCTCGGCAGGGGCGTGGGGTGGGCACTTGGAGAGCTCTACAGCCTCCTGCAGCTGCACAAGTTCCAGCTCCCTCTGTGGAACCAGAGCTGGCTGGAGACCCCAGCCCAAACCCAGCCAGCCTTGGACCTCCTCGTGGCCAGCAAACCAGGCTCCCAGAGGCCCCCTCCCTGCCAGGCCAGAGCCCACCCTCCAAGGCCCTTGGGACCCTGCCCCAGGCTGTGCAGCTACCACCCAGTCAGACCCACAGGACGGGCTCCCACCCCAAATGGACGCCCCAGCCCCTCCAGAGCCGTGGCTACTCGGAGGCTGGACCCCCGGCCTCCTCCCAGCAGCTGCCTTGGTCCCCAACCAGGAAGGGAAACACATCTGAACCAGGTGGAGGTCAGGGTGCTGCCAGGGTGCCGCACGGCCTCACCCCATCCCACGCAGTAGCACGACTTACACAAAAGCCCTAAACTCTGCCACTGGCCCCACAGAGGTACTTCCTGCTCTCTGCCTCTGAAGATGACAGCCCGGACCCCCTGCTGCAAATCTGGCCCTCTGAGCTTCTCTACATGGAAAGGGAGGAAAGGGCAGGGCTTCGGGGTGTCGCACAGAACCTGCCTTGCCTCCCGGCTTGCTTAGGCGTGTGTGCTGGGCTAAGGCGGGGCTGGGGCACACTCCATGTGCAGCTCTGATGCAGCCCTCCCAGCTCATCCAGCCCCCCTGCCCCCGCCAGCCCCGGGGCCCCCTCCAGGCCAGCCCCTCCCAGACACGGGCGCTCCCTTCAGGTCACTGCCCCCCCCCCACGCCCCCATCACCTACCACATCAATGAGCTGTGCGATAGACAGGCCGAAGTGGACGAGAACTACATCCGAGATGTTGGCCACGGGCCGGGACCACTTGTTGTAGCCAGAGAAGAGTTTCTTCAGCAGCCGTTCCTCCGCGTGGGCCCGGGTCTCCACGTGACTGCTCACTGCGGGGACCAGCAGGCGCGCAGCTCAGGGGCAGGGGATGCTGGCCGTCCAGGATGCCCCCTTGGGCCTCCTGCCAGGCTGTGCTCAGCACCTGGGCTCCCTTCCAGCTTCTCACAGCACGTCCCTCCTACCTCAGGGCCTTTGCACGTGCTGTTCTATTTCCAGCTGCAGTTTCTCCCCTACCTCCTGGGTCTGTAAGGGGGTCTGTAACTTCCTCAGGGAAGCCTTCCTAGCATGGTGCCCCTCACCATGAAAGTAGATAACTGGTATGATAAGTGCTGATTTGGAAGCGTCCCCGTCAGACCGTGACTGTGGGAGGGAGGGACTGTATCTCTAGCTACTAGCAGAGTCCTGAGAACCTTGCCTCAAAGTACAAGGTGGGGGTAACCACAGGACAGGAGGGGGCAGAGGGCAGCGGGAGCATACCCAGGAAGGGAGATGGAGAGAGGAGAGTGAGGGTGCAGCCACCGAGAGCCTGTTTCCTTTGGCTGTGGCATCCGCAAGCAATCACCCAAGAAAAATACGTGCTTTGACGTGTAAGGGGTACTTTAAGTGCAAACCCCGACAATGAACCTGGCACCCTGTGTTCTTGGACGGACACACAGCCTGCCCTCGATGACCAGGTCTGGAGTGAGCCTGGGGAGGGGACCCCTCATTCAGTTCTGCCCATCGGCTAATCTGTGGTCTGAGGGCTTCCCTGCCACTCCTGGGCGACTTCGCTGGGACCACTGCATGGGGGGGGGGGCGGGGGTTTGAGGAGGGGGACGGGAGACCCCTGCTGCTCTGCTCCTCTCAGCTCGGTCCTGCTCCCCTGTGAGTCATGGATGGACATTACGAGGGCATTCACAAGTACCCCTGGGATCAGTCCTAGACGCCCAGTACCCTTCACTCCCAACCCAGAGCCCCAGCCCGGTCCCTCTGACAGCAAGGTGTAGCCCCCTCCTCACTGGGGAGGCCAGAGAATTACACTCCACTCACCCCTGAAATAGCAAGGTGGCTTCCCAGGGAACGGGGAGCAGGGGGGCTAGAACTTCCCCTGTCCCAGTGGGCCTGGGGGAGCAGAAGAGGTTTGGGTGGGGCCCTGCCAAGGGCAGAGGCCACCCCTCTGATTCCCCAAACACCGGTGCAGGGGGGAGGTGGGCAGGCACCATGCAGTCTGCAAGGAAATTTGGCACAATGGATAAATGGGGGTGGGGGAAGGGGGAGATGGACCGCGCCTCTCTCCATCCAAGTTGGAGCTTCTGGGTCCAGCTCTTGAAACAGCATTCCCCTCACCCACCCAAACCCTGCCTGGCTCAGCCCTCGCCGAAGGACAGCCTTTTGCGTCTGGAGTGGGGGGTGGGGGTAGCCTCCGCGGCTGCCCCGTTGCGCGCACCCGCGGCTTGGGACCGCTCCCTTCCTCTGGCTCCGGAGGTCCGAGGCCGCCCTGAACCGGGCGAAAGGGGGTCCTTCCAGCGCCCCGAAACTTACCAGGCAAGAAGCCGGCCCCCAGCAGCAGCAGCAGCGGCGGCAGCAGCGGCGGCGGCGGCGCCCCCGGGCCCCCGAGCTCCATGGCGCACCGAGCGGGCTCTAGATGCGGGCGGCTCCCGGCCCCGCCGCGCCCCTGCTCCGAGCTCCGCGCGAGCCCAACTTCCTGCCCCCCGCGCCGCGCGGGTAGCTCCGTCCGCCGGGCCTGGTTCGGCGCTTCTCCCGCGGGGCTCGGCGGCGGCTTCCGCGCCGGGAGCGCGGGGCTGTGGGCTCAGCGGCGCGGCCCCGCCCGGACCTGCCCGCCTCCAGCCGGCGAGGAGGAGGGGGAGGAGGGAAAGGAGGAGGCAGCGGGAAGGAGGGAGAGGATCGGAGGGGAGAAGGAGGGGGAACGGACCGCGAGCCGAGAGGGGGCGCGGAGGCTGCGCTCTGCCCGCGCAGGGCCAAAGTTTCCTTCGACCTCCTGGGGCTGGGGACGTGCCCGAGCCACGAGTGGGGGCCCGGTAGTCACTGCGTGCGTCTGGGGAATCCCTGCGCGGTCTGGTTCGCGGACCACGAGACACTGACCCCCTCCTCGTCCCCAGCCCAGCGCCTCCGACGCCTGCCCGGAGGGAGGACGCGCATCCAGGGTCTCCGGGCGCCAGGAGGGGAGCCCCGCACGGATCTGGTTAACTTCATCACCCCCGCCCCGCTCTGCAGTTTGGAAATCACAGGTCTTCCCCAACCAGGCGCTCAGGATAGAGTCCACCCCCTATCAGCCTGTCCCTGGCGGACCGGGAAGCGGGAGCCTCGGCCCCGCGGCCCGCCCTTCGGGGGCGGGAGGACCCTAACGCCCCCGCCCCGGGCGAAGCCTCCTCTTGCTGCGTCCAGGTCCGGCCTGGGCCGGGGTCCGCCGCCCCCGGCTCTGCGCGGCCTGCGAGTGGGGGGCCTGCGCCGGCGTGAGGGCAGCCCGCATCCCACGCGCGGTGGGCAGCGGCTGAGGGGCGGCCGCGGACCTGGGCCCAGGTGCCCGGAGAACAGACCCTTGGCGCCCCCGGACTAGTCTTGAACAATGTCGGCCGCAACCGAGATGCCCGGGCAGCGTGCTGGACGACCCGGCAGGGGCTCCGCCCTCAGGTGGGTCGAGGTGGCAGCAGGTGCTCGGAGGAGGGGCCGGGAGGGGCCGCTTTGTGCGGCGGAACCACAGTCTGCGGCGCACACACTCGTCGCCCCTCCGCAGAAACGCGAGCCCCGTAGCCATCCCTGTTCGCCGTGCGCCGGGGGCTCTGCGGGGGCGGTGGGGGCAGAACCCAGCCCCCAAACCGAGACTTCGGGTCCCGGGATGGAGGCAGAGAAGGAGGGGCTGGAGCTGCCCCCGCCCTCCTCCTGAGTCGGCGCCCCGCCCTTGAGGGGGCTGAACGCGGGTCACGAGCCCCTCGTCCCCGTCCCTCGCAGGCGATGCTCTCGGCAAGTAACAGGCTTGGTCCCAAGGCAGCAGCTTCCATCAGCGAAGGCCCCTGCCCCTCCGCATCCCCCCACTCCCGCCCCCTCCCAGCTGGTCTCCCCTGTCTCCACTCTTTCTTCTCATCTCCCTCCTCACCCATCTCCCTTTCCCCTCCCCTGTCGCCTCTGCCCCTCCCCCAGCTCTCACGCACTCTGGTCCCAGGTTTAGCTCATCACACCTCACACAATTGCTCTGAGGCCTCCAGGGCTCCCCTCTCGGGAGCTGTCTATCCACTCTGGCTGGTGCCTATAAATAGAGCTTTCCAAAAGCCTGGCCCTGAGCAGTGGCCAGTCTCAACAGTGACGGTCGCCCTCACCCTGTCCATGGGCTTCCTAGATGCTGGCCCAAGCCATTGAGGCACGGCTCCCACAGCATCCCTATGAGGCAGGCTCTTTGGTTACCTGTGTGTCCCAGTGAGGAAACGCGCAGACAGAGGAGTTACCCCGCGTGCCAAGGTGATGCAGTCACTACCGGGGTTCCAAGCAGACCCTCCAGCTTCAGGGTCTGCACCCTGGCCTCCCCGGCCTCAGGCATAGCATGTCCCAGGGCTGGCCTGTGCCCCTACAGACTGGAGCTCCCCACGGTCTGCCCTGCCCTCTGGGTGACCTCCTGGGCTGCCAGACCCAGCCCACAGCCCGCCCCCGGACCAGCCCACCGACTCGCTCGGAGCCTGCTCTGGTTTGTGGCCTATTTCTACTGGCAAGCCCCCTCTTACCCTTTCCTCCCTTTCAGCCCCCACCCCCAGTGCAAACCCTGGGTTCCTCTCACACCCTTAGGCCCCTTCCCCAAGCCAGCTCTGCACCAGGAACCAGAAGGTTCTCTAAGGTGAAGAGTTGCACTGAACCAGGAGCTGGGGAACAGGCCCGGCCGATGGCTGACTGCGTGCAGGGGGGTGAGGAGGGCAAACCCCGACCCCCGCCTCTCCTGGACCACTCCCCACACGCAGCAGAGCACTAGGCCACACGAGGTTCAGAACCTGCGAAGCGCCCCCTCACAGAGAAGGGACGGTGGGCGTGACGGGGGGATGAGCCCTGGTGACTCCCGGCTGGGTTCTTTGTCCGTCCCTGCTCCGTGCTGTCCCAGGACAGAAGGTGCCTTGCTCAACGACCTTCTCTTGGTGGTAGAGGCCAACCACGCTCCAGGTCCCTCTGAAGTCTCCTCTAACCATCTCAGCACCTCTGGGAAGCAGGGGTTCCCTCATTTGGCAGCCTAGGAAGGTGAGGTATGGACGGGGTTTGTCCGGCTGAAAAGGCGAGATTGTCTTGTCCCGTCCCCCTGTGGCACTCCCCACGCCTTTCGGGATGGGGATGCTTCCTCAAGCCTCTGCCTTTAGGCTCATCTCTCGGGACTCGTGAAATCTGGGTGCTCCTGAGAATGTTAGGCCAAAGTCAGAGGAGAGAGGGTGATCTGGCCCAATCTGTGAAGGCTTCCTGGAGGAAGGGGCACCCAGGAATGCAGCCCTGGGGACTGTGGACATCCACTCATAGCCATGCACAGGGAATCACCTGGGAGTTTGCTTAAGTTCCAGACTCTGGCACCCCACCCTCAGAGGGTACTCATCCTGGGCCGAGGCCCCCATCTCCATCTGCTGACAGCCATCTCCAGGCAACCCTGATGCAGGAGGCCTCGGACTTTAAGAGCTGATTTGGCCCAAGGACTTGGGCAGAAGATCTGGCCAGGCCCCCACCCCGCCTGGCATCCTGGCCTGGGCCGGGTGCTGGCATCGCCCGGTGGCTGAGGCTGAACAGGGAGAGAGGCCTGGGCTCTCGGCAGGAGCCTGCAGCTGCTCACAGCCAGGTCAGCCCTGCGTCCCTTCCCTGCACCTGGGCCCGCTCACGCAGTTGAGAAGGTGGGTCTTAATGGCCATTCCCACGGGTGAGCCCAGCCAGAGAGCCCAGCCGCGGCCAGCAGGCCCATCCCTCCTGGAGCTCGAGGCCAGACTGGGGTTAGCACGGTGCTTGGGGCCCTGGTGGACCCAGAGGGGCGCCGCATGCACACGTTCACACACATCTGTCCAACCTTGTTTGGCTTTCCCCACAGATTTGCTAATGCAGCAAGATTAATCGGGCCTAACTCATTACTTTGCACAGCCCTCCCTCCCCACCTGCGCCCGGCTGGGAAGCACTCATTGCAGGAAGCTACTCATCATCTAGTCTTGTCGTGGGAGCTGAATTAGTGCTTACTCCAGGCCGCCAGGCCCCTCCCTCCCGCCGCTCCTGAAACTGCTGTTTCAGAGGAAAGGAAAACCCCCAGTTCATACACGAATGAAACCGACTTTGGGGAACAGGTGCCTCCGTGTCCCTGCGTCCTGGAGCCTTTGTGGCAGGAATGGTGCCCTCTGAGCTGATCCCGGGTGGGGGCCGAGAGGAGGAAGGATGTGGAGCAGGCCCCCGAAGACCCCTCCCCACACGCTCCCCCGGCCAATGCCAGGCCACTGGCTAACGTGAAAAGCCTTCCCCTCTCCCTCTGCTGCCCTCTCCACCCTCCACCCTGTCCCAAGGACATTGCCATGGTAACCAGTTGTTGGCATAACCGGGGACTGGAATTAAAGGTGGGACTTAGGTTGGGTCGGGGGCTGAGGGAGGCAGGAGGGCGGGCCTGGGAGGCGACGGGGCGGGCGGGGGGACGGGGGGTGGGGGCCGTGGGCAGCAGGACCCACGTGAGCCCAAGGGTGACGCTGTGAGCTCACCGGGCCAGGAGGAGGTGTCCTGCCTGTACACCCACGCCCCTGGGGGACTTCCTCCTCCCGCCCTTCAGCCAGGCCCAGCCACAGGGGAGGGGTGGCTGACGGGCCCCCTCCAGTCCCCTCCCAGGCCCGCCCTCCTGCTTCCCGCAGCCCCTGACCCAGCCACGCAGGCCCTTTAAGACCCAAACACCCCTGAGAGGGGCCACGTGAAAAGCCCGGTGCTCCCGAGTACACGGACTGTGGGGATGAGCTTCTCGCCCCCCACTTCTCGCCCCCCCACTTCTTGCTCCCCCACTTCTCACCCGCCCACTTCTGCCCCGTGGCCATGCTTCGCCTCTCTTCCTAGTACCCTTCACCCCCCAGACGTCACATCTGTCGGCCCCTCCCCTGCCCCCACCCCCACCAATAATGGAGGATTCAGGCTTTGCACACATACCCGGCACTTAGTAGGGCTGGTAAACATGTTGAATGCGTGGATGGATGGATGAGTGGGTGAGTGGGTGCCTGGCAAGAGAGCATAAGGGAGGCTGGGTCCAGAGGGGGCCCCTATTGCGTCACACGTCAACCCCACCCTGGCTGAACCCCACACACTCAGGCTGAGAGGATCCAGGTGTTTGGGGCTGGTGCTGGGCATCCGGGCAGGTGCTACCCAGGAGGGAGGGATGGTGACCACGTTGGGCCAGGCAGGAGTAAGGATGCTGGGATCTGGGGAGGGTTCAGAGACTGTCTGTTTCTTCCTCATCCTTTCCCCATCATCTGTCAGGATTGGATCTGAAGTGAATCTAGTGGCCTCACCTCCCTGGGGCCTCGCAGGCCACCCTGCCCTCCCTCAGGTCAGAGATCGCGCCCCCCCCCCCCGAAGCAGCCCCCGCAGCCAGTCCTGCAGTGGGATCTCCACACACACACACAAGGGACCACGCCCCACCAGAGCCCCACGTGGGCCCTGGCACCATCTCTCGGGGGCTGTTAGGAAGATCCTGGCCTGGCCTGGGATCGAATCTCTCGGTGGGAGCCCTGGTCCAGCACACACTACGGTGAGGCCCCGAGGGAGGGGCACCGTGTCCAGCCCCCAGGTCACTCTGACTGCTACGTGGAAACACATATCCGTGCTCCTGGGCCAGAGGCCTCCCCGACACGTCCCCCAGGCCCCTGCAGCCTCCCAGCTCTCAGCACCATGGACAGCGCCACCCCACCCCCCCCACCCCCACCCCCCCCGCCGCCCCCCCCACACACCCCTCCAGCCTCAGTCGTGACCAAATGCCTTCCCTGGGGCTCCTGGGAGAAAGCCCATATTTGAGTCTCTCTCTTTGCCCATTTCTTTCAGCAAAAGTTTTGAAAGCCATCAAGTGCAGGAGGAATGTGAGAATCGGGGCCGTTTCTCCAAAGGGGACACGCCGTCATTTTCCCCCACTCACAGGTGGGTCCAACCAGGCCTCTTAGAGAGATGCCCTCGCTGACCAGCCAGAGGCCACATCGACGCTGGGACAAGGGGTGGGAGAGAGGGGAGAGGGCAGCTGAGAGGCCTCGAAATCACTGAACGTTCTCCTTGCAAGGCGGAGTGGACAGTACCACAGAGGAAGTCAAGACCTGGCCTTCCCCGAGACACCGGCCCGTCCTCCTGCAGGCTCTGGATTTAAGCCGCGAGCCCGAGCTGTGCTGTGCCAGGATCAGGGCCTGCTGCCCCAGTAGGTTTTCTCGTTCCCTGGGTCCCTGACGTCCCACAGCCCTAGCCTGGAGGGTTGTGCTGTCCGGAACCAGACATGCCGACAGGTGCTCTTCCTGCCAGGGCCCCACAGGGTCCCTTCTCCCTCTGAGCCAATCTGGCAGGGGCTCAGCCCCACTCCCCCACCTTCAGGGGCCCCGCTGCCATAGCCGGGATTCCTGTGAGCTGGACTTTGTCCTACGACACCTTGCAGCGTCTTTTCAGACGGTATCGATCCGCCTTTGGCCGGCCTCCAGTTTCACAGCTCCGCGTGCCTCTGCCTCCCACCCCACCCCCACCTGCCTCTCTGCTACGTAGTTAATTATCTATAAACACACTCCAGAGGAGGGCGAAGCGCTCTGCAGGATGAGGAAGCAGCTGGGCATGAATGGGATCCCTGGCCCTCGCGTCTGCTCCAAGTGTTCTGTGGGCCCAGCAAGCGTGGCGGGGGGTTTGACAGCCCCTGCCGGCTGGCACCTCTCTGAACCTCCGTTTCCCCAGCTGTTAAGTGGGGATGGCAACAGTGCCGCTCATGGGGCCGTCGTGAGTTGAGGGGTGGGGTCGGGTCGGCCGGGCACTTGGTATCTGGCTCCGTGTCTGGCTGGTGCTGAACCCTTGCTGCTGCCGCTGAAATGACCGTTAAACGGGAACCGCCCGGCAGTCGCCCTTTTGCTCTCAAGCGAAGGCCTCTGCGCCAACAGCTAAGAGCTGGAAGCCTGACACAACTCAGGCGCCTTCAGAGGCCAGACAGGGGGCCCACGGGCCAGGCCAGGTGCGGCGCAGACCCAGGGCCTTCTCCTTGCCACCTGTGGGCCCTGCCGCCTGCCCTGGAGGCTGCAGAGCGTCCCAGGGGCACTGTGCCCAAGGACCCCCACGCAGGGCTTCGTGCCCCACGGCCTAACCCAGGACCGGAACGGCATGTGTCTGGACGCCTGCCGGCCCTGCCACCCCTGAGGCAGCGAGTCCGGCTCTTCGTGAAGAATTACGTTCTGACACCCCGCAGCACAGAAAAGCCCTTTGTCCCAACCAGCTGGCCACCTGCTAATGAGTCCCAGCCTGGAGGATCGTGCGGCTCCCGCCTGGGGGGCAGAGGGTCACAGCATCCCTCAGAGGAGGGGGCGGGGGCGGGCCACGCTGAACGGCTGTGCATGAGGACGGAGGGCAGGCCCAGCGGGGCTTCGTGACCCTCCGAGGGGAGCCCTGAGTCCTCCTGGAATGTTCTCTTCTTTCTCCTTTGCCTCCAAGTCACCTTGTCCTCTCTCGGGCCCTGAACCTGGCCCTGCAGTTCCAGATGGTGCTCTGCCTGGGGTGGGAGACCCCACAGCCTGCCAGGCTCTGCTGGGCCAGTGCGAGTGCCACGTCGGGGCTCCTCCTGCACGTGAGGCCTGGACCCCAAGCTGCCGCTCCTGTTTGGGTCCCCACCATGTCTAGTGCGACCCCACACGTGTGTCCCCAGGGCCCCCTCGGGACCTGCCCTCTGTGAGCACAGCAGGGTGTGTGCTCTGGGCCTAGCCCCAAATCGCTGGTTGAGGGTGTCCATCACCCCCTCCAGATCCTGAGCCCCTCGAGGCAGGCAGCTGCCAGGTCGTCCTGGGAGAGGCACTGGACAGGCCACGGGCACGTCCTGCCCAGACCAGTCTTGTCCACTGCCCAGGGACCTCCAAGGCGTGGAGGGGCCCCTCCTGGGGGTGGAAATCGGAACTTGGTCCTCAGAAACTGGCCCCACCAGCCCCGAGGGAGGGGAGAACGGCCGCGTTCATGCCTCCTGCTGGCCCGCGGGCTTGACCAGCCAGGCTAGGCGAGGGGTGCTGTTCCTTGTGGACCTGGGGCACAGCGAAGGCCCCTCCCCCGATTGTCACCTCCACCCCTGGGCATGTGCCCTGGTGGCCCCATGTGTGTGATCCAGGAGACCCAGACCCAGACCTGATCCTGCCCCTCTGGCCACAGGCCTCAGGCAACCCCCCATCAACTCAGCCTCCCCACCTGTAAAGCGGGGCACTGCCCCTCATTTCCCAGGCTGTTCTTAACCAAGGGAAGCTCCTCGCTACAGTGGACGCCAGGCTGGGGTGTCAGCGTGTCTGCCCCGGATGCCAGCCCTGAGGTGGGCCCCCCGCCCGCCAACTGAGGCCACCTGCACTTCGTCATCGTCCCAGGTTCCTTGGGAAGCAACACAGTTGGGGCCCCTTGGGCCGGGGTGGACCCTCCCTGCTGGACCTTCTGGGCCAGTTTCCTGGGGGCCGGAGTTCCCACAAACACAGGCTGGCAAAGGCGGCTGGCCTCCCCCACCAGCGATGAAAACAGAGTCGGCAGCAGAGACCAGGCGGAGGGTCCCGGGAAGGCTGCACAGCTCCTGCGGGGTGGGGCCTCTCTGTGGCCTGCTGGCTGAGGCCCAGCACAGAAGTCAGGAGAGGAAGCCCGTGCATCTCCACCCAAAGCGGAGGATCAGCTGCAGGCCCAGAGGCCAACGACCCTGGAGGCCACAGGCCGCTTCCTGGGCGAGTTTGCTTAGGCAGCTCGTGTGAAAGCTGCACGCCATCTTCCCAGACAGCCTTCCGTGGGCCTGGCCTGCTCTGCCCACTTCCACCCCCATCTCTGTGCCCAGCTGTCCTGCCCAGGAGGGGACTCAGCAGGAAAGGCAGACCACCGACATGCACAGCCTGCCCGAATCGGGGGTGGGGTGGCGGGTGGGCGCCCACAATGGGAACTCAGGTCCCCAGGCCCAGCAGCCGATTGCAGAGCGCGGAAGCTTCCTCGGCCAGTGACTGGATTTGTAAATCAGCACATTCCCCGGGCAGCGGGCAGCGGGCAGCGGGCGGGCGGGCGGAGCCCTCGTCTTCAGCATCCTCCGCGTCCTCCGCGTCCTCCAGCCAGCACTGGGCCCCTGAGATTCCGAGGCCGCTCACGCACCACGGCCCGCAGCTCAGGAACCGTCAGCAAGCCGAGGCGCTGCTCCCTGCCCGCCCCCACCGTGGATCCCATCCTCAGTGGGACCCCTGAGTGGATGAGATACCCCCAAACTAGGTCCTGGGGGCCCCGCTGGACCCCAGGCCACAGAGCCCAGCACCACCTGCTCTGTCCAGGTTCATGGACGCAGGGGGGTCCAGCTGGGCCCTCAGGCTCTCGGCCTCCGTCCCTTCCTGGAAGGGAACGCCAGACGTTCAGCCTCAGGGAGCTGGGATCCAGGCCAGGGGAGGTGCCGTGGAAGGAGGAGAGGGAGCTTATTGATTTGTCCTTATTGATCCCGTGTCGGTATCTGTCCTTGGTCCTGCCTGGGGGCGGGGGTTGGGGGGGAACGCTACTCCTTTGGGTTTCTGAGCCCATCATTTTAGGGAGGGGGATTGAGGGGGGAGAAAGGGGGCCCCTTTGCAGGGTGGGGTGCTTTTCTATTTCCGGCATGTTCTAACGTTGGTTGTACCAGATGGGTGGTCACTGCATCTGGAGTGGCATTATTATTCTGCCACTCACACGATGACAAAGCTGAGGTCATCCGGCCAAGGAAAGGGCCCGGCCGCGGGACCCCAGCATCACAGCTCCACGCCCCCACTTCCCAGCCCGACCTCCGGTCCCCGGTCCCCCGAGCCTCGTGCTGCCCCCACCCACCCTCCTCCTTGAGATGAGATGCGCCCAGAGCTGGAGGCTCAGGAGGGCCCGTAAACCCGGCTCTGCTCCTGTTGACAAAGACACATCTGCAAATAACTCCTGGCGGCCGAAAACCAGGAGGGCAGGAGCTAGCACAGCCGAGCCGCAGGGCCTCAGCTACTTGGGCAAGGCTGCAGCTCCCCTTGCAGGCTCCCATCCCTCCGGCTTCCTGCTCCCCCTCCGCAGTTTCTTTCCTCTTCCTTCCAGCCCAGCGAGACAAGGTGGGGGTGGGGGGCTGCCTCGACCACTCCCAGCCTGGGCCGGCCAGTATCTGTGCGGGCTGTCCCAGAGCCAGCACCCCACCCCATTCCAGCTCGCTCGCTCTCCAAAGCGATTGACGTGTCCCTGGCCTGTTCTCAGGGAGGCCCTGGACCTTGTCCCAGTGCCGGGTGGAGATGATTACCCTGACGTCCGTTGCAGAGTTTAAGTGCATTCTCCTGGCACTGGAAACACAGATTTGGTTGTGGCGAGCGGGGATGGTGGGGGCATTGTCCCCTCCTCAGCTCAGCCTCCCCGGGAGGGCCGTTTCCTCCACCGAGGGTCTGGGGGCTCCTCACCAGGCAGATCCTGCTGTTGCGAGCCCTTCCTGCTGCCACGGCTGCAGGCTCCCTGCGGGGCAGGGGTCCGGGACACGCGGGTTGGCGGCGGGCAGGATGGGAAGGGGTGCTGGGGAGCCCGGCCCTGACGCTCCCCACCTTTGTGGAGGTGCCGCAGAGCGTTTGCAAGTTTGGAAGCTGCCATGGTGAGCGCTGGGTCTCACTCAGAGCACGGCTCGCGTCTCTGTAAAATCAGTGTCACGGGCACCGCAGACCTGGCTGCGCAGCCGGACGGACGGCAGGACCCTCCGAACAGGCTGCCCTCTGGCCTCCAGGAACCGAGGTGGGGCCATGGCCCTGCAAACACCCCGTTCGACCCAGCAAACACCTCCCCAGACGTGGGCGGCCCCGCAGGAGACCGGAACCGGCAGGCCCATCACCCCTGCCCTCGGACGGAGCTTCAGTCCAGGAGGGTCTCGAGGACAGAGGGACAGGGGAACCTGGGACCACGTTGCCCCCGTTCCCGGGCCCAAGGGGACCCCAGGGATCTGCCAGGGTCCTCTCTCGCCTCCATGTGTACAGTGCGAGGTTCTAGAAGGTTCTAGCTGGGCCCTTCCCTGCTCGCCTGCCCATGCCCCCGCCAACGCCTGGCTGCTTCCTGTCATTCGGGTCCTGGATGAAAGGCCACCTACCAGAAGGCCTCCCGACATCCCTCTCAGAGGATGGGGTCCCTGCCGACCCTCCCCCGGGACGGGGCCTGGTGTGTGGTTCAGGGCGGAGGACTGGGGACGAGGGGTCTGTGGCAGCGGGACCCCAGCGGGCGGCTGTGGCCATGGCTCGGGCCAGGTTGGGGGGCGGCCTGGGCTGCTCGGGTCACGGCGCCCACCTTGGGGCCCTTCCAGCCCAGGAGAGCGGTCAGACAGCCGTCGTCCAACCTCCTCCCGCCGTGGGCCCACCCGGCAGCCTCGGCGGTCACCTTCATGAAGTAACCAGGAGGGCAGGCCTCGGGGTGAAGGGAGCCCGGCAGCCTCCCCTCCAGGCCGCCCCCAGCCAGGCCTCAGCCGGCTGCACTTCTCCCACCTGCCTCTCCCCTGGGGTCCCTGCGTCCCAGGCCCGGCTCAGACAGACAGGTGGGCGGGCGCTGCAGGCCGCTGTGTTTCCAGCACAGGACGGAAGGCCGGCTCCTGGGCCTCAGCCCGCAGACCACTCATGGGCCGGAGGTGGAGCCCTGGAGACGCAGATTTAAAGAAAACTCCCAGGGTGGCACTGAGGGAGAGCCGCTGGTGCCACAGCCGAGAGCACCGTCCGCGGGGCCCAGGTTCGAGTCCAGCCCTCAGCAAGCGGTAACCGGCCTGAGCCTCCCTTTCCTCTTCGGCAGCTGGGGCTGAAAGTCGTACTTACCCCTAGAATCACCGTGCACACTGCAGCCGGGGCCCCACACGGGGTCCTGCTGTCCAGCCAGCACCACCCACGATGGGAACTGACCTCGGGGAGGCTGGACACAGGAGAAGGGCTTTCCCAAGAAAGGCACAGCAGAGGGACCTGGGGCCCTGGCTGGCCTGGGGGTGTCTCTGCAGGGCCCCAGCCCCCAGAGCTTACAAACCATCGCCTGAGCACAAAGGGGGCCCTCCCGCTTCTCCGCAGACCACCATGGCCCTGACCAGGTGCCTTCGGGGGCCTGCCCCTTTAAGCAGAGGAGAGCTGCCACGGACGCTTGCCTTCTGAAAGAGGGAGGTGGGCGGGCTGAGGGCAGGTGGCGGTGGTGTAGAGGGGCTCCACCGGCCCCACTCACCCATTCTCAGCCACGCTCACCCACCGGCAACCCTGCAGGATGTCACCAGGCTGTTCCTGAGGAGGTGGGTTCTCCGCTTGCGACCTGTGGGCTGAGCTGCCGTGGTGAGACCCTCCGCCCGAGGGGCCTCCCTGTCCTAACTGCAGCCGCAGCAGGATGGCCACCTGCTTGCCGGGCGCTTGCCAGGGACTCGCGTGGACCAGGGTGCCCCGGGACCCACCACGGAGCTGTGCCCGGGCAGGACCCCTCCCCACTGATCTCTTGAACTCTGGGACAAGCTGGTGGGGGCTTTGATGGGGGCAAATAAGCACCTTGAGGCCCAGCCGGTGGACCCTGGCCCATGACTTTGGCCCACGTAGCCCCCTGCAGGGGAGGGGGTGGAGCCTGGCTCCTGGACGGCCCAGTTCTTCCACGCTGGGCCTGGCTGGCAGCCGGGACACCCACACCTCTCCAGCCCAGCTGTCTGCCCGGCGCTCCACGCGCGTGGCCACGGGTCTGTCTGCGCACCCAAACCAGGGAGAAGACAGAATGGCCTGAGCTCTGCGACCGACTTTGCTGGGAGGTTTTCAGATAAACAGGCGCCTGGCGCCAGGCGTGGACCAGGCTGAGTGATCCCACGTGTGGGAGTTTCTCGTCCATCCCAGAAGCTTCTCGCTCGCCCAGGAGGACACACTTCCTGACCCACCTCCTCTGAGGTCTCTGGGCTTGGAAACTCATTCATCTTTCAGTACCTCATCGCAGACCCTCCGGGCCCATCCCCAGCCCATAGCTCGCAGCGTGTTTCCATAGCAACATGCAGGTGCCTCTGTTGGTCGCATCTCATTGGACTGTGAGCCCTTTGAAGGCGGGACCCTGAGCTGATGAGAGTGGGGCTGGGGCACCGTGACCCTGAATGAGTGAGCGCGGCGAGGGAGCACGGGCTCCCCTACCTCCAGTCTGTCCAGGACCTCGTCCAACCAGAGCCATCTTGAAGATAGGACGCTGAGGCCCAGAGAGAGGGAACCTCCCCTTTCACTACAGTGCGGGGGGGGCAGGGGTCATGCTGTCCAGGGACAACCACGCCCCCTTCTAGGAAGCCCACCAGGAGACAGAAGTCACCGATGAGAAGGGTCCAATCTCTCACATCCCTGGGAGAGGAAGGCCAGGCGCTGGACCCCCGCGTGGGGTGCTGGGTGGGCCCTGTCCGTCCCTGGCCTCCTTGTCCAGGGACTCAAGGCCAGGAGGCAGGCCCGTTATCTGCTGCTTCGAGCCTAGGGGAGGCTGAGGATAAACGGGGGGCGGGGGACGGCCTCCCGCCTCTGCTGAGGGCAGCAGCCCCGTGCCAGGAACACTTCCGGAGCAGCGGGTTTTCTGTCTGGTGGGCTTTCCCCCTAATAACAAGGCGCCCAGCCTTGCACCCAGGAGAGGCCCAGGGCCCAGCAGAGGGGCTGAGCCGCGGGGAGGAGCAAATCTCAGCAGAGAGGCCGCCGGGTCCTGCGAGGGGCGGGCACAGCCGCAGTCCAGCCCGTGCCCTTTGTCCTGTTGAGCAGACGAACTTGGCAACTGATGAAGCGCCTCAGTGGCCCGTTGGGGCTCTTTCCTCAGGGCATTTGAATAACGAGTATCATTTCAAACACACACAGGTCCTACATTTCAATTTTTGATACTAAAGTCATTTCTGATGCAAATTTCTCAGCCCACAGAAATTGCTGGAATTTGCCTGAGTTGGGAATAAAAACTGGAAGCATGGGTCCTTCCATAACCCCAGGCCCAGGACACACAGGAACTGATGGGATGGTGGCCCACTGGACGTGAAATGCCGTACTCTTGGGTCACCATGAGCTGAGTGTCAGACTCATTTGAGTCTGGGGGGTCAGCCTCCTTTCCCTGCCGGCCCCTGACATTCAACAGAGAAAGAAGGGAAAGGTGGGCGTTTAGACTTGACCCCAGAAGTCGGAGCGTCTGGCCTGGCCTGGTCCCCATGGACGTTTCAGCTCAGAGAGACACAGAGGGAGCCGCTGGCGCCTCCCAGCCACCCGCCCTCACCTCCTGCATGAGCCCCCTTCCTTCCAAGCGGGGCTGCCTTTCAGTTTTCAGTCTGGGGAGCCTGGGAAGGGAAGGACCTGCTGCGGGGGGTGGAGCACGTCTTGGTGGAGGATAGTGGGACAGGGGCTCCCCGAGGGGAAGGCTGACCTGAAGAGCGCCCTCTGTGATGGGACCCCAGGGCACCCTACATCACCTCCTTCCTTCCAAGCTGTGGTTTAAGTGGAAGTCAGTTTCACGTTGGGGAAGAAGATGGATTTTCCCACGAGGCTCTCGGGGCTTGTACTCCCCTCTGGAAAAAGGCAGCTGCGGATGCAGTTCACTGCCGAGGAGCCGGACGCCCCCCCACCCCCCGCCCCAGGCTGCTGGCAGGAGACCCTAACCCAGCCCACCCCAGGACCCCGAGCAGCGCCAAGCCCCTCACAGAGCTGGGAGAGCGGGTGCCCGGCAGCACCACCTGTTCGACGGCACCCAGGGTATTGGCAGGGGGGTTCCCCAGTTTGATCTCTAAAGTGGGGCTCCAGCACCCCAGGTGTTCCATGCCCTTGTGCTGGGGAGCATGTGTTGGGCAGAGTCGGTGGGACCCTTGGAAAGAAAGATGAATAAACCAGAGGTCAGGGCCCTCCTGGCCTTTTCAAGACGGGAGGGCTGCCCACCCCCTGGGACTGAGGCTCCCACCTGGTCCGGGCTCAGGCCCTGCTCGCAGGGGGGAGGGCAGCACGGGCCCCCCCCACCAGAAGACCCTGGTCCTGCCGGCCCTGGGTGACATGGGGAAGAGGGCGCTGGGAAGGACCAGGAATCCCTCGTCTGCCCCCAGGGAAGGCAATCCCCCTCCGTGAGGGGCACCAGCACCCGAAAGACCCCTGCATTCCAAGCCCTGGCTCCCAGGTTGTGTGGGCAAATGGGCTTGTGCAGCTGGACCCCTGCCCCATGCCACGGCGTGAGCTGTCACCCAGGTAGACCCCTCCCACCGAGACAGTCGGTCTGCCCTTGACCCGGCGCCCGCCCTTCAGGTGAGGGTCCTGCGGCGGAAGACACCCCCACCCGCGGCCCAGCTGCCCGGGGGTCCAGGCACCCTCCCCCGACCCCGGGGGAGCAGGTGGGTGACAGGCAGGCCTCAGAGCTGTGACACGCCTGCGGTTTCCGCGTCACCGGCCCTGTCACCCGCAGGGCTGTCTGACGAACAGAAGCCTCTCTCAGCCAAATTTTTTTAAAGGGCACATACAATATTTGCCTGATCCCTTCTGGCTGCCTGAAGAAAATGATTCATTTTCACGTCCCCAGCAGCCACGCCCCCTTTGGCCCTGGGACACAGACCCAGCAAACTGTTTTCCAAGGCACCTGCCTGGCCAGGGGCCCCAGCCTTGGTGCCCGCCCAGCAGATTTAATTTTTCATTTCCCCCAGGCAGCCCCAGCTCCCCCCACATGCTCGCGGGCGACGTGTCCCCACGGGACACCGCAGGCATGGCCTCACACCTGGACGCTGCTCCTTCCCTGGGCTGCAGGGCGGGTATGACCAGAGCCTCACCCACCACCTGGGCGCTGAGGATTCGCCAAGAACCCTCTGTGTAGCTCCGAGGAGGCAGGTGTCCTCTGACTCAGGGGCCACAGAGATCTGAGTCCGGGAGCCCCTTTCCCAGCACCTGTCCTTGTGGGGTGCACCGTCTGTAAACCCACTGGTCCATCCCAGCCCCTGGGGAAAGCAAGCACACCCAGAATTCACAGGTGCCGCATTGCAGGAACCACCACAGGAGGGGGCCCGTCTCCAGGGTGCCCCGGGACGGTCTGCGTGAGCCAGCATCACTCTGGGATCCTATTTACTGCGGAGCCAGGTCCAAGGTCTGTTATGTAATAAGTGAGCACCAGCCAGGGCCGGGGGTTGGGGTGCGGGGAGCCGAACACAAAGTGGCTCATTGAGCCCCTCCTGTTTGCCCCGGTCCCACCTGCGGCCACCACCTTCCCCTCTGGCACCTTCAGAGCCACCGCGAGAGACTGCCCGTGATCGTATCAAACTGAAACCAGTAACAGGCACCGTCAACCAGCTCAATCGAATTGACGTTTCCAGAACAGCAGCAGACACGTGGCACTCACCAAGAAATGCCGTATTCTGGGTCATAAAACAAACCCCAGCCAATCCTAAAGGATAGAAATCGTACAAAGTGCAGCCTCAGAACATAAGGGGCTCAAACTAGAAATCAAAACAGAATGATGTGTGGAAAACCCCACAAATATTTGGAAATTAAACAGCACACCCCCAAATAACCCACAGAAAAGGAAGTCTCACAGGAAATTTGAAAATATTAAACTAAAACAAAAAGGCAAAAAAAAAATTTATGGGAGGCAGGTAAAGCAGGGCTTAGAGGAAATTCATAGTTAAATGCTTATATTAGAAAAGAAGAGAGGTTTAAATAAGTAACCTAAGCTTCTCCCTAAAGAAACTAAAAAGAGAAGGTTAACCCTAAAGAAAGCAGAAGGAAGGAAAAAATAAAGATTAAAGCTGAAATCCGTGAAATCGAAAACAGAAAAACAATAAAGCTCTTCAAACCAGAATCTGTTTCTTTGAAAAAGGCAACAAAACTGCTAAACCTTTCGACAACTAATCAACAGAAAAGGGAGTAAGACACCAATTACTAACATAAGGGAGGCCGGCAGGGGGCGGGGGCACCACTGTCGATGCCACGGTGATTAAAAGTGCTAAGGGAGGGAATGCTACGTATATTCAACAACTTAGAGGAAACGGACCAATTGCCTGAAAGACACCAACCACCAATGCTGGGTCTCAAAGACGCGGAGCCGCAACGGCCCTGCACGTGTCTAAAGACATTGAACTTGAGGTTAAAGCCTTCCAACAAAGAAAACTCCAGGCCCACAGGGTTTCTCTGGTAAATTCCAACAAATAGGTGAGAAGTAATAATGCCAGTGTTACACAATCACTTTCAGAAGGAGAGGACACACTCCTGTCCGTTTCCCCGATGAGCTCGAAACCAGGAGGTTGCAGGACGGCTCATCGTCATATGCACCCAGCCACAGATGGAGAGAATAATATTGATACATCACACCACTTAGGGCTCAACCAGGATGCAAGGCTGGTTCAGGGCTCAGAAAGTATTTGGTGTAATTCAACGTATTAACAGACCAAAGAAGAAAAACCCTATGATCATCTCAATAGACGCGGAGAAAACATTTGGCAAAATTCGGCATCCACTCCTGATGAGAAGCTTCCGCTGACTAAGAAGAGACCCACTGTCCACGCCGTCTCCACGCCATCAGCATTGCACAAACCCTGTCTCCGAGAAGGGAGACAGCAGGCACCTCGCCACTCTCCCCTGTGCCCTCGGGGGCCACACCCCTGTGCCAAGGATCCGTGTCCCTTGCCCTGTGATCTTGTGTTTGTGTATCTGCGGCTGCACGACAAATGACCCCGAACCTAGCGGCTTCAAACAACGGTACCCACGTATTATCTCCCACGGCTTCCGAAGACCAGGAAGGGGTCTGGACAGGTCACAGAGGGGACAAAGTTCTGGGGCCTCAGCCGGGGGCTGGGAGCGTCACCTGCAAGCTGGCGTTGGCACTAGCAGTCGGCCAGGACGCCCCCACGTGGGTCCCTGGTGGCCTTGGCTGGATTCCAGAAGTGAGGGTCCCCTGAGAGAGGAGCCCGTGGGGTGTGTGCTGTGGCCACCACTAGGAGACACCCTGCCTGGTTCATTTGTCCTGTGAACACCCATGATGCCTGCACCTTCCCCACTCTGGGCGTTTTCAGTACAGCGGGAGCCATGGGGATGCCGCCGGGGTCCCCGGGCTCCGAGAGTCCTGGTGGGGAGCATCTGGGGTGGGGATCCAGGCCAGTCCCTGGATGGGTGGGAGGCCCTCCTCCTCTCCGACAGGGACCCCATCCCCGTGGAGGCCACAGCCTGGGGTGCCCATCTGCAGCGCCCGGGGAGGCCGCTCGGGTTCCCTCCAGCCTGGGGGTGGGTCTTCCCCTCACAGAAGGAGGGCACAGGTGTCTGCCCCACCGTTTCTGCCTCCCGTCCTGTTTCTGGAGGGCCAGGCAGGGGCCCCAGGGGTCTGAGGCCCCTCGCCGCCCCCCAGCTGGCTCACTCTGCTATCTTCAAGCTCTGAGGCTTTCCGGGAACCAACCTCTCCGACACCGTGGACCCGCTTCTTCCGGAAGCCAGCCTGTCACCGTCAGGGTGGCTCTCTGAGAACTCAGGGGAGCTATGCCCACGGGCAGAGGCACTCAGCCAACTCCGCCGTGTCCCCGTGGGGGCCTCCTGTCCCCCCCGTCTCCCCCGGCACCTCCAGCCAGGCTGCCTAGCTTCTCTGAGCCTCAGGTTTTTCGCCTAAATAGGGAGGGGGCTCTGAACGCAGGCCAAGCGGCAAATGGAGGACGAACTCCCGGCAGGGGGACTTGTCCTGGTAGAGGAGGGGCGGGCGCTGGGCCGGGTTCCCAGGTCAGCCTTGGGGTGGGAGGCACTGGGCTCTCAACACGGGGCTCCGTCAGGCCCACTCCCCCCTGCAAAGCCGTCATCGGCCCTACTCTGCGCACCCACCTACACCTCTCTCCTTAGGCAGCCCTCTCCCTCCCTGCCCCAACCCCATCAGAAGCCTGGGGAGAGGCAAGGCTGGGGGTCACAGGCCCCATCCCCCTGGGCCCTTGTCTACAAACAGGCGAGCTTTCCCGCCCGGGGTTGGCGGTCACCCGTTCCCGGGTGCAGGCACAGCAGAATCCGGGAGAGTGGGCAGGGGTGAGGCACGTGAGGCACGGGTGCTGCAGGGAGTGTGCACCTCGGCTGGTTGGGCGCCGAGGGGATACCCACGAGTGCGGGCGCTGCGGTGGGAAGGACAGAGCCACGCCCGACCTAAGGCAGGGGATGGGGACTTGGGAGGAGCAGGTGTGATGGGGCTTTGCCAGGGAAGGCGGCGCCGGGACCAGGACCCACCGGGGACCCGTATGGGGGAGTCTGCCCTGGACCGCGGCCGGGGGGCAGGGTGGGCAGCCATGTCCTGAGGTCAAGGTGGGGGCAGGGGCCGGGTGGAGGATGGGGCCCCCAGGTGCCCCGCAGCACCAGGTCTGCGCCTAGGTGGCCGGGGCCCCCAGGGTGGGGTGGACAGCAGACGGTGGTGCGGGCAGCCAGGAGGACTCAGCCTCTGCGCCAGCCACGGGGAGGAAGTTAACAGAAACGATTCCAATGCAAATGTCAAACCCACCCCGTGATGAAAAATTAGCAGCTCTGAATGTCAAGGAGGGAGTCCCAGCTCCAGCTGTCTGGCTCCAGTGGGCGGGGCGGATGGGGCTGAGCTATTTTCTCCAGCTCCTGGGCTGGGGGCCAAGGGAAGAGGCGGCTGGGTCGGGGCCACTGTTGGGTGCAGGCTGGCCACTGGGCTGTCGGAGCGCCCACTGTCCCCTCAGCACCCCCAGTCCAGCAGGTCCCTGAGGGGCTCAGGGGCGGGGCCGTGCCTTCTCCCCTGCCTCTCCACAGTGCGGAGAACAAAGGATGCATTCAGTAGGTGCTCCATAGATGCTCTTGGCCACGTGGTCTCTGGCTCTAGTGAGCATGAGTCCTGCACCCAGCTCCCTCTCTGTCCACTGGCCTGTGGCAGCCCCGGGCAGGTCCCACCCAGGGTCTCTCCAGGCAGGAGGCGAGGGTCCCAAACTGCCCCTGGGCTCACTGCTCCCAGCCCGGCCCGGTCTCAAGGCCATCCACGAAGACCGACAGGCATTTTCCGCCTACAAGTGTCTGAGAAGAACAAGCCACGTGCCAGCATCACCAGCTAGACCTCCCTCTGCACGTGCAGAAGTAAAATGCCAGTTGCTTGAGCTAAACCGTTTCATCTTAAATTGAAAAAGAAATGATAGTTTTGCATCTTGTAAAAGCAGATGATGGCTGCTACGCGGCAGGGTTTCCTGAGGACCCAGCTGTGCCCGGATTTCGGGACTTTCCTGGAGTCTAACCCCAGCGGGTCTTCAGGGACTCAGGTCCGCAGGCTCAAGGAGCTGGCCCTGGAGAGATGGGAGGGCCTCAGGAGAAGGGGCCCATGGAGAGGAGGATGGGGGGACGGAGGGGCTGAACGCCAGCCCCGGGATGCAAGTCCACGCGAGGGAGGGGCACTGGTGCAGGGCAGCGCAGAGGCCACGAGGAGGAAGCAGGAGCGGAGGTGGCCCCCGGAAGGACCAGAGGGGAGGGGAATGGGGGGAGGGGAGGGGTGGGCTGTGCACGGAGAGAAGCACGACCCTTGCGTGCTGCGGGGACGGGCAGAGTCCCCCGGGGAAGGCCCCAGTGTGGGGAGGAAGGGTTTGGACTTTTCCCTGCAGGCACTGGGGAGCCACGGAAGGCTTCAGAGCAGGATGGTGCCCAGGTCAAAGGGAGCAGAGTACAGAAGCATGGAGGGGGGAGCCCGGGGCTGGGCTGCAGGAGGGGCGAGGCCAGCCAGGCAGAGGGGTCGCAGGGGAGAAAAGCAGGACTCGGTGAGGTAGGAACGCCTCTGCTCACACACACAGAAGCTTCCAGGCCTGCCCTCTGCCGGGAGAAGCGAGAATGTGCAGTTTCTGAGCCCGCAGCGGGGTGGGCGGGTGTGGACAGCTGGTTTCCCGTAAAGCCCCATGCTTGCGTTTGAGGTGCGGTCTGGGGGCTCCTGAAACACCAGGCAGTGACTCGGGCTGGGTCCCTGCTCAGTGAACCCTCTGCCCTGCCCGTGAAAGCTCCGAATTTTGCAGCGGGGCCCCGGGTGGAGAGCTGGACGGGGCAGTGCCACCTCCTCCCTCCCCGGGTGTCGCCAGAGCCCAGGGCCCTGACCTGCAGGGCCAGCCTCGCGGATGTAATAAAGTTTGCAGACAAGCCCAGCGCCCCTGCCTGCCTCTTGCGCTCCTGGCACGGGTCTGAGCTGAGCTGTGTTAGGAGAAGGTCAGGGAGATTTGCTCCACCAGCTTCCGGAAAGGGAGACGGTAACAACAGAGGCCTTGCTCCGGGCAGCAGTCCCAGTAACAGGAGATGGCTCCATTTGGTACTGGCCAGCCCTGTGCCCGAGCCCCCGCCCTGCGTTTCAGCTCCTTGCAGGGGTAGTCCCCAGCAGCGGACATCATTGGCTGGGTCCCCGGAGGGTCGAGGGTCAAGGCTTGCCCCAGGGCCTGCTGCACCCAGAGCCCATATGGATCGCTAACCCAGGGTTGGATTGGGCTCCGCCTTGAGACAAACGTGCCCTGCAAGCCAGTGAGGGCAGCCCGTGACCACCCCATTGAGCTGTCTGACCTCTGACCTCATGCGCACAGTGGCACTTCTGTCCGTAACGTCTGTGCTCCAGCAGCTGTCATGAAAGGTCAGGCTTCACAGGTGGTGTCCACAATCTGGGTTTCAGACTCCGTGAGCCCAAGGCCTGTGTCTGCCTCATTCTGGTCGCTGCTCCTGGGGACCGAGGCTAACCTGTTCATGAATGAATGCATGAGTGAATGAATGAAGGGCACCACTCCCAGAGAAGCCTTTGGGCCTGTCCTGGGCGGAGCCGGGCCAATTCCGAGGGCATCCCCCTCGTGGCCCTGGGACCCCGTGGGCTGCAGGCTCGAGGGTCCAGGCGGGGCTGGGGCCGCGTGAGCCCCCAGGTTGCAGAGCAGTGGAAGGAGCTGGGCCGCAGACACTGGGCAAGTGGATGGTCGCGGGGACCCAGGCCGAGGGGGTTGGAGCGAGCAGCTCCTCCGGCTGTCCTGAGGCCTGAGGCCCAGCTAGCGCCCCAGCCCCCTCCCCTCCAGCCCACCCTCCGCAGGAGCCCGCACGGCACGAGCCCTCCTCTGACCCCTCAGGCCCTTCCCGAGGCGCCACAGAGTCCAGGGCCAGGCCTGGGGACCTCCGTCCAGCAGAAGCCGCCAGGCAGCCTTTCCAAGCCGTGCACCGACCTCAGAGTTGATGGGTCCCTGGGAGCAGCAGGGCTGCCCCAGGTGGGCTCCAGGTCCCCGTCCCCCGGGTGAGTGCTGCCACCTAGTGGCATCTGGACGCGGCGGCCCTGGGGCCCAGGAAGGGCCAGAGGGGGCGTCCTTCCTGGAGGGGCTTAGAGGCGGGCAGCGGCCTAGCACCCCTGGGGGTTGGCATTCCCCGCCAGCCTCCCGCCAGCCCGCCCCTGCCCACAGCGCCTGTCCGCCACGTGTCCTGTCACTCCGTGACCACAGCCCCATCTGATCCCCCCGGGCCAGCGCTCACGTGCTGAATCCCCTGCCCCGTTCACCCGTGGGCACTCAGAGGTGCCCCAAGAGCTCATCAGCCATCTGGGAATGCACCACGGCGGGGGGGACATCATCTCCCTGCCCCCAGGCAGGTGGAAGGGGCAGGACGTGGCAGGCGTGGTGGGGAGATTTCAGGATGGGAGAGGGGCCAGCGGACGAGACGTGCCCAAGTGGCCCTGTGGCAGCAGGCGCCCATCACGCCCCTGGGCCAGCACCTCTGGGAGGGAGAGCTCGGCCTCCCGGGTCTGCCATGACGCCTCATCTCTGGAACCCTCCGCCCTTTGGCTCTAGCAGATGGGCAAGGACGTGGCAGGACCCTGATTGGTGCTCCGGGTGGACAGAGGTGAACCCAGCAGACGACCCCGGGCCTGCAGGCAGAAGCCCAGCTGCACCAGGAGCCCAGCTCTCCCCAAGGACGCCCCAGCCCAGAACTTTCTGGAAGCCTTGCAGCCCAGAGGCCTCTGGTGGGTGGCCTGGGCCTGCCAGGCCCCTCCCTAACCCCCTGCTGCAGGCCAGGTTGCCTGGGAAGAGGCTGCGGGGCAGCAGTCCAGGCCCGGTCACTGCCTCTCAGGGTCCTGTCCTGCCGAGCTGCTCTTCCCACTCAGCTGACCCCCGGGAGGCCCAGGGAGGGGGCCAGTGGGGTGGAAAGTTCCAGAAGGCAGTGGGCAGCAGAGTTGCACACACACAGAGGCTCAGCTCACTGCCGCGTCTCAGACCCACCCGCAGCCGGGCCCTCGCTGCAGCCCTCCTGGTGGGAGATGGGATGGCCTCGCCCACCACCCTCCAGCCCCTCCCCCCGCTGGAGAGAAGGTATGGGCGCAGGACCGAGCAGGTGCCACGCACAGCAGGAGGGGCTCCGAGGACATCGGAGCCCAGGCCGGGCACCAGCAGCGAGTTCTGGGTCTCCACCCACCGTGCAGACCCACGTGCGCGGAGCCCATGCCCGAGAACAGGGCCCCGCGCATGGGCACCCACCCACCATTTCCTGAGGGCCCCAAGCTGGAAGGTCCGGTGCCAGGGCCCCTGCCGTCCCAGTGGTGGAGAGAAGGGCCAGGTGGGGAGCGCGACGGACTCAGGCCCCAGGCCCAGCTCCGTGAGCGTGGGTTTCTGTTGTGTAAGCCACTGGCTTGTGGTCCTTCATTAAGGACCTCAGCAGTGCCCAGCGCCCTCACCCTGGAGGGCGGAACCCTGCACGAGCCCTGCCACAGGCCAGCAGCCCCGAGACGCAAGGAAAGAGACCACACACTGTCCAGGTTGAATCACTGTGTTTTACTAAGTGCACAGGTCCACCGGGCATCCGAACTCATCCCCGTGGCGGTAGAGCTTTCCAGAACTTCCCACATGCGTCCCTGCCGCCAGATTCCACACCTACAGCCCCCCGGCAGACCCGCGCTGGGCCCTCCTGGCGGCACAAGTGTCAACCTGACAGTGAGTGGAGTGAGAATCTCGGCTGGTCCATAGAAAACTAGAGTTCTTTCCCTGGGCGTCTGTCCCTAGAAGACGGACGGCGCACACGTCACCTGTCACGGGGCAGGGTGTGACACATCCAGGAGAAGGGGCCCGGCTGTGCCGCAGGGACTTGAGTGAGACGGTGCTCATCAGTACCGAAGGCATCATGACATATTCTTTGGAGCATGAACATGAACAAAAGTGCAAAGGCAGCCAAAGCAACAGCGCAGATGGGGGGCTGCAGCCACCTTGGGGCCGGAGGGCGATGGCTGTGAGGACGGCGTGGGATGGGGGCACAGGGACCCCCGGGCGGGCGGGTGGGCTGGGCCCCTGCAGGAGTGATGCCGCGAGGCCCGCCGCCCACTCTGCGCTTGCTATGGACGTGGTCCTGCAGACCCTGAACGGAGATAGGCAGCAGGGTCCTGTGTTGGTGCCTGGAGGAGGCCAAGGGGGCAGGGGGTGACCTTGGTGAATCTTCATCAACGTGCATTAAGGCAACAACTTCATGAAACCCAGTCAGAGCTGGACGTGCAGCGATTGGCAAAGTCCACGCACCCACCTGGAAACCCCAGGACCGAGGACCACCCCCCAGGAGGGTCCCCTCCTCTCCTGGCACCTGATCTGCCCGTCCCGAGGGTGCCTCTGGACAGGGCCATCCAGCCAGCCCTCTGTCGGGCGGGGGCACCCATGCAAGTGTCCAAGACAAGAGACCACCCAACTCCTCCTCTGACCCAGAGGGGTCTCTCCCCCGTGGAACATCTCTTTCTCACGCTCTCTACCGGCTTCGTGAGCTCCCCTCCCTCCGGCGTCCCCTCCTCTGGCGTCCGCCGCCAGCCCCCGCCCCTCACAAGACGGCAGAATCCAGCCAACTGTGGGCCCCACTCGGGGGCGGCAGGTCCCAGGGACGACAGTATCCGGGCCTGGGCAGCAGCTCTCCCAGATACCTTGGAGAGAAGGCAGGCATGAGCCCCTGATCCCAGCACACCACCTCCTCCAGGAAGCCCTCCCTAGTTGTCTCTCCCACTTGGCACTTGGTGGCGAGCGGCCCCACTGGAGCCTGCCCCTGGGGGCAGGAACGCAGGAGGCAGCTGTCCTGGGACAGCCACGCAGGCTCCCCTGGGCACCACAAGCAGGCAGCCCAGCCCCGCGGGGCCTCACCCAGCACCCCTGCCCCACACCGAACACCCGTATATCCAAGCAGGCGGCCTGGAGGTCTGCTCAGGGGTCTCAGAGAGCAGGGCTGTCCACACCACTGCTGAGGGCAGTGAGGACCACGCGGGACAGCGCTGGCCAGGGAAGGGAGTGTTTGATTGGGAACCAGTGTGCTCTGGGGATTACGGGGTCACGAAGCCCCTCCTGTTGCTCAGAACTCCCCGGGCACGAGGTGCACCAAACCCTCCAGGTGGGTCCTCACTGCCAGACCCGCCCTCTTCGCACCTTGTTCATTCAAGGGTCTGGCATGGGGGCAGAACCGATCTTGACTTTGCAGCGGGAAATCCGGGCCAGATGCCTCCACGAGCACCCAGCACCTTCTTTACATTTGGGGCGAGTGCGAAACAGTACAAACAAGGTTCCTACGGAGGCCTCCCCGCAGCCTCCACCTTTCAGGGCTTCGGAAGCATCCAGAGATGTCCCAGCGCCTTGTTCTGTCCACAAACAGCATGGACGGGGGTAGGGGGGGGGTCTGCCTCACGGGGCGGGGAGCAGGAGAAAGCAGGACGCTTTCCCCTCTCTCTCCCGTGTTTACGTCTCAGGTCAGTGACCACTGGGGCACAAGCCCAGGGAACGGAGAAGTTAAAACAAACCAACGTGTGAAAGCTGTGAGGAACTGCCTGGCCGGTGCCTCTGCTCCGGGCTGGACGTGGTGATTACAGGTCAGTTGCTGGCTCTTCGTTCTAACCAGGGGGGCCCCTCGTGATGTGGACTCACAGGCAAGTACCCCCAAAGGAGGGTGGGGCCGCTGTGGTCTCCCATGGGGAAGCGCCAGGCAGGCAGGCCCGGAAGGGAGGCCCCTGCCACCTGGCTGAGGTCCCTCCGTCCTCCAGGAGAGCCACAGCTCACGCTGTCACGCGGACAGAAGAAGGGGACGTTGGACCGGAGAAGGGAGAGGGTGCCGGGGCCTGGCCACATGGCTAAGGAGGGCAGAGGGAGGCGCCAGAGCCCCCGCATCACAGCTGGACGCCCACGGATGCCAGGACCTCCTTGGTCCAGCCAAGCTATCTTGGCCTCTGGCTGACCCGACGTCCTGGACGGCCTCCAGGGCAGCTGAGGAGGAGGAGGGGGCAGGTGGGACCTGGATGGGCTCGAGTGGACCGTCTCCGGTGCTGCCCAGAGGCCTGGGACAGCTGGAACCCCGACCCAGGGGTCAACGTCCCAGGACCGTCTGCAACTCCAGAGTCGTTCATTCCTCTGACTTAAAGCAGGCAGAGACACAGAGCCAGACGAGGTGTCTGTGCACGTGGGTGTGTATGAGTGTGTGTGCACGTGTGGCGGGGGGGGGTGAGAATGCATGTGCATGACTCTGTGTGCCGGCATGTGTGCATGCGTGAGTGCGTGTGTGCTACACGTTCACAGGTGTGAGTGTGAGCACAGGCATGTGTCAGGGGCTGGGGGACGGTGCGTGCTCTAGTAACTAAAACACTTGTCCTGGGAAACGTTCGCCACACCTGCTGAGGAGCAGGGCGGGTCCTCAGGCACAGTCACACACACGCGCGCCCAGGAAGCACGCCGACTTCCCAAAGCGCCCAGCCTCTTTCCTTCTACACCTCCTGAAGGTGGGGACCCCGGGGCAGTGGACGGACGCCGGGAGGGTCACGCACTGCTCGGGCCGGGGTCTGGGGGCCCCTGAGAAGGAGTCTCTACCCCATCATCCCCCAAAACTGCACCCCCAAACCGTCCCTCAAGCGGAGACATGGGTCTCCTGTCTTCCAAGGGGCCGGGATTTCAGAGAGGAGACGTCACAGCCCCCTTGCTAAGTGCAGCACGTCGACAGTCTAGCCTCAACCCCTCCTGCCGCAACCTCGGAGACCCTCCCAGCAGTGGCCTTGGTGCCCGCGTCTGGCTCAGCAGCTCTGGGGACAAGAGGTATGTCTGGGCTGGCACCTCCCATCACCAGGGGCCCACGGCACAGGGAGCGTGTGGGACAGGACACGAAACTCTCTCCAGTGGCCAACGGCCCCTCCTAGTAGGGCCGGGCACCCACGCCCACCCAGATCCACAGGGGAGGGTCCCTGCTGCTGGCGGCCTGAATCTGACCCTCCCAGGGCCAGAGAGCAGGGACTGGGGCTGGGCAGGAAGTGGACGTGCTTGGCCCAGGGGCCTGCAGCTGGGGCCTCCCTCTCCCGCAGCAGGAGGGCGAAGGGGGCTCAGACCTCACGCAGAGGAGCGGCCGCTTGCCGGGGCCCCTTCAAGCCAGCCACGCCAAGCACCCGCGTGTCCACACTGGGAGGGGCTCTTCTCACCACTGAGGATCTGAGGTGGAGACACATTGCCTTCGAGAACAAGAGGGGGCGGAGCGGACACGCCGGGCGGAGCGGGCCGTGGAAGGTTCCACGCCCAACCCCTCCCGGGACGCCGGAAGAGAGGGGGCGCGGAGTGGACACGCCGGGCGGAGGGGGCCAGGGGGGCTGCAGGGAAGGTTCCACGCCCAACCCCTGCCGGGAGGCCGGAAGAGAGGGGTGTCCTCGTGCTGCGGCCCTGAGCACAGACCACGGTTTCCGACTCTGAGCCTGGGTCCTCCTGCACTGGGCCCAGCCCACCCTCCAGCCGCCTGGCCAGCAGCCCCAGCAGAGAGGTGCGCTCGGGTGGGACCCTGGGTGTCCCAGCGAGGGCGGGGGCCACGCGCAGAGGCTACTGCAGACCCTGCTCCCCAGAGATCTCAGAGCGTCAGGACCCTGACGGCCAGGGGCACGTGATGCTGGTTTCAAAGTCCTTCCCGGAGAGCAAGCGGATTCCCTCACCGACCAGGACGGACACGCGTGCTGAGGAGACAGTGAGGCTCTCCCTGAACCTCATGTTTCGGGGCAAGTCGCTGTGTGGGGGGCTCAGCGGGCCCAGCCCTGGTGCACAGGTCACTGCCCCAGAGGGCGCTAGGGGCCCAGGCTTGCTGTCCCGTCACCCCAAATGCCAGAGGCCCCCGTGCACTGACAGCTGGGGGCCCGGGACGGGGTCCGCTCCGCCTCCTGGGGTTGGAATCCCAGCTCAAAGCTGCTGCCCCACAGACCCCGGTGCCCGGGACAGGAATGATGGGGGCAACTGCTTCCCAGGATACAGGGTGGGGATGGGTGTCTCTGACCCCAAGACACCAAGAGGTCACAGCCAAGGGGCCGGTCAGTGGAGGGGAGCAGGTGGGGGACGGTGAGCTCTGCGGGGACAGGAGAGACACCTACAAGACAGCGCTGCCTTCGTCTCTGGACGGCGCGGGTTGCCCTACTGAAGATGTCCCCGATGGCTGCGGCACTGTCCAGCCCGGGCCCCATCAGGGGCCGATGGGGGGCAGGCGAGGCAGGGTCCCCAGAGGAGGACAGCGTGCACGCCTGCTCACCACGACCCGCCCGGCCCAGGGCCCCAGAGCACAAGGCCAGCCTGGGGCAGCAGCCCGGCCGCCCAGCACCTCTCCCCGCAGGCAGGTCCGTATCGCAGGGCTGGCCACAGCCTGGCGACCAGCACCCGGCCAGGGCAGGGGGGAGAGGACACGGGGCACACCCGCCATCCTCCACATCTGGAAGGGACCCCAAGAACCCCCTTCCAGGTGCCTGTGGAGCGGGCCCCTCCCCCCAGGAGCCGAGTTCGGGAGGCCCGAGGGTTGCTCTGCTCTGGGGTGGTCCCAAGCCCCGCCACCCTGCCCCCTCCAGGCCAGGGTACTGGACTCCGGGCGGCTCCCATCACAGGACACTCAGAACCCACAGGAAGGAGGGCGACACTGACCAGCAGCTCTGGGCGGGCACCCAAGACAGATGGGGCAGGACAGGAACGGGGGGGCGGAGACAAGCCACACCCGAGGGGCCAGCCAGCGCCCACCCAGGCCTCAAGGCCGCTGAGCCTCACGAGACAGGCCTGCCCCTCGCTGCCACCCTCACCCGGCCCTGCTCCCAGCCCACGCCCCGACCCAGCCGCCAGGGGCCCGTCCTCAGCCTCGACCCCGGCCTCTGTCACGCGCAGGCCAACAGTCTGCAGAGCGGGCACAGCCAGCCTGGCTGCCCCTCGCTGGAAAAGAACGTCTGCCGACCTTCAGCGCGAGAGGCCAAGGGCCGCGCCTGCCCAGCACCCCACACGGGCACCCGCACCGCGTTACTCTAAGCAAAGGGCCCCGGAGGGTCCGCCTCGAGACCGGGAGGCCAGGAGTCGGGGCAGGCCGGCGGGCGGCCTCACTTCCGGGGCCCGGCCCAGCCCATGTCGCCGAAGGGGCCCTCGCCCGTGGCAGAGCGCGGCGGGGGCCCGCACGGGGTGCAGAGGTCCGAGTCCGTGTCCGACTCGCCCTCCGCAATGTAGGGCCTGACTTTGGCACACGGTGCGACGGCGGCGTAGCAGCTGCCGAGGGCGTCCAGGTTCTCCTTGGACTGGGAGATACTGAAGCCACTGAAGGAGCGCTCGAGCTCCTCGTGGTCCACGGACGGGATGGAGATGGACGTGTCGCTGTCCCGCAGGGCGCCCTCGTGGGGCCTGCAGGCCGGGGCGTCCTCCGACCTCAGGAACTCCGTGCTGGCCCGGTGGCCCCCGCTGTAGGCGGACAGGGACCGCTCGTGGGCGGGTGGCGGCGGGATGCGCACCAGCGAGCCGTGGTCCCCCACGGGTGAGGTGCCGTGGCCCTGGCGCGGGTGGCACTGCTGCTGCCACGAGGTGGAGGGCGGGCACTGGGCGGGCGGCGCGGCTGGGGGTGCCGAGAAGTTCTTCTGGCCCATGGAGCTGGCGGAGCGGATGAGCTTGATGATGCAGCCGTTCCTGCCGCCATGGTCCCGGCTGTCCTCGGGGCTGTGGTATGGCGGCGCCGGCTCTGGCTCCTTGGCCCCGAAGTAGGCCTCGGTCTCCGTCGGGGGGACGCCCATGCGCTGCGTGTAGATGTTCACCAGGAAATCCAGCTTCTTCTCCATGGACAGGACCTGCAAGAGGGGCTGCTGGGCCACGCTGGGCTGCTCCCCGGAGGGGGGGGCCCGGGCTGCTCCCTGGAGGGGGTGGGGAAACGGGGCTGCTCCCCGGAGGTGGGGGGGAAACTGGGCTGCTCCCCGGAGTGGGGGGCGGCCCAGGATGTTTCCCACAGAGGTGCAGAGGCAATGGAGGGCAGACCCCCCCCCAACAGCAGCTCAGCCTCTGACCCCACCCGTCAGTGTGTGTGGCCTCAGGAGACTTCAAAGCATGGACCCTCCTGCTTGTCTGGGCCGCCCTGTGTCCGCTGTGGGTTCACCCCTTAGAGCAAACTCCACAGAGGGAAAGAACCGGCCATTCCTTGCCTCAGCTCCCGTCAGGGAAGTGCCCCAGGCCCGGGGGGGCGCTCCTGGGGGCCCAGGGTCTCAAAACAGCAGCCCTCCCTCCCCCCAAAACTCAAGCTCCCTCCCACAGTGTCCGTGCCGACACCCCAGGACCCCAGCCTCTCCCACCTGCTTCTCCACCTTCCCCAGCCGTCCCATCATGCTGGGGTCCTCGGGCAGCTCCGCCTCAGCCGGGCCCTTGCCTCGGTCTTTGTCTGCTATCGCCGGGCCACGCCCCACGATTTGGTCCACTCTGCCGGGAAGAGACCCCGTCCCCCGCGTGAGTTCAGGTGGGATAGGCGGAGCCCGTGGCCCTCTCCTCCTGGGCCAGGCCGCAGCCGCCAGATCCAGGCTCCGGGCTGAGTCCAGAGCCGACCAGGGGGCAGCGAGGAACCAGGACAGATGGACCCTGGGCACCTGGTCCTTGTCCTGCTCTCCGCCGCCCCCGGGGCCTGTCCCCCGACCGTTCCATTCCAGTGGGGCTGGCACATTAGCAAGGGGTAAAGAGAAGGGAGTTGGGGCCAAGCACCCCTCAGCTCCCCCGCCCCCACCCCCGAGCTCTGCTCCTGGATAACGTGCCACTGTGGCCCCTGCCCACCCGGGGTCTGGAGGGGACCGAGTTAAACGTCTGCAGCGGGAACCACAGAAGCAGGGGGGACGTGAGGACTTCGCGCCATGCGCCAGACGGGGGAGGGGACACAGACCAACACAGGAAACCACAACGCACAACCAGAGGAGGGGACAGACAGAGCCACTGGCAACCAGAGAGGAGGTCCGCGTGTGCTCGTGCGTGGGCACGTGTGTGCTGACTGTGCGTGCCTGTGCGTGCACTTGTGTGAGTGTGTGTGGGCCTGTGTGTGCGCACGCACGTGGGAGATGCAGAACACAGCTGAGGTGACCTCAAACGAGGCCATCGATCACGAGTGCCAACAAGAGGGGAAGGAGGCCTCCTTCAGGGACGGGGGCTTCTGCTTGACCCATGCGGCATCCCCTGTCCCCTGTGCTGAACAGGAAGGGCCACTGAGGGGCTCGGAAGGGACCTTGGGAGTAGCAGCGTGGGCGCCCGACACTCTGAGCCCCAGAAGTGCAGCCACATGGATGCTGGGCAAAGGCACCAGGGCCAGGGTGCAGCTGGGCAGGACGGCCACCCAGGCACAGGCCACACAGCCCTGCCGCTTCTCTGGAGCCTCATGCATGAAGTGTGCCACCCAAGCTCCCGAGTGGGGAGGGGCGCCGGCTCCTACCCCCCCAGGCAGCGCCACGGGGGCTGCCGGCCTGCTCAGCTGCCGTCCTCACCCACAGGGCCGCCCTAACTGCCTGTCGGGGCTCAGGGTGGTCTGTCCTTTCTGTCACAGGAAGCAGGAGGGGATCAGGCTTGCGTCGGCCACGGGGCGTCATGCTTGATCATGCGGTGGCAGGGCGGACGTGGGGCCCTCGGGCTCCACGCAGACGGCAGTGGGGGCAGAGCGGGAGGAGGGCTCACTGGTGTTCCAGGCGTCTACACAGTCCAGGCACAGGCACGCAGCGCCTTCACCCCTGCCACATGACGGGCCGCCCTCCTGGCCGCTCCCCTGGGAGCCTTGGCCCAGGGTCGGCCTGGAGCTGCCCCTGGTGGGTCTTCCGTGGAGCCTGTGCCACCCCCTCCCCTGGGCCTCAGGCTGAGGAGTCGGGCTTAACCCCTGTCCTTCTGGCTCCTTCTCTGTGGGCATCTGGCTGCAGTGGTCCGGGAGGCCTGCGGGGTTCCAAGGGCTGGCAGGGCCTTCCCAGCCCGTGGCTCTGAACGCCCAGCCCCTGTGCCCTGCAGCAATGCCCAGGAGGGTGGGCTTCTGTCTCAGGGTACAGCTTCCTTGGGGCTGGAGGACACGGGCAGAGTGGGGGACGCGGCAAACACTGTCTGGGCTGCCCTGCTCCCCCGGAAATTCCTTTCTCATGGGAGAGCTGCCAGGCTGAGATGCCCAGCACACACTGACCCTCGGCCTCACGCACAGAAACCCTGGCACACAGGGGTCAGGCACCCCCAGTCGCTCCAATGGCCCAGCTGCCAGCATCCCTGCCGGCCTCCGGGACGCCCCTGAGCCCCTCTGCCCGCTCGGCCAGGCGTGTCTGCCCTCACCCCACATCCTTGCCCTGGGCTCTGCTCTCCCAGACCTGCCAGGGGGGCAGGTCACAGCCATCATCTCCATAGTCCAGGGGAGCAGGAAGGCTCCGAAGTCTGAATTCATCACCAAAGAGCCTGCCTCTGCTGACTCACCACCTCACTGCCCGCCCCCCACTCTGCCCACTGGCTGGGACCGTCTTCTTCAATAACCCTGACCATGGTGAAAACTGGAAAGAGAGCCACCAAAGCTCTGGGGACTCCCCGGGGGCTGGGCTCCCGCCAGGACCCTCTCAGTCCACACAGCAGCCCAGGTCGACCCACCGGCAGGTGGTGGCGGGGGGGGTCTGGGTCGGTGCTGGGGCAGGGCCCCACGTCTGAACACACCTGATCCTTGGGGGACTGCTGCCCTCTTCTGCCCAGGGAGCCCCCACCCCCCGTGGACGCCACACAGGTGTCGGTGGAAAGGAGCCCCCCGACAGCCTCCGCAGGACCCCGCCAAGAGGAGCAGCTCAAGGGCACCCCACGCAGCCCGCCAGGGCCTGCAGAGGACGTCGTTTTGTCAGGGACAGAGAAAGAGCCCCTCCGTCCCGCGGAGCAGAGCGGGTGCTGCCGTCGTGTGGCTGGAGCGAAGGGGGCTGGCCATTCCAGAGACAGGCGGGACGCTCGGCATCCTGACCTAGGTGAGTACTGGGGTGACTCTCTCGGAGGGGCCGTGGGTCCTTTGGTGGGGTACTTCTTGTGCCGGGGAGTTGAAGGGGGTGGGGGGCCCACAATCATATCTATCCTGGCGAGTAAACAAGAAAAGAGACACCAGGAAAATGCATCGTGAAGCAACATGAAAGGGGAGGCAGCCGGAAACTTGCAGAGACAGAATGCACGACCCGCTGAGAGCAGCCGTGACCTTTCTTACAAACGGGATGCAGGGACACCGCGCTCCCGTGACCTCAGATGTGGTCAAGCGAGCACTAGGGGAGGCCACGAGCTCGCGGCGCCCCGTCTGCCCAGGCAAGGGTGCACGTGCAAGGACACGTGGCAGCTGGCAGCAGAGTGCCAAAGGGCCCCGGGAAAGACACCAAGGCCCTGCCAGCAAGCGACAGACGTCTGGCTCCCGCGGGGGTCGGTTTGTCTCGTCTGTTTTCCAGACAGAAAGGGAGGGAGAGGGGACGGTCTAGGACAGAAGAGCCTCGTGAACAAACACCGCTGCCGAGAGCGGAGGCGGGCCAGCCGTCGAGACCCGGGGCGGCCTCTCACGCACACACGTGTGCTCACACCTGCACACACACGTGGACACATGCACGCTCACACACGTACACACCCGCAAGTTTGCACGCACGGGCACACGTTTACATACTCGTGTATACACGTGCACGCTCTCACACGTTATTTACATGTGCACAACTGCACGCACGTTTGCGCAGACACACAGGTCTACTCGATGCTCCAGGAGGACGCTGGGCAGTGGGCCTCCCAGCTTGAGCCTGGGGACAGGAAGGGGTTGTCCCCTGGCCTCACCCAACGGGAGCAGCTGGAGGCCCAGAGGGGCCCCTCCCCTGGGACGCTGAGCAGGACGGGGAGACGCCACCTGCCACGGGGCCGGGATCTGGGCTGACCCCCAGGACTGCCCCCACCATCCAGACCCCCCACGGCCAGGGCCCAGGCTTCAGGGCCAGAGAACTGGCAGCCGCCTCATTGCAGGGGCCCTGGCCGGGAGGGCTTGACCAGCGGGAAGGTGGGGTCCGTTCCGGGAGAGACCCACGGCAGCCACGGGCCTCCTCACGGGCACCAGACACACGTGTGTGCGCCCGCTCGTCTGTGTATGGATGGCGCGTGCCTGTGAGCACACACGTACTAGGCGTGCGTATGTCGGTCCTAGAGGACACACACGTGAGCACAAGCCTTAGAGCATGGCTATGTGTGTGCACATGCGTGCTGGCACACGTGGGCATGTGGGATCAGACATGGGTCTGTGTGTGTGCACGTCCTGGGTCCTTGCTGTGTCTGTACACACGTGTATACAGCTGACTCCTGGGTGAGCAAGCCAGTGCTCACGTGGGGCCAGAGATGGCAGCGCCAGCGTGTGCCCGGCCACGGCCCGCCAGGCACATGTCCAGCCCCACTGCCTGCTCCGGCCGTGGGAATCCCTCTGTGCGGTGGGGAGGAAGAGGTACCACGTGGCCTAACTGCTGCCTGATGGGCCCACGGAAACCTGCACCTTCACCTCTCAACAGGACTAACTTCTCTCCCCAGCACACACGGGTACACATGGGCAACATACGTGCATGGACACATGACACACATGGCACAGCACACACAGACACACGCATGCACCCACACGTTTGCCAAAACGTGTTGCACCCGTGTGCACACATGCACATGCATGCACTCGTACACATACACGTGTGTACACACACGTGCACCTGAGGCCTGAACACGTGCAAGCACACACGTGCATTCACACATGTGCATATGCACGCTCGTGTGTGCGCACAACACATACACGCTTGCCCATCGCAGCACGGGCAGGAGAGAAGAGAGAGACAACAGAAAGGTTAAAATCAGACCACACAAGCACATGGCAGAAAGCCCACGCGGGGCCGGCGTGGGGCCGGAGAGGAAGGGCCCAGATGTGGCAGCTAGCAGGGCCGGCCGCTGCGTCCACAGCGCGTCGCCGCCCCACCTCTGGCAGGAGTGTGCAGCTGCGCCGTGCCCGTCCCCAGCCCGCACCCGGCTTTGGCCCAGAGGACCCAGCTCCCCGCCCCCGGGGCCAGGCAGGCAGGGGAGGTGCTCTTGCCTGGACTGCAGGTTTTTGATGCGGGACAGCATGTCCAGGTGGCCAGCCGAGTACTGCTCAATCACGTCCATCACATCGTAGGGCCGTAGGCTCTCCTTGAACTTGCGCTTGGACACCAGGAACCGCATGACACTGGAGGGGGTGGTCAGGAGGCTGTGAGCCCTGGGCAGAGACCACCGAAGGCAGCCCCCCAACGTCCACCTGCCTTGGGCCGCCCAGCATCTCCGAGAATGTCTGCTGGATGACTTGGCCCTGTCATCTGGGCCACCCACCTGTCTTGTACCCCAGCCACCCTTGGGCCCCACTGCGCAGAGGACCCTTGTCCACCCGGGAACCCCTGTGCAGTGGCAGCTCCCAGCCGTCCACTAACAGCCTTGGGCACCCGGCCCCTGGGACGCAGGCGACGGCTGGGACAGCAGGTGCCTTGCGAGCCGCGGGGGCCGGACTGAAGGGGTGTCGGCCGTGAGGCATCCCTCCCGAGCGCGTGCCCTCACCCCGGCCCCCCAAGGCCCCGCGTCCGTGGACGACTGCGAGGGAGCCCGCTGGGTCCTCACCACACGGCCCGGATGCTGACTTTGAGGCCCGGGGTCAGATCCTCCGTCACAAACTCGCAGTTGCAGCTCTTGTTGTCGTCCACAATGTCCTCCCCTGGGAGACTTGCTTCTGGGTGGAAGGACACAGCCCGTGAGGGGCCGGGCCACCCCCGGGACGGAGGGGGCCTAGTGCTCCGGCCCCGCAGCGCACGCGTGTCCGAGGGGACCTCCGCCGGGCACACCCCCACTCCAGCCCGCCCCCCGTCCTGCTTTCCCAGCCTGCTCCCCTCCACTGTGCTCCTCAGGGAGCGGCCACCACGAGGGTGTAAGAGGGCATCCCTGTGCACAGACAGAAGGACAAAGTGGGCCACGTGCACACAGAGTACTCGGGGAACGTCAGCCGTAAAAGCAGCGATGCGCCGGCACCCGCTCCACGGGTGAGCCTGGAAAACACGGAGCTCGGCGAGCAGAGCCCGACGCGGGAGGACAAGCACGTGTGGCCCCATCGCATGGAGCTCCGGGACAGCAAACCCCCACTCGAGGGCCGCCCGACCTACCTTCCGAGTTCTGCCGGGAAGCGGCGCCCCTGGCCCGGAAGGCCTGCCGTGCGCGGCCGCGCTCCCCGAAGCTCCAGCTCTTGGGCACCTTGTTCGGACTGTCCTCCAGGCTCTGGTCGGCGCTGGGCGACCGCCGGACGGTCTGGGCCTGAGGGGACCCCTTGCCCTTGGCAGCCGCGCCGCGGGGGCTGGAGAAGACACGGTCTTTCAAACTGACCTTCTGACTGCTCCCGCGAGAACCGACAGACGGACAGACACACAGAAAGACAGCAAGAGAGGTCACTCTGCAAAGAACACTCACTCCCGCTGGCTCCTGGCGGGTGGACGGGGTGCCCCGGCCGTGGGATGGAGCACGGGCCGGGGCGGGAGGGTCGCTAGGGTGAGCGGGGACAGGTCAGCTCCACCACAGGCCCCCCGGGGCCCGCTCAGCGCTCAGCCTGGCCGGGGAGTGGTCAGTGGACTCTGAAATCACCTTCAGCTACCACCAAAAGGTGCCTGAGACCTCGCCACACTGTCAGCCAGGGCTCCCTCTTCAAACGCCCTGGGCGATGACGGCTGTTCCCTGGGCACCTCCTGAGGGCCCCCGGCCACTCCAGCAGTTACCGTGCCTGCCCCTCCACCCCCGTAACTGCCCCGGGTCAGGAGGGTGAGGTCTGCAGCTGACCCCCGGGCCCCTCGGCCGAACCCCAGGGAGCTGCCTGGCGAAACAGGTCGGGGGGAGGGGGAGCACGGAGGGCCAGGGTGTGCCCACCTCCCCTCCACCCAGGGCGGCACAGGCTCCACCCCCACCAGGACACGTCCGGGCACAGAACGTCCACACTTCCGGAGGGATGATACGGGCGCCGGCAGAGCCCCGGCCCGAGGCCGCAGAGAGGGGGCAACCACGGCCGTCCAGCCACAGCCCCGTGAGGGTCTTCGGGCCTCGTTGCCCCGTCTCCCGGTAACCATGGAGACGGGTCTGACACCCCACGTTTGTTGGTTCTAACACCCTCCAGGCAGCAAGCAGGAGACAAGGGCGGTCTCTGGTCAGGGTGAGGTCAGGCCCGGGGCCAGGCGGCCACTCATTTCCTCCCGTGGACAGTTTCCACCATCTGCCCAGGAGGAGAGCGAGGCCCCCATGAACCGTGGACCCACTCACGCGACCACGCTCAGGGGCCACACTCAGAACCGCCCGAGGGGCCTCTGCGCTGCCCTGGGGCCTGGGACCAGCCCGCAGGGGTGCCTGGGCAGGGCCTCTGCTGTCGCTGGGAAGCCGCTAATCCCTCAGACAGCGCCAGCCCCACCGCAGATGGCCCAGGTCAGCTGCTTCCATCGGCCCGAGGGGGACCCACAGCAGAGACACGTCGTCAGACAGCGTAGAAGTGACCCACCATGGACAAGAACCAGCCCGCACGCGGCGGCCCAGGTCGGTGCCCCCGCCCCGCCCCCCCAGGCAGCTAAGGCCATCTGTGCTAGTTCTCGGGCCCGAGGCACGGCGCTCACTCAGAGGGGTGGCTCCTCCAGAGACCCTGGGTGTCCCGTGTCCCCATGAACACAGGAGCCGGGGTGTCTGCTTGCTCAGGACGCTGGCCCCAAGCCTGTAACCGCTGCGCCCGGCACGAGGCCAAGACAGGGATGGGGGACCGAGGGGCAGCCAGAGCCAGGCTACGGGGGCTGCTATGAAGATAACCCTCTCCTTCCTTTGTTCCCGAAGGAGACCACCAGCTGGTCCAGGGAGACCATGAAACAAGGGCCCCACCAAGCCAGGACTGCTGGGGACCCCCGCTGGACCTGCTGTCCCGTGCACAACAGGGACCCCCAGAACTCGGGCCCACGCAGCTGACCGCGATGACAGAGCCTTGCCTGGCCTTGGCCCGGCCCTGCGTCCCCGGCTCTCAGCCTGCTCAGACCGGGGAGGGGTGCCCTGCTGGAGGAGGCCACGGGTGGCTGTCTGGACTTCCACGGTCATCACAGCTCAGGGCTCCCAGGCACGCAGCCCCCAGACACCCCACGCCTGCCTCAACTCCAGATGCCTGAACGCCGACGGTCCTGCAGGTGTCGAGAGAGACCGTCCCTCACCTCACAAGCCAAGGACAGAAAGCACACGCAGGATGGGGCCCCGGCAGCCTGCCCCCAGGGAAGGAGCACAAGGCCAGCCCACCCTCCGAGTGGGAGGGCATTTACACGGGGCCAGGGGGCAAGCTCAGGACGGTCTGGGAGAGAAAGCGAGGCCCAGCCTCTCCTCCCCTGCCTGCCACCCTCCCCAGGGCAAAACTCCCAACAAGTGAAGCCAGCCATCAACAGGGACAGGCGAGCGGGGGCCCCGGCTGAGCTCGGCTGCACCCTGGTCTGCACGGCCGGCCGGGGCCCAGCTCAGCGGGGAAGGAGCCGGCATCCAGAGAGAACCGCCCGGCCCACAGCTGGACTGCGGATGCCCAGGGAAGGCGGGGGTGGTGGGGGGATGAAGTGACGTCCGTGAGACGCACACAGCAGGGCCAAGTGAGGCCTGGGCTCCTGGCCCGGCCGAGGGCACCTCTGGCCCTTCTGGTTCCCAAGCAGCCTGAGCACAGCCCCAGACCCGACTGGCCAGCCTGTGGCCAGAAGCACCCTGGACACCAGCTCTGGGCAAGCAGGACGGCTTCTGCCGGGGCCCCAGATCTCCCCTCCTGGGGCTGCAAAAGCCTCCCCCACGGTGCCCTACGTCGGGAACACACAGGCAGCACGGGCAGGTGGGGGCAGGCGACCCTCCGGGCCCCTCTCGAGGGCGAGAAGGATTCAGAGCATGCACGGATGCAGGTGTGCAAGCATGCCGCCGCCCTGGAGCCCCGACCCTGCTGCCCGGCCCCTCCCCATGCCCGCCGCTCGGCACCCCTGCTTCCAGGGCCATCACGGACCACATGCACACGATGACCGGTGAGTGCAGCTGCCAGCACCTGCAGGGCCGCACGGGGCAGGGAGGGGCGGGCAGGAGGGGGCCCCAGAGCAAGCAAGGGGACAGACGCTTCCACACCCCCGAGAGCAGAGAGGGGACAGAGAGAGGAAACGTGCCGGCAGTCAGGGCGCCCACGGGGCAAAGATCGGGCGGCCTTTCACCGACCCGTTTCCAGCCTGCCCTAAACCAGGCCTGCACGTGGGAGGGGGAGCCGTGGACCTCTGGCTTTCCGGTGTGTCTGGTGTGCCAGGACCGCGGGGAGCGGGCACACACACGACAGAGCTGCCTCCCGGTGGGCGGGCGGGCTCCGGGTTGAGGGCAGCGGCCCTCCCGTGCGTAGTAGAGGTGCTAGATGGATGAGCCGTGGAGCAAAGGCTCGCGGGAGAGCAATCAGGCCCCTGAAGGCGCCCTTTCTGGTTTTCAGAGCCCCTGGCCGGCCCCCCTCCTGCTTGGAGCACAGCATCGTTTGGCATGGGGAGAAGGAAAAGGGGTCAGCTCCACGGCCACCGTCACCCAGGCGGTCGTCTGGAGTCAGAGGGGGCCTAGGGCTCCACCAAGGGGCCGGGAGGCGAGCTGCCAATCAGAATCGGGGCCTGGGGGGCCGGGCGGGCGCCAGCCTCTCCCTGGCGCATCTAGAACCTCTAATAAGCAGAGTGCTTGGAGCGGGAGGGGGCAAGAGCCGTGCAGCAATGGCCGCCCGAGCGGCGTGTCTGGTACCTAGCGCGTCCTGGGCAGCATCCACACAGGGGCTCTGTGCGCCGTCTGCCTTTACTGGAAACGAGGAGAGGACAGTTAGTCCCGGGGGCGCCGGCGACCGGACGCGACCAGAGGGAGCCCGGGCCGCGCGCGCGGGCACGAGGCGCAGGGACACGAGGCCCCAGCCCCCCCGGGGCGGCTCTGTGCTCAAGCCGCACCCGCTACAGAGTTCGCGTCTCAGCGAGAAGAGAAGAACGAGGGAGCCGCGCGTAAAGTCCTCCGCCGGCCTGGAAAAAAAGTGGTCCCTATTTTTGGAGAAAAAAAAAAAAAATTCCCTGTTTTTCCCTCCAAAAATACCTTTTCCTTCCAGCGTCAGTTTGGGGCCACATCTTTCAAAAGATGTATTATTTTTTTGCTACATTCATGCCAACAACAACAAAAATAATACATGGGCTGAGGCTGTGCTGGTTCCAGAGGGCCAGGATCCCAGAAAGCTCACGTTTTCAGAGGAAAAACGTGCACGTTTGGCTGCACAAACCAACCCAGCCAGCGGCCCGATCAGAAGTGGCCTCGGTTTACCCAGAAGGCAGCGGCTGCCCCTCCCTGGAGGGGAGCTAAGGAGAAGGGGGCTTGGGGCTCCTGGACGTGAAAGGGCCGCCAAGGTCGGACCTGGGGTGAAGTCCACCCCGTGCTGAGGGCAGAGACGGACCTGCGGGCGGCTCTTCAGGAAACGCTGCCCGTGGTCAGCCTGCCCAAGCACCTCCCCAAAGGCCCAAGACTCAGCGCTGCACTAGAACCTGAAAACTTTTAAGCAAAAATGAAAAGAACCAGCAAGAACTTCAAGAAACCCTTCGCTTCCCTGGGGCCTCGCTCTCTGCCCCCACCTTTGTAGCTGTTGCTGCTGAGACAGTGGTTCTCAAACTCTGTACCTGAGGAACCCAGACGCGGCCAACGGTCTTGACCCACAAGTGTTCAGTGTCCACACACTCACTTAAACACCGACGGCACCTGCCAGTGTCCGGACGAGGATCTCCCCACTAAACGCCGGCAAGCCAAGGTCAAGTTTCCTCAAGGAACCCTCGCTCGGCTGGCCCTGCCTCGCCCTCCGCGGAGCCCCCTGCGAGCGTGCGTGCCTCCCCAGCGGGACCTTCCCCAGTCACTTCGGGTTGTAGGACAAAACTAACCAGAGGTCGACCCCGGGCGGAGGGAGCCGGGGTCCAGCTGTCCACCGAGCGCACCCACACAGGGGCAGACCTCCCCAGGACTTGGACCCCCCGCCCAGCAGGGGCCCCTCAAATTCAGGGCAAACATGCTCTTCCAGGGTGCACCCCCGAGGCAGCCGCGGTCCCACCAGGGCCTGCAGGACAGATAAGGACCCTAAAGACCAGGACCCCCATGGCCAGCTCCCCCCAGGGGTCCCCAGGCCTGCACACAGGACCCGCCCCCGCCCCACCTGGAGGCTCCTCCCCTGGGAAAGAGGACCAAGCGGGGCGGCGTCTTTGCCCACCGCCTTGACCAAGCCCCCGCCTTGACCAGCTTTGCTGCCTTCAGAACTCCCAGCAGTCGCCTGCCCACAGCCCAGCACCGCCAAACCCACCGTCTCCTAGGCGACCGCCCCACGCCTGGCTCCCAAGCACACGAGACCGGGGGAAAGGCTCTCGGACCGCAGTGACTATCTTTAACGTTAACGAAAATATGAACAGTCTCACGTGGCCAGCAGCTCCTGCATGGGACAGCGCAGCCTGAGAGCGGGGCAAGAGCGGGGGGAGGTGGGCTGCTGGTGGCCTGGCCCCCCCGAGCACTGCCCCTCTGCTTCGGGGGGCGAGGAGCCCAACTGCAGCCCGTTGCCTCTGGGTTCCAGGCTGGTGCTGGGGTTTCCTGCCCACAGCAGCCAAGTGGAGCTTCACTCCATCAGAACTGCCGGCAGGCAAGCCCGGGGGGCCCGGGCTCGAGGGGGTGGAAGAGGCGCCCACGGACACTCACCAAGACCAGACTGGACAGACACGCACCCGAACACGGCACACTGCCCCCCGCGACGAAGAGGGGGGCCACAGGACAGGGGCAAAGCGGCTGGGGCACAGGGGTTCCTCCAGGCACGGGAGGGGCGGGGGCAGTCAGAAACGGGGTGGGTCAAAGGGCAGGTCCGAGCCACACCCAGAGCAGCACAGCCCGAGACCCCCGCCTGCCCCGCCCCCAGCCCCACGCCTTGGTCCGACGCCCACACAGCCACGGGGCGTGTCCCCATCCTGAGCCAGGACCGGGGGTCTCACGGCAGCTGAGGGAGGGTCCCTGCGTCCACCCCGTCCACCCGCGCTTTACGGGACAGGGTCCCCTCACCAGGCAGCCCAGGGACAGGCCCACCCTGCCATGGGTCCAGTGGCAGGATCATTTCCTGCAGACCTACTATGCACTGGGTGCTACAAAGGGGCTCATGGCTGCTCCAGTCAGGGAACAGAAATGCCACCTGTTGCCCGGCTGACAGGTGTGCATCCAGGAGAGGCAGGCCCTCTGTCCCAGGGCCTCAGCCCGGGGCCCCCAGGGGAAGCCGCTGGGTCACAGGCAGGGACACACGGACACAAGGGGAGGGAGGGAGGAGCAGGAAGCGGGGGGGGGGGGCGGGGGGGTAGCCACAGAACGTGCCGGAGAGCCGGGGGGCTCCCGCGTATCCTCACCTTGAGTCCTGCTTTCAGGGTCAGCCACCTCATCCCCAAAGACAGAGCAGACGTGAAAGGGGCCCGAGAAGGGCAGTGACATGATTAAAGGCACTTGGGGGGCAGGCAAGATTTTCCAGATTGGGGGAGGGAGGGCAGGAGAGGAGAGAGAGAGAGAGAGAGGCTGAGACGAAAATTGTCGGGAGAGGAGATAAAGCAGGGCGACGAGCACAGGAAGCCGCGTCAGGCCAGAGGGGCCGGACGGGTGGGCGGGCCGCGCTGAGGGCCAGAGAGGCGCCCACCCTGGCAGAGCCAAGGGCAGCCGCGCCGCCCCCCCCCGGCCTCAGGGTCCCGGGGCTCCAGGAAGGGGCAGATGGCAGCACCGACAGGATCCCACAAAGCACGCGAGGCCCTGCTGCACGCCCCTCCCAGCCCGCCCTGACCACAGCCCCGCGTCGGGCCCGCCTCGCTCCCAGCCTGCCCAGGTCACTGCCTGGGCCTAACCCACTCTGGTCCAGGTCTGCCGCTCTTCGGGCTGCTTCCGGGCAAAAGCGCTGCCCACCTTTCCAAGCCTAGGCCCCAGCTGACATCCCCCTCTGGGGACCTGGGGGTGGGGACACGTGCCCCCTTCCGATGGACGCCGAGGGTGGGCTCAGCCCAACGCCTCCCCAATCGGGCAGCCAGCCGAGCCGCCTTTGATCCCGGAGGGCACTAATGTGGGCAGGCAGCGTCTCTGGCCCACGGCCTCGGGGACAGGGCTCCCTCCGCAGGTGTAGACGGGGCGCCGGGGGACCCTGAGCTCAGAGGTACACAGCGATACACAGACGGGCTGGAGGTCACCAACTTGAACGTTGTGAATTGATCTGGATTTTTTTCTCAACACTAGGAAAACAGCAGGGTGCTGTCGTCCCTCCTCTGCCCCCAGCAGAAGTCATCCCTGGGAGTCCCCGTTCGGGGTCCCAGTCTCGAACTCGCCTAAAGCAAACAGAACCGCAGGGGCCTGGACAGACCCAGGGAGGGGGAGACCGGTCCTCACCGAGGGGTTGTGAGGCAGGGCAGGAGACCCTGCCCCAAAGGGGACCCTCTCCCACTCCTCCAGAAACCTTCCACAAACCAAGACCTGACAGAGGTGATGCGAAGACCCCTCCTCAGAGCTGCCCCCCCTCCCACCGTCTGACCCTGACCTGCAATGTCGGCGGGACACCCCGTGGGAGTGTCCACCTGGGTCGCCCTCGGCCCAGAACAGCCCAGGCCCTGTGCTGGAGCTGGTAGGACTGCTCCCCCAGAAGCCCCCCGCGTCCGGTCCGAGGGGCTACAGTCACGGGAGGGCAGGAGCTGCCCCTCAGCTGCCGAGCAGGTCCGGGGCCTGGGAGGGGGCGTGGACCCAGGAAGCGTGGTTTAAGGGCCCACATCGCCAGCAGGCAGGGGTCCACCCTCAGCAGCACACAGGAGCATGCACAGCCCCGAGGCAGCCCGCGCTCCCCGAGGACACACAGGGCAGGCGCGGAGGCAGCGGGAGAAGGTGGCACTGACCTTGGGGATGGCTCCGGCTGGGGCTCCTTCCTGCAAACAGAAGCACGGGCCCGGTCGCGGCCAGCCCTCCGGGTCGACCCCGTGCAGAGCCCAGCTGACCCCGCCACGCTCCCACAGGCCGGGGGCTGCGTGTGAGGGGGCAGGAACAGCCCGCCCACCCCGAGAGCGCCCTGGGGGCCGGAGGAGGCGGGTCCCAGGGGACGGGGAATCCGGAATGGGTCACGAGAAGTCCTGAGGCTGCGGTTGCCACCGCCCCGTGTTTGTGGACATGCGCGTTCATCAGAATGGCCGACGTTAACAGACTTTCAGAGAGGAAGCTCCTTCACAGCCGACGCTCAGGACAGCTGAGGCCCTGCACTTCGTCACACCCACGAAGACTTTTCCAGGCGAGGTCACGTTCACAGGTTCCAGGGCATGGATGCGTCTTTGCGGGGCAGGCGGGGGGGCACCATTCAACCCGCTCCAGCCGCTCCGCCCACTGAGAGCCCTTCCGTGTCGGCAAACAGGCCTGGTCACGGGCACCCTCCCCTGCCCTCTCCTGCGGCCCAGCCCGCCCCCTCCGCACGCCCCTCCCCGCGTCGAGCGCTCGAGGAGTCGCAGGGTTTGCGACTGGGAGAACCAGCAGGTGCCACCGCGTGTGTCCACCCGACGCTCCAGGGACATGCCGGGTCGGACTCTTCTTCCCGCCCGAGGCCAGAGCGCCAGCCTCCCGGCCCCACGTGGAGCTCCCCTCTCTGCGCCCACCCCGCAACCGGCCGCCCTCAGGATGGGAGCCGAGACCGGGGTCAGCAAAAGCGGGAAACCACCAGCATCACCGGGTCCCACGGCAGCCCGGCCACCAGCATCCTGCAGCTGCCAGCGCCTTGCCAAGCCCCGAGACGCCGTGCCCCGAGCGCCAGCCCCGGCGCCCCCGCTCACCTGAAGGTGAGTCCAGACTTGCTCTTGAGGTTCCGAAGCAGCTCTAGCTGGTTGAGTGGCGGGATCAGTCTGCGGCAGGAGGACAGGAGAGTGGGCCCCCGCCCGCCAGAGCCCCAGGGGCCCTCAGCCCAGCTCTCACGAGCACCCGCGTCTCACACGGGGACACGGGCTGTGGCCCGTCACAGGCAGAGAGGGGAGGAGCGCACGGCGGCGGCAGATCCCGGGGAGCCCGGGGCCTCCACCTCTGGGGCTGGGCCACTGTCTTCATCTCTGGGCTCCCTCGCCCCGGGGGCCCCAGCCCTGGGAGTGCACGGGGCCCAGGCCATCGCTAGAGGGGATGCCCATGTGGAGCCGGTCCTGCAGGGAGGACAGGGGGCTCCCGCCCCTCCCCCTTCCCAATCCCTGAACACCCCCAGGGGAAGCACAGTTGCAAACGCAGCCCCCAACATAGTGGGGCTCCCAGACCCCTCTCTGCAGAGCCACTCTCCCTGCCAAGGCTGAGCGGGGCCGAGGTCACAGGAAAGGACTGTGCCGGGCAGAGCCCACAGGGCTGCAAGCGGGCCTCCTGCACGGCTGGCCTGGCCCTGCTCCGAGCCCCTCCTCCCAGACGCACTCACACCTACCGGGACAGCCGCACGCCAGGCCCGCCTGCCGGCCCAGCATTCAGTGCTGCGGCCACTGGCCAGGGAGCCGAGAGGTGAACAGTCCCCCTGGGATGCCAGGCAGGGGTTTGTATACCAGGGAGGTTCCTGGGGAAGCCCAGGCCTCCCACCTCCAGCTGCAGGAGACTCACCCGAGACACAAGTCCCCACAATGTCTGGGGACACCTCTGTCCCCCACCCCATCCCACCCCACTCTCCACCCTCCTCGCGGATCCTGGCCACCTTCGGCCCTCACACAGCTTCCATGCCATCAGTGACCCTGTGCGTTTCCAGGCACTGGTCTCTCTTTCCTGACTCAGCCCCCACCTGCTGTGACAACTCCGCCTGCTCTCTGACACCCCTCCTACCCTGTGACACCCCACCTGCTCTGTGACACCCCACCTGCCCTGTGACACCCACCGTCTGTGACATCCCCACCTGCCCTGTGACACCCCACTGTCTGTGACATCCCCACCTGCCCTGTGACACCCGACCTGCTCAGTGACACCCCCACCTGCCCTGTGACTTCCCACCTGCTCTGTGATACCCCACTGTCTGTGACATCCCCACCTGCCCTGTGACACCCCCCACTCAGCCCCAGCCCCCAAACCCAGTCCTGAGCCTCAGGCCTTCTTGACCCTGGGGACCCCTGTCCCTCCTGGGCACCCTCACCCGGTCCACAGCACCACCACCCGCCACACACACAGCCCTGGCTCCAGCCCTCACCCGCTCCTGTCCCCTCCCCCATCCCCCCCCCCTCGTGTCCTCCTCTCCCTGGGTGCCCGCCCTCCTCGCGTGACGCCCCTGCACCCACGGCCCCGCCCCGCCCCGCCCACCTGCCCGTCCGGCTTTGCTCTGGTCCCTCCCGACGCCTCCTCTACCCAGCCACGCCCCCTAGCGCCCATGCGAGTGCCCCCTCCGCCGGGCCTGCCCCAGTCACTGCCATCTCCAGGGCCCGCAGGGGCGGCCCCGCCCCTCTCTTCCTTCTGCAGCCCAAGCCTGGCCAGGCCTGGACCCTGGGAACGCTAGCCCTCTCTCTCCCCCTCCCCACTCCCCCCTCCAGGTCTCTCCTGTCCTCGTAGGTCCTGACCAAGCAGGAGGCCTGCGCAGTCAGGTCGGCTCACGCCATGGGCGCAGCAGAGCCCCAGGACTGGACACCGGGACAGAGCTGGCCTCCCCACCCCCTTGGCCACCCACCACGGGGCCTGGAACAGAGACCCTGGGCAGCTGGCCCCACTCGGCCGCCACACACGCAGGTCCAGGGTAGGGGCACGCAGTTAGGACGCCATGCCTTGGACACACAGAGGCAGGGGACAGAACACGGATGGGCGGGGCCGCGGACAGGGACGTGCAGGCACCACACACGTGAGGGCCACGCCCACACAGCCCCAGTCGTGGAGGACGAGGGTGCAGTGGGCGATGGGAGTGGGGGACACATCGGGGGGCATCCCCAGGAGCGAGCAGCGGCTAGTCTGGGGTCAGACGCCGCCGGAGGACGAGGCCAGCCCCCAGGCCCAGGGTGGGGATGGGGTGCTTCCACAGACGTCGGGGGATGGGGGGCTGCTGGAGAAGATGGACCGAGGGGGCCACCGGGTCTGGGAGGAGCCTGTCGGGCTCTGAAGCAGGGTCCCCCCAACTGCCCGGCAGCCTGGAGCCCCAGAGGTCCAGGGCCAGCAGACAGGAAGGATGCTGTGCCCACTGCCACCTCCGCCTCTGAGTGAAGCCCCTGGGGCCCGTGGCCAACGGTGAAAGGCAGGCACTGCTGGGGCGGAGATGCCGAGGGAGGGGTCAGGACCCTCCCACCCCTGGAGCCTGGCCCTACACTGCCCATCACGGCACCCTCTTCCCTCCTGGGAGCGGAGGGGTTAACTTTCTAACACGGTTCCCACGCAGGGCGCCAGGGGAGGATGAGAGACCGCCCCCCGCCCCGGCTCTGCAGGGCGCAGCACGGTGCCACCACTCTGAGGGGAAGGACAGGGCCTACAAAGGGACCTGGTCCCGGGCACGGGGGTCCTCGTGGAGCAGTTCAGCGCCCCCGTCTGGCAACGGGGCCCCAGACTGAAAGTGCAGCAGGAAGAGAGCCGTCCGGGGCAGACACGGTCAGTGGGGCCACACGGATGGACCGCAGGCCCCCTCGGCCCAGGGCCTCACGTCTCCCTCTCGCTGCAGTGAGAAGACTCGGGGCGGGGGGCGGATGCAGAGAGGGAGACCCCAAGCCCAGGGCTGCCTTCCAGGACCGGGGGCGGCTGGCTGGGGTGCCCCTGAGCTGGGATGGCTGATGCCCCATCTCCACCACCTCTGCATTGGGAGTAAGTGGGGCCCGTGGGGCGGGACCCCAGCCACTGAGACAAGGCAGGAAGCAGGACAAGGAACGGGGGACACCTGGACAGACAGACCCAGCACGAGAAAGCAGCTGGTGGGGAGGGGGTGGTCGGGAGGGGGAACCCGGGCAGCGAGGAGGGCGCACGTGGCTCCAGGCGGGGGCCACAGGCTGGGCGGGGTGGGCTCGGGGTGGCCCCGGAACAGTCCCCAACAGAACAGAACCACACCACACCACACGCTTTCCGCCCATGCAGTCCTACCTGGAGGCCCCGTAGGTTTGAGTTTGCGAGCTTTTTCAAGTGTTTTCACACACACACAAAGGGAAAGGAATGAAAGATTTTAAAAGAACGGGATAAAAAAAAAGAAAATGAAAAAAAAATAGTCCAGGAAAGTGGGGGAAACAACAGAACAAAGAAAATTAGCACGAGGGTCAGTCCTGCCTCGGCCGGAGGGCTGAGGGCGCAGTGCCTTCAGCATTTCCGGGAAGCGGGTGGCACCAGGCCCCCACCACCCCGAAGCTGAGCGTCCCCGAAAGTGCCAGTGGGACGGTGCTGGAGGAGGGAGCGGGCAGATCCCGAGAGAGGCAGGTGGCAGGTGGGGACCCGCAGGAGGACCCTGCCCCAGGGAGAGGGCTCCGTGGGTGGACACCCCCAGGGGCAGGTAAGGGGACTCCTCGGGCTGAGAGGCCCCAGGGCTCAGCGTCAGCCCCTAGCGGGGAGGGCGGGCTGGCAGGGCAGCGCCCAGCCCGGGGGCACCTGACCTGCATGGACGCCGGCCAGCCCTCGCCCTTCTCACCTCAGACCTCGTTCTAAGCCAGAGCCTGGCACAGACAAACCCCGGGGGGCACAAGCAGTGCCTGGAAAGCCGCCTGCTGACCACGCAGCCCCCCAGGGAGGGCTCCCCGGCCCCCTCCTCTCCCCCTCAGGGCGCCTGGGGGTGTCTGTGCTTTGTCCTGTCGGGACCTCGCTGTGGGGTCTGGGGTGCTCTCCTTCCTTGAGCAGAGACTCTTGCCCTCGCTGGGGGTCAGGGGGTCAAGGCTATCCCTTTGCTTCGAAACGCAGGGCCCCCTGGAGGGGCTGCGGTCCCCGGAACCAGCTGGCATTTACCTCCGCAAGCTCTGGGGGGCTGTCGTCACAAGGTTTACACACTACGCACCTGACAGCAAGGACACTAAGCAGGGGGCGGAATGAAGGTGAAAAATAAAAGCCGCAAACTATAAAACAGAGAACAAAATTAATAAAATAATCACGCACGATTCCTTTTTGAAAAGTACATACGTTTTAAAGAAAAAGAAACAAAAAATAATCAAAATGATGAACGACAACCGAAAATGGGGTTTAAGAACAAAGGGGGCTGCACACAGGCAGTGCTGGGGAGGTGCGGGAGGTACCTGTACATGGGGACGGTCACCGTGCGCTCATAGTACTGCCACGTGGAGTGCAGGTCCGTGCGTGACAGGTTGGTGGCGTAGAACCTCCAGGCGGACTGCGGGGAGGACAGGACGTCAGCTGGGCACTAAGGGGTCCACCGGCCTCCCCCAGGGCCTCGCCCCTGCACATCCCCGTGCACCCGGCGAGTCTGCAGGGAGCTTCGGTTCTTTCCTTCCATCTGTCCTACCTGACGCTTGGAAGCCGTCACCCGGCATCGTGGTCACCTTCCTTTCCTCCCCGGGGGACGGGGTGGAGGGCAGAGCCAGGGACAGCCCTCATCCTCCCCACTTTGAGACTGAGCCCCTGCCAGGCGCAGGCCTGCCCTGTACACCAACCTCAACCCGGCCTGGGCTTCTGCTCCTCACTCTTTTTGTTAACTGGGGTAAAATACACATTGACTAAAATTCACCACTTTAAAGCGTGCAATTAACTGGCGCTGAGTCCATTCCCGTTGCTGTGCAACTGTCCCCTCCAGCCAACCCCACATTTTTACCACCTCAAAAACAAGCGCCCCCAACCCACCAGCGTGGCTCCCCGCCCCCTCCTGCCCCCGGCCTGCCACCCCCAATCTGCATCAGTCCCTGTGGCTTTCCCTACTCCAGGCACTTTGTAGCGATGGAATCGTAGCGCGTGGCCTTCTGGCCTTCTGTCTCTGGCCTCCTTCATTTAGCACATTCTCAAGGCCCATCCCTGCTGGAGCCTGCGTCCGGGCCTCGTTCTTTTTAAGGCTGAGCAATATTCAAGCGTATGGATGGACCACATCTGTGTATCCTTTCACCCACCGAGGGACATCTGAGCTGTCTCCACCTTTCAGCTCCTGTGAATAGTGCTGCTACAAACACCTGTGTGAAGCTTTTTGGCTGAACACCTGTTTTCAATTCTGTTGGGTGTATACCTAGGAGTGGGATTCCTGGGTCATGTGATATGTTTAACTTTTTGAGGAACCACCAAACTGTTTTCTACAGTGGCTGCACCATTTCACATCCCCCCAGCAACGTACGAGGATTCTGATTTCGCCACATCCTCATCAACACTTTTTCTTTTAATTTTAGCCACCTGGTGGATGTGAAGTGCTTTTGATTTGCATTTCCTTCATGAAGAATGATGCTGAAAATCTTTTAATGTTATTAGCCATCTGTGTATCTTCTTTGGGGAGATGTCTACTTAAATCCTCTGCCCATTTCTTAATTGGGTTGTGTGTATGTCTGTTGTTCAGCTGTATGAGTCCTTCATATATTTTGGATACCAGACCCGTATCAGATATATGATTTGCAAATATTTTCTCCCATTCTGTGGGTTGTCTTTTCGCTCTCTAAAGAGACACTATGAATAGTGTCCTTTAACGTACAAAAGTTTTTAATTTTGCTGAAGTCTTATTTATTTTTTCTTTTATTGCTTGTGCTTTTGGTGTCATATCTAAGAAACCAAAGTCATAGAGATTTACATCCATAATTTCATCTAAGAATTTTAGTTTTAGCTCTTATATTTAGGTTTTTAATCCATTTGGAGTTAATTTTGTATTGGTGTGAGGTAAGGGTCAAACTTCACTCCTTTAAAAATGGGTATACAGTATCCCAGAACCACCGTCAAAGAGACTGTCCTTTCCTCATTGGATAGATGTGGCACCCAACTATCGAGACTTGTTTTGGCCCAACCCATGGTCTATCCTGGGGAACGTTCCACGTGCACTTGAGAAGGATGTGTTCTCTGTGGTTGGTGACACATGTCTAATGACAGATGTCTGCAGGTCTAGCTGGGTCGTGGTTTGTTCAAGTCCTCTGTCTCCTTAGGATCTTTTGTCTGGTTTTTCTACCCTTTTTTTTTTTTACGTATTTATTTTTGGCTGCATTGGGTCTTCGTTGCTGCCTGCGGGCTTTCTCTAGTTGCAGCGAGCAGGAGCTACTCTTCATTGTGGTGTGCGAGCTTCTCATTGCGGTGGCTTCTCTTTGTTGTGGAGCACGGGCTCTAAGCGCATGGGCTTCAGTAGTTGTGGCACGCAGGCTCAGTAGTTCTGGCTCGCGGGCTCTAGAGCGCAGGCTCAGTAGCTGTGATGCACGGGCTTATTTGCTCCATGGCATGTGGGATCTTCCCAGACCAGGGCTCAAACCCGTGTCCCCTGCATTGGCAGGGGAATTCTCAACCACTGTGCCCCCAGGGAAGTACCTTTCTACCCATTTTGAAAGTGGGGTATTGAATTCTCCAGGTATTACTGTAGAAATGTCTATTTCATCCTTTAATTCTGTCAGTTTTTGCTTCATGTATTTTTAGGACTCTGTTGTTAGTATATAAATGTTTATGATTGTTAATCATCTTTATAAATTGACTCTTATCAATACATAACAGCCTTCTTTGTCTTGACTTGTCTATTTTGTCTGATACAAGTGTGGCCAACCTGGCTCTAGGTCACTGTTTGCATGGAATATCTTTTTCCATTCTTTCACTTTCAGTGTATTGTCGTCTTTGGATCTAGTATAGTTGAATAGATTTTTAATCCATTCCTCCAATCTCTACCTTTTAATTGGGGAGTTTAATCCATTTACATTTAAAGTAATTACTTATAAGGAAGGACTTGCTTCTGCTGTTTTTTTGTTTCTCAATTCCTCCATTATTGCCTTCTGTAGAGTTTCATTTTTTTCTAGTCATTACTGAGTCCCTTCTCGTTTCCTTTTCTGGTATTTTTTAGTTGTTTTCTTAAGGGCTACCCTGGGATTATGATTAATTCCATCTTAAATTTGTAACAATCTAGTTTGAATTAACACCAACTCAGCTTCAATAGTGAACAGAGACTCTGCTCTTGTGTGGTCCGCCCCCTTTATGTTGTAACTGTTACAAATTACACTCTCTACAGTGTGCACCCAGATATACAGATTTATGATTATTGCTTTATGCCTTTGTTTTTAACTCATATAAGGGAAAAAATGAGTTACAAATCAAAAATATACTACTACTCGCTTTCACGTTTACCTGTGTAGTTAACTTTACCAGTGTCTGTGTGGCTTGAGTTACTGCCCAGGGTCCTTTCACTTCTGTCTGAAGAGCCCTCCTCAGCATTTCCTGTACGGCAGGTCTATCAGCTACAAACTCCCTCAGCTTTTGTTTTTATGGGAATGCTGTGATTTCTCTTTTGAAGCATAATTTTGCCAGACCAGAATTCTGGGTCGACACTTTTTTCTTTGCAGACTTTAAACACGTCGTCCCGCTGCCTTCTGGTCCCCATGGTTTCTGATGAGAAATCGGCAGTTACCCTCACGGAGGACCCTTGGGCACCAAGAGTCCTTTCTCTCCTGCTGCTTCCAAGACTCCCCCCTGTCTGTGGGCTTCAACAGTTTGATCATAATGAGTCCTGGTGTGAATCTCTTTGACTTTATACTACTTGGATGTACAGATTCACGTCTTTCATCAAATCTGGGAAGTTTTCTGCCTTATTTTTTCAGGTATTCTTTTTGCCCAACCCCTCTTCTCTTTCTGGGACTCCCATTATGCAAATATTGGTACATTAAATGGTATCCCACAGGTCTCATGGGCTCTGCTCATTTTTCTTCACTTGTTCTCTTTCTGCTCCTCAGACTGGGTGACTTCAACTCACCTGTCTTCAAGTCTGCGATTCTTCCTTCTGCCTGCTCAGATCTGCTGCTGAACCCTCTACTGCATTTTTCATTTCAGTTATTGTACTCTTCAGCTCCAGAATTTCTATCTGTTTCCTTTATATTATTTCTGTCTCTATGGACATTCTCTATTTGGTGAGACATCATTCTTCTGATTTCCTTTAGTTCATTTCCATGGATTCCTTTAGTCTTTCGTGCATATTTAAACAGCTAATTGAAAGTCTTTGTCTAGTAAATCAAACATCAGGGCTTCTTCAGGGATAGTTTCTATTAATTTTTTTTTCCTGTGACTGGATCATACTTCCTTGTTTCTTCGCATGCCTCACAATTTTTTGTTGAAAACTAGACATTTTGAGTATTGTAATGTGGTACCTCTGGAAGTCAGATTCCTCCCCATCCCCGGAGTTTGTTGCTGCTGCTTGTTGTTGATTGTAGTAGTTTGTTAAGTGACTTTTCTAAGCTCTTCCGTAAACGCTGTATTCTTTGTTGTGTGTGGTCACTGAAGTCTCTGTTCCCTTAGCTCAGTGGTCAGATGGTGACTTGAAAGACGTTCCCTTAAACCCAAAGAACCAAAGAGGAAACAAATGCTCTCAGCCTCTGCAGACCAGCCCTGTGTTGGGGCACTCCTCCAACATCTGAGAAGGTCACTTACAGCTCTGCCTTAGCCATCACTTCCTGCTTGCATGGAGTCTAAAGATCAGCCTGAGGTGAGCAATTAGCGTCTCCTCCAGTCACTTCTGAGCCTGCATCCAGCACTGGGCATGTGTGTGCCTCCTAGATCCCCCAGTGTATGGGGGTCCTTCCCAAGCCCGAATTCTTCCACGTCTCCTTCCCAAACCTCCGAGCTTCTCGGAGAGGAGGGGCAGAGGGTAGGTGCTGCGTGTTCAGGCCATGCTCCTTCCCTGTGCCACTCAAACCTCTGAACCACACGTAGTGCTGTGACTTTATTGTCAATAGTGGGTGGGACTGGGGGGCATTTTTGTTCTTCTTCACACTCTTTTGCATTTAAAAGAAGTAGCCATTTGAAGTTGTCATGGTGAAAGACACATGCATACATACATACACAAAAGTAGGCTGCACCCAGGGCAAGACCACACCTTTAAAAAAGAAATGCACTTGAGGGGCCAGGGCAGTGTCCAGCCAGCAGTAAAGGCCAGTCAACTCCAAAGGTCCGCTGGGTCCCCTGGGCTTTGGGAGGGGCTGCAGGAACGCTGGGCCCATCAGGCAGCCTGTGCTCGGGCCCACACTCTCAGGATGGCTCATGAAGCACTACTGGAGGCCGAGTGGCCGCTGTGACCCCCAGCGATGGGGTGGGCAGTGTGAGCTGGGGCAGCACAGGCTTCGCTCTGGCACCTACCTGCGTGGGGATCTCTGAACCCTGATTCCACAAGTGCAGGATGGGTGTCAGCGCTGTGAAGGGACACCTCGGGGGCACCTGTGACAGCCTGGCCCAGGACCCAGGGCCCACAGAGCGCTGGCCAGCACCCGCCTTGCTGCTGCCTGTGCTGTAGCTGCCAGACAGCTGCGGGCATCTAAGCTGGTTCTCAGCACAGACTCGAATCCCCCAACAGGGAGACAGATGCCAAGCAGGGCTCCACTCCAACACCGTGGGCCCAGGCCAGGGGTTCTGCCGGTCTACATGGAGGTCCACGCGGCACTCCCTGTGGGGGGCCACCTGGACTCACCTGGATCAGGCCTGCGGCAGGGTTCCGCCTCTTCTCAAAGTGCTTCTGACGGTGCTGCTCTTGAACCTTCAGGGCAAAGCCAGACCCCAAAATGCCCTGCAAGTCACTGGGGTCAGACGATTCCCCCGGGGACCACAGCCCCACACTGAGCTCCTCAGGGTCGGACCACGTCCGGGGGACCGCACCCCCACCCCACCCTTGCCTGCACACTTCTGGCTCCACCTTCCTGCCTCCTCAGCCCCCAATGCCAGGAGACAGGCTGGGGGAAAGGCTTGGATTTGGGGTGAAGGGAGCTTCAGGCTTCCAGGAGCCTGGCGGGGCCCACTGTGAACACATCTGGGCCCAGAGATTAATCCTCCTCCCCGATTTGTCCACACTGGAGTGAGTGCAGGGGCGTGGCCGGGGTCACAGAGAAGGGCCACCGGGAGGACAGCATCGCCAGCCCCGCCCCCGCAGCTGCGGGTAGAGGGTTAACAGGGCCCTTGCCTCTTCTGAAGGAGACCTGACGGGGCTGTGTCACCGTACAGCACCGCTCCTGGTCACAAGGACCCGACTGGCCAATCCCGCAAGGCTGGGAGGCACTGACAGGGACCCGCAGACACGGGTCAGAAGGTACAGCCTGGGGCGGCAGGTTGTGCAGGCTGCCACGTCCACTCCTGGGGCCCGTGGACCTGCTGGGAGCCCTGCCCCCGCCCCACATGGCCCCGAGGGCAGCTGTGGTCACCAGGGGAGCCCAGACCCCGTCCCCAGCAAAGGCAGGAAGGGGCACGACTCACAGCAGGAAGAGCAAAGAAGGAGACGCCGATGAGGGTGAAAGTTGCCGCCAGGAGCCTCCCGTTCCAGGTCTGGGGGTACTTGTCCCCGTAGCCGATGGTCGTCAGGGTGATCTGCGGACAGCAGGCCCCATCGCTCAGCCAGGCCGGACAGTGGCCGCCTGGAGGCCAGGGACCTGAGCCGGACCCTCCTCCTGAGGCCTCAGGGCAGCTGGACAAACCGCCCCCCCCCCAGCGACGCCGCCCTCCCAGGGCCCGAGAGGCCAGGGTCACTGTTGGCCGCCCTTCCCCCTCAACAATCACGTCCAAACTCCGAGCCTCTGCTCCTTCCCTATGCGCTGGGCGCAGGGGTCAGGCTCTGCTCTCATTTCACACCCAGCCCGGAGCCAGGAGGCTAGGAGAGAGCCAGGGGCCTGAGAGGTGACAGTGCCGAGGGACCCTCCAGGGACGCGGAGAGGGTCGCGTGGGGCCCTTCGGAGGGAGGCTTGTAAGCTGAGGCCAGGAGAGCGGGAGGGGCCGGGGGTGGGGCTGGAGGAGGCGACAGGAGGGGAGAGACTGGAGAAGGAAAAGGCCCCTCCCCAGGGTGTGGCAGGCAGGGCCTTGGAGGCGCTGGGGGAGCCAAGGGTTTGTGTTTAGAATTGCTCTGCGGCGGGGAGTGGGCAGGGAGGAAGTGGGGCCCGGACGGGCCTTCCCGGGAGCCCAAACGGAGGGGGCCATTTTCAGGTAGCTCCCACAAAACCCGCCAAAGTGGAGACTCAGGCCTGGTGTGCAGGACCACCAAGGCCACACACAGAGGCAGGCACGGAGGCTCAGGACAGACCACGTGGCCGGCTGGGCTGGGAGGCGGGCCCAGGCGGGCCCTGAGACGGGGGGGGGTGGGGGGGGGGGGGTCTTAGCCATACTGCGGGAGGGGCCGAGGTGTGAGCAGGAGTGGGGGCTGGGGGCATCGGCGGCCCTGGCCGGGCAATGGGAGAGCAGCAGACCTTCCTCATCGGGGGACCCGGACAGCAGGGTCAACTGGCCCATGCGCCACAGGCACGGACACCTCTCACCACCCACCCACCGTCCACCCTGGGGATCCATCCCCCCGACTCTGGGGTCATGCAGAGAGTCCACCCAAAGCCCACTGTGCAGTCTGAGAAAAGTCTGCAAAACGGGGCTGAATAATCATGGCTTCGCCAGCAGGGACTTCTGTGCCCGTCACCTGCGAAATCACAGCCAAGGCATTCGGGCCTGCGTAGAAGGTTCTGGGAAGGCGCCAGCGAGCTGGGCGCAGGTAACAGGGAGCTGGGTGGAGTGAGAAGGACACTCGCTTCTCACCAGAAACCTCCCGGTGATTGGGCTCCTCTATTCGACTGCTTTCAACAGAAACTAAACACATTTTAAAGACGTAAAATACTTAAAATCACGCCCCCCCTCCCAAAACTCGGCAGCATGACAGGAAAGGCTGTGAAAGGACACAAGCCGAGGGCGAGGGCAGCGAACCGGGCAAGACGGAGGCCGATGCGGGCCTGACTCCAGGCCAGGAGGTGGGGAGAAAGCCAAGGGCTCTCGGGGCTCAAGGAGAGGCCCCCAGACCTGGCGCTGATGTAGGCGCAGGGCGCGCAGGGCAGGACGGCGAGTCTGTGCCAGGGCGCCTGCACCCGCCCCAGGACCGCAGACCCATGTCCTCCCAACACCGGCGATCACTGGGGCAGCGAGAGGGGAGACCCTTCCCCTCCTGCCCACCCACCAGCAGCCGGGCCTGTATGCCCCATGCCTGGCCCTACTCTTGGGACCCCAGAGCTGGTCAGAAAGCCTCCAACGGGGCAAAGACTTCCTAAAAATTCCGTTATCCCTGCACAGAGAGACGAAAGTGTATCCATAAAACAAAGAGTCTTGAAAACGAGACCCAAATCACACAGGGTCAGGTGGAAGACACCTCCCAGGATGTAGGCAAAGAGATGAGGAATCCAGATAGGACACGTTCCACGGTCCAGCGGTCTCACCAGCGGCCTCGGAGCCCCGGGAAGGAGGGAAGGAGGAAGCTGTAGACTTTGAAGCCGCAAAGGGCACCAGCCTCCTGGAAGGAAGCCCCCCCCTCCACAGGGCCCACGTTCCAGAAGAGCGTCAGGGGGGGAGGGGCCCGGCCGCCAGCGGGACCGTGGAATTGGGGCACCTTCAGACACACGCGTCTCACAAACTTCCTCCCTCAGAAGACTGTGACCTCCAAACCAAGGGCAGACTGGGGGTGGTGCCGGGAGACTCGGCACCTGGGGGCCCAGCATTCGGGGGGCCCAGCCCTCAGGGGTCAGCGTTCATGGCCAGCGTTCGGGGGGCTGGCTTGAGCGCGCTGCAGTGGGGGGACTGGCCCGACGCCAGTGAGGCCCCTCCGAGGGCCCCCGGCCCACAGAGCAGAAGAAAGGGGGGCTCGGGCAGGACGCTTTCCAAGAATGACAGGGACACGGAGGGGGCTAATCGCACCCTATCACAACACAAGGTGAGCCTCTGAAGTCTAAAGTCACAGGGGAGGGAACTCCCTGGCGGTCCAGCGGTTACGACTCAGCGCTCTCACTGCCGAGGGCCTGGGTTCAACCCCTGCTCGGGGGACTAAGATCCCGAAAGCCGCGAGGCACGGCCTAAAATAAAATAAAAATAAAGCTCACAGAGGAAATCCCGGTGTAGGTGGGGAATACGCAGAAGGGTTCCCCCGTCTTCTGGGGGGGGGGGGGCACCACAAGGTGGGGGATGGGAGTGGGGGCACGTTTTCACGGTAACACTCAGGCACTATTGGGCGTGTTTAAGATTTTGATTCAATTCTTAAAGATGGGGAGGCCCCCCCGGAGGGCCTGGGCAGGGCAGGCCAAGAGAGCGGCGAGACCCGGGCTGTCCGGTCAGAGGCTGGGCGCTCAGCGGCTGTGGGCCCTGATGCGCGGCTCCCGGTGCCCGGGCCTCAGCTCCCCTCTCCCGCCGAGCCCCACCCACCCAGGCTCCCGATCACCCTGCTTCCCACGTGGTCGCTAGAGGGACACAGGCTCCAGGCCTCGCGGCAATTAATACAATAACTACAAGTAAATTGCTCTCTGGCTTAAAGGCCAGGTGAAAGCAGGCATCCCTCTTGCCAGCGACTGGATTTGCAGCATCTGCCCGAGGTCACGTGGTCCTCGTTTTCGGAACTGGGTCTGGGGTCCCAGGAGACAACGGGCTCTAACGTCCCACACCCACGGGACCCTCCACACGACCCCCGGCCCAGTGCCCCCAGGCTGAGTGTCCAGTACCCCCAGGAGGAGCTCGCAAAGGAGGGCACTCTGGCCCCCCTGCCTGGGGACGTCCATGGCAACGGGGAGGAGGAGCCAGGCCGAGGTCCATTCAGCCACTGGGGCCGAGGCCCGCGGGGCCCAGCCTGGTCTCCAGAGGGCACATTCGGAGAACACGAGGCATCGCCACTCAGAGCAGGAGGGGCCCTGCAGAGGGGGGCCCAGGAAGGCTTTTCTTAGAAGAGGCCACTTGCACCCGGTGACAGGAGAGTGGCCCTCGAGGGGCTCAGGGGGTGGGTGGCCGTGAGCACGGGCTGAAAATCCACCAGCTCCGGACCCACCCTGGGCGGGGGCAGCCTGGCAGGTTGAGCTGGGAGAGCCAGGGCGTCCATTTCCCCTTTTTCAAACTCTCCTGCCCATCAACAGGACCGCAGGACCCCCCTGCCCCCATCACCGAGGTCACACAGGTGGTCAGTGAGGAAGGAGGGGAGGTGACTGGCCATGGCTGGGCACAGGCTCCCTGGGCCCAGGCCTCTCTCCACCCCACACAGACCAGCGCGTCCCCTGCCCCCACCCCGCCTGGGCCGCCACGTCCACGTGGCATCACAGTCAGCAGGGGCCAGCAGGAGGCCCCAGAGAGACGTCTCTGGCCAGGCCAGCCAGGGAGAGCCGTGCGTCTCCTGTCCAGGCCCAGGGGTCAGGGGCACATCCTGGAGTGGGGAGCGGGGGGCGGGCAGACAGTGCGCAGGAGGGACCCCAAGGAAGGCCACACCCGGTGAGCGTGTCCTCAGTGAAGGGGAGGGGCCCCAGCGGCCGGGCACTCACCAGGCCCCACCAGAGCGCGTCCGCGTAGGTATCAAAGTGATCGTTCTCTCCCTTCTCCGCCAAGTACACCAGAAACGAGGCCAGGATGAGGCAGAGGAAGCCGATGTACCAGGCAGTGACCAGCTCCTGAAAGAGGCCCATCACAGCCGCTGGGCCAGCGTCCAGCCCGACTCGCCCCCGGGAGCAGGAGGCCCCGCCTGCCTGGAGGTTTGCTGGGCGCTGCATCCCCCGGGCTTCAGCGGGTGGGTGCCCCTCCCGAGAGCCGGCCGCAGAGCCCCAGCAGCCCCGAGCCCGGGGCAGGCGGGAGGCGGAGCGCGTCTTCCATTTCCAGCCCTGGGTGGTCCCACACCTATGCACCTCACCCCTGGAGGACGGTGGGTAGGGACGGCTCAGTGCTGCATCCACCCAGGAAGGGAGTGTCCCCAGGCGGCCGTCAGCCAGTCAGGCTGGAGAATCTTGGGGCTGCTGGGACCCTGCCCCAACTTCCCTGAGCCTGGGGGAGACACCCCGACTGGCTGCCCTTCCTGGGGGACCACCACCCTCTCTGTCCTGCCAGCCAAGCCCCAGCCTCCGGGCTCAGACAGGAAGGGTAGTGGGGAAGGGACTCTTGGGCCAATAAGCCCACCCACAAGAGGACGGCCTCCTGGCAGAGCCTGGCAGGGCGGGGTCTGGGCGGGCAGGGCCCCTGGCAACACAGGGACGGGACGGGGTCTGGACGGGACATGGGGCTGCAGCCACCTTGCGGGTCCCACGGCCAGCGGCCACCACAAGCCTCAGCCTAAACGGGCCGGAGCCTGGGGGTTGGGGGGCAGTGGGTACCGATCCAGCACAGCCACCCAACCAAGGAGCGAGCCGGCTCCAGGGGGGGCCCAGAGGGACCGGACCTGGCAGACAAGCTGGAGAGAAGAGGAAGATGGTCAAGTCACGGGAAGATGCCCAGAAGAAACGAGGGGCTGGGTCCTGCCTGGCCGGACCTCCTGGCCCCAGCCAGCCAGCCCGGCGCCGGCTCACCTTGCTGTGCGCGTAGACCACGGAGCCCAGCAGCTTCCAGGTGCCGCCCCGCCGGTCCATACGGATCATGCGCAGGATCTGCAGGAAGCGGAGACTCCGGAGCGCCGACGTGGCGAAGACGTTGCCCTGGGAGCCGGCGGCCAGCACGGCGATGGACGCAATGAGCACCATGATGTCTGCGGGAGACAGCGGAGGAGCTCAGGGCGGCCCCCGCCGCGGAGGGGCAGCCCCCCGCCAGGGCCCCGGGAGGACGGACAGACGGACGCGCACAAAGTGCCGGCGTGGGCCTGGCTCCGCTGTCCGCCCAGCCCAGCCCTGCCCTGGGCACGGCCGCCCGACACCTCATCGCCCTGCACCCGGGCCACGATAACCAGGGGCTCTGACGCCAAGAGGGCAGGTGACGAGAAACTTCCAGAAGGAGCCGATCCTGCAGTCCTGCCTGCCCCCACCTGCACCGGGTCTCACCGATCACACAGAAGGGCTTCCGCGCAAACTTGAGCCGCCCCCTCCAGCCGCGGTACCGGCAGCAGCAGCCGGCGGCCCAGATCCGCACGAAGTACTCCACGCCGAACACCACGATGGTCACGATTTCCTGCAGGGGAAGCCACAGCTGAGCCACTGCCGGCTCAGCTGGTGGGGGGGGAGGGCAGAGTGTTGTGTAGCTGGTGTGGGAGCGGGGACCCCGTCCTGTGGAGCTGGTGTGCGAGCGGGGACCCCCGTCCTGTGGAGCTGGTGTGCGAGCGGGGACCCCCGTCCTGTGGAGCTGGTGTGCGAGCGGGGACCCCCGTCCTGTGGAGCTGGTGTGCGAGCGGGGACCCCCGTCCCGTCCTGTGGAGCTGGTGTGCGAGCGGGGACCCCCGTCCTGTGTAGCTGGTGTGCGAGTGGGGACACAGAGGGCAGAGCCGACGGAGGGTCTCAGGTAACTGCCACGGGGGTGGGGCTCCCATGCCCGGGGCAGCCCCAGGACACAGGCAGGGCGGGCAGGGGCGGAGGGCTCCCCAGAGGTGCGTCTGGAGGCGGCATCAGCTTCCCTGTGGCCCCGTACCTCCATCACCAGCAGCAACACAGAAAGTACCTGTGGTTGCCATGGCGCCTGCCCCGACCTATCACGGGGTTGCTGTGAGCTTCACAACCCCCAGCCCACGCCCACATCTGCCAGGGAACACCCCACGCTCTGAGGTGGAGGGGGCCCCCGGGGCCCTCAGGCTCTAGTGAGACCAGAAGGCGGGAAGGGGGGTGGGGACAGCGGGGGGCTCTCAGGCACTGTGACGACACGGGGGGGGCCCGCCTAGGCTGGAGGGTAACAGGGTGCTGGGCGTGTTCGGGGGAGGGGCGGGTGGGAGGGACCCACGGGCTACCAGGAAGAGCAGGGGCCCTGGGTGCCAGGAGGACGGGGGTCCCTGCCGGTGGGCGTCTGGGAGATCAGACCAACGGGACCGGGGACAGGCTGCCGCCCACGGGCTCCGCCGCCATCAGGCCCGTCTGCGCCGACCTGCGGGACCCACCAGGATGTAGAGCGCGCCCTCCGAGCTCTTCTCGTACTCTTTGATGGTGGAGAACACAGACAGCACGAGGCAGGAGAAGACCAGCAGGAACCTGGGGGCCGGAGCAGAGGGCGGTCAGCCAGGCCGGGCGCCCAGCCGGCGCGGGAAGGCACAGGGCGGTGCAGCGGGCACGGGCAGCCCAGGGCGCCACAGTGATGACTGGGCCCAGCTGCTCTCCAGGATGCCCACCGTGCTCCCCCCGCCAACGTCCCTCGCCAACGTCCAACGTCCCTCTCAGAGGGAACACTAACGGGGGACACCACCTTCCGGGCCCCTGGGCAAACAAGAAATGAGTGAGCCGCACAGCCCGCGCCCACGCAGGGCACCCCGTATGCAGTCACCCCTCTCCTCATCCACAGCTGTTTCCTCCCAGGCCCCGAAGTAGACACTTCCTGTCTCCCGGTTCACACCAGCCTCACACACACCGTCCCAGCGCCCTTGGCCGCTGGACCCGTGTCTGCAGGCGGTGCTGGCGGGGGCACTAACGGAGCCGGGGGCCGATGGGCAGCAGGTGTCCAGCCAGAGCGGACAGGGTGGGGCTGGGGTCCCAGGGAGCAGAGCCCCCGAGGGCTGAGGACAGGGTCCAGGCCTCCTGAGGCACAGGGCACCTGGTACGGGAAGCTGGGCAGGGACCGCACACCACGCCCCTCCCACTTCATCACCACTGGGACACCCCCACCACCCCAGGGAGTCGAGACCACCATCCTCCGTGGTAGTGGTGGAGGAGGGGAGATGAGACCCTTCAGAGCCAAAGCCACGTGGCCCAGCCTCAGCCGGGCCACAGCGACAGTGACTCGGGCCCTACCCTGCCCAGCCCAGCCCAGCCTGCGTCACTGAGCGGCGGCCCTGCCCATGTGCCCCAGAGGCCTGACAACCGGGCCCAGAGAGGCGCAGACCCGCCTCCACATGCGGCCCCTCCCCAGAGCGTGGCCCCGAGGATGTCTCCGGACGCACCCCCAGCTCCAGGGCAGAGGCGCTACGGACAGGTAACGGAGGCCGCTGGCGCAGACAAAACGCACGCGGGGAAACGGTCACGTTTCAAAACCTCAATTAATTTCCTTTGCTCATTAGCCAATTTATTCAATTAGCTGGGCCCTGGGGGAAAAAATGTCCAGATGTCTCATGTGCCTTATACTCGTAATTCTCTGCCTGCGGTGGAAAGGAGCCCACATGCCCAGAGAGGATCTGCCAGGGTCAGAGGAGATCCCAGGGTGGTGAGTCAGGACCCCGGGGCCTGGGCGGTGGGAGGGACTGGCAGGACCCCCATCTCAGACGGGGCACCTGGACGCAGCTCAGCTCAGCACTGGGCGCGGGAGCCGGGGGGCGCATAACATGGCGGGCTTCCCTGAGGAGGTGTCCACAACACTGCAGGATGAAGGGCTGGTGGGGCCAAAGGAGAAGGGAAAGTGTTCCTGGCAGAGGGAAGGGCAAGTGGAGTGGCGCCAGGCGGGGGGAGAGGGGGAGACAGTGTGTCCAGGACCCGGCAGCGGGCAAGTCTGACCAGACTGGAGATCGGGGCCCCGGGATGCCTGACACCATCGTCACCTGTCAGGGAGACTTGAGTCCAGGGCTGCGCCCACGAAGGCCAGCTCCTCATGCTGTATAAAAACATTCCTCTGAAGAAAAACAGGAAAGACCCAGGTCCCAAGGTGACCAGGCCCTCTCAGCCCCGCCTCCCCAGGGCGCTCTGACCAGCATCTCGGAACCTTCCAGAATGGCCAGGGCACGCTGCACGAAGCGCAGCCCTTCCCAGCAGACAGCGGGAGCCCCACCAGCAGTTCAGGAGACAAACCTGCAGCCCAAGCTGGGAACCTCCCCAGCGGCCCCGCCCCAGGAAGTGCCAGCGACATTCCAAGGTTTGTTTTTGATGTTTTGGGACAGATGGCCACAGATGGCACCGCCTGGGGTGTGCAGGGGATGCAGCAGGATGGACACTCCAGAAAGAGGCCAGCACACCCACACGACAAGGAGGAAGGAGAGGCGGGCAGCAGACTCCCACGGGCAGTGGGCACCCCAGCCATGCCTCCAGGTGCAGGCAGGGCCCCCGCAGATCAAGAGAGGGACAACTCCAAAGGGCAGTGATGTCCCCCACCCCTCGGCCACTCACAGGCAGCCATGATGGGGAAAAGGCACTTACTTCCAGGTCCCCTCCTGTCTGCGGGTAACACTGTGACCGGCGACCACCCCTGCCCAGAACACAGCCGCATCCTGGGCCCAGAGACCTCCGAAGCCCACCCCCGTCCCGCAAGGCTGGAGGGGGCTCCGCCTCTGGCCTCGTGGTCCCCGGCACGGCGTCCTCCATTACAGGGGACACTTCCCTGGGGCCCAGCCCCAGGGCGCCGGGGGGTGGGGGGCCAGCCCTCCCGCATGACGACGCAGGTGATCACCCCCAGCCCTGAGGCCCATCGCGGGGTCGCCCGCTGCAGTTATGCTGGGGTCCTGGGCACCGGAGCGTCCTGGAGACCCTGGGGAATCTGAGCCAGGCAGGGGCCTTCCTTCCCAAAGACCTCTCTTGCCTCGGTGACCTGGGTTCTGGCTCCTGGCAGGCTCATGGGAGCTGGCAGCTGTGGATCAAAGGGACCCCCCCTCCTCCCCTCTCCTCCTCCGGAGAGGCACTGGGGAGGTGCAGGGTGGATGCCGCCCGCACCACTGGGAGGCCCCGCGAGGCAAGCTGTGTGCTGAGCACTGACCCCCCAGGCCCCAGAGGACGTGGCGGCTAGTAGCTGCGTCCGCTTCCTCCCCAGAGGGGACCGGTGAGCAGTTCCACCCGCCCACAGGCTGGGAGACGCGTCCCCCTGCTGCAAGGTTCAGCTCAAAGGCCAGCACCATCCTGTACATCTCCCCAACACCGGGACCGAGGCCCCAGGGCCCTGGGGGAGGGGAGTTCTCTCGCCCTCCAGCCTGGGAACTGTCCAGGCTGCAGGAAAAGAAAGGAGGGGAGGCAGGAGGTGGCTCCAAAGGCAGAACATGGTGGCTAATCATGATAATGAATTCAACGTCAGGATGCTTCCCTGGCAGCGGTTGCCAAGGAGACAAGCAGCTCAAGCAGCTGGTCCCCAGCCCCAGATTCCAGGGGCTGTGACGGGGGTCAGGCGGAGGGGCAGGGCAGCCAGGGACCTCAGACCTTGCTCAGCTGGGCAGGGGGGGAGGTAGGCCACCCGGAAAGTGAGCAACAGAACCACATCCCAGATGCACACCCAGGCCTGCGCCCCCCAGTTCACGAGTGGCCACAAGGTGGGCTTGACCCCAGCACTGCAGGATCCACAGCAGCAGGACAGACCTCAGTCAGACATCAGGAGGGACTAACATAGCCTGAGCTCTGGGCAGAGATGGACCCCTCTTTTGAAACAGGTGGAGGCACGGCAGGGTCCTGAGTGTAGGGATTTTGACGCATGGAGAGACAGGGCAGGCGGGAGGTGACGGGAGGGACTGAGGGTGGTGGAGGCTTGGGCATCGGCCAGGGGAGCCCCCCAGTCAAGGCCTGACAACACCCCTCGAGGCGGTCAGCCCACCCACAGCCGTGCCGCAGGTCCTGGGTGCACACGTGTGCGTTCTGCCTGCCCCGCCATCGCGGGAGGGGGCAGCGCCCACCTCCAGAGGGAGACCCCACTGCTTTCGGCTCTCCCCTCCCACCCCAGCCCCCCCATCTGACTGCAGGGAATATTTCTTTTCCGGAAAACGTGACAAAGCCTCTGCCACCTCATTCCCACGTCTGGTTTCCACTGTTGGGAGGGCACCAGGGTGGGTGCCATGGTGCTGGCCCACAGCCCAGACTCCCTCGCTCCCTTCCAAGACTAAGTTGGGAGATGACTGGGATTATTCATCTCATTTTACGTATTTAGTGAAATACACCTTTTATAAGCGAATGGCAGGGTTGGGAGGAAGGGAAGTCGTGTTATCAGCACCCCACTTGCTCACCCCCAGCCCCTGGCTGGCAGAGCCGGGAGAGGAGGATGGGGAGGGGGTCCCTGACATCAAGCACCAGCCCCCAGGCTACAATTCAACTAGGCACCAGGCAGGCGACAACCCAGCGGATTGGAAGAAGATGCTCATCCGTTTTACAGATGAGAAGACAGAGGCTGTGAGGCAGCTCACCGCGGCCGCGCGGGGCCGAGCCTGAGCACCGCTTCCACTGGCGGGGTCCCCGCAGAACAACGTCCACCCCGATAAGGCCGGGTGGCCCGGGAGCCCAGGGGAGGCCGGGGGGAGGAGCCGCCAGCGTGAGGCCCGAGCTCCCGCACCGGGTCCCCGGGGAACCTCCCGCTGCCTCGTCCATCAGGACTGCAGTTGGCGCTGCAGCCCGGAATCTGATTTCACCCCTAATGAACTGCTCTGCCTCCACTACCTGGTGCCACTGCCAATCTCTGGGGGGCAGGAAGCCCGGACTCCTGACGGCTGCTCCGGGCGCAAACCAGACGCGAGGAATCGCTCTGAGATCCGCCACGGCCGGAGGGAGCGGGAGGCCGTGTGCAGACCCTACCCTGGAAACGAGGCCCGCCCACAGGGCGGCCCACCCAGGCCCACTGCAGTCCCGCCAGGCCCTGTCTGAGCCTGCTGACAGGAGAATGGAAGGTTCTCGGAAGCACCCACCCGAGCCTGGGCCGTAGGGGGTGAAGCAGGCGGGCACTCAGGACCCCCGTACGCGGCAAGTAAGTGCTCAGTAAACGCCTCAGACCTTACAGGCCCCGACCCAGGAAGTCCCAGATCCTGGGAAGGTCCGGCTCCGGCCTTGGCATTCGAGGCCTCCCTTGAATTAAATTAAATTGAATAATTGCACATTCTGTGGATTTCACCTCAATTAAAGAAAAAAAGAGAAACAGGCCAGGTTGTCAGGGACTGAAGCAGAGGGTAAAGCCCATCCGCCCGTCTGTGCCCAGGCAAGCCCTCCCCACCTGTGCCTCAGCTCCCCTCTGCGTCAGCACAGATGTGGGTGGGAGAGCCCACCCCTCTGCCCACACTGCTCCCCGCACCCCCCGCCGGCAGGGGACCTGACCCCATCCTTCAAGGAAGGACACTGCTCTGAGGCCTCCTGGGGGGCAAGGAGGGTCCCAGCCTCCCCTTGGGACGCCTTAGCATGCACACGTGGGGAGCAGGCAACCGCTGGCTGGGTGATTTCCTGAGCTGTGGGGCGGGGGTCCCCCTCCAGGTGTGTTTTCTTCCATGGTCCACACTGAGCTCTTCTGTCCTTGTAAGTCCTGGTCTCCACCGGCCCCGGCTCACTCTGGGGGTCCCCGTCCTGGGGTGCGTCCCCTAGGCCTGCCACACACACCCCCAGCGCAGCCACCTTTGGGGTCCCTCGAGTGCCAGGCTCTGTCCAGGGAGCTGGCCTGACGAAACAGTCACCATGGCTGACTCCGGCCCTGCGGGTCCCATAGCCCCACCACATGGAAGCCTGCGCAGGAGCGGGGTGAGGAGAGGAGGGGTCCCCCGAGGGAGGCACTGCCGTGGACAGGCCTCTGAGGTCAAGACCCAGGGCAAATACCATCTTTCGGGGGAGAGGTGCTCCTCCCCCCACGAGGGGTCAGTTTGGACCACCCCCGGCATCTGACATCCCCTTCGTGAGCACAGGCCCCCATGCAGGCGCTCAGGGTACCCCCACACCAGGGCCCCTCACAGACCCGCCTCCCCAGGTCGACAGCACGGCCAGGCCTGCTCCCACGGACCCTTCCTGAACACCCTCCAAGCGGCTCTCGGGCTGGCCCACTCCCCCCGTGCCCCACGGCTCATAGCTCAGTGGTCTCCTAAAAACACTCCTGGTGTTCTGCCGGCCTCCATTTGTACACCTCCAGCGACAGCGACGGAGGGCTCAGCCATGGGCAGGACCTCGTTTTAACAAGCCCCCTCCTGGACCAGCCCTGGTCCTGACCCCGGGGGGCCACCAGGCATGTGCTTGCCTGGGGTCCTTCTCCAGGCCAGAGGCACTGTCTGCTCCCCAGCCGTAAGCCACTGAGGGCGTAGGGTGAGGGTTCAGTGAGTGACAGGGCCACCTCATTCTCCCCCGACCCCAGGGGCACCAGCAGCCCTGACGACAGAGACAAAGCCCAGCACTCGTCCAGCAGAGACTTGTCTGATTCCACGGGAAAATCCCCACCACACACTGTTAGCACGGAGGATGACAGAGCCTGAATCCGATCTCCTTTAAGAAACGCAGAGACAGGCACAGATGCTCGGAAGTAAGTCGGGAAAGACAAACGCTCCTCCTCAGGTTTTCTGCATCTCCTCCGTTTCCTACAGTGGACGTGTATAACTTTCATAGTCAGAAAAGATAAGGGACCATAACCAGGTGTTTCTCTAAGAGGCCGCCAGCCCCTCTCGCTCAGACCGCGCAGTGCTGTCTGCCCACCGCCTGGCCTGGAACACTGGATTTCCGTCCACACGATATTAATTCAGCTCTCGGCTAATCACACCACACAAATCGGAGAGGACCGTCTTGGAGAACATTAACCAAGGAGGAAAGAGCTCTGTGAGCACAAAAGGCCGAATCGGGAGACGGAAGCAAGTGGTCCAGACGAGGGGTGGCCGGGCGCCTGCCCCAAGAGCCCCTTCCCCAGGCCAGCCAGTGGTGGGCAAATTTCCCCACTTTCCATGGTCCTGCACGGAGCTCACTTGGAGAGACGGCCGTGGGCTCGTGATCAGGACCGTGGCCAGCGCCCTGCACGCCAGTCCTGCATCGGCTCACCCGGGTCACCCCCGCCAGAGGCTGAGCTCCAAGTTCTCTCACTTCCTGCCCTCCTGCTGGAGGGCCCGTCCCGGTGCTGCCACCACATCCCACATCAAGGCTTGGTCTCTGGGGAGAACAGACTTGTAAACGCCAGTGGACCAGCCAGGCCCTGCTCAGAGCCCTGCTCCCAGGAACAGAAATAGATCAGCAGGTGCTCACCCAGGCTCCTCCCACTTCCACATCCCACTGCCCCCCGCCCCCGCTTCCTCCCCCAACGCCTGGAATCCCAGGAGCAACCGGCCTCTTCCTCAGACAAACCCTTCAAATATTTTTTTCCAAGCCTAAATGTAAAAGCAAACTCAAAAGTTCTAAGCTCTCTAGTCAGGTCAAGACTGAGGTCCCAGGGAAGGAAGGGGCGGACCAGACAGGACCTGGAGGAGGGAGGGGCCTGGGCGGGGGCACACGCAGCAGACAGCCAGGAACAACCTGGGAGCTGAGACCTGTCACCACAACAGACGATTAAGGAATCCCTGGAGACGCTGTTTCCAGTGACTCCGAGTAGGACTTTCTGGAACAAACGCGGTTCTGTACATTTACAGAATTATTCCAGGGCCCTTCCCTGGTGGCGCAGTGGCTGAGACTCTGTGCTCCCAATGCAGGGGGCCCGGGTTCGGTCCCTGGCCAGGGAACTAGATCCCACATGCACGCTGCAACTAAGAGTTCGCAACTAAGGAGCCCACGTGCTGCGACTAAGACCCAGCACAACCAAATAAATAAATAAATAAATAAATATTTTAAAAAAATTATTCCGGGTAATCTGAAAAAATTAAAGACCTAATTTTACTCAAGCTGGGTAGCTGGCAGAGTCTAAGGACGCTCAGCTCTGAGTACATCCTGGAGACGAAGGTCAGACTCAGGGCTGGCGGCTGGAACACACCCACCATCACGTCTCAACCAAGCGGAGCCAACACGGCCTCTGCAAGGAGCTGCCGGAAAAGGCCTGCCCGCTCCAGCGTGCCCTCCCTTTGGCCGATCCCAGCTGCCGGGCAGTGGGACCAAGGCTCTGGGCAGCTGGTGGCCGAGAAGAAGCGAGAGCCCCCTCGTGGGCGGGTACCTCCCCAGACCAGGGGTCTCCCCACTGTCCTTGGGGCTGCTGGAGAAGGCACAGCCCTCACCCAGCCTCTGCCGGGCTTGAGCGCTGCTGGCCCCGCTCACCAGCGTGCGTTTGGGTCCGTTACTCAGCCCGGCTCTCCTCCGCCCCACCCTGCAGCGTCATGACACCTGGTATAAGTCCTGCTGCTGTCCCTGTTCTCCCTTCGGCAGGCACCATCCTGCCCGTTCCCCGGGGAACCCCCTTTGCATGACGGAACCCTCACTTGCCGGACCCAGGCCTTCACAGTAGGGAACTCTGGGGCCTGCATCCCCCGGGGCTCTGGCTGGGCTGTGGATGAAGCCACCCAAACGCACTAGGGCAAACTGAGGAATGTGGGCCCTGCAGCCCCCACTGGGAGGCACGCAGGCCCCAGAGCTGCCCACCCAGGGGCTCCAAGACCCAGGCATCCCCAGCCCTGCTTCCTCCTGGATGAATTAAAAGCTTGGTGCAGCCCAGCTTCAAACAACAAAGACCAGCCCTCTTCCTAACTCCAGACCGTTTGCAAAACAGCCCCTGGACCACCTCCCTCCAACTCTGGCCATGGCTGTCTTAATTCACACGAGGAACAGACAGGCTTTAGAAATAGTCCTCTCTCTGCCCTGACCCCCTCCTGCACGCACCCACCTCACCAAGAGGGGTTTTGGGGGTTCACCGCCGCCCCACCAGCTGCCAGGGGAGCAAGCTGAGAGCGGTCATCGGGCCACGGCCGCCTGCAGAAAAGTGGAAAGAGGGCCTGGGGGGCCGGGGGCAGCTTTGTCAAACCCTCCCCTCAGCATGGAAGGCAGAGTCCCTGGGGGACAACCTCGGGGCTACACGCCCCTCTTCTTTCCACCAAGCGGGCCCGGGCTTGCTGGCCGGGTGCCCCACAGCTGGGAGGGAACGGCATGGCACAGGTGAGGCCCGTTTCCCGACGCCGCAGAGCTGTCGGCAAACCGCTGTTGGAAAGCGCAGCGGGCACCAGCCTTCAGAAGGGAGTGGCCGTGCCGGAAGGAGCCTCCGGGGCAGCGCCGTCTGGAGGTGGGCTCAGCCTGGCGGCCCACGTGACGCTAAGTCACCACACGACAGCTTAGGAGGGGGTGCAGCTCAGCAGGACGCAGCCCATGTGGAAACCTGAGGTCCCCTTTACGGTCTGGGGGTCCATTGGTTCAACCCGCCTGCAATGGTCCTTTCCAAGCCAAAACCATTCTGGCCTCCATGCTTGGAGGTTCAGGGTGCTGGGACCCTTCAGCCGTGGAAGGAAGACCTCTCCCAATACCCGGGCAGCTGTAGAACAGTGAGGTCCTTTAGGAAAACGGCCAGTCCTCCTGGACAAACGCAGCTTCAGTTGGGGGCCCCGTGTCTAATCACGCGGCCACGTTCACAGCAGCCCCAAACGCCTCCATCCAGGCCCAGCCACTGGCCGATGGGACTGAGAACGTACCCGGGCCGCGCAGAGGGCGGACGGCCCAGGGTGCTGTCCCAGACGCGCCAACCTCCCTCCGCCTGGTCTTCCTCCTTGCTGAGTGACAAACAACGCGGCCAGGACCCCATGAATGTCACACGCTCCGAGCACTGTGCTGAGTGATTCACAGGAGACAAGCACAGAACTGTGTCCCCACGTCCCAGAGGAGGGGACACCGGGCCCTCAGGCCAGGAGCGGCAGTGCAGGCCGGATCCCCGCCAGGCCCACCCAGAGCCCACGGTCCCCACGGCTCGCCATCCTCTGCCCACACGTGCCCTCTGAACCATCACCGGTTACAACCTCACACCACACCTGACGGGGGCGTGGGGGTGACGAGGTGACGTCTGTGACTGAGGCACGTACCCGGCGCTTTCCACGCAGGGAATATCCTCCGTTTACACTCGAGAACGTTTCAAGTGACCCGCCTACGAGGTAAGCCAGGCAGCACGGTTTATAATGAGGCTATCGGACACAGGCCAGTGTCTCTCATAAGCCTTGCCTCAGGAAGGGGCAGAAGCCTCCAGCCCAGGGCCCACCCAGCATCGCGAGCCCCAGGCCTGGCCCCCAGTCCCACCCGTCCCGTCCACCGCAAGGAGAGGAACAGCAGGCCCGGAATGCCTGCAGCACGTCCCTGCCCGTCCTTGCGAACAGAGGCTTGGCCCTCCGCGGGGTCCCCCACCGCCACCCTGGCCCTCAGCACCTTCCATGAAAGGCCCCAGAGAACTCTCGGTCCTCGGGACCCTGTTCCTTCTCCAGGGCATTCAGAACGCAGCTTCCGGGGGTGGGGGCAGCCGGGTGGGCTCACCAGGACGGACTCAGGACACCTCGTGAGCAATGCCCAGGAGCAGACGCCGGGCCTCATCGCGGGCAAGCAGGAGCGCAGAGATTAACACAGCCTAGGATTCATTTACTGACGAAAACGAGTCAGGAAGAACCCCCACCCCCACCCCCACCCCCAGACACTCTCTCCACCACCAGACTCGGGCTTCGCTCTTGGAAACAATCCCGTCTCTTCACAATCATTCCGGGTTTAGGTGTTTTCAGAGGCGGTGCCCACGTCGAAGACCCCGTAGAGACTAGTTTCAATGTTTGACTTGCACTGGTTTCTAACAAAACAGAGATTTTTCTTTGTTCTGATCTGTGAAACTGTCAAGAACGGAGCTTCCTACGGACCCCATTACCTTGAGGACACAGACCGTTTGCAGGGATTCACGACAGTGTAATTAGACACCGTGATTAAGAAACACTTCATTGTCTTATTGTGGGTGAGAAATCCTACAAGGAGGCCTGAGGTCTCCAGACAGCCGGCCGGGGACGGTCTGCTGAGCCCTGGTTTCCCTGGAAACCACAACCCTCCTACCGTTTTCACCTTTGGGGAAATTTCCATAAGATTCTCCAACTCTTCAATCAATAGACATTTCCTCCCCAGGATTGCAGCGAGGTCTGGGAGCTGAAAGAAGCTGAGAATACAGCCATTCAGACCCCAGTCTCCTCTCAGAAGCAGACACCCTGGCCACTTGCTCTGGGCCCCCCCATGCCCCCCAATGCAGTCACACCGAGGAAAAGAGAGGCCAGCACGTGGGCCCACACTTGCCCGCCCGAGGGCGGACAGGTGAGAGGGGGCAGCGGGCGGCCTGCATGTGACCAAATGTGGAACCCCACTTGGGTTATCCGAGGCCACGCAAGGGACTGCAGCAGGGCCCTGAGGCCCCAGGCCCCCATCCCGCTGCCCCCAGCCACAGGCCCCGAAACGTCGGAGGCCCCCCGAGACCCACCTGGACGCCATCCGAGGACGGAGGGGGCTCGTTGGACCAGCCCGAGAGAAGGCAGCTCACAAAAGTGAGCCGCTCGGGCGAGCCCCGGCCTCCAGGGGCCAGTCCCTGCCCTGCAGTCACCGGCATTTTCCATCCCGCCTATTTCAAACACAGTCTCACCTGGCAACTCCAAGTGGCTTTTGGATGTTGGAAAAGTCGACCGATCTGCACCCCAAGCTCCCATCACTGGGCAGAGACCCCTTCTGTCTGGCGTGAGTGGGGCAACTCAGGAACTTGACCATCTCAGCCTCGGTTTCCTCACCAGTGAAAATGGGGCCACAAAGTGAGAAACCCCTGAGACCAGCAGACAGCGGGCCGGCCCAGAAGACGTGCGGTTCCCCTCCCCTCCTAACTTGAGCCTCGGGGAGATCCCCCCACCCCCCCCCACCATGATGGAGCAGCTGCCACTGCCACCCGAGAGGGGAGGGGGCAGCGCGCCCAACCCAGGCTCTCAAAGGACCCCCGAGGGCTTGCCTGAAGCAGATGAGTAGCCCCTGGGGCCCCACTGGCGTGAACACGCATCCCTGAAGTGGTTTGGGGCCTTTTCTGTGGCTCACACCCCCTCTAAGAAACTGATGAAAACTCTAGACCGTAGCTAGAAAATCCTCTCATGTAAAGACGCCCTGCTCTAGGGGCGCACAGACCCTCGGAGCCCCGAGACCTGCCTAGGGGTGTGAAGGGCAGGCAATGGGGAGCTGAGATGCACCCCTTCCCCACCCCACACGGCCCAGCTCCTCGCAACAGGGCCCCCACTCACTGCAGACGACACCAGCCTGCCCGCCCAGAATCCCAGCCAGATCTGGCTGAGGAGTCATGCGGGGCGGGGACCTGCCCAAGCGGGGACTGCTCTCTCTCTCTCTCCAGCCGGAGCAGAGGAATGGACCCTGCAAGGGCCTCGGGGCTGGGAGGGGTGGCCCGGGCGGGCTCCCCTCAGCCTGGTCCGGGATCCCCCCTGACTCAGGGAAGCCTCCCGCCCCCAGAAGTGCTTGTGGAGCCGCTCACAGGCAGAAGCAGTGATGGCGATGGCTCCAGGCCCAGAGGCACGTCCATGAAGACAGCCCCTTCCGCAAAGGGCGGGGGGCACCTGGCCTGATGCCCACCAAGCCCGGGGGCCAGAGGGCGGCCGCCTCCCTCCCCACCTCTGACAACCGGAGGGCTCAGCACACCTCCGCCTTCCAGAAGCCAGGCTTTGGTGGCAAAAGGCAGAGGACGGTGGCCCAGGAGGGCAGCACTGCCCCAGCCCTGGGACTACTCCCTGCCCCCATTGCCCCCCCCAGGCCCAGCTCAGGAGGGGCTTGAGCTGGTTTAATCAACAAACCAAACAGACGAGGGCCAGTCCCTGCTGGGGGGGCGGGGGGTGCACAGGGGAGGCCGCACCACTGGGGACCAGCATGGGGGCAGTGAAGGCCTCCTGAGTCCAGTGGGCTGGGCCCCAAGGATGGGCTGGGCCTGGGGACAGCTAGTGAATGCAGGCCCGGGGACCCGGGGGGGGGGGGGACAGAGATGTCGCCGTTCAGGAGCACCCCCGGGCAGCGCCGGGAGAGTGGAGACCCCACGCGGTAGCCTCCACAGTGCCCTGGGGGCAGGGGCAGCTGTGCCCCATTCACCGCCCCTGGACCCGCATACACTGCAGGCCCACCTGTCCCGACTCGGGCACTCCCACGGGGGGGGCAATGCAGACCCACACCCGAGAGCAGCTGCCTGGCCCCAGTCCCCACGCTCTGCTTCCAGGTCTGGAGGCTGCAGCTTCCAGGACGCAGGACGCACAGCGGGGCCGGCCACTTCAGGCCTGGGCAGGGAGAGGCCACACAGAGGGGACCCCGGGAAGTGCTGCCGGCGGGGACCTTCGTGCCCAAAGCACAGCAAACCCTCCAGCAGCCGCACCACAGGTCAGACAGGAGTGGAGGCACCGCTGGGCTGTGCCCACACACCAGAGGTCACCTCAGGCCAGGACCTGGCTGACCAGAGCTGGCCCCCGCCCGGCAGGGAGAGGAGGCACGGGGCTCTTCCAAGGAGGAAGAGCGCACCTGGGCATGTCCGCCCCAGGAAGAGCCAGGTCACCTCCCTGGGGCAGGCGGGGGCTGACACAGTGCCAGGGGAGCCTCTGCCTCTTGGGACTCCCGGGGTGGCTCAGCGCTGGGTCTGGGGACAGTGGCCAGGAGGCCTCCAGGGCTGTGGTGACCCCCAGGACACCTACCCCTCCAGCAGCTTGGCATTTCCTCCCAGGGTCTTCTCCCCCACCCACAGAGGGTCCGTCCAGAGCACACGCTCACAGGTCACAGGCACACTCACGGGCACACACCCCCTCATCCCAGGTGGGCACTTGGTCGGAGATGGTTTCCCAGAATCCACCCCTCACTCCCATCCCCAAATGCCTCTTTCTCACAAAATGGCCGAGTCCCGGGCCCAGTCTAGCTGGGATGGGAGAGAGCGCCTGTAGGCTCAGAGGCCGTGCTCGCCGCCAGCACGGGCGCGCGCGCACACACACACACGCCACACGCTCGAACACCCGTGTGCACACAATGCCGGCCTGTGGCCACCAGCCCTGCCTCAGGAGCCAGGAGTTCCCTGAACAATGGGCCCAGGGACACCGACAGCCCTCCCAGGGCCAGGGCTGGCGGCCCCAGGATGGTGGCACCCCTCTTCCTGGGGGTCCACTCTGCAATAAAGAGGGTCTGGAGCCCAGAATGCGCACAGGGGCGTCAGGCCTGCACCTGCTCCTCCAGCTAGCAGCTGCAGAGGGGCTCAGGGCTGTGCTGGGTGGAGGGGCGGGTGGGGCGACGCAGGCCAGGCCAGGGGTGGGTGCAGGCACCACGGGGCAGGACAGCCAACTAACTGCCCTCAGCCTACGGCTGGGGGAGGAGAGTAATGATGGGACCCCTCCGCCATTTCAGCACCCCAGAAGCTCACCCTAGAAGGAGAGTGAGCGGCTTGGGGGGATGGGGAAGGGTTGGCCAGCCCCTCCCCCCATTTCCCCTTCTTTGAGGGAACCCATCTAGAGGGGGCCCTCTAGGAGTCCAGATCCAGTGACAGGACGGGCAGCGCCGCCCTCCCTCCCTGGCCGGCCCTTTGTTCAGTGCAGTGGCCGTGGGGAGGGGCCTCTCAGGGCTGAGGAGGGGAGGCTGGGGCGCTGCACATCTCCCCATCCTGCGGGGGAGGGACTGATGCAACCCAACCAGGCCGCTGGAGGGCGCGGGAGGGGGACAGGCGCCCCCACCCCGACCCAGAACTCCTTCCAACCAGATGTCTCCAAAATCGCTCTCCAGCCTCTGCCCTTCGCTTGAACCGAGGGACCCCAGGCACACGGTGTGACCGACGCGGGCGCTCGGACACACACGGAGGCCCTCGTAGCCCGCAGCTGCGCGCCCACGGGCCGCCAGCGGCCGATCGCCCGGGTGCGTCGCGACCCGCGCCCGCCGCCCGGGTGGGCACTCACACGTAGGCGTGGTAGATGAAAGCCCAGCCGCGCGGCCGCTCCAACACGTTGTAGAGGAAATTCTGCAGCTTGCGGTAGAAGGCGTTGCGCTTGGGGGGCTTCCCGGCGCCCGCGCCGCCCGCGCGCGGCTTACTCAGGATGCTGCCGCGCTTGGGGGCCTCGGAGCCGGCGATGAGCAGCGCGCCGTCTCGGGTGGAGTCGGGCGCGCCGGGGTCCAGCCCCACGAAGCCCACCTTGAGCTTCTTCTCCCCGCTCGGGCCAGGGTACACGCCGCCGTTGCGAGACTTCTGCACCATGGTGCCGGGCGGCGCCCGGGCGGGCGCGGGCTCAGCGGGGGCGGCGCGCGGGGGGCGGCGCGGGCCCGAGCCCAGTTCCCCGGCCCGGGAGCCGCATGGCCGAGGCGGAGGCGGCGGCGGCGGCGGTGGCGGTGGCGGCGGCGGCGGCGGCGGCGGCGGCGGCGGCGGCGGCTCCGCGCTCCTGCCGGGCCCGGGCCGCGCGCGGGGACGCTGCGGCCCCCTCGCTCCGCGCGCGCCTGGGCGCCTGGCCCGCGGCCGCGCCGGCTCCGCCCGCCGCCTCGCCCCGCCCCCCCCCCTCCGTTAACTCCTGCGCCGCCGCCCCGGCCGCGGGAGGGAAGGGGAGGGGAGGAGGGGGAAGAAAGAGGAGGGAGGATCGGGCTGCGCCACCCCGCCGACCTCTTCCCGCTCCTCCGGCCACGCGTGCCCTGACGAGGGAATCCGGCCCCTTGGTCCCCTCTGGGGTGGGCAGGACCAGGCAAGCACACGCCTGAGCAGAGACCCCAGCTCTCCCTGGGATCCCCAGGCGGTGCGGTGCCAGGGCCTGGCCCCAGCTGAATTCTTACCTTGGAGCCGGGGAGGCCAGGCTCTCTGTTAGAAGGCCCAGCCCCCCGGGACCTTATGCTCCTGGCCTCTAGATGGACCAGGCATGAGGACGCTTTAGACCCCAGGCCCTTGGTTGTGCAGGGAGGCCTCTGCGGAGACTTCCTTCCTAAGAGGTAGCCTGAACTGGGCCTTGGAGAGGACGTCCCGGGAGGGAGACAGCTGGGGAAAGGCGGGGGTTTGCAGAGGCTTCCCGGCAGGAAGAGGAGCAAGGAGGGTCAGGAAGCTCAGACCTGAGAGACACCCCGGGGAGCCTTGAAGTCCCCCAAGGGGCCTGGGATTTGTTCTGTAGACCCCAAAGAGGCCTGAGGCAGGGGCAGGGGGTTGGAGAGTGGGCAAGACCTAGGCCTCAGGCCAGTGGGGACGCTGGTGCCACAGTCCAGGACAAAGGAGGGCAGGCTCTGGACACAGATGGCAGGGTGTCCCCTTGGCGGGGAGTGGGCAGAATTGGCCTCCCCTAGCCATGGGTGTCCTGGGGGGTCACTCTGGAACCTGCTGCTGGAAGACCAAAGGGCTCATTCCTCAGCCCCTGAGGGGCCCCTGCACACTCGATGCTGTCAGCTCCTCACCATGCCCCCTCCGGACCCCCCATCTGCACACCTAGGATGGTGTTGGCTTCAGGGGCCCCTCCTGACTACACCCAGACCCCTCCCACGTTCACCCGGCATCGTGGGATCTACCAAGCGAAAGGCCCTGTTTAGTAGCTGGTGCTGCCCTCACTGGTAACTCGGCTGCTGACGCAGGACCCCTGGCGCCAGGTCAGCTGTGTTGTTTGCCCTTTGGGTTCCAAAGGCACTGGGCTGGTTTTGTTTTTTTTCAGTTGGGCAGAAAACATAATGGACATTGCAGGCACAGGGCTAAGTCATCTAGAATGTTGGGGAGACTGCAGCGCATGCCACACCCACACCTGTGCACGCAGGTGCATCCCAGGGGCCACATTCCTGACCCCCACCTCCCTGCCTCCATGCCTGGTCACTAGCTACAATCACATGCGTTAGGTGGGTTCTCCCCCGCTGAGCCCAGGCTGAGAGAGGAGAAGGAGGGCCTGGATTACGAAAGGGAAGAAGGGACCACTGCGTCCCGCGCGCACTGGGTCTGCACGGGGGTGGCGTCTGGGGGACACTCATGCTCAGTCCTCAGAAACTGGGCGAAACACCTGTGACTCAGACGTGCAGACTCCACGAGGGCTGGGCCACCCCCTCCTGCTGAGGGAGGCCTCCCAGACCCCGGGGTGCCACCTGGGCTGGGCATGGTCCCTCCCTGGGAGCCCCTCCCCAGAGTTGGATGGGAGAGCAACGTGAGCCCATTGTTAGTGTGGCTCACCGAGGATGAAGGTGTCACCTTTGCAGGGGCATTGAGACAGCAGCGAGGTTTGGGCTCGGCGTTCCAGGACACTGAGCGGGAAGAAAGGAGGGTACGTCCCTGAGGTCCGAGGGGCCCCTGGCTGCCTTCATGATCTCCTGGGGGAGGCGGTGCTGAGAGGGAGCCCCCCCCCGGGCTGGAAGAGGACTGGGCTCGGTTGCAGGCATCCCCCACCTCCCCGAGCCCCTGCTCGTTTGTCTACAGTGGCGTTGGCACCAAGAGCTTCACCGCATCTCTTGGAGGTTCTGGAAGGCGAACACCGCATCAAGGTTGGAAAACCTCTGCTTCCTCTGTTTAGGGTGTCCTTTCCGTGATCATTTGTGTTTTCAGTTTTGTGTCTTGCACACCATGGGCTGTGCACTGTCGTCGGCAGTCTGGTCACCAGTGCCCCCACCCCTGCCACCTAGGCAACAGTCAATTGGAGTGAAGCACATGCAGGGGACAGGAATCCCATTTATTTAAAAATAGATGGGAAAAGCTTTTTCATCTTTGCCAAGACTGCTCTGACGGGATCCAGAGAAGGGGAGTGGAAAAATTCGGATGCACTCAATGCCCAGCCCCAGTGTGGGGAGAAAGCTTTCACCGGGACTCTGGGGCGGCCGCTGCCCACGCCGGGCGCTGTCCTTTCAGCACCACCCCAGAAGCTTCTGAGCCCAGCACGGTCTTCTTTTGCCCTCTCCCCTGGCCTCCTCCTCCTGTCCCCCACCCCACATCACCGGCTACACTGAGCTGTCATATCAGAGGCCAGCTCAGAGTCTCACCCCCTGCCCCCCAGTACTCCAGTGTGTCCCCTTCCTGTGGGGGAGCTCACCACGCAGGGCTGTGACCTTGCTTCCCGACCCGGCTCCCCTGCCTTTGGGTGCATCTCACTCACCGTCGTGTCCCCCAGAGCCTGGCCCAGATGAGGCCCACGCTGCGAGGTCAGGGGATGTCACAGCTGCTGGTGTCGGAGGCCACATGGAAGCGCATCTGGATCAACCCCTCTTTGGGAACCTTCATGGTGACCCTTCCCAGGGCTCAGACCATGGGCTCAGCATTTCCCGGGAACCCGCTTCTCCACAAGCCCGGGGGTTGTGACTCTAGCTTCACAACAGACAGACGGTGGAGCCAGAAGACTTCAGGGGAGCGAGTGGAGAGGACGCAGGCTTCCCCTGGCCGTCCGTCCCGTCCGTCCGAGGGCCATCAGCAGCAAGGTCCTGCAGGCCGTCCCCGGGGGAGGTGGCTCCGGCACCCTGCTGTGGGATCCCTTTTTGTTCAGCCCCGTCTGATGCTTTGTTGACACCTGCGGTCACCAAAAAGATACTTACAGCCCGGTGTTCAGCCATGCTCAAGTTCATGGCCAGTGACCACGCGGACATGGGGGGCAGACCCTGAAAAGCAGAGTTTCCTGTTTCACCACCACCCCATTTCCTCCCCGTAGAAAAGAAGCAAGCTCCTTCCCCAGCCACAGCGCCTTCAGAAAAACAGATGGTCCCACAGAGGCCCAGAGGGAAAACTCCACCAGGCCGAGAAACAAGACTTAATTTGGGGAAATGAGAAGAGACAGGTTCTCAGTCACATAACCTGGGTCAGGGCTGTTGTCGTCTTAGTGCTGTGATTTGGGCAACAGGAAGCGCCTACCCAGACAGAAAGTCCCACCCCCCTCCAAGGAATTTTCCGTTATTAGGAGGAAGGGCTGTATTATTTACCCAGCCCATGGAGGGAAAAAAGAAGTGAGGAAAAATTCAAGATATGAAAGCATTGATTTTTTTTAAACATCTTGCACTAAAGTCAATATAAATTTAATTTATAGGGTTTTTTTTAAAGGATCAGAACTCTCAACAAGCTTCCTAGCCCCAGCTAATTGCGCGCGGGAGCTGACTTGTACTTCTCAGCCGCCAATAACACCGTGACGCCAGGATTCCATGGTCGCCTGTGACAGCGGAGGCAGGCTGGGCAGCAGAGGTGGCCCTGGAGGCGTCCAGATGGGTGGGAATCATCATGTAGACTCTGGGCTCTCAGGGGGGCCCCCTCTTGGCCATCTGCCCTCAGGCCCCACCCCCACTCTCCGCGGGCCCGTTTCCAGGAGCAAGGTGGGCGGGGGGTTGTTTTGGAGGCTCTGCCTTTTGTCATCTCTGAGGTGTGATCCAGGCCCCACCAGCGTTCTCTCCGAGTCAATGCTCCCATGACCCACTTTCCTCGCCATGGCCTCTTTACCTGTGTGACCTGGCCCGGCGGCTCGCAGACCCCCACCTCTCCACCCCACGTCCCCGCCTCCCAGCTCCCCGCCCTGGGCACACGACAGCTTCAAGAACCCTCAAGCAGGTGAAGGGGGCTTTGAATATACTGTTCCCTCTGCCAGGAATGCTGTTCCCTCCATTAGCACCCGAAGGTCCCTGTGGTTCTTGTCAGGGAGGCCCTGCTTGTGGATCTCCCCTGAGGTGCGACTCCAGCCCCAGCTCTCAGTTTCCGCATCACAGTCTGAAACTGTGTTACTTATTGGCTCACCTCCTGTTCATCCCCCAACCCCACTAGACGGGGAGCGCAAGAGGAGAGTGGTGCCACACTCACAGCCCTGTGCACACACTCGCGGCCCCGTGCACACTCGCGGCCCCGTGCATACTCACAGCCCCGTGTATGCTCGTGGGCCTGTGCACACGCATATAGCCTCATGCACACGCACACAGCCCCGTGCACACTCTCACGGCCCCTGGCCCAGCCCACAGAAGCTGCTCGTCAACATTCCCTGAATGAGTGAACAGTCACTTTCCTAGAGCTGGATGTTGCTTGGAGCCTCTAGCCAGGATGCGCCCCTGAGGACCGGCCTGGGGCTTGTGTGGCTTAGGGTCTGCCCAGGTAGACCACGGGCGGATGTGAGCTGGAGCGCGATGCCATGGAGACAGGCTGCCCACCAGCAGAGCGGTCAGCCACCCTGCCCACACACGGGCGTGGGCATCTGGGTCCTGGCTGCCAGCCCCGGCTCACTTGAGTGCCCGGCTTGCTTGGCCCGATGTCCAGTGGGCTTTGGACAGAGCTGCCCAGCCTGGGGCAGGGCCCGTGGGCTGTCAGAGTCCCCCCCCCATCCCCGGCCCCCTCACCCAGGACAAGGTCACCACACACTAAGCCAGGGAGATGGGACAGAAAGGCTGGACTCCTGGACCAGCAAACCAGGACACATCAGCCTAGACAGAGCTGGAGCCCTCAGCCAGCACCACGGGCTCAGGCAGGGTGGCCCCTGATGAATCACTCCACCAGCAAACGCGGCTCCACCCCCACAGGGTTGCCAGAGGCAGGGTGGTGCCGGCTGCAGAGCGTAGCCCTGGGGCGGCCCCGCGGGCTCATCTGAGCTGGTCAAGTGACCTTGGCAGAGCCCAGGGGTCCTCGCTGGTCGAGTGAAGAGAAATGGCTCCCACCTCATGGGGCTGCCGGGGGGGTCCTGAAAGGAGGCGACCCTGAAAACACCACCCAGCACAGAGCAGCATCCAGGAAACAGCAGGGGGATGCGTGGTGACCCCAGTCCTGGCTTAGAAGCACCCTCTTCCTTGGCTTCTTACAGACCCTCCCCCATGGGAGAGTCCCCCCAGCTCAGACATGGGGACCCCCTCCCTTCTTGGCATCCACCCACAGAGGTGAGATCCATTTAGGCCAGTCATTCTTACCCAGGGCAGCTTTGTTCCCCAGGGGACATCTGTAACGTCTGGAGACGTTTTTGGTTGTCACGATGGGCACGGGTGCCACTGGCGTCTAATGGGTGGAGGCAGAGAACAGGCGCCACACCCCCACGACAGAGGATTATCTGTCCCTGGGTGTCCGTAGTGATGAGGTTAAGACACGATGATTTAGGTTAACGAGGTCTTCTCTCAAGTTGCAAATATTTCTGGGGAGTTAGCCATTCACCCCTTAGTATAAAATAGTGCCAACAAATGGATTTTCTCCCTAAAGCTCCGAATAATGCCCAAGCCAAGGGATGAGAATTTTCATGGCAGGAGTCCGCAATGTTGGGGAGGAGAGCAACTCCCCCCGACCCCAGGAAGGGCTTTGGGCAGGGCAAGCATCCGTGTGGGGGGCACACTTGCCAAGAGACAACAGGATGGCTCAACATCAAAGTTCGACAAAGGAACCCTGGGTTTTCCATGTTGCTATTTTCTAGCCTGCTGACGGAATCTACCTTTACACCATCACGGAATAGTGCAGTCTTTGCTTCTGTTTCACGGCTCCTGTCTGTGTGTAACTGGGCAAGGTGCTGGACCTCTCTGGCCCTCGTGAATGATGCCACAGGACTGTTACCACCATTCACGGAGTTAAGGTTTGCAAAGCACTTAGAGCAATGTCTGGCATGAGTAAGCATTATATAAGCTTTAAAGTAAAAATAAATGAATCGATTCCAGGGCTGGCTCTGCAATCTCACGCTTCCCACATGTACCACCTTCCTCAACACTGGGGACGAGGACCCTGCGTGTCCGGAGACACACAGTAAAGAAAGGGATGAGAGGACACCAGAGGCACCTAGCCTCCCAGGGGCCTCACCCCCACGCCAGCGGAGGCAGCTGCAGGCTTCCAAGAGAGCCGGGGCTCAGGGGAGAGCCATCTAATACAGACCCCAGCCCTAAAGTTGCGCAGACCACCCATCCAGGTCCTGCCCACTCTGCGGGGCAAGAGGTTTGCTCAGAGGCCAGAGATGGAAGGGGGCATTTCACAAACTCCCACCGTGGGGTTCAGAAGCATGAGCCCCACCCCCCTTCCGTCCCCCTTCCCTCCTTTGTTCTGTCCTCCAGCTCCCCATTTGGCTCAGCTTTGCCGCCCCCCCCCCCACTTTCTGGGCAGCTGAACCCCAGACACCAGGACCCCAGCCAGCTCGACAGACCCAGCTTCAAACAGCAGCTGGCACGGTCCTTGTCGCCAGAGCCCAGGGTGGGCTCTCTGAGCCAGGGAGCTGGGCCCACCAGTCACTCGGGGCTGGCACAAGCCCTATGCCCCCCAGAGCTGCCAGCATCCCTGACAAGGTGCCTTCGGAGCCTGGGGCCACTTCACCGAGCATCTTCACAGAGACGGTCCAAAGAGAATGATCTGGTCCCTGCCCCACTGACCCTTCCAGGTCCACCCACTCCGCCCGGGGCGGACACGGGACAGGCAGGGCCTGGAAGCTCTCGCCTCCCCCACCCCTGCTTCCGGCCCCACTCGGCCCACAGCCCGGGCCCAGCCCCTGGTGTGCGGCTGATTGGACCTCTGCGCTGGCAGCTGACTCGGCCGGGCTCCCAGCCACGAGCCCACGTCTGAGCGGCCCCCGCCCTCCCCAGCCGACCCCCAAAGAGAGACACCAGGAAAGGAAGCAGCTCCTCCGGACACCAAGCTCCGTTCCTCCCCAACCCACCCAGACCCACCCCAGTGAAGTCATGAGCAGCCAGCGCAGCCCCCACCGCCGCCTTCTCCCCGCACGGGCGCAGGACCGGGAAGGCTCCCCGCGCTGCCTGGGTCCAGCCACCCACGGCGCCCTGGGCTCAATCCTGACTCCAGCCAGCCAGCCAGCAGTGCAGCTACAGCCGGGACACAGCTTCTGCGGGCACACACACGCTCACACTCGTGCACACGTGTGCCTGCACATGTGTGCTCCGTCAAGCATGCACGAGATGCACGCATGCACACACGCCTGCACACATTCGCTGCCTGGCTCTCGTGGGCTCCAGGACCCCCACCACGTTCTCCCCACACTCCACACAGCCACACGCAGACATGCACAGCTCCACACCCAGGTCACACACAGGTGTGCACGGCTGGATACACACATCAGGGGCACTCGTGTAATCTGGCACACCCGCGGTCCCACTCCGAGATGCACCAGGGCACCCAGGAGGAGACACACCCACAGCCCCCCAAAAGGGCGGTCGCTCCCTGGCGAGAAGCCCTGGGGTCTGAGGCCGCCGTCCAGACACAGGACTGTCACCACCAGGGTCACCCAGGTCCCTGGGGGAGGGAGGGAAGGTGCTTCCTGTCTTGAGGGGAGGGCACCGGGAGCCCTGGGGAGACAAGGGCAGGAGACAGATCAGATTTGGCCAGCTCAGCAGGACCCTGCAGCCCCAAGGACTCATGAATTTTTCGGAGGTACCCAAAGTGCAGATTGAAGCTGCCAGTTGGGTCCTGGCAGGTCTTGCTTTCAATTATTCCCCAGCCCAGCCGAGGGTGGAACACCCGGCCCCGGGCCTCAGCTTCAGGGGCCACTCGCCCAGCCTGGGCTCCGGCACCAGCCCTGTGGCCCCCACGTCCTGCGCGGCAGCCCCGGCATCCAAGCCCAGTGTGAGTGCTAGTCTGTGCCCCCCGCTCGGGTCCTGGCCCTGAGGCTGTCCCCCCGCCTGCACCCCAGGGTGCCCTGTCCGGGCTGTGGTGTCCACCCATCCTCCGCCTCTGAAGCTGACGCCCCGACCCCAAGGCCCAGTGGACTCTGCCCCCTACCCTGCTCCCCTGCCCCACCCACCACCAGACCAAAGGGAGGGCCCCCCACGCCCTCCACTCACCGCGCAGCCTCAGCCCGGGCTCCGATGGCCGTGCCAGGAGCTGGACAGCAGCGGAGGCAGGCCGGGAGGCCGCTGCGCAACCCCTGCGAGCGCCTGACTGCAGGGGGCTCCTCCGCCCACCATCGGCTTTGTCCCCGCTGGCGGTGGGTGGAGCGGGGCAGGAACCAGCACCCTCACCGCCTGCACTACTGCCCAGATCAGAGGTTCTCAGAGTTAGGTCCAGGCACCCCGGGGACCAAGAACCCTCCAGAAGGCCATCAAGAGCAAACTGTTCTCCCAGTAACACCAAGGCCTTATCTTTGTCCCTCCCGTCCCCCCTCGTACAGTGGGGTTTTCAGAGCCGTGTGATGTGTGACGACTGCGTTGTATGACCTTGAGTTTTAAATATTTCTGCTTTCCTTTCCGGTGCACCAAGTCTATGGCTACCACCTCAGTGGTGTCTGACCCCGCGAGGGTTTGAGAACCGACACCCAGAGTGTGACGCTGGGCCCCTGCCGTCCCACCCAGCCCTCCCTCCCACTGCCAGTCCCGAGGTGTGGCCAGTGCCCACCCTCCCCCTGAAGCCCCTCCCGCTGAGTGTGTTTGGCTCCCGGAACAGCCCAGAGACCCAGGCCCCTGCCCACCCCAGCTCTGCAGGGTGCTGCTGGTGGGGGAGCCCCCCCTCCGAGGGCAGCAGAAAAATCCTGGGAGAGGTGCTGCATGTGCTGCCCCCACGTGGACACCTGCGGGTACTGCACGTCCCCGCGAGCGAGGTCCGGATTTCTCCTCCTCTGCCCTGGTGAACCCCACCCTGAGCAAGGCACAGGGATGCAGAGAGGTCCAGTGCCCTGCCAGGCAACAGACTAGGAGCTTGCACCTTCCTGGGGCTGCCTTAATCACTCCATCCCCGAAGGGGGCCCAAGGCCCCCTCCGAGACCCTCCGAGAAGCCCCACCCTCCACCGTGGCAGGGACCCCCATCTTCCTCAGACTCCGGTGGGAGTGGAGACGTGCTCCCACCTCTGTCCTCACACTGTCCTGAGAGTCCATGAGCCTGGCATGATCTGTGTCCCCCACCCCAGGAACACGCCCACCTGCGGGGGGGGGGGCAGTATGGCTGAAATCCCCCCACCCTTGGCATCCGGACCACAACAGCCACTGGGGCCAGAGGGCGAGGGTCCCCTCAGTGACCACGCTGGGGGGCTTCCTTTGACCCCAGCCGGGGGCTCGATTCATTCTTACCCTGTCTCAAGCTGACAGGTTTCTCTGGCTTGACCCCAATTCTAACTGGGCCAGGTGTAAAAGGACAGCTTCCTGGGACAGACAGCTTGCAGGGTCACAGCAGGTTGGCCCGGGGGGCCCAGGACCGGCCGCGGCTCAGGAGAGCGGCAGGGGGCACCCAGCTTCCTTGGGTAGGGCCACCAGATAAAACACACCATCAAGTGCGAATCTCAGGTAAGCACTAAATACTTTTTCAGTGTACATAGTGTATGGGACATATTTATGTTAAAAAATTACCCACTGTTTATCTGCAATCCAGATTTGCCTGGGGTTCTGTGTCTCTGTTTGCCTCCTCAAGCTGCCTTCCTTGGAGGCCTCTGAGGGTCAGCCCAGACCCTTCGCATGGGGGTCTGCAGGCCGCCAGCACCGGGGAAGTGGGTCCCAACCCACACTCGGCTTGGCTAGTCTGGTCGCCCTTCTTCTGGTCCTACTCTCCCTTCATGCGCCCTCCGGGGGCCCATCCCCACTTTGGGACTGGGCGGAGAGACACCACAGTCCCTCCGTGGACACCCCTGAACCCCAGCACCCATCTGTCCTGGCTGGCCCCTCACTCGGTGGCATAATTCCCATCACCACCCAGGGTGGTGGGCTGGATATGCTCCCAAAGAGTTCAGGCCTCAGGCCCTGGAATCTGTGATGTGACAAGTGTCAAGAAAGTGCTTTGCAGAGGCGACTAAATTAAGGATCTTGAGTGGAGATTATCCTGGATTATCCAGGGGGTGTCTTCAGTGATCTCCCTTACAAGCGGTTGGCAGAGGAGATTTGACCCAGAGAAGAGGAGGCCATGTGACCATGGAGGCAGAGACTGGGGGCATGTGGCCACAAGCCAAGGGACTTCGGCAGCCACCAGGAGCTGCAAGAGGCACGGACCGGACCCTCCCCCAGAGCCTCTGGAGGGAGCAGGCCCGGCCCACACTGGATCTTGTCCCAGTGGTACCAGACTGTGGGAGAGTCCATTTCTGTCGTGTTAAGCTGCCAGCTTGAGGCCCATTTGTTGCTGCAGCCCCAGGGGACTCACACACTAGGGGACCCTGTGCGTGGCCTGCTGCTCATCCCGGAGGCGACGCCCCACAGCCCAGTTCCCGCTGCAGGCGGGCAAGTCTGCACTGTGCCCGCAGTCAGAGATCTGCTCAGCCCCACCCTGAGCTCCATCTGCAGCACCAACACCCGGCTCGGGCTGGGGGCTGCTTTCTGGAAGCAGGGAGAGCTGGGCAGGGAGCCATTCCCCCCCCCCCACCTCCACCGTGCTTGCTGACCAAGGTCAGGGCTTGTTCTGGGGTCCCGGGGGCTGGAGTTCCTGGCTGTGCCGGGGGCCCCACTGAGGAGCAGGATGGCAGTGGCGCTGCGTCCAGCCACAAGTGACCGGCCTAGGGGTGGGAGTTGGGGGCGTTAAGAGTGGGCTTCCGAGAGTGTGGGAACTTGAAAACCCGGGTGAACAACAATGTGTGTGTGACAGTCACTCGTGGGGGAGGAGCCCTCAGTTCACCCCATTCTCAGAGAGACCCCCAACACATTCAACCCCGCTTCTGCGGCTCCAAAGTGACTCATTCTTTGTCCTGGATGCCCCCACTGGGGGGACGCCAAAGCCCCCTCACCAGCTGGACTCTGGATCCGGTGCCCCGCCGCCCCCCTGGGTAGCACAGGTGGACACCTGGCCAGGTCGCCCACAGGGGCGTTGGGTGCCGGGCGGAACGCCAGGTGGGACGGGGCTGGCAACTTGGTGGGGGACCAGGAGGGGTCCTAACGAGCGCCCTCCCGCAGGGCGAGCCGCCCACCCCCCCGGCAGCAGGCGCACACGGCTCCGGGGTGGCTCAGTTTATTGGTAAAACGGGCACTGAGCGTGGCAAAGGCTGGACGCGGAAGCCGGGGCGGCGGCGGGGGCGCTTTTCCTCTTAAAGAACTTCCACTGGACCTTGATGGCGAGCATCCAGTCGCTGACGGAGAGCCTCTTACAAGCGGAGGTGCAGACATGCGCCTGGCGGGGGGGCGGGGCGCCGGGACCGCGCCGGGAGCGGGGCCGGGGGCGGGGGCGGGGGCGGGGGCGGGGCGCGGCGCCGCCGGGGAGGGTCGCGCCGCGGGCGCCCGCGCTTCACTTGCCCGCCTTCTGCGCCTTCTGCGCCGATTTGGTGACCTTACCGGCGCCGCCGCTCTTCTTCTCCACATTCTTGATGACGCCCACGGCCACCGTCTGCCGCATGTCGCGCACGGCGAAGCGGCCTGCAGGGAGGGGGCGTGAGGCGCGGGCCGGGATGCAGCGCGCAGGCGCACTCGCGCCCGCAGCATCCTCCCCAGCCCCTGGCCCTGGGGCGGGGCCCTAGCGCTGGGCACCGAGCTCTCTGCGCCTGTTTCGCGGGGGGGGGGGAGGGGACAGTGGAGTACGAGGCTCCTGTCTCCTTAGGTGGCAGGAATAACACACATAGGACTCCGCCAAGGCGTCGTTGTGGGAATTAAATGGTATGTGAACAGTACTTAGGGCAGCCTGGCGCGGAGTACAGTACACCCTTTTAGCTATCTTGAAGATGGCCAGCAACCTTGCATAAGGCAGCTCTCTGATATAGGTCTGTGGGTCATCCTTGGGGTATCTGTGGGGAGGGCCAGCTGGAGGCAGGTGGCCAGTCCTAACTCTGCCACCAGACTAGCTGTGGGCCTTGGGTGACTCTGCAGAGCAGGATACCATCCCAGGCCCACCCAGTGGGGCCACCTGTGCTCCATGAGACAAAGACCAAGGCCGGGGGTCTCCTGCTAAGCTCTAAGCTGCAGCGGAAAAGTGCAGGACCCTCCGTCCACCCCACCCCCACAGTGGTCCTCTGCCCTTGGCCTGGACTGGCCACCACCCCGGCGCTGCCCCTCCCTCACCACCCGGCTCACCGAGAGGTGGGTACTGGGAGAAGCTCTCCACACACATGGGCTTCCCCGGGACCATCTCCACGATGGCCGCATCGCCGGACTTCAGGGACTTGGGGTTGTCCTCCAACTTCTTTCCAGAGCGCCGGTCAATCTTCTCCTTCAGCTCAGCAAACTTGCAGGCGATGTGGGCTGTGTGGCAGTCAATGACCGGCGAGTAGCCAGCGCTGATCTGCCCAGGGTGGTTCAGAATGATGACCTGTGGACAGAGGTGCATGAGGCCATCAGGCCTCGCCCAGCATCGCCCAGCACCCAAGTCCAGGAGGAGGCTCCGCCCACCCCCAGGTCCCTGGGGCCCAGAGTGCTGACCATGGAGGAAGGTCAGTCTAGGGGGAACCCAGGCCCCCGGACCTGGACCCCAAGGTCCTCTTCAAGCATCTAAAAAGCCACAAGAGATAAACAACGACGAGGGCACGGTTTGAAAGGCCCAGCGGCCAGAGCAAAGACGGGGGATGACAAAACCGGACTTCGATGATCATATTTCAATTATATCTCAGTAAAGCCAATTTAAAAAATCCTAGTCACGTGAAGAGGTGACCAAAGAGCGCACAGTGAAAATGTAGAGGATAAAGTATCACAGGCCTGTCCCGGGCAATAAACTGATAAAAGCGTTTTCAGGACCAAAGTGGAACCTCAGTGAGGCTGGGAGCACCAAGGCCGGGGCGCACCCCGCCTGCTCTTCCTGCCTGCGCCCTCGGCCGGCTTCAGCCCTGCCCAGCCTCAGCTGCCCACTCTGTGAAGCGGGGGGCTCAGTCCTCCCCGGTGCCAGGCAGCCCCCTCGCCTGAGGACAGCCCTGGTACCGGTGGGGGGGCCCTGCCGGCCACCGGGCTGCCCACCTGGGACGTGAACTGGGCGGCCTCCTGGGGAGGGTCGGACTTGCTGTCCCCGCACACGTTGCCCCTGCGGATGTCCTTGACCGACACGTTCTTCACGTTAAAGCCTACGTTGTCCCCGGGCAGGGCCTCGCTCAGCGCCTCGTGGTGCATCTCCACTGACTTCACCTCCGTGGTGATGTTCACAGGCGCAAAGGTCACCACCATGCCCGGCCGGAGGATGCCCGTCTCCACTCGGCCCACGGGCACGGTGCCAATGCCTGCGCAGAGAGGAAGGGGGCCGTGAGGGCAGGCTGGGGCCAGGGGTGCCCTGTCCTCCCTGGCAGGTGGGGGGTGGCCACGTGGCGGGAGGGAGGGGACAGGGAGACCCTGGGCGAGGCGGACGCTGAGACGTTCAGACAGAAGCGGAGGCTTGCGCGCCCCACCAGCAGAAGAAGGGACTGCGGAAGAGAGCTCCCAGAACACAGGGAGCATGGGCAAGGAGGGGTCCCACCCCTGCCCCCGGGTGGCAGCTTCCCCCGGAGGAGGCACTGGGGGACCCTCCTCTCCCCGAGGCAACACCCTGTGAGGCAGAAGCCCACCCAGGGTGGCCTGCCCGGCGCTGGTGCTGCTGTCTTGGGGGTCATTCCCAAAGGGGCGTGGGTGCCCCTGCACTTCTCAGGATCTGCTTACACTGTGTGGCTGCCCGGTGGGGGTCTGGTGCTCCCCAGAGTGGGGGGCGGGGGGCGGGGGGGCTCCAGCCGGTCTCGCTGGCTGTGACAGAGGCTCGTGTGGCGCTGCAGAGACTGAGGCTGATGGCCGCTCTGTGCAGGGCGAGCGTGACACCCCCATCCTGCACGCAGCCCCTGCACCTCTGCCACAGCCTCCTGGCTGGGAGTCCCCCACCGCTGCCCCCTCGTGGGCCTCATATTTGTTTATGGTTCTGTATCATTTCATGACCAGCTTTTCTCATTCCTGGAGTGGATCGTGTCTCCCACAAGACAGGGATCTCCAGGTGGAGAGTGATATGTGACTGTCCCTGTGCCACCAGCTTCTGGTATAGGGCTGGGCACTTATCTGGAGGGAGGAAGACCCTGGCAAACTCGGGACAGACTGATGGACGGGCGGGGGGAGGTGGGTGGATAAATGGACCGATGGATGGATGGATGAATGGACTGATGAAGAAATGGATAATAGATGGGTCGGGGGTGGGGGTGGATAGAGGGACAGATGGATGGATGGATGGATGGAGATGGGTGGATGGGTGGCCCCCCGGAAAGCGTGCAGCATGGGGGAAGAGGCTGAAATAACCCGGTCCGGATGCTCCTGGTCAGGGGCCCATTCTCAGGAGGGGGTCTGAGGGCAGAGCTGGCCAGGCGTGCAGGGTGGGTGCTGCAGCGGGCGGTGGCCATGGAGCCCTCACTCACCGCCAATCTTGTACACGTCCTGCAGTGGCAGGCGCAGGGGCTTGTCTGTGGGGCGTGTGGGGGGCAGGATGGTGTCCAGGGCCTCCAGCAGGGACACGCCACTGGCGTTCCCTTCCTTCCGCTCCACTTTCCAGCCCTTGAACCATGGCATCTGGGCAGGAGGAAGAAGGCACCGTCCTAGAGCCCGTGTGCCCCCGCGCCACCCACCCCACAGCCATGGCCTCCGGGCCCACGGTTGGCTCATTCCTCCCTACGTGAGATCCCACGAGGGGAGCTCAATCCACGAGATACAAGCACGCAGCCCAGCCAGAAGGGGCGGCCCCCAACCACGGGTGCAGGGCTGAGTTTCCCCTGGCTCTCCTGAGATACCCCCCGTGCCCGCCTCCCTCGGTGTGGGCAGCTGCAGCCTGGCCAGGACTAGCGACCCCTGCTGGGCCAGGGGTGGCCTCTGGCTTGACCGGGTGAGGCACGTGGTCTCGGGCTCCACAAATTCAAAACAACCAGTCCCACTCATCACCTCCTACCGAGACAGAGTCCCCAGGACATGGGCTGCCAGAGCCACCAGCTTCCCAGCTGACCCCAGAGAGCCAGCCCTCGGCCCTTTGCTGTCCCGGCCTGCTCTGGGCCTCGGGGAGGTGCCTGGGGGGCCTCGGGGAGGTGCCTGGGAGGCCCCCGTGGCCTCGGCTCCTGGGGGGAGATGCAACCCTGCCACGCAGGTCTCTGGAGACAGAGACGGGGCAAGTGGGCCTGGGCCCCGGCGCCGCTGCCCCCGCAGCGTCAACCTGGGGGTGGGGCGTGTCCCTGGCCAGAGAAGGGGCTGCAGCAGCTTCTGCCAGCCTCACGGGGAGGTTGAGCTGAGGGCAGGGCGTCTGGCCCCCAAGGAGTCTGGGGCTCCCACCAGCGCGGACACCCACAGGGGGCTGGCACCGCACTTGTAGCGCAGCCCTCTGACCTCCTGCTGGCTGGCTGTGCCCGCCCTGACCCAGGGCCCTCAGGGAGGGGTCCGAGCAGCCGCACCGCTGCTGGGCACTCACGTTGGGCGAGGGCTCCAGCATGTTGTCGCCGTGCCAGCCCGAGATGGGCACGAAGGGCACGGTGGCTGGGTTGTAGCCGATCTTCTTGATATAGGCGCTGACCTCCTTGACGATCTCGTCGTAGCGCTTCTCGCTGTAGGCGGGCTCCGTGGAGTCCATCTTGTTGACCCCCACGATAAGCTGCTTCACGCCCAGCGTGTAGGCCAGCAGTGCGTGCTCCCGGGTCTGCCCGTTCTTGGAGATGCCCGCCTCAAACTCGCCCACTCCCGCCGCTACGATCAACACGGCGCAGTCCGCCTGCCCGGCAGGTCGGGCAAGGTGAGCCCAGACCTCGCCCAGCACCCAAGCCCAGGCCCTCTGGGCAGCAGGCAGGGGCCTGGGCCATCTCCTGGGGGTGGAACCTGGGGGTCCCAACCTTAGGGGCAGTGTCTGTCTGTCTGTCTGTGTGAATGCCCTGGCAATGGCGGATGGCCCGGGGGCATTTCTGCCCACATTTCAGTGTCCCCATCCTGGCCTCTGTGTCTTCTGTCTGTGAAGGTGGCCCTGACAGTGGCCGGCTGTCCTTACAGGCACCCTTGCCTGGCTGAGATGTCGGGGCACTTAGTTCTTTGGGGGGCGAGTGATGACAAAGGTGAGGGGTCTCATGCCCTGGCGAGGAAGCAGAGGAGACCCAACTACCGCTCACTGATTCCAGGGCCCCCAGGGTCTCCTGAATGGTGCCCTCGCCCCGCCTCCCGGGCCCCCGGGCCCCCGAGGCCCCGCCCACCTGGGAGGTGCCTGTGATCATGTTCTTGATGAAGTCGCGGTGGCCCGGGGCGTCGATGATGGTGATGTAGTACTTGGTGGTCTCAAACTTCCAGAGGGAGATGTCGATGGTGATGCCGCGCTCCCGCTCAGCTTTCAGCTTGTCCAGCACCCAGGCGTACTTGAAGGAGCCCTTCCCCATCTGGAGGGGCAGGGACGTGGCTCAGGACGGGACCGGGACTCAGCTGGCCTGGCCACGGGTCCCCCTGGGGCGCAGGAGCAGCATGTCACAGCAGAGAGACCCCTCCCTCCTGCTGGAATCCTGGGACTCTGGACCCACCTCTGGAACTGGGGACACCCGGACCTCATCCCTGCCCTGCCCAGACCGGCCTCCGGCCACCTAAACGGGCGCCACCAGCAGGGGGCGCAAGGGCCTGGGAGCAGCCTGAGAGCCGCCCTGGTTTCAAGCCCTCCCCTGGCTGAGGGCTCCCCTTTATCTGAAGCCAGGGTCCCCACCCCACCCCACCCCCCAGATCCCTGTGTCAGCCGATGACCCCACTGGGTTTCAGGCTGTCCAACCAAAAAGCCCCTCTGTGATTTTTTTTTTTTTTAAGGGAAAAAGAAAGAAAGAAATCAGATGAGGTCGCAAGGAAGGGCCTGGCTTTCCAGTTCTTTCTACAGCCGCTAAAGCTTCCCAGCGGCTCTGAGGCCCCTCCTCCACTCCCCGCCCCGCCTGACCAGGGAAAGCAAGGCCGGGCTACCCTCTCCCAACGCCTGTGCCAAGTGCCCAGCGAGACCCCCAGGGTCAGGGCTGCGGTCAGGGTGGCAGCTGTGGTCACTGCCCAGCTGGCCTAAGCTCCCTGCCACGGCCATGCACGGACAGGGCTCTGCCCTCCAGGGAGGCTGCCCAGCCAGGGTCCAGCTAGACCCGAACCAGACACCCTGCAGACACCCTCAGCCCCCCTCAACACCAGCCCCGCAGGGAAGAAGAGACACAGCTTTGGGGCCCAGGAGCACCCCCCTGGCCCCATGAGCAGGGTTCAGCCCAGGCCAGCAGCTGCCCCCTCCTGAGCCCTGGCACCGGCCATCCAGGTGAGACCCCTCACAGCTCCCCAACAGGAGCTTCTCCCGGAGCTCAGGGGTGGAGGTAGGAGGCACAGAGAGCAGACCCCCACTCCATGGACACGTCCCACCCATGGGTCTCGGACGCTTGAGAGGATCAGCTTCAGGAAATGGGGGGTCAGCCATCAAGGCCCCTCTCAGCCTCACCAGGTGACAAAGACCCCCCCCAAAAAAAGGGTGCCACCCTGGACAAGCAGCCTGCCCCAGCCCGGCAGGAGAAAATGGAGCTGATGGGCTGGGTGCCCATCAATCAGCTATTAATAGCCGCTCTGAGTCCTGGCCCAGCCCTGGGACAAGCAAGGACAGCGCCACCTCCAGTCCCAGACCTCAGCCCTGGGGACATGGGAACCCAGCCCTGGGGGCTCAGAGACAGTGACCTACACTGGGAGAAATGCACCTCCAGCCCCTCCCCCACCTGGGGCTGGTCCAGCAGGTCATCCCACCTCCCCCCCACCAGGCACCTCCTCAGAGACAGGCTCCCCCTGCTGCCCCCATGCCTTTCCCATCTGGATGCTGTGACGTACACACCTCCCACCTGGGGTCCTTAGGGCTCACGCCCCTCTTGCCCCAGAGGAGTTAATCTGAGCTACGTGCCCCAGGGTCAGGGAAGCATCAGCCCGGCTGCCATGTGGGAACCCGACCTCATGGTGGAGGCAAAGGTGGGAGCCCCCCCAGGGCTCACCTCGGCCGCCTCCTTTTCAAACTTCTCGATGGTCCTCTTGTCGATGCCCCCGCATTTGTAGATGAGGTGGCCAGTCGTGGTGGACTTGCCCGAGTCCACGTGGCCGATGACCACGATGTTGATGTGGGTCTTTTCCTTGCCCATTCTGCCCGGGGTGTGGGGAGGGGCTGGCACGACCTGGGGTGCTCTGGCTCAGGGCGAGGGGGACGCTGAGCAGTGACTCTGTGGGTCGAGGTGGGGAGCAAAGGTGACGGAGGGCCTCAGAGAGAAGCCCAGCAAAGACACTGCCCTGCACAGGTCGGGAGCACACCCTGACCACAGTCCGAGCCCCCAAGGCCAGAGCCAGGTCTCCGTGTTTAGCTGAGCAGAGCCCGGGGGCAAGCCCAAACAGTCCAGTAGCTGTAAATGTCTGAGTGCTGTGCCTACAGAGCCCCACCCCCCACCATGAAAGAAGTTAACCCCCATCTGGAGAGACCGAGAAACACCAGCCTGGGTGAGCCCCATGACCAGTCAGGGGCCTGGTGATGAGTCACCCCGCCCAGCTCTCCAGTGCCCTGTGCCCGGCGCTTGCTCCCCTCCCACGGTCTTGGGCTGGGACACCGCACCCGATCCCAGCCCCCACCCCCCGCCCCGCAGAGCTGCCACGGTGGAGAGGTGGTCAGTGCTTCCCACTCCCCTCCTCGAGCGGGGACGGCGCCATCTTCCCCTCATCCCTGCCCGGCAGGCTGGCACCGGGGAGACAGGCTGGCCCAGAGCTCAAGCAGGGCGATGCGGTGCCCAGATCAGGGGCCCAGAATAGCTCGGGCCCTCCCCGGGGTCTGGATAGGGGCAGACAGTAGGGCAGGGAGGTGGGGGTCCCTGCTCTGTCCAGAGGAGGGAGAATCTGGCCCCAGCAGCCAAGCTCAGCAGATGCCAGACAGAGATGCCCTCAGCCTGGTGGGGGCAGAGGGCCATACCCTCCCCCTTCCCTCTGGTCACAGGGTCACAGCCCCTGCCTCATCCTGGGGGTCAATGGAGAAACCTGGGCAGCCCGGGGAGGGGAGCAGGTGGCTGGGGAAGGGAAAGCGGGAGAAAACGGTGCACCCTAGGGTGCGGACACCAGGTGGACACCACCTGCCCGGGTGGAGGTGGGGTGGCAAGGACCCCTCAGGTCTCACAGCCTCCCCCTCCCCCTCTACGTCCGGGGGGGCACCCCCAGCGCCCACCCTCACCAGCCCCCAGCGCTGACGACCCTTCCCGAACCCCGCAGGGCCCCCGGGGCGATCCCAAGGTCACGGCTGCAGGTTGATCGCCGCCGCCCAGGAGACTCGCCCCCGCCGCGGCAGCCCCGTAAACAAGCGCTACCGCGGTGCCCCCACCCCACCCAGGGCCGCCCGGGGGACTGACCCCGGTGCTGGGTCCGGAGTCCCTGGGCGGGCAGCCGATCTCCTCGGGGAGCAGCGCAGCCTCGCCAGGCGCCGGGCCGACCAGTCTCTGCCCCTAGGACTGGTCCCCGGGGAAGGGACCCTCTGCGGAAAGCTGGGGGCGGGGGTGGGGACCCGGAGGCCCAGCGTCCTTACCCGGAGCCGAGGTCTCAGCCAGAGGGACTGGCGGCGCCGGCGCCGGCGGTTTTATCTCTCCAGGAGGGGGTCCACCTATTGACGGAGCAGGCGCAGTGCACTGCACCCCTGCAGTACGGCAATGCGGTACCGGCGCGGGCGGGGCCGGGGGCGGGGATGCGAGGGATGCAGGGATGCAGGGGTACAGGGACAGCGGGCCCGCGGACGCACGCGAGCGCGACAGGGACGCGAGAGGAGGATGTGGCGAGGGAGCGAGCTACAAAGGCGGAGACGAGACGCACCCGGAGGGAGCGCGGGCGGGGAGAGAAAAACAGGCGGAGGCGGCGAGAGCCGGGGTGGGGAGAGGGAACAGAAAGGAGGGAGGGGCAGAGACGGAGAGAGGCCCGGAGAGAAACAGCTAGAGGCAGAGGGCAGATGCAGCAAGACTGAAACGCCAGGCTCAGGCACGCGAGCGGAGAGCAGCGCTGCGCCGAGCCCAAAAAGACATTTGGATCATAAAAGGAGGTCCCAGGGACGGGCCAGTCCGCAAGGGTGGGGCAGGTGGGGGCAGGGGAGGAGCAGGTCAGGCCTAGGGGGTGGCTGAGGTCGGCGTCTGGGCGGCTGTCCTGCCGGCACCTGATTTACAATGGTGCTGTGTTCTGAGGCATCTCTCCAGGGTGGCCCAGGGGGTGCAGACCCCCTGGTGGGACCCCAGAATCTGCTTGTTTCCAAGCCCCCTGCCCCCCATGTGCCTGCCACACAGGCTTGCCCCAGCAGGATCCCAAAGCCAGGCTTCTGCAACCCGGCCCCGTGGTGTGGCATGGAAACTGTGGCCTCCAGGGTCCCCTCAGCTCGGCCAAGTGGCCTGAGGCTCCATCAGCAGATCCAGTCAGCTCACCCTCCCTCCGAGGCCCTGGAAAGAACTGTTTTCCACCCTGGGCCCCTTTTGGTACAGGGAACACTTGAAGTCCACCCCCAGAGCCCACTGAAATCTTTGAGGGCTGCCCTGGTCTGCACACATGGGCCGGGTTCCCAGGGACGCAGAGTTTGCCAAGGAAAGAAATCAGCTCCCAGAGAGAGTCCCAGGCTGTGGCCCTGAGGCCTCCCCTCAATCTGTAGGAAGTGGGATGTCCCTGAGGACCCTGGGCAGACCAGGGCAATGACCAAAATGGGTTTCGAGGAGAGGGATGGGTTAGTGAAGACCAGGGTCATGGCCTCTTCCGGGACCTCCAACCTTGTCAGCTCACCCATTACCGCATCTCCCCGTGGCCATGTCTCCATCTGCCTCAGAGCCCGAGGACACTCAGGTTAGGGTCAGGGTCTCGGAGAAGGTTAGGCAGGGTCTCAAAAAATGTGTAGGGAGAGCAGAGGCCCAGGGGTCAGCACTTCCTGATGGGGCAGTGCCCACGGGGAGCCCCCAGAGGTGGGACCCCCAGCAGGTAAGGAAGTAAAGATGGGCCGGGGCAGTGGTTGGGTGCCAAGCAGGTCTCCCTGCCCCGTGGGGAGGGTCTCTCTGGGAGGGAAGGGGCCCTCCTGCTGGGCTGTCCCTGTGTCCGCCCCACAGACCGGGCGAGAGGGGCTGGCAAGTGACCCGGCACTTCCTTGTGCAGCTGATACCATCAAACAAGAGCCAGGAATTAAAAATACACGCCTGTGCGGAAAGCACGACCCACCCCGCCCGGCCCAGCTGGCCTCTGTGTTTAATGCGTCCCCTTCTGCCGAAGGTTAGGCAGGATCTGGGAGATGCCGTGACTGACCGAGGCTGGGATGGGACGGACCAAGGGGACAGGAGGCCCGGGTCCCTGTGGACACCACCCCAACTTCCCCCAGCGATCTCCAGCTGCCTGAAGCCTCAGAGGGTGTTTATCAGACGCCTGCACAGGCCTGAGGCTCGCCTCTCCGCTCTGGGCTCACCCACTGCTGTCGCCTGGCAGGAACCAAACCACAGTGGGCTGCCTGCACCAGGGGCTGGGAGGCCGCTCTCCCCAGAGCAGTGGCCGCTGCTAGTGGAAGGCAGCGTCCCCCCCAAGGACCTGCTCGCTGACCCGCGGCAGGGGTCTCCAGTGGTTCCCCCAAGAGGCCTCCGTGTCCCCAGGACATGCCCATCCGTCCTCAGCCGGACCACCTGCAGGGCCCTGGGAGCCCGGGCAACATGGCGTCTGGAGACACTGGGCTCACACGGTGGAGACACGGAGGGAGGTATGGTGCTGCATGACCCCGACCGGCAGCGCAGGGCTGCACCACCGCGTGGTCCAGCTGACTGGTGAACAGCTGCACCACCGCGTGGTCCAGCTGACTGGTGAACAGCTGCTAACCACTGAATAGTGTTTAATGACTACTAACTACTGATTCGTACTTAATAACCACTGAATAGTACTAAATAACTACTAATCACTGACTAGCACTGAATAACTATGAAATACTAAGCAATACTAAACACTATGTGATGCACTAAACAGCCACAGTCACCAAGCCTTGCGTGGTGGGGCTCCCAGGCAGCCTGAGGACCCGTGGACCAAGAGCCAACTGGGCACAGAGAAGCAAAGCACAGTGCCCAAGGTCACACACAAGGAGGGCAGAGCTTGCGGAAGGCTTGGAAGGCCTGAGCCGGGGCAGCGTTACTTCTGGACAAGCCCGCCCAGGTCCCAGCTGTGCTCCTCCCCTCTCCCAGGTCAGGCTCCGCCCCTGTAGCCCTTTTCCCACACCTGAGCCACTGGTCACAGTGGCCCCTGTAGCAGCCCAGGGTATGGGTGGGGGGACAAGCAAAGAAGGGACTCCTGCTAAGGAGGCTGGTGCAGCCTCCCAGGGCACCTTCTGGGGAGCGGGCAGAGGGAGGGGTACAGGCCCCGCCTTCTCAGCCCCTCCTGTAGCTCCCAGGCCCAGCCACAAGCTGTTTGGGGGGGGGCGACACAGACAGCCCCCTCTTTGGCGGGCAGGGATTTTCACGAGCCTGGGGAAAGAAGATCCAGCTAAAATTAACCGTTATCAAGCTGTCAGCCCTGGAAATAAACCCGCCTCCCATTGGCTGCGGGTGACGTCACTGCCGGGTTAATAATAACCTGCGAATGCAGAGCTTTCCACCTGTGCGTGTGCCTTCCTGGGGGGCCGCGGCCCCAGCAGGTAGGGGCCAGCAACCCGGATGATGGTCGCAGGGGCCCAGACAGCGGCCTGAGGGGGGGCCAGCGGGGAGGGGTGCGCTGCGGGGTGTCTCAGAATGACATCACCCCCTGGCCTTGGGCCACGGGCTGCCCTCTGTCCCTTGGGCATCGGTGTGCATCCTTACATGTGGGGTCAGTCGCACCTGTCTCCCAGCCTACCTGGGCAGCAGGACCCTGGACGGCCTCAGGGACACATTCCCCTGCCCCCAGCTCTCCAGGCTGGGCACCCAGGGGACTGAGCTGCCCTTGAGGCCGCAAATTAAGTGTTCTCCATGGTGAAGAGGAGCTCTTGGCTACCAGCTCCCCTCAGAAGAGCAAGGTCACGGCCCCTAATCAGAGAAGGGAGCGGGGCCGGGCGGAGCCAGGCCACGTGCACACCAGCAAGATCCCAAGGCCAGCCAAGGCCCCACCAGCCTGCCCGCCCTGCGCTCGGTTTCTGGGCCGAGTGAAAGTAAGCCGGGGCGACTTACTGGACAATCCAGGCCCCCAAACACACCTCCTGCCAAACCCAGTGTGTCTGGGAGGGTTTGTGAGGCTGACCTGAGTCAGCCAGGGAAGCCTAGAGAGGGGAGCACAGCCCCTCAGAGAGGAGGAGGGCAGCTGGCCTGCCCTGCCCCCACCCATGCTGGGGCCAACGGTACCTGCCACGCAGCAGGGAGCCGTCACCATGGTGAAGGAGCTGCGGGCTCGCAGGCGCCTCCCCACAGGCCCTCACTCCCCAGGAACCCGGGGCAGGGGGCGGGCACCCATGCTTAGAGGGGCAGCGGCAGCCCTGCCTGCGCTAGCCCAGCTCCACCCGCTTCCGGCGAGCAGAGAGGGGGTCTGGTGGGCTGGGCCCTGGCTCTGGGCCGGTGTGCAGGGTCAGGGGCTCCAGCCTGGCGCCAGGAAGAGGGAGTGGCCAAGCCCCCCATTTGGCCCATTGCAGGCTGGGAGGCCAACCAGAGACAGGGAGGGACCAGCCTCTCGGGCCAAGAAGGGGCAGCCCTGCAGTGGGGCTGGGGACACAGGGGAGAACCAGGGGAGGGCTACAGGCTCACCGACCCCCGCCACGGTCAGCCTGCTCTGGGCCCAGGAGAAAGAAGGGAGCAGGTGGGCATTTGCTGCATCACCTAGCTCCTCCTGCACCCTGCTCGGTTCCCCTGGGCCCCTGCCCTGGAGTGGGGGAGGGAGAGGCCTCAGTGCTAAGCCAGCCTCCCCACCCCCAGGTTCAGAAATTTCCCTGGGGAACAGGAAGAGCCTTAGCAACTCTGCAGCCTGCCTTTTCTGCTCTTTGAACAGAGCTCCCCTCAGCTGGGCAGTTGGGAATAACCTGCCTCAGGAGCTGGGGACCTCAGGGGCTCTTAGGATGAACTGATGCAGGAGACTTTGGGCCGGGAAAGGACCGGGCACCAAGGGAGACAGGGCTCCAGCCTGTCCTTGAACAACTTAGAGAAACGTGCACAAATTACAAACGTGTTTGACCACCAGACCAAGAAATAGAACTCTGCATCATGCCCTCAAAGCCAACCACTACCTTGGCTTCTCCCGCTATACATCACTTTGCTTGCTCTTAAGCTTTGCGTGAATGGTATGTGCAGTTTGTGTTCTTTTTTCCGGCTTCTTTCACCTGCCGTCATGTTTGTGACATGCACCCTTGCTGCTGCATTTGGGAGGTGTTTGGGTTTTTTTCACTGCAGTGTAGTATTCCATTTCCAGTTTTGAGCTACTGAACATTAAGCTGCTATGAACCTCCCTTGCGTGCCACTTGTGTGAGCATTTCTGTTTGCTGTACGCCACAGAGGTGGAGTTTTGAGCTGTAGTGTGTGTACATTATGCCAGTCATGCTTTTACTGCCTGTTGGCTGTAAATTCATTTGCCACCTGCTCTGTGACAGTGGACAAAATTACATTAAGCATTTCTCCTTTATAGTGAGCTGATCCACTTTTGCAGAGCAGGCAATGAAGGGTGAATTTACATCTAGGAGGAAATTAATTGACAGCTGGTGTTTCTCCTTGACAAGGAGGAAATTTTACCATTTCTTCACACGTCTAGTGATTTTGGGCTGAATACTGAACATTCTGTAAAGACTCTGGATTCTGTTATCGTCCTAGGAAGACTGTTGGTTCTCATTTTAGCAGCTATTCAATTACTGGACCTTTGTGGGCTTGTTTTCATGCTTTGTTGGTTTCGATCTGGGAACCCCAAAGTGCCTCACCAGACCCTCGACTTGGCAAGACTCAGCTTCCGGTTTCAGTCCCCCCAAAGCTCTTTATGGGGCTCAGTTTTAAATTTTCTTAGATGAGCCTAGAGTAGGCATTGCTGTAGGTTGTAGTCTGTTCTCCCAAAAAATAAGTAAGCAGGTGTCTCCATTCTGGCTGGGCCCAAGTGCCAGTTCTGCCCAGCACAGCTGGTCTTCCAGTGTTTTTGTTTCGATCTCAGCTCCTGGTGGACATGATCTAAGGGGTCCTCCAAGGAGTCATGCCCTGGAATATCTTTCCCCTTGAGTGCAGAAGGAACCTGTGGCTGGCATCTAGCCAATAGCACATGACGAAGGTGATGAGCTGTCACTCTCTTGATTGGTCTGCAGTATTTAAGACTCTGTCTTTGCAGACCAGAGTAAGAGATTCTCCTCCTGGCCTTGAAGAAGTGAGCTACCAGGTTGTGAGAGGCCTGGGAGGGGCCATGTGTCAGGAACAGTGGGCAACCTCTTAGAGGCTCCTGCTGTCCACCAACAAGAAAAGCAGGAACCTCAGTCCTACAGCCACATGACCTTCGAAGAGGACCCCAAGCCTCTGAAGGAAACACTGGCACCTTGATTGTACCCTTTTGAAACCCTGAGCAGAAGACCCAGTTAAGGTTTGCCCACCCTTTCCACATGGCCTTGGGGACTTCCCTAGTGGTCCAGTGGTTAAGACTTTGCGCTTCCACTGCAGGGGGCACAAGTTCGATCCCTGGTCGGGGAACTAAGATCCCACATGCTGCATGGCACCACCAAAAAAAAAAAGGCGTGCCTGGACTCCTGACCCATGGAAGCTGGGTATATATAGTAAATGTGTGTGTGTGTGGGGGGCGGAAGTTTGGGGGTTTTGGGGGGTTTTTAATTGAAGTATAGTTGATTTACAATGTTGTGTTAATTTCTGCTGTACAGCAAAGTGATTCAGTTATACATATATATACATTCTTTTTTATATTCGATTCCATTATGATTTATCACAGGATATTGAATATAGTTCTTTGTACTATACAGTAGGACCTTGCTGTTTATCCATCTTATATACAATAGTTTGCATCTGCTAACCCCAGTCTTCCAATCCATCCCTCCCCCACCCCTCCTCCCCCTTGGTAACCACCAGTCTGTTCTCTATGTCTGTTTCCATTGTGTAGATATGTTCATTTGTGTCATATTTTAGATTCCACATATAAGTGATATCATATGGTATTTATCTTTCTCTTTCTAATTTATTTCACTTAGCATGATAATCTCTAGTTGCATCCATGTTGTTGCAAATGACATTATTTTGTTCTTTTTTATGGCTGAGTAATATTCCATTGTATATACTGTATGGACCACATCTTCTTTATCCCTTCATCTGTCGATGGACATTTAGGTTGTTTCCATGTCTTGGCTACTGTGAATAGTGCTGCTATGAACATAGGGGTGCATGTATCTTTTTGAATTATGGTTTTCTGCAGATATATGCCCAGGAGTGGGATTGCAGGATCACATTGTAGCTCTATTTTTAGTTTTTTGAGGACCCTCCATAGTGTTGTTCATAGTGGCTGCACCAACTTACATTCCCGCCAACAGCATAAGAGGGTTCCCTTTTCTCCACATCCTCTCCAGCATTTGTTATTTCTAGACTTTTTAATGATGGCCATTCTGACTGGTGTGAGGTGGTACCTCATTGTAGTTCTGATTTGTAAAGGCGTGGTTTTTAAAGCCACTAAATTTGCTATGCAGGAATAAATAGCTAGTACACAACCCATAGTGTCTGCTCTCGGGGAAGCCTCCAGCAGCACCCCCTCCAGCCCTCAGCCACATGCTCGAAGGGACCCCACATGAGTTTCTAGGCACCGGCTGCTCTCTACCTTCGGCTGCCTTGCACCCCAGCTTCGGCCTCCGAGCTTGCGGGGACCACCGTGCTCTGCTTGGAGCCCTGCTTCAGGGCTGTGGTCAGAAGACCGCCCCCGGGGAGCCAGGAGGGTGGGCCCTTGAGAACTCACGGCCCTGAGGGTCCAGTGTCCACTGACTGGAGCAGCTGCTGCCGGGCTCCGTCCAGTTTCACAGTCATTTCTGGAGGCGGGCTGGCCTTCCCGCCACTTCTCTGTGGTTGGAAGCAGGAGTTGAGTCCACACATGTCAACTTCTTTTCTGAAACAATTTCAAACTTACAGAAGAGTTGCAAGAAGAGGGCCAAGAACGCTGCCTTATGCCCTGCGTCCACATCACTAGTTCTGCATACCTGCCCTGTCTGCTGTACTGTTCTCTGTCTCTCTCTGTGTCTGCTTATGTTATTGTCTCTGAAACATTTGAGAAAAGGTTGCATAAATCATTGCCTCGACCCCTTAATACTTCGGTGTACGTTTCCAGTGGATACAATCCCTCAATGTGCGGTCCAGCTTCTAATTGTGTCACTTGTCCCAGTGATATTTTTCGTAGCTGTACTTTTCCCAATCCAGGATCACATGTTGGTTTTGGTGGTCAAGGCTCTTAGTTTCCTTAATCTGAAACAGATTCTTGGCCATTTGCGTCTTTCATGACACAGACGTTTTTAAAGAGTGGAGACAAGCTGTTTTGCAGGATGTCCCTCTGCTGGGGGGTTTTCTCATGTTTCTGCATGAATAGATTCACATTTTATTTTTCCGGCAGGAATTCCACAGGAGCAATGCATGTCAGACAGGCAGGTGCCTGACGTCAGCTTACCCATCAGTGGTGGCGTTATCCTCAATCACCTGGTGGAGGTGGTGTCCACCAGCTTTCCCTACCGTGAAGTTACTCTTTTTCCCTTTGTAATGATTAAATACTTAATGAGGATGTACTTTGGATTCTATAAATATCCTTTTCCTCATTAAAATCCCTCTCAACTTAGCACTCATGGAGAATTCTTAACTGAATCAATTTTACTGTGATGGTTGTGCTTCTTAAGCTATTTATATATTTTTATTTTTGAGTTATACAGAAAATTGACTTTTTGAAAGATGTACAGTTCTGTGAAGGTTAGCACAGGTACAGACTCCTGTAGCCACATCAGTTGGGACACAGAATCCCCCATGACCCTCAAAACCTCCCCCGTGCTCACCCCTCATACTCACCCCTTCCTCCTACTCAGAGTCACGGATCTCCTCCCCATCACCACAGCTTTGTCTTCTTGAGAATGTCATGTAAATGGAAGCCTACAGTGTGTTATCTTTTGGGTCTAGCTTTTCTTTTTTTAAAGTGGTTTTTTTTTTTCATTAATTAATTTATTTATTTATTTTTGGCTGCGTTGGGTCTTGATTGCTGCACACGGGCTTTCTCTAGTTGCAGCAAGCGGGGGCTACTCTTCGTTGTGGTGCACGGGTTTCTCATTGCAGTGGCTTCTCTTTGTTGCAGAGCACGGGCTCTAGGCACGCAGGCTTCAGTAGTTGTGGCACACGGGCTCAGTAGTTGTGGCTCACAGGCTCTAGAGCGCAGGCTCAGTAGTTGTGGTGCACGGGGCTTAGTTGCTCCGTGGCATGTGGGATCTTCTCGGACCAGGGCTCAAACCCACGTCCCCTGCACTGGCAGGCAGATTCTTTTTTTTTTTTTAACATATTTATTGGAGTATAATTGCCTTACAATGATGTGTTAGTTGCTGCTGTATAACAAAGTGAATCAGCTATATACATATACATATATCCCCATATCTCCTCCCTCTTGCGGCAGGCGGATTCTTAACCACTGCGCCACCAGGGAGGTCCCAGGTCCGGTTTCTTTCATTCAGCATAATGTTTTGAGAGTCATCCAGGTGGTTACGTGTTTCAGTGGTTCATTCCTTTTTAACAATGAATGGTATTCCATGTGTGGATGGACCGCAATTTGCTTATCCTTCACCCACTAGATGATGTTTGGGTTGTTTCCAGTCTTGGCAGTTATGAATAAAGCCACCATAGACATTTGTGTACAGGTTTTTGCGAACATAAGTTTGAATTTCTCTTGGACAAATGCCCAGAAGTGGGATTGCTTGATCATTTGTCGGGCGTGTGACTCACTTTTTAAGAAGCTGCCACACTGATCTCCAGAGCACTGGTACCATTTTGCATGCCACAGCACTTTGTGAGAGTTCCAGTTGCTCCACGCCCTCAATAGCACTTGTTCTTGTCAGTCTCTTGTTGGAAATTTTGTTTTAGCTCTTCTAATGGGTGTGCAATGCTATCCCATCCTGGTTTTAATTGCATTTCTCTTATAACTGATGATGTTGAAGAACTTTCCCTGTGCTGAATGGTGCATTCTCTTTAGTGAAGTTCCATTCAGGTCTTTTATCCTTTTAAAAACAAACAGCTTTATTGAGATGTCATTTACATACCATAAAGTTCATCCATGTAAAGTACATATATATAAAGCATAATGCAATGGCTTTTAGTGTATTTAGAGTTGTGCAACCATCACCATAATCTAATTTCTGAACATTTTTATCACCCCAGAAAGAAACCCCAAGCTATTAGGTAGTCACTCCCCTACCCCAAAGCAAGACCCTGGCAACCACTAATCTACTTCCTGTCTCTGTGGGCTTGCCTATTCTGGACATTTCATATAAATGGAATCATACAGGATGTGGTCATTTGTGACTGGATACTTTCACTTAGAGGGTTTTCAAGGCTCATCCACATTGTAGCATGTGTCAGTGCCTCATTCAATTTTTTTTTGCCAAATAATACTTCATTCCTTAGTTATACCACATTTGGTCATCATTCGTCAGTTGATGGACATTTGGGTTGTTCCCACTTTTTACCTAATAGGAATGATGCTGCCATGAACATTCCTGTCTAAGCTCTCTGTGTGGATATATGTTTTCACTTATCCTGAGTAGATATCTAGGAATAGAATTGTTGGGTCATATGGTGACTATATTTAACCTTTCAGGAAACTGCCAAACTGTTTTCCACAGCAGCTGCACCATTTTACATTCCCAACAGCAATGTAGGAGGGTTCCAACATCTCCACATCCTCACCAACATTTGTTATGGCTCTGTCTTTTTGATTACAGTTATTCTGTGGGTCTGAAGTGGTGTCTCATTGCAGTTTTGACCTGCAGTTCCCTAAAGACTAATGATGTTGAGCATCTTTTCATGTGATTATCAGCCATATGTATATCTTCTTTGGAAAAATGTCTATTCAGAGCCTTAGCCCAATTTTTCAGTGGGTTGTTTATTTTCTTAGTGTGGAGTTTTGAGAGCTCTTTATGTGTTCTGAATACAAGGCCTTCATCAGATATTTGACTTGCAAATATTTTCTTCCTGTCTGTGGCTTGTCTTTTTATTCACTTAACAGTCATTCGTAGCACAAAAGTTTTTCATTTTGATGAAGTCCAATGCACCCAATTTTTTCTTGTGTGGAATGACCATTGACATTGGCAAACCCCAGATCACAAAGATTTTCTCCCATATTTTCTTCTAAAAGTTTTATAGTTTTACATTTCACATTTACATACAATATCCATCTTGAGTTAATTTTCATATAAGGTGTGAGATTTAGGTCAAGATTCATTTTTCTTGCATATGGATGTCCAGTTCTTCCAGCATCATTTGTCTAGAGATTATACTTTCTCCATTGAATTGCTTTTGCACCTTTGTCAAAGCACCATTGGACCTATGTGTGCTATTTCTGGAGCTATTTCTGGACTCTGTTCTGTTACACTGATTTTTGTGTCTATCTCCACACCAAGACCACACTGAATCGATTATTGCAGTTTTATAGCAATTGCTAAAATCAGGAAGTGTGTGAAAAGAATAATCTCTTTAACAAATGGTGCTGTGATAATTCTACATCCACTTGCAAAAGAATGAAGTTGGACCCCTACCTCACACCATATACAAAAATTAACACGAAATGGACCAAAGGCCCAATAAATCTATAAAACTGTTAGAAGAAAACATAGGTGTAAATCTTCATGACCTTGGATTTGGCAATAGATTTTTAGATATGACACCAAAAACACAAGCAAAAAAGAAGAAATAGGTAAATTGGACTTCATCAAAATTTCAAACTTTCATGTAACACAGGATACTATCAAGAAAGTGAAAACACAACCTACAGAATGGGAGAAAATATTTTCAAATCATAATGAATAAGGGTCTAGTGTTCAGAATATATAAGGAACACTTACAACTCCATAATAAAAAGACAAATAACTCAATTTTTAAATGAGCAAAGGATATGAATAAACATTTATCCAAAGAAGATACACAAATTGTCAATAGGCACATGAAAAAATGCTCAACATCATTAGTCATTACGTACCTAATAACAGACCATCAAAATATATGAAGCAAAACTGTCTGAATTGAAGGAAGAAATAGAGAGTTCTACACTAATGGAGACTTCAATATTCCCGTCTCAATAATGGACAGAGCAACCAGAGAGAAGATAAGGAAATAGGGGACTGAAATAACGTGCTAAACCAACTAGATGTAACAGACACATGCAGAACACCCCACCCAACAACAGAACACACATTCTTCTCAAGTGCACATGGGGCAATTTCTACAATAGACCATGTGTTAAGGCCACAAATTAAATCTCGGTAGATTTTTTAAGATAGGTATCATACAAAGTGTCTTCTTCAACCACCGTGGGATAAAGTTAGAAATCAATAACAGAAGTAAAATTCACAAATTTGTAGAAATTAAACAACACACTCAAACAACCAATGGATCAAAGAAGAAATCACAAAGAAAATTAGAAAATGCTTAGAGATGACTGATAATGAAAATACAACATATCAAAACTTATGAGACATAGCAAATAATAATGCTAAGGGTTAAATTTATAGCTATACACACTTACATTAAAAAACAAGAAAGATCTCAGACTTCCCTGGTGGCGCAGTGGTTAAGAACCCGCCTGCTAATGCAGGGGACACGGGTTCGAGCCCTGGTCTGGGAAGATCCCACATGCTGTGGAGCAACTAAGCCCATGCGCCACAACTACTGAGCCTGAGCTCTAGAGCCCACGAGCCACAACTACTGAAGCCCGTGTCCCTAGAGCCCGTGCTCTGCAACAAGAGAAGCCACCGCAATGAGAACCCCGCGCACCACAACGAAAAGTAGCCCCCACTCGCCGCAACTAGAGAAAAGCCCACGCGCAGCAATGAAGACACAACGCAGCCAAGAATTTTAAAATATAAATAAATAAATAAATAAAAATCTTTTTTAAGTTTAAACAAAATAAACAAGAAAGATCTCACATCATCAACCTAACTTTACACCTTAAGGAACTAGAAGAAGGACAAACTAAACCCAAAGCTGGCAGAAGGAAGGAAATAGTAAGATTAGAGAAGAGATCAATGTAATACAGAATATAAAAACAGTAGAGAAAATCAATGAAACCAAAAGTTGGTTCTTTGAAAAAATCAACACAATTTCCTTTAGCTAGATAGGCTAAGAAAAAAAGAGAGAAGATTCAAATTATTACAATCAGAACTAAGTCCTCGTATATATGGTCAAATGATTTTTGACTAGAGTGCCAAGACTACAGGGAAAAAAGAGTCTTTTCAACCAATGGTGCTGGAAAACTGGCTACCCACCTGCGAAAGAATGAAGCTGGACCCTTACCTACACTATATGCAAAAATTAACTCAAAATGGATCAAGGACATAAAGGTAAGACCTAAAACTATAAAACTCTTAGAAGAAAACAGGAAAAAAATCTTCATGACATTGCATTTGGCAATTATTTCTTGAATATAACACCAAGAGCACAGGTAACAAAAGAAAAAAAAATAGACAAATTGGACTTCGTGAAAAAATTTTTAAATTTGCACCTCAAAAGAAACTGTAAACAGAGTAAAAACGCAGCCCACAGAATAGAGGAAAATAGTTGCAAAGCAGATATCTGATGAGGAATTGATATCCAGAATATATATAAAACTCCTAAAATTCAACAAGAAAACAAACAGCCTAATTCAAAAATGAGAAAAATACTTGAACAGACATTTCTCCAAAGAAGATATACAAATGGCCAAGAAGCACATGAAATGCGGCTCAACATCACTGATCATTAGGGAAATTCAAATCAAAACTACAATGAGATACCACGTTGGAGAGAATGTAGAGAAATATGAACACTTGTGCACTGTTGGTAAGAATGTAAAATGGTACAGCCACTATGCAAAACACTATGGTAGTTCCCAAAAATATTAAAAATAAAATTACCATATGATCCAGCAACTCTACTCCTGGGTATATACCCTAGAGAACTGAAAGCAGGGTCTCAAAGAGATATTTGTACACCCATGTTCACAGCAGAATTATTCAAAATAGTTAAAATGTGGAAGTGGATCCGAGTGTCCATAAGCAGATGAATGGATAAGCAAAATGTGGCCTATGCATGCAACGGAATATTATTCAGCCTGGAAAAGGAAGGCAATTCTGAAACAAGCTACACCATGGGTAAACCTCGAGGACATTATGCCAGGTAGCCAGTCACAGAAAGACAAATACTGTGTGATCCCACCTACACGAGATACTTAGATTAGTCAAAATCATACGAAGAGAAAGTCAAAATGATGTTTCTGGGAGGAGGGGAAATGGGGAATGATCGCTTAATGGGGACAGAGTTTCAATTTTACAAGATGAAAGCTTTGGAGACAGTTGGTGCTGATGGCTGCACAACATTATGAATGTATTTATTACCACTGAACTGCACCCTTCAGAATGGTTAAGATGGGAATTCCCTGGCAGTCCAGTGGTTAGGACTCTGCTTTCACAGCCGGGGCCCGGGTTCGATCCCTGGTCGGGCAACTAAGATCCTGCAAGCCGGCGGCACGGCCAAAGTAAAACAAAAATGGTTAAACTGTTATGTGTATTTTACTGCAAAAAAAAAAAATTTTGGTAAAAAAAAGAAAGTACTGTTGCATGCTACAATATGGATGAACTTTGAAAACAGTAGGCTGAGTGAGAGAAGCCAGACCCAAAAGACCAGACCACACGCTGTATGATTCCATTTATATGAAATGTCCAGAATAAGTAAAATCATAGAGACAGAAAGTAGATTAATGGGGCTGAGGGAGGGGTGTTGCTTAAGGGATACAGGGTTTCCTTTTGGGCTGGGGATGAAATGTTTTGGAACTAGATAGAGGTGGTGGTTACACAGCATTGTCAATGTATTAAATGGTTGCCACTAAATTGCCCACTTTAAAATGGTTAGTTTTAGTTTATGGGAATTTTACCTCAATAAAAAGATTTGGGTATTGCAATTTCTCTATATTCTTATTTTTCAAAAATGTTTTAGTTATCATAGTTCATTTGTCTTTCTGTGTTAATTTTAGGATCTACATCTTTTTAAAAATTTTGCTGAGATTTTTATTGGAATTGCACTAAATCTATACGTCAGTTTGGAGGGAACCAATGTCTTTACTGTGTTGGGTCTTCATTTACTTAGGCCTTCTTTGATTTCTTTCATTAGCTTTAATTTTTGGCCTACAAATCCTATACGTGTTTTTTATTAGGTTTATAGCTAAGTGTTTCATGTCAGAGTGTCACTATTATAAATGGTATTTTAAAAAGTTTCTGCTTCTAGTTGTAAATCCCTAGTATGTAGGGCTATGATTGATTTTTGCCCATTGACTTTGTATCTTGCTAATCTCAGTCACTCAATTTGGTTTTTTATAGATTCCTTGATGACAGACCACCACGTTGTCTGTGAAGAGGGACAGTTTTATTTCTCACTTGCAATCAGTATGCCGTTTGTTTCTTTTCCTTGCCTCATTGTACGGGCCATGACTTCCAGTAGACGCTGAATATTCATCGCGAAAGTGGACATCCTTGCTCCCTACCCAGTCCTGGTGGGAGGACCCTGTCTTTCTCCATCAAGCACGGTGTTGGCTGTACTTGCTGGGAGTTCGCTGGTGTAAGCAATGCTCTTTACAAGATTGAAGACGTCCTTTTCTATTCCTCGTTTGCATGGTTTTGATCATGAATGTGTTTGTCAAAGCTCCTTCTCCGTCATTTGACACGAGTGCTCACACTTGTGTGTTGGTGCATTTTTACAGCAGCCTCTTTAAAGCCTTTGTCAGTCATTACAGCCTCTGCCACCCCAGAGTCAGTGTTTGTTGGCTGGGTGCTGTTTCTCAGGCCAGCTGAGGTTCTCCTGGTGCTTTGCTCCGGGTAATTTTATTTTACTTATTTTTAATTTTTTTGGCTGCACCGCGAGGCTTGCAGGATCTTAGTACCAGGGATCGAACCCAGGCCCTCAGCAATGAAAGCTTGGAGTCCTAACCACTGGACCACCAGGGAATTCCCTCGCCGGGTAATTTTAGATCTTATCCTGAAGTTCAGTATTCTTGATGAATAAACCCTGATTTGTTGTATGCCTTGGGTGGAATTCCAGGGCACTGAAATGCTTGCTTCTGACAGTTGTTCCCAGGTTTGTATTTGCTTTTTGGGGAGAGAGTCTTTCTGACCTCCTCACTCCTTCATGCTGGAAATCTGTAATGTCTTTTACTACACAATTCACCCTTTCATCAACTGTATTTCTTGAACACCCACAACAGGGCTGCTTCTTTCTTAGCCACTGGGGACTGAACAGGTGCAAGCTCAGCCCTCCTAGATTTTACTTAACCAGCAAAAAAACCAATTAGGTTATTTCCAGTAGTGAAAAGTGCTATAAATAGTGACTTTCACTAAGCACCTGCTATGCGCCAGGTCCTGGCACTTCCCGTTTTACCGACAAGGACATTGGGAAACGGCGGATGCTGGCCGCTGCTCCCTGAGGAATCGTCTGTCCGCACAACGTGCCCCCACATAGTAGGCGTTCATTAAACATTAGTCAGTAGTTTTATTTCTTCTGCAGATGGTGACCTCACCTACAGAGGCCCAGCTCCTGCTAGACAGCCCGGCGGTCACTGCCACCAGGGAAGAGGTCTTCCGACCGGAAGGTAAGGGGCGGTCTGGGCCGTGGTCCTGGGGGGGAGCCCCATTCTCCAGGAGCAGGTGGAGGAGCCCCGAGGGCCCCAGCCCTGCTCGGACTTTCCAGAGCCCTCACCTCACCCCCAAACGCCTGCGGCCAGAGCAACCACACGGGCACCGTGACAGCAGCAGCCCCTGGGTTTGAGCAGCACCTGGCCCCTCCCGTCCGGTCTTCACAGAACACCTGTCAGGAAGGTGCCGTCACCACCCCAATCCTGGCGGGAGGGGATGGGGCTCGGGAACAGCAGGAGGCCCTGCTGCACAGCCGGGACCCGAACCCCAGGCCCAAGCCTTGCCCCCCCAGCCTTGGGAGCCCATGGCCATCAGCCATCCTGCCCCTTCCTCAGTGCAGACGTCCTGCGTGTGGCCATCTCCAGCCCTCCCGACGGTTTTCCTGTCACCACTTCCCCGGTGGCTGGAGGCTCACCTGCTGCGTCCTGACCCCGCGCCCAGCCTGCCCACCCTGAGCCCTGCACGAGCCTCCAAGCACACGGGCCATCACCCCCTGGGGCAAGTGGAAGGGAAGGGCTGACCTCTCCTGAGCTTGGCCCCTTTCCCAGACCCTGTCACCACCCACCCTAAAGACGGAGCAGCCCCTGCCCAGGCCTCGCGGGTCACCATTGGCCGCCGGGGTTTGGGAACCTGGGCCGGCAGGGCACGAGCCTGTGTTTCCCCAAGGCTGGAGCCACACCCGGGGGTGGCCAGCAAGACGAGGGCCCTGAGGTCGACCCAGCGCCTCCGAGGACACCAGACCGGGGTGCAGCCCCTCTGGGGGTCATCGCATGCCATCTACGCATGGGCTGGGGTGGACCAGATGGAGGCCGAGACCCCTCACCCCTTTCCCCGTTCTAACCAGGACGTGCCCCCATCTGCTCCGGGTCCCCGACGCCAGCCGTGGGGAGTGACTGGCAGAGCCCCACCTTCCTGGCTTAGTAAATGCAGCCTTTACACATTCGCTTTAAAAAAAACAAACAGGGGCTTCCCTGGTGGCGCAGTGGTTGAGAATCTGCCTGCCAATGCAGGGGACACGGGTTCGAGCCCTGGTCTGGGAAGATCCCACCTGCCGCGGAGCAACTAGGCCCGTGAGCCACAATTACTGAGCCTGCATGTCTGGAGCCTGTGCTCCGCAACAAGAGAGGCCGCGATAGTGAGAGGCCCGCGCACCGCGATGAAGAGTGGCCCCCACTTGCCGCAACTAGAGAAAGCCCTCGCACAGAAACGAAGACCCAACACAGCCATAAATAAATAAATGAATTTTAAAAACAAACAAACAAAACAAACCCTTTTTTTGGATTATCTGCTCTTGAAGTCATTGGCGAGGTTGAGGGTGAGGCGGACAGGGGCAGGCTGCTGGACGGTGGCCTGGGCAGGTGGGAGACGCCGCCACCAGGGCTCCTTCAGGGAAGGCCTCCCCGCCCGGCCAGGAGTGGTCAGCACACGGCCCCCACCGCCCCTCCTTCAGGGTCAGCCTGGGCCTCCACACCCCAAGGCTTACTTCCCCCGCTGGCTGCCTGGGGCCTGACGCAGGTCACCCTGACGTCTCTCCTCGCTCCGGGGCTCCCCATGGGCCCGCCGCAGCCCCGCTGGGCCAGCCGCCTGAGCTGACACCACCCCTCGCCCAGTCCTGCATCCTCCCGGCTCCCCCCACAGGTGCAGGTCACCAACACACATCCTGCACCCCAACCTCTGCCTCAGCAGCTGCTCCCAAGACACTTCTACAGGAGGGAATCCCAGACAGGAAGTGGCCACAGCGGGTCACAGCCGCGTGCCCTGCCAGCCCAGGGTCCCAAACCCTGGCGGCCAAGGGTGACCCCAGGTCATGGCTGGCCTCGCCCTCAGCCCCGGGGGCACAGGCTTCACGGGCTCTGCCCAGCGAGGGGTGTCACGTGGCCTGATCAGGCTAAGGAGGGCCCTGCTGGCCGAAGCCAGGGAACTGGGGTGGAGAGAATGGAACGGAGTTGAGGGCCACCAAGCTCTGAATGTGGATGAGGGAGCTACAGCCCCCAGGAAGTCTCAGCTCCGAGCTGGGCAGGGGGCAGCCAGAGAACTCCTCCAGGTCTCTCCCGCCAGGGTCCAAAGCTTCTAGGCCACCCGGGAGCTGAGCTCTGCCTGGGGTGGGGGGGCCCGTGGCTTCTTGACCCTACCTCCCGGTACTCCACCCTCCTCCCCAGCTGCCCAGGCCTGAGCCAGGCCCAGGGAGCCCCAGGGAGGCAGCAGCCTGGGCCCCACGGGGAACAGATGGGGGTGTGGTTGTGTCGGGGCCGTCCCAAGGGCCCGGCACTGTTTGTGAGCCGTGCGGAGGAGAGGCTGCGGAGGCCCCGGGGGCGGGATGGCCCAGGCTGTGAGGCCGGCACAGAGTGACACAGGTGCCACATGTTCTCCCCCACCCCCCACCCCCTGGGGAGCCCCTGGGACATCTCATCTTCTGCTCCCCTCCAGGAGGTAGAACCTGACTTCAACCTCCCCATACCCGCAGCCCAGTGCACCAGGGCTCCCTCCAGCCCCAGGGCCTTTGCACCTCCCTGCACTAGCGCTGAGATAGCACGTTCTCAGCCTCTGGGGACTGAGCCCGGAGAGGGCAGGGGCTCCCTGCTCACTGCCCCTGGCACACCTGGCCTTGCACTGCCTGCCTCACGGCGGGTTACCCATGGCTCTGGATGGCTGGAAGCCACAGCAGCAAGGCCAGCACCAGCCTCCCTCCCCGAGCCCCTCCCAGCAGAAGCCCTGGTGGCCCTCCTGCCCCTAAGCTGACCCTGTTCTCCAGAGCAGCCCCCAAGTCTCAGCGCTCTCTGCTCAGACCCCGCCATGGGATGGCTCTACCCCAGGGGTCCCAACCCATCTGGCCTCCCACTTCTCACACTGCTGCTTCCCCCTCCCCCGGGAGTACTCGGCACGCTTCCTGGGCCCCCGGAATGGCACCAACCCTCATTCCCCCAGCTGTGTCCCCTCCTGAGTGACCACCAGGCCCAGAATTTGGACAGGGCACCTCGCCAAACCCTACCCCACTCCTGACCATATGAGCGGTTCATGGCCCTGGGCAGGCCCCTCATGCTGGTCTCCCCAGCTTCGGGCCCTGGCACCCCAGTCCTGTTGGAGGCATGCATGAGGGGCACCCCACAAGATGCCCACACACTCAGCCGCCGACCACAGGGACACGGGAGATCACGGAAGGGGCAGAGAGCCCTGTGGCTGAGGGTCCCTCAGAGCAAGACAAGCCTGGGTCTTGCTGGAACGTTCCATCCTCCTGGTGTCAACCGCACTGACCAATCTGCCCTGTCAGTGACCCCTCAGGCCTGGCTGCCTCTCCCATCGCAGGTCCTGCCACTGGCCCCCCACCCCGTCCAAGGCCAGCAGCCCCCCTGCTCTTGCCCGGCAGCTCTGAGCGCTGGGCCCCTCCCCAGCTCCTTCTCAGCTGAAGCCTTACAACTCCTCTCCTGTCCCGCCTCACTGAGAGGGGACCCTCCTTCTGGGCTGGCCCCTCTGCTGGAAGGGGCACCTATCTGACTCACCACCACTCCCTGTGCCCGGCCAAGCCGTTTGCACACAGTAGGTGCTCAGCCAGCCCGAGCACTGGGTGAACAGAACAGCGCACGGTCCAGTCAGGGCCCCCGTCTCACTCAGAGACCCCTTTCAGCGCCTCTGCCTGGCTCCTGTGTCCCTACCACAAACCCACGAAGGCGGTGCCCTTGTCCTCAGTTTCCCCAGCACGCGGCCAGAGCTGGCAACCCACCACCTTCTCAAGCCACACAACACCCAACCCAATCATGCTTCGAGCTCACCGGGGGCTGCCCCCCACTTGGGGACGACCCCGATGCTGCCAGCTTCCAACTGGTGGTGTGTCTCAGGGGAGGGCAGGAAGGGTAGACACGTGCAACCGGGCAAGTCGGTGGGCTGGGGTGAGGGCGCTCTGTTGCCCATCCCAGGCGAGCATGTGGTCAGGGGCTGGCAGCAGAGCTGAGACCAGAGGGGAGAGGCTGCCCCGCACAGTGGGCGGCCCCTGAGGCCCTGAGCAGAGCTGATGGCCAGAGCCCTCATGGACCCAAATGGCCAACAACCCAGCAACAGGGCCCTGGTACATCTGATCCACGACCAGGTTCAGGGTTTGGTGAGCATGAGAAGAGTGGGGGATGGCAAATGGCCCTTAAGAATTAAATTTGATTTGCAGTAAAGTCACCATCCAGAATTAACGCCCTGGAGGAGGGCAGGAAGACGGCCAGGCCGTGCCTGTGGTGACCCTGGGAAGCAAAGGTCTCTGGCTGTGAAGGGAGCTTGGGGTGAGGGCTTGGGGGGCCACGCGCCTCTCCTTCAGGGTCTTGTCTCACAGGTATGAGCAATCCAGCTGACCCTCGCTGTGAACCACGGTTATCTTGGAAGCCCATGAAAGATGCAGCTGGATGGGTGGCAGGGAGAGACGCTGGAACTGTCCTTTTCCCAGTGACCGGCAGGGGCCCAGTCCATGGGGACCCCAGGAAGAGACAGAGGAGGTCGAGAAGGAATGAGAGTCACCTGGGCCAGGTAGCTGCACCTCCTCCAGAGTCCCCTGGCCACACTGCGACCCAAGCCAGGTCGCAGTTAGGAGGTCAGCAGCCTTGACCCCCACCCAGCCCAATAAAGGGTCACATCCAGGGGCAGCAAGGCCGCTCCCCTCCTGGGGCCTCGGTTTCTCCGTCTCCTGAATGAGAAGTTGGACTGAGGTTCAGGAATCCTGGAGGGGTCCTTGAGGGGGTGTGAGGACATGGAGGGCCCAGCCCAGGGGGTTAGGGGATCTTCCTGATGGCCCCCCACCGAAGCCGCCACAGATCTCCTGAGACCCTCCCAGCCACCAGGGGCGAGACTGCCCAGCCAGGGCCTAGTGCCAAAGAGCCAGGGAGAGGACAGGGGGACTTCCCCTCCCTACAGAGGGAGGCTGGGGGTTGGGGGGGAAGGCTGATTTCCACATTGGAAAGGAAGTCCTCCTCCTGGTTGAAGAGCCAGGGTGTGGCAGGGCCCAGGCACTGCAGGGAACATTGTGGGGCTGCCCAAAACTGGGGGCCTCGCCTCCAGCTGCTGGAGACATCCCCAAACAGAGGTCTTTACCCCACCCACCGACATAAGCTTCCCCCTCTGCCTGCCCTCCTTTCCTCTCTCCCTCCTCCCCTACCCACGCCTTGCAAGCAGCTGGATGCAAGCTGTAGCTGAGAACGGGGAGTGGGTTCCAGAACCCCCAGAGCTGTGAGGGAGACATGGGTGGGCTCCCCAGCTTCCCGCCTGCAATGAAGTCCCTGAACGGCTGGAAAGCTAGAGGCACACAGCTCGTTCTGGGTACCACCCAGGCCGACAGCTGGGGGAGGGCACCCGCTGGCGGGGGCCCACGTCTGGTTGAGGGCTGGGCACACGCAAGCAGATGCCCCCCCAGTATGGGTGAGAGTGGGGAGTGCCCCATCCTGGGCAGAGAAGGCCTGAGCAGAAGGGCACTGCAGGCGCTGGGCCTGCGGGGCTCAGCCCAGGACTGTGGGCAGCGGCAGAAACAGACCGGAAGTGCAGGGGCCACCGTCCGGCACCCCCGCCGCCTCCACGGAGCTGGAAAGGTGGAGACAGGCTGGACCAGCAGCGGGCCTGGGTCCAAAACGATGGCCAGGGCCCGGGAAGGTGGGACGAGAGGTGGGAGGGAGACAGGTCCTGCTCTAGGACTGGGGCAGCGGTTATTTAACCACCCCAAGCCCAGGCCAGGCTGGGATGCGCTGCCCAGGCAGCCCAAGTCAGATGGACGCTGCAGGGCTGGACTTCCTCCAGGGCCGGCCAGCTAGGGCCAGGCCACGTGGGCGGGGCAGGGCGGGGCGGGGCCAGGCTGAGCTTGGGGCGGGGCCTAATAGGCCTCGCAGGGGTCCTGGGCGGGACTGGAGCCTAGCAGGGGCGGGGCCTCGCTGGGGCTGGGGCGGGGCCGGGATCGGGGCGGGGCTCGCAGGGCGCGGGGCGGTGCCACTATATAAGGGGGCGCGTCCGCGCGTGCGCGCCCCGCGCGTCTGGGTCGTGGAGCCGTCGGCCGCGGTCTCCTTCGCAGATGGGCTCAGTGGCCTAGCGCCCCGGTCCCCGCCGTCCGTGATCGAGCGCCGAGGCCCGCGAGGGGTCGCCGCCGAGGTGAGGGCCCGGGCGGCGCGTGGGTGGGGTCTAGCGGCCCGAATGGGAGCGACGGCTGGCGGGGCGGAGCGCCCGGCGTCCGGGAGGACCGAAGGGCGAGGGTGGGGAGGGGGCGGCGGGCAGGGCCCGGGGCGCGGAGCTGGGAGCGCGCCGGCTGCAGGCAGGGCCGCTTCCCGGAGCCCCAGGCCGGCGGCCCCGCGCACAAAGCGCCTTTGTTGTCCCGCGCGGCCTGTTCGGGCTGGTTAGAGCCGCCCGCGCGGAGAGGGCGGTCCCGGAGTTCCGGAGCCCCGCCTCGGCTCGGTAAACAAACCCGGCCTCCGCCCCTCCCGAGAGCCCACGCGGCTGACCCTGGGGTCTGGGTGGGGAGTGCCCTTCTCGAGAGGCAGCGGTGACCGAAGGGGCTCCCCGACCCCCGCGTGCGCAGGTTTCCACCAGCCCACAAGCAAGAGCATGGCAGCCATCCCCTCCAGCGGCTCGCTCGTGGCCACCCACGACTACTACCGGCGTAAGTAAGCCCCTTGCCCGCCCCACCTCCCCAAGTCTGACCCGGGCTCCCCGACCGAGCTTGTGGTGTCAGCTCCAGTTCCTTGAGAATCCGTATCCGAGTGGGGAATGAGCGGCTAAGGACCCCTGGCACCGGCCCTGTGCTGCAGGCAAAGCCAGCTCTTGGTCCGGTGGGCTGGGGGCTCAGTGCCCTGTGGAGCTGACCTGGCCTCTTCTCTCCAGGCCGCCTGGGCTCCACTTCCAGTAACAGCTCCTGCGGAAGTGCCGAGTACCCTGGGGAAGGCATCCCCCGCCACCCCGGTGAGCGCAGATCCACCCCTGGCTGTCCCCAGGGACTGACTGGAGGGGCCGGGCAGCAGCACCCTGGCCTCACTTTGCTTCTCTCAGGTCTCCCCAGAGCCGACCCGGGACACTGGTGGGCTAGCTTCTTTTTTGGGAAGTCCACGCTCCCATTCATGACCACAGTGTTGGAGTCCCCAGAGCAGTGAGTCCGCCTTCCTGGGGGCCAGTGGGGGGGGGTGGGGAAGGGGCAGGTGGTAGCAGCCTCTGACCACGTGCTCTCCCCCAGCTCAGAGCCAGCCCAGGCCTCCACCGGCACGATCACCTGTGACCTGGCTCGGGAAGCCGTGGGGAAGCAGCAGCCTGGCGGCCAGCCTGGCCAAACCAACTCCAGGCCCCCGTCCTGAGTGGCCACCACCAGCTGCCGGGCTTCCTCCCGAGGCGCTAGGCTCGTCAGAGCCCCCCCCTCCTTCCCCTCCCTGAGAGTGAGCAGGCTGCAGCCAACAGAAGCAGTTGGGTTTTTAATATCAAAACAGCAAAACACCAAAAAGGAAGTTGAGAGAACTCCACTCTTTACTATCCAAGCCACATGAGAGCCTTCCCGGCACCCCCTAACCTGTGCCTCGCGCCAAGTAGAAAATAAACTCCAAGCAGCCAGCAGCCACATGATGTGTGTGTGTGAGCTCCATGCCACCCCCACCCCCGTGGGAGAAGTCACCAGCCCCTCAACCTTCTCACTTCCTGGGCGATGGGGAGCTGGCCCTGCTCCCTGGGCCTTCCTGGGGTCCCTCCCTAGGGGGTGGCATGGAGCTCATGGCATGAACCTCTGAGGTCTGGCTCAGGTTCACGTGGGCAGACAGCTCCGGTGCGTGTGGAGCCTTGTATCTGAGAAGGGGTGGCGCCTTGCTATTCTGGGGAGCCGGGGAGAGCGGGCAGTCCAGGAGCGGGCCCAGAAGCTCCCGGGGCAGCCACTGAGGTCAGGGTCCTCTGAGGGAGCCCGCCTGGCCCCTGCTGCCACGGCAGGAGACAGGGTCTCTGGCATGGGTCTGGAGCCCTCAGATGCAGGGCCCGGCACCCTCGAAAGACCTCGAGAAGGCCGTCCTCAACCTGGTGTGGAGCAGCTCACACGCCCTGCTCTCTCCCACGTGCCTTCCAGTAAGGGCGTCGTCTCTTGTAGCCTCTTGTAAGGCACACTCTGGGCAGGGCCCCCCAACCCCGGGGGTCCGTGGCCCCGGGCAGCCAAATCTTTAAGGGTGAAGGGAATGGGGTGTGGGAGGCCCCAGCGGGCCCCCCGCCCCAGGGCAGCCCAGCTTGGGGCAGAGTCCTACTCGGGAGCTCTGTGTATGGCTGGGGAGTGGTCTCATCCTCTGCTGGCCTCCTGGGGGCAGGCGTGGAGGGTAGGCTGGTGGCGTCCACATGCCTCAGTGGCCGGCGGAGACTGACCGGGGCCTGGGGGTCAGGAGAGGGCAGTTCAGTGAGGGAGTGGACAGAGGCTTGGTGTGAGGGCGGGGGCCTAGAGGGGTGGTCTCCACTGGTTAGCGGGCTGGGCTCAGCTGGCCACCCCACCCCAGCTCCGCTCTAAGTCACAGGAGTCCATCGCAAGGCATTTGGGTGGCTAGTGGCCCCCAAAGGCTGCACCTTCTGTCCTGCCTGCCCTCAGTGTGTCCAGGCACGGTTAGCTTGACCCCCACCCAGTCCTTTGGGTCACAGTGTCCAGACGTGGCCCCCAGACCCCCCGGTGGCAGCTGCTGTTTGCCGAGGCAGCTGGATAGGAACAGCGGCTGGCCCCAGGGAGTAGGCGTCAGTGCCCCTGTCTCCACAGAGGACTGGGGGGGTCCACGCCCTCTTATATCCAGGTCTCAGGCAAGGCCAGAGGGCAAAGGGAGTGCAGCCAAAGCCTAGGTCCCCACCACGCACGGCCAGGGAGGCTCAGCCCTGGTCCTGACAGCTGGTGGGCTTTGGGTCAGGACCAGGGACAGGTCCACTCCCTTAGGAAAGAGGGGTGACCTGGCTCCTGGAGCCCTAGGGCAGGTGTTGGCTGCGGAGGTCCCAGCACTTTCCAGGAGCTGGTGTCAGGCGAAGGGGCAATCCCAGCTCCTGGCTGCACTGGGCAACAGGCGAGCCCAGGGCTGCCAGAGCCCCTTCTCGGGAGTGTCCGGCTGGTTCTGGGAGCTGTCGGTACCTTCAGCAAATCCTCAGTAAATCTGGGTCAGCCCACTCCCATGGTCCGAGGTCGCTCAGGCCCCTCACGAGAGCTGGCCTGGCCTTCAGGCAGTGGCAAGAAGGCGGCCGACTCAGAGCAGCTTCTGAGGCTGGAGAGCTTTTCCCGCAGCCCTTTGAAGCAGGGCCTCTGCTCGGGGTCCCTGGGCCAGCACAAGAGCATCAGCTTGTGTGTGGTGGGCGGGCACTCCAGGGGGCAGGGCATGCGGTAGCCCGCCTCTACCCTCAGGAAGGTTTGGACATGCCTGTGGCAGGCAGGACAAGAGGGGCTGTGGAGGCAGGGAGGCCAGTGCCGTCCCCCCCCACCCGCCCAGGAAGCCTTGGGCTGTGCCCTCGCCCTCTGCATCCCTGGCACTCACTTCTAACGCCCTCCCTCTGGACGGTGACGCCTGGAAGGCATCAGGCACCCAGTGAGTGGTGCAGGGGCCGTGTCCAGGTGATGGCCCCCTCCCGCCCTGCCCGCAGTCGGCAACACTGGGCGCCCAGTACCTGGATAGGGTGTGTGACCCCTGCTGAAAATCTCATGGAGGAGAACCCCGAAGGACCGATGTCAGATTTGATGGAGTAATGCCCTCGGGAGGGTGCCTCGGGGGCGGTCCACTTGTAAGGGATGCTGTGGTCGTGGGAGAGGTAGACGCTCTTCTGCGATCAGACACGCTGGGGGCGGGCCTGGGGGCCGCCTGTACCCTCCCTCCCCGCGGCGTGGACAGGCTCGGGGAGCCCGGGGCTTGGTGGGCAAGTGTGCGGTCGGGAGCCACACTGCGTCAGGGCTTCCTGGGACCTGTGCTGCCTTAGCTGAGCAGGCAGAACCCGCCCCCGATGCCAACAGGCCCCGCCCCAGAGGACCATAGTCGCAAAACCCAGCAGAGAGCTTCCCAGGACAAGGGGCAGAGTTTCTCCAGAAGTGAGCTGCGAGGAGACACCGGGAGGGGCGGTGGGCTAGCAGCTAAGCTGGCGTGACGCTGGGCACACTGGAATGGCTGACACTTTGCTCTGGGGCATCACGATTAAAGGAAACCCTCAATTTCTCAGTGTGTGACTGGGAGTCCCAGAGGTGCTGGTATCACCTGCCTGCTGGGCCAGGCTGAGCACGGAAGCAGGACACTGGCCAAGGGCGAGTGAGGGTTGGGCCCGCTCCCACCCAGGCACTGCCACCTGTGCGCCCTGCCCTGCTGTGCTGCCCACCCACTCAGCAGGGATTTCCCTGCCCCCAGCCTCTGGGCACCTGAGCTGGCCCCAGAGCTGTCCTCCTGGACTCGTCCAGGTGCCTGCGCTGCCCTCCCGGGAGCCTCCTGATCCCATTAAGACCCAGCTCCGGGGCTTCCCTGGTGGCGCAGTGGTTAAGAATCCGCCTGCCAATGCAGGGGACACAGGTTCATGCCCTGGTCTGGGAAGATCCCACATGCCACGGAGCAACTAGGCCCTTGAGCCACAAGTACTGAGCCTGCGCGTCTGGAGCCTGTGCTCCACAACAAGAGAGGCCGCGATAGTGAGAGGCCCGCGCACCGCGATGAAGAGTGGCCCCCGCTTGCCACAACTAGAGAGAAAGCCCTCGCACAGAAACAAAGACCCAACACAGCCAAAAATAAAAAACTAATTAATTAATTTTTTAAAAAAAGTTATCTCTAAAAAAAAAACATTAAAAAAAAAAAAAAAGAATCCATCTGCCAATGCAGGGGACATGGGTTCGATCCCTGGTCCGGGAAGATCCCACATGCCGTGGAGCAACTAAGCCTGTGTGCCACAACTACTGAGCCTGTGCTCTAGAGCCCACGAGCCACAACTGCTGAGCCCACGTGCCACAACTACTGAAGCCTGCGTGCCTAGAGCCTGTGCTCTGCAACGAGAAGCCACCGCAATGAGAAGCCCGCGCACCGCAACGAAGAGTAGCCCCCACTCGTCCCAACTAGGGGAAGCTCGCGTGCAGCGACGAAGACCCAATGCAGCCAAAGATGAAATAAATTACTTAAAAAAAAAGACCCAGCTCGGGCTCCACAGCCCACATGTCACCTGAGGGTGGGAGGCCCACGGGAACCTCCAGCTCCCTGCACCCTCTGCTCTCCGCCCTCCCCTGGCCCTACCTTGATGAGCCTGGCCAGCCCGAAGTCCCCAATTTTGCAGATGTTGTTTTCCCCCACGAGGATGTTCCTGGCAGCCAGGTTCCCGTGGATGTAATTCTGCTATTCCAGGTAGCACATGCCCTCGGCCACCTGTGCTGCAATGCCCACCAGCTCCGAGATGGGCAGGGTTTTCTCATCGGAGTCTGCAGAGGCCAGGGCCAAGTCCTCTCTGCAGACTCCTGCGCTCAGGGGTGGGGCTGGGACAAAGGGCAGATGGCCTGATTTAAAATTGGAACTGTGGACCCACTGCAGCCCTTGTGGAGGGCTGTTAGGTATCAGAGCTACCACAGTCCATACATACCCTTTGGAATTTCCTTCTGGGAATCCACACTGAAGCAATAGGAACTTAAAGACGTATGTACAAAGACGTTCATCACAGCATTATTTACACGGTTAAAAACCTCAAAAGGTTTCAACAACAACAGGCGCCTGAGTGGACGTGGCACACCCACGTGGTGGTGCACAGACCATCAGGATTTCATTTCTGATGAACAATTAGTGATACAGGAAACTGCTTGCAGTGATCAAGTGAAAAGCACTGCAAATGTTGCCGTATTAAAATACACCCCCCGGGGTGGGATAGGGAGGGTGGGCGGGAGACGCAAGAGGGAGGAGATATGGGGATATATATGTATGCATATGGCTGCTTCACTTTGTTATACAGCAGAAACTAACAGCACTGTAAAGCAATTATACTCCAATAAAGATGTTAAAAATAAATAAAACATACCCCCAGATAGACACATATGCATACTGGATGTCATTTATCCTACGGTGCACATTTCTTCCCATTTCAGCGTCTCTGAAATTGGGCTGCATCTGCATACAATGGCGCCTCCACGAATTGGCTGCGATTGTCCAGTTTGGGTGTTAAATGAAATAACGGGACTTGTCATAGATGATGAGGTCTGTGCATCAACGAGATACGTGGTGTGCGAGCGTGTGTGTGCGAGTGTGGGTGCGTAAGCAGACAAACACCAGAAGGAGGGACAGCGCCTTCTAGGAAGAGAGAACAGCAGTGAGAACCAGGCCTGTGTGTTCCAGAAGTGGGAGGGGTGGGCAGGCCACGCCAAGCATTTGATTAAAATGGCCTCAGTTCACCGTAGGTGTAGGAATGATGAGTGGCTCTTCTTGTCTTTGTTCTTATCTGTATTTTGTCAAATTCCTGCAATGAACGGATGGTACATTTATCACAAGATATTTTAAATCCTTTCTGTTTTTTTTTTTTTAAACATCTTTATTGAAGTATAATTGCCTTACAATGGTGTGTTAGCTTCTGCTTTATAACAAAGTGAATCAGTTATACATATACAATATGTTCCCATATCTCTTCCCTCTTGCATCTCCCTCCCTCCCACCCTCCCCATCCCACCCCTCTAGGTGGTCACAAAGCACCGAGCTGATCTCCCTGTGCTATGCGGCTGCTTCCCACTAGCTATCTATTTTACGTTTGGTAGTGTATATATGTCCATGACAGTCTCTCACCCTGTCACATCTCACCCCACCCCCTCCCCATATCCTCAAGTCCATTCTCTAGTAGGTCTGTGTCTTTATTCCCGTCTTGCCACGAGGTTCTTCATGGCCTTTTTTTTCTTTTCCTTAGATTCCGTATATATGTGTTGGCATACTGTATTTGTTTTAAATCCTTTCTTAAAACAGAAAAGGCAGATGCGCAATCCCAGGCCGTCTGGTGAATGGTATGCGGGGTGGGGTGGGGGTCGGGTTTTCTTTCTCTTTCTGTGCCTGTTTCCCGTTCCCTCCAGCGGGCACGAGTCATTCTGGTCCCCCCACCCCGCTCACCCCGCAGCAGCTCCAGCAGGCTCCCCTTGGGCAGGAGCTCTGTGATGATGTACACGCGGTCCCCCACGGACGCCACAGCATACGGTGCCAGGATGTGCTTGTGCCGCAGGTTCTTCACGGCCTGGATCTCCGACTGGAACGTGCGCTGAAGCAGAAGGTCAGCTGTCGGGGCAGGCGGGTGGCCTCGCTGGGTGCGGCCCTCGAAGGAGCTGAGCCCCACCCACCCACCCCCACACGCACGCAGCAGCGGCTCAGGAAATGTGGGCGCCCTCCCCGACGCCCCAGCTCCCAAGCCAGGATGCCAGGGCAGACACAGCCTGGTCCCCGCCGTTCACACCAAGGGCCCGCTGTGCCCACCAGCTGCTCCCCCCACACCCCGGGGACCACAGACGCCCCCATGTGGTTTACGCCTGCCCAAGCCAGACGTGGAGCTGGAGCACCCACTCCCAAGTGTGTTCCCCTGCACCCCTGGGCCCCTGGTTCCTGAAGTGGGCGATCCCAACCTCTGGTGGGTCCCAAGAAGATTTCAGATGAACCTTTTCAGATTTCTAGTGACCTCCTTATTTTAATGGATTTCCTTCCATTTATATTAAGAATTTAAACTTCCCTTTTAAGATAAATGCATTTAGGTAACAGCATGAAAGGAGAATGCCACCCGGACACTGCGGTAGGTGCCACAGGTGACCCAAGTTAGGGCGGCGAGTGGTTGGCAGGGCATCAGGGCCCAGGGCTGGTGGGCTGCCCCACCCCCGTGAGTAAAGCCAGAAGTCCCTGGCCTGGAGCCCGCTCACCTCGGACGATCACCTCGATGGCCACTCGGACCTTGTCCTTCCAGAGCCCTTCGAAGACCTCCCCAAAGTAGCCGGAAGCCCAGCTTCCTGCAGAGCGTGAACTCTTCCCGCGGCCTCTCCCAGTCGTCACAGTGGGGCAGGGGCTCCGGCTCATGCTGCAGGGACACGGGGCGGGGGCACCCGTCCTCCGCAAGTCAGCCCCTGCTCTAGCCTCAAATGCAGGGCCACGTCCTGCTTGGGAGGGTCCCAGCGTCCGGCACGTGGCCAGGCTCTCCCAGGGGCTGCCCCGAGCCTGGCTGACCCCTGCTGTGTCCTGCAGACAAACGCCACCCCCCGCCTCCCCCGCACCTGCTCTGGGCCAGTGACACTGGCCTGAGTGCCACTCAGACAAAACTCCTGTCTGGCTGCTCGCCGGGGCACGTAGCCCAAGCTCCCACCAGCCCAGAGAGATTCAGGACGTAGCGGGAGCACAGCTGACCTCTAGCTGGCCCAAGGGTGAGAGTGGGCAAAGGAGGGCACGTCCCCTGCCCACCGTCCCCCCGCGCCCGGCTCTGCACAACCACGGTTCCCACGTAGCCAGAGTCCCTGGGCTGAGTGTCCCCAGGGGTCCCCCAGCCAGTCAGGGGGTCAGGACCCACACCCACCTCCACCCGAGGGTTTGCGTCCCTGTAGGGGGCAGGGGCAAGGACAGGGTCTGGCCGGGGGCAGGGGGCCTACCTTTCAGCGGGGCGAGGTCTGCCACAGGCCGTGGGACAGGCTCTGGGCCTCATGGTGGTCCACGAGCTCGGGCAGGCTGGGGAAGGACACAGTCTCGTTGAGGTGCAACTGGCCGTCCTGCCACCAGATCTTGTAGTGGCGAACGGTCTGCTGGTCCCGCACTGGACGGAGGGGACGCTTGTGAACAGGTGCTGAGAGGGGCCCACTGGCAGGGGTGCCCCCGACGCAGAGAGGAGAGAACCGGCCAGACCCCGGGGAAGGCGCCCAGGCCACGGGGCCTGCACCCACCGAGGGTCAGAGCTCCCAGAGGAGGGCCTGGACGTCACAGCACAGCGGAGGGGACAGGCCGGAGGGGCCGGGCTCTGCATGCACGAAGGGTTTAGGGACCAGGAGCCCCAAAGTCAGGCCCAGGTGGGGCTGCGGAGCGGGCAGGGGCGGGAAGCGGGTACCCGAGAGGACGCAGTTGGCGCCCGGCTTCTCGCTGACCTGGATCGGGAAGACCCCCAGCTCGGTGCCCGCGGCCTGCAGTCGGTGCAGGGCTTCCGAGTGAGAGATCTGGCCAAAGAACCACCTGCGGGGCGGGGGGACCCTGAGCGGCACGTACCCCCGCCTGTGCCCCCCACGGAGGCCCGGCCCGCACCTGATACTCTGCCTCCTCGTGCCCCCAACCCCGGCCCACAGCTGCCCGCCGACACTCACTGACCCAAAGGCCCTTCTTTGCCCGTCACCGACCCCTAATGTCCCAAGTGGCCAGTTCTGGACCCCAGGAAAGACCCTGGTGACCCAGAAGTGGAGAAGGCCCCTCCCACTACCCCTCCCGGACTGTCCCCCGACTGGGGGGATAGAGCCCCCCATCCTGTGGGTACAGCAACCCTCCCCAACCTCGGATGTGGCTCTGTGGCCATGCTCTTGGACCACATCATTCTGTGACTCTGTGGCCACCTTCTGCCCCCGGGCCACAGGCACGCCATGCTCTAGCACCGTGGGACCTGGGGACGCACATGCACCCACACATGTCCACAGGCATTCTCACACCCCAGCTCCCAGCGCCAGGGCAGGGCTGGGCCTGCGGAGTTTCCCAGGGGACCTCTGCTGTCAGCCGCCCCACCCTTTGCACCCTCGGCTCCCTCAGGCCCCGTTGGAACGTGGGTCCCTGCACGGAAGACCACTGCCCAGCACTGAGCCCCGTGGGGTCCGCGGGCCACCCCCACCAATCCAGCACCTCTGGAATCTCTCCCATTTGCTCCACCCTCCGCCAACCACCCCACCTCCTTCCACTTCTCGAATGTGCTGGGTTGCCAGGGCCCGGGGCCTTTGCACTGGCAGTGCCGGCCCCTGCCTTATCACTGTCGGGGGCCCTGCCTGAGATGGTCCTGTCTGCGCCGTGCTTACATGTCTCCCCCCAGGAGGGGGGACCCTGCCCGTGTCGGCTCCGGCACACAGCAGGTGCTCCATCAGTGGGGTGCACAGGCACACGGGGGGCCATGGGCCCTCCGCCGGACCCTCCCGTCCAGAGCTCAGGGAACCACCTGGGGTCGCGTGGACACACGCACGCCGGGCTGCGCCTGTGGCCCAAGCTTGCTGGGCAGCCCTCAGGCCCACAGTTGTCTCTGGGAGCCACCTTGCCAGCGATGGGCAGCCGTGCTGGGACGGGCAGCAAGTCTGTGGCCCACACCGGGGCGGGCCTGTCGCAACGGCCTTCCCGCTCCCTCTGACTAGGCCAGCAGGCTGGTTTCGGGTGTTTGGAAGCTGAGCGAAGCCTCACTCCCCAAAAGGCCCAGGCTCTGCCTCGGACTCACTGTCAGCTGGCTGCCCTTCTCTGGGTCCCGGCACGGAGGAGGGGCCGGAGCCTCTGCAGCCCCCATCCCCCGATGTCACACAGCAGAAGCCCAGCCAGGGATCCCAAGGCCAGGATGGTAGGCCCAGCCCCACTGGGGGAGCAGGGAGATGGAGCCACGGGCCACCCCTCCTTGGCAGCCCAGGGTCCCTGCCCGCACCCGGAGCCCAGCCACAGCGACACAGAGCTCTGTCCCAATAGACACCCTGCAAGGCCCAGGGACGGGCAACTTGGAGTGACCCGCGAGGGCCGCGGGGACACTCACGGCTCCAACCCCACCGTCTCCTTCTCGGCCAGGGCCCTGCCCACCCCGTCCAGCAGCACGGTCCCCCACCACTCCTCCTCCTTTCTGGCCACGTGGAAGAGGTCCCCTGCCCGGAAGCTCAGCTCCTCGGCTGTGCGGGCCTCGAAGTCCCAGAGGCCCACATACTTGGGGCCCAGGGGAGCCTGGCCCAGGGACCCCATGGCCAGGGCAGTGGCAGAACTGGGCCACCTGGCCTCACCGCCTCGCTGGTCCAGCTGGGAGCAGCACGTGGGCAGGGCTGACCCCGACAGGCCGTCCCCGCCCCACTGAGCCGCCGCTCAGTTCCCTGTGACAAGGCAGCCGTGCCAGCCACACCTGTGCCACCAGAGACGCCCCTCCCAGACCTCCCCAAGCACCCTAGGCTCTACACCAAGGGCCACCTGTCTTCCCACCCCCTGGGCCAGGTCAGTCTGGGCGCTGCTGTTACCCACCCGCTGGGGGAAACCTGCCCAAGCGGCCACTCAGGTGCCCCTGCCCACATGGTCAGACCTAAGTGCCAGGAGGGTGGGGTCACCACTCAGACGGGGGGCACTCAGCCAGGGGGCGTGGGACTCAGAGCTGGAGGGTGAAGGGCAAGGCACACCCTCCCCAACCTCCCAGGTCCTGCCTGAACCGCACGGGGAAGCGGGAGGGATCCGAGGCTGATCCCTCCCAGGGCACCAGCACCAAACCTGTTCAGCTTGTGCTGATGACACGCCCCAGAGATGTGCCAGTGACCCCCACGCGCACCTGGCTCTCCTGTCACCCCGCCCAGCACGTTCCTCCCCTCGCAGGATGCCTGCCAGCTCTGCTCCCCATGCACCCCAGTCCCCGGGAAACAGAGTGAGCCCTTCAATATTTTCGGAGCCCCGAGCTCCACCCTGCTGCTTGGTCTGGGAACCGCCCAGCACCGCGGGAGCCCAGCTCCAGCCCTCACCCGCCGGCCCCTCAGCTCTCCCAAGACAGGATAGAGGGGGGTCAGGGGCTGTAGCCCAAGTCAGAGCAGAGACCTGGCTGCCCGGAGTCCCAAAAGGCTCGGGCCAAACCCTCCTGCCCCCTCCCCCCATCTGCCTGGGTCAGGGGGACGGTGTCCAAGGCTCTGATCTACAACCAGGGTGACTGGGGGCCTTCCTGAAGTGGCCTGTCCTCACCTCCTCCCTCTGGGCTGCCTCTGCCCGAGGTGTCACCCCCCCCCCCCCGCCACCAATTTCTCCAACCCTACACAGATTCTGTTCTCTGAGCATCTGAGCAGCCCCGGCGGGGGGGGTCACTTATCTGCACCTGAGGGTCCCGGCTTCCCTGCCCGGTGCCAGCCCCCGGGTGGGACCTGTGGTCATGGTGAGGACTAACTGGCCGCTGCAGGGCAGGGCTGACCCTCCAGGGACTGAGGAGCTGGGCGGCCATGCACAGGCCTCTGGGGCACAGCTGCCAGCCTGGGGCTCCCAGGACGGGGGTAGGGAACCCTGAAGGCAGACCCCACCTGCCCAGTCCCCGCCCTCCACGGTTCATCTCGTGGGACCGGAGCCGGCAGGGGGCAGTGGAGCCAAGAGTGCACGTCCCGCCAGCTCCACATCTGGTGACGCCGTGACGTGGCTTGAAATCAGCCTCGTGGGAGCAGTCACACCCCAGAAACTGGCTGCTTCCTTTCCCAGGAGAGCCGGTTGTCGCCCGGGTGCCCGCGCGCCACGACACCCACGCCCACCCCCATGCCGACCCTGCACAGCCAGGCCAGCGCCCAGGACCCCGCGTCTGAGGCACTCTGCCCCCTGACCTTTGTCCACCTGCAGAGAAGCGCCCTGGGCCCTGGAGTGTCACCCAGCCACCAGTCTGACCTTCCTGTGGCCTGACCCTGCTCACTCCCGCCCCACCGCTCCAGCCCCAGGGGGATGGGAAAGGCTGTCCATGTGGCTTCTGCAGCCTCCGGCTGCTTCCTGCCAATAGCCCAGGGGTCGTGTTCCTCTGGGTCCCCAGATCTGGGTGCCAAGATGCCCTGGGGTGGGGGCCTGGGCCACATGGGGGCCAGCTCTTCCTCGGCCATGATCCACCAGCTGGTGGGCCGAGCTGTCAACTCCAGCTCCTGTTCTGGTTCGGGGGCTGAGGCCCATGGGAGGTAGCGTCCGTGCCCAGCCTGTGCCGCATGGGGCTGGCGCCCCGGGCCTGCCTGAGCCCCAGCACCGGCCGCTTCAACAAGGCCACACCGGGACTTTGGAGAAAACTGGGGCTCAGGGCGGCAGGCACAGGCAGAAGGCCTCTCCGTCCAGCGTCTCCCCGAGGCCAGAGCAAACTCGGGCTCCACCTGGACTTCTCTGCCGAGATCCTCCCTCACCAGGGACATCCAGGCAGCAGATGCCAGCCCCTCGCCTGTCTGAGCGGGAGTCTGCGTGTGTTTGCCTCGTGCACACAAGCTGCGCGTGTCAGCGTGCGTCAGGGCGTGAGGCCCGTGGCCAGAGGCGCCGCGGGCTGGCATCAGTTCTGGGCATCAGGCATCCCAGGGCGTGTCGACGGCAAACACTGTCCCGCGAGGGGGTCGCCTGGGCAGGGGGGACGTGAGGGCGGGGTCACGTGAGGGCGGGGCGCCCAGCTTACCCCGCAGCGTGGCGAAGTCCGGCCGCTCGTCGGGGCGGCCCCTCCAGCACCCCACCATGAGCGCGTAGACCCTGGCCGGGCAGGCGGCAGCCGGTACCCTCTCGAGATCTGCTGCAGGGTCTCGTGGTTGCTCATTCCTGGGGAGGAGCGCGAGAGGGGCTGGGCAGGGGCTGCCTCTCTCTGCCTGGGGGTCACCCTGGAGCCCTCCAGGGTGACCCTGCCAAGCACTCAGCCTCCAGGCCTGGTGCCCCTTCCAGGCTCAGCGACCCCCGGGGCAGGGGCTGCTTCCTCCTTCGGGCTCCCACGCTTCCTCCCTTGGACTATGCCTTGCCTCCGACCCCGTGCTGCCTCTAGGCCCACCTTGGTAGGGGCGCCGGCCGTAGGTGAAGCCCTCGCAGAGCAGGACCCTGAAGGACCAGACGTGTGAGTACACGCGGTAGTTGGCTGCCTCGGGCGCCGTCCACTTGACGGGGCTCTTCGAGCTGCTGCGTCGGGAGTAGACGTCGTCCTGGGCGAGGGGAGACCAGAGGCACGGTGGGCAGAGGGGTGCCGTCCCCCGAAGCCCCTTGGCCACCCAGCGGCCCGTGGCCAGAGCCCACACTGACCTTGAGCAGCCGGGCCAGGCCAAAGTCAGCCACCTTGCAGGCCAGGTCGTCACCCACGAGCAGGTGCTTGGCGGCCAGGCCCCGGTGCACGATGCGCCGCTCCTCCAGGTGGCTCAGGCCCTCGGCCCCCTGGCAGGCAAAGGTCAGCAGGGGGGGTGGGCTCAGGGCCTGGCCTTCAGGGCCTGCAGCTGGGGCTGACAGTCAGGGGGCCGGCATCTGCCCCAGTCTCTGCCCTCCACACCCCAGTGTCCTCAGCTCTAAGATGGGCAAGAATGGCACCTTTCACCAGGGCTTCAGTGGCCACTGTGCTGTCCCCCCCCCCCGCCCCCCCATGCAGGCTGCTTCACGGCAGCCGGGCCGGGTCCCCAACCAGGGACAGAAATGGGCCAAGGTCGAGAGGGGGTGCCCAGAGCCAGGCTGGGTCCACGATGACCTAGTACAGGGCTGGTGATCCGGAGGCTTCAGCGCCTGGACCCGGCCTGACCTCACTTGTGGCCAGAGCCCACCACAGCCCTCTCGGCCGCGGAGGATCGGGGTTCAGTAAAAAGGCCTGGAGCACAGTCAAAGGCCCGCACGAGAAGGGGCAGTGTCCCCGTCCCCACCGGCCAGGAGGTGTGGCCACCGCGACACTCACTGCCCAGGAAGGCCTGCAGGCCGCCCTTGCGCATGAGCTCGGTGACGACGTACACCCGCTCGCCCGCGGAGCACACCGCGGGCAGCCGGATGAGGCGCTCGTGCCCCAGGCTCATGAGCATCTGGATCTCCTGGGCCAGGTCGGCAACCTTCACGTCAGCTGTGGGACAGGACAGCGCTCTGGAACCCGCCCCTCCACCTGCTGCCCACCGCCACCGCCCCAGGCTCCAGGGGGCCCCACCCACCTGCTCTGATGACCTTGACCGCCACGGGCATGGAGTCCAGCCACAGGTCTTCCCACACCTCCCCGAAGTAGCCTTCACCCAGCTTCCTCCGCAGGGTGAACTCAGAGTGGGGCTGCTCCCACTTGTCCTGCTCAGGGGGCTTCTGCGGGTGTGGGGGGCACTCAGGGCCTTTGCCTGTGGCTCCCTAGGCCGAGTGGGCAGCTGCTCCTGGGGCCCCAGGCCTCTGGCTCTCTGCCCCTGCGCCCCAGCACACGCTCAACCCTGGTGCTGGCCGGGGCAGGGGGCCCAGGTGCTGACCTCCGGAGGCCTGGCCCTCATTGCTTCCAGACCTAATGGCACCTTTGCTGGCGGCAGGCATCCATCCACAAACACTCATTACCATCCCCGTCCGGACTGTCACTAAGAGACCAGAGGAACCAGATGGCTGCCCGGCCCCCCGGCAGGACTGCTCACCTGGGACAGGCGCAGGCACCGTGGCTCCAGCGCAGGTGTGGCGCCATCCCCACCGGCATCTCCTCCCACAGCCTCCGCACTGGCCTGGGGCTGCCGTGGGCACCTTCCCCAGATGCCTTCCCCAACCTGTCCTCCCCTCCTGGCCGCTCTACAGGGCTGGGTGGGCTGGCAGGGCATCCTACAGGCCTCATCTTCCCCCCACCCCAGAGAATCCCATAGAAATATAACACCTGGACTTCCCTGGCAGCACAGTGGTTAAGAATCCACCTGCCAATGCAGGGGACACGGGTTCAAGCCCTGGTCTGGGAAGATCCCACATGCCGCGAAGCAACTAAGCCCGCGAGCCACAACTACTGAGCCTGTGCTCTAGAGCCCGCGTGCCACAACTACTGAGCCTGTGCGCCACAACTACTGAAGCCCGCGCGCCTAGAGCCCGTGCTCCGCAGCAAGAGAAGCCACCGCAATGAGAAGCCCACGCACTGCAACGAAGAGTAGCCCCCGCTCGCCACAACTAGAGAAAGCCGGCACACAGCAATGAAGACCCAACGCAGCCAAAAATTAATTAATTAATTAATTTAAAACAAGAAACATAACCCACAGGGACCAACCAGAGCGCGGAGGAGTCACGGGGCACCTGGTGCTCCCAGGCTTCATCAGGTCCCCCCCGGGCAGCACCCAGGGTCGGAGCGGGCCAGCTGGACGCGTGCTGGACTGTCCTCTGAGAAGGCACCTTCCTGTGACTCAAGCTTTTCCCCCAGATGCAAATCCCCCAGGAGACTGTGGGAATGCTGAGGGGCCCCCAAGATGCTGGAGGTGGCCTGAGTGAAGCTGAGACCTGCTGCTGGTCGACAGAGACCGAGCTTGGTGCAAGACCAGGGGCCCGCGTCAGGGCGAGGTCTGGGCAGCTGAGCCTAGCTTTGCTAGCCCTGTTCACCAACCAGCTTCTGGCCTGTTCTCAGCCAGCATATCACCTTTTGGTGCTGGGGCTGGGAAGAGGCGTCTCTGCCCTGAGGGTTCCCCAGCTGGCGCCCCCTCCATCTAGAAGTCAGGGATGGGATTTCCCTGGTGGTGCAGTGGTTAAGAATCTGCCTGCCAGCAAAGGAAACCATAAACAAGACCAAAAGACAACCCTCAGAATGGGAGAAAATATTTGCAAATGAAGCAACTGACAAAGGATTAATCTCCAAGATTTACAAGCAGCTCATGCAGCTCAATAACAAAAAAACAAACAACCCAATCCAAAAATGGGCAGAAGACCTAAATAGACATTTCTCCAAAGAAGATATACAGATTGCCAACAAACACATGAAAGAAGGCTCAACATCATTAATCATTAGAGAAATGCAAATCAAAACTACAATGAGATATCATCTCACACCGGTCAGAACGGCCATTATCAAAAAATCTAGACACAATAAATGCTGGAGAGGGTGTGGAGAAAAGGGAACACTCTTGCACTGTTGGTGGGAATGTAAATTGATACAGCCACTATGGAGAACAGTATGGAGGTTCCTGAAAAAACTAAAAATAGAACTACCATACGACCCAGCAATCTCACTACTGGGCATATACCCTGATAAAACCATAATTCAAAAAGAGGCATGTACCAAAATGTTCATTGCAGCTCTATTTACAATAGCCAGGACATGGAAGCAACCTAGGTGTCCATCATCAGATGAATGGATAAAGAAGATGTGGCACATATATACAATGGAATATTACTCAGCCATAAAAAGAAACGAAATGGAGGTATTTGTAGTGAGGTGGATGGAGTTAGAGTCTGTCATGCAGAGTGAAGTAAGTCAGAAAGAGAAAAGCAAATACAGTATGCTAACACATATATATGGAATCTAAGGAAAAAAAAAAAAAAAGGTCATGAAGAACCTAGTGGCAAGACGGGAATAAAGACACAGACCTACTAGAGAATGGATTCGAGGATATGGGGAGGGGGAGGGGTAAGATGTGACAGGGTGAGAGAGTGGCATGGACATATATACACTACCAAATGTAAAATAGATAGCTAGTGGGAAGCAGCCGCATAGCACAGGGAGATCAGCTCGGTGCTTTGTGACCACCTAGAGGGGTGGGATAGGGAGGGTGGGAGGGAGGGAGACGCAAGAGGGAAGAGATATGGGAACATATGTCTATGTATAACTGATTCACTTTGTTATAAAGCAGAAACTAACACACCATTGTAAAGCAATTATACTCCAATAAAGATGTTAAAAAAAAAAAAAAAAGAATCCGCCTGCCAATGTGGCGGACACGGGTTCGAGCCCTGGTCTGGGAAGATCCCACATGCCGCGGAGCGGCTAAGCCCGTGCGCCACAACTACTGAGCCTGTGCTCTAGAGCCCACGAGCCACAACTACTGAGCCCACGAGCCACAACAACTGAAGCCCGCGAGCGACAACTACTGAAGCCCGCGCGCCTAGAGCCCGTGCTCTGCAACAAGAGAAGGCACCACAATGAGAAGCCCGTGCACCGCAACGAAGAGTAGCCCCTGCTCGCCGCAACTAGAGAAAGCCTGCGTGCAGCAACAAAGACCCAGCGCAGCCAAAAATAAATAAATAAAATAAATAAATAGAAGCCAGGGATTACAGTGGCCAAGCCATTCAGGAGAAAGACAGGTAAGGACCACGCCCAGAGTGTGGATCAAATGTTTGAGGCCCAGGTACTGTGTCCACAGCCACATGGCAGGGCCCTGCTCAGCGCGGGCACACAGCTGTGCCGGGAGGCTACCCTCTCCTGCGGACCCTGAGCCTGCGCCGAGAGGTCACCTCCTCTGGAAGAGTGCCCAGCCTCTGCTTCCCCCCATGATCACAGACTGGCATGCAAATAGACAAGTGCCTGTGCCAGCCTCTCCCCACCTGTAGACTGCCCTGGCACTAGGGGCCGAGGGCACTCAGGGGAATGGGTGGGCTCCCCCACCTGTATCCACCCCCCAAACGAGCCTCTTTGGGAGCAGTCCCAAACGCCAGGGCCATGTCTGCCCCATACCTGGCCCAGAGCAGGAGGGAGGGGGCCAGGTGAGTGTGGACAGGTGAGAAGGGTGGGCGAAGACATCTCTCTGACCCGGCTTATCACCCCTTCCACCCCCGGGTCACCCCCTCGCCCCCTCACCGCACAAGGATGGCCTCGCTGCGCACTCATGTCCTCCCCGGCTCACTCAGAACTGCATCCCAGCCCCCAGTCCCCTGCCCTCCAAGGAACGACCCGTCCGCAAAGATTGCTGGATGCCAGGGCTGAATCCCTGGGTGCCAGCAGGAGGGCCTGGTGAGTGCGGCACGCACACACACCAGCCAGCCAGCTCGCGGCTCTGCTTAGCCACTCCTGCCAGAGGCACTGCCGCTGTCCCTCCTAGCGGAATCAGGTGCCCTCCTAGCGGAATCAGGTGCCCTCCTAGCGCAATCAGGTGTCCTCCTAGCGCAATCAGGTGCCCTCCTAGCGCAATCAGGTGCCCAGGCACACCGTCCCTGCACCACTCCTCTCTGCTTGCTCACCACTGTGAGGCGGGGCCTGGAGGAGTGACGCTGGACGTGCAGTCCCCAGACTCTATCCTGGCTTACTCCTGTCTCCCCAGAGCGGGTGGTACTCACGGTTGGTTCCAGAGCGTCTCAGGGGCGGCCTTGGCCACGTAGGTGATGGGCACCAGCCCCGTGCTGGGCCAGCCCGCGAGCCTGAGGGCGAGGATGTAGCCGCCCTCCTCCCTGAGGGCGTGCAGCCTCTCCCCGCGGCTGACACTCAGCTCCTCCGCGCTCCGCGCCGTGAAGTCAGCGCCCTGAAGAGCTGCGCGGGGGCCGGGGGTTGCAGGGCTCCGCGATGGGGGGGCTCCGCTGCCGCGGGTTCCGGCTCCACGTCGGCGTCGGAGTCCGGGTCCGGCAACCGCGGCGCGCCCGCCGGCCAGATCTTGTCCCAGAAGAAGGACAGGAAGGTCAGCTGCTTCCTGAGGAAGGGCTCCATGCCCGGCGGCGCGCCAGGCCCTGCAGGGGACGGAGAGGGTGCAGCAGCGGGGCTCGGGGACCCCGACGGGGAGAAACTGGAGGGGCGGCGCGGCGCCCCTGCTGGCGCAGGGTGGGCGGGTGAGAGTCGCTCCAGAGGCCCCCGCCCGCTCCCTGCGGTGCTCACACCAGCGCAGGGTGGCCCTCCAGCCCCGGCCACACGACGGCCGCTGCTCTCCTCGACCTCTAGCGTGACTCGCGGGCAGCACTGGTCCCCCACCGCTCCGAGCCGAGTGCGTCTGGGGCGGGATCTGTCCCAGGACGGCGTCGGGGCGGGGCCTGGAAGAGGGTTTCCCAAAACCGGCGTCGGGGCGGGGCTATGAGGCGGGGTCTAGGTGGGTGGGGCCGTGGTGGGTGGAGTCTCGTGGGCTGTAGAAGGCGACGCGGGGAGGTTCCTGTGGGGAAGGAGACGTCTGCGTCTTGACTGTCAAGGTCACTCTCGTGGTGTGATCTTGTAGGACAGCTCCGCTAGGTGTTCCCCTTGGGGAAAATGGGCAAAGGGTGCTTGGGATCTCTGTGTTATTTCTTACAACTGCAGGTGAATCCACAATTATCTCAAAACTGAAAGCTGCATTTTAAAAATTTAGCTGAGGAACAAGAAATAGAAAAAAAAAAAAAAAAAAAGATGGGGCCAGAGATGGCAGAGGTCCAGGACATGCCTGACCCAGAGCAGGAGGGGAGACTGCTCTGCCGCCCACTCCCTCTCTGTGGGTGCGGGCGGCTTCCTCTCACCACTTTCCAGGTGCCAGCCTCCCCTTCAACCTTCAGATAGTACCCCCTTTCCAAATCCAACTCTTGCGTTTCAGACCCCTAAATAACGACATAACAACAGCTACAACTTACAGAGTTAGCGCCCAGGGCACCCACGCACTCCCTCCCAGGCCTGCACCCAGAGGACAGGCTGTTGGGCGCTTAGCCCGGCAAAGCCTCCTCCCAAGAGTGAGGTTACCGGGAGTGGTGGGCGTGCCCTGGGGGGCAGGCCTTGCCACGGAATAAAATGGGAGGGGAGCTCAGGGACAGACACCCTAGTCTGGAAGGGTCCCCACCACTGACCTGCAAGGGGGTGGAGGCAAGTGGCGTCCCTTGGCTTGAGGAGGCATCCCGGCCGGGGCTCGGGCCGTGACACCCCAGGTTCCCAGGGAAGGGAGCGAAGCCTCTGGACGGTCTGTCTGAGCTGAAACCTGGGGGCGGGCCCGGGGCTGAGACTCGGTTCCTTCAGTCGGGTCCTGGGGCGGGGAGCGAGCCCCGCGCGACCTGCCCGCAGCCCCTCAGGTCGAGGGCGTCCGACCCCCACGCCCTGGGCTCTCCGCCCACCCCGCCCCCCACCCCCGGGGGGCGGGACGTCACAAAGGCCCGCGGTCCCCATGGCAACCCGCGGAACGCCGCGGCGCAAGGCTGGGCACCCCCGCCCTGCGCACAGTCGGCAGCACTGCTCTGCCCGCTCCAGGACGAAGGGCAAGTGGGCGCGGGGAGGCGGGCTGGGGGGACGGAGGGCTAGGGCAGTGTGGCAGAGGTGGGCAGGCGGGCGCGGGTGGGGGTCGGTTGGGAGCAAGTGGGACTGGGGCCGGCCGGGGGAGTGTAGGGGGTCTCGGAGGCGAGGAGGGTGTAGGTCTGGGTAGGAGGGCCAGGACAGGAGGCTTCTTTGGAGGAGTTCACCAGCAGCCCCTCTGCCTTTTCCACCTGAGAGACGGTGGGCATCTAGAAACACCTCTGACCTGTAGCCAGGTCTGGAGCTAGAGTTCCCTCCAGAGGCAGCTTGAATCTGCCCCAGGCTCTGGCCACCGCAGGACTTAGGGCAGGAGTCCTGGGTCCTGGTCTCTGTTGCACCTCAGCCCAGATACCCTGTCTGCAGTGTCCAGGACCAGGGTGTGCCGCCTCTGCCCAGGAAGGTCAAGGCCTGGCATTTGGGGAGGGAGACCAACTTGGGTCCCAACCTCACTCTGCCCCTTAGCAGAGCAGCCTTGGGCGAGTCACTCAGCCTCTCAGCTCCCGTTTGGAATTCATCCAACCCCTGAAGCCACTGAGTCTGTCTCACTGCCCTTGGGGGTGGCTGGGACCTGGGACAGCAGCCGGGGATGCTGGTCCCTTCTCCAAGGAGCCCCAGCCTTGTGGTCAGGGCCTGCCAGCCTGGGAGCACAGCTATGCCCAGCTGTGGGGTGCACCGGCCCCTCCCACAGACACTCAGAGCTGGGAACCCAGGCTGGGGAGGGGTGCAGAAGGACACTCAGGCTCTGGGGTCTACGGCTGGGCTAGAAGCCTGGATGGAGAGCAAGCTACGAACTGTTCTAGCTTCAGGCACCCCATCTGTGAGGCAGGGTAACCGTTCAGGGGCTTTTCTCATGGACTCAGTGGGCTCATGGAGGTCCTGAGGCCCCAGGACACAGCAGGGCTCGGTAACCAGGAACTGGCATGTTTACTTCTCAGAGCTGAGGCCGGCAGCCACCCTGCCTCCTGGGCTTGGCCCCGGTCGTCTGCTCTGCGCCTGTAGTGGGGCGTGGAGGGTGTGCAGGACAGGGGTGTCCCCAGCTGGGGTCTGGTGCTGCTCAGACAGGATCACACTGAATCCTGTCAACAGCTCCAGGGAGCAGCGTGACCCCATTTCAGACACGGCTGCACAGCTCGGCAGTGGCTGGGCTTTCCGCACGGGCCATCCTGGCCCAGAGCCCCCGTCTCAGCCCTGCCCTGTGTCATCACAAACGACCATCAGTAGAGTGTCGTGTCGGCCCCACGGTGTCCGCTTTTATCTAGATCTGCAGACTGCTCACCCGGCCCTCCAAGCAGCCTCTTTCCAGAGAGACGAGCCCTCCCCACAAAGTCCTCCCCGCACCCCCCCCCAGCAGGCTAGAGGGCCCAGCATGGGGGCCAGTGGGCCTGGAGTCACCCCCACACAAACACTGCCCCGAGTGAGCCCCTGGGTGGGCGGCAGAGGCCAGTCTGACCGTCCCGCTCATACCCTGCCCTCCACCCGCTGCTCCCAGACCATGAACTTGCAGGTGACAGGCCTGGACCCGGACGGAATGAAGCTGGACGGCCCTCAGTGCTTCCTGGACCAGGAGGAGGCGGAGGAGGCGGAGGAGGCCGAGGGTCGGCAGCTGCTGGAGCCCGAGACGTGGCGGGCCTACGCGGAGCGCCGCAATGCTCTGCGCAAGTTCCTGACCTCGGCCCTGAGCCCCCAGCTGCTCAAGCGCCACCACGCCCACGTGGAGCTCCTCAAGAAGTGCTCCTACCACCTCGAGCTCCTCCCCAAGCACCTGGCCCTGGGCGACCAGAACCCGCGGGTGCTGCCCACCACGTTCCAGTTCATCGACCCGCAGAAGTTCCAGCGCATGAAGAAGGTGGGCGCGGCCCAGACCAAGATCCAACTCCAGCTGCTCGGGGAGCTGCTGCAGCAGCTAGACCACGGCCGCTCTGAGCTGGACGCCCTGCTCGAGTCACCGGACCCTCAGCCCTTCCTGGCGGGCTGGCGGCTCGTGGAGCAGCGGCTGGCAGACCTGGCGGCCGTCACGGACAGCTTCCTGGCCACGATGGTGCCAGGGCGCCTGCACGCCAAACACCGCCTGGTGTCTGACATCAACGCCACCAAGATCCCCCACATCCAGCTCACGCTGAGCACCAAGATGCCCGTCACGTTCGACCGCAAGGAGTCGGTGGCCCACCAGGACTGGGTCAGCCTGCGCTGGTTTGTCACCCTGCAGCCGGCCGTGCCAGAGCAGTTTGAGCTGTGCTACGAGCTGCTGGACCCACGGACACAGCAGGAGTGCCTGCAGTGCGGCATCTTCCCCGTGGCCGCCTTCACCTTTGACGTCCGAAACCTGCTGCCCAACCGCTCCTACAAGTTCACTATCAAGAGGGTGGAGGGCTACACGCTGGTGTACGAGCCCTGGCTGGACAGCCTCACCCTGCAGACCAGGCCTAGGCCCCCTGAAGGGCCCGCCCCCCCGTAGGCTGGGCAAGCTAGGCCCGGCCCTGACCACACCTTCCTAGAAATGATTTTCTAGTACTTATCCACTAATAAAGAGGAGTATAAACACACATAGACAATTGAAGAAACAAACCTACTTACTTTTTAAAGGAGGCGGCAGCCACATGAGTGTTTTTCCTGACTCAGCCCAGCCCACCCACAAGTCCCTGGCCCCCCCAGCTCCTGCTTCCTTTTCTAGGGGGAGTCCCAGGCTGGCCTTTCCAGGACACTGACCCCTGGAGCAAGAAGCCTCAGCCCTGGCACGTAGCTGCCACTACCAATGAGGAGAGCTGCTCCAAGGCCTGCCAGGTGGCAGCCCCAGCCCCTCCCACGTCCATCTCCCCCATCCCCATCACACTAACCAGCTGTGACACCTGGGCACAGGCTCTGGCCATCTTTCCTGCCTCTTACGCTGGGATTCCTCAAGGGAGGGCAGTACCCCCAAGTCCTGCCAAGACCCCGCTGGGGGCAGTCACAGATAGGCCCCAGTACTATCAGCCCCAGCTTCATTGAGGCCAGGGGACCCAAGGCCAAGAGGACATTTTATTATTATTTTTTTAATGAAAATAAAAGTACTATCTTCTCCCCAAAAGAAGCTGAAGCACCCCCATTGTGAGGTGGGTGAGGGTCCTAGCAAGGGAGCCTGGTAGGGTAACCCCCCCCAGATCCACACAAATGCATACCTTCTGTTTGGGGGGGGGCCTCCCTACAGCCCATCGCCCCTCCCCACCAGCTCCTGGTGTCCAGCCCCAGACGGGCGACCTAGAGAGTCTGTCCTTGCCCGCCAGTGTGGTCACGTGACCCGCAGCTCGGCCAGCAGCTCGCTCACTTCCTGAAGGTGATGCAGTCATCGGCGTCTACCTGCTCCAGCGGCTTGGCCCTTCAGGTCCAGGAGGGACGGCACCGTGTACCCTGGCTACGGCCGAGGAGGGCTGTCCACGGGAAGAGGCCCAGAGCCACCCTCAGTACACTGCTAACCAGCTTTCCGTCCACCACCACGCACACCGTGATGGTCACTAGGACAGCAGGCCCCTGAGAAGATAAGGTGTGGCCAGGGCAAGGGGTCAGGAACAGGGCCCCTTCCCCACTGAGAAGCGGTTTGGTGAGGGGGGGACCTTAACTGGGTCAGAAAGGCCCAGCACCACCCACCCCAGCTATGGCCAGTGTCCTCTGCAGGGCTGGTATTGTCTCAGCCTGTGGCTCCCCTCCCAGGCCTCTCCAGCCGCCTGCGTGCTGCTGTATGCCACCCAGAGGGTCCAGCCGCACTGTCATGCTATCTGTGGCATCGCGTGGCTGAGGGGCTCCCTCCTGGATGTCCTGCAGATGGAGTTGTCCCAAGGCTCCCAGGGGTCCAGGGCAGAGTCATCGTGCTTGCTCCACGGAAATGTCCGGAGCAGCAGAGGGTGGGGCATGGCAGACAGAAGTCTGGGGAGGGGAGAAGGGCAGGAGCTGGCCAGGGGACCAGAGATGTGGGTTTGTGCGGGGTCACACTGGTCCAGAGACCCGCACGCTGGGGTGAGGGCTCGCCAAGGGAGCTGCCCGTGCGTCCCGGGGCGTGGCACGCCGTCCGGGGGACTTCGGGGTCAGCGCTTCCCTCCCCTGGCCCCGCCTCGCGCCCTCACCGGGTAAGGCGGTGCCGGCCGCAGGTACCCGGCTGTGGGCGGCTCCGAAGCGCCCTCCCGGTGTGGCCATGGAGGCCGGGGCACAGGTCCGCGTCCGCCCCGCCCCATCGTGCCCGCGGCTTTGTGCCTCGCGGGCCTCTCTCTCTCAGCTGGACTCGTTCGCTGCCTGGTACACACGGCCGCAGGCTTCAAATCGCGCCCGAGACTTAAAAGCTTGGCCCTCACTGCGACGAGGCCCCGCCCTCCGCCCGCGGCCCCACCTCGCAGCTGTCTGACCGCGGTCCAGCCCCGCTTCCTGCGCCGCGCCCTCGGGGCTTCAACGCCTCTTCCTCCCGGAAGCCCTCCGTGACTCCAGGTTGATGAGGGACTGGCTCCCTGCCCCGGGCATCTGCTCCTCCTCTGTTCTAGCGCTTTTTCGAGAGACACTAGAATTCCCCATGCCTCTGTGGCTGCCCTAGAAGAGAAGTGCCCTTTGGAGCAGGGCTCACCGGGCTATCGCCACTGCACAGAGGCCATGGGGAAGTGGAATTGCACTGAGAGCGGTTTCCAAGGTCAGAGCTGCCTCGGGAAGGGCTGGGGTCGGGGGCAGAGGTTTCCACAGAAGGCAGGACAAAAATGCACCCTGAGGGGCAAGTAAAGTTCCTCAGTCCTGCAAAGAAATGCACACCCGGGCAGGTTGTCCCAAAGGCCCTGACCTGGGAGCAGGCCTGAGGGTGTGAGGGGGCTGCAGAAATCTGGGTGGAGCACACGACAGCCGCCTGGGGCACCGCCATCACAGCCCTGCACCCCCGCAGGGGTCTTGTCATCTGGTTCCCCTCCCAGGGCGCCAGCCCCTGAAGGACACAGGGCTGGGGGTCTGAGTTAGACGGGGCAGTGGTGGCAGAGAAAAGGCCGCCTTTTCCAGGGAGGCCTCCTTGAGTGTGGGCTGAGGACCCTGTTCCAGTAAAAGGCACTGGCTTTTGGTGTATTTTTTTTAAAAAGGGGCTTCCCTGGTGGCGCAGTGGTTAGGAATCCACCTGCTAATGCAGGCGACACGGGTTCGAGCTCTGGTCTGGGAAGATCCCACATGCCGCGGAGCAACTAAGCCCGTGTGCCATAGCTACTGAGCCTGCACTCTAGAGCCCGTGAGCCACAGCTACTGAGCCTGCATGTCACAACTACTGAAGCCCACGTGCCTAGAGCCCATGCTCCGCAACAAGAGAAGCCACCACAATGAGAAGCCCGCGCACCGCAATGAAGACCCAACACAGTCAAAAATAAACAAATAAATAAATTTTTTTAAAAAAATGAAGTGAGCCCCACAGACGGCACCCAGTGTGGTCAGGGATGGCCAAAGACCAAGGAGCAGCCCTAACAGGACTCCCTTCCTGACCCCAAACCTTCCCAGGGACACCAGGTCTCATGCCGGTCCAGGACCCCCCGGGACCGGCATGCTCACGGCGGTGTTGAGCATGCGAGCGTCCGTGAAGAACTCCAGGGCAGGTGCCCCCGGGTTCAGCAGGCTCCGGTGGGTGTGTACCATGGTCAGCACCCCCACTCACAAGGGTGGGTGCCCTGGGAGGGGGATGGCCACATGGTCAGGCTGGGCTGGGAGGGGGAGGGGCCCACTTCCGCAGCACCAAGCACCCACCTGGCAGGATCTCCAAGCTGCACACAGAGACCTGGCCCAGGTCCCTCTTCCTCAGCTCCTGCCTCAGCATGCTCACCTGGGGACACACGGCCAGGTCAGCAGGCCCGGGTGAGCTCTCAGTGTGCAGTGAGGGGCCCCAAAAGGACAGCAGCCCCGACAAAAACGGGACTCTGGCCCCCATGCCCTGGGAGGTGAATACCTCAGCCCCTTGTACAGAAGGGGAAACTGAGACCGAAGAGGCCCAGCCTGGGGGCACACAGGTCCACCAGGCCACGGGGCAGGGAGGCGGTACCCTGTCCTCCGCCAAGCTTCCCCGTTGGGAGTTGGGGAGGGAGGCTCTCCCGGGCAGCTGGGGCTACCTGGGCACTGCCTACCTGAGCACCGTGGGACACCGCGCAGATGGCCCTCTGCTCCTGGGGGCCCCAGCAGTGGAGCCAGGTGTCATAGACCTCCTGTACCTTCTCAACGACCTGCACGACCTCGGCCGTGTCCAGCCAAGTTGTCGTAGACATGTCGTGCTCCGGACTGCCCGCCACGTGGCAGAAGGTGAGAGGCTAGTGCTGGGGGTGGTGCAGGATCTTGCCGCTGGCGTGGATGGGGCTGCCCCCGGCCACGTAGAAGTGGCGGGAGACAAAGCTGACGATGGCCTCGGTGCAGCGGTGGTTCCCGGGCGCAGTGACCTGGCTCCTCTCGGCAGCCGTGTGCGTCCCCTCCTGGTAGTGCTGGACCAGGCGGTGCAACAGCGTGGGTCCTGCTGCGGGGCCCCCGTGGCGCGGGAGAGCCTGGGCGCGGCCTGCATGGGGTCCCCCGCCAGGACCAGGCAGATGCCGGGCGTGGCGCGGCGTAGCGGGGCGAGCGTCTCTCACTCCAGCATCTGGGTGGCCTCGTCGATGAGGATGTGGGAGAAGAAGCTGGCGGGCACCCTGAGCTTGCGGGCCTGGGACGCGGTGGCGACCACGATGCTGTGTCGCTCCAGCTCGGCCCACATCGGCACGCGGAAGGCCCGGCAGTCCTTGGTCAGGCAACAGTAGCGCAGCGTGGCCGCGTCTGTCTGGCTCAGTGGGCAGCCCGTGTCCATCACCCAGAGTGGAGTGGCCTTGGGGTGACCGCTGCTGGCGTGGCTGTGGAAATGCTAGGCGATATAGATGTCTGCTGCCCTGCGGGGGGCAGGGAGAAGGAAGGGCATGAGGGACTCAGCAGCTGGCAGCGGGGCGATGGGCTGCGTGCCCCCTGGGCTGGTCCCCGTGGTGACCGCCACTGGCAGCTTCTGCCTGCTGTTGCCTGGCAGGGCGGGTAGAACGGGCGGAGGGCAGGGCACAGGCCAGCGGGTTGGGCAGCACCAGCTGCTCCTCGGGCAGTGCGTCCATGGCCTGGTGCCAGGGGGGGAAGGCCAGCAGGTCCATCTGGAACTGGACTTCTAAGATCTGCCTGGTCTCGGGCTGCAGCCCCAGGGATGCGCAGTAGTGGGTGGGCGGCAGCAGCCACGGCGCCTGCTCCGAGCCGGCCCGGGTCTCCACGGGGGCCTCAAGCACCCTGAGGTCAGGCGCAGGCACGGGGGCCACGAGGGCTGTGCTGACCGCTCAGCCCAGCAGAAAGCCCTCATCCGTGTCTGGCACCCGGGAGGGGATGGGCCCCTGCGCGTACAGCGCTCCCGGTGGCGGGAAGAGGATGTCCAGGGCTGGCGTCTCCAGCGCCGTCTGCAGGGATACCGGCCCGAAGGTTCAGCCTGGTGGGGAGGTCACGGGTCAGTGACCAGAGCCGTGGCCTGGCTGGCCCTCCACGGCCCCCGCCCGCTCGCCGGCCCCACCCACTCGGCCACCAGTTGCTGCAGAGCCACCTCCTCCTCGTGGAGACGCTGGTGCAGCCTCTGCAGATAGCTGGCGGCGCAGATGGGCCCGGGTCGGGGCCGCCGGGACAGAGCTCCAGGCCCAGAGCAGGCACCTTGTACTTGGCCGTCCTCTCCACGCCAGGCCCCACGTGGCAGTTGCCAGCGTGCCAGCGCTCCAGCTCCTCTGGAAGGCCAGGCGCTGGCGTCCCCCAGAGCCCCCAGGGGTGCGCCTGGCCCAGCTGCAGCTCCAGCTTCCTCAGCAGCACTGGCCGGGGGCAGAAGTGGAAGACCACCCATTGCTGGACGGTGCCGAAGCAAGAGCTCTGCACACGCACCCCAACCCGGAGCTGGGCTGGGAGCCGGGCGTGCAGAAGCGCTTCCCCAGCGTGCAGACCCGGCCTGGAGGGAGGCTGGGGGCTGCCAGTGAGAAGTCTGCTCCCGGCGCCTGCTTGAGCAGGGCCACGTGTAGCAGGGGTGCCTGGGGGAGAAGACGATGGTGAGGTGACCCCTGGACCCTGTCCCAGCCATCAGGGTCCAGGCTGGTGCACAGACCACTCCCTCCCCTCCTGCTTCCGGGCTGTGACACCAGCAGGGTCCTTGGCCTCTTTGAACCTCTGAACCTCGGGGCTCCCTCTGCAAAACGGGGTCACTGAGCCCCTGTGGATGCTGAGCGAGGTGGTGGTGCTGCGTGGGGCCCTCAGGGTGACCAGCCTGGCCCCTCCTTCTCTGCACCAGATACCCGCCCCCAGAATCACCCCGCGGGGCAGCCTAATCACAGCCTCAGGAGAGGCTACTGCAGAGCCCAGACCCCAGCTGACCCACCCCCGGCTGTGCTGACCCCTCACCTCAGTGAAGGTCCAGGCGTGCTGAGTTTGCTTCTCCTGGGCCTGATGCGCCAGGGGCTGGTTGAAGTGCACAGATACGCCTTCAGCGGCCTCAGCCAGCCACACAGGGAAGCCTGGCCCCAGCCCTGCCCCCACCCACTCTCTCGGCCTCCACTTACCAGCAGGACCTCACTGCGGCTCTGCTGGTATTCGGCCAGCGGCCGGGCCTGGTAAGGCAGCAGCCCCTCCCGCCAGGCTGTGTGCTCCCTCAGCGCCACGGTCCCGGCGCGCTGGGTCCACTCTTGCAGCGCCTGCTCTGAATGCGCCTTGGTGCACACGTCCCCGAACTCACAGAGGTTGGGCCTGGGGGGCGGGGGAGGGGGGCAAGAATAAATTCCGCAAGACGGCGCGTGGCACAAGCGGCTTCCCTAGACCTCCCTTCCCCACCCCTCAGAGGCTGGGGAGGTGCTGGCCACACAGAGGGGACAGGGGACCCTGGTTCAAGATGAAGATGGCGCACCCTGCCGCCCCATCCTCACCTCGGGCAGAGCCCCAGCATGGAAAGCCCGGCAGGCAGGCTGCGGTGCTTCCAGGGCACAGCCATGTCTAAGGCCAGCATCTGTGTATGCTCCAGGGGGGAGCAGTGGTTCTCGAAGGCCTTCCTGGAGCCGCAGGTGGCCCGGCAGGCGGGGCAGTACAGCTGGACGCCGGGGGGCTGGCCGTGGGGGTGCGTGTGCCCATCCCCAGTGAGGGCGTGCGGCGTGAGCAGCTCCCTGTGATGGAGACTCAGCCCCTCAGCCTCCCACACGGCCACCTCCAAGGCGCTGTGGTCGCCCTGGCATCAGGACGCCCCCTGCCCGCACAGCCACCCGCGCCCCACCGACTTGCAGAAGGCCAGCGGCTGGCCGTGCGGGAGACGTGGCCACACCTCCACGCCGTGCGGCTTCCCGCGGCCCTGGTGCTCACGTGGGAAAGGAGAGAGGGGCAGGCTCCGTGCCTGGGGCAGCAGCCCCGGGAGCCCACGGGGCTGAGGAGTGGCGGGCGGCGCTGGAAGCAGGGAGAGCAGAGCTGCAGGAAGCGGCCCCCCACTCCGCGCGGATGGCCTCGGCCAGGCGCGCAGCTCACCCCGGGCCCTGCTGCCCCGCACCCGGGTCTTCAGCCCCAGACGGCTGCCGCAGTGCTCACGCTCAAAGGTCCAGACCAGCGCCTCCTCGGGGCTCCTGGCAAAGGGGCGCTGGTTGGGGTGGCGCCGGCAGCCGAGCCCCGGCTGTAGGAGCGGCAGACCTGGCCGCGTGAACCGCGGGATCGTGGGCGGGCGGTCTGCCTCACACCGCACCCTGCTCCTGGCGGCTGGCTTCAGGCGGGCCAGCGGGATCTCTTGGGGCAGCTGTGCTCCACCCTGCTCAGGAGGTAGGTCTTTTCCATCAAGCCGCTGGGTGCAGCGGAAGCAGCACCGGACACAGGTCCACCTGGGCGCACAGGCCGGCCAGAGGTAGCTCCTCGGTGGCTTTGCGACCCTGGCAGTGCCGTCTCTGATGCTGGCCTGGCTCTGTGGGGCGGAATCTGAGGCTCAGCTGGTCCTCTGGGCTGTTCACCTGCGATGAGAAATCCGGGACAAGAGGACCGAAGAGCCAGGTCAGCGGGGCCATGCACACCGGGCCGGGGCTCGGACGCACTCCGCCCCTCCCCCGGGCAAGGGAACTGACGGCGACACAAAGATGACGTTGTAAAAGGAAATGGGGCGCCAGCCCTGAGTCCGAGAACCCGCCGCTCCAAAGGAAAACTTGAGTCCACCTCCAGGAGGGGGCCAGCGGTGCGACCCCAGCCCGGGTTGATGTCCATAAACGGGGGCGGCGGGAGCCGGGTCAGGACCAGAGTCCGGAGGTCGCTGACTCTCCCCTGAGCGATTGTGCCCCTGGGTGACTCAAACCTCTGAGTGTGGAAATTACCTCATGCCCCCCACTCCACCGCCCCCTCTCCCGGTCCCAGGGCCGCCCCAGACCACAGTGGTCTCTCCGCCCCTGGGGTCGCCCCGCGATCCCTCCGCTGGTTCACGGTGGGAGGGCCCCTGGGTCTCAGCAGAATTCCAGTCAGGCCCCGCCGGGGTCCCCGGAGGGCAGGGAGAGTGTGACCCTGGGCAGTTTGCTAAAAGGGCTGCAGGTTTGCGGGGAGAGAAACCCAGAAAAACAGAGCATGCGGAAAGGTGCTCCCAGCAGAGCAGGTGGGCGGCCCCCGCCCAGGAGGGGGCCCTTTCCTCAATGGCACCAGCCAGCCTGGGTGGGAGGGGACCTGCCCTCTAACCCAGGGAGACTCTGAGGTTATATCTACCCCCCTAAAATGCACCAAAGATGTCTGGCCTGTGCCAGGCATCACCCACCATTACTTGCCTTGACCTCATCCAGCCTCACCTCCTAGATTGTAGAGCTGCCTGGACAAGGGGAGGGCCGGCCGTGTAACCAGCAGATACGGGGACGTGTCAGGGACCGCGTGCTCCTCCTGGCTCTCCTGGGAGACACCGAAGTCAGACGCATCTCCCAGCTCCACCACAGAGACCCCCAGACTGTGCCGCCAGTTAACCACTCCCACCGTGCGGTAATAGGCAGTGAGACGAAGTGGTTATGACTGTTTTAAGCCACCACCTTTCGGGGTGATGTCTTGCACAGCAACAGATGACTGATATACCAACACCCACCCTCCCACAGAAAGCCCATCCACGTCCACCCATGTGGGCGTCCTGTTGGGAGGGGCGGCAATGGAAGATTCCCATTAGGTCAGGAAGTTGGCTGAGTGCCATGAATTGTCACGTCAGGAGCCTCAACGTATACAAACATCCAGCTAGAGGAAAACGTTCCAAAAATAACCGCAGAAACAGAAGACCTGCGGATGAGCCTAACAATAAATATGCAAGAGAACGGAAAAGTTCCCGAGAGCCACAGTAGAACACCTCTGACAGTGGGATGGATAAAGAGATGTAACACATCTGATGTATTACATCAGATGACTGCTGATGTCCATCCTTCCTAAATGGATCTAAGAGTTTAATGCAATTCCGATAAAAATGCTGAGACGAATTAGAGGGCAGATAAGCTGATTTTATTTTATTTCATTTTTTTATTTTTTTAGTATTTATTTATTTATTTATGTATTCTGGCTGCTCTGGGTCTTAGTTGTGGCATGCACGCGGGATCCAGTTCCCTGACCAGGGATCAAACCCGGGCCCCCTGCATGGGGAGCTCAGAGTCTTACCCACAGGACCACCACAGGGAAGTCCCTGATAAGCTGATTTTAAAGTTCATTTGGAAAAGCACAACATAAACAAGCAAGAATAGGCAGGAAAATTATTACAAAGACGAGAACTAGGAAACTGAAGGAGAGAGAACACTCCCAAATTCAGCATTATCCTGATACCAAAGCCAGATAAGGACACCACAGGAAAAGAAAATTACAGACCAGTAATACCCCTGATGAATATAGATGCAAAAATTCTCAACAAAATATTAGTAAACTGAATTCAACAGCACATTTAAAATGCTGGGCTTATAGAAGGGCTATACCACAGCATAACAAAGGCCATATGTGACAAACCCACACTTAACTCGATGGTGAAAAGTGAAAAGCCTTTCCTTTTAAGATCAGGAACAAGAGAGGGATGCCACACTTGCCGTTTCTTTTATTTATTTATTTACTTATTTACTTATTTATTTACTTATTTATTTATTTATTTGTTTGTTTGTTTGTTTTTGGCTGTGTCGGGTCTTCGTTGCTGGGTGCGGGCTTTCTCTAGTTGTGGCGAGCAGGGGCTACTCCTCGTTGCGGTGCACGGGCTTCTCATTGCAGTGGCTTCTCTTGTTGCAGAGCACGGGCTCTAGGCACGTGGGCTTCGGTAGATGCAGCACACAGGCTCAGTAGTTGTGGCACACGGGCTTAGGTGCTTCCGCGGCATGTGGGATCTTCCCGGACCAGGGCTCGAACCCATGTCCCCTGCGTTGGCAGGCGGATTCTTAACCACTGCACCATCAGGGAAGCCCACACTCGCCATTTCTATTCAGCAGAGTACTGGGGCACCAAGTCCTCGGCCTCTTCAGACCCTTCCCCTCCTCATCAAGCAGGCATCACACACGGCATCCTGGATCCCTCCTCCCTCCCTACACCCATCAGCAAGTTGATCCAGAACCAGATGCCGCGTCCAAGTCTAGAATCCTAAGCAGCCTCCCAGCTGGGTCCCTTCGTCCACATCCCTCTCTGCTAGGAACACAGCCGTCCTTTCAAAACTCTGCTCAGGAATAAATGCAGAGGTCTAGGAAAGGACAGTGTATGCAGCCATCATAGTGGTAAGTGAAGCAGGACGTCCGTGTGGTCTCAAATTATCTCCCCAAGCTACCTACTAATTACAAAGGGAAAGCCATCAGAGGTACAGAAGCCATCAGTGTCCCCAGAGACAGGACAGCCTGACTTCATGAGCCCCAGGCATGACGCACCGCCAGGGACGCAGCCTCAAAAATGCAGACGTCAACCAATCAGGAGGAAGCATCACACAGACTCTGCAAACGTCTCTCAGGATGTCCAGGTCGTGAATGACAAAGACTGAGGAGTCGGCCCATTGTGGAGAGATGAGGAGGTACAGACCTGACTGTACCTCAGGCTCCAGAGGGGATGTCGGTCAGGAAGACATGTGTACCCATCTGTGAAATTATTAGACAGTTACCATCTGAGTGTGGGCTGGGCAAAGGTATAATCACTGCAACAGTGCTGAACTCCCTGGTTTAATAATGAAATGTGCGGGGTCAAGGGCATGGCACCTGCAACTTACTCTCAAACGGTTCAGAAATAAAAGTTTATGCATGTGACAAATCACATGGGACAAAATGGAAGCAACTGGTGAATCTAGATAGAGCATATAGTTCTTTGCACAATTTTTGCAACTTCTGTGTACATTTGAAATTACGTTAAATTAAAAAGTAAACAAAGCATCTGCTAACACTCCGGTAAAGCCGGACTTCTGCACCCAGCATATTTCCAAGTGGGTAAAGCTCTTCCTCAGCCGCCCTCGCCGTAGCCTGAAACCCCCGGAAAAGCCCCCGATAGCCCCCAGTATTACCGCGGGTGGGGAGGCCCAGCCTGGAGCCCAGGCCTGTTTACCTGTGACAGGGGGGTCTGGTCCTCAGCTGGTGGTCCCAGCAGCCTCTGGTTACACCCACCCCAGCAGAGCTTTTAAGGGCCATCAAGGACCCTCCCAAGGTCACACCCAGGGACCCTCCCAGCTGGTGGGAAGGTCACACCTGGCCCTGGGCAAGCAGGTTGTTGTGTCTGTGGGTGGGAGGGTCTCAGATCTCTTCAGCATCCCGGGAGGGTCCCAACTTAGCCTGTGGGGAGGATCTCTTAGAATCGTCCTTCCCTGTGGGGTCACGGGGAGAGGGTCATGGGGGCCGCATCCCACTGCAGATGGGGATGGGGTGGGGGATCTGACCACGAGGTCTCACCCCAGGAAGGGTCGGCACCGCGGCTCACCCCAGCTGCGTGCTCTCTGTCCTGACTCCACGACGCCTCTTCGCCGTGGGTTCTCACCTCCACCCTGAACCTTGCCTGGAGCCCCAGACCAGCCCCCGGGCAGAGGGTGACCCTGGGGAAGATGCTGTCCCCGGGGGAGGCGCCGTGGGGGGCCCCCCACGCTGCCGCTGCCCAGATCAGACCCCTCCCTCACCTGAGGCCTGACCGCTCCTCTGAGGAAGCACCTAGTGGGCTGGTCAGCTCCTCGCCTGTCCCTTGGTGGCCCACTCCCCCCCTCTTGCGGATGACCCGAGGGAGGGGCCTCATCAGGACTGAGGAAGGCGGGGTGGGCGGGGCGCTTCCCAAGCCCGGAGGACAGTCTGCACGGGCAGCAAAGCGGGGGCTCTCCTGTCCGGGGTCGGCTGATCTGGAGGGGCTGCAGCCCCGGCTGACCTGGCCCTCCCCCGCCCCGTCCCCAACCACGGGGACTCCAGACCAAGGCCAGCACGCACCGTCCACTGAGATCGGGCTTCCAGTCAGGGCCTCGAGGCCAGAGCCCGCATCCTCTCTGGAAACACAGGCTCCTGAGGCCAGAGGTTAGCGTCCACACTCCTGGCCTCTGGGTCTCGAACCTCAGCGTGCAGCCCGCCTGCCACCGCCCAGGGGAAGCCCGCTCCTGGCTGCGCGGCCCATCTGGTGCCTCCAGGACCTGCAGCTGTAGGAGGGGATTGGTCTTTGTGGCAGATGCTGGGTTGCTGGGATCCAGAACACGTGGAGCGCCAGACAGAGCCACTGCCGGTGTCAGGAGAGCATTGGACAGAGGGACGGGAGGGTCTGGGATGACCCACCCCTGTACCTGCGGTCAACTGGTCTTAAAAAGGGCACCAAACCAGGGAAAGGGCAGCCTTCCCAACTGATGGTGCTCAAACAAATGGATAAACGGAGGGAAAAATGTAGAGAAAATGAGCCTCTAGCCCCGTCTCACCCTGCACAAAAATTAACTCAAAAGGGATCATCTGAATGTCAAAGCTAAACCACAAAGGTTTTAGAAGAAAACAGAAGAAATCTTCACAGCCTTGGGGTAGGCAAATATTTCTTTAAAATACATGAAAAGCACAAAAAAGTTGATAAACTGGATTTCATAAATATCAAAAATTTCTTCTCTTCAAAAGATGCCAGTGAGAAAAAAGAAAAGGCAAGCCACTGACTGAAAGAAAATATTCAAAATACACATATCTGATGAAGAACTGTATTCTTTTAATCTAAAAACTCAGTAATTTTTGGACTTCCCTGGTGGTCCAGTGGTTAAGACTCCACGCTTCCACTGCAGGGGGCGCAGTTTCAATCCCTGGTCGGGGAACGAAGATCCCACATGCCGCGTGGTGTGGCACCCCCCCCCCACCAAAAAAAGCCCAGTTTTCTTAAAATGAACAAAATATTTGGACAGACACTTCATATAGAAAAATACAAATGACCAAAAAGCACATTAGAAAGGTGCTCGAGTCATTGGTCACCAGGGAAATGAACATAAAAACCCAACGAGATACCACTTAGAACCCTTAGAAAGATTGGCAATACCTTCTGAAAGTACTGCTTTTACAACATGTGATGCACTCTGAACTTTCTATTCTATTCTGTCCTACTATGTTCCATTCTGTTCTACTGTAGTCTATCTATCATATTCATGTTTAAGAAAACACGATCTTCTAAAGTGATTTCACAAACACTAAGTGTGTTACCACCTGTTTGAAAAACAATAACCAAGAAGCTATATCAACTATTAACCTAGTAACCTAACCTTAAAGTATATAAAGGACTCAATTTGATTTATAGGATTAGTGGAATCCCAATCAAAATCCCAGCAAGCCATTTTGTGGATGTTGAAAAACTGAATATAAGGTTTATGTGGAGAGGGCTCAAAAGGCCCAGAACAGCCAACAAAACATTGAAGGAGAAGAACAAAGTTGTAGCACTGACTACCCGACTTCAAGACTCACTGTAAAGCTACAGGAATCAAGACAGTGGGTACTGGTGAAAGAACAGACAAACAGATCAACGGAACAGAGCAGAGAGGCCAGAAGTAGATCTCCATAAATATAGTCAAGCGATCTTTGTCAAAGGAAGCAAATGCAATACAATGGAGAAGAGACAGTCTCTTCAACAAATAGTGTTGGAACAACTGGACATCCATCCACAAGCAAAAGATGAATCAAAAGAACTCCTAAAGCTCAACAATGAGAAAAGGAAAATCATGGTTTAAAAAATGGGCAAAAGACCTTAACAGACCTCCTCGCCAAAGAAGATATACAGATGGCAAATAAGCACACGAAAAGATGTCCCCATCATATGTCATCAGGGAAATGCAAATTTAAGCAATGAGATACCATGAACACACCTATTAGAATGGCCAAAATCCAGAGCACTGACACCACCAAACGCTGGTGAGGATGTGGAACAACAGGAACTCTCATTCGTTGCTGGTGGGAACGCAAAACGTTGCAGTCACTTAGGTGGTTTCTTAGTGGTTTCTCACAAAACTAAATATACTCTTACCATAGGATTCAGCAGTCATGCTCCATGTTATTTACCCGAAGAAGCTGAAAACTCATGTCCACACAAAAACCTGCACACAGATGTTTATAGCAGCTGTATCCATAGTTGCCCAAACTCAGAAGCAACCAAGATGCCCTTCAGCAGGTGACAGATAAATAAACTGTGGTCCATCCGGACAGTGGAACATTATTCAGCACTAATTGAAATGGGGTATCAAGCTGTGAAAAGATGTGGAGGAACCTTAAATGCATTTAAGCGAAAGAAGCCACTCTGAAAAAGCTACAGACTATATGATTCCAACTCTATGACATTCTAGAAAAGACAAAACTATGGAGACAGTAGAAAGATCAGGGGTTGCCAGGGGTTGGGGGGAGGGGTTGGGGGCAGAGCAGGATGTTTAGGGCAGTGAAACTACTCTGTATGATACTGTAAAGGTGGATACACACGTCATCATACATTTGTCCAAACCCGTAGAACGTACACCACCAAGAGTGGGCCCTGATGTAATTTCGGACTCTGGGTGATGACGACGTATCCACGTAGGCTCATTGGCTTTAACAAATATCCCACTGTTGTGGGTTGTTGAGGACGCTGAGCCAGCTGGAGGGGGATGGGGGATGGGGGATGGGGGATGGGGGATGGGAAGTCTCTGTATTTTCCACCCAACTTTGCTGGGAACCTAAAATAGATAAATAAATAAATAAGAATAATAAATAAATACATAATAAATTTTTAAAAATTAATTAATTTATTTTTTAATGTTTGGCTGTGTTGGGTCTTCGTTTCTGTGCGAGGGCTTTCTCTAGTTGCGGCAAGCGGGGGCCACTCTTCATCGCGGTGCGCGGGCCTCTGACTATCGCGGCCTCTCTTGTTGCGGAGCACAGGCTCCAGACGCGCACGCTCAGTAGTTGTGGCTCACGGACTTAGTTGCTCCGCGGCATGTGGGATCTTCCCAGACCAGGGCTCGAACCCATGTCCCTTGCATTGGCAGGCAGATTCTCAACCACTGCGCCACCAGGGAAGCCCCATAATAAATTTTAAAGTATTTTATTTAAGGGATATCAAACCAACGCACCAACCAAGAGGGAGATTGTAAGTCATCTCGCTCAGAAACCAATGGATCAAGCTGAACAGAAAACAAACACAAATAATGAAATGCCAAACAGCACAGTTAAGAACTTGATCCAATAGATGCGAAACTCACCCAGCCAAGAGAAAATACACGTTTTGTTTTCAAGCACACGTGGCCATTTACAAGAATCGATGTTGTATGGGCACCCGCTGGCGGATACATGTCATCACGTAGGGGTGCTGGTGCCCCCGAGACGGAGGACCTCAGGCAGGGCTGTGTGGGGGCTGGAGGGACACTGGGAGATGGAGACCACGTGGGAGAGGGCGGGGTCCCTCTTGAGGACATCAGGCATCTGGCCCCACCCCCCGGGCCCGTCTGGTGAGCCCTGCTGCGAACAGATGGCGCCTGCCCCCTGGGGCTCCTGTGCCACTCTGCCCACAGGAGTGCTCAGCCACACTGGGCAGGAATTCGCTTGAGGTGGACGGTGTCCTCGTGCCCCAGCCCCTGGGAGGGGACGGGTCCTTCTGTCCGCCCCCGGCTGTGCCAAGAGGCTACACCTGCACCCGTGACTCTCTTCAGTATGCTTTCAATGATCAAAGAACTGGTTTTTGAGGGTGTTATGCAAATCGCTGGAGGAGAAAAGGTGACCCGAGGTGCCCCCACCAGGAGGCTGCCCTGCCTTCAAGACCCCCACCCTTTCTGGACCCTGCTTTCCACCGGCGCTGCTCTCCCTGCCGGGGTACCATCCAGCCCAAGGCTGCAGGAACCAGCGCACACAGGCCGAGGATGAGTGAGACGCCAGGTCCACTATCAGTTTGGAACTTAGAGAAGGAAGCAGCAGGTGCCGTGAGTCAGCGTCCGGGCGCTGGCTGCAACGGTCCCTGCTGGAAATCCACCCTTCTGAGTTTTGGGGTGCTTCCCTGTACGCCCTCTCTTGCAAGAACCAGGCGTTAACAAGCTCTCAGCTGCATTCCCGCCCCGCCCCCGCCCATGCAGGCTCACCGGGGCCCACCGTCCCTGGGGCATCTGTGGGCACCCCGGATCTGATGGCCCAGGACATAGTTCTGGGGGCACCGCCATCCACCCAGCTGCTCAGGCCAGCCTCCTGAGACCTCACCTCCAAGACACAGCCCCTCCATCACTGAGCCACGGTGACTGCTCCGCTCCGGCCTCGGGCCTGCTCCCTCCCTCCCACTGCCCACTCTCCACACGTGGTCTCTCCTGCCTGCCTAGGCGCTGACACTGCCCAGGGCCCCTCAGTGCGCTCTGCCCCTGGAGTGGCCATGCCCTGTTCACGGCCCTGGACACCTTCCACTCCCGACATGCCCCCTTGGGTGGTTCTCAGGCCACAGGAGCCAGGCTCAGAGGAGTCAGTGGGGTCCTGGGCAGGTCCCACAGCTGAGGACACGGGAGCAGCCAGTGGGAGTGGGCGGAGGTGGGCAGCCGCCCACCTGGGCTGCAGAGTCTCCCCAGACGCCTCGGCCACGGCCACGGTCGAGGAGGACCCTGCGGCGTGGCCAGCGGCTTTCCTCCTGAGGAGTGGGGATGGGGGAATGGTGGTCACGTGACCCCTAGAAAGGGCTGTGTGGAGATGCAAGAGACCGAAGACACAGAGGGACCCACAGCCTCTTCAAGGACCAGCCTAGGCGGTCAGCTCGGTCAGCCACTGCAGCTTCCGATCAGGACCGACCAGAGAAAGCCAACGTGTCCCCCAAACCGGTGGGGAAGGATGCCCCCTGCCACCCCTCCAGCAAACAACACCGGCTTCCCTCCCCCCACAGCCTCCCGGGCGTCAGCACCGCCCCGAGGCGAGCCCCCTGCCCGTTCTCTGTCGGGGCTTGAGGGAGATGACCCTGGGGCAGAGAACGGGTGCTGGGGACGACGGGCGGGAAGACCCCAGCCCTGGGCGCCGGCAGGAGCCTCCGACCCGGACGTCCAGGGAGCCCCGTTCCCACACCGGCCGCGCACCCGCTCCTGACGAGCGGCTCGACCTCTACCACGTGGACGGGTCATCAGGCCGTGGCCCGTCAGCGCGGCAGCCCACGCTTGATTCCAGGACCCAGAGGCCTCACCGCTGCCCGTGATCAGCTAAGCCCCACCACCCTCACGAGTGAGAGAACGCAGAGCACAGCCCACTGGCCGTGGTCTGCTGGTCACGGTGACTCCAAGCAAGTCCACTGCACACGGGGGAGATCGAAGAAGGCCAGCCGCTCGACCTCAGGGCAGCAGAAGGGCCGTGGGCCCCCGGACCACCCTCTCCAGAGCAGGCTGGGGAGCGGGCAGGCACCGCCCCCAGGGGGCGCGCTCCACGTCACCCACCCACTCACAGCCTTTCATCACCAGACACACACACAAGTTATGAAAAACGTTTTTATTTTAAATCAAAGTACCAAGCAGATACTTGCAAAACAACATACAAAGTAGAACTCAGACGCCTCCCTTCCCCAGGCTGCCTCCGAGCCCCACAGATGCGGTCCTGCCTTCCCAGACGCCCGGCCGGGACAGCCTCCACGCGCCCGGCGGGTGGAAGGGGGAAGCGGCGGGTGGCCACAGCGAGATGGCCCAACCCCACAGCGGGCTGAGGTTTCCTGGAGGACAGTGGGCCCCTCCCCACACCCCGGGCTCAGGGCCCGCCAGGCGCCGGTGTCTGCAGGAGCAGCTGTCGGTGGCTTCCGTCCGTGTGGCTCTGAAACCCAACTTTCCTCCCGGTGCCACGTGGCCCGCGGGCGGGGCGGCTTCCGAGAGGCGGCAGGTCTGACCGGAGAGGCTCCAAGCACAAGACACCCAGTTTCACGAGCGACACGTGCTGATGCGGTCTGAGCCGGACTCGGGACGGGCCGGGGCGCCTGGTCCACGGGCTCACACCGCACGCGCATCAGAGACGCGCCTGGAAGAGGAGCGTGTAGCGAACAAGGAAGTGACATCGCGCTGAGACCAGCAGGCCCGAGACGGCGGCCAACCAGACACGCCAGAAACAAAACAGCCTCGGTGCTTGATGCGGGGCAAGGGCGCTGAGGCGGGGTCCGGGCCACCGGACAGACGGAAGGACGGATGGATGGATGGATGGATGGATGGATGGACGGACGGAGCCCAGTTCCCTTCAAAGTGCGAGGCGGGCAGTGGCTTCTCTCTGGGTCTCCACAGGTGACAGACAGGAGGCCCAGGGTGCCCGTGGGGACCCTCTGCTGCAGTGGCTCAAGGCCTGCAGGAAGGCTCCTCCCTGGTCTTCCTCCTGAGTCCACAACCAGAAGGGCAGAGGGCCGGCTGGCCCACGGACATCCTTCCCGCGAGCATCTGGGTGCCCCCACCTCACCCAGCACTGGCCCCGAACGCCCTGGGGCACCAGTGTCGGCCGGTGGGGTGCAGCCCGCCTCCAGGAGGGGGCCCCACCAGCACGCTGAACACTGGGGATCACGAGCCCTGATCTGAGGCGCGTCCCAACTGGGAGTGAACCCTCCAGAGCCCCTGCTTGTTCTTTCCACGCACCCTCCTCAGGCCAAAGCCGCAGGGGATGCCCACCATCTCGCTCCCCTGGGGGCCTTCCCGACAGTCCCTGTGTACAAAACACTCTGGAACCCAGAAAAGATCGGGAAGCTAGGCACTCAGCGTTGTTTAGGTTGAAAACACTATAAACCTGACTCTTCCTAGAAGCCTACTAAGGAGTTCACTTAAAAATACCCCCAGAGCATGTGCAATGGCCCCTGAGCCCCTGAGCCCCTGCCAGGCAGGAGTGGGGGTGGGGTGCCCCCCCCCCCGCCCCGGCCTGTGCTGCTCAGGCCCCTCGGCCCCTCTGGCCAGGCAGGTGCCCCGGGGTCTTCACCCCGACCCCTGGGTGCCCTGCAGCCCCACCTGAGCCACCTGCAGACCTGCAGCACCACTGATGCCTGTTCCAGAGCTGGGAGAACAGGGTGCTGGCCACACTAAACCTACAGAAAACTGTGGGAAGAAACCAAATCCATAGGATCCATGGGTTTCCACACTTGGGGACAGTTCCCAAGACATGTGTTAGTAACGGCCTACCCCAGCCGGCGGGCCGAGGCCCTGCTCCCTGCCCTGCTTCTGCTGCCAGCTGCACCTGGGCCCCCTCGGCCTCCCCGACCTGGCTCCTGACCAAGGCCCCACATGTAAACAGTATTAATAAGCAACAGATGGAAATATATATTTCCCGAGAAGACAGGGGAGGAGGCTCAGAAGCCGGGGACCCGAGTCTCAGGCTGCTGCCGCGCCCTCTCCGCTCCGCTCCTCTCCTCTCCTCTCCGCTCCTCTCCGCTCCGCTCCGCTCCGTCTGTTTTGGCGTTTCCTCTCTTTGGTTCAGCAGCCCCGCGGGGCCCGCCGGGTGCCAGCGCTGTGCTCCCGGCCAGCCACGGCCTGAGGAGAGGCGGCCAGCCCTGTGCCCACGAGGGGCCTCGCCCCCCCGCCGACGGCTACTTGTGCTCGTGGCCCTCCGCCATGGCGGCCACCTCGATGGTGGCCGTGTGCTCCTCGGGTCCCGGGCCGGCCACGGCGCTCTCAACGGCCCCCGTGGGCACCGTCACGATGGTGCTGCCCCCGGGCGACACCTGGGCCACGTTCTGCAGGGTGGGGCCCAGGCCGGGCAGGGCCAGCAGCTGCAGCGGGCTCACCACCTTGACCACAGTGCTGCCGTCCTGCATGGCGGCTGTGCTCAGGACCGTGAGGCTGGACGCGTCCGGGTGGATCTCCACCGTGCTGGGGAAGGTGGTGCCCGAGGAGGCCAGCACCGTGTAGCCCCCAAGCAGCGGTGAAGCGGGGGAGCTTGCCGGAGCAGCCTGGGGCATGGCCTTGCCCAGCATGGGGGAGGGCAGGGTGGACACCACTTTGCCCAGCGGCACGCCGGTGAGCTGGGAGACGGGTACGCCGGGGGTCAGGGCGATCTGGGCGGACTGGGCGAGCACCTGCGAGGCGATGGCGGCCGGCCCGGACGTGGCCCTGGCGAGCCGGGGCCGCTTCACGGGGGGTGGCAGGGAGACCGGCGTCAGCGTCATGAGCACGTTGCTGAGGTGCTGCGACTTGTGCTTGAGCTCCTTGGCCCGACGGCGGTGCTCGTCACACTGCTGCTCCAGCGCTGCGGGGAGGAGGACAGGGCGTGACCGCGGGGCACAGCGGCACCCACGACCTGCCCGGAGCAGGGCCTGCGCTGACTTGGGGCCTGACCCTCGTGTCCTCACGGCGACGCTCTGTCCTGTCCCCCCACGGCCCTTGCAGTGACACTCTCTGTGGGGCCTGCTCTGATGGGGACCCACCACTCCGAGGAAGAAAAAGAGTCATCCTGAGCAGCTGCCTTGCGCTGCCCGACGTGGGGACAGGCCTTCCCTGTTCTCTGTACTGTGTTCCAATCATCCTAGCGCTCGCAGGAAAGTTGCCTTGGTGACGTATTAAGATAAGCAGGGCACAGCGCGTAAGCAGCCTGTCTCACGCGTGGCCACAGGCACCTCCCCAGGAAGGCGCCACCTCACAGGAGAACCGTGGGGCTGAGGGTGAATTTACGGGAAGTCTGGCTGGGGTCATGTCGGTGTCACCGACCCCGTGCCTCCGCAGCTCCCGCGCAGCTGTGGGGGTCACAGCGCAAGGCCAGCGTACCTGCCAGGTCGCGGGCGTACTGCTCCCGAGAGCGGTCCATCTGGCACTTGTGGCTGGCCAGCACCTTCTTCACGAGGTCCAGCATGCCGAAGTTCTGCACGATGTTGTTGAGGAGGACGGCGTCTACAAGGGCAGGGCGAGCACACGGTGAGAACGGGCCGGCCCACAGCAGGGTCTGGGGCACTCCACGCCACCCGGTGAGATGAGGGACTGGGCCCAGCAGGTTCCTGGTTCCCGGGCTCAACTTCGTCCCCGTGGCAAGGAGGGACCTGGTGGGAGCAGGCTAACTGCCCACCCCCGCCAATGCTGCTGGGCTCAGCTCGGAACCGGAAGGGGCAGGCTGCACCCACGGGCGTCCTGAAGCCGCCCACCACCGCCACCACCACGAGCAGGAAGAGGCCTCCGGGCCCACAGACCAGGGTAGGGAAAGACCGCTCACCTCGGAGCTGCAGGGGAGGGTCCTGGACCCGCTGCTGCAGACCCTTCATGGTCTCCACCAGCTCCTGGTGGAACTCCTGTATGACCTCGTCCAGCAGGCCTGCGTCCTTCAGCCCTCTCCAGAAGGCAAACGTGTCATCTGTGAGGGAAGGAGAGGCTCAGAGATGGGGAGTCCTGCACAGGCAGCCCCACCGCCGGTTCCACCCACACGGAGGAGCAAAGAACTGCCAGGAGGACACGGCTCTGAGGGTCAGCAGTGTCCCCCACAACCATATGCGGAAGTCCAGTGGGTCGGCCCTGCACTTCCTGCAAGAGGACGCCCAGCGGTCCGCAAAGGCGAAGCCAGCCGCAGATCGCAGCCCCGCCCAAACGCACCCCCTCGGTGAAAAGCCGAGGGAAGGCCCCGCCCCCACCCTGAGAAGCCCAGGAAGGCCCCGCCTCCCCACCTTGACAAGCCATGGGAAGGCCCCGCCCCCCCACCTTGACAAGCCCAAGGCCCCGCCCCCGCCGTGAGAAGCCCAGGAAGGGCCGCACCTCCGACGGCTGTGGTCCAGTCCCCAGGGTCCTCACAAGTCTCGATGGTGATGGTGGCAGGAGCCCCGTTCACTGCAACCAAGAGGAGCCCAGTGAGCCTCGCCTGCGACAGGCCAGCATCCCACCCACCACCCACCCCAGCTCTGACTCGCCGCCCCCACCCGCATTTTCACACAATTGACTGAGGTGCACGAGCACAACAGAGCACACACGTGCCTTGCGTTCTAAATTCACTGTTAAACATGTACAAAGAAGGAGCTGGAACATGCCTCCTCGAACCTGTCCACGTGTCCTCAACATTCTGCTGTCCTTGTCGCGGTCACGAGCTTCTACAGCCTGCTGGCCAGGGGCCACAGGCCAGCCTTCCTGCCTGGCCTGCTCTTGGGGTCTCTGTCTCACTGACACCAAGCGTCCATCTCAGCAGCTACCATGTTTCCATTTTTGTAAATCAGAAGCGGGACTTTGAGAGATGCAAGCCACCCAAGCTGGTTCACCTCTGACCCTAGTGTCTGCAGAATCCTGGACCCAGTTTGGATTTGGCCATTTGGGGCTTAGAAACAAGCCTGGAAACCTAACCTCTGGGTAAGCTTTCCGACCTCACGCCGGCCTCTTCCACATCTGACAAAGACGTCGTGCTGGGGATGTTAGATGCCTGAAATAGCTCTTTCTTAGTCTGGGCTGATACAGAGCTTTTAACTCCACGAGAGGCAACTCAGGTGTTCTGAGGACTCTGGCTGAAGAGACCACCACGGAGGTGAGTTTAAGCAAAGCGACAGACCATCCAAGCCCCCCAGGGACAACAGACTTCTAAGAGCTAAATCCCAAACCCCACGTGGCCTTTACCGGACACGGCGCTCTGACTGGAGCGTCAGCGCCCGGAGCCTTCCTGGAGATCTGTCACTGCGGCCGCCTTTTACAAGGCAGAACAGAGAGTCTGGACCCAGTGACCCGGAGGAGGCCCTGTTCCCACGGAAGCCACCGGCCCACCGGGAGTGCTGTCTCCCTGTGTCTCCTGGGGGCGGGGGCCTTGCCGTGACCCAGCCCCTCCCACGCTGTGTAGTGCAGTCCCAGGGCCAGCCCTGACTGCCGGCAGCCTGCGCGTTCCTAGAGCTCCTGGGAGGGACTCCCAACTGGGCCGGCTGCCAGCCCGTGCAGGTAGGGTGCAGGGACTCATTCGGGGTGAACCCCAGGACCTCACTTTGCCCCCAAGCCTGCCTCTCCATCCTCCCAAGTACAGGGCAAGGCCCCTCGACCAACCACCGTCTGGTCAGCCATGAGGACAGTCCCTGGCCCCACGGCAGCAGGCCCAGACTGACCTGTGGAGCAACCGCTTAGGGACAATGCAATTCCCGTCACAGGGAAGGTAGCGCCACCAAGTTACCAATGGGCACCATGAACAGGGAACTTGGGACCAGATTTCATGCTAACTTGTTTTAAAAAGAATCTCTGTATTCAAAAATCTGGAAAGAATTCCAGGAAATGTTTAGTCCTTCTACCAGTTAGAGCAACAGATGCCAACACAGAACATCATAAACACACCAACAAATCTCGAGTTGCAGGGAAGTGCACGAGCCGGAACCAAGTGCCACGGGGAGCGGCCCCAGGGCAAGGACAGATGGCAGACCAGGCGTGTGGGGCGCTCCCTGATCTGGTCAAAGCTGGGGGTGGGCACTGGACGTTTGCTCTGTTATTCTTCATACGAATCATTGTATTTTATAATAAAAATGGCTTAAAAAGAGGAAGTACTTCAGTCTTCCCTGTGGATGGAGGAGCAATTCAGCTAGACTTCCTCGGGGAGGGAGGAGTCGGTGGCTGCTGACCCCTGGGGCCTCGAAGGGACAGCTGAGCGGACAGGGGGCCCCGCTTGTGGCCGGCAGCAGAGGTGGCCCAGCACGTACCGTCGGCCGTGGCGGGCGTGAGCGGGATGTACTCGGCAGGCGTGGGGCTGCCCAGGGACGCGCGGGCCCCCGAGAGGTCGATCTTGGTGCTGCGGCAGGTGTTGGAGCAGACCCTGTCATGCTGGTAGAAGTCCAGCTCCCCGGAGTCCATGATCTTCCTGCACAGAGGAGGGCGGGGTGTCAGCCGCAGAAGGCCTGCCCCGGGGCGGGCCCAGAGTGGTGTGTCTGCGGAGGCGGGCTCCACCGGGGCTCCCGGGCCGGCCTCTCCAACACCCCAGCATAGCTCTCTCAGCTGGCGTGGGGACGCCTGCGTGTGGCTCTGTCCACAGGAAGGGCGACCACGGTGGCTGGTGCCCCCAGGGAGGTGGCTGGTGCCCCCAGGGAGGTGGCTGTCCAGAGGTGCCGGCCAGCTCTGAGGCGCTGGGCCTCTCCGAGACGCTCTGCTGCCCGCCAGCCCCGCAGGGGGACTCAGGGCCAAAAGAGGTGCTGACGGCGGTACACCCGCCTGGTGCGTGGCCCAAAAAGCGAGACCCTCCAGAAGCACCAACAGCACCAGCGCCTCCGGATTCTCGCTGTGTCACCTCCCAGCCTCAGTTTTACCAGGAAGGCACCACATGTACCCTGCCTGCTGGGACACCCCCCAGGCCCTCCTCTCTGGCCTCTCCCAGAGGTCCTGGACTTCAGTTCGCTGCATCTCGACTGGCCTGCCTCAACCCGCGAAAGGATCGGACGGCTCTGGGGCTGCCGCCCACCTCGGCCTTGGGGCAGCGTGAACGCGCTGGCTCCGGGGAGTGCAGCAGATGGCACCTCCCGGCAGTGCTCTTCCAATGAAACGGTCACAGCCGCACCACCAAGATACTCACGCCCGGCGGCAGGTGGGGCTGAGAGAGGAAAGAGCTGGGTTGATGGGAGGGTGCAAAGCTGCTCCGGGGGAAGGAAGGGGCTCCCCAGGGAGAGTGGCAGGGCTCCCACGGGCTGCAGGCACCCAGGGCAGCAGACATGCCCAAGGACAGCAAGAAGCCGCTTCTCCCGGGAATAAACACAGGAAGGAGAGGGGCCCCTTCAGCAGCAAAGCAACCAGATCCCGCCACTCTGGACACCATGAAAAACCATGGCTGTCTCTGGACAGACATGCAGCAGGGGCCACTTCAGAGGGGCAAGCCATTACCACCAAAGCAGGAAATGTTAAAACGTGGAAATTAGGCATTAACGTTCCTGGGGGTATAAACGCAAAAGCCTAGTCTGTCCTCAGCCTTCTTGGAAGGGGTATCACCCTTCCCGTTTCACAGGTGGAAGGGAGGAGCTCAGAGCCACCCGTGACAGGCCACAGCCACCAGGGCGGCTGGTGGAACGGGCACCGCAGAGGGCCCTACGGGAGAGTCTGAGCAGGACACTCCAGACCCTCGACATTCTAGGACCTGATGTCGGTGTGAAGTAGCGAAGAGCCGGCCTGAAGCTTCCCACCAATTCCTACTTAATTTCAAAGGGAAGACGAAGTGTACAGGGAGAAAGGTGAGTGGACGCCTCACCAAGACCCCACCACCGACAAGGGCAGCGATGGGGCACAGGCCAGCAGGACTGACTCTAAAAACAGGAAAGTCGGGGCTCTAGGCCAAGACCCCCTGAAAGCGTCAACGCCACGACTGTCACAAGGTCACAGGAACAGTCCAGCTTGGAGGAGACCAATGCCGCCAGTGAACACAAGCAGTCCGGACAGGACCCCTGCCGGCAGACTGGCCTCCAGGAAGGACAACATCTGCACAGCTGGACAGACTAACGCACAGCAGCTTAAAGAAGCGCAGGCTCTCAACAGGGACCCGAGTCTGGGGTGATGGCGGGAGGCACACGGGGGTAGGTGCTGCCTCAGGAAGAAGAAGGCTGGCCTGGCCGCTGTCCTGACGCGCAGACAGCTTCACAGCCGGTGTCCTCCTGGTGACACAGTCACAGGTGCCTCGGTAAGGGACTGGTGGTGATCAAACCAAGACAGAAAGGGCTTCCCTGGGGGTGCAGTGGTTGGGAATCCGCCTGCCAATGCAGGGGACACGGGTTCGAGCCCTGGTCCAGGAAGATCCCACATGCCGCAGAGCAACTAAGCCCGTGCACCACAACTACTGAGCCTGCGCTCTAGAGCCTACGAGCCACAACTATTGAGCCCGCAAGCCGCAACTACTGAGCCCACGCTCCACAACTACTGAAGCCCGCACCACTCCTAGAGCCCGTGCTCCGCAACAAGAGAAGCCACCGCAATGAGAAGCCTGCGCACCGCAACGAAGAGTAGCCCCCGCTCGCCGCAACTAGAGAAAGCCCGCATGCAGTAACAAAGACCCAACGCAGCCAAAAACAATAAATAAAATAAATAAATTAATTTTTTAAAAAACAAAACAAAAACAAGACAGAAACCCCTGCAAGTCTGACAGGGTCACGTGCTGGCAGGGGTGTGGGCGGCCCAGCCCCGGGGACGCTGTCCACAATCCTCATGCAGAAAATGCCCCTCATCTTCAAAACGCAAAACCCAAAGAGAAAGCAGTGGCCACAGTGCTCCCCGACACCGGGTCGCCGGCCCACCCCTGCCCAGTCCCTCCCGCCGGTCCCCCGCCCCATCCTGTCTCCGGCCCCGCCCCATCCTCTCTCCGGCCCCGCGCCCCGCCCCGCCCCATCCTCTCTCCGGCCCCGCCCCACGCCCCGCCCACCTGAGCATGATGCCGTTCATGCGGATGGCTCGCTTCCAGTCCTTCAGCGTGGACTTGCCGGCCAGGTGCACAAACTCCTTGGGGCTGATGACATGCTCATCGTACTGCGGGGGGAGAGCAGAGCAAAATCAGGACAGAGCCTCCCCACCGCCCTTCCCTCCCACCTGACACCTCCGCCCCCCAGAGCTGGCCTGGGAAAGGGGGTGGACGGCAGGGCAGATGTGGTGGAGCCGCGGGCCGGCTCTCAAGCTGACACTCAGGACTCAGGAAGGAACCGCCACGTGAGAGCCGGACCCTCGGGCACAGGGCCTGGAGCGGGGAGCTGGCCTCCTCCTGCCCCAGCGGGTAGTCAGACACTGGCCCCCAGCGGGGAGGGAGCTAAGTGCTCGGCGCTTCCCCCCAGCCACACACCCAATGCCTGGGACCCAAGGACCCCACACCACTCAGAAAGGCACAGCGCTCTCTCCCTCCCTCCAGACAGCAACTGGCAAACCTCCTTACGCGTAACTTATTCCACAAATAATGTACACATATATCACAGCAAGTAACAGGAGACACAGTGCACAGGGTCAGCTGTGAATGTCCCTTCAGCCGGCCTGGCCCACCCCTAACGGCACCCTTCACGGCCCAGGAGCACATGTCCACTTCAATGTCAGGGAACTGACCCCCTCCTCACAGGTCTGCTAGTTTCCCCCAACAGTGGCCTGAGAAGGTAAAGTATCCTATTCAGTCTTATTAAACAAGCAATTACTGGAACCAAAGAACCAACATAAAACTGCATTTACTTAGAAAACAAAGGACTTCCCTGGTGGCGCAGAGGTTAAGAATCCGCCTGCCAGTGCAGGGGACGCGGGTTCGAGCCCTGGTCCGGGAAGATCCCAAGTGCCGTGGAGCAACTAAGTCAGTGCACAGCAACTACTGAGCCCGCGCTCTAGAGCCTGTGAGCCACAACTACTGAGCCCACGTGCCACAACTGCTGAGCCCACGTGCCACAACTACTGAGCCCACGTGCTACAACTACTGAAGCCCATGCCTCTAGAGCCCGTGCTCAGCAACAAGAAAAGCCACCGCAATGAGAAGCCCGTGCACCTCAATGAAGAGTAGCTCCCGCTCTCTGCAACTACAGAAAGCCCGCACACAGCTTTATTTAAAAAAAAGGAAAAAAAGAAAAAACAAGCAGGCTGGGGATGGATAAGTCACTGGTCTCAGCAGAGGCAGAAACGAAAGCTCCAACTGTGGCCTGGATGCACAGCTGGGCCCCGGCCAGGGTGCGGGCCGTCCCAGGCGTCCCCTTCCCAGGGTGTCCCCTTCCCGGGCGGCTGCCTCTCGGGCGCCCTGCAGTCTGTGCCAGCTTGGGCCCAGGTTACCATGCCACTGGAGCAAAAGCACCTCAACTCAGCTGCACATGCCTTGTAGCGCTCCACAGACACTCATATTCCACAAATTGGAGGTTCGGGACAACCCTGTTTTGACCAAGGCTATCGGCGCCGCTTTTCAACAGCAGTTGCTCACTTCAGGTCTGTGTGACACCTTCTGGTAATTCTCGCAATATTTCAAACTTTTTCGTTATTACTATAGTTGTTACAGTGATGTGTGAGCAGTGATCTTTGATGTTACTACTGCCACTCCAAAAGCTCAGATGATGGCTAGCATTTTTTAGCAATAAAGTACTTTCAAGTTAAGGTACGTACATAGTTTTTAAACACACTGCTATGACACCATTAACAGAGTACAGTCTAGTGTAAACGTTATTTTTATATGTGTGAGGAAAACAGTGTGTGTGACTCTTCTTATTGCGACATGGGCTTTACTGAGGCGGTCTGGAACTGAACCTGCAGCGTCTCCGAGGTCTGCCTGTATCTCCAGCACACTTGGTCGCGGCAAACACCACCAGCCTGGGAAGCCCCTCTTGATGGGAGCAGCTGTCCTAATTGCCTGAGCCCTGCACTGTTTCTCTCTGAGTCAGGAAGCCACTTCATCCCCTCAGTCAGCTGGTCGGGAGCCAGGCCTGAGCCCGGGCAGACAGGCAGAGTCAGAGTCGGAGGACCTCGCTGGCCGCTGCCCGAGCCCAGGAAGTCCACACTGGGCCCGGCCTCTGCCCCCACCACGTGACACCCTCTCTGGCCACCACCTCTGGCCCTGCCCGCACCCGGACACTGCAGCACCACCTGCCGGCCTGTCTCTCCCTTGCATCTTGCGTGCCCCCCCATCCCACCTCCCTCTGGGGGACCAGGCTCTCCTCTGCTGGTTGGGCAGGTGTGCCCACTGTCAGGGTGGGCCAGCTGACCCCACTCACAGCCCTCCGACCGTCCCACCACAGAGCATGCGGAGCCTCCTGGGACGCGCACTAGCGCTGCAGAGCCCATCACCGTAGACTCACCCACCTCCTCCGCTCTCCACGCCTCCGGCCACCTAAAAGCTCCTCTCTGGAACCACTTTCCCTCTGCCTGAAATCATTTCTTAGAATACCCTTAGTTACGACTTGCTGGTGGCAAACACAGTTTTGCCTGAAAATGTCTTTGTTTCCCCTAATTTCTGAAGACGACGTCACCGTGTGCAGCTTTCCTCTCCTGGCACAAGGAGACCCGCGCTGCGCCGGTCGCCCGGCTCCTGGGGAGCCTTTAGAGCTCAGCTGCCAGGGGGGTCTTGCTCCACTGCTCTCGTTATTCCACCTCTTTTGCTTCTAACTTTTAATTTTGCTGTGATTTCAACCTTACAAAATAACTGCAGGTACAGTACACAGAGCCCCAGCGGCCCCTGCCCCAGGCTCCCTCTCCACACAGGGCCCATCTCTAAACACTCGCGGGGTAGCCGCCCTGAGTCCTTCACACCTATTTCCTGAGAACAAGGTTCCTACGTAACCACACACAGCTCTCGAGATCAGGAAACTACCATTAATGTATTATTATCTGATCCACAGGCAGTATTCCAATTTCACAAACTGTCCCAGTAACGGCCTTTGTGGCAACTTTTCTCTGACGCAGGACACGGCCTGACTTCGCGCTGCACTGACCACTGCGTCTTGCCTCCTTGACCCAGAGCAGCTCCTCAGCCCGATGGTGTCTTCCTGACCTCAACATCTGTGAAGCATGCAGGTCAGCGTTTTTGTAGACAAAAATTGTGTCCCTCAGTTTTTGTCTGACGTTTTCCCGAGTAGAGTCGGGTTGTGGGTTTTTGTCGGAAATGCCACAGAATCCCTGCCCATTCGATCAGGAGGCCGGGATGAAGGCTGGTCCCGATACTGATGGCCAAATGTCATCACATTTAGGGGGTGATCTGCAGGCTTCCCCCTGCCGTTCCTGCTTTGCCTCTGTAAGCGGTACCTCAATGATGGGGGTACCTGGAGACCAACTGTCCCTCATCCAGCTTCCCCTGACTAGTTTCAGCACCCCCTTGTGGCACTCTGGCTCCAGCACCCCTTCTACATTTGTTAGTTGGTGTAAGAGTTTAACCTCTCCCTTGTGTCAATGTAAATAAATAACATGAAATACACTGCAATAAATATGGGCCCATAGATTCTTGTTTTTACTTGAATCATAATCCATGACTATCATTCATTATTCTGATGCTAAAGTGTCCCAGGAGCCAGTGGAAGGTCCTTTGTGCTGGCACCTATGTAGATTTTGAAATGTGGTTGGTTTCCTCTTATTCATTCAGTTTAGGATCTGTTAAGTCTCTTGAACTGTGGGCTGCTATCTTTCCTCGGTTATGAAAGTTCTCAGACGCTCTCTCCTCTCAGAATTCAGATAGATGCATTAGACTTTCTTGTGCTTCCATTTTCCCTCATGACATTTTGGGGGATGACTGTCTGGATAACTTCTTCACTTCTATCTTCCATTTCACCAATTCTCTCTTCAACTGTGTCTAATCTGCTGTAAAATCCATCCACTTAAGTGTTCAATTTTAATTGTTTTTCACTTCTAGTTTGTTTTTTTAAAAAAAAAATAGTTATTTATTTATTTACTTGATTGCACCGGGTCTTAGTTGTGGGAGGTGGGCTCCTTAGTTGCAGCTCACGGGCTCCTTAGTTGTGGCATGTGAACTCTTAGTTGCAGCATGCATGTGGGATCTAGTTCCCTGACCAGGGATCAAACCAGGGCCCCCTGCGTTGGGAGTCTTATCCACTGTGCCACCAGGGAAGTCCCTCTAGCTTCTTGTTGTTGTTCTTTTTAATTAATTAATTAATTAATTTTTTTTTTTTTTTTTTTGGCTGTGTTGGGTCTTCATTGTTGTGCGTGGGCTTTCTCTAGTTGCGGCGAGCAGGGGTTACTCTTCGTTGCGGTGCATGGGCTTCTCATTGTGGTGGCTTCTCTTGTTGCGGAGCATGGGCTCTAGGCACACGGGCTTCAGTAGTTGTGACACGCAGGCTCAGTAGTTGTGGCTCACGGGCTCTAGAGCACAGGCTCAGTAGTTGCAGCACATGGGCTTAGTTGCTCCACGGCATGTGGGATCTTCCCGGACCAGGGCTCGAACCCGTGTCCCCTGCATTGGCAGGCAGATTCTTAACCACGGCGCCACCAGGGAAGCCCTCTTTTATTTCTTGAAGTAAATTAAACATAATTATTTTATATTCTGTGTCTCAAAATTCCAACCTGCAGCATTTGTGGGTCTGATTCTGCTGTCTGTGGTTTCTGTGTGCACTCATTCAGGCGCTGTATTTCCTGTGTGCTCAGTGTTTTGTTTTGTTTTGTTTTACTGTGAGCTGCTCCTTTTCTTGGAACTTTGTCTGCCAAAATTACTTGAAACCTGAGATAAAGATGAGTTCTACCAAAAAGGATTGTTCATTTGCTTTTGTCAGATTCCTGGGGGAGCTGCCAGCCAGGAACAACCTACGACTAAACTCTTAGCTAAAGGTGTTCACACTCTACAGGCCACATGTGAATCCTCAAGAGGGTTCTCTCTTCCACCCGGTGCTAAGACATGAGACAGGAGTGTTCCATGCCCTGGGGGATAGAGGGGACGGGGAGTATGTGATTAGCATCCTCTCTGACCCCCAACACTGAGGGTCGAGACCTCTGGAAGTAGCAGCATTACAGGGACAATCTCTGCCCGCAACAACACACCCAAGTTGGGAGCCCTGGGCTTCACCTGCTCATCGCCAGCCCCATGAGGCTGAGAACAGCAGTGTCAGGCAAAGGCTCTCAGACAAAAGCCGGGGTTGGTGCTTGGCCTCCCTCTATAACCCGCCTTTATTCAGGCCCCGGGCATGACTATTTCCTCCTCTTTTGCCAGCTTACGGAGGCATCTAGAAGATGCGTTACGAAAATATCCTAAGTGGCATTTTTGGCTGTTTTCAGCACAAGGTGAGTCTGGGTACCTAAACTACCGTGTTGCAGAAAGAGCAGACCTCTCCCCTCCATCTTACTCATGGCTGCTAATGAGTCTTTGCGAAGCATCCCTCTCGTTCAACCTGCCCAGCAGAGTCACTGCCAATCCCAACGTCAGCAGAGCTGCCTTCCCAGCCTCTCTCCACAGCTTTGCTCCAGGAACAGAGAATCTCTGTCCTGAGGCTCTCCGTGTGCCCCAGCAACAATCCTGTCTGTCCCTGAAGGCTCCTTCCTTCTCCTCTGCTCTCCCAAGCACGGGATTTCTGCCTTCTGAACTGCCCCCCACAGGTCACACCCCCTGCCGTAGGGGTCTTCTTTTGTTTGCTTCACAGCTGCGGTACTGGGGGCCCCTCCCTGCAGCCCGGCACGCAGGCCTGTGCTCTGGTTGCATCAGAACCCTCACCTGAACACACTTCACATTGATGCCGGGGCACACAAACTTCCTCCAGATCAGGTTGGCTCTGCTGTCCCCGCAGGTGATGGGGTACACGATCTCGGCCTCCAGGCTCTCCTCCTCTTCAGCCATCTTCACTTCTCACCAGGTGTGTCGACAGGGAAAGGGGCAACATAGAAAATCAGTTATAATTTCTCCAAAGCACTTCCTGTAAAAGCACAACATTAACTACCAACCTAGAAACCAGAAACTGAAATCCAGGAGGGACTGAGGCAGGACCAAGGTGGGCGGGGACATTTCTCATCAGCCCGAAGTAAAGGGCCACTGAAGGAAACAAACTTTAGCCGGCACAATTCCAGAGAAAACCTATTCCTAACATTCGGAAGAGCTCTGAGGCCTTCAGTGTTAGGCAACAGGAAAAGACTAAAGGTGATAAATCATCTTCACTGCCACTCACTGACAGCTACACTAAGTAGAACCGCAAAACCAAGCTCTCCCCGCCAGCCACAGGCCAAGGCCACACCTGGAGACCCTGGAGCCAGGGCCTCTGTGGCGCCGCCTCTGAAGAAGAGCCCACAGGAGAGCCTCGGCAACCTCTGACTGGCCCCCTACTGATGGGAGGACCGTCCCCTCGGAAAAGCCACCTCCAGAGCTGCCTGCGGGCGCTGCCGCGAGAAGGCAGGCTCCCTACCTAACACGGCCTCCTTGAGCTGCGAGGACGCTGTGAACGCGGCTGCAGCAGCTGCCGCGGCGTTTTCCGTCTCCATGTTACCCTCCGTCAGGTCACTCCTGGGAACAGAGGAGAGGAGAGGGGAGACATTAACACCCCCAACGACAGCCAGCCTCGCGCTCTGCTGCCATCCCTGCCCGACTTTCCAGTCCAGCCCGAGGTCACGGCGCGGCGGGCTCAGGGCCATGTGCTGTCCGTCACCGCGCTGCTGACCCCACAGGCGTTGCTCCTCGGCTTCCCTTGGAAAACCCAGTTCCTAACTGGCCCTACTGTGCTCTTGTCAGAGGAGAAGTTACCGTGCGCTTAGGGACACGAAGCTGTGACCCTGGTGGCGGGAGAAGAGTCAGGGAAGCGTTACTCGCTCCTGGCCGGGTGGCGGCTCTGCGTCCCCTGGCGCCCCCTGCCCCCAGGCCGGGTGCCCATCCTCACCCGTGCGGGGTCAGGTTGGTGGTGACCAGCACGGTCTTCACCTCCTCCACGCCACTGCCATCCGCCGCCGTGTCGGGCGTCGTCACCACCACCACCTCCTCCATGTGGACGCTCACGTCGGGGGTGGCCATGGCTCAGCGGACAGGAGGCGCCAGGGCACCGGGCCTGCAGGGCAACAGGGGGGCACAGGGTCTGCACGGGGACCTCGCTACCTTCTGACAGAAGCCATGCAAGAGAAGGGCTCTTCCAGGGCCTGGGGCTCTGGCAAGGATGGAGTGAGCACTGAGAGAGGAAGCCCTGGAAGAACCTCGGCGCCATGACAGGCCTGAAAGCCCAGTGGTCACCTGCGGGGGACGGGGAAGGAACCAGAATGTGGGCAGACGCCTCTGGAGGTGGGTCCCACGCCCTGAACTCAGGGCTGTGCACAGAAAGCCCGCGGAGGGACTTCCCTGGCAGTCCAGTGGTTAAGACCCTGCGCTTCTACTGCAGAAGGCATGGGTTCGATCCCTGGTCGGGGGAACTAAGATCCCGCATGCTGCAGCACGACCCAAAAATAAACAAAAGAAAGCCCTCGGAGATGAATCCTGTCTTTGGTCTGGGAGACCCTCCCAGGCATTATTTTGTCTTGGCTGGCTCTGCCCTCCAGCAAGCCCCAGGCCCTCTAAACTCCATGACGGTCACGGCCAGGCAGGCACCGAAAACTCCGGGGACCCAGAGGCGCCCCACTGCTCTCCTGCTCTCCATCCTCTGGCGCTTGGCTCAGGGCAGACCAGGTACTGATGCATCGCAGCACGGAGGACACGTAAGAGACCTGGCTTTTAGCCAAAGCACAAGGAAGGGGGTTCTGGGGGTCAGAGAGTATGCAGGAGACTGCGGAGAGGAGGGAGGCGGAAAGGGCTTGCCCCCAGCTGTGTGCAAAGGCCTGGGTCACTCCTCACCTGTCCGTGTGTGGACCTGATCCTAAATGGCAAACCAAAGCTTTCGAGGACCGACCTCCAGGGTCGACCCCCACCCAGGTCTCAGAGTGGCCTTGGGTGGCACCTATGGGACAGATCCAGAGAACACTGCACAGGCTGGAAGGCTGAACTGATTCAGGGCCACGCCTGCCCACAGAGGGGGCTCAGAACCCGCAACCCAGGTCCATTTCCTGCTACAACAAAACGCTCCATCCTCCACGGGGTTTAAACAAGAGCCAGAATCGCACAACACAATATTCAAAGTATCCAGAATATGATCCAGAATTATCTCACACACAAAGAACCAGGAAAGTCTGACCAATTCTCAAGGGAAAAATTACCCAAGAGAAGCCCAGTCCAAGGCGACCGCTGGAATCCACAGTGACCTCAGAGCTGCGGGCGCTCCTGCTTCACAAGTGGAGCACTTCACAAGTGGAGTCCTTGAAAGGGCTGCCGCAGGAAGTGAAGTCACAGCCAAGCGGAAATTTGAAAATTAAAAAATATAATAACAAATAAAAAAAATCCACCAGGTGGGCTCAATATCAGAATGGAGATGAGAGTGGAAAGAGATACAGCAATGAAAATAAAGATAGGTCAGTACAAACGATCTAATCTGAACAACAGAAAGAAGATGGAAAAACAAAATGAACCGAGCTTCAGGGAATGCAGAACAATATAAAAAGCTGGCCATCTGTATCACCAGAGTCCCAGAAGGAAAGAAGAAAAAAGTGTGATGCTAAAAAAACTCTGAAAAAATAATAGCTGAACACTTCCCAAATGTAGTGAAAAATACAAACTTACATATTCAAGAAGCTCAACAAACCTCAAACAGGATAAACTCAAAGAAATCTACGCCCAGAACATAATCAAACTGCCGAAAACTAACTAACGGACAACGTAAGAACGTTCCAAAAGCAGCAGATAAAAAGGTATGTATTTCCACATGAGAACAACAATTTGAAGGCCTGTGGGACTCTCTCCTCAGAACCACAGAGCCCGAGGCAGGGACATTCTTAACATGCTGAAAGAAAAGAGCCTCAGCCCAGGATTCTACAACAGTGAGAAGATCCTTTAGAAATGAAGGCACAATAAAGACATTTTCAGATAAAGGAAAATTAAGAGAACTGGCCACAATCAGACCTAATGCAGTACTTCAGACAGAAGGAAATTACAGCAGAGGGAAGCCTGGAACTTCAGGAATGAAGGAAGGCAACCAAAATGGTAAATATCTGGATAAACACAATAAATGACTGTTCCCTTCAGTTCTTTAGGCATGTCTGACAGCTGAAAGCAAACATTCAACACTGCTGGTGGGACTCAATGTGCGCAAACATAGACCACCTACAGCTTCAAAGGGGACAGTGCCAGGGCCTACATGGTGGTCCCGCTTCTATATCCCTCTGAAGGGGGAGAACACTGTTCTAAGCAGACAGAAAAATCAAGTCTTTCAAAATGAGAATGCGTGAGCAAGCTGGGTATTCCATGTAATGACCTCTGGAAGGTCATCCAGAGACAAAAGAAGTGAGGTACAAAGCCACAGAAAGACACGGCGGGGACTTCCCTGGTGGCACAGTGGTTAAGAATCCGCCTGCCAATGCAGGGGACACGGGTTCGAGCCCTGGTCCGGGAAGATCCCACATGCCATGGAGCAGCTAAGCCCGTGCGCCACAACTACGGAGCCTGCGCTCTAGAGCCCATGAGCCGCAACTACTGAGCCCACGTGCCACAACTACTGAAGCCCGCATGCCTAGAGCCCGTGCTCCGCAACAAGAGAAGCCACCGCAATGAGAAGCCCGTGCACCACAACGAAGAGTAGCCCCTGCTCCCCATAACTAGAGAAAGCCCAGGCGTAGCAACAAAGACCCAACGCAGCCATAAATAAATAAATTTATTTATTTATTTATTACAAAAAAAGAGACATGGCAGACCCTTAAATGCACACTGTGAAGTGACAGAAGCTAGCCTGAAGAGACCAGTGGTTGCCAGAGGGTTGCGGGGTGGGCAGGAGGATGAATAGGCGAAGCACAGAGGATGTTTAGGGCAGTGAAACTACTCTGCGTGATACTGTCATGGTGGGTCTGCACCATCACGCATTTGTCAAAACCCACGGGATGTACAACACCAAGAGGGCACCCCAAGGTAAACCATGGACTTCGGATGGTTCTGATGTGTCAATGCAGGTTCATCCTTCGTAAAAAAACGTACCCTTCTGTTGAGTGATTTCGTTAATGGGGGAAGCCATGCAGGTGTGGGGGCAGGGAGTACATGGGAAGTCTCTAGAACTCTTTCTCAATTTTGTTGTAAACCTAAAAGTGCTCTGAAAACTTAAGTCTTAATTAAAAAATATAAAAATAAAACATACATCGTACAACACCAAAAGTGAACCCCAATGTAAACTATAGACTCTGGTTGATGACGGGTCAACTGGGGTTTGTGACTGTAACAAACATACTACTCTGGTGAGCATGTTAGTGCTGAGGGAGGCTGGGAAGGGGGGTACATGGGAACTCTGGGGGCTCCTGCTCAACTGTGCTGTGAACATAAACCTGCCCCAAAATGAAGTATGTACATTACAATACAACGAATAGAGAATATAGTGGAAAATGCAAAGACAAGCTACAGGTGGAAGAAAATGCTTGCAAATCGCATGTCTGGCAAAGAACTTGCATGCAGAACATACAAAGAACTCAGCAACAGCAACACAATTTAAAAGCAGGCAGAAGTGGAGCCTTCCCTGCTGGTCCAGTGGTTAAGAATCCGCCTTCCAATTCAGGGGACGCGGGTCTGAGCCCTGGTCAGGGAACTTAGGCTCCCACATGCCGCAGAGCAACTAAGCTTGCACGACGCAACAAAGACCCGACGCAGCCAAATAAACAAATACATTTTTTTTTTAAATAAATAAATAAAAGTAGGCGGAAGGTTTGAACAGACACTTCACCAAAACAGAAGTCCAAATAAGCACACAGAGGGACTTCCTTGGTGGTCCAGTGGTTAAGACTCTGCACTCCCAGTGCAGGGGGCCTGGGTTTGATCCCTGGTCAGGGAACTAGATCCCGCATGCCGCAACTAAAGGAGCCCACATGCCACAACTAAGACCCAGTGCAGCCAAATAAATAAATAAATAAATATTAAAAGAAAAAACAGTAAACACATAGAAAGATGCTTGACATCAGTAACCCACAGGAAAATGCAAACTAAAACCATAACGATACGACCACACCTATTAGAACAACTTAAAAAGCACCAACACAAAGCTGAGGATACAAAGACTGTGAGGATGTGGAGAACTGGAATGCTCACACCCAGCTGCTTGGTGCAGCCACTCTGAAAAGGGTCTGGACGTTTCTCAAAGGTTACATGTACTCTTATCACATGACCCAGCAACCCCACTCCTAAGTATCTGCCCCACAGAGATGAAGACTGGGGTTTCTTTAAAAACCCGTACACACAATTTTATGACAGCTTTATTCATAACTGTCAGAAACTGGAAACAACTCAAATGACCTTCAGTAGATGAAAAGAGAAACAAACCATACAAAAGAATACTACTCAGCAAGATAAATAAATAAATAAATAAGCTACTGGATACGTGCAACAACCTGGATGGATCTCCAGAGAATCATGCTGAGTGGGTTACACACGCAGACCCTGGAGGTATCAGCCACCACAATAGAGTGAATGTCACAATAAAGTGAGGCACGTGACATTTTTCGTTTCTCAGTGCATGTAAAAGTTATATTTACACTATATTATAGTCTATTATGTGTACAATAGCATTATGCCTAAAAATGACATACATATCTTAATGAAAAAATAATTTATTGCTAAAAAATACTAACCACAATCTGAGCCCTCAGTCTTAGTAGTAACATCAAAGATCACAGATCACAGATCACTGTAACAAACATATTAATAACGCAAGAGTTTCGAAAATTCCGAGAACTACCAAAACGTGACACAGAGACCCAAAGTGAACAAATGCTGTTGGAAAAATGGCGCTGATAGACTTGAGCGATTCAAGGTTGTCACGAACCTTCAATTTGTAAAAAATACAGTATCTGCGAAGCACAAAAAGTGAAGCCCAATAAAACAAGGTGGGCCTGTAGACGGTATGAGTCCACTTACGTGACATTTTGGGAAAGACGAAGCTCTAGTGACAGAGAACAAATCACTGGTGCCAGGGGCTGGGGGAGGGGGATGCGGCATGAAAGGACAGCACAAGGGGGATTCTGGGGGTGACGGGATTGCTCTGTATTCCAGTCACGGGGGCAGCTACACGATGAATCTATACAGGTGTTAAACGCATAGAACTGTACACCAAACAACCATAAAAGTTTACCATTTGCGAATCTTTTAAAAAAATTAAATGGGCCCAAAAAAATGCTACTGTATCCTGGCATATATGGTGAACTGATTTTTGACAAGGGTGCCAAGACCATTCATTGGGGAGCGGGGGCGGTCTCATCCGTACGTGGAGCTGGGACAACTGGACATCTGCAGACCACAGACAAAAATTTACATAAAACGGATCAAAGACCCAAACATAAGAGCAAATACTGTAAAACGCTTAGAAGAAAACACAGGGGAAAAGCTTCCTGACACTGGATTTGGCAAAGATTTCTTTTTCTTTTTCTTTCTTTTGTTTTTTTTTTGGCCGCACAGGCACAGCTTGTGGGATTTTAGTTTCCTGCCCAGGGATGGAACCCAGGCCTTCGGCAGGGAGAGCGCAGAGTCCTAACCACTGGGCCATCAGGGAGTTCCCTGGCAATGACTTCTTGAATATGACACCAAAAGCACAGGCAACAAAAGAAAAAACAGGTAAATTAGACTCCGTTAAAATTAAAAACTATTGTGCATGAAAGGACACTCTCAGGAGACTGAAAAGGCAACCTACACACTGGAAGAAAGTGCCTGCAAAGCATGTGTCTGCCAAGGGATTCACATCCAGGATACAGCTCAGCAAGAACAAAACAACTTAAACCATGGGCAAAGGACTCAGAGTAGACATTTCTCCAAAGGAAATACGCAAATAACCTGTAAGCCATTGAAAAGATGTCCAGCATCCCTAATCACTAGGGAAATGCACACAACCACCACAAGGAGATACCACTTCACACCCATCAGGATGGTTATTATAAACAAACAAACAGAAAGTACATGTGGTCAGGATGTGGAGAAACTGGAACCACCGTGCACCATTAGCAGACAAGCAAAACGGTGAAGCCGCTCTGGAAAGCAGTCTGGCAGTTCCTCAAAAAGCTACACGTAGGGGGGCTTCCCTGGCGGTCCAGCAGTTAAGACTCCGCGGTTCCACTGCAGGGGGCACGGGTTCAATCCCTGGTTGGGGAACTAAGATCCCGCAAGCCGCACATCGGCCAAAAAAAAAGACCACTTGAAAATCGCCCTTAAAGTAACATTGCTCCGTGGTGCTTGGCTCTCACCGAGGTACCGCTGCTTTCACCGGGTGGACTCCAAGGGGGCCAGAAAGCCACGCTTGAGCTCAAAGCTGCAGAAAGGCAGGGACCCACCCTATGGGCGGCTGTCCTCACCCCCACATCTCAAAACCGCTAAGCAGTGGGAACACACAAACCGAATTCCTGCCTCTCCAACATCAAGTTTTCAAAATTCTTCTTTCCCAATTAACCTTGAGGTAAAAAAGATAGGAGGAAGTATTTCTGAAGTAGCATTCCTGGGCATAAATATACAAAAACAGGACAAAAATGTGAGTGTGCGGTCAGTACACTGGATTCAGATCTGACTTTCCATGTCTTCCAAATAAACACAAATATTTTCCTTTGATAAAAATACCACTAGAAACATAGCAGAGGTCACAAAGCAGTGGCCCACAGACACAACTTTTTTTTTTTAATATTTATTTATTTACCTTGGCTGCGCAGGGTCTTAGTTGCAGCATGCCGGATCTTCATTGCGGCATGCGGGATCTTTAGTTGCGGCATGCAAACTCTTAGTTGCAGCATTCATGCAGGATCTAGTTCCCTGACCAGGGATCGAACCCAGGCCCCCTGCATTGGGAGCGCAGAGTCTTACCCACTGGACCACCAGAGAAGTCCCAGCACAATTTCTTTCATTCTCACTGTGTTTCAAGATTTTTAATTAGTTGCCAGCTTTTTCAAATTTTACAGGGTTCACATTCTAAAAATCCAGATTTCTGGCTTCTCTTGAAAAATGTCACAAGAATTCATCCCTGGAGGTGGTCCCTCTAGTCCTGCATTTCCTTGTGAATCTGGGCTTCCTGGCCCTGCCCTCCTGGGGGGCGAGGGGGGCGCAATGCACTAGCTGCCCAGTCTCGACCACACCCTGCGTCACACCCAGCCAGGACGCACTGGGCTCTTAAGTGTATGATGTATATGTACAAATCCCCGCCCCCCCACCCCGTCCAGTATGTCTTCCCAAAGTTTTATACTTCCTACAAAGAAATAATTTTTGAACAGTCTGCTTAATTTATCTTGTTACATTTGGAATTTATTTAATCCATTTGGTGTTACCCTAAACGGACTGACCCACACTGTTGGTGGGAATGTAAACTGGTGCAGCCACTATGAAAACAGTACCCAGGCTCCTCAAAAGACTAAAAATAGAACTACCATATGTTCAGCAACCCCACTTCTGGGTGTATATCCGAAGGAAAACAAATCAGGATACCCAAGAGACACCTGCACCCCATGTTCACTGCAGCGTTATTTACAATAGCCAAGATGTGGAAGCAACCTAAATGTCCACGGTCAGATGAATGAATAAAAATTTGGTATACACATACAATGAAATATAACTTAGCCTTAAAAAAAAAAAAAAAAAAGGAAATTCTGCCATTTGTGACAACGTGGATGAATGTAGAGAACATCATTCTAAGGGAAATAAGCCAGACACAGGACAAAATACTACATGCTACCACTTACATGAGGAATCTATAATAATCAAACGCAGAGAAGCAGACAGTGGAATGGTGGTTGCCAGGAGCTGGTGGAGGAGGAATGGGACACATCAAAAAGTACAAAGCTTCAGTTATGCGAAATGACTAAGTCCTAGAGGTCTAAGGTACAGCATAGAGCCTATGGTTAACAATATCGTACTGTATACTTAAAATTTTGCTAGTTAAGCGTTCTTATCACAAACTAATGAGAGCGGGAATAAACTTCTGGAGGTGATTGACAGGTTAATGGCATAGACTGTAGTTTTATGGGTGCACACTTAACTCATCAAGTTATATACTTCAGTTATGCACAGATTTTTGTAAGTTAAAAAAGACTCATGTAACTGAAACTGTATTTGCAGTGTTAGCAAAGAAAGAAAACGTTGATTCACTGGAAGAGTCGCTCAACTACATGAATTATAAAGTTAACCAAATATGTAACAGGCAATGGACCCATATTGATTGGTTCCTACAACGGGGTTCAAGCAGATACGGGTCTCACCAAAGGGTTGCACGCACGCGGCCCCCACGGGAAAGGGGGGGGCCATCCACCAGGCCCCCACGAGAGGGGGTGTATCCACAAGGCCCCCAAGGGAGAGGGGCATCCGCGCGGCGCCCACGGGAAAGGGGAGATTAGCCACGCGGCCCCCAGGGGAGGCGAGAATTCACGCGGTCCCACGGGAAGGGGGGGGTACCCACGCGGCCCTCTCCACGCAGCCCCGCCCAGGGCCCTCCCCGGCGCCCGCCGCCCGCGGCCCGCCGCCTTCCGGCAACATGGAGGCCGCGCCGCCGCCGACGCGCCTGACGCGGGCCCTTGACGCCCGTGACGCCCGCCGCGCGCCGCCGCCCCTCCCCCGCTCCCCTCCCCCCGCCGTAACGTCCTGACGCTCCGCAGGGACCCCTGACTGGACGGCGGCGCGCGGCGGAGCGAGAGGCCTCGCCGCGGGGGGGGCGGCGGGCGCTTACCTGGGCCGCGGCCGGGCCTGCGCGGGCGCCAGCGGGCGGGCGGCGACGGCGGCGGCGGCTGCGGCGGCGGCGGCCGCGGGCTCCGCTCCTTGTTGGGGATTCGGCGGCGGCGGCGGCGGCGGCGGCCCGGGCGCGCGCTTCCTAGTGACGCAGGCGGCGGGGCCGCGCACGCACGGGCAAGGGCGAGCCCTGATATTTATTTGGCGCTCGGCCGGGAAGCGGGAGGTGCCGAGAAATAAGGCCCGGCTGGGCCCGACGCGCATGCGCGCGGGCGGGGGCGGGGCCGGAGGTGGGTGCTTCGGCCCTTTAGCTGGGCGGCAGCTCCGCGGCCCCGCCCCGCCCGCTGGCTCACCTGCCGGGACTGGCGGACACACACGCTCGGCGCGGACTTCCCGGGGAGAGGGTGCGTAGGGAGACGCGCTTAGGGTTGGCGAGAAAGGTGAGTGACCTGCCCGCGTGTGCAAAGGGTCTCCCCAGAGGCAGGCGGGAGGGTTGCCGCGGGAGTCGTACAGTCCGAAACCTGCGATTATCATGGTTTATTTTTGTAGCAAGTGTTAAAAACGGCTTTGAACATCCTCACTTCTCGATCCGCGCGGCTCCCCCCAGTGTTCCTGGGTCGACCCCCAGCCGCTCTCTCCTGTGCTGTAGTCACTGGCCACGTGTGCTCATTTCAGTTTACGTTCGCTGAAGTTAAAGTTCAGTTCCTGCGCTATCACAGAGGCATTAAAAGACACCCTGATGCAGGGTTAGGAACGCCCTGAAAACGCTCCTTTTTAGTGGCTGGAGTGCAAAGTCCCTGGGTTTTCCAGAACGTGAGAAGGTTAGCATCACTCAGCTTTCCTTTGACTTGGGAGCGAGTACAAACAGGCCTTGCTGTTTGATTGAAAGGTGCAGTGGGGGCCCAGGGGGTGGTGAGTGGGGTCACCTGCCCTGCCCAGGCCGGGGCACTTGTGAGGCATCCTGTTCCTGCCCCGGGACTCCTGGAGGAAGCGCTGCAGCCGTGGTGGGGTCGGCCACATCCCCACATCTCCCTGTGCTCTGTCTCCACACCTGCACCGGGCAGTCAGGGGGACCCAGAGGGTGGCTGAGGCTGGCTGTGCTCAGACCAGGGAAGGCGCGTGCGAAGTCTCCTCGTGTGTGGTGTCGCTGCTCTGGCTGCTGTCAGCTGCGGGAGACTCGGGTGCCCAGTGAAAGGCTGCGGGGTCTGCGGGTGCTCCCTCTCAGGAGACAGAGAAGGCAGAAAACAAATGCCTTCTTTAGGACCAAGCCGTGGACCTGTGTTCATGCTTAGGTAGGAAGACCACGGAAGGCCATTTCCCAGACTGGGAAGTTTCAAGCAAACTTCATTTCAGTGCTGTTATAATTGGGAGAGTTACGCTTTCATTCTGTTTTCAATAATATAGAGTGTACTCAAGCAAGTGATGAAAAAGTCACTGTTTTTAAAGATTAAACTATTGAGCCTATGTCAGTGCAGTTATTTTATCATCTGGTAAATACAAGAGCAGGTGTGTCTGGTCTGTGCATGTCATTTATTTGAGTTTCCCTGTCCTTACGTTCCGGAAGTAAATGCCCATAAAGTCAAAGGGAGAGGGCTTCCCTGATGGCGCAGTGGTTAAGAATCCACCTGCCAATGCAGGGGACATGGGTTCGAGCCCTGGTCCGGGAAGATCCCACGTGCCACGGAGCAGCTAAGCCCGTGCGCCACAACTACGGAGCCTGCGCTCTAGAGCCTGCGAGCCACAACTACTGAAGCCCGCGCGCCTAGAGCCCGTGCTCCGCAACAAGAGAAGCCACTGCAATGAGAGGCCCACGCACCACAGGAAGAGTAGACCCGCTCGCCGCAACTAGAGAAAGCCCGCGTGCAACAACGAAGACCCAACACAGCCAAAAATAAAATAAATTTTAAAAATTAATTAATTAAAATAGAATGTTAAAGGGAGAAAGCTCAGAAGGATGCAGGAGGCAGACCCGGCCAGGTCCTGCTGCTGCACAGTTGGGGTGAGCTGTGGCCGCTGGCCCTGGAGGCTGTGGGCGCCCCAGACTCCCCAGTCTGAGTTTCCACTGCTGTGTGGCCTCCACGTATTTCTGCCACAGGACCTCAGGCCTGGCGTTTGAACCCGCGCTCACCCTTTCTGTCTCCGAAGCATTGGGCTCTGCTTGGCTGACAGGATGGATTAGTTCCTCCTGGGGTCTGGGGTGGTGATTTCTCCCCTGTGCTCCCAAGGGGAGGGGAGCTTCCACTCTTGGTTTACTACAGAGGAGAGTAAACCAGGAGAGACTGAGTGGCATCACGGGCCCAAGGATGCTGTGGGGTTGTCATGCCTCACCCTCTACTTCGGCTCCACCACACACAGCCCCTGACCAGACTGGAAGCAGGACCGAGGCAGGCCTGGCTTACCCAGCAATAACCTGTCCCTCCCTTCCTCCACTCTGCAGGCCCCAAGGTCCAGGACCTCCTGCCTGGGGGAGGGTGGCACACGCACTGGGAATTACAGAACCGTGCACGGGTAAAAGGTGTATTTAAGCTCAGGACAGACCATTCAACCCGTGTAAGAGTATGAAAGGTTTATTGATATGGTTTCAGATTCACAGTGCAGCCAATCTTTAAGAAGCCACCCCTCATCTAGCTTTGGTTTAGTATTAAAGACCAAGCTATTGAAACAGTTTCTTTTTCCAACCATGTATCTGTGTGAGGCTAGATTTTTTTCTCATATGCTTCAACCATTCTCACTAATTATTTTTTTTAGGAAAACGTCACTTTTTCATTTTAAAATGTTAACATGTAATGGGTGTATCATTTTTTAGTGAATTACTGGTTTTTTTAAATTATTTATTTTATTTTTGTCTGCGTTGGGTCTTCATTGCTACGCACAGGCTTTTCTCTATTTGCGGAGAGCGGGGGCTTCTCATTGTCGTGGCTTCTCTTGTTGTGGATCACGGGCTCTAGGCGCGCAGGCTCAGTAGTTGTGGCGCACAGGCTTAGTTGCTCCGCGGCATGTGAGATCTTCCCGGACCAGGGCTCGAACCCGTGTCCCCTGCATTGGCAGGTGGATTCTTAACCACTGTGCTGCCAGGGAAGCCCCTGAATTACTGATTTTTTAAAATATGTATTTGGCCGTGCTGGGTCTTAGTTGCACCGTGCGGGATCTTTAGTTGCAGCATGCAGGATCTAGTTCCCTGACCAGGGGTCGAACCCGGGCCCCCTGCATTGGGGGTGCAGAGTCTTAACCCCTGGACCACCAGGGAAGTCCCTGAATTACTGGCGGGTTTTATGTTTGTTTAATTTTTGGCCGCACCACATGGCTTGCGAGATCTTAGTTCCCTGACCAGGGATCAAACCTGCGCCCTCAGCAGTGAAAGTGCAGAGTCCTAACCACTGGGCCACCAGGGAATTCCCTGAATTACTGTTTTTTTAATTTCTGTGCTTTAATTCCCAATGTGGTCCCTGTCAACCCGAATAGCCCACATAAACAGAGCTCTTTGGGGGTCCTCCATAAATTTTAAGATTATAAGAGGTCCCTGAAACCAAAAAGTTGGGGAAGTTTTCTCAGAAATCCTAGTACATCCATGAAATAGATGATTGTCCGACATCTGAAGCGACATTTGTGAGGACGTAGGAGAAGTGCGAACACATCACTGTGCGCGTCTCAGAGGTCTGAACTCGGGCTCACTTCAGCACCTCTTGAGGGGTAAGTCCTCTCCAGGGGAAGGAGTTTGGTGGATCAAGATTTTTGTGTTTATACTTTGTAGTATGCAGTGAACATGTATTATGTTTGTAACCAGAAAAAATGTTAATGTCATAAGATAATGCCTACTATTTTCCTCATAGTGGACTTTGTGAAGGTTAAAAACATTTTAATGTGCTTTAAAAAATCATAAACTACCATATGTAACATAAGGTTTTATTGACTAACATGCAGTTTCTCACAGGGCAGGGCCTGGGTGTCAAATCCATCACTGTTCTCTGGAGTGAGACACACAGATGTAATAAGCACTCACGAAACTCATGTTGAATACACAAATTACTGCATGGATGTTTTAAAATTACGAATTATATACCTACAGCTGCTGCCTGGGATTGACTTGTGTCCTCCAGAGATGTGGTGACATCACAAGTCCCAGGACCTCAGAATGTGCCCTTATTTGGAACTAGGGTTGTTGCAGATATAATTAGTTAAATAATGAGGTCGTGTTGGGTTGGGGATCCCTAATCCAGTGACTGGTGTCCCATAGGGACAGACACACAGAGGGAGAGGCAGAGACACACGTGCTGCGTCCACAAGCCAAGGATAGCCGGTGTCCAGCAGAGCCCAGGCTCAAGTTCCCAGTCCCTGGGGAGGTCCCCACTGCGTGGAGGCTGGCACTGCTCGTCACAGCGCCAGCCACCTGCGGGGGACAGAAGTCCAAACACTTCGTTCCTGGCATCCTGACATCCAGGTCGCCAAGGAGAGCGCGAGGCAGCCGAGCGGACAGGACAAGCTTTACTCAGGAGAGACGAGACCAGGTCGGCTTCCACGTGGGCATCGTCCCCACGCCGGGTCCTCCCCACCCTGCTGGCCTGCACGCACCCATCTGGTGCTGCGGGCAGGACCTGACCCCTCCTGAGGAGTCCGACATGCTGAGCGCTGGGGGGTGCCTCCATCTCACAGCCAGAGGGAGCCCCACACACAGGCTCTGTGGGCCCCCATCTGTTGAAAAGAAACGGTGCCGTTCGTTCGTGAGTGGCCCTTCGGGGACGGAGAGACTGCCTTTCCCGACAGCTGAAGCTGGGAGGGCCGATCCTGGCCCTCCCCTCCCCTCCAGTCCTGAGGGAGGTGGCCTGGCAACACCTGACTTGCAACTGAAAGGAGACACCTCTGTGGTTTCAAGGCCCCTAGTTTGTTGCACACATTACAAGCAGTCGAGAAAACTAATACAACTGACAAATAGGACAATTATTTTTCCTCAGCAGAAAGAGAAACAGCTGCAGTGTGTACCGACTCTTGCCACCTTCCCTTCTACAGAGCCACACCCGAGCTTGCCCGGCGAGGATACGTGAGGGGCTGGAGGGAGGCCCCGCTGGGACAGGCATCTGTCTGTGCTTCCATCTTGCCTGCCTTGCCGGACACCCTGTTTCACGGTGCGGGCCCACTGCCACCCCCAGGCACCGAGCCAGCACCCACTGTGTGCAGAACTCACAGGGTCATCAACGCAGAGTGTCTGAGGTGGTTTTAATACCTGTCCCCAGAGTCTGTGACATTCCTCCTTTCCAAAGGTGGAGCCTCACCCACCCCCCCACCTTGAGGGTAGGCTGTTCTTAATGACTCACATGTGCTTCCGTGACTAGTTCACGCCCATGTGAGCCAGCCGACTTGGAAGTGGGTACTCCAACCCCACACAGCCTCCAGACAACCTCCACTGATGTCCTGACTGCAGCCTCCTGAGAGGCTCTGTGCCAGAACCACCCAGCTCCCGAAGTCCTGACTCGACAGAAACGATGTTTGTTGTTTTCAGCCACTGCTTGGACTCACTTGTTACACAGCAGTAGGTTACGAATACAGCTCCAACTGGCTTCCCAGGAGTCCCCCATTTGTTTGCTGCTCTTTGTTAAGGAGAAGCATGATTGCTTTTCTGCAAAGGATTCCCCATCATCTCCCAACCTCAGAGGCTCCATATGGTGACTGCCCCTCAATGCCTTACCAGGGCCGCCGAAGAGGTAAGAGGCCCTGACCTTGATCAGCTGCTCTTCTGGGAATTCCAGGGCTGTGCGCCTCTATGTGGTGAGCATGTGTCTGTGAACCCAGATGACAGGCATGCAGAACTCACGCCTCATAAAAATATTTTCCATGTATTTCCTTCCACTCCTGCAGCTTTCTGATGTCTCCACCTTACTGGAGGCTGTGTGTCCTGGGTTCTGACTTTCCCACCTCTCCCTGGACAGGGGAAGGTGGGGAGATGGTGAGAGTTCCCTGGAGCCTGGGGAAGTAGCTAGGACTGCCCCAGGAGAGGGCTGTGGGTTTGGGGAGAGGTGAGTGGGTCTCTGGGTCCTGGGGAGCAGGCATCTCTCTGGGGCCTGTACCTGAGGTCCATGTGTGGACGTGAGCATGGCTCAGCGTGGACATTACCAAACATGCCTCCTCCCCAGCAGAGGGGTCCCTCCCTGCCGGGCACCCCAAGGGCAAGTTTGGGTCCCCTAGGACAGACGTGTCCACCAATGTGAGTCACGACGTCTGCTTGTCTCTTTGCCACTGCAGGTCCCCATGTTGGGGCCAGATCTGTGTCTGTGAACAGTCAGCTGCCCAACGGGGTCCACAGAGCCATGGGACACACCCTGGGATTCTAGGACCACCCCCCATCCGAGCAAGACCCACAGCCATGGTGAGACGGGCAGGCCCCAGACCTCAGACCCTGACCTTCCTCTGCAGCGGCAAGCTGAGAGCCCGGCCCACAGGAGGGCGCAGCCCTGGGGCAGCTGGGGTGGCCCCACCTGCAGCAGAGGTCCCAGCCTCCTCCCTCCCACCCCCACTGTCTCCTGGGGCTCCGGAGGGGAAAGTGGGCTTGCGTGCTGTTTATATGCTCTTTTCTTAAAATCGCCATTGTTGTGAGAACTGTTCGCAGTTGTGATGACACGCAGGGGTGGGGTTTCCAGGGGGACGCTTGCACAGGCAGTGGCCTCGCAGCTCATCTGACCCCACAGATGCAGGACACACGCTGGGACAGTTCAACCGTTTCTTAAACACACACATTTTTTTTAATCGTTCATATAATTGTTAAGTTCACTTTTTACTACGTGGATGAGATGGGTGTGTATTACACTAGGGCTTCTGCTATGAGAGAGCTGCCACTGCTCCGAGAAATCCAACCCTCAGTCCCCTTTCCGAGTCCCACAAAAGCCACCGGTGGGCACTGCTGGGTTCCAGTCCTGGCTTGTCACTCCCTTGGGGGCTGTCTCGGTGGGGACCGGGAGTGGGGGCACAGGTCCCAACTTCCCCCGAAGCCCACTGCAATGGATCAGTACCCACCCGTGCTCCCTGGCTTGGCTCTGGGAGGTCACCAGCAGTGTCCCCGTAGGTTTCTGTAGATCGAAAGCCAGGGGCACTGAGGGCTGCAATCATCTGGTTTCTGAGGCACTGGCTCTGGGTCCTGCCTGCAAGAAACGCCTCATGCTTTCCACCAAGAGGCTGGCCAGCGAGGACTCGGCCCCAAGCACCCAGTCGTGGGGCGGGTCTGCCGTGGAGAAGAAGCTGCTGCTGTGTCCAAGCGGGTAGCCGTCCTCAAAGGCTGGCGCTGGGGGGTCTGGAGGTCCCCCCAGGCTGAGGGAGGGGGAGGAGCCCAGCCAAGGAGGGTCTTGGCAGGAGATAGAGCCAGGCCTCCAACCTGCAGGCTGGCCAGAGTGGGCCACCAGCCAGGAATGGAAGGATGGAGCAGGTGAGGAGGTGGCTTGGGAACCCTGTCCCCTACCCCCCGACATCTGAATCTTCAGGCCCTGGTCCCCCGCCCCCCAGTATCTACTCAGGGCTCCCAGAGGGGCACTTGCGGCTGCCACCCACGCACACTGCGCCACCTGTCCAGAGGTGAGCCTGAACGCCCTGTGACCAGGAGCAGTGTGGGAGCATCTTTTGACCAGAGCAGAGGGCACACGGGAGGGGGCTGAGGCTCCAAAGGGATATAAGGATGGGTCCTCCGAGGGCATCTGCAAAGCCTGGAGAAGGAGAGGAGGGACAGTGGGAGGCTGGCTTTCCCCGCACAGGTGCTGGGCCAGAAGGAAGAGGGCCCTTCTGGGAGGAGGGGCCAGCATGTGTCCACGCTGCCCACAACCGTCTAGAGCACGGCAGCTCGCTCACAGGTCTCTGGTGGAACACGCCCACTGCCCTGAAAACCCAGGCCAAGCCACACCCCACCACCGCTCCAGACAAGGGCAATGACCAAGGCTTCCCAGGCCAGCCGAGGGTGCCAACCTCAGGCCAGCAGGTCTCAGAGGGCCCCTGTGCCACCACGTTAAAGCGTGCTGCAGCTCCTACCCACCAGTTCCAAAAAGCACCACTGCACACGGGGTTCCCAGGGCTGGCCGGTGACAGGGTACCTGGCCCCCGCTGCTCAGAGGTCCTTCTCTGTCCAAGTCTGTCTTCCTCCGCCCCCTCCTGCGTGCCCAGCCCCTCTACCAGGGGAGGACATCCAGGTGGAGGTGGCTCTGCCCGCCGGCAGGAGCTGCCTCAGAAGACGTGCTCTAAGTGACAAGGTGCTCACAGCACAACCCAGCACAAGGACCTGCGTGTTCCTGCCACCATCGCTGGATTTACTGAGGTCGCCACCACGTCCACTAAGAGTGCTGCCAAGAGGGGACCCAGCCACCGCCAGCCTGGGGCCTGAACTGAGGGACTGTGTGCCACGCCCTGGGGGCTCCACAGGGACAGCCTGTGGTCAAGGCCTTGCCACGAGGACTGGACAGCTCGGAACGCGGAAAGAGAAGCTGAAGCTGGGAGCACAGGAGGGGAGGGAGGAGCGGGAGCAAAAGCTGCATCTAGACAAAGTCGAACAAAACAAAACCAAAACCCAGACGTGTTCTTGTCTCATCTCGGGATCCAGGCGCCGCGGTGTCCAAAAGGCCCCTTAGCCGGACATCTCCTCACGCTGCTCCTTGTTCCTGCGCACTTCGGCAGCGTGCAGCTCCTGCCGGGACAGGCGGGGTGGGCGGGGCCCTGCAGCCGGGAAGGGCGGGGTCCTGCCCCCCCCCACCCCTCCTGGGCTCTGGGGGCCCTGCCCTCCGGCTCCCGGGCTTTGGGGACCCTGGGGTCTTTTCCTCCCTAGACTGGCTCGGTCCCAGGTGCGGCAGATGCGACCAATGAGGTGACCTGGACCAACAGAGTGCAGCGGCAGGCCCGCGTCACGGACTCAAAGTGCGGCTCGAGGGTGGGGGCTGGCCCTCAGTGAGCCTGGGGTGGTGTCCAGACCGGAGCACTGTGACTCAGGGAATTTCCCGGGGAGTGCAGGCTCGGGGCTCCCCGGAACCAACCTGGTCCCGCTCGCAGGGAGGCTGCTCTGGCCTGGGCAGGGGCTCGCCTCACCCTGGCTGGCCCCAGTAGGACGGGGCGTCACGGGGAGGCCGGACTGCGGGAGCGCTGCTGGCGTAGTGGGCAGGCACCGGCCAAAGGCCAAAAGAAGGGGCTCCTGGGGGCCCCCTGCTTCGGGCCCCGCCCCCCGCTCGGGCCCCGCCCCGGCGCGCACCTTCTCGCGCAGCCGCTCACGCAGCGCGGCCAGGTGCGCCTCGCGGATCTCCTTGCTGAGCTCCATCTTATAGTTGAGCTTCTCCTCGGCCAGGCGGCTGAAGTTGTTGTTCTCCTCCAGCGCCTTGTGCAGCACCTCGCGCTCGTGCTCGCGCCGCTCGGCCAGCTGCTTCAGCACCTGCGCCTCCTGCGTCTGCGCGGGCGGCCGGGCGGGCGAGCTTGAGGGGCGGCCGCCCCGCCCCGCCCCCCTGCGCCGCTGTCCGCGCCCCGCCCAGTGCCCCGCGCCCCGCCCCGCCCCGCCGCCCAGCCCGAGCCCACCGCCTCCCGCCCACCGGGCTCGTCCTCGGGTAATGCGGGCCTACACTGTCCTGCGTCAGCTGTGGTGACCGCCTCATCCCCAGGCAAGCCCTCCCTGTCCACCCTCGGCCGCAGAGCTGCCCCCTCCCCGCGGGGCTCCGGGCGCCCCCGCTCCCTCCCGCTCCCTCCCGCTCCCTCCCGAGTCCGAGCTGCCCTCGGGGAAGGTGGCAGGTGCGGAGGAAGCTCCTGTGGGCTGTCGCGGAGCCTCCCCCGTCTTTTGCTCAAACGGCTGCCCGCTGAGCACAAAGCAGGTGCTTAATACACACCGGCTTCTGAGGTCCCTAAGGTGCCGGGGGCGGTGGAGGGGTCCCAGGGCCGCTAGGGAAGGGACGAGTTGGAAAGAGGAGGGTGGGGCTGCTGGTGGCCGCGGGAGTTGAGCCGAGGCGCCCGGAGGTAATCAGCCTCCCTCAGCCTCCTTCCGAAGGCTGCTGGGCTACGTGCCAGTCACTGCTAGTTAACCCTGAGAAGCCTGGGTCCCCAGGGCTCACCGGTCCTGCGGTAAGGGGGATAGAGCTGCTGCCCCTGCCCGGTGGGCTTGGGCACCAGGACAGCACTCCTGAGAGCACGTGCTTCTCTGCGTGTGTCTCAGTTTCAGAGGGCCTGGTGTGAGAAAGGGTGGGGAGGGGCCTGCTTCTCCCAGGGGTCCCCTGAGCTCCCAGCTCATGGAAAGCCCTTCCTTCACGCTCCCCTGCTCAGGAGGCTGTCGCCCAGCCTCCTCTCCCAGGGCCCCTCCTGGGGCTACCACCTGACCCCCCCACCCTGCCAGCATGGCCAAGGGTGCCCCTCGCGGTAGTATCCGGTTCCTGTCTCCCTCTAGCTGGCTGCCACTGAGGAATCCTTCCTCCCGCCTGTGTCATTCTGATGGCCCAGGAGGTGGCCCCGGGACCGTGAGACCCTCTGCTACAGGCCCACAGCCGAGCGAGTGCTTGGAGCACCCTGCACCTTGGGGACGCAGTCTGTGGCCAGCAAGGCCCCCGACCGTCTTCATCGGGACCCAGAGGGGTGGCCCCTTACCTTCCTCCGCCCCTCAGCTGCCTCCAGCCGCTTCTGCAGCTCCTCCAGGGAGGTGTCCTTCCTCTTGGGGGGGGAGGAGAGCATGGGACTCTCCGGGGACAGGTCGGAAGGGGACTTGAGGATGACCTCAAAGCTCTGGCCGGAGGCCCTCTTGTCCAGCTGCTTCACCTCCATGTCTGCGGGGCAGAAGCAGATGGGGGCTTCAGGAGGGCTGCTCAAGGAGGGGGCGGGCCGAGCACACACCCAAGTCAAGGGTTGAGTGGAGGGGTGAGGCTGTTCACGTGGGACCCCCAGGACCGGCCCCTCCCCGCAGGGACCCCTCTCCAGGAGGCAGCCAAGCGGGGGTTCACCGACGCCACGGGAGGGGGTAGCGAGGTCAGGAGGCAGCAGGCCCTGGCAGGGCAGCGGCCGGGCACACTCACCCCCATACTGGTAGACGGTGTTGGGGTGCGGCTGTGAGTAGAAGCAGGAGCAGATGAGTGACAGCACCGACAGCTCCTTCATCTTCTCCTTGTAGGCTGTGGGCGGGAGGCCAGCCTGAGCAGGCGCCGTCCCCTCGCACCTCCAGCCCCACCTCCGCGGATGCCCAGGCCTCCCTGCCTCTGCCCCCATTGCTGCCCCCCATGCGCCTCTCTGGGAGCCTGTTTACCTTGATCTTTTGTGTCCCACATCTCTGACTCTCCATGTCCCTCCCTCCCTCCCAGATGTTGGCTGTCTTTCCCTGGGCACGCCTCCCTGTGGGTGTCCTGCATTGGTCTTTCTGTTCCTGTCTCTGAGTCCCTGGTCCCCCTCTCTGTCTGTCTCTGTCTCTCTCTCCCTCCTTTTCTCTCTCTTGGCATTTCTGTCTGTGTCTCCGTTCATCCTTCTGTCTTTCTGGCTCTCCATCTGTCACTGCCTCTCTTTGTATCTTTACGTCTCCGTGATTCTTTGTCACTGTGTATCTTCCCGACTCTCCCCTCCCTCTGCCCCTCCACGTACTTCTCCTTCCTCCCCTTTCCCTCTCATGGACACTTGCCCGGTCGGTCGAGAGGTTACTGGGCCAGCACAAATGTAGAGCTTCTGCAGGCAGCACTTTCTTGGGCTGTGCACTTAGGTGAAGCCCTCAGACCCTCCTGTCTGCCCCCAGCCCACCCCCCATTTACCCTGTAGTGTGCCCACCGTGGGATGAAATCAGGTTCTCACCAGACACGCACTGGCTGCTCATCAAAAGCCAAAGGGACGGGAGCTGTCCGTTCAGCACCACAGCCCGCCCTCTGGCCTTGCAGGGTGAGCGCCCACAGCCTGTGTCCACACTACCCAACCAGAAAAGGAGGTAAGCCTGCTGAGGCCCTGAGCCTTGTCAGGGAAGGGGAGATGCTCGCTCTCAGAATGCAAATAATTGAGCTCTTTGTGGTTTGTTCATAGCGAGCCAGGCCCCAAAGTAGACACATGGGTCTGATGTCTCACTGGCTCTCAACAATCCTGTATGCCCAATACTGTCACCCCCACTCAGCCAAGAGGACACTGGGCCCAGGTAGCTGGGTGACTTGTTCAAAGCTCCTCCAGGGCAACCCCAGTTGGTCTGTGCTCTTTCCACCACTGCAGTAGGTCCCAAAGACTAGGGGGCTCAGACCCATGCACCTGCCTCCCTGGCTGGAGAAGCTAGTATAGGTCTCTAGAGGGACACTCCACGGAGAGCGACTCTGGCTTCCATGAAAGAGCATGCACAGTTACCCACAGCATTCTTCCAAGGGGCAGACAGGCTGGACAAGAAACTTTCTGATGAAATTTCACACAAGATAATGTTTTTAAATTGGTTTAACGTAAAATTGGGGAAAGTGCTGGTGTAGAAACAGGACACAGGACAGAAGTGACTCGGCCCTGTCTGAGGGAACAGCTTGCTGTGAGCAGGGTCCTCCAACAACCAGTGCAGAGAATGATGATATTTGATCTAAATGTCCTGATGACCCAGGCTCTTCTGGAGAGAGCCCAAGAAGTTGTGAAGGGAGCACAGAGGAATCCTGAGCAAGCAGCAGGGAGAGCCTTTGGGGTCTTGGAGGGGAAGCAGGGCAAAGACACATGACTTGGTCATTGGCTCAGGTGTGGGAGGGAGGGCCAGGTAGGCGTGGGCCTCAAAGGGGATTTTGGCCTGACTTGTCGATTTTGCTTTTTCACAAGCAGAATCTACTCGTGTATTACTTATGTCATTAAAAGTTAACTTTAGAAAGGAGGTTGAGGGGTACCTCCCAGGACGTGTGCTTGGGAGTTAGAGGAGGTAGGACCAGGCAGAGCAGCTCTCCAGGAACAGCAGACCAGGAGATATTTGGACATTCGGAGAGGCTGGGGAGGTAGCCAGGCCTGTGTTCAGAAGGGAAGGTGGGGCAGGGAGTGAGAGGGAGTCTGGTCAAGGGCCTACCTGGGTCCTGGGAGAGGCCAGGGAGGAGGGGCCTCGGTCTAACCCTGCCAGCACCCACCACTCCGGCAACAGACACCAGCCCCCTACCCTGACCTTTCAGAGAGTCCTTTCTCATCCTGTGTTAAAACCTCTGAAAGAGTTTACCTTACAGGCCAGGAACCTGGGGCCTCACAGCTGCTCAAGGCCCTCTCTGCCTCAAGCCTGAGATTTTTCCAGAAAAAGGGTTGCAAATTAATAACAGAGGAATTTTACAGACAAATGACAGGGGCTCCCTTCCAGGCAACTGTCACCTCAGCCTGGAGGGGGGCTGGTGGCAATTCAGGGGCAGGAGGGGGAGCTTGGGCAGGTGTGAGTGTAGGCAGGATAGAGGGGAGAGGGCTGGGGGCTGGAGACTGAGGTCAGAGTCTCCGAGGTCATGGCTTTGCCCAGGGGACAAGTGTCCAACTGGGAAGTGAGGGACTATGTCCTGCGGCTGCAAACAGGGATGCAGCTTGGCGTCTGGTGGTCGTGGAGATCCCCTGGGTTGGTGGCCCATGAGGACCTTCCTTCTCAGAAGACCCTTCCTCAAGAAGCCCAGTGGGAAGGGGCAACTCCCCAGGAGGGGGCTTGGGAGTGAGGCCTGCTCTGTGGTCTGGCTGCAGGTTAGAGGGGACTGCATGGCGGGTGGGGAACCGGCAGATTTGGAGAGAGTGAGCAGGGGGCAGCCTGCACGGGCGCTGGAGATCAGGGCTGGGCCCAGCCACATGCAAGACGGGAGGGTACGCCTGTATTTTCAGAGCCGGAGGGGCTTAAAGTTCCTCTCATTGCAGAGGGAAGAGGTGGAGGCCTGGACCTCTCCACAGACATAGCTCCAGCCAGGAAGCGGGGCCTCGAGGCATGCCCTCCCTTTTCTCTCCTCACCAGGACCTTCTCTTCCTTCCCCATCACTGACTACAGAAAGTCATTAAAAACAAATCCCTACCATGAACTGGATTGCTTTTATCCCCCCTTCATAGTAAATGTTAAACATGCAAAAATGCATATTGGCCTTTTGGATGATTACATCTCAGAAGAGCAAGAGTTAGAAGGCACCAGATCAGCCTAGAGCACCTGGTAACAACAATAATCGTGCCCAAGGGGGATGGGGTGGGCACATCACACCCTTCCTCCAGACTGACTCTCAAGACCAGCCAGCCCAGGCAGACACCCTCATCAGCCTCATTTCTACAGAGGAGGAGGTTCAGAGAGGGCAAGTGGCACCCCCAAAGTCACACAGCATGCCAGGATGGCAGCCCTGTCACGAGCCCAGGCCTCTGCACTTTCCTGTTGGGAGCTTCATGGTGGGTGGGGAGGTCTTCCAGAACTAGGAGAGAAGGGGGCCCACAGATTCCCGCTCACCCCTAAAAGGGCCCTGGAGGCTGCTGCTAACTGCCTCCTAACAGAGGGAGCTTGTTGCCACCCAGGCTGCCCCTCTCTCACTTGTCAGAGTCTCCTCCATCAGTGTCGGGAGCCCAACATGGCAGGCGTTGCCAGCAGAATTCACCTTTCTGTGGGAAATGTGGCTGCAACAGTCATGCTGCCTGGCATGGACTGGGCACTCACCTCTTGCCAGGCCCCAGGCCAAGCACTGTTTCCTGAAATAGCTTATCCAACCCTCAGAACAAGCCTAGGGGAGGTGCTGTCACTATCATGGCCACCCAGATGGGGAGATTGAGCCCCTGAGAGGCTAGGTAGCAGGTGCAAGGCCTTGCAGCTCGCCAGAGGCGCATAAGGGGATGAACGTGAGCAAGTCTACAAAAGCGCCTGAAGAACTGAGCACCTGGGAAGGACACCGAGACGCAGTGTCCTCAGAACGCGGCCCATCAGGAGGCACTCGAGGGAGAGGCAGGGGCAAAGCTTTGCAATCCGTGCACAAAGACGAGGCCAAGAGCAATCCTGCCGCGGCCACAGACCAGAGCAGAGGTGACGCTTCAAGGCCACTGAGGCACGCAAGTCTGCTCCAATCAAAGATGTGTTTTCAGAGAGAAGCCATAGCTGGTTCACTTACACCAATTTTGGCCACAGTTACCGGCGCTGTCACGTAGCCACTTCTGGGCCAGACCTCTCTCCTATCAAACTGTTATGGCCGGGAGAAGCTGCAGGTGAGCACAGGTGTGTGTACACGTGGGCTGCACCCTATAGAGGGCAGTGCTGGTGACAGAACATGGAAGGCCCAGCCCCATGTGATGTCAGCTAGGAGCAGTTCTCCAGCTGGCACTGCAGTATGTCTTTGCTGGCCATGCTGGACAAAACTGACCAATTGCACTCATGGTCTCTTCCTTTCTTTTTTCTTTAAAAAAATTTTTTTTTGTTTTGGCTGCGTTGGGTCTTGTTGCTGTGTGTGGGCTTTTCTCTAGTTGCGGCGAGCGGGGGCTACTCTTCGTTGCGGTGCGCAGGCTTCTCATCATCGCGGTGGCTTCTCTTGTTGCAGAGCACGGGCTCTAGGCACGTGGGCTTCAGTAGTTGTGGCACGTGGGCTCAGTAGTTGTGGTGCACGGGCTTAGTTGCTCCGCGGCATGTGGGATCTTCCCGGACCAGGGATCGAACCCGTGTCTCCTGCATTGGCAGGTGGGTTCTTAACCGCTGTGCCACCAGGGAAGTCCCATTGTCTCCTTCTTGACACCAGTGGTAACTACTTGGACACCCAGAACAATCCTGGGAAAAAGCATGGGTCAGCAGTGCCCCAAAGTCTGGCCAAGAAGAGGGTCTGGTGCCAGGAAGCTCTAAGGTTGGAGGGTCTGGGCCCAAGCCCTGATGGCCATCGATGGTGTGGCTTCGTCTGCGTCCCTCCAGCACCTAACCTCAGTCTGCTCATGTCAGAAGGATGAGAAGGAGGCCTGTTGTGCAGGGGTTTTACTAACGGGGTGAAAAGCTGATAAATGCTCCCAGGAGTGGCTGCCCACTGTCCCCCAGCTCAGGCACAGATGGTGAATGAGGACGCACAGACCTGCCCCAGTGTGGGACTGAGGCAGCACTGGCCACCCTCACCTGCTGGTCCCAGTATCTCTGGGGATGTCAGGGAGAGGGCAGGGGGCGTATGAAGTCCAGATGGGTAAGACCCCCAGATGGATTTGGGGGTGTGTGTGGTCAGTGACGCACGTGGTCCCCTGCCGGGCTCCTGCGGAAGTCACTGGGGGCCAGAACCGCCGGCCCTGAGGGGCGGGGTCAGGGCGTTGCACACGTGGGTGGGCGGAGCTCTGGCGCCTCAGGCCAAAGCGGGCGCTGCGGAGAGAGTCGAACTAGCTGGGGAGAGGGGATTGCAAACAGCCGCCCCCAGGGCGGAAGGAAGGGTGGGCGAGGTGACGGGGTGGAGGCGGGGGCCGCCCGCCCGGCTAGCCATCTCGGGCACCGAGTGCAAAGGTGAAGCCGGTCCTGGGAAAGCCAGACTGGGCAGAGCGTTCCTGGGGAGAGCGACCCCCGCGTCCTTGCCCCGGGGGTCGCCTGGCAGCACTCCCGCGTCCAGTATCTGTCCCGCGTTTCCCGCCTCGCCCGGTGCCCGCCCCTCCGCGGCAGCTCCGCGCCTGCTGCAGGCCCGGGAGGAGAGGGTCGTTGTCCTTGAGGGCGGTGGGTCTGCAGCTGGGGAGGTGGAGCGGCGGGGGAGGGAGGGGCAGACGCCCCCATCCTAGAAAGGCTCGGAAACGGCGGCAGCCCATCCCCCATCCAAACCCGCAGCGTAAAGGGCGGTGGCTTTTTCGACCGGGGCGGGTGGCACCGTGTCACAGAGGGTGGTCCCGAGCCCGCCGCGGCGAGGGGAGGGGGCGGCGACGCGAGGTGCGGGCGCGGCTCGGCTCGGCTCAGGTTTCCGTTTCCCGTCTTCTCGCAGCGCCCCCTCCCGTCCCCCGGCCCCTCCGTTGGCGCAGGGAGAGCCCGGGCCCCGCCGGCCCCGGGCTGGGACTCCTGCAAAGGGTCCCGCGCCGCTCCCTCTGACCCCCGAGAAGGCGCCGTCCGACCAGGGTCTGCGGTCGCCGGGCGCCTCCAGGGACCCTGCCCGCATCCCGCGAGCGCGCCCACCCAGGGTTCTCGGAGCCACCTTGAGGCAGTCGCTCCCGGCCTGGCACAGCGGCGCCCCAAGGGGCAAGGGCACCCCCGCACCGATGCCCCCACCCCGAGCGGAGCCCCTGCTCTGCGGCCCAAGTCCGTTAGGCTGGCGCCGCAATCCCCGCCTTATGGGCACCGGGTCTCCCCACCCGGCGGCCCTGAACCCCGTCTCCTGCGGTTTCCGCCCGGAGCGCGCCCGCGCCCTTGCAGAGCGTGGGGTCCGAGATGGGAAAACACTCCGTAATCGGCCCAGCGGTGGGCGAGGCCAGACAATAGCCTCTGCTCAGATCCGCCGCCCCAGGACTCCCGAGGCCCCGGTGCCTACCGGACATGGTGCTGGCCATGGTGCTGGCGGCGGTGGGCTTGCGGAGGCCGGAGAGGCGCGGGCGGTGGCTGGAGCTGCAGTCGGCGAATGCTGCAGTGTCGGGGAGGGGAGGGGGCAAGGGAGGGCAGGAGGCGGGAGCAGCGGGGAGAGGGAGGGAGGGAGAGAGAGAGAGAGAGAGAGAGAGAGAGAGAGAGAGAGAGAGAGAGAGAGAGAGAGAGAGAGCGCGAGCCTGGCTGCTGCACGGGCTGCAGCCGTCAGAGGGAGGGGATGATGGGAGGGGATGATGGGAAGGGAGAGATCAGCCTGGGACGCAGAGCTGAGCGCTGCAACCAGTTGCCCATCCTCCCACCGCTCACCACTTGGAGCCGGTGCCCCCCCAACCTGGCTTTGTGCACTCTCAGGGGGATGGTGGAAACAGCCCCCAATTCCCCAGGGTGGGTGCAGCAGGACGGGATAGGCCTCAACATCAGAGTGGGATAGGAGAGCTCTTCACTGAGGCCAGTGGAGGCTGGGCGGTGCCTTCTGTGCGCCCAGGCTTGTGCTGAGGGCAAAGCGAGTCATGGATGGTGAGGGTGGGGGCTGGTCTGGAAGGCCTCCAGGGGCATCCGAGAGCAACTCCTGAGGCAGAGAAGAGGGTAAATTGATGTGAAGAGGCCTAGAACAAAGGCTTTGGAGCGAGACAGAGACTGGAGCCAATCCCAGCTCTGACATCTACTTGCTGTGTGACTGAGGGCGAGTTTCTGACCTCTCTGGGCCTCTATTTCTCGGGTGTGAGATGAGACAATGGTGTCAGTCCCCAGGTGGTGTAGGAGAGAGTCGCACACTTGGTGAGTCGGTGGCATCCTGCCCCTCCCCCCGCCAGACTCAGGGTTTTGGTTGATACCCCCAAAGGCAGAGCTGTTCCCACAGTGACCATGTCACCTCTTTGGTGATGGGGATGGGAAGTCAGGCAGATGGAGCGTCATTCCCATTTTAGGGACGGAGCCACCGAGGCCAAGAGAAGTGCTGACTCCACAAGCAATGAAGTCCTAGAGCCAGAACTAGACCTCTGGGAAACCTCGGGAACACAGAGAGAGATGAGGAGGGCTCAGGACCTCTGTGTGCACACACAGCAAGCATGTGACTGGTTAACATCAGTCCTGTGGTCCACACGGGGTCTGGTCCACCGTGGGAGTCCCACAAAGCCTGCCAGAGCAGACGCTCAGTGCAAGTTCGTTGACTTGATCGAGATCCCCGTGCCTGCTGAGGGGGCTTGCTATGGCCAGCCTTCTTTTCCCCTTCTGCTCACCTCTCAGGACTCAGTACCACAGCATTTACGTGTTATGATTAATAGGAGCCTGGGCAGGCAGTCCCTATGCACAGTGTGTGACCAGGGTCCTCAGCTCCATTTCTGGCCCAGGAGTTTGCCAAGTCTCTGGGTCCTGGACTTCCCTTCCTTGGACTTTTGTGGGGGAAATGCCATTACTCTCAGAAGATGGGGGGTGTGGAGGTGAAGAGTGGGACTCCTGGCTCTGGGACTTGCTGCCGTCTTCGGGAAATCTACTAACCACCCCAGCCTGTGTTTCCTTTCCTCACCTGTAAGGAGTGGATCATAAAAGCACTTATCTCAGGGGTCGTTGGAAGGACAACCGTGTTAATGCCTGCATGGACGGTAGTACTGAAATGTGTGCCTAGTGAGCATTCAGCAAGTGTGTGGCCGGGTCTCCTCTTCTCCAAGCTCCCTGCTGAGATAGACACTCTACTGTCCCCTCACTGGAACAAGTGGGTGTGGGTGGATGCCAGTGTGTGCCAGGGGCTTCCCCAAGCATGATCTCACACACATCAGCCTAGACACTCATGTGGCATTGAGGTGCCATCAGCGGGAAAACATCTGGACATTAAACAGCCCACGAGACCTTCTAAAATCAGCCTTGCCAGCGACTGTGGGCTGTCACTTCAGCGTCAATTTCTTCCTGGTGCTCTTTGGGGCATGCTGGGGTCACCTAGACAAACACTTCTTTTTTTAAAAAATATTTATTTCGTTGCGCTGGGTCTTAGTTGCGGCAGGCGGGCTCCTTAGTTGCGGCTCATGGTCTCCTTAGTTGTGGAACGTGAACTCTTAGTTGCAGCATGCATGTGGGTTCTAGTTCCCTGGATCAGGGATCGAACCCAGGCCCCCTGCATTGGGATTGCAGAGTCTCAACCACTGCGCCACCAGGGACGTCCATAGACAAACACTTCTGACCACACAGAGCTGTGAAGACCCCTGGAACCTCCCTGTTGACTGCCAGCTGGTGCTGGGTGCTGGGGATTCAGAGGTCCCGCCCTGACCAGTGGGGGACATTGACCGGAAAAGCGGCTGGACCCAGAGGACAGTAAGGAGAGGAGCTGGTGGGGCTCTCAGGAGCCGAGTCACGGGCAAGGGGCAGCCATTTGCGAAATTTAAGGAGAGTGATCAGCTCAGACTCAAGTCTTAAAAAGACCTCTGGGTCTTTCGAGAAAAGGGGGGAAACCACAGGAAACCTGTCAGAAGGCTTGTGCTGTTGTCCGGGCAGTTGTCCGAGGGGGCCTGGCCCAGGCGGGAAGTGGAATGGAGACCTGGTGGGGAGGGAGGAGACGGCGGGACCCCAGGTTCGTGCCCGCGGGCGAGGACGTGCCGGTCACCGGGCTCAGGGTCAACGGAAGGGGCGGGTGGGACGTGGAACGCTGCGCGCCAGCAGAGCGCGGACCCCGAGGGAGGGGACCAGTTTCCGGCCGGAGCACTGCGCAACGGACCGGAATTGGGGGCGGAAGTGCAGCGCGTTCAGGGATGACTGCGCGCCTCAGCCCGCAAGGTCGGACCGGCTGCCGGCTGAGGACGCGGTGGTGGTGAGTCTGACGGACTGGGGCAAAGTCCTGGGGATCCCGGTCGTGGAAGGCTCCCCGCGGAGACCTTGGCACTGGAACCTGTGCCCAAGCGGCGGCTTCCGCAACTGCAACTCCCGGCAGGCCCCGCGCAGCCCTCGGGCCGCGCGCAGGCGATTTTGGCGCGCTGCATTGTGGGGCGCGTAGTGCCCGGCTCCGCGCTCGTGGAGGGGCCGGGCCCGCGGGAAGGGCGGCCTGGCGGGGTTTAGGAGCGCGGGGCTGTTAGTCCGAGTGTCCAGGCGAGACCAGGCCTCGGGAGGCTGAGTGGTTTGCTGGGCGCCGTACGGATTCGCGTCCCAGGTCAGAGCAGCACACGTGCTCTTTCGCTGCCCACCTGGGAGGGATGGGGCTGGCCCGTGGAGCGGAGGGTTGGGAGCCGCAGGGGCGGGGGGTCCCGACCGGCCCAGGCTGGGGGGGGCTCCGCTGGGAACTGTGGCCCTTCAAGCTCTGGCGGAGGTCAATGCAGTGTTATTGCGGGTGGAGCACGTGGAGCTGCATCTGGCCCCTCTCCTGTCGCCTCTCCCGGAGCAAGGTGGAGCTGCCTGGGGCGGGAGAACAAGGCAGGGCCGACACCTCTCCGAGCTCCTTGTGACAGGATGTCACAGGCTCGCCTTCGGACCTGTCTGCGGAGGCACTGCCTGAGGGGACTGGTGAAGTGGCCTGGCGCTCGGGAAAGGGTCGCCAAAAACAGTCTTGTCATTCCCGTCTCTGCCGTAGGGGCTCCCGTGCAGAACGTGTCCCAGCGGCACAGGCTGGCATAACTTACCTGGAGCGGCTGAGACCCTGAGATGTTCAGAGGGGGGTTTGTCTCGCAGACCCACACAGCCTGCGTTTCAGCCAACCTCTGTGTCCGCCCGAGACCGAGAGTAAGCCAGCATGCCCAAGATAACCCTGAATGGGGTGACAGTGGACTTCCCTTTCCAGCCGTACAAATGCCAGGAGGAGTACATGAGCAAGGTCTTGGAGTGTCTGCAGAAGGTGAGGCTGCAGACTGAGGGGCTTGTCCCCGGGGGATGGGTCAGAGTGGGTAGAGCCTCAGCAAGACCTAATGTACATGCACCGTCCTGTTTACTCCGGCCAGGTCCTACTGGTGAAGCTACCCTTCTGGACGTGGGAGTTGACCATAAATAGGGTTCATGTTTTAGGTGGGGTAGGAGAGATGCTAAACAAATAAACAAAAAGGGTAATTCTAGCCGGTGAGGAGTGCTGGAAAGGAAAGACATAAGGTGATAGGCTTAAGAGCGCCTTGGGGGCCTCTCTGCGCAGGTGGAATGTCAGCTGAGGCCCAGCGACGAGCAGCAGCCGGCTGAGGGGCTGGAGGAAGTATTTCGCACAGAGGGGCAGGTGGCGCCAGCCCTCGTTAGGGGAGGTCGTTAAACCTCAGAGGGTGCAGCTTGCTTTCTGCTGGGTTGCTGGGCATGCCCTCTTGTACCCTGCCCAAGCCCCCAGCCCTTGAGGGCTGCCTCTGTAGCTGGGCCCATGTTCCCATTCCTGCGGCAACTTTGCAGACATGCCTGTGTCTGCCCAGGTTTCCACTCAGGCTACTGGCTGAGAGCTGTGTAGGCCGTCAGATTCCGTTCAGGTAGTGTAGCTGCTTGGATACAAAATCAAACTCCTATTCTGGGGCTTGACACCTAATTAGTCATCTTCTTGTTTATATTAGACTGGAAAATACCATGGAATTTTGGGTAATGCTCTGTAAATTGTTAGCTAACGAGACCTGGTTTGATCTACAGCTCTTGGTTTGAGAGTGGAGAGGTCCTGCGGCATTTTGCGTCCCCCGCTGAGTGGGGGCAGAGCGGGGGGACGCTCTGTCACTCAGCCACCTGCCTCAGGTGGGCTGTGTGGCCTGCGGAGCCTGCCCCTGCTTCCCCGTGACCCTGTTCCCCACCCCATTTAGAAAGTGAACGGCGTTCTGGAGAGCCCCACGGGCACGGGGAAGACCCTGTGTCTCCTCTGCAGCACGCTGGCCTGGCGGGAGCACCTCCGAGATGCTGTCTCTGCCCGCAGGATTGCCGAGAGGGCGTCAGGGGAGCTCTTCCTTGACCGCGCCTTGGCGTCCTGGGGGAACGCTGTCCCGGAAGGAGATGTCCCAGGTGATGCCCCTTTTTGCCCCTCTCCTGGCCCCGGGCAGGGAGGCGGGGAAGGAAGGGGGGTTGTAGCTGCCACGTCACTTCTCGCCGTCCTGGCTGTAAACCTAGGGTCAGAGCCTTCTGGCCAAGTGAGGACCCTGCAGAGAGACCCACTGCACTCCTTCCTGTAGCGAGTATCGGGCATCCGATGCTTAGCTGTCCCCGGGCCGAGTTAGCTGAGTGCCTCGGGTTACTGCACATGTGGGCCGTGACCTGTCCTGTTCCCTTGTGCCGGGCAGCGTGCTACGCGGACGTCCCAAAGATCATTTACGCCTCCAGGACCCACTCGCAGCTCACTCAGGCCATCAGGGAGCTCCGGAACACCTCCTACCGGTGGGTCAGGCGGCGTCCACCCCTGCCTCGGGGTCACGGGGGTGTTCTGCCTGGACGCCACCCTGGGCGCGCACTGTGCTCTGGCTGTGGGGCTGCCGCCCTGACCTCAGGCTCACGCCCTGAGCTCCTCGAAGCCATCGGGGTGTCAGCTGTGGGCGTGGGTCGGGGCAGCTGCGCGGGGGGAGGCCCTGCCCCATGTCGGAGCCCCCAGCACTGCCGCAGGGGAGTTGGTGTCCCCTCCCCACCGGCCTCCCCCGAGAGGGAGCATGCAGGTGGCAAGGTCTCCCCGAGGCCTGCCCCAGTCTCTCGGCCTCGCCTCCTTGCTCGCCCTGGATGCTGACTGAGAGCGGGCCGTGCCGCGGTGAAAGCCCCTCTCGAGCCCGGGGTGGATTTCTGCCCCAGCCACTCCCTCTGGCTGCCCGTGCGGGCGTGTGAGCCAAGCTTCCCTGGGCTCCCGGTGCAGCCCACGTGGCTCCTGCCGCTGGACAGCACTGGGGCCCCCCGCTCTGATCCTTGGGCCCCCCAACCGTCTCCTCCACCAGGCCCCGAGTGTGTGTGCTGGGCTCCCGGGAGCAGCTGTGTATCCATCCTGAGGTGAAGAAGCAGGAGAGTAACCACATGCAGGTGGGCTCCTGGGGCGCCCACCCTGGCCTTGGTGGGTCTGCTGCTGCTGCGTGGGTGCTGCCCGGGCTTTGGAGCCCCCAGCTGTGCCCCTGGGGGACAGAGGGGTAAAGAGCTGGCGCGGGTGGAGCTGGCAGGGGGTGCCTGGCTGGGGCTGGGGCAGCGCTCGGCCGTCACACGAGCCCAGACCTCCTCACCCAGGTCCACTTGTGCCGCAAGAAGGTGGCAAGTCGCTCCTGTCACTTCTACAACAACGTGGAAGGTGAGAGGGCTTGGGGTGGTGTCTCCTGCCCACGGAGGGCGCGCTGCAGGGGGAGTGGAGTCTGGGCGCCTCTGGGGGCTGGGCTCAGTGGCCTCCTGGGCTGCTGGCTCCTGCCCCTCAGCGCTCCAGCCTGGTTGCTTCCCGCTCTGGGCTGTTGAGGTGCCTGAGCCCTGTCTCCTGATCAGCATTGGCGTGCGTGCAGAGGAGCTCACGCGGTGGGGCCGAGCAAGGGCCTGAACTGTGCAAACAGCGTGGTTTGTGCAGAGTACGTGCTCCCTCCTGGAAGGCTGGAAATTGGGCGCCTGCCAGGCAGGGGTGCCCACGTGAGCGGCCCCCAGTGCCCCCTGGGCGCTGGGTCTCTGGAGAGCATTTCACTCGTGGTCTCGGCTCATTCTGGGGGAGTCAGCCAGGGAGGGGGTTCTGGAAGCTCCTCCACATGTTTTTCCCTTTGCTGGTTCTGTGGTGCATCCTGTCACTGTGTGGGTGTGACGTGCCCTGAGCCCCTGGGGTCCTCCTAGTGACTCCTCCAGCCTCATCCAGAAACGGATGAGAGTGGAAAGCACAGTGTTCGTGACAACGGCCGGCCCAGGTGCGGCGTGGTGGTGTGACCGCAGGTGCCCAGGGCCCTGTGAAGGGGGGGTCTCTTTGTCTCCTGTCACTGACTTTCTTGGGGCCCAGAGTGGGGCGGCACTGGTGCCCTTGCCTCCAGATTCCTGCTTTTCCGCCTGTGGCTGTCCTTTGTGTCTGTCAGGACTTCTAGAGCCACAGGTGATGGCAGAGAGGCTTCTCTGTGGTGTGGCCTTTCCAGACAGGGCTGTGTGGCCTTTCCAGACAGGGCTGTGTGGCCTTGGGGGAGGGGGTCACGCTTCTGTGGGGTCAGGGTTCTCTCTGTTTCCTGCCTCAGGGTTGGGACTCAGACCCTGCGGTGAGCCGGGCCCTGGAGTGTTCACATTGGTGACCCACAGGCCACCGTCTACTCAGGTTGGGCGACCCCAGTGGGCCAGGCCTGTGCTAGGCAGCGGGTCAGGACAGCAGTACAGTCCCAGAGGCCTGAACTGGGAGTCCCAGCGCCCTTGGAGAAATGGAGGGGGGTTGCCTGATGCCGGCTTGGGCTCTGGCAGGCCGGCTGTGGGTAGGGCTGCACGGCTTGGCCTCTGGGGCGAGGACCCAGGGTCCCAGGCTCGTTCCTCACCGCCTTCCCCTTGGCGGTGTCCCTTGGTCTGGTGGCACCAAGGACCCTCAGGACAGCAGTGAAGTGTAAGGCTGAGGATGGCCTGTGGCAGCTGTCATGGCCCCGGGCTGGAGACTGCTGGCCGCCAGCTCTGCTGCCCCGTCAGCATCAGGCCTGTGGGTGTCGGGTCACCTGAAGGCTGGTCTCTTGTCCTCGTCCCCCCGCTACTCGGCCCTCTGCCCTCAGTCCTGCCTTCCCAAGCGCCCTGGCGTCAGGCCCGTGATGCTCGACGGAGCCGTCCCCCCTTTGCTGCACTGTGGCTGCCTTCCCCGTCCTTGTCCCTGGCAAAGGGGGTTCCAGGTGTCCTGTTGGCCACAGGCCAGAGCCGTTTGGGTGTGAACCGCTCCAGCCACCTTTCCACAGCAGCTTGGAGTGGCCAGCTTGCCCTCTCTGCTGGACCAGCCCTCACCTGCAGGGTCCTGCCCCTCACCTGCAGCAACCCCTCACCTCACCTGGAGAGTTCTTGAGGCGGGAGGGGCCAGGAGGCCAGGGGAGGGGTGGGAGCTGGGGGGAGCTTCCCGTCCACGGTGGAGGCACCCTTGGAGCTGCTGCGTGTGGGGCCCCTGGCTGCAGGTGCCCCCCACTGCCCCAGGCCCTGCGTGGCAGAGCAGGGGCTGCCCCAGCTGGCCTGCTGGCTCCGGCCTCTGTCCCCTCCCCAGTCCCTGCCCCTGCTCTGCTGTGCTCTCTCTGCCTGCTCATCGAGGGCGTCCACTCCCCGTAAACCGGCGCACCCTGGCCGTCTCAGCCTCCTTTGCCAGCTGACCCATGGGATGCAGTGGGGTGTCTCCAGCAGGTGCCCAGGCCTCGGAGGGGGAGAGGAGTGGGCAGAGACCCCAGGAGGGGTCTGAGAGGCGTGCAGAGCGGGAGCCCTGCCTGGCCGCGGCCCGCGGGGAGCAAGCAGTGCGGCCCGGCCGGGCCCCTCGCCCTCCTCTCCACTGTCTCCTCTTGACTGCCCTCTCTTCCTCGCCCCCCCCTCCCCAGCCCCCCTCGCCCCAGGTAGGTTACTGAGCTCTGGGGCTGGCCTGCTGCGGAGTGTGCCGATTGGCTGGTCTGTTGCTATGGTGCTGCTGAGTGGATGGCTCTTCTTCCATCCCCTGCCTGCTGTCTTGGGGGGGGGCACCCTGGGGGCGGTCACTGCTGAGGGCGTCTGTGTTCTGGTCTGTGCAGTTAAGGGCTGGGTCTGGTACCTGCCCCCGTGGAGCTGGGAGCCAGGGACCTGTGTCCACATGGGGCTGCCCTGAGACTCTGGGTGCTTATCAGAGGAGACCTTTGCTCCCATCCGCTGGGACAGGCCTGGGCGTCACTGGGTTATAGCGCTTCCCTGGCTGATTCCTGCGTGCCCAGCTGGGGGGCCCGTGTCCCTTCTTGAGGCCCGTCCTGCCCAGGGACACACAGCCAGCAGGGAGTGGGGCCTGTCGGGGCTGCATCCTGAGGAAGGGGCCCCGGGGCTGCGGGGCCTCAGGTGGGCTCTGCGCCTCCTGCCCGCCCGGCCCCGGCTCTGCACCCCTGCCCGGGCAGCACAGGCAGTGACAGCTCAGTGTTCCTGCTGCTGGCCGCGTGGAGCCTGGCTTCCTTCAGAGGGAGACTATGGGCTTGTTCTTGTGTGGGAGGTGAAGCGAGAGAGGAAGGGACTTGCTGCCAGACTGAAGCCTGATTGCAGGGCAGGTGCCCCGGGGCTCATGGGAGCCGCCCAGCCTGGAGAGCGTCTGGCGGTGACAGGCTGAGGGCCGGCCCCCACCCCACCCCACCCCGGGGTCTCCTCTTGGTGTTCAGCCTCAGGCCTGCAGCTGCCCAAGGCACAGAGCAGGGCTCCCTTGGGACTCGCTTTAGGCTTAGCGCCCTCCCCAGGAGCTGCCTGTTGCCAGGAGCCATTCCATCCTGGGTGCCTCCCGTGGTCCTGGGACTCAGTGGACCAGAGAGCCTGTGTTTACTCCCGCCCGTGTCCCCAGAGAAGAGCCTGGAGCAGGAGCTGGCCAGCCCCATCCTGGACATCGAGGACCTGGTCAGGAGTGGGACCAGGCACAGGTAACCCCCCCAGGGCTGGGCCTCCTCGACGTGCAGAGGCGGGTACGTTTCTTTCCTGCAGTAATGGAAGAAGTGAGACGCTCCTTCGTAGCCCCCAGCCCCCTGCCCCCGCCCGGTGGGCCTTTGTTCTTGGGGCGCCCAGCTCGTCCCCCCCCATACTGCCCCTCCTCTCCGACGCTGGCTGCGACCTCGTAGCTCCAGGGCTCCAGTCGTGGTGGCGCCTGCCCGACTGTCCTGCTTCTCACCATCTCATCCACCCGTCCAGCATCAGGCTTGGTCTTTTTGTTTTTGTGGATTTTTAAATGGGTGACCCACTCACACGATTGAAAACTGATGGTGTGAGGGGTGGCCAGCAAGCCCTCCCGCTGCCCCAGGCCCCAGCTCGCGCGCGCCCCGGGGAACCCTCCCAGCCTGCGCCGTGCCCCAGCACCTCCTCCCCCTCCAGGCTGTGCCCCTACTACCTGTCTCGGAACCTGAAGCAGCAGGCCGACATCATTTTCATGCCCTACAACTACCTGTTGGACACCAAGGTAAGGCCTCGGCCTGCGTAGCTGACGGTGCTTGATGGCAGGGCGTGTCCCAGGCTCGGGAGGGGCTGGCAGAGCCATGCTGGGATCAGACCTTCGCTTTGAGCCGCAGGCTGGCGCCGAGGGACCAGCCCCTCACCAGCCCGGGGCTGTGACTCGTTCTGAGCTCTGGGAGTGTGTGGCCTGGTAGGAGTGAGGGGACCCCGCGCGGCCGGGGTCCATGTCCCTCTCTCCAGCTGGACCCCGCGAGGCCGCCTGGGAGCATCAGCCCCAGCCTGGCGTCCTCCTCTCTTGCTGTAGAGCCGCCGTGCACATGGCATCGACCTGAAGGGGACGGTCGTGGTCTTCGACGAAGCTCACAACGTGGTGAGTGTCTGGGTGGCCTTCCCAACACCCCCTTTCTCCTGCCCAATTTCTTGCGCACAACAGCTGGGCCTTTCTGTCCAGACCTCCCCGCGTCCCACCATCAGGACCAAGCAAAACTGGGCAGGGTGGGCTGCCGGCCTGTGCCTGCCATTTGCACGCAAGAGCCCCAGGCCCTTCCTGCCATCCCCTTCCTTCTCTTCCCTCTTGTCCCCGGCGGCTGCCTCCCTGCTGCCTGCTCGCCCTGCCACCCCTGCCCTGTGGCCTCTGTCGGGGCCCAAGGACCACGTCTCCAGGAGTGCTGGGCCTTGGCCAGAGCACTGGAGGAAGGCCACCTGGGGAGCCTGGCATCCTCAGCCCCGCTGGGTTCCAGGCAGTTGTTGCCATGGGGACGGTGCGCCCATGGGCCAGATTCGGCTTTGGAGAGAAGCTAGAAGCTAGAGTTTAACGGGAAATTTTCTAACTATAAAATGTAGGCAGCTCAAGTAAAATTGTTTTCAAACACTGTCTGGGCCAGACATCCGTCTCTGGACCAGTTTGAGACCCGGCCTTGAGAACACAAGGTGGGGCTTGGGGGGCTCTTGCTTCCCCTCCCTCTGCCCCCCTCACCTCTGCCTCGTGGAGCGCCGTGACGGGTGTGCTCGGGCTCACAGGAGAAGATGTGTGAGGAGGCCGCGTCCTTCGACCTGACGCCCCACGACGTGGCTTCGGGACTGGACGTGATAGACCAGGTGCTGCAGGAGCAGACCAAGGTGGCGCAGCAGGCCGAGCTCCACCCGGAGTTCAGCGCGGACGCCGCCGGCTCAGGTGCGCTCCGGGCAGGGACCGCAGACCAGACGAGTGGCCCGTCCGCCCAGGGCCCTTCTTTCAAGTCAGCCTTAGGGGCAGCGCCAGCCTCTGTAAGAGTCTTCTTGGCCTCACAGATGGGGCTGGGGGGGTGGGTACCGCCCAACCAGTCAGCACTTTCTCAAGTCCTTTTCACCGTTTCCCCGGGGGTGTGAACTTGCCTCTACTGCATAGAAGTGAAAACCAAGGGTGTCAGCCGCAACAACATTTTGTAATGACCTGCGGGCATCGTCCACAGGAGCGACGCTCAGAGAGTCATGTCCCGCATTTTCCTTTTGCAGCAGTGATTGCAGTGTGTGTAGAAATCTTTGGTGGGCGCAGTTAGTTTGTCCAGACATTCTGCATGGCCTTTGTTAGTGTTAGGAACCCACCTTTTGCTCACCCAGACCACTTTGTAGCAAGCGTTTCTACCGTCGAGTTGCTGCAGGTTCGTAGCATTTGTGCCCTGCCCTGTGGACGTCATCCACGTCCCGCCGTGTCCTTCACGCGAGTGTGGGGCGGGGCGTGAACAGCCTCAGCTTCCCGGTCCCTTTACGGTCACACACGTGGACAGACTCCAGAGGGCGCGGAGGCCCCTGCTGCCGCCAGGCCGCCTGCTTCCGCCCCCTCTGCGAGGGTCTCCAGGCCTCCTTTGACGCGCTCACAGGTTGTGTTGGGGGAGAGAGGGTTTGTAAACGGCTTTGTGTGTTTAGCACAGAAGTTCTCAAACATGTTGGCTTCAGGACCCTTTATGTTTTATACTTTACGATCTTGAAACTTACTGAGCTTTGTTTATGTGCGTTACATCTATGGATAATTAGTGCATTAGAAGTAAAAACTAAAAAAGTAAATAACGGACAGTTGCGTGTCAGTTTCCTAGGGCTGCGTTAACAAAGTACCACAGGCTGGGAGCCTTCAACAACAGAGGTTTATCCTTTCAGTTCTGGGGCCAGACGTCCACGTGTTGGGTGTCAGCCGGGGCGGCTCCTCCTGTGAGTTCCCGGGGCATGTGCTCCAGGCCTCCCTGTCCCAGCTCTGCAGCTGCTGGCTGACCTGGGCTTGTAGACGCCTCGCTCCGTCTTCACACTGTGTCCTCTCTCATAGGGACGCCTGTCACTGGAGGAGGGCCCAACCCAGTCCTCTAGGACCTCATCCTGACTGACCATATCTGCAAATAAGGTCACATTCACAGGTGTCAGGGTTTAGGATTTGAACATAGCTTTCTGGAGGACACAATTCAATCCATGACATGTTAACATAAATAACACTTTTTTGGAAAAATAACTATATTTTAAAAATTAGAAGAGTGGCATTATTTCAGTTTTGCAAATCTCTTTAATATCTGGCTTAATACAAGGTAATTGGATCTCGTAACTGTTCCTGCTTTGGGCTGCTGTGATACTACACATCATGGCTGTATTCATTTCCTAGTGCTGCTAAAAGAAATTTCCAGACTTAGCTTAAAGCAACACAAATGTATTATCTCATGGGGCCCAGAAGCCCAGGATGGGCCAGCAGTGCTCTTCCTTCTGGAGTCTGCAGAGGAGGATCCGTTTCCTGGTCTTTTACAGCTTCTAGAGGCACCACGTTGTTTGGCTTGTGACCCCACGTCTCCGACCTCTGCTTCTTCGGTCTCCTCTGCTTCTGTAAGGACCCTGCTGTTCCATTTAGGGCCACCCCGGATAATCCAGGATTATCGCCCCATCTCAGGGTCCTCAACTCCGTTGCATCTGCAGGTCCCTTTGGCCGCAGAGCTGACCTATTCGTGGGTTCCAGGGATTAGAACACGGACTTGTGTGGGGACCAGTATCAGCCTCTGGGAAACTACACTGTATATTTGTGAGAGAAAGAAGGAAAAAGGCAAATCGTGTATCAGTAGGAATAGCAGTAGCGGCAGTAGCAGCACCACGAAAATAGGTTGACTCTGCAGCCGTCCTGGACGGGTCTCGGGCCGGGTCCCTTGGCCCGCTGTGCCCTGCTGCTTAGGTGTCCTCGTGGATGCACGGTCCTGGCTTCACCGTCTTTACCTGCGATGGGAATTTCTGAGTCAGCTGCTTTCGACCCCGAATGCATGTGCCTGAGTAAATAGGTCAGCATTTCTCCAGGGGCGTATCTAGGAATGGATTTTCTGATTGGCAGTCACATGCGTCATAAACCTTGCTGTTTTAAAATTGTCTTTTACTTTTAAAGTTGGATGTTGTTCTAGGACTTTTTTTTCTTTTTAAAGCCCAGTAATTTTGCTGCAGTTTGTCTCAGTGTTGATTTTCCGGATCGATGTACGATGAGCTCTTTCAGCCTGTAGTTCCAAGTCTCCTCTTACCTGGGGGGGATGTTGTCCCACACGGCAGCGCTCAGGGCCCAGCCTTGGCTTCGGTTTCTGCTCCAGGGATCATGTCGTGTCTCTTCCACCTGAGTTCAGAACCTGTCACTCTCTCAAATCCTTTTGTCTCTATTTTTCTTTGACTTATAAAAATTCCCCCCTTTCACCATCTGTTTCTTTTAAGATGATGTGGCATGTATCTACTTTTGTGTTCTTCTAATTTAATCTTTATTTCTCAAGTGTTTTTTTCTCCTAGTTGTGTCTGAGTTCGTTGCTTCATTTCTGAGTTTTAGAAAACCTGGCTCGTGTTGTTGTTTCATGTCTTATGTCCTGTCCTGACACCGTCATCTTCTGTTTTCTCACCAGCTCGCAGCTAACTTGCTACAGCTGCTGCGTGCCTTCCCCAGACCCCGCGGCCGATGCTCTGCCCCATTTGACCAGCCCCCCACTGAGTGGACAGGTTCCCTCTTTCTCTGCCTCCTTCAGGGCGGTTGCCGGCCTGGCGCCTTTACTCCGTGTCTTAGCGTGTGTTTCCTGAGAACAAGGACATTCTCTTTGACAATCCGATCATAAAACCAGCATCCGTACTGCACTCTCGTCTAATCGGCAGCAGCATTAGAATTTTCCCAGCTGTCCTCGGTAAGGCCCGAAACACAGCCACCCCTCTGCCCGGTGCTGTGGTCTCCGGGCCTGTGAAGAGAAAGGCTAGTTATTTCGTCGACTGTCCTACAGTTTGGATTTGTCTGCTGTGTTCTCATGGTTGCAGTCAGGTTTTGAATTTTGGTGGGAATACCGCGGACTTGCGTCGTCTCGCAGGTGACATTGGTGACGTTAACTTCAGTCTGGTTACGTGATGGCTGCTGGGTGTTTCTGCTGTGAAGTCACTGCTTTTCCATTTGTGATTCTTAAGTCATTTGTGGCATCCATTAATGAGTCACCCCTGAGTTAATGATTTCCATAATGTTTGCAGAATGATGAGTCTTCTCATCCTCCCATCTTCCGTGTGAGGTCTTGTACTACCCTCCGCCTCCGCGTCAGCACGTGGGCCCACGTGCTCACGTGCTCACCCCCACACCCATGTGCGTAGGATTGTGAGTTCACGCTCTCGCCCGCGCCAGTTTTAGTCCAGAACCACGCGGTTCCTTCTTCTTTCCTCCCTCTCCATGTTCGTAACGCCTTTTGTGAGAAAACAAGCTTCCATTTTTTCTCAGTATCGTACTTACTTGTTTGATCCTAGAACCCACAGACAGTTGTTTGAGAATTGCCAGCCCACCCACGGATAAATGAACATCTACTCGCTAGGTTTAATGTTTGTTCACGTCCTTTTTGTCGTTGGTCTGTGACCACAGAATGAAAACGCTCTTTCAGAGGTTCCTTGGGTTGTTTCTTTCTGCTTCACTGTGGTCATATTATTCATTTTAAGCTCATTTGTTATGTTTATATTTCATTTCATACTCCATTTTTTGCCGTTTATGTTGATTTTATTTGTTTATTTTATTTATTTATTTTTTGGCTGTGTTGGGCCTTTGTTGCACGCGGGCTTTCTCTAGTTGCCGCGAGCGGGGGCTACTCTTCGTTGTGGTGCGCGGGCTTCTCATTGCAGTGGCTTCTCTTGTTGTGGAGCACGGGCTCTAGGCGCACGGGCTTCAGTAGTTGTGGCACGTGGGCTCAGTAGTAGTGGCTTGCGGGCTCTAGAGCGCAGGCTCCGTAGTTGTGGCCCACGGGCTTAGCTGCTCCGTGGCACGTGGGATCTTCCCGGACCAGGGCTCGAACCCGTGCCCCCTGCATTGGCAGGCGGATTCTTAACCACTGCACCACCAGGGAAGTCCCAGAAGGCGGATTCTTTTTTTTTTTTTTTTTTTTTCTTTTTTAAAGTTTCTCTTATGGCTGTTTTTTGAAAGCAGCTTTTTTTTTTTTTTTAAGCATTTGTTTTTTTATTTATGGCTGTGTTGGGTCTTCGTTTCTGTGCAAGGGCTTTCTCTAGTTGTGGCAAGCGGGGGCCACTCTTCATCGCGGTGCGCAGGCCTCTCACTATCGCGGCCTCTCTAGTTGCGGAGCACAGGTTCCAGACGCGCAGGCTCAGTAATTGTGGCTCACGGGCCCAGCTGCTCCGCGGCACGTGGGATCTTCCCAGACCAGGGCTCGAACCCATGTCCCCTGCATTGGCAGGCAGATTCTCAACCACTGCGCCACCAGGGAAGCCCCCAGAAGGCGGATTCTTAACCACTGCGCCACCAGGGAAGCCCTCCTTAGCTGCTTTTGTCCATGACAGTTTCTCAGACCTCCCTTGGTGGTTTGGAGGAGGATTGCTCTGACGTTGTGTAGAATGCCCCTTCATTGGGGTTTGGATTTGTGTGACGTTTCTCCCCTGGACGTACGGGGGTGTGGGATTTGGGGAGGAAGGGCTCAGATGCACAGGGCCCGCCTCATTGTACTGCATCCAGGTCCCTGCAGTCAACTCCGCGTGACTTATGACCTTGATTGCCAGCTGAGGTCGGCTTTGTCAGGGGCTCCAAGTTACTCGTTCTCCTCCTTTCCACACTGTTCTCTTTGGACGGAGGTCACTCTGCACAGCCCACACCTAAGGAGTGGGGTTATTCAGCCAGGTATCAATCTCCATGACCCTGTGTTAGGCAGAGGCTTCTTAGAAGTAACGCCAACAGCACAAGCACCCAGAGAAAAAAATAGATAAACAGGACTTAACAAAATCAAAAACTTTTGTGCGTCAGAGGACACCATCAAGAAAGCAGAGACATCCCACAGAACAGGAAGAATTTTTTGCAAATAACATATCTGATAAGGGATTGGTATCTAGAATAGGGAGGAAACCTTTAACAACTCAACAAAAAGACAACCCAACCCAATTGAAAAATGGGCAAAAGATATAAATAGACACTTCTTGAAAGATACACAGATGGCCAATATGCACATGTAAAAAGGAGCCCATTGGTCATCAGGAAAACGCAGCTCAGAACCACGTTCATGTGCATGTCCACAGGGTCTCTGAAGGTGACTGCCCCCCTCAGCTCAGGCTGCTGCTTCCAGGTCAAGTTCCAGCCGTGTGGATTTCAGAGCCTCTTCTGTCAGTGTCTTGCCCTCCACACCAGCATCCTGGTTCCTTAGGACGGGGTGGTGGAATTAGAAGGATGCAGACATGTGCATTTGTGCTTTCCCTTGCCCAGGGCTGAACTTGGAGCTGGAGGACCTCGCGAAGCTGAAGAGTAAGTGCGCCCCCCTCCCGCCTGCCGTGGACTGCCCCCCACAGCCCCGCCCTGAGAGCCCCTAACCCCACAGCGATCCTGCTTCGCCTGGAGGGGGCCATTGACGCTGTGGAGCTGCCTGGAGGTGACGGCGGTGTCACCAAGCCTGGGAGGTGAGGGACCTAGCAGGGCGGGTGTGCCGGGCTCTGTCCCTGCAGCATTCTACCCCACGTGGCCTAGAATGTCACTGGGTCACAATCCAGAGAGTCTTTTTCCATCTTGGAGGCCCGGGAGGGTTTGGTCATTGAGAGTGTCGGCACCGCCACCCTCTCCTCTGGTTCACCCCTCTGTCTGCACTGCAGTTGCCTTTTAGAACGAGGCTCCTGCCTCCGTGCCACCTTCTGTTAGGACGAAAAGTCGCCTGGAATGTTCTGAACGTCCCACAGGCCTCCGAGTCGCGGGGTTTGTTCCCCGTGGGATGGTGGCCTGGGGCAGGTATCACCCTCCTCGGTGCACCACTGCCAGCTGCGCTGGGACCCAGGCCCAGGTCTGTCGAGGCAAGGAATGTTCTGGAGTGCTGGGCCGCCTGCCTTGTCCCTGAGCCCCATCTGCTCCGCTCTGCTCAGGCCCTCGCAGGGCCCGGTTGCTTCCCAAATGGCCCTGGCGCCTCCTTGGCTCCCACACCCGCAGGGCTTCCTCTGCAGCTTCCACTGCGCACCGTTCCCACCCCCCCCCCGACTCTCTAGAACTGCCCTTTCGGTGCCCTGCCCAGAGCCACCACTTCAGGGGGGCCCTGATGACTACCTCCCGGCCTCCCTGCGGGGCCCGAGCCCCAAGCCCAGGCCTGTTTCTGGGTATGCCGGTCTCATGCAGGCCGCTGTCCTCCCCACCGGGGCTCCTGAGGGGAGAGGCCTTTCACCTCCAGGTTTGGGCCTCCCCGGAGGCTCAGAGCTTGCTTTTGGGTGAAGGAAACTTAAAATGCTTTTGGCTGTTCGGTTCCCAAAGTGCAGCCTAATCTCCTGCCAGGCCTGAGCTGCCTCTTTCCTCGTAGCTACATCTTCGAGCTGTTTGCCGAAGCCCAGATAACGTTTCACACCAAGGGCTGCATCCTTGACTCCCTGGACCAGATCATCCAACACCTGGCAGGACGTGAGTCCCCGGCCGCCTTGCGCCCTGTGGCTGACGCCTTACTCAAGGGCGCAGCCTGACGGGAACTTGGCCCATGGAGCTGCCTTTCTGATTCGGATGTTGAGATCTTAGCATGTTTGGTGGCGTGTGTCCTATAAAGAGCGGTCTTCCCTGCTTAGCCCTTTTTAAGAAAGAGCAGTGAGGGGCCTGGGTGGGTCAGTGAGCTGTGGGCCCCACCATCCTCTCCCCCAAATCTCCCGCGCTCTGTTTCTGCCCAGAGGGTTTCCATGGGACTGCTTCCCAGAGGCTGTGCCACGGAGCCCTCTGGTCTCACCGGGGGTGCCCAGCCTTGCCATGCTCCTGGGCTCTGGGCAGCCCCAGCCTTACCTGGCTGCAGAGCCTCTCTTCTTGTCCCACTGACCCACGGGAGACCCACTGGGAAGACAGGGTGAGCTGCCCTCTGAGGGCATGCCCCTCAGCCCACACGGGGGCTGGAGAGCCCAGTGGACGGTCAGCACCTGCTGCCCCCGCAGGTGCGGGGCTGTTCACCAGCACGGCGGGGCTGCAGAAGCTGGCAGACGTCATCCAGGTAGGGACCGCTGCCGCGAGGACGGGATGTCTCCTCTCCTTTCCTGATGGAAGTTGGCGGGGCCTCGCTCTGCAGAGCTGCTGTGGATTCTAGACTTGGGGAAGGACAAGGCGCCCCCAGCACACGCTTCAAGTCAGCACCGCAGGGCTGGTTTCCTCTCGCCCTGAGCACCCGCCGCAGGCCTTGAGGGCGGGGCCAGGCGGGGAGCGGGGCCGCTTAGGGTGAGAGTCTGGTAGGTCCCTCCAGTTTTCAGACAGGCCCAGCGGCTCCTGCCCAGCCAGCTGCCGCCTTTTCTCCAGTTTCTTGCTGACACAGCTTTGCAGGGGAAAGTTAATGCAGAAGCCCGTGCCGGCGTGGGGGGGCATGGACTCTGTCCCCCAGCCCCTGTTGCGTTGCCGGGCCAGCCTCGCCCAGAGGGCGTTGAGACGAGGGGTGAGTGTGTCCCGTCCACACCCATTAGGTGGGGCCTGGGGCTGCTGTTTGGAGTCACTGGGTGGTCTGCACGTCCTCTGGGCCAGGCTGGCCTCAGTCTGGGCTTTGGGATCCGCTTGGGGGGAGGGGCAGCCTCCAGGGCTCACTGAGCCCCTCCTCTGCCACACGCAGACCCCACCTTCCCCAGGCCAGGCGACCAGGGGGGCTGTCACACGCCTCAGGGCCTCTGGACGTGACGATTTCCTGCCCCTAACGTGCCGTCCCGTCTGTCCAGCTGTCCCCCTCGGGCCCAGCTGAGCCGCTTCCTCAGCTCAAGTGGACAGGCCAGGGCCCGCCTTCCTTTCGCTGTGTGCTGCCCAGCTGGCCGCTGAGGGCCGGTGTGATGGTTCCAGGCGGTCCAGCCCCTCCTGCGCCTCGCTGGGCCTTTCTTCAGAGGCCCCTCCACGGCCGCTGGTCCTTGGGGAAACCGGGGCACCCGAGGCCCCGTGTGGCGTGTGCATGGCTGCCCGCGCTGCGTGGCGTCACGGTGGGGCGCGCCTGGCTGCAGGCAGGGCTCAGTGGGCTCGAGGCCCTGGGTGACCTGCCCGGCAGCGCGCCACTCTGTCGCCCCCTCCTTGTCTCTCCCCACCCCTCGCGGTGCTTCCACGGCTGCACGACCCCTTCCACGCTGCCCGCCGGGCCTGCGGTCGGCCTGTGCAGGGCGCCATCCGCGGGGCCCCTGGCCGCACCCCCAGGTGCTCATCACGGTGGGTGTGGGATGAGCACCTGCCGGCCCACACTCCCCCCAGCTGGAGGGGATGTGACAGGCTGGTGAGTGAGCGTGGCCCGTAGGCAGCTTGGGCAGCAGGGGAAGCTGAGTCACCCGCCAGGGGCTACTGAGAGCAGCTGCCAAGGGAAATTCCAAACCAGTGGGGTTTCGTGGTGCTTGGGGTCCGGAGAGTATGGAGCAGGGAGGAACCCGCGCCACAAACGGGCGTCGGGGAGGGGAGGGGGCCGTGCAGGCCTGGAAGCGAGGGCGCCCCGGCCTGCTGGCCCGTTCAGCTGCAGGGACGTGTGAGGAGGGCGGGAGGACGGGCAGAGGGCGCCACGGAGGGAGGGCCCGCCTGGCAGGGGCAGGGCCGGGGGGCCGCAGCTGGGGCTCGGGACTCCCTGGAGACCCAGCAGTAACGGTGGGTCACCGCCCCGGGGGGCAGAGGCCTGGGACGCTCGCTGCCCCGGCAGGAAGTGATGGGAGGAGGGGGACAGAGCCCGGGCCTGCAGGGTGCCACGCTAGAATGTTCCTTCTTCTCCATGACCCCGGCTGCCCTCCAGCCCCATCCCCGCCTCACAGATGGGACGGAGCCCCCAGGGTGGAGTGCAGAGCTGGCCGTGGGCAGGCAGCAGAGCCCCGGCCGGCGAGGGAGGCTGCAGCGGGCGCCCCCAGGGCTACAGCTGCACCCGTGCCTGCCACCTCCTCCCCCGCCGCCCGCCTGTGTCTGGCACTCGGACACAGGGCAGCCACACCGCTGTCTGACACTCCCGGCCATCCCTTGAGGTGTGAGGGCCGCTCTGGGGCCACAACGCAGGGCTTTGCAGAGGAAGCCATGGCCCCAGAGGGGCCTCACCAGGCGGTGTGGCCTCCGCTCCAGGATCAGGTCCAGTGTGTGTGGTTCCGCCCTTGCAGGCGGACACTTTGGTGAATCGCGAGGCCAGGTGTTTTGCCGTCTGTACGATGAAAGTGCTTCTCGAAGCTCCTCTCGCCTTGGAACTTACTCCTCACAGGCTGCACTGCACCCCCAGGCCGTGCTTCTGGGCCCTCACGTGCAGGGCCATGGGGTGCCCGCAGCTCCTCCTGGCCATGCGCCCACATCCCCTGGGCCTGGCAGGAGTTTGCTGAGAACAGGCTGCTGATCCGGGCTCCCGAGGCCTTTCCTGTTCGTAGGAAGATTTGGTGGGTGAGGCTTCTGCCCATGCGCGCCAGTGGTGCCGGTCTTCTCTGTTTTCACGGACGCTGGGTGGAAGTCGTGGCCTCATCTTCAGCCTCTAACCCAGCAGAAGGCGCCTGGGAGTGGCGTGACGACGCGGGGCTGTGGAACACGCCGTCCCTCTTGAACGTGTCTTGGCCTTGTTTCCACCAGCCGAGTGTCAGAGTCAGATTGTTCCCTTTCTGTGAGGAGCTTCTTGGGCTTTGGCAGGGATGCCTTGGACGTTCGGGTTATTGTGGGGAGAGCCGGGGCTCTGTGATGTCCAGAGGTCCGGCTCTCCTCCAGGGCGACCTCACAGACTGTTCCGGAGGAAGTGACGTCTGTCTCTTGCTTTATCTCCAGCGTTACATACTTTTTGTTGCTGTTGTGAAAGGGGTCTTTTTAACTCACTGGTGCTTGTGTGTGAGAAAAGCATTGACTTATTTGTTGGTCTTGTGTGAAGCTATCTTACTAAGTTTTCAGTTCTAAAAGTTTGTTGTTTGGTTTTCTGGATTTTCTAAGTAGATGGTCCTGTTGTTTGTAACGTCTAGTGTGTTGTATTTTCTGCCCCCATATTTATCCCTCTTGTGGTTTTTTCTTGGCTTGTTGCGTTGGCTAAGAATATAATTCCGCTTATTTTATTTAGGGATTAATTTCATCCTATTACTTCTCGGTGTGAACGGGGTTCCTTTCCCCTAGCCCCTGACCCAGCCCTTGGGGAGAGCGGAGAGGGCGGGCGGCTGACCTGGGCCCGGTCCCCGTGAGAGGCTTCGACTGGCTGCCGAGGAGGGGCCTGCAGGGCGGCTGTGCCTCCAGTGCAGCGGGGCCCCTGAGGGGAGGGGACAGGCAGCTCCGGCTCCTCAGCCTGGGGTCCTGCCCCAGGGACGCTGTTGGCTTGGAAGCAGGGGCAGGTGGTGGCTGTGTCCTGAGTGTCCATCTGTCCTGCATGGGAGCGACTCGGCAGGGGTGGCAGCCTCTGGCGTGTCCTGCTGACTTTGTCCCTCATCTCTGCCGTTCAGATCGTGTTTAGCGTGGACCCTGCTGAAGGAGGCCCCGGTTCCATGGTGGGGCCGGGGTGTCAGTCCTACAAGGTGGGTCTGCTTCCTGGATGGGGGCTCCCGGGCCGGGGTCTCAGTCCCACAAGGTGGGGCTGCCTCCAGGATGGGGGCTCCCGAGTGGGGCCCAGGACACCTCTCCATTCCACCTGTCCAGGTGCACATCCACCCTGATGCTGGTCACCGGAGGACAGCTCAGCGGTCAGATGCCTGGAACGCCACGGCGGCCAGAAAGCAAGGTGCGGCACCTCGGGTGGCTGGGACATGCTCCCCCTGGGGCGGGGCCCCGTCCAGCTGCGGGCTCCCGGCCGCCTGTCGCTCCAGCCTTCTCCAGGTGACGCCCCACCTGCCCTCTAAGAGTCAGAGCTGTCAAAGTGAGAGACCTCAAGGGCCCGCTGGCCCGGGGCCTGCCTGGAGTTTCCACAGGGGTCGGCCCTCAGACCCCTGCTGGACAGAGAAGCCAGAGCGCCCCGAGACCGGGCTCGTGGCTCCCCAGCGTGCTCTGTGGTCACTCCTGTCCTTGCTGGTGCAGGGCTGGCCCAGGACAGCGTGGGCTCGGAGCCGCGCCTCCATCCTCCCCACCAAGGGGCAGGTCCCGTCCCGGAAGTTGGAAAAGGCTTCTCTGGTCCCGGAACGTGGTTTGCTCTTTTCTGGGGAGCGTTCCTGCTGCCCTGTGACGCGGTCGGATCCGAGAGTCACGTTTCCAGCATCCGCTGTGCTCTTCCATCTCCGGTTTCCGGAGCCACTGGGAGCGCATGGGAGGGCCGGCGTGTTGGCATCCTCCCTGGCTGGGCTGGACGTGTGTAGGACGTTGCCCCTGGCTTCCTGCCTCCAGGGGCTCTGGGCCTGCGCCCCTCCCTCTTCTGCAGTCCCACCCGGAGTATAGGGAGGGAGGCTGGCTCTTCACTGAGCCACAAGGACGTCTGGGGTTGGGGTAGGCTGACCTCTCTGGAAGTGACTTCAGCATCCCCCTCCCCCGGCCGCAGGATGCTGGCGGGCTTCTCTGGTCTGCTTCCTGCTCCTGGGACCCCAAGGGAGGGCAGGCAGGCCCCCCAGGCGAGACTTGTGCACCTGGGCCTCAGGGCCCAGCACCGCCTGGGGGGACACACGATGGCTGCTGGGCCGGCGGCTTGGGCCTCACACACGTGCCCCCGCCCCCCGCAGGGAAGGTGCTGAGCTACTGGTGCTTCAGCCCTGGCCACAGCATGCGTGAGCTGGTCCGCCAGGGCGTCCGTACCCTCATCCTCACCAGTGGCACGCTGGCCCCCGTGTCCTCGTTCACCCTGGAGATGCAGATGTAAGGGCTGCCCCTTGGCCCCCCCGCGGGGGTCCCGAAGCCAGCCCCCCCCCCGCGCTGGGCTGCCGGGATGCTGGGGGTTCAGGATCTCACAGGGGCCACCCCCTGCCTCCCTCCAGCCCTTTCCCAGTCTGCCTGGAGAACCCACACGTCATCGACAAGCACCAGATCTGGGTGGGGATTGTCCCCAAAGGCCCCGACGGAGCCCAGCTGAGCTCCGCCTTTGACAAACGGTAGGGGGCCTGGTGGGCGAGGTGGGTGGCCGAGTGCCAGGCCCCTCACGGCAACAGCCCCCCCGGTTCCCTGCAGGTTCTCTGACGAGTGCTTGTCGTCCCTGGGGAAGGCGCTGGGTGAGTGCCCGTGCTGTCCGTTCCTGGGCCCCTGCCCCGTTCCGAGGTCGCCCGCCCCCGCTCCGCTCCCCGTCCTGCCTGGTCTTCCTGAGGGGCTGGAGGGGCCCTCTGCGGACATCCTCTCCTGCTGACGCAGGCCACGGTGCTTGCAGGCAACATCGCTCGTGTGGTCCCGCACGGGCTCCTGGTCTTCTTCCCTTCCTACCCCGTCATGGAGAAAAGCCTGGCGTTCTGGCGGGTGAGTCCCTCCTTCCAGTGTCCTCTGGGGGCGGGAGGGAGCCCCAAACAGCCAAGGGTCTGGCAGGGCCGGCCGCGTGCCTTTGAGAAGGCGTGACGGGCGTCCCCTCTCTGCCTGCTCCCATAGGCCCGTGACTTTGCCAGGAAGCTGGAGGTCCTGAAGCCCCTGTTCGTGGAGCCGAGGACCAAAGGAGGCTTCTCGGAGGTCTGGGTCACCGGGGCTCCCTCCCCCTGCCCTGCAGGCTGCCCTGGGCTCAGGCCAGCCCCGGGGTGTGTGTGGCCAAGGTCCTGCTGGCGCTTTAGGAAGTTCGGGCTTGGGGACGATGGCAGCAAGTCTGCCCCCACCCCCCAGCCCCGGGGCCCCTGGGTTTTCTGGGCACGGCAAGCAGGCACTGGGTGCTGGCTCCGGGTCAGCCTGGGAGCCCGTGCCACGAAGATGCTGCTGCAGTTCTGCTGGCCTGCCTCCTGGCCCGGACGGCACTTCATCTCGCAGGGTGGTTTCTGGGGTCCTGCTCAAGGAGGCGAGGGGCCAGGCCGGGCTGACCAGCCTCCCCTTCCAGGTGATGGAGGCTTTCTACACGAGGGTCGCCGCCCCCGGGTCCAGTGGCGCCGCCTTCCTGGCTGTGTGCCGGGGGAAGGTGAGGCCTCCGAGGCCCGGGTCCCACACACCTGGCTCCGCATCCCCGCCTGGAGCCTGTGCCTGAGGGGGCTCACGGCTCGTGACCTGGGGGCTGCACCGTGGGCAGGAGAGGCCGGTCACCGCCCTCAGGCCCCGTGTCCAGCAGATACAGGAGGGTGTGGCCCTGCGGGTCCTGTAGGGACCAGCCCTGGGGTCCTAGGGTGGGCGTTGGGGCCCACGTGTGGGCCGTGGGCAGGTGGGCCGGAGGAGCTTCTGAGAATGAGAAGCTGGTCCTGGGGTCCTGGGAGCGGTGGACCCCAGGTACAGCCTGGTTCAAAGTTGGAGGTCTGTCCCACCCTGCGCATCCCGGGGGGCGTGGGGCGGGGAGGGTCCAGGCACGGGTGGGCCCTTAGGGAAGGTCCTGGGCTTGAGTGGAGGCAGATGGGGGAAAAGAGTGCCCGCTGCCCCCCAGGCCAGCGAGGGGCTGGACTTCGCAGACGCGAATGGCCGTGGAGTGATCGTCACGGGCCTCCCATACCCGCCCCGCATGGACCCCCGAGTTGTCCTCAAGATGCAGTTCCTGGATGAGATGAAGGGCCAGAATGGGGCCCGGGACCAGGTGAGAGGCTGTGGGGCTGAGGGTGGGCAGGTGGTGCTCAAGCCCCCGTGGCTGAGCCAGCCCCCCGCCCCGGCCCCGCAGTTCCTCTCCGGGCACGACTGGTACCGGCAGCAGGCGTCCAGGGCTGTGAACCAGGCCATCGGGCGGGTGATCCGTCATCGCCATGACTACGGGGCTGTCTTCCTCTGCGACCACAGGTGCAGGCCCCCCCACCCCCGCCACCGCTGCACTCTCGGGCCAGAGCCCTTGCCCCAGACACCGGCTCTTCCCTCTGGTGACTCTGCCAGGGAGCTGGGCTCCGGGGCAGGCGGGGCTCCCGGGATAACGGCCCCACCGCCCTGCAGGTTCAGCTCCGCGGACGCCAGAGCCCAGCTGCCCTCCTGGGTGCGTCCCCACGTCAAGGTGTATGACAGCTTCGGCCACGTCATCAGAGATGTGGCCCAGTTCTTCCGCGTCGCTCAGAGAACCGTGAGTCTGAGCGCTAGCTGGCTGTGCCCTCGTGTCCCACCCAGGGGAAGGAGCAGGGTGGGACCTCCACAATCTTCTGTGAACGTCTAGATGCCCGTGCTGGCCCCCCGAGCTGCTGCTGCGAGTCTGGGCGAAGGAGAAGGCGCTGCCTCGGTGGCCGTGTCACCCGGCCCCCTCCGCACCAGGAAGGCCACGAGTCTGGACGTGCACGTCCCTAGCCTGAGGCGCAGAGGCACGGGTGCGTGTGGCTGGGCGACATGGCCGGGTGGGGCCCCCCAGGGTGGAGGGTGGGGCGCCTCCAGCAGGCTGGTGGCACGCTGGGGCCGACGACCAGAGTCCCCAGCGGGCAGTGGTGGACTCCGTCGCCCTCGCGTGCTCCCGCAGGCTCGCCGGTCGCCGGGGATGCCGAGGGCAGCCTTTGTGTGGAGTACGAGCAGGAGCCCGTCCGGGCCCAGCGGAGGCCCGTGGGGCTGCTGGCCGCCCTGGAACACAGCGAGCTGCTGGCCGAGGGGCCTGGGGAGGAGGCCCTCCCCGCGGAGGAGGAGGTGCGGGGCCCGGGCTCCCGGGGGAGGGACACGGATGGCTCGGCCCACCTGGGCTCGGGCGCCACCATGCTCACCGCTGCACCCCCGCTGGTCGGGAGGGCGGGGGGGTTTCAGCAGATGCCTGGTGGTGCTGTGGGCCTGCCCCGCCCCGGCACAGCCCCCAGCCCTCAGCTGGGCCCCCAACACGCCCCCGTGCTGGACACGGTCCGCTCACTTCCCGCTCCTGCTGTGCCGGAGCCTGGCTGGCCCTTTCTGGGAGCCTGAGCTGCGGGCAGGACCTTCTGCCCTGGGGCCTTCGTCCAGAAGCCCATAATTCCCCAGCTGACCTGAAGCTCCCCACTTCCCGCCGGGCGTCAGTGCCCGCTCCCCGCTGTCCCGCCCTCTAGGCCCAGGGCGCAGCTGCCCCACTCGCGTTTCTCGTTCCCTTCCCGCCGGTGCCCTTCAGTTACTGCCACGCTGCTGCCCGGGACCTGCTCTCACACTTGGTTCCCTGCAAGGGGCCGAGGGTACTTCTCCCGCCCTGCCGCCCAGGGCAGTGTCAGGGCTTCGGGGCCCTGAGGGCCTGAGTCGGACACACCTGTGTCGCCCTCAGGCCCCCCGCCACTCCGCCCCGTGGGGCCCTCGTGAGAAGAGGCCAGCGGAGGAGCAGCGTGGCAGGCAGAGGAAGGTCAGGCTGGTCGGCGGCCCGGTATGTGAGCGGCCCGCAGACGGCGGAAGTTTGGTGGGCGCCTCGGCCGGTGTGGCTCAGGGTGGGGTGAGGTGTGAGCGGGCCAAGCCTGCCCGCTGGCCTGACTCAGCTGTCCCCGCTGGGGGACAGGCTCTGCAGGCACGCCTGCTGGAGCCGGGGCCCAGGGGAGGGAGCAGCCGGGCCTGAGGGCGGGTGCAGCGGTGGAGGGAGGGCAGCAGACCCAGGGCCCGCACCAACCCCACCACCGGTGTTTGGCTGGATCCACTTCCTCACAGACGAGCTGCTTGTTCTGTGGATCCCACTGTCGTCCTCCACCCGCCAGGCTCGTGCTGTGCCGGGGCCTGGCCTGCTCTGATCCCGTCCCTCTTCTCCTTTGATATTTTACCGTGAGAACATCTCACCTCCACTCAGCTCTCAGAACCAGCACGGGGTTCCCGTGTGCCCTTTGCTGCAGTGCCACCGCCTGCCTCGCGCCTCCTCCCCCTTACTGGGGTCCCTGGGCAGTGCCCCCCCTCAGGGCAGACCCTCCACACTTTGGAGTCCTGCACACTTGGCAGATTTGGGCCTTTCGTTTTGTGTTGCTTTTTGGTGGGGGGGGTCGGGTCCACGCAGGCCCGTGGGCTCCATCCACAGAAGGTGTTGTCTTCCCAGCTGGGCAGGAGCCAGGCCTGGCCCTCTGGCAGGTCTGGTGTGGGGCCTGCAGCCGGGCTGGCTCCCCTGGCCCAGGCCAGGCTGGGCTGTTGGCACGAACGTGGATGGTGAGGTGCCTGCATGTGAGGCACGTTGTGTTCCCAGCCTCGGATGAAAGCAGTTAAGAGCAGCTGAGTTACATCCTAGACGCTCCGGGAAGCCGCAAATGCCAGTGCCTCTGTCTGCCTCCCTTGGCTTCTGGGAAGAACCAGGCGGCGCCCAGGGGGCTGACACTGAGGAAGTGGCCTAGGTGCCAGGGGCCTGGGCCTCTGAGGGCCAAGCTGGGGGGCAGCCTGGGAGCCTGGAGGATCCTTTTCGAGGGTCTGGGATCAGGGCTAGGGTGTGCAGCAGAAGTAGGGCACGGCGGTGTTTGAAGTCCTGGCATGTTGAGAAGCATCCCCTGCTGTGAGCAGACGGTCCTCCGAGCCCGGAGCACCTGCTGCAGCGGCCCCTGCCGTGGGCACCGGGACCTCAGCAGAGGAGCAGGAGCCGCCAGCCTGGGGAGGGCCAGCCCACACTCTGTCCCTCTGCTGTGCTCAGCGGGCCTGGCCATCTAAGCTGAAGCTAAGCTGGGGGTTCCCTGCCAGCTCCTCCTGGCTGCCCTTGGTGACCCCAGCTGGGCCAGGCCAGCGAAGCGTCCTCCCAGCAGCCCCCGACAGCAGCTCGCTGCCCCTGCAGGCGGGGAGGGTTGGTGCCTCCTGACAGGGGCACCGGCTGTGTGTTGGCAGGAGGGGCCAGAGGCCGGCGCGGACACGGGCGGGGCCAAGCTGTTCATGGCGGCCGTGAAGCAGGCGCTGAGCCAGGCCAGCTTCGACACCTTTACCCAGGCCCTGCGGGATTACAAGAGCTCTGATGACCTCGCCGCCCTGGCCGCTCACCTTGGCCCCCTCTTTGCCGAGGACCCCAAGAAGCACGGCCTGCTCCAAGGTGCCTTGGCCGGTAGAGGCTGCCCACTTGAGGGTCCCACCCTGGGGGCCGTGCTGCGGCCGTGGGCTGGGGGGCCACCAGGGTCCCTGGTTGACCTGCAGAGGTGCGGGTGGGGACCCCGTGCAGTGGCCGCAGCCCCGGGGACCTGCAGGCCCAGACCCCGCCCCTCCCCACAGGCTTCTATCAGTTCGTGCGGCCCCACCACAAGCAGCAGTTTGAGGAGGTCTGCCGCCAACTGACGGGCCGAGGCTGCAGCTCCCGGCCTGAGCATGGCCCCCGGAGGGAGGGAGCACAGCCGGCCCTGGACCCCAGCGGTGAGCCCGGCCCTGCCTGGGTGGGACCCTCAAACTCAGACCCTGAGTGTGGGGTGGCACCTGGCCCTTGGAGTGGGTCCTCGTGTGGCCCAGCCTCCCTGTTCCTGAGGCTGACCAGATCCATGCGGGGGGCCCCACTTCGGGGAGGTGTGGGCCCCCAGAGCACACATGGCCCGGGCCTCCCAGGAGGACCTGTGCCTGGGGAGTCGTGTACGCACAGGGGTCCTGGAGCCCCGTCCACCCCTGTCTCCACCGGGAGTGGGCTCTGCACGTCCAGGGCCTGGGAGGCGCTGTTCCCATTGGTTACGGAAGAGCCCATCTCTGGACGAGCCTTCCCCAAGGATGGGGATCACAGGGGGCCCCTGGGGTTGGCGAGTCCAGCCTGAGTCACGCTTCTGCTCCCTCCTGGACTGGGGTGTCCTTGTGCCTGGCCCCCATCTAAGGCAAGGGAGGAGGCCTGCCCGCTCCCAGCTGTCGGTGGCCTCCTGCGGTTGGCCGATGAGGGTTTGAGGCCCGGTCTCCCCTTGGACAGACCCGTCCCCTCCCTGGTCATGCTCTGGACCCTCAGGGACCAGCTGGGTGCCTCCTTGTCTCCGTGTTTCTTCAGGAAGGAGGGAGCCTGACCCCAAGCTGACCGTGTCCCAGGGTGCAGCCAGGCAGCTGGACCCCGGCGAGCACCTGAACCAGGGCCGGCCCCACCTGGCCTCCGGGCTGCTCCCTGCAGGTACCTGGTCCCGGAAGAGGCTTTGGACCAGAGCCAGGAGCAGAGGGAAGAGCCTGGCGGGGAGGAGCCTCCTGGGGGCCGCTGTGGTTCTGCGCCCCCAGAGCAGGGGAGGCCAGCGTGGTTTCCTGGGAAGCTGGTGGACTGAGGTGTGTTACCTTCCCACCAGGAGACCCCAGCCGCCGGCCTCCTGAGGGGTCTGGAGCCCCTGGAGCAAAGAAGCACCCGCCCGCTGTGAGTGCCTACCTGGCCGATGCCCACAGGGCCCTGGGGGCCACAGGCTACAGCCAGCTCCTGGCGGCGCTGACCACTTACAAGCAGGACGACGACTTCGAGAAGGTGGTGGCCGTGGTGGCCTCACTCACCACCGCAAAGCCTGAGGACTTGTCCCTGCTGCAGAGCAAGTGGCCCGCGTGGGGGGCGGGCAGTGCGGTGGGCGGCGGGCAGTGGGTGGGCGGCAGGGCCACGCCTGAGCGATGCCACGCCTGAGCCATGCTCCGCGCTCCCAGCAGGGTTCGGCATGTTCGTGCGCCCGCACCACAAGCAGCGCTTCCGGCAGACGTGCGCGGGCCTGGGCACCCAGGCTCCAGGACCCTGGGAGGGGAGCCCTGCTGCGCCTTCCGACCTCGTCTGCGGGGCTCGCGGGCCAGGTAGGGCCGCCTGCCTAGTGCTCCTGCCGCCCTGTCGCCCCAGCCCCCCTCAGCCCTGGCAGGGTGGGCAGGTGGGCAGGTGGGCAGCAGGGAAGTGCCAGGCACCCCTCGTACTCACTCCCTCCTGTCTCCAGGCCCTTCACAGCCAGAGAAACCCCCCGGGAAGACCCAGAGCAAGATCTCCTCCTTCCTTACGCGGAGGCCGGCTCGGGGGGCGGGGGCTCCCGGCCGGCCCCCCCCTGCCCCCTGCGGGCAGGCACAGTCCGAGTGGGGTAGGTCTCGTGGGAGGGGCTGCAGGGACCATTGGGAGTGGGGGCCCGGCCCGAGCAGGCCCGTGGCGCTCACGTCAGCCCCCTTGCAGTGGGCTTGGTGTGTCCTGGCTGCAGGGCGGAGGACGTGGTCCCCTTCCAGTGCCCCTCCTGCGACTTCCACTGCTGCCGGGCCTGTTGGCGACAGCACCTCCAGGTCGGCAGCCAGACCCTGTGGACCCGGCCGTGTCCCCTATGGACGTGGCCTGCTGGGCGTTGCCCCACATGGTGGGCTGCGGGGCTGGGTCTGGCAGGTGTGTCCAGCGCCCTCTCTCCACAGGTCTCTAGGACGTGCCCAGCCTGCCATGCTGCCACCAGAAAGCAGAGCCTCACGCAGGTCTTCTGGCCGGAGCCCCAGTGAACGTCGAGACCCTCTGGGCGCTGCAGGGTCTGCGGAGGCTGAGGCTGCTCCTGCCTGGGGCGCAGCCTGGACACTTGCCTGTCGGCTGGGGGTGGGCCAGGCCTGATAACCAGAAACCCCTTGGCCACGGGCGCACCTGGCGGGGAGGCCAGTCCAGTGTCCGTGGGGAACCTCTGAGACGGCAGCAGGATCTCGGCCCCCTGTGAGAGGCCCCGAGGCCACCTTGGGGTCTGGGGTGGGTCCACTGGAAGGTGCTTCCCCAGAACTTCCCTGGCCGCCGGCTTGTGGGTGGAGCCCCAGCAGGAAGGAGGGGAGCCCCGCACCTTCTGTCCCGGGGACCTTCCAGGGACCTGCTTGTTGCTCAAGGGCCAGGGTTCTAGTCTAATAAAGCTGCTGGCACTGCTGGGAAGCAGTCTGTGTGGCCTGGCCTTGGTGGTGGGGTAGGGGAGCCTGGAAGGAAGGAGGCGCCTGGGCAGCCGCCCTCGCACCTGGTTTGTTCAGAGGGGGAGCCGCTGCCCCCTCCACCCGCTGGTTGCTGGGCCTGGTAACGGGGTCAGGAGCTGCCCGTGGTGCTGGGGGCCCGCACGGGACCGTCCTGGCACTGGACTCTGCGGAGGGAGGGGTCAAAGCCTGGGCCCCCAGGTGGCCGACCGCTCCCCTCAGGCGGGGCGGGGCTCCGCGGGGGCGTGGCCAAGCCAGCCCTTATAGGACGCGGCCCGGGAGGCCGCTGCCACTCCAGCGAGACCATGAGGCCCCCGCTGTGGCCGATGCTGGCACTGCTGCTGGCGCTCGCGGCGCGGGGGACGGCGGCGGGCGCGCCCACCTACCCGTGGCGGGACGCGGAGACGGGGGAGTGGCTGGCGTGCGACAAGTGCCCCCCGGGCACCTTCGTGCAGCGACCTTGCGGCCGGGACAGCCCCACGACGTGCGGCGCGTGCCCGCCGCGCCACTACACGCAGTTCTGGCACTACCTGGAGCGCTGCCGCTACTGCAACGTTATCTGCGGGGAGCGCGAGGAGGAGGCGCGGCCGTGCGGGGCCACCCACAACCGCGCCTGCCGCTGTCTCCCCGGCTTCTTCGCGCACGCGGGCTTCTGCCTGGAGCACGCGCTCTGCCCGCCCGGCGCAGGCGTGGTCGCCCCCGGTGGGTGCAGGGCGGGGCCGCGGCGCCGGGCCCTCCGCCGAACGGAGCCAACCCGGCTCTCCTGACCCCGGCCTCCCCGTTCGTCCTCAGGCACCCCCAGCCAGAACACGCAGTGCCAACCGTGCTCCCCGGGCACCTTCTCCGCCAGCAGCTCGAGCTCGGAGCGGTGCCAACCCCACCGCAACTGCACGGCCCTGGGCCTAGCCGTTAACGTGCCGGGATCCCCGTCCCACGATGCCCTGTGCACCAACTGCACGGGCTTCCCGCTCGGCTCGCTGGAGCCGGGGGCACTGGGTGAGCGGGGCGGGGGGCGCAGAGGCCTAGGTGGGCTCCTGGGAAGGGCTTCCGGAAGCGTGGTGGGGCCAGCCTAGGGGATGCACTTGGCTGAGGGCGTCAGCGCTGGCGGGTGATGCCGTTTCCCGCCGACGTTGGGAAACAGGCTCCGAGGGTTTAAACAGCTTGCGGGAGGGCACGGCAGCGAACGTGGCGGGTCCCCTTCACGTCGCATCCCACCCCCGGCATCGGCCCACGAGACCCGCCTCCTTGCCGGCCGAGTTTCCCGCGGTCGCCCCGGACCCTCCAGCACGGCTCCCGCCTCACCCACTCGTTAGCGGGCGGGGATCCCTCGGTCCTGTCTCCGCGGGGCGCAGAGGGACGCGCACGGCGCGCTGGCAGTTAACCGAGTACCCCCTCGCCCCTCCCTCCCGCAGGGACCGAGGAGTGCCAGCGCGCCGTGGTCGACTTCGTGGCTTTCCAGGACATCTCTCCCAGGAGTCTCCAGCGGCTGCAGCAGGCGCTCGCGGGCCCCGGGGCGCGGGGTCCGCCGCCGCCGCAAAGGGAGGACCGCGCGGCGCTGCGGCGGAGGCTGTGGCGGCAGCTCACGGAGCTCCGCGAGGCGCGGCCCGGGACGCTGGGGGCGTGGCTGCCGCGGGCGCTGCGCGCGGCCAGGCTGTCCGGGCTGGAGCGCAGCGTCCGCGAGCGCTTCCTCCGCACGCGCTGAGCACCCTCCCCGTTATTTATTCGCTCCCGGCCCGAGCCCCCCCGCGTGGGCGGCCTCCAAGTCGCACCTAAAGAGGCTTTGGACCCGGCCCCTGTGGCGTTAAATTTACTTTTCATAAAGCCGATTGGCAAACGAGTGTGGTGTCTGGCCGTCGCGCGGTGGGCACACCTGGCAGGGGACACCTGGGCGGGCTGCCCGGGCGCGGCCTGCTGCCTCCGCCCCCCCCCCCCCCCAACCACCACCACCACCGGGACAGACCCTCGATGGGGGGAGGGTTGTGGGAGACGGGGACAGCAGGTGGCAGCCGTCCCCAGGCCTCACTGCGTGATCCTCCCCGCCCCAGTTGTGCTCTCAGTGGTTAGGACGGTGTGGAGGGAGGGTCGCCCAGTCCCCGGGCTCTCGCTGTGGAACAGAAGCCAGCCCGGAGTGGTCAACCCGCCAGCCCATGCGCCCTGGGGCACCAGAAGCGTCCCCCTCAAGTTACCCCTCCTTTGGGCTCCACCCTCAAAGCAGCAGGGGATTTCCCAGCAAGGGACCAGCCAAGACCTCCCGGTAGGACAGCGTGTCTCACTCGCTTTCTGGGAAACGTCGCTTTTCCCTTCTGGGGCAGGCTTGGATGAGGGCTTGACTCATCAATCCAGGGCGACTCCCAGTCCTGGCTTGGCAGCCCCCTGCCTGACCCCCAGGAAGGGCCCCAGGGGAGGCAGGGTCACAGCCCCCCACTCCCCCATGACTCACATCAGCTGCAGCTGGTCCCCATCCCCAGCCCTGACTCATCCCTTTCCCAGCATCTCCTCCTGGGCCCCATCAGGGAGAGCAGCTGGGGTTGTGACCCTCAGACACAAAGCCACCAGGCCTCTGGAGGAACGGTGGACAGGAGCCACTCCAATTGTCTTTATTTCTTTCACCCACGGCTAGGCTCGTGGGGGGTTGGCAGCTCCTGCAGGGGCCGTGTGGGAGGGTCCTGAGGACCAGACTTGCCTGGAGGGCCTCTGCTCCTGGACACAGGCCTGGAAAAGGATTTCTAGATGGCTCGCCCCAGCCCTAAGGGGGACCCCGCCCTTCACCGCCAGCTGGAAGCGCAGGCCCAGCACACCACCAGCCCAACCCCCCAGGTGGTAACTGCGGTCATCCTAGGTGGGTGGCAGGCAGGCTTGCGGGGGGCGGGGGGGGGGGGCTGCCCACCCCCAGCACAACCGCCTAGCTTCACCGTCCTTGCTGGGGATCAAAACAAGGTGGCTGGGCCAGTGGCGGGGGCACACAGCCTCCCAGGCAGGTCTCCCCTGCCCCGTCCTGAGGCTGCATCGGGACAAGGACGGAGGCGAGCCCAGGTCTCCCTCGAGGTGACACCAGCCCCCCAGCCCGCCTCCAGGATCAGGGAGGACAGAGGCTGAGGACAGCCATGGCCCCCCAGCCCCCTCCGTGGGCACGATGCATGGAGCAACCCTGGGCACTGTGAAGGGCCCCACACCTCTGGAAAAACCCAGTTCCAAGCAGCTGCCACACAAGGCCCCACGAAGGTCCAGGCCAGCAGGCCTGCTGGACAGCAGCTCCAAAGCGAGTGGTGGCCTGCCAAGGCCTCACCCTGCCCGGGGCCCCCAAACTGGGCCTCGGGGTCGGGGTCCAGGCCCGATGTGGGGGTCTGGTGGGGTCCCCGCCGCCCCAGCTCCCCTCGGCAGAAGCCTCCGGATGCCTACGCTTTTCTGGATACAGAGAAAAGTTTGTCTTAGAAGAAAAACAAAGCAAGTAGAACCACCACAAGGCAAAGCCAACCCAGCCCCCAGGGGGATCAGTGGCGCGGAGCCAGCAGGAGCTCTTCGGGACGAGCGGTGGGCGCCCTGGGCCGGCTGTGCCTACGTGATATCCCGCTGCCGCGGCGGCCGGTGCACATTCCGCACGACGCACTTCACCATCCACTCGATGCCCTCGCGCACCCCCTTGCTGTGGAGACAGCGGGTGTGAGGCGGGGCCAGCCGTGGCCCCCGGCGCCCAGGGCGAGCCCCACTCACCCCGTGAGGGCCGAGCAGGCCTGGGTCAGGCAGTCACGCCTGCCGATCTTGGAGGCGCAGTCGCTGAACACAGTCTTGATGTCCGGGATGGAGAGGCAAGTCTGGGGGAGGCGAGGCCGTGAGGATCAGTCTCAAGGCCCGGCCCCACCCCAGGGCAGTTCCTAGAGCTGCGGGGGGCACCCTGGGGCTACTCTGTCCAGGAAGGGTCCTGCCTGGCGAGCAGCCTCAGAGGAGCAGGTGTCAGGGAAGGTCTACAGGGAAGCAGGTGGTGGTCTGAGACGCACCCTGGCAGCCATGACCGAGATGCTCCAGGATCGCCCCACTGGCCTGCTCAGGGCCCCCTCCACGCGGATGGCCGCTGCACCTCCACTGGCCAGTGGTCCCAGGGGGTGAGGCCGGCACAGGTGCCGTGCTCAAGGGCAGCAGACAGATCGGGGTCAGGGCTGACTCCCACCCTGGTCCCTCTGCATTTTCTTTCCAGAGCTTTCACCTGGGTCTGCCCAGCAGGAGGCTCCCGGTCCCTGGCAGCAGGGCAGCCAGAGGCCTGGGGTGGGGGAGGGGCTCTGCCCCCGGGGCAGCCGTGCTCTGGTGTCTGAGAAAGGCAGCGGCCCTCCCCTGGGAGAGGCACCCTGTCCCCTGGGAGTGGGGCCCACCGGGCCCAGGGGCTCACCTCAATGTCCTGCTTGTTGGCCAGCACCAGGATGGGGACACCGTCCAGCGCCTCGCTTGTGACCATCTTCTCTGGGGCGAGCGGAGAGGCGGCAGTGAGCGCCCTTTGTCCGCCTCTGCCCAGAGGTCCCCAAGCCCTCGCGGACCCCCTACAAGTGTGGACGCACTCGGCCGGGGCCCTCCTGACCTGGCGCCGCCCTCCCCCCCAAGCCCAGCTCTGGAAGCGGGCTGTGCAGACAGGACCACCCGCTCCCCGCCTCCCGGGCCTGGCCAGCCGCACACACCGAATGCTCGCTTGGACTCGGACAGCCGCTCCTCGTCCGTGGAGTCGATGACGTAGATGACGCCGTGGCACTCCGCGTAGTACTGGGCGGGAGCAGAACGGGGTGCTGAGCTGCGGGCACCCGGCCACCTCGAGGCAGCCCCCAGCTGGAAGACCCTTCTGGGGTGCTTCCTGGGGGCGGGGAGGTAGGGCAGAGTGGAGAGGCGCCCCAGACCCCCTGGGCTGGGGTTGCCACCTCCCTCGCCCACTTGCCGGGTGCTGTGCTCCGAACACCACTTCAGCCTCCGCTCCTAGGACCCGACCACACCTGCTGGCCTGACGGCGGCCAGAGGGAAAGGGATGGGGCTCGGGGTCTCAGCAGACCTGGGGGTGGGGGCAGCGGCGGCTTGCCATCGGGGAGCTACGGAAAGCCCACCGAGGGGCGAGTCCAGAACATTCAAAGCAGCTCTGTCCCCTGCGCGGGACAGAACCAACAACTGAGCCAGCGCCAGCGAGCTCGGAGCTCTGCAGGCTGGACCGGGGCCGGGAGGGCGGCCGGCCCTGGGTTCCCTGCCAGCAGCGGCCACACAGGAGCCACCCCGACACTTAAAACCACCGGAGCCCAGGGTACGGGGAGAGCTATGGGGGGTGAACGGCAGCACCCCTGGGAAAGGACAGACACACGAAACGGGCCTGGCAAGTCAGCCTTCTGTCCCGATCAGAAAAGAGCACGGAAGTGCCCACGTTGGCAGAGCAGGTGACCGCCCCCCCCCCCACGCCCACTCCAGCTCCTGCCCAGCGTGAGCCCAGGAATCCGGAACACCCACATGTCCCACAGGGCATGACGCCAACTTGTCCCCGCCACCACCACCCCCCTCCCAGTACAAGTCAAGCCTTTGTACCTACACTCGCTACAGAAAAGGAAGCCCGACACGGGTGGCCTCCGGGTCTGCAGACCGCGTGTCCCACACCCGGGGCCTCTCTGGCCAGCCTGCTGGGTGACGCAGGGCCAGGAGCTGCGGCCCGACCGTGGAGGCCTCCGAGGCAGGAGGGGACAGCGTGGGGATTGCAGCGAGCCAGTGAGGGAATCACCGCTCTGCCCCTGGGGCCCCTGTGGTGGCAGGGGACTTCAATCCGTGTGCAACCGGGCACCGGCAGACGGGGCGCCGGCAGACGGGGCCAGGTCCACCGCCACGCCCTCGGGCATCGGGTGACGGCCAGGCAGCAGCGGCAGGGATAGGAGCGGCACCCCTGGGGCTGAGCGTGAGCCAAACCCGGAGCACGAGGGGCTGCCCTGAGCCCGCGGCACCCGCCGTGCCCAGGCCCTGATGGTAGTGTCACCTGTGGCCTCGCACTGGAGGGCTCTCGGCTGTGGCCGGGAGGGACAGAGGCCAGAGGTCACCCCTGTGGCAGGGCGCCAGGTGGTCTGCTTGGTCCGCAGACCTGGCCTGAGGCTGGCACGCGCACAGACCCGTGAGCAGCAGCGTGCGGCACGAGCGGAGGTGTGGGGTAGACGGAGAGCAGTGGACGCGCGAGTGAAGATCCGCCAGACCGTGCCGGATGGCACGGGGGCGGGGGGCCCGCCACGACATAGCGTCTCAGAACCAGAGGGGGAGCAGGAGCCCCACTTTCCACCCCTCCTGGTGACTCAGAGTTGGGGATAGGGGTGTGGTCACCTCCATGCTACCTGCTCACAGGGGCCAGCAGGGCGCCCACCCTGGCAGGGGCACCTGACGCCACAGGCAGGCGGCAGGGCACCCACTCCACCCGAGTCGCGGAGCACGCGAGCAGCCCAGGGTCCCTCCGAGACGGCAGGCTCAGCGATCGGGGCTCAGCCCCTCGTGATGCGGCAACGAGGCCACGCCACCAACAGACGTGGAAGCTGGTGGGGGGATGGGGGGCACGACCAACCCGGCTTTCCCTCAGGAGGGGCCGGTCCCCAACCAGAGGCGTGTGTGTGCAGGTGCACCTGTCACCGGCCGTGGCCTGGCTGCCGTGACAAGCAGTGCACCTGGTGCAGATCCCCTTGCTGGCTCCTGCAAGACCCACTCTGACCCATAAAGAGCCACCTGACCGTGTCACAGCCGCCCAGGGCAGCCCACGGGGTGACCTGCCACAGGGACGGAGTCCCAGCTTCACGCGACGTGGGGCGGCATCTGAGGCGGCCCCGCCCCTGCCCAGGCCCACGTCCCCCCCCATACACTTGCACCCCAACCTCTGCCGCAGCATCTGCCCCCGAAACCCTGGCCTATGACAGAACGTCAGGACCTGTTTCACACTCCCCGTGTGAGTCCAGAGTTTGCACAGACAGCCCCTAGCGTGGCTCTGCCTTGGTCCGACTTAAATGGCCACAGGGGGCCTGTCAGTGACCTTCTGGCTGCAGGATGGAACCTGTCCTCTTGGCTGGAGGTCAGGATGGGGGGGACACTTTGGGAGGAAAAAGGAAAAAGTGACCAGGTACCTGCTGCTGGGGTCAAACCAGAAATCAAGACCAGGGCACTGACCCACCGGCAAGTGCTGGGATGGGCACATCTGCCCCCAGAATCAGGGTGAGCCTGTCTGTGCCCCCGGCACTAGGCTGTACCAAACCCGCCACGCCAATCCACTGGGAGGGGGCTGAGGGAAGAGGCTTGTCCTGCCCTGTTCTCTACTGGACCCCAGTGCCTGGCACAGGCTGAGCTGAAGGCCGACTCCAGTCTTGAGGTCTCAGAAACGCTTCAAACCTACCTCGAGAGAGGAGACACGTGCTGTGGACCGTGGAGGACACCCTCCCCTGATGGGGAAGGGGCCACCACGGAGGACAGGTCCTAAGCTAGGACTGAGGGAGGACGCAGTAGGTGAGACTCAGGCCCCGGTGCTGCAGCTGAGCACCAAATAGGCGTTGCGTCTCCCCCACATCTGCTCCTCGACCGTTCTTCGTCTCGTCCTGTTCCGATTAGCAACAAAATCTCTAAGCCAAAAGGAACCAAGTTTGTCCCTGCTCCTGGGGAGAGTGACTTGGGAACTGGGATGGAGGCGAGCCTCAGGAACCAGGTGGGTGGTGGAAAACAGCAACAGGAAGGAGAGAAGGGGAGTGCCAGGCCTTCTGAGGAAAGGGAGGAAGAGACCACGGTGCCAGCTAGAGAGATGGCACGACAGGCAGGCCAGGGAGTCTATGTGGCATCCGCCCATCTTACCTTGTCCCACAAAGACTGCAGCTCCTCCTGCCCCCCTAAGTCCCAGAACATGAGGCGGGCCTTTCCGAAGTCCACAGTGCCGACTGGGGAGAAAAGGAGACAGGTGAGGCTGTGGCCTTGGTCCCTGACACACGGGCTCCCAGCTCTCCCGGGAGGAGCAGGCGGTGCCGGCGCTCCGTGACGCTGGGGCCAATGGGAGCCGGAGCAGCGGCCTCACCCTCGGCCTTCGTACACCGCAGCATCCTCAGGGCTCTGCCCCCAAACCCACAGCCCTAAAGGACGCCCTTACTGTTTAGGCCCACAGTGGTAGTGATTTTGGACAGAGTCATCCCCTTGTAGTTCTTGTTGAACCGCGTCTTTGACTGCTCCAAGAAGGTCTAAAGGCAGAGAGAGAGGCGTGAGATGAGAGCTGGGAGAATTCTCATGGCTGCTTCACAAATACCCCTACTTGGGCCTATTCCTTTAAAGCGAAGCAAAACAAAACAAAGTTTTGCTTTCAAGGTAGCTAGCGGTAACTGTCCCACAGCCTTAAACGAAGTTCGGATCCTACCTGGGCACAGAACATGCAGCTAAAAGCATAAAACCAACAAGACCGTAGGGCAGCGGGGGAGTAAGGGTGTTGACACGGAACCGCACGTACCGTCTTCCCGGCGTTGTCCAGACCCAGGATCAGGATGCAGTACTCGTCCTTCTGGAACATGTACTTGTACAGGCCTGACAGCAGCGTGTACATCCTGCCCCGGGAACCCGAGATCGGTCACGGGCGAACCGGCCCGCACCGCGCCTCCCCAGCACCCCCCCCCCAGCACCCCACAACGGGCAGAGGGTCTGTCTGCCCGCTTGACCGCTCAGAGCTGGAGCTCTGAGCGGGGTTCCTCCTGACCCGCCTCCCCTCAGCCCGGCACTGCCGCCGCCGCCTTCGCCTCCGCAACTGCTCCCGCATCGGCCCGGAGCTCCCGGCGCCCTCGCTCCCACTCCCGGCCCGGCCAGGGCGCTCCGCTCGCAGGCAGAGGGCGGCCCGTCCCGCCCAGCTTCACCCCGAGCGCGGCCCCCGCTCCCCAGCCCGGGCTTCCCTCGGGCTTCGCTCCGCTCGGGTCTCCCCGCGCGCCGCCCGCCTCGCACCCGGCTCGCCGCGGGCGCCTCTCAGAGGCGGGGCGCGTGTGTGCGGGTGGAGGGCGGCGCGGACAGACTGCGGACCGGCCGCCGGGCCCGGGCCCAGCTCCGCTCGCCCGCCTCGACTTACCTGCGCCCGCCCGGCCGGGCCGCGGAGCCGGGGAGCCGGGTAGCCGTCGGAACCGCAGCGCGCCTGGCCCTCCGACCCCACGCTGACCCCGCGCTGACCCCGCGTGGCGCCCGACGGGACGACGGCTGGCCACCCGGGGAGGAGCGGAGCCGTCCCGGCGGCCCCCGCGCCAGGCACTTCCGGCGGCGGCGGCGGCGGCGGCGGCGCTCGGGCGGAAGTGCCTGTCGGCTGCGGGGGCGGAAGCGGGCGCCGGGCGGCTTTGGCCGGTGAGGCCGGCAGGCTGTCTGTGGCGGCGGCCGGGAGACGGCGCAGAGGAGGGCCGGGCCGGGGGCGAGGGGGTCTGGGCGACGTGGCCTGGGCCCTTGGTGGCGGGCCGAACGGGGGCGGGCGGCGCGGGGCCCGGGGAGTGGGCCCGGTCGGGGGCATTGGGCTGGGACGCAGAGACCCCGGAGGAACTTGACGGCAGCTCCCGGGAATGGAGCGGAGGCCGTGAGGCCAGCGGCCAAGGGCTGGCTCTGGCTCTTCTTCTCGGAGCTGGAAACTTCTCTCGGCCCAAACGGGAGGCAGGGCGGTTCACGGTTCCGCAGGCTGTCCGCCGAGGGCGGCGGTTGGCCAGCGCTCAGTGCCGGCCTCGCGGGGACGGCCGGTCCCGGGTTCATTCGGCTTCTCTTCCCCGCAGCTCTGGCTCCCACGCCTCCCTTCTGAGGACCCAGGGACCCGGCCCCTCCCAACAGGATGGACGAGGAGAGCCTGCAGACCGCCCTCCGGACCTACGACGTGCAGCTGCAGCAGGTGGAGCTGGCTCTGGGTGCTGGCCTGGATCCCTCGGAGCTGGCAGACCTGCGCCAGCTGCAGGGGGACCTGAAGGAGCTGATCGAGCTCACTGAGGCCAGCCTGGTGTCCGTCAGGAAGAGCAAGCTGCTGGCGGCGCTGGATGGAGAGCGCCCAGCCCAGGAGGATGCTGAGTACTTGGCTTTCCAGAACGCCATTGCGGAGGCAGTGGAGGTGCCAGTAGCCCCCGAGGCGGAACTGGAGACTGTTCCTATGAGAGAGACCGGGCCAGGACCCACGGAGCCTGGGCGGGAGGAGGACGAGGGGGAGGACGAGGACGGGGCAGAGCTGAGTGGGAGGAAGGTGAACGCCCCCTACTACAGTGCCTGGGGCACCCTGGAGTATCACAACGCCATGATCGTGGGCACCGAGGAGGCGGATGACGGCTCCCCGGGCGTGCGCGTACTCTATCTCTACCCCACTCACAAGTCCCTGAAGCCTTGCCCGTTCTTCCTGGAGGGGAAGTGCCGTTTCCAGGAGAGCTGCAGGTAAGGCCTGGGTTCCTGGGGCCCCTGGGGGTGTGGGGGGGGTGGATTGCAGACAGGATCAGGGGCTAGGTGGGCCCTCTGGGCTTTGAAGTTTTGTCCTTCTTTGCCCAGCAGAGTGCTGACAGGAAGAGAACTTGGGGGGCAGGAGATTTTTCTGGCAGTGTCCTCGTTTAGGTGTTTACTTGGATTTTCCTCGGGTAGATGAAGAAGTATGGAAGGGCTGATGTTGAAAAGAATGGACTCCCCACCCCCACCCCCGCTCCCATCACCAGTTTTATTCTTTAGAATGAAACTTCTAAAATTTACTTTTATTATAGAAGCTTTATTATAGAAGTTGTCAAACACATACGAAGTTAGAGGGAGTAGTGTACAGGCTGCCCGCGCTCCAGCTGCAGGCGTCATTGTGCATCAAGGTCGTGCCAGTCTTGTTGCAACTCTTCCTGCCTCTGGATTACCTTAAAGCAAGTTGTAGAAATTACTGGGCTTTTCACTTCTAAGTACTTCAGGATATCACCCTAACCTAAGTGATAAGGGTGTTATTTTAAAAACTATCTCCATGTCGTCGTCACACCTACGGAATTTAACAGCAATACTTTGTTTCTATTCAAATTTCCACAGTTGTAATGATGTTGCTTTTTGCTTAAACACATGACTTTAACTTTGTTTCTTTTTACTTTTTCTCTGCAAAGAATACTTACAGAGATTTCCAGTAGATGATTTTCTTTTTTAGCCAATAGTCCAGGGTAACTTCCTTCAGTTCTTCCGTTGTCTTATTTCTTTATAGATTCTTGCTGGGCCCAAAGTCTTATTTGCTACATTTCCCCCTTTTTTCCTTTCTTTCTCTGTAAGTTTTGTGAAAGGCGTAGCGTGCATACAGGAGAGTGCACAGCAAATCAGTCATCAGCCTCCTCCAGCTTCCACAGGGTGGGCGCACCCCTATCCCCAGCACACAGTCAAGGAGCAGAGGAGGGAGCCCTCCATCCTTTCTGTCACTGGTCCCTCTGGAGGGTTCCTCCCCGTCCCTGTGCCATGTCCTGTGTGGGGATGAGAACTAACGTGTCTCTGTGCTGCGTCCTCTGGGCAGGCACTGTTCCAAGGGTTTCATGCGTGTTAACTCCCCTGGCAGCAGGCCCGCCAGGTAGGCCGTGTGGCTGCTGTGGCCGCTGGGCCTCCCAGGCAGCCGGCTCCCCTCTGCCGTGCTCTCCGCTGCCGCCTGCCGTCAGCTTTAGGCCCGGCCCGAGCAGCCCGCGAACATGCCCCTCACCACCTCCAGGGTCTCATAGTTACCTTCTTGAATTTGCTTTGGATTTTTAAAATTTACTTACTGAAAATTTTATTTTAAAGATAAAATAGACAGTGTTGCAGCACCCTGTGACCCACCACTCTGTCGCAGTCCCCTCCCCTTCTTGGGAGGCTCGTTGTCACATCTGTGGTGTGTTTCTCTCTAGTGTACATGAGACCTTTATAGACGTGTATCTGTGGATAGGACATAATTTGTGCCTTATTTTCTAATTAAATGGTTAGCATGCAGGATGCTTCGTTTTGCAGCTCTTCTCACAGAGCGTGTTTGTGAGAAAAGTCCACGTTGATATTTATAGAACTATTTTGTGCATTTTAACTGCTGTGTTACTTTCCTCATGAATATGCCACATTTTATTCTGTCTCCTTCTGGTGTTTCCCAGTTTTGTTTTGTTTTTTTAATTAATTAATTTATTTATTTATTTTTGGCTGCATTGGGTCTTCGTTGCTGCGCACGGGCTTTCTCTAGTTGCAGCGAGCGGGGGCTACTTTTCGTTGAGGTGCGCGGGCTTCTTATTGTGGTGGCTTCTCTTGTTGCGGAGCACGGGCTGTAGAGCACACGCTCAGTAGTTGTGGCACACGGGCTCAGCAGTTGTAGCTCGTGGGCTGTAGAGCACAGGCTCAGTAGTTGTGGCGCACAGGCTTAGTTGCTCCGTGGCATGTGGGATCTTCCCGGACCAGGGCTCAAACCTGTGTCCCCTGCATTGGCAGGCGGATTCTTAACTACTGCGCCACCAGGGAAGTCCAGTTTCCCAGTTGTTATTTATTACAAACAACGTGCTGTGAACATCCTAGTGCACATCTTTTGTCCCTGGTGAGAATGTCCCCGGTGTGTAGCAGTGTGGAGAACACGCGCGTTTTCTGTCCTTGTGCGCCGTGCGGTTCCCAGTCCCTGGTCTGCTCCGTAGTCACCCTCGGTCACGTTCTCTTACTTGCAAATTCGTGCCCACTGAGAGCTGGGGAGGTGATCTTGATTGAACTTGTATTTCCTTGATTATTAGCAAGATTGAGCATTTTTTCGTACATTTGTTCTAACTTCATCGTTCTATGTTTCAATATCCTTATCCGTAAAACAGAGATGAAGCTGTCTCTCACAGTTGTTGGGAGAACGGGATGCGCTGATAGAAGTAAAAGAATATTGAACAGTAGCTAACATGTAGTAAGGACACAGTGGACTTCAAATTTTTGTCTTATTATTGTAAAGTAAAATCAGACAGAGGAAGTAAAGAAATAGCATGAGGAATCATTGTAACACCCTAGTACTCGCTGCTCAGATCAAAACTACAAATTTGCCAGTTACCCCAGGAGCCCCTCTGTTTGCCTCAGCCCAAACATGGCCTTCTCCCTCCTCCAAAAGAAAGCACTCTCCCGACTTTTAAGATAATCACTTCCTTGTGTTCTTTGTTGCTTGTTACTCAGGTGCGGCAGGGGTGTAAACGTTGTAGTTTAATCTTGCTCACTTTTTAAGACTGCTGTGTCTGCACCCCCCCCCCCCCCCCCCCGCCTTTCCTGGCCTCACAGTTTCACTGTTGAAGGACCAGACCCTTTGATCGTCATCGAGCGCCCTGGTGCAGCCCAGCATGTTCCTGTGTTCACCGCAGGCTGGCATATGGATCCAGGGACCTGGTCACACTCAGGACCCCCAGTTGGGCATGTCTCTAGGTGTTGTGCTTTCGTCAGGAGGCACCTGATGTATAGCTGCCAACGGTGCTCAACGCCGAGATCCACTGATACAGTGTGGATTGCAAAAAAGAGCTCTTTAATTCTGTCAGTTCATTTACTAGCGGAACGTTATAGAGAGATGCCTTTCCTTGTCTACAATTTGGCTACCTAGTGGTACAGATCATATGGAAAAGGCAGGATAATGCCGGACTTTCCTGTTTTGTTTTCTTGGTTTCCAAGATAGCAAATTGGTTCTCTTTCATCCTGAGGTGATAAATTGGCTTTTAAAAAAATTTTAATATCCTTATGGACTGATGGATTGAAATATATTTGATGAATTTCAGTCCACGGAGATTCTGATCTTTATTGAAACTCAAATTGTCTCACCCTTGCCAAGTGGGAGCTCCTTCAGGTTGGCTCCCACATCCTTTTGACACAGCCCCAGGAGTCAGGGTTTCCCACAGTCATCTGCACTCTTCCTACCCCAGACCTGAAGGCAGCCAAGTCTCCAAGAAGCCCTGGTTTCTTTTAATGGGAGATGGTATTTCACAACCCACAGTGGGGGCACTGGGACGCACTTTGCTGCTAGTTGGTTCATCGCTGTAGGCTTTTTCAGCAGATGGAGCTAGGAAATATAGGTGGACACACACTAATGTACATGTTAGTGTATATATACACATACCACATACTTATGTTTTTAAGGACAAATACCTTGTGAATTTATACTGATACTTCCAATTCAAATTAAGGACTGCAGTGTTTCTACTTAATCTTTTCTGGATCACATCTGTATTTCCTTCTTTACGCCAGGACTCTGGTTCTCAAGGACATAGGGAATGATGGGCTCCAAAGGACCCATAACTAATTTGTTTTATCCCATTTTACACACACAGGACACTCAGAATAACAACATTCATTCTTCAATTATGATGACTGAAAACTGTTAAAAGCATTTTTACATGTACTACTACCCACATTCTCTCTCTGTCTTTGTGATTGCACTAGATCTGCATTGTTGGATCTTGTGGTCATTACAGCCATTGTTTCCCTTTTACTCCCAACCTTAGTTCTAGAAGGACCTTTGCATTTCATGCTTACCATCATTCCATCTGTTGGGGTCTTTTTAGCATTTCGGTTGTCTGAGACTCGTTTTCTGGTAGATTCTTCAGGAAGGGCTCACAGGAATAATGTTTCCGGAGATCTGGCATGTTGATTAGGTTCTGTTTGTGTCTTTTATACTTGAAGAGCAGGTTTGTTGAATACAGTTAAGTCCCCTACATACGAACGAGTTCTGTTCTGAGAGTGCATTCGTAAGTGCAATTTGTTCATAAGTCCAACAAAGTTAGCCTAGGTACCCAACTAACACAATCGGCTATATAGTACTGTACTGTAATAGGCTCTTAATACTTTTCACACAAGTACATAAAAAAAAATACATAAAAAACAACACAAAAAATAAAACATTTTTAATCTTACAGTACCTTGAAAAGCACAGTAGTACAGTACAACAGCTGGCATGCAGTGGCACGTTCGCATCTTTGAAAGTCCGCAACTTGAAGGTTCGTATGTAGGGGACTTACTGTATAAGATTCTTGTCTCGTATTACTTTCCTTGAATATTTCATACAACTTACTCCATTTTGACATAAAATATTGTTGAAAAGTTTAATTTTTTCCCTTGTAAATCACATGCTCTAATGGTGTAAGGGTCCAGCTTCATTCTTTTGCATGTAGGTATCCAGTTTCCCAATACCATTTGTTGAAAGAACTGTCCTTTCCCCATTGAATTGTCATGACACCCATGATGAGATCTGACTGATGTGTGTGAGGGGTTATTTCTGGGTTCTCTCATCCAGTCCATTGGTCCACACCAATGGACTGGATGTGTTTATGCCAGTACATACTGTTTGGATGACTGTAGCTTTGTTGTAGTAAGTTTTGAAGTCAGGAAGTACATAGTCCTCAAACATTTTTTTTTCTTCTCGAGATTCTTTTGGCTATTCAAGATCCATTGCATTTCCATATGAATTTTAAAATCAGCTTGTCCAATTCTGTGTAAAAGAAGATTGGAATTTTGATAGGAATTGCATTGCGTCTGTAGATCAATGTGGGGAGTATTGCCATCCTAATAAAATGAAGTCTTCTAATTTATGAACATGGGATCTCTTTCCAATTATGTAGGTCTTCTTTAATTTCTTTCGGCAATGTTCTGTAGTTCACAAGCCTTGGCTAAATTTATTTCTAAGTATTTTATTCATTTTGATGCTACTGTAAATGAAATTTCATTTTTAGATTGTGCGTTTTTAGTGTATTAAAATACAACTGATCTTTGAATGTTGATTTTATATCCTGTAACACTGTCAAATTCATTTTTTAGCTCTAATAGGATTTTTTTGTGGATTATTTAGGGTTTTCTATACATACAATTATGTCATTGACAAATAGAGGTACTTTTGCTTCTTTGTTTTTATTTTTTTTTTTTGGCTGCATTGGGTCTTCATTGCCGTGCTCGGGCTTTCTCTAGTTGTGGCGAACAGGGGGCTACTCTTCATTGAGGTGTGCGGGCTTCTCACTGCGGTGGTTTCTCCTGTTGCGGAGCACGGGCTCTAGGCGCGCAGGCTTCAGTAGTTGTGGCACGCTGGCTCAGTAACTGTGGCTCACGGGCTCTAGAGCACAAGCCCAGTAGTTGTGGCACACGGGCTTAGCTGCTCCGTGGCATGTGGGAGCTTCCCAGACCAGGGCTCGAACCCGTGCCCCCTGCATTGGCAGGCGGGTTCTTAACCACTGCGCCACCAGGGAAGTCCCTGAGTGTTTTTTAACACGTAAGGGTGTTGGATTTTTTCAAGTATCTTTTCTATATCGGTTGACGAACTGGTTTTCTATTAATGTGCTCTGTTTCATTGAATGGTTTTCACCTGTTGAACCACCCTTGCATTCCTGGGATAAACCAAACTGAGTTGTGGTGTATACTCATTCTAAATGCTTGTTTTCTGGTTCAAGTTTTTACTTATTCTGGAGTGTATTTTCGTGAATATTGTGAAGCAGATGATCGAGTGGGGTGATGTTGGGGTTTTTTGTATGGGAAACTAATTTTAAATTTTTTCCTTATGAAATCCGTAGTGTGTGTTTTCCTGCCTCGTTGGTAACACCTCCTCTGTCTTGCGTGAATGTTGTTGTATGAGAGGCTCTTCCTGGGTGCACTTCATTCCGTTGATCAGGTTGCCTGTGCTCTTGGTTGACATTCGTTTCATGGACACGCCGTTAACTACGCCCCATGGCTGGGAACTTAGGTTATTTCCGAGTCTTTCATGTTTGGGTCACATCCTTCTGGCTCAGTCTTTACATACTTTCATTATTGTTTTAGGGTCATTCCCTAGAAGCGCTTGCTGGGTTAAGGGGGACACCAAATTTTACGGCTTCTACGAGTACCAAAGATTCTTGCAGGGAGGTTTAGTTGGCGTCTGTGGTTTCTGGGTGTGTTGAGGGGGTGTTTGGCCAAATTCACCGAGTCTGGGCCTCTTTCCTTGGTTGAAGAGGGCTCTTCAAGCACCGTGCCCACTGCAGGACACGTGGGCCAGTTTTGCAGCTGCTGGTGCCACTGGCCGTTGGTGGTACCCTGGGTGCCTGAGGACAGTCAGGGGTGAGAAGGAACTGGCCAGAACCCCGCCAGGGAGGCATCCGAGGCCACCTTTGTCTGCTTGTGGAAGGTGACTGAAATGCCTCGTTTCCTCTCCTTTCTCCCCATGGGCTCCACCTAGGAGGATAGCCACGGCAGGGCTGGCTGTGTGTCTGGAGCGAGTGCCCATCTTCGCTTACTCTCATGGGGTTAGAACCGCTTCCTCCTTGAAATGGGGGCACAGCAGGAGATGTGTGCGTGGTTGCTTCATGTCTTTATTTGGCAAAGTTAAAGGTTGCAGCCCTCTGTTCCCACTTCCTCCCCCACCCCCTCTCTCCCGGTTTTCATTTTGGTTTCACTGTTTCACTGACATCTAGAAGTCAAGGCAGCACTATTACAACCAGCTCCTTCTAATTGGCTGGGGAGGACTCAGTCCTGTGAGAGCACGCAGACACACTTGCCTTGATGACCTGTTGTATCTGGTGGAGAGGCGCCAGGGAGCTCTCATCACAAGGATGTCTACCAGCCGTGTGTGTGCCTGTGTGTACATGACTCTAGCCCAGATGGCTGGGGAGAAACTCGAAGCATCTTGTCCTCAGGGTACCCAGGTCCATCCTGAGAGTGAGAGCACAAGCACAAGTGTGTGTGTGTCCATACGTGTGCATGCACATATGTACACATCTATGCACATGTGCATACACGTGTGCGTGTATATTGCATACGTGTGTAGGTGTGTGCTTATGTATACCGTGTAAGTGTGCATGTGTGTGCATATATGTGTGTGTACGTATGTATGCACGCATGTTTGTGTGTGCACGTGTGCATGAGTGTGTGTGCGTGTGCATACTTGTGTGCATGTGTATATGTGTGTGCACATGTACGCATGTGTGCGTATGCGTTTGTGCACACATGTATGCATGCGTATATGTATGTGTGTGGGTGTATTGTGCATGTGTGTGCATGTGTGTATACATATGCATGTATGGGCATGGATGTGTATATGTGCACACGTGTGCATGGGTTGTGTGCATACATGTGTACGCATGTGTTCAGTGTATATTGTGTGTGTGCGTGGGTGTTTGTGTTGCGTGTTTGTACACGTGTTCAGTGTATATGCGCGTGGGTGTGTGTTGTGTGTGCATGGGTGTGTGTGGCATATGTACACGTGTGTTCAGCAGATATGGATGTAGATGTGTGTGTCTGTCTCCCTGTCCAGGCGGTGTCCAGGCAGGTAGACTGGATTCTCCCGGCTCATGGGGCCCTGGTGGCCGTATCTGAGTCTGCATCCCTGTGGCCCTCTCTGCAGGTTCTCCCATGGGCAGGTGGTCTCTGTGGATGAGCTGCGCCCCTTCCAGGACCCGGACCTGAGCTCCCTGCAGGCCGGCTCTGCGTGTCTGGCCAAGCGGCAGGATGGCCTCTGGTACCCAGCGCGGATCACTGGTGAGGCTGCCCGGGGCCTCCCTGACGGGGTCCTTTCTGGGAAGCCCTCCCCATGTGTCCCAAATTAGTCCTGCCTGACCACTCCTCTGTTCGGGCATTGGGATCCCACCCCACGCCCAAGAGGAGCAAGGTCCCGCCTTGACCTTGGCCCCACCCTGCTCCCAGCTTCCAGAGTGGCTCCTTCCATGTGTTGAGGCCACTGCCCTGCTGCCTCTGTGCCCCTCCAGATGTGGACAGCGGCTACTACACGGTCAAGTTTGACTCTCTGCTGTTGAAAGAGGCCGTGGTGGAGGGGGACAGCATCCTGCCCCCGCTGCGCACGGAGCCCGCAGGGTCCTCTGACTCAGACGGCAGTGACGTGGACGACCCCAGCTATGCTCGAGGTATGGCTGCTGCCACCCCGAGGGGCTCCTGGCTGGCAGGGTCCCATACTGTGGTCAGTGCGAGGACGCACTCGGGGCGGGGGGCAGGCGCGAGGCCCCCACAGCGGGCAGGGGAAAGGAGAGGGTGCGTGATGGGTCTGGGGCAGGTCCGGAGACCTACAGATGCAGAAACCCAGAATGATGACAGTCCCACGCGAGCCACAGGAGTGGATGGGACGCACAGGAAGGGATGGTTTCCTGCAGGGCATGGGGGCCTGGCGGGTGGACAGAGGAACTGGCTAGCAGTGTCTGGCCCTCCCCCAGGGGGGTGTCCACCTGGGATCTGTTAGCCAAGTTGTCCATGCTGATGGAGGGGAGGACTGAGCCGGCAGGTAGAGGCGAGTACTGCTCTCTGTTAGGGGAACGGCGGCACCCACCTCCAGGGAATAGGAAAGGGGCCGCCACGTGACCAGGTCGTGACCCTGAAGTGTGGAGAGGGCTGGGCTCTGCCACAGGCTCTGCCTGTCGTTCGCACCACACAGCCCTGGGCAACTGGCAGGGAGCCAGGGGTGCCGGGGATTGGCCCTGGCCCAGAGCTGAGCTCTTGGGCTAACCTTGGCCGGAGCCCAGGATGCCCCGCGTGCAGCGGGGTTAAGCTGTTGCCCTCTGACGCTTGCAGTGGTGGAACCTGGTGCTGCTGACCCCGGGACCTGCAGCTCCGCCTTCGCCGGCTGGGAGGTGCACACGCGGGGCATCGGCTCCAGACTCCTCGCCAAGATGGGCTACGAGTTTGGCAAGGGTGAGTGTGTGCTGCACGGGGGGGCGAAGGGCTCCCTCAGCACGGCCCCAGAGTCCAGTGGCAGTGCCAGCTCGGTGTACCCCCAGGTCTGGGCCGGCATGCGGAGGGCCGGGTGGAGCCCATCCACGCCGTGGTGCTGCCGCGAGGCAAGTCGCTGGACCAGTGCGCAGAGATCCTGCAGAAGAGGACCAGGGGCGGCCAGGCTGGCGTCAGCAGGCCCCCAAAGTGCCGGGGCAGAGGGGGCGGGCCTAGGGGCCGCCCACCGTCTCGCAGTGTGTTTGACTTCCTGAACGAGAAGCTGAAAGGCGGGGCTCCTGGGGCCCTGGAGGCGGGGGTGGCGACCCCGGGGAGGAGGAGTGGCGAGGAGGTGTACCACGCCAGCAGGAGTGCCAAGCGCGCCCTGAGCCTGCAGCTCTTCCAGACGGAGGAGAAGATCGAGCAGACCCAGCGAGCCATCCGGGGCATCCAGGAGGCCCTTGCCCGCAATGCTGGCCGGTACGTGTGGGCCCTGCCCGTGGTGCCTGGGTGAGAGCTCGCCCTGACCCGAGGGCGGCGGGCCAGGTCTGAGGAGGGGCTGGAGGATGATGGGCAGTGCTGAATGGCGGGCCCCTCCCCAGGCACAGCGTGACAGCGGCCCAGCTGCAGGAGAAGCTGGCGGGAGCCCAGCGGCAGCTGGGGCAGCTCCGGGCCCAGGAGGCGGGCCTGCAGAGGGAACAGAGGACGGCGGACACCCACAAGAAGATGACCGAGTTCTAGGGCCCCACACGTGGCGTGGACAGAGCTCAGGGACCCCGGTTCCCGCTGCCCTCAGGAAGACCAGCTGTCGCTCGACAGCTAGGATGCCTCCGGAAGAGGGGCCAGCCCTCACAGTTGGCCTTCTTGCCGGCCTCAGGCGTGTGGTCACTGCTGAGAGGAGACAGGCTGCAGGGGTCCCTGTCAGGTCCCTTCTTGACACTTCCTTGACCATTGAGCCCACCTACCAGTGTCCTGGGCTGTCTCCTGAACAAGGACATTAAAGTGACTTTGTTGCAGTGTCCTTTAGTGGAGGCTCGGCTGGCTGTGGGGCCTTTGAGGAGGAGGGGTCTTTGCACTGGGTCACGGGGCTGGGCTGGGGGGTCCTGGGTGAGGGTCCTGCCCAGCACCCCGCCCAGAGGCAGAGGGCCCGGGAGGACGGGCATCCCTGCTGCTCTCCCAGACGCGGCCACAGCCTAGGGTGCCCCCCGCGTTGCCTGACTCCCGCAGACGGGTGAGCCCGGTGCTGCGGTGATGGAAGGAGACTGTGGCTGTGCGGGGCCCAGAGGGAGCGCCGTTATTGAGGCAGGAGGACCCGGCGGGGCGGGGGGTGTTGGCACCCTGGGTCCGTGCCCGCCTGTTTTGTCGCCCACACGCACCCACTGCATCGTGGGTGGAGACAACATGATTTAGGGCCTCCGATCAGCACCAGCTCGCAGCACACCCCTGCCAAGTCCCGTCTAGACCCCAGGCAGGGCCACAGCAGGTGGGTGAGGCTGCCGTGGCAGCTGCGTGAGAAGACGCGGCCTGGTGCACGGGCAGGAAGTGAGGTGGGGAGCTGGGCCGAGGGCGACACAGAGGCCTCGCGGCTCGAGGTGCCCAAGCTGCCCGCCACCCTAGGTGGCGGAGGAGGCGCACCAGCCCCAGCCTTGGTGAGTGCCGGCTCTGGCTTCCAGCCTGGCCAGGGCCCCGGGCCCCTTGGTGCCTTCCTAGGGCAGCTGAGGGCAGGGGTCTGGGAAGACTGGGCACTACCAGGTCAGGGCATTGGGACCTGGGCCCTCTGGTGAGGAAAGCCCACTCCCTGGGTCTGAGCAGACTGGCCCCCACCTTCGGAGACAGCTCCATGCTGCTGGCCCCCCACTTCCGGCACCTGTGCCAAGACTCCAGGAAGCAGACGTCCGATGGCAGGGGCAGTTGGAGGGGAGGGATGGAGAGCCAGGGGTGGGGTGGTCAGTGTCCAAAGCAGCCCTTCCTGCCTGCTGACCCCCAGCTTTCCAGCCCCTCAGGGGGCCAGTCTCCGTAGTGGACAGCTGGGGGCATCACCTGGACAGGAACCATGCCTGGGTAGGACATGGCTGTAGGTGGGTAGGTGGCCTGTGGCTTGCTAGCCTGGGGCGTGGCCTGGGGGCCTCCCCAGCTCTCAGGTGTGGCCTCAGTGACCACAGTGGGGCCTTGGCCAGGTCCCAGCTGCCCTGCCCCTCCTCAACTGCCCGTGCTCGGCCATCACTTGAGTCATCCTTGCCAACTCAGGTCCTCATGGGGGCCAGGCAGAGCATGCCTCATCCCTCACCAGCAGCCCCTGGGCAGAGGCAGGAGGGTGGGCGCTGAGGCTGTGTCCCCTCGGCCTCCATAGGAGGGAGGGGCTGCTGAGCCTTGGGGTTTCCTGTGTGCTGAGTCAGAGCACGGGGGTGGGTGGGGGACCTTCCGGCAGCACAAGGTGCAGAAGTGGGGCTGTCAGGTTGGTGCCCAGTCCCTCAGCCCCCAGCACCCTGTCTTCTGCCCCCAGGCCCATCCACGGCTTCGCAGGATGAGGCCACAGGTACCCTCGGCCCCTCCTGCCCTCTGGGGCCTAGGGCGCCTCGCCCTGCTCCTCTGGCTGTGGATGTCATGCACAGCCTGCCACAGGTGTGACCATCCCTGGCCCGGGTGGGGCCTGGCTCAGCTCTACAGCCAGAGGGGGCGGGACTCAGGCAGGCCCAGCACCCGCTGTCTACACACATGTCCCTACGGGCCTCTGACCCGCACCTCTGCCTCCCCGCTCTGATGACCCTCTTGCACCCAGGAAGCGGGCACAGAGGCAGCTGTCTGGGCTGCAGGGCAGTGTAATGCCAGCAGAAGCGGTGAGTGTCAGGGTGTCCCTGGGGCCAGCAGGGGACCGGCCAGCCTTCCTTGCCCCCACTCACTGCTGAGACGACCCCACCACTGCTCCCTCGGCAAGTTGGACACCAAACTGCATGAGCTGCACCGCAGCCGGCCCTGCAGCAGAGGTGAGCTGGTGGAAGGGCCGGGGCCTGGCGGTGGGCAGGCGTCCCCGGACCCCCAAGTAATCTCTGCCCTGCCCCCACCCCCAGCCCCACGGCCTGCCAGCATGGATCTGCGCCCACAATGGCTGGAGGCGTCCAGAGGCAAGACGACCAGGCCCCCGGCAGCCTTCGCACACCAGGAGCTGCCCCTGGCCACGCCCTCCACCGGCCCTGAGGCCACCTATTCCAATGTGGGGCTGGCTGCCATCCCCAGGGCCGGGCTGGCAGTCACCTCTGGGGTGTGGGCAGGGGCACAGCTGACCAGCAGCTGTGCCAGGCCTGGTCCCGAGGCCATACCCGTGGTGGCTGAGTATGCGTGTGTCCGGAAGCTCAAGGGAACAGATCGGGGCCCCCAAGGCCTGGAGCAGGGGAAAGTCGAGGCGACCCCAGCTGCTCAGGTGAAGTGAAGTGTGTGAGGTAGGGTGGGTGGCACTGGGCAGATCCTTGGCCGAGTGGATGGTGCTGACCCCTCCCTGGACTGGCTTCCTCTCTCCAGGTGGACATCCTGTATTCCAGAGTCAGCAAGCCCAAAAGGAGGGACCCAGGACCTTCCACAGACCAGCCAGACCCCAAGGGTGGGGAAGCGAGTTTGGCTCTGGGGAGTGACCTGGCCTACGAGGTCCTCCCTCTCGGGGGCCTGGGCATGGCCAAGAGCCTCCTGGAAAACGTGTATGACAGCATCCAGGAGATGGGGGCTCCTGGGTACCTGGAACCCCCCAGCTCCAACTCTTACCAGGAGAGGACATGTGCAGGGCATGGAGACCCCCTGCTTCCTGTCTAAGCCTGGGGAGGGGTCTTCATCCCCTCTGCCCTGAACACCCAAGTACAGATGATCCTTCCTCCAGAGTGGGGTGCGACCTCAATAAAGCCCCAGCTCAGGGAGCATGAACACTGCTATACCTCAGCCTGCTCTTCTTGAAAGCCTGGGAGGCTTGGCGGGGTGGGGTCTGGAAGGAGTGAAAACCTCTCCTTGGGAACGGGCTTCCTCCCGCTGGGGGTGCTGGGTGCCAGCGCCCTGTCACCTGGGGCCGCCGGCTGGTCGGGCTCAGAAGACCGAGTGGGGAGGGAGGCAAGCCCTGGCGGGCGGTCCTCAGGCCGAGGGGCTCCTCCGAGCGGTGAGCCGGCCCGCAGGGTGGCTACCCCAGGGTGGGACCTGAACCCTGAACGACAGGAAAGGCTCCACCACCCAGCCCCTGGAGTTACATAAGGGGCGCGGGAGGTGGGCAGTCGTGCGTTAAAGAATAACCTGCTCCCGGGAAGCCCGCCAAGGAGACGCGGCCTCCTCCCGGGTCCGGCAGCTCGCGCACGGGCACCCCTCGAGGAAGCCGGCCCGCCCCGGCGACGGGGGCGCCGGGGCGGGGGCCGTCCGGCGGGCGGGCGGCACAAGCCGGGCCCCCTCCCGGACCGGCGCGGGAGCAGCCAGCGCGGGAGCAGCCGGCCAGGGGCGGGGTGTGGCCGCGGGGTGGGCCAATGGGCGCGGGGCGGGGCGGGCCAATGGGCGCGGGGCGGGCCAATGGACGCGGGGAGGGCGGGGCCTCCGGCCGCGAGGGGGGGGGCGGGGCCGGCCGGCAGCCTCCGGGCGGTGCGGCGCGGCGCGGGCGGCGGCCGATCCAGGGCGGGGGTCGGTGGCCCGGCCAGCCCGGCCCAGCCCGGCCCGGCCCGGCCCGGGGCCGCGTCCGGAGCGTCCGCCCTCGCCGCTGCAGCCTCGGTACCCGGCCGGCCATGGAGGCCGAGCGCCCCCCGGCGCCCGGCCCGGGCTGCGGGCGCCCCCCACTCCGCGCCGCCGGCCGGGACCCCGCGGCCGCGCCCGTGTCGGTGCCCGCGCCGCCGCAGGTACCGGGCTGGGGGCGCCGACAAAGTTCCCGCTGCGAAGATGGCGTCGGGCTGCACGAACTTTGGGCCCCGGGGCGGGGCGGGCGGGGGCGGCGCGTCGCCGCGCGTGTCCGTGGGTCCGGCGGGGCTGGGCCGGCGCCCGGAGCGCTTCCCGCCGCGGCGGCCGGGGGCGGGGCCGGGGGCGGGGCCGCACCGGCCGCAGCCGGTTTGGGGGCGGGCACCAGCGGGTCGGGGTGGCGGTGGGGGTGGGGACTCGGCCGATGCCCGCGCTGAGCCGGCCGCGTCCGCAGGGCCCTGCCGTGGAGTTCGCGCTGCCGCAGGAGCCGGAGCCGCGGGCCGCGGACCTCGGGGCCCCGGGGGCGGGGGCGGCGGGGCCACCGACGCCGTCGGCGCACATCCCGGTGCCAGGGCATAGGTGAGCCGGGGTTCGCGTGCCAGGCCGAGGGGGCATGTGCACCCGTGCGCCTGTGTGTGCAGGGGTGGTGGATGGGGCGCGGGCTGGGGCCTTCCAGACCCCACCCCTGCGAGGGGGGCCTCGGGGGAGGGCAGGTCAGCATCCTGCACTGGGTTTCTGTCCTTGCCTTTCGGCTCCCCAGCCCTGGAGGAGTTAAGCAGAAATGACCGATGTATCAGTATGCCTTGTTCCTCCCCAAACCCTGAGGGCCAGAGCGCAGAACTGGGAGGGGGCGCCTGTCAGCCTCTGTGCCCAAGAGGCTGTGAGGCCCGCGTGGAATCGACCGTCCAGGCATCCCGGGGCCCCCGATGGCTGTCTCCCCAGCCCTGTCTGCAGAGAGAGAAACCCTCCCAGGTGCCTGACACCCTGGGCTGGCTGCGCAGGCGGGGGCGGGCTCTGGCCTTGCCCGCTGGGGCCCAGGGACCCGCTTGTGCTTCGAGCCCAGTCTCCCCTGGCTGCTGCTGACTGCTGGCTGCTCCCGCCCTCCCAGGTCTGGCGCTAGGCCCGCAGCTGCTGTTGCACAACCCTGGTTAATGTGTGATTGGGGGGAGGGCTGGGCTGGGCCTGGCCTGGCCTGGCCCCACCGGCTGGGCCTCAGACTCCTGTCCAGCAACAGGGTCTGAAGGAGCCACGGTGGAACAAAGCCCAGGCTGCAGAGAAGTCGGGCTTTGGAAAGACCCCAGCCCAGGCCTGTTCCCGGTGGTTCCTGGGGATTTGGAGCTCGGCAACCCGAGCTGGAGGTGGAGCTGGGCCTCCTGCCCGGCTCCTGGAGTGAGGGAGCTGGGTGCACACACGTGCCCAGGCCTGCACGTGTGCCGGGACGGGGACGGGCCTGGAGTACTTCTTGGGCCCTACCCACCCCCCCACCCCCCATCACCATCTCCTCCAGAGCCCCCCCAGGAAAAGCCCGGCTGGACGAGGTCATGGCTGCCGCAGCCCTCACAAGCCTGTCCACCAGCCCCCTCCTGCTGGGGGCCCCGGCTGTAGCCTTCAGCACAGGTGAGACTTAGAGGCCTGGCTTGGGGTGGGGGGTGGCGGCAGGGCTCAGGACCACTGCCCCTCCAGGATCCTACAAGCTGCCCAGCCCCTGTGGGGCGAGCAGAGCCGCTCACCTGGAATACCATCTTCTAAGTGCATCTCCTGAGGCCTAAAGCGACATCAGGACCCCCATGGCCCCTCCCTGCGGCCAAAGCTGCAGTGCCCCAGGCCTGCAGGCCTCTGTGACCTGTGCATCTCCACCTGGCTGGCCAGGCATCTCCCCACCCCGTACTCTTCTGTTTTTCCTTCTCTGTGCTGGAGAGGCTCGTTCCCGGGCTGCCGTGGTCAGCTCCTCCCGGCCACTCCCTCCTCCAAGAGGTTCTTTGCACTCAGGGACCCGTAGCCAGCAGCGTCTGCAGCACAGCCGTGGCCCCCAAAAGTCCTGATGCTGGCGCCGGTGTGTGTCCACAGAGCCCAGCTTGGAGCCCTGGAGGGAGGCCCCGGTGCGGCCACCGGGCAGCGGCGGCAGCAGCGGGGATGGGGGCTGGGGCCCGACCAGTGACCAGTCCTCTCCATCTACCCCGTCGCCCCCGCTGCCCCCTGAGGCAGCCCACTTCCTGTTCGGGGAGCCTGCCCTGAGGAAGAGGAAGGTGAGCCAGGGCAGCCCTTGGAGCGGGGTGGACGTGGGGGGCGCCGAGGCTGACCGCCCCCTGTCGCCCAGAGCTCGCTGCAGGGGCTGTTCCAGTGCCTGTGGAAGCGCTGCGGGAAGGTGCTGAGCTCGGCGTCAGGGATGCAGAGACACATCCGTCTGGTGCACCTGGGGTGCGGCGGGGCCGGGGGCGGGGGCGGGGCGGGGGGCGCCAGGCGGGCCTCTGCGTCAGCTCGCACCCCACCCCCCGCCCCCCAGCAGGCGGCAGGCAGAGCCGGAGCAGAGCGACGGCGAGGAGGACTTCTACTACACGGAGCTGGATGTCGGTGTGGACTCGCTGACCGATGGGCTGTCTGGCCTGACCCCGGGGTCCCCCACGGCCTCCGTGCCACCCGCCTTCCCCCTCCTGGAGCCGCTGGAGCCCCCGGCCCTGCCCAGCCTGCTGCGCCCGCCCGCCCTGCCCCCGCCCCCGGTGCTGAGCTCCCTGCCCGCCCCCCAGGTGTGCCCCAGTGACCACACTTACCAGGTGGGTGAGGCCTCGGGTGGCTCTGGAGGGGTGCGAGGCCACAGCAGTGTCTCCTCTCAGGGCTGCCTGGCACCCGTCCACCCGGAGCCACAGCCCATCCCGGTCAGGGCCTGCGCGCCAGCCCTGCCCGCCAAGCCCGGTGCCAACCCGAGGTGCGTGTGTGTAAAGGGGCCGGGGAAGGCACCGGGCAGGGAGGCTCCCGGCCCGACAGCACCCCATGCCCCCCATGTGTCCCCCCAGGAAGCCCCGAGGTGACGCCAAGAAGTGCCGGAAAGTGTATGGCATGGACCACCGGGACCTGTGGTGCACGGCCTGCCGCTGGAAGAAGGCCTGCCAACGCTTCCTGGACTGAGCCCCGCCCGCCGGGGCCTCTCCCAGCTGCAGGGCCTTCTTTTTAACCGGTGGGGGACGGTCCCCACCACTCAAAGTGCCTCTGAAGAAACCAGCCTCTCGGCCTTTTGCACTAATGCCAAACCTCACAGCTGTCCCCTTGGCCTGGGGTCCCCAGGGGTGGCCGCCCCCCACCTGTCGGCCCTGGACTTGTCAGGGGTGTGACGGGCCCTGCTTTGGGGCCACACGGGGCCATCCTCGATGCACTTTGAGGGGTGTCGGGGAGGGGGCGCCCCTGCCCGCACTTAACCTGACTGTTTGAGGGCCCGGGTGGACATTTGTACCGTGTTTGCCAAGCTCAGGTGTCTCACGTCTGGGCTGAACCAGGCGAGGAGTAACATTAAAGATTCGGGATTTTTCCAAAAGCTGTGTCTGCCTCCTGGGGGGAGGGACACGGAGCCGGGACCCCGCCATGGGCAGGGGTGGCGGTGGGCAGAGAGGAGGCCAGCAACCAGGCCACAAAGGGCTGGGGGTGGGGGTTACTCTCTGGCTCCCTCTACCCAGGGTGAGGCCGGAGGAGGGGACGCTGTCTGAAACACACACGAGGCATCTGCTCAAGCAGCAATTTCCCAGTTTATTGAAAGTGATCGCTTTGCAAGAAAGTCTAACTAATCCCGTCACAGAAAGGAGACCCACAGGCGGGCCCGGAGTGCGCCCGGCAGACAAGAAATCTCAACACCACTAGGGAGGAGGTGCTGTTGGCCGTCGATGGCTCCAGGGAAGCAGGCGACGGCCGTGATGTCCACTGACCAATTACAAAAGACTCCCCCAAATATGAAACACATCTCCAATACAAACACAGGTTTATAATAATTCATATAAAGTCGATATAATATAGATTATCCCCAGAAAAAAATCAACAATCTTCAAACACTGCCCTTTTTCTGTCTGTTTTGTGTTGACAGGTTGAAAGCATGTTGAAAAAATAAATATTTAAGAAAAGCACACACACAGCGCCCTCACTACAAGTAGTTCTAAAAAGGGCCACATACAAAACACAATATAGGATCTAAAAAATAAAAACACCATTAAGTATGGCTTTCTTAAGAGTTGCACATGTCACAGAATGAGCGAAAATAAGATTATCTTTCATATAATATTGCAAAAAGTTCCAGTTTTTGCATTTTTTCAGAGTTCTCTTTTTTAAAAAGGAAGATGTGCAAAGTTGGAAGCAGTAGCTGTGTCCTTTCAGTTGAGGTCCCTATCCAGTCCTGGCAGTGTTGTGACTGTTCCCAAACCCAGAGTTCAAGCATACAACCCGGTCAGGATCCAGAGCTTGATACAAAATCTTGGTTCCCCCGCCCCTCCCCCACCCCCAAAGACCTTGCCACCCGACGGACCGCGTCCCACATCGGCGTTGCAGACACCAAACACAGACGCACACAGACGGAAAGGTACAAAATGTGAGATGTGATCTACACGCTTTTCCGCTTCATAAAAAAATATTTATTAGTTTAAACATAGATTTGAAAAAAAAAAAAAAAGATCACGTTAAAAAAGAAACCTTCGTTACACGTCTTTCCCTCCACGCCTCTGGAGGCGATGTGTTCGCCTGCATCTCTGAAATCCAGCTCTCGAGTTAACCGCACACGAGAATAGTGAACACACGGGGCTCGGGGGCGGGAGGTGGGACCCTCGGTTTTCCAGGGTATTGTTTTGAGGAAGAAAATGCCCTTGTGGCACTGAGGGCCCCGTTAAAAGTCAGCCAGGACGGTCCAGAGCGGGAGCGAGCAGGTCCTGAGTGTGGCGCAAAGGTGGCCCGGGGTGCGGGCGGCGGGCTGAGAGGTGGCCCCATACAAAACCCAGAGACGCTTGGTAGCAAAGGTCTGGTTTCCAAATGCATTTGATAAGAAAGTAAGTCTTTATAAAAGGGGTTAGAAAGTGGGGGAAAGGTACACAGTGGGGAGCCCCACCGAGGGGCTCAGCTGGGCCCCACTGTGAGAGGCAGACGGGGGCGCTGGCCCCGGAGGCACCCCAACCCGCCCCGGGCTCCTGCCCCCCGGCCTGGCCCGGCCCGGCCCGGCCCTTCCCTAAGGATGCCGGCGTTGAGGAGTTCGCAGCGTCCCCAGCTGAGGATGGGAGGGCAGCCCTCTTCTGACTGAGAGAAAGGTGGCTATGTTTAAAACAAAGCAAAACAAAAAATGAAGCTGCGACTTCTCCCCGGGCAGGGCTTCAAGGACAGCACCCGTCCGTGTCCACGCAGCCAGCCACTTACTAAGGAGGGTTCTGTGGGATTTGCCTTTCTCCACCTAGAAAGAGTAGATGGGACCCGGGAGAAATGCAGTAAAGCCATTCGGCTTGCAGGTTGTGGGGAGAGAGAAAATCAAGCCAGTGTCTCCTTCGGCTCTAGCTCAGCACCCAAGGGGCCCTGGCACGGTGTCCCGCAGGGGCTCCCAAGCGAGGCGGGTGGAGGGGATGGAATGTATGTATTCACGAGCCTGAAAGGGAGACAGGCTGGGGTTGGGCCACAGTGTCCTCACAGCACACGGCGGGGCCCCGGCTTCTCAGAAAAAAGAGAGAGAAGGGGGTCGTAAGCGCGTTTAAAAGACGGCGAGGGGGCTTGGGAAGGAACCAAAGGAAAGACACGTCTGCGAGTGTCGTCGAGCGGGAAAGATAACACCGAACAGAACCACGTTACGTGCCAGCCTCAGTTCCCTTAGCTACTCACGGAACCGGGGCCCTGAGCACCCGGGGAGGGGGCGGCTCCCGCAGGCGGCGTGGGGAGCACTGGCGTCGGGGACACCATCCGGTGTTAGCAGCAGCGAAGGCGAGCCGCCCGGAACGGTCAGCAGGAGTGGCCTGGGCGCGGCAGGACGGGTGGGGCGGAGGGGCAAGCCAGCCCAGAGAAGTGCACACAAAGAAAGAGGAGGCCCCTACGGTGGGAGCACCTGGGCCCCCCGCCCAGCTGCCTCAGTGGGGGGATAGCACCTGGGCACCCTGGGCCGAGGTCGGCAGCTGCTGTGTGTTGAGCACCAAAGCCCAGAGGCGGGAGGGCCGCGGGGCTTTCTGGACGCCAGACCTGGATCTCGCAGGCTGCCACCGGACGGCACAGCCCTCGAGGGTGGGGGGCAGCGGCAGCCGCCAGCAGTGACCCCACGGCTGAGAAGGGGGAGCGGAGGCGGGGGCCCTGGATGGGGCCCAGGGTCAGGAGAACTCTCCTAACAGCTCCCGGACCCGGGCCTCGGGGCCACACTTGGGACCCGAGCCAGCGCTGGCCCTTTCCGGGTCACAGGCCACGGTGCGTCCGACGCCAGACCGGTGCGTCCTGGGCTCCCCTGATGCCCGGCCCGCGCCCCTGCTGGGGGAGGTGACAAGGGCTCTCCCTGGGCTCAGACCCGCCCCGTGCGCTGGGGCAGCGCCCGCCTCCGAGCCCCGGGTGTCCTCGAGGGGTCGGGGGGAGCAGGTGAAGGGGGCCCGGGGCGCACACAGGCGGGGGCGGCCGCGGCCCAGTGCCCGGCCCAGCCTAGGAGATCCAGGTGAAGTCCTTGTCGGTGCCCCGGGCAGGGCTGTGAGGCCCCCGCGGCGAGTCCTCGTCCTCCTTGTCGTCCCCCAGTAGTGCGTCCTCGGGGGCCAGGCCCACGTCGTCCTCGTCCTCACCCAGCTCCTCCTCGCCCTCGCCGCGTGGGTCCTCGGGGTCCTCCAGGTACGGCCCGTCGCCCGCGAACAGCTCAGGGGAGCCCTCGGCGCCGCCGCCATCCAGGGGCCCGGCCCCGCCGCCACCCGCGCAGTCGGCACACACGCCGTGGCGCCGCGAGCCGTGCTTGATGCCCACGCTGGCGGCCGACATGAACACGCGGCTACACAGCTTGCACACGTACTTCTTGTCCTTGCTGTGCACCTGCGGGGGGACGGCGGTCAGTGTGGGGGGGACGATGGTCAGTGCGGGGGGACGGCGGTCAGTGCGGGGGGACGGCGGTCAGTGCGGGGGGACGAGGTCAGTGCGGGGGGACGGCGGTCAGTGCGGGGGACGGCGGTCAGTGCGGGGGGACGGTGGTCAGTGAAGGGGGACGAGGTCAGTGCCGGGGTATGGCGGTCAGTGTGGGGGCGGCGGTCAGTGCGGGGGGACGGCGGTCAGTGCGGGGGGCGGTGGTCAGTGCGGGGGACGGCGGTCAGTGCGGGGGGACGGCGGTCAGTGTGGGGGCGGCGGTCAGTGCGGGGGGACGGCGGTCAGTGCGGGGGGGCGGCGGTCAGTGAGGGGGGACGGCGGTCAGTGCGGGGGGACGAGGTCAGTGCCGGGGGACGGCGGTCAGTGCGGGGGGACGGCGGTCAGTGCGGGGGGGGCGGCGGTCAGTGCGGGGGGGACGATGGTCAGTGCGGGGGACGATGGTCAGTGCGGGGGGGCGGCGGTCAGTGCGGGGGGACGGTGGTCAGTGTGGGGGAACGTACAGTCAGTTGAGTGGAGGGGGAGGATTGAGTGGCCCAGAAGGTGAGGTCTGGGTGGGTGGCAGTCAGTCTGCTAGGCTGCTCAGACCCCTAGCCCTGGCCGGGGGCCGCTGCACAAAGCCAGAACGCACAGAATTGCAGGTGCCACCAAAGCTCGTCCCCATCCAGAGGGCTGCTGGGCACTGGGCCGGCCGTGTCTCCCCCCCACCGGGGCTTGCCCAGGGCTTGCCCAGGGCTCAGATCTGCACTGGGGGTCATGCTGCCCCCACACCTCCCAGCACACAAGGCGGAGCGCACTCACCTCCGCCCCGCCCCCGCTTTTGCCCCACGAGGGGATGGCCAGGGCTCTGGTGGCTCCTGGCTTGGGCCTGGGGGGCCTGGGGGCACGGGTGATGGGAGCCCAGGACAGCGTTGACCGAGAGGGACTCGAGGCACCTGCCTTCTGGGAAGCCATCAGCCCAGCCAAGAGCTGGGCTGAGTGCCCAACCCGTGGGGCGGCAGGGTAGGGGGTCCCAGGGGGACCGTGATTGCTGCTCGAATGCTGCCTCCTGCCTTTCTGAATTCTCCAACCGACGGGCCTGGCCGAGCGCCCTCGGCTTCCCAGCTCAGCGGTCCCGCAGACCACCGTGAACGTCTGCCCCATCACAGCCTTCCCTGAAACCCGACCACGAGGACCTGCGACTGCTGCCAACCAGCCTAGGCAAGGCGAGAGGCCGGGTGCGCCCTGGTCGGACGTCAGGAGGAGCTGGGCCGCCTCACAGGTTTTGATTCCAGAAACAAAGCCTCAAACCACTTGGTTCCCGGGACCCTTCCTGGGTCTTTTTCATTTGTTACATTTTAAACCCAGGGCTTCCGGGACCCTCTGCAAAGAACAAAGACCCCAGTCCGGTCACAGCAGGGCTGGGCGGTGGGGACAGCTCCCGGGGAGCCACGGAGCCTGTCCTCTGGGCACTCGTCCGAATGAACGCATGGATGGGCAGGGAAGGATGTGGGCGCCGGGGCGACCCAGTACTCGGCTCCACGGGGAGGCGGCTGCTGAGACGGCCCCCCCCACCCCCTGCGCCCTGGCTAAGCCTCCCGGGGCGGGCGGGGCAGGAACAAGCTGCCCTTCTGCTGTCAGGGGAGGCTCAGCTGCCTCCCAGCCCTGCACATCTGCCCCTCGGGGGGACACAGGCGTCCCTGCAGTCTGCCAGCCCGGGCCCTGGCTCCGAGGGCTGCCTCCCGCTCCAGCTTTTCTACCTGGCCTCAGGGAGCCTCCCCGGGGAGCCCAGCCCCAAATGAGGCCCAGGCCGTGGGCTCTCCCTCGCTCCCTCGCGTGGCTCACCCCGCTGGGGCCACCCCTGAGGTCTCGCCTCGGCCCCCCTCACCGCGGGGATGTGGCCCCTCCGCCCCTCCTCCCCTCCTGCTGGTCAGCGGATCAGGGTGCTGCGGGGGTCTGGCCCAGCCCGTGCGGCCCTGAGGTCCCCTCACTCATGACATCACCCCAGCGTCCTCTCCCCACCCATGCCCCAGCCGCCTGGCCTCCCTCATTTCTCACCCACCCAAGGGTTCCTCACGCTGTGTTTTGGTGAATCTGCCTCCCTGTTTCAAGGGTGACCTTTTCTATCACTTCCTGGCCAAGCAAATTCATCTGCGCAGCACCTGTTCCTGAGCTGCGAGCCAGGCCGTCAGAACCTTCCAGGGGCTGCAGGGGAGAGGGGCCAGGGTCCCACAGCAATTGCAGGGCGGGGCACGGAGGAAGTGGCCACATGGCAGGACATGGGGGGCAGGGGCAGGGTCCTGGCAGGGAAGGGAGCACCTGCAGAGGCCGGGCTGGAGCAGAGGGGGCCCCAAAGGGGAAGCTGAGGAGTGGGGCTGGGGGGAGATGTGCTCACCTGCCTTCTGCACCTGGGGCCGGGGGCAGAGCTGCTCAGGAGGGATGTGGGGTTGGGGTGCCTCCCCGCTGTCCTGGTCTTTCCCACTGCAAGGCGGGCCCCACTTCAGGGCTTCCCGTGGCATCCTGGACAGCCCACGTCCCCATCCTGCCCGGACACCGCAGCCCCATGCAGAGCGTGCCCTGGACCAACCCTGTGCTGACCCCACGCTGACCCCGTGATGACCCCTATGCTGACCCACACCGACCCCCCACTGACCACATGCCACCCCCACGCGGCCCTGCGCCCGCTCACCAGCGTGTGCCGCTTCATGTGCTCGCGCCGCGTGAACTTCTTCCCGCAGATCTCGCAGGGGTAGGGCCGCTCGCCCGTGTGGGAGCGCATGTGCCTCTTGAGGATGCACTGGTGCATGGCCGAGAAGCTGCAGTAGGGGCAGCGGAACTTCTTCCTGATGACCGTGAACTCGTTCACTGCAAGACAGGTGGCGGCCGGTCAGCCTGCGGACCCTGCACAGCCCGCCCACCGCCCGTGCTCGGGTGTCCCCGTGGGGCTGGGGGTCCAGAGCCTCCAGTCAGGCCTGGCCCAGAGCAGAGAGGGCTGCTCCCACGTTCTAAGAAAGCACGCTTCTCAGATCAGCCAGTACCTCCCGTGTCAGCCCCTAAAACACACGAGTGCATGCGCGGAATCAACAGAAACAGGAGTGTGGACCCGTCTCCGCCCCGTCCACGTGTCCGCATGGCCGCAGCCAGGGCAGGGGTGCCACCTGGTGGACACGGCCCAGCGAGAGGACACCAGCCCCCGATGCGCAGCAAGCGTCCGGCCTCACTGTCCCTCCCCATGTTTCAGGGAGTGATACCGTGGGCCCCCGGGCCGGGGCCACATTCCAGGGGGCTCAGGGGGGAGGTCAGGGGTTGGGGTCCGTGGGGTCAGTCCCGCTCTGCCCGGGCACTGGGCAGCTCACCCCGAGTGACGTCCTTTATGCTGAGCCCCCGCGGACACCACAGTGACCCCCTCTTGAGCCAAGGGGCATCCATCCAGGACTCAGACCTAAGGCCTCCTGGGTTGGTCATCCCAAGCTCACCAGGGTTGCTGGGAGCCCCCAAGTGCTCGAGGGCACTTCGTCCCGGGTAGGGAGCCCGGGGCAGATGTCTGCTCTCGGGCATCTGGAAGCAGGCCCCAGCCCTCACACCACCCACAGTGCTCGCCGGCCACACCCCAGCACCAGCACCCAGGGGACAGACCAAGGGTCCCGACGGTCAGGCCAAAGGCAGGCAGGCGGGCGGAATGAACACCAGCAGCAGCGGGACCCCTGGTCAGACGCCACCGAATGTCCGTGCCTGGCAGGCCCTGGCCACGGTCACAGCTGCCCCCAGAAGTGCCAGAGGGAAGCAGACAAGAAAACAGAGGCTGCAACGTGACACAGCCCACAGCGTGGGGAGAAGCCGGGGAAGCTAAGGTGACCAAAGCTGGCCCCTCTCGCTCGAGGGAGCCGGCCAGGTCACTGGACAAACGACGGGACAGTTCCATCCTGCCCAGTTCCCCCAAGCCCGGGCCGCCCCGCACATCACACGGGGGCAGGGCCCTCGCCGCCGTCTCCGCGAAGCATGAAGCATGCCCCAGGCCTCCAATCCATTCTGGTGCTCAGACCCAGCCCCGGGCAGGTCGCCATGGAAATGGCGCCAACTGGAAGGTGCAGTGCAGTGACACGGAGCCCAACGGCCCTGGACACACCCAGGTCCCCATGAGCATCGAGAGGCTGGTGGTCACTCTGCACCTCCACCCCTGAAACACACCAGGCAACACCGAGTGTAACGTTTTATTTTGCTTCTTAAACAAGCCGTACATTTTCTCCTGAGACATCTTAAAGGGTGCCTAAATAATCAAGCAACCAGATTTCTTTATTTTCCAGAACATGGGTCAGTGAGACCGTCTGCAGGGCCTGCCAGGAGCCTGGCCATTCTCATGGACCCTAGAGCTCTCACTCTGGCATCTCCCGCACCCACGGACGTCAGGCACCAGGGACACACCGCCCAGGATGGCCCCTGTCCACGCGCAGGCCGGACAGCTTCACCAGCAGAGGCCATCACGGCCGCAAGACGGCTGTGTGGACCCCATCACAGCTCATGACCACCCCCAGGCCCGGCCGCCCGCTTGCCTGACGGCGTCTGTGCACACAGAAGGGGCTCCACGTCCCCACCAAGCCTGGGCAGTCACCAGGTGTCTCTGAGAATCCAAGCCCTGTCCTAAGAAGTAAGGCATTTTCTCACGTGTAGGAGCTTTCCACGTGCCTGTGGCTGGGAGCTGGGGCAGACGAGAGGCGAGAGGCGCGGACAGTCGCCCCTATCCCTTCACACAAGGCGGCCACAGTTCACAGTGTGACGGCTGTGACCACATTTTCATGCTACGATTTTTAACTGTAAGTTCTTAAATGTGCGAATACACCATGATTTATTCAACAAACATGTAAAGTGTTTCCATTTTTTTACCCTTGTGAACAACGCTTCAACAAAGTGCCTACAAAAGAACCTTTGCCCCTGGAGAGAAATCCTGAGAAGTGGGCCATGCCGGCCGTCGGGCCCCGTGGGCCACGCACCCTCAGTCCTCCTGAGGGCCAAGGCCATGCTCCGGTACGCGGGACACAGACGGCAGTCACCGCTGTTAGCAGAACTGCTCCCTGCAAGGCCGTAGGCCGGGGTCCCGGCTGCAGGGGCGACCAGAGCATCTTGGACCCGCGAGGAAGCAGCCCTTCCCAGGTGGCGGCTCCAGCCTCCCCAAGGAGGGCCCGCAGACAGGTGGGTCCGGGTGGGGGTCCAAGACAGGACAGAGGGAAGGGCACCTAGCCTGGCACATCTGGACGGACCGCCCCTGGCAGCCCCCACTCTGCGTCTCCCTTCCTGTCTGACCACCAGGCCCGGCCCGACCCGCCTGGTCGACGAGGCAGCAGCACGACCCCCACACCTGCCTCCCGCCGCTTCCCCAGCACAGAGCCCGGTTTTCATGTCAGCACGGAACACAGCAAGTGCACCACCCGCTCTGCAATGGAAAAGGCAAGTGAGGAGACAAGCTTTTAGGTTATTTTATTTCAAATAAATTTTTTGAGTTATTTTCTGCTTTCTATTCTGCTTCTATAAACGTAAAATTAAAATCTGATTTATTCTAGCCTGCATTTAACGATTCAGACCTACATGTTAAAAAAACACTTATCTCTGTACGTAAGTGCTGTATTTTTTCCCCAGAAACACAATTCAGCTGCACGAATGTGAGCGTGACCCCCGCCCCACGCCTCCACTGGGCACACAGCTGCAGGCTTCTGAACCTACCCCGTGATGAGGAATTTGCTGTTTTCTCTCTTTCTTTCTTTCTTTTTGGCCGCATTGGGTCTTCGTTGCTGCACGCGGGCTTTTCTCTAGTTGTGGCGAGCGGGGGCTACTCTTCATTGCGGTGCGCGGGCTTCTCATTGCAGTGGCTTCTCTTGCTGCGGAGCACAGGCTCTAGGCGTGTGGGCTCAGTAGTTGTGGCGTGCGGGCTCAGTAGTTGTGGCGTGCAGGCTCAGTAGTTGTGGCACACGGGCTTAGTTGCTCCGTGGCATGTGGGATCTTCCCAGACCAGGGCTCGAACCCGTGTCCCCTGCATCGGCAGGCGGATTCTTAACCACTGCGCCACCAGGGAAGTCCCAAATTTTGGTGTTTTCTTAATGTATTAGTTTCCTGCTAATACAAATATCCACAAACTGGGCAGCTTAAAGCAACAGACACCGGTCCTCTCTGTCCTGGAGGCCAGACGTCTGAGGTCAAGGTGTGGGCAGGGCCGCACTCTCTTCAGAGGCTCCAGGGGAGGGTCCTTCCTGCCTCTTCCAGCTTCTGGGGACTCCAGGCGTCCCTGGGCTTGTGGCTGCATCTCTCCCGTCTCTGCCTCCGTCTTCTCGTAGCTTCTCCTCTGTGTCTGTGCCTCCTCTTCTGTCTCTTGTAAGGACACCCATCACTGGATTTAGGACCAACTGGATATTCCAAGGTGATGTCATCTTAAGATCCTTAATTTAATTATGTCTGGAAAGACCCTTTTTCCAAATAGGGTCACATTCACAGGTACCAGAAATTAGGATGTGCACGTGTCTTTTGGGTGGAGGGCACCATGCAACCCACTACTTTGATGAACAGTACTGAGGAAAGTTTTCATTGACTGTTATGATTAAAATAACTTCACATGGGAAAGAAGCTAACACTTCCATACCTCGTGGTTTACAGTCTATATGTCTTAGAAAACCTTTCAACATCATGTAGTTTGACTCTCATAAACACACTAATAAAGCCTTAAAAATCCACATAGAGAAAAAGTAATTGAAATAAATGAAAAAGCACAAATAGCATCAAATTGAAACAGACACTCTCTACCAATCTGCCCTAAAAATGGAGCCCTTTTGTCTGGAACCAAGTGTCCAGGATGAACGGCAAGCTTGAAAATGAGGAAGCGACGTCAGAAGTTGGCACCAGATTATCTAAAGTATGAAGTTCAGCAACACTGAGCTACAATTTTGCAGAAATGTACATACAAGAATACCACTCAGCAAAGCAGCCTTAGAGGAAGCCACGTCTCCGCCCAGCCCTGCAGAGAATCAGACCTGTCGTAAACGTCACTGACCAGTGAACGTTCCAGAACGATTTCAAGATAACGCCCAAGACACCAAGGAACTGCCAGCAAACCGAAGGCACTGGCAGGTTGCAGGTGAGTCCGGAGGGGCGGTTTCTCCAGAAGGGCACTCAAGTCTTTGATCCGTCACTGTCCTGGATTCGTACTCTTCCTGATTGTAATTCCCAAGACACTGCACTTCAAGTGCATTTCAGAAAGAGATTCTAACATGGACCAAACTTTGTTTTTCCTTTTATAAATTGACGTGGCTGCCACTTATCGTGTGTCAGAATACAGTGAAGCTATGATGTGTCCACATTGCTTTCGGAAGGTTTTGAACCATACGTGAAGTGCACACACCTTAAATGTACCTCTTGGTGAGTTTTCACCTGCAGACAGACCCGGGAACCACCACCCGAACAGGACACCGCACACCCAGGCGCCTGCGGCTGGTCAGTACCACCCACCCCAGGCGACGGCCGCTCGGCTCCCCATCACCAAACGCTGGGCTACAGCTCGGTCTGGGGGGACCTGACACCCAGGCGTGGCCTTGCTCACTCAACACGGAGCCAGCGTGGCCTTGCTCGTTGCCATGTTGTCATCCACGTGACCACAGGACCCCATGCCCGTTCGGCAGCGACGGGCAGCAGGCCAGGCTCTCACTTCTGCTGGACGCGCACCTGAGAAGAACATCTGGGCCCCAGTGGAATCAGCATCTCCCAGCCACCACCGACACCTAGCCCCTGGTCATTTGCACACCCTCTTCTGTGACGTGCTTGTCACGTCTTCTGATCCTTCACTGAGTTGCTTTTCCTTTGATGTTTTATCTTGGGGGGTATTTTTTGTTTGTTTTTTAAATTTTCTGGCTGCACCGCATGGCATAGGGGACCTTGGTTCCCCGACCAGGGATTGAACCCGGACCCCCTGCATCGGAAGCTCGAAGTCTTAACCACCGGACCTCCAGGGAAGTCCCTGATGTTTTAAGTTTTATGGACGCTTCTGAACCTGGGTCCTCCGTCAGATGTATTTACCGCAGACCTTTTCTCTAGTCTGCGACTGGCCTTTGTACTCCCACGATGGTGTCTCTTAGTGAAGAAATCAGTAATTTTAATAAAAAAATTTTTTTGGCCGTGCCGTGCGGCCTGCGGGATCTTAGCTTCCCGACCAGGGACTGAACCCAGGCCCCGGCGGTGGGAGCGCCGAGTCCTAACCACTGGACCGCCAGGCAGGTCCCACATGTTAATTTTTTTAGTACAAAATTTTTATCAAACTTTCATCACGAGTGCTTCTTAAGAAGTGCTTAAGACACTTTTGCCCATCACCATGACCACGAGCACCACCGTCCCCTTCTAAATACGTTTAGGTTTGTTGGTCATTCCCATCTTAATGCTGAGGCAGGAATCAAGATTCATTCTTTCATCTGCGCCGGCATCCAGCTCACTCGGGTCCCCGTGTTGGAAAGACCGCCCGCCCCAGTGTCCCTGACAGGGGCCCACATCACAGCCCAGTCAGACCCTCGTCCACGGCCTCCTTGCCTGGCCCCCTCGGCCGGCCGCTGTCAGGCTGGGCGTCTGCCCCTCCTCCAGATCCTCCACTGTCTGCGCTGACCCCGCTCCCAGTCTCTGTAGCCTGCGGCGTCTGGGGCCCCGTGACCGCGGCAGGGCTGCCCTCCCGGGGCGGGGCATTCCAAGAGATGATAAATAACCAGCCTGTGAGCACAGCTTCCTGGCGACCAAGCCAGAGCCACGCCGTCCTCTACCAGCTCTCACGCTCTGAGCCACACTCCCAGCCTGATCACCCCACGACCAGACAACCAGGGGCAGCCCCGTGTGCCCAACGGGGCTCCCCTCTGCTCAGTTTTGATACACCGTGTTTTTCAGGGAATTTGCCCATTTCCTCCAACTTGTCAAAGGTATTAGCACAAAATTGTTCACGATATTCTCTTATCATCATTCTAACGTCCGTAGGATCTTAGCAATGATCTTTTTTATACCTTTTATTGACAGTCAACCTCCCTCTCTTTTTACTGATCACTGTGACAGGAGTTTGTCTGTTTCACTCATCTTTCAGTGTACCGGCGTTTGCCTTTGGTCATTTTTCTATTGTCCGTCTGCTTTCTATTTCATTGATATTTGCTGTTTTGCTCCTCCTGCTTTCTTTGGGTTTAATTTGCTATTCTTTTTCTCACTTCTTGACCCCCCAAATTAGAACTTTCCTTCTTTTCCAGTAAGTGCAACTAGAGCTATAAATTTCCCTTAAATACCACTTTAGGTGTATCCTACAAGTTTTGATATGTTGTATTTTCATTATCATTCAGTTCAAAATATTTTATAATTTCCATTGTGACTTATTCTAGTATCTTTCTGTTGTTGATTTTTAAAATCTAATTTCACTGAGGTTAGAGAGCACACTCTGTATGATTTCGTCCTTTGGGATCTGCTGAGACCTGCGTTACATTCCCGCTTGGTCTATTTTGTAAATGCTTCCTGTGCATTTGGAATGTTCTGCACTTGTTTGGTGCAATGTACGACCTGGTTAACCATGTTGTCATAGGCCAATACTTCTCTGAAAAAAGATGCAAAACTCCTAAACAAAATAGCAAGCTGAGTCCAACTATATAGAAAAAGAACAGCATCTTGTGACTCGGTGGGTTTATTCCAGGAATTCAAGGTTAATATTTGAAAACTGTGTTCAAATCTACTCCCTCCTTACTGATATTTTGTACGCTGATCTATCAATTACTGACGAAATTTGTTAAAAATCCTCAACTCTAATTGTGGACTTGTTTCTCTCTCCTTTTAGTGCTGTCAACTTTCACTCCATATATTTAAAAAGCAAGCCTATGCATTTCAGGATCTGCGTTTCCCACTGAACTGACTCTCTTGTTATTGTGTAGTGGCCTTAGAGCAACACCCCTCCCAGTTTACTTTGCTGCTGACATCAATAAGCCTCTGTAGGCTGGTGTTTCCTTGGTTTCTCTTTTTTATCTTTTTGCTTGAAACCTTTCTGTGCTCTTATCTACAAAGCATGTTATCTACAAACAACAAATTTTCTTTAAAAAGCAAGCTGATAATCTTTTCTTTTTCCTGCAGTGTTCAGTCCATTGGTAATAACAGGATTATTAGTGTAGTTGGGTGACGTCTACCATCTCCCTATGTGTGTTTTATTCTGTCCTTTTATGGTTTTTGTTCCTTTAAACTTCCTTGCTTGCTTTCTTTCAAATTAATCAAGTATTATTCCACTTTTTTCTTCATAAGCCTTTGAGCTGTACGTGATGATTTTTGCCATTATTCACTGCAACTTTGTAGAGAAGGCAAGACTCATCCAACGGCCGAGCTCGCTCGCCGCCCCGCCCCCCACCCTTTGAGTTGTTTGTGTCATGCGCTATGCTCCTATTTGAGTCAAAAACCCCACAAGGAGCTGTAAATATTGCCTTAAATGATTAAGATCTTTCTATAGAGGGCTGTTTTTTAGTACTTCTTGTCAGCCGGCAATGAACCCCCTCGGTTTTGTTTCTTTGTGTGACATTGTCATCACGTAGCCTTGGTCTCTGAGGGATACTTCTGCTGGGTATAGAATACTGGTCTCGGCATTTCTGCAGCGCCTCAGAGACTAGCGCCATCGTTTCCACTGAAAAGTCAGATGTCAATCTCGATGTTGTTCCTCTTAATGTCTTTTTTCCTCTGGCTGCTTCTAAGATTTTTTTTTTAAAAAAAAACCTTTATATATTTTAAAAATTTATTTATTTATTTATTTTTGGCTGTGTTGGGTCTTTGTTGCTGTGCGCGGGCTTTCTCTAGTTGTGGCAAGCGGGGGCTACCTTTCGATGCGGTGCGCGGGCTTCTCACTGTAGTGGCTTGTCTTGTTGCAGAGCATGGGCTCTAGGCGCACGGGCTTCAGTAGTTGTGGCGCACGGGCTTAGCTGCTCCGTGGCATGTGGGATCTTCCCAGACCAGGGCTCGAACCCACGTTCCCTGCATTGGCAGGCAGATTCTTAACCACTGCGCCACCAGGGAAGCCCAAGATTTTAATTTTTGTCTTTGGTTTTCAGTAGTTTGACTACAACATGCCCAGTTTTGTTTTTTGGTTGTTTTATTATTTTAGTGTTCGTCCTGCTTTGGGTTTGCTGAGCTTCTTGAATCTGTGGATTGATGTCTTTCATCAGTTTTGGAACGTTCTCTGCTATTGTCTCTTCGGATACTGCTTCTGCTCCATTTTCTCTCCTCTCTCCTCTGGACCCCAATTACACATGTATTAGACATTTTCACTGTTCCTCTGTGTGTCTTTGCTTGTCCCCATGCTTTTCTTTCCTAAGCTTCAGCCTGGATCCTCTCCATCGCTCCGTCTTCCAGTCTCCTCGTCCTGTCTCGGGTGGTACCCAGACTGCTGTAAACTACTCAATGGATCCCAGCCTCACACATTGTATTTTCAGTTCCAGCAGGTTCGCTGGACTCTTTTTTACAGATTCTTCCTTCCCTCAAGGACTGCAGCCTTCAAGTCCCACCTGCACTGATTGCTCCCCAGGATGTGTGTGTGTGTGTGTGTGTGTGTGTGTCTATATGTGTGTATATTTGTGTCTGTATGTGTGTATATGTGTATGTAGGTGTGTGTATGTGTGTATATGTGTGTGTGGTTTTGGGGGGCCAGCTTTTCAGGTAGTTTTTGCCTGGAGGGTAAGCCCAATACGAGCTAGTCATGGTTGAAACTGGAACTTGAAATTTTATTTCAGAATTCTTTCTTTAAAATAAATTAGTGCCTTTTCTTAGCTCCTGAGTTATGTGCAACCACCGAACTGACAATGATCCAGACTGGATTCTTATATATTTTAAATACAGTCTAAACAGTAAGTTAGTATCCCCAAGCAAGTAGGAGTCCCCATTTCTACACACATACACACACGCACGCAGACACACCCTACAACACGTGGTTGGTACCCGAGTTTGTGAGGCTACCCAGTCACATTTTGTGAAAGTGGTAACAGGCCAGGAAGCCCACAGTGAACTTGTAGACATGGAGCAAGTTTTGTGGCTGTAAAGAGACCTAAATTACCAACCTTTTATTATTGCAATCCTTTGTATTGAAGAAAGATTAACATTACATATTGATAAATTTTTAAAAACTCTTTGAAATCAATTCCTGAGCCAGGATATTTCAATGAGAAATTCAATAAAATGTAAGCAATGGAATACCTAAACAAACTTGCTTAAAATTTCATATGTTGGATGACAGTACTGTTTTAAGGGAAATAATATTAGAACTAAGAACAAGCTCAGGGGCCATCTATCCTAAGATGTTTCCTATGTTCCCATCACTTTACCATCTACACATCTTTTTTAAAAGAAGAGATATTCTCTCTCTTTCTCTATCTTAAAAAGAAATTCAACTCATTTAAACTATAAAATGCACCAAAAGAGTTCATTCATTCTCCCACCCCCACCCCTGGAAATCACCAAACTGTTTGTTCTCTGTATCTATGAGCTTGTTTGTTTTTTTTGTTTGTTTGTTTTTGTTTTTGTTTTTAGATTCCACATGTAAGTGAAATCATACAGTATTTGTCTTTCTCTGTCTGACTTATTTCACTTAGTATAATAAGCTCTAGGTCCATCCATGTTGCTGCAAATGTCATTATTTCATTCTTTTTTTATGGCTGAGTAATATCCCGTGTGTGTGTGTGTGTGTGTGTGTGTGTGTGTGTGTGTGTGTACACACACTGAATTTTCTTTATCCATTCATCCACTGATGGACACTCAGGTTGTTTCCATATCTTGGATATTGTAAATACTGCTTCAATGAACAAACCTATTTCTTTTAGGTACAACGGAAACTTTCTGACATTTCTTCATTATTTAAAAAAATTAACAAAAAGCCTTTTTGCACAATACTGCGGGGCCTCTCCACAGGGCAGGCCTCCTTGCAGGCGCAGGTCACGCTCCATCCACACAGGGAAAAGTCCCACAAGCGAGCAAGTAACAGGGAAGCAGCTACAGGGTCGCATCCCCGGGGGCGCAGGTAACGTGGGTGGTGCACACGCGCATTCTGCGACAGCATAACCCCATCTGGACACACAATCTCTGCGACCTAACAGCCAAAGATCCCACCGTGACCAGCAAAAAAAGGAAAGGAAAGCTTCCTTTTCTCAGAAATGTTGTTTATATGCAAACAGGCACTTAATAAACCCTCTCAGAAGGAGTGACACCACCGACAGGTCTTTGAACTCCCAGGGACACTGCTCTGGCAGGGTCACCTTGGCAACAAGCATCCTGGGCCTCTCTCAAAGCCCAACTTTTCTCCATCTTCAGAACTCATCTAATGATTGTAAAGACTGGAGTGACTGGGGCAGGTGGGCAGCCTGAGCTGCACGTGGACCACGCCCTGACCACGGCCACAGCCACGGCCACGGCCACGGGGGGTGGGAATGGGCCTGGCAACTCCAGGAATTCGGACCCTGGAATGGGCCGCCTGCTTCCTTCCTAAGCCCACCTGCTGCTTGGCCAAGGGTCCTGGAGTCCCTGCATCCTCAGCCACCCGCAGACGTGGGCCCAACGCGTCCAGGGCAGCTGGACTCCAGCAAGGACAACGTGCCCTTTCTGAAAGGAAGCCAGCTTGGTAACTCTGTCTCCCTCACATGTGGCAGGCAGGGCACACCGAGGCTGTGAAGACTGGGCTTCATCCTCACATCTTTCTGGAAAGTAACGGGGTCAGAGCCACTTGGTTCCAAGATCCGACACAATCCCCACTGCCTGGAGGCTGGAGGCACACCTGTCCTACCTGCCCACCACTGGGCACTGAAAGGCCTTCACCAGGCCCGGCGAAGGATTCGGGAAGTGACCGTTTTAAAGGCTCACACCGACGCCTGGTGCCGGCTCTGCCATCACCCGCTGGCCACCTGGACCCGACGCCAGGCTGCCCGCAGCAGAGAGGCCCATGCAAACGTCCGCCCCCAAGTGCCAAGGGCCTGTTCCAGCCTGGCCGCCTCAAAACCACTGTCCGCCGCGGAGGCGTCCGTCTCCTTGGGGCTCCTTGGCTGACTTCAGGGTGGAGCCCTGGGCAAGTCCATCCAGGCCGTGAAAGTGCTCCTGGCCACACAATGAGCCAGAAGGAGACCCTGGTCATCCTGGCCGGGCCGGCGGACCCCGTGGAAACCCCAGGCACCTGCTGGAGCCACCTCCGGAGGGGCCCGCCCCTCGGCCCAGGCCTCCCGGTCCGAGGGACATCAACCTAGAAGGAGAGACAGATGAGTTACAGGCCGTTGGGACGCGATGGAATTGGGAAGATCGGAGTGCGGACGCGCGTCACCCCCTACTCACCGTGTCCCCGTCCAGTCACCACACGGAAACCGCCACGCGTCTGGAAAGGAAGCTGCAGTTAATTCTTGATGAACGGACGCGCGAAAAATCCACGTCAACAGAACGCCTGCCCCTCCCACCGAAACCATCCTGTTTTCAAACACACGGGAATAGCATTTGATTTATTTCAAATTACAAAATATGTGATCAAGCTCTCCCTCTTAAAATATTTTTTTCTTCAGGGGAACAATGGAACCTAACAGACCTGTCTTTAAATAACCAGCTGTGACCTGAGGCACAGGAAGTGGATCTCAGACGCCTCGGGACAAACACGCAGCCACCGGCACCGGGGCAAAACCTGCTGGAGACAGGCCGGCACTGCTCAGTTTGAGGAACTGGGTTTTTAACTTGCTGCTGTATGAGTCTGTATATTAGGGGGGGAAATGCCTCCAAAAAATATTTTAATTTAAATATCAAAACCAATTTAACGTCATATAACACGTTGCAACTATTACTGCAAAGCTGACACCTGTGTCACGTTGAGTGACATGGGGCCGAGGGGACTGTGGAGCGGAGGGTGGACGGGAAAGCAGCTGTGACCACACAGGCTCGCCCAGGACATGCCGAGCACGCGGGTTCTGGGGCGCCATGCCCGCGAGGACGTGCGCGGTGGACGGGCGTCTGGCCGGGGCTGCACCGACGTGGCTGGCCGCCCTCCCGTCTTACCTGGGCTGGGGAGGTGGCCGGCTCCCTGGGCTCCATCTGGCCGGTCCCCAGAGCGGGCATCCCGGGCTCTGAGTGCAGGAGGGTGGAGGGGCTGGAGGGAGGTGACTCGGGTTGGCGCCAGGCCCTGGGGACACAGGAAACGAGTCTCACCCGTGTGAACGGACACCAGCTGGCGGGCTGTAGAGAGTTCAGGAAGCACCGTCCTTGGCCATCTTGCGGTGAGCCGTGTGCTGCCAGGTGGCGAGGCCCGGATCTCGCTGGGCGAGGGTGTTTGGGGGCTTCTATCAGCTCGCCACTCCCAAGCGCCAGGGTGTCCACACGTGACTTGTCTGGGGCGGGGTCTCTCTCCCAGAAGCAACATGATTACAACGGGGTGTCTGCACAGAAAGTCAGAACCCGTGGCGTGGACATGGCACACGCTCACCTGTGCTTGAGGAAGGATCTTCTGGGAAGTCCTTCATGGTGTGTCGACCTGACTATTTACCTAAGAGGGTGGTAATGCTTCCATCAAATGCCCTTTCATAAGAGATTGCTTAAGATTCCAGTATCAAGCCAGACTCGAGTAAAGTCCTTGATCATTTTAAACACCAGAAGAAAATACTCTTTCAGCCACAATCAGAACAAACCCAGCTGCCGCTGTTCCCCGACAGATGTCAGGGGCGTCCCCGGAGAAACACTGGGCGGGGGAAGCCCGCAGCTGGCGGCCCCCCGGTCCAGGGCAGACCCCGCCCGCCACCACCCCAGGTCTGAGCTCTCCTCCGTAGCAGCACATCCTTCCAGCCAGACAGGGCGGCACCGCCCATCACCGTCAGGAGGAATCCCCGACTGCCGCCGGAGCCGTGGCGGCGACGTGCGCGGGACGGTCGGGGCTTCTGGGAGGCTGGGGACGGCGCCGCCCCTCGGGCACTCAGCCCCCAACAACCAGAGCGGCTGCTTCATCTCCACTTCATTCCCGTGAAATCAAAGTCACTCATGCTCTCTCAGCATTTTTCAAGGTCCCTCCCGGATCAACACACACCCACAAACACAGCTCAGGGAAACAGCTACACTTGTGTGCCATGAACGTGCTGGTCACGGTTTCTATTCAGTGAACAGTGACTTTTAACCAATGGGATGCCAGCCTCCTGTTGCGAACGTAATAAGAGCAGAAGAATTAACTTAAACCGAATCAAAACAGAAAGTACAAAAGTCCTCTTACGGAGAAATCAGTTAACAGTGGTGATCCAGCAACGAAACCATCTGTGGAACTTAATTGCCAAGCCAAACGCTATCAGACTTGGGAAAGCAGGGAAACTCGGTTTTTCTAGGAGGCTCCAGAACCTTCCAGAAAGGACCTTCGGTTACGGCTCTGCACAGCCTGCGGGTTTGATGCACTTAATTTGAACGTCTGCGACCACCACCCCTTTCTCCTGCAACACTGCACGCCCGGCAGGCCACACTGACACACCGCAGGGCTCGCCACCTTGAGACCAGGACGACCCAGCAGGGCCGAGAGCCCCGCTCAGCACACCCCACGCCACACAGCTGCCACCGTCAGACATCACGACGGGGACGTGCCCTCCCCCTGGTCCTCCAACCACGAGTCATGGCTACTGGGACGTCGGCCCTACAGGACCCCCAACATCACAAAACAAAAGGCTCGGCCCTGGAAAAACCTTGTCAACGACCTGAGGAGCCTGGGCGCCGGAGTCAGGAAATAGCCCCCCCAACGCCCTTGAACCGGACCAGGGGCGAGGGACCCCCAGCACAGCGGCGCAGGGCTCCCATCTCCCTGCCGGGCCTCCCCGGAGGAAGCGTGGCAGGCTCTGCACCCACCGAGCTTGGGGGTGTCTCCACACTGGAGCCCGGGCGGCGGCGCCTCTGCTTTGCCGGCACTGGTGCCCAGTGTGAAGCCAGTGTTTTCCTTCGAATGTGTTTTTAGGTCCCCGGTGCTCCCCGGGCTGGGAGTCGCCTGGGCTCAGGGCCTGCGTCACCACTGGGCGGCACCCAGGAGGGGTCTCCCCATCCGCACGCTCCCATCCGGCGACCCCTGACAACATCTGCAACTGAACGGAAACCGTGGCCCGTCTGGAAGCAGAGCGGTGGCGGGGGGTGAAGGCAGGGGCTCTGGGGGGCCTGACGCTTTGTCGCGTCCGCGCACAGAAGCCGGCGCCCGTGAACTGAACAGCACCGAGCAGACGCGCCCACGGGCACTCCGCAGGGGCTGCCCAGTCCCGGCTCAACGCAGGAAGGCAGCTCGCGGGCCCTGCCCACCCGCCCGCCGGGGACGGAACGCCTGCCACAGGGAGGTGACCACACGATCTTGGAAAATAAAGTTCTTCTCTGGATATTTCCATTCCTCATTTTAGTGTATGCCCAGAACAGGCAGATTTTACTTAGGATGTCAGAAAAGAATGTTCTAAAATAACCCATTCCTCCAGCAAGCCCTTCAGCCTCTCTGCCCGAGGGAACATGGGAGCCCATGCCTGGCCCCCTGGACACGGCCCAAGTCACCAGCTCCCAGCCGCCAACTTGTCAACCCTCTCGTAAGGGCAGAACTAATGAAAAAAGTGGGAAATTTAGAGTATTTACAGCAAAGAGGTTAAAACACAATCGAAATGACAAAATATCAAAACCCACCAGTAGACTTCACCCCGGGTTAGTCACGGATGTACTAAAAATAGAGCGCATGGGGTTTTACTCCCCTGCCCCCAGCTCCCTGTGAACTGCGAAGGGGGGCGTGTGTGCACATGGGGCCTGGGGACGTGCCCGGGGCAGGTGCGGCTGCCCGATTGCGTGTCCGCTGGGAACAGACCACCCGACAGGGCCACCGCTCACCCTCTGACTCCACCCAGCTGCCCCATGTGCTGCCAGGCCGGGTCTGGGCCTCTGCAGGGACAGGGCCGGAGGAGGGGGCACTCTCGGGGCTGGAGAGCATCTCTCCCTGGGCCTCACTCGTCCCAGACCCCCACAGTCAGACCCTTGGCTCACGGCTCACGGCCTGACCAAACGCGGGTGCAACCGGTGCTCTCGGGCCACCTGGACCCCTGGCCCCATCCCTAGCTCAGTTCTGCACAGAACACCAAAGGCCTGGGGATCAGGCCCACCCCAGAGGAGAAGGCTGCCAGACGCGGGGACAGGAGGAGAAACCCCGAGGAACCGCCCCCCTCGTGACAACGCGGTTCAGCCACAAAGGAGCCGCTGCCACCTCCCAGGGCCTCTGACACGTGCAGTTCACTCCCACCAACTGGGAGCGTCCAGAAAGAGCCAGAACCAGTGTCCAGCCCTGCAGTTACACACCCAGGCTGCTCCTTCCACGACGTCCGTGAAACTGCCCAGCCGTCCCCTCAGCAGGACGTTCACCTGCGGACTCGCCGATTCTAAACCCCAGATACCGCAGATACCCTAGGACCACCTCCTCAAGCTACCAGATCATCCCAAACCCAACAGTTTCTGCTGACAAGTTCAGGGTCTGAGCTGAGCGGGAAATGGATTAATATCGTGGAGCGTTTATCAAACACACTTTACTTACGTGTCCCACGTTTCACGTTCACAACAACTGTGTAAGTGACGCTATTCCCATTTCTCAGATGCAAAAAACGAGGCCTAAACGTATTTTTTAAAGTGTGTCCAACAGCCTTGGGGGATCCACCCCTGGGTCTGACTTCACAGCCAAGTCCTACAACCGCCCTGGCATCCCACCTGCCTCGGACTCGGCACGATAAATAAAGAGAATGTGGACACTGTTCTCTACGCTCAGACTTTATTAGCCACAAGCAATTTTCATCACAAACGCTTCGGATATTTTAGCGCTCGTGAAAATATTGTTTTTAAAATTAGAGCAAAAATGAAAGACACATTCCCCAGACCCCCGTCACCGGCTGCCGCTTTTCCTTTGCTTCCTTCGGGGGTGCTCAGGGACCCACACACAGGCCTGCCAGCCACACACGCTTGGACCGCAGGGCCTGGGGTGGAGCCCTTCCCACGCCCTCTGCACTCAGAGCCGCCTGCTTTGGGGTGTGTCACTCTGCCCCGAAGAGGGAAACGGGGCCACACCCGACTCTCCCTCACAGACACCAACCCAACAGAGCGCTTCTCTCGGGACGCCGGGGACATGGGCACACCGCCCCAGGCCCCCAGGCCCCGGGCACCCAGGGTGGGTGATGCTCAGAGCGCCCCAGCCGAGGGGGAGGGGCACCCGCCCAGGCCGGCGCCCGGGGGACCCTCGGCCAGCACCGCTGTACCTCATCCGCTCCTTAGGTTACTCTGCTATTTGCTTGTGAGCAACTGGAATTCAGCTGGAGACACTCAAGGTGTAAACACAACCCCCAAATCCTCTTTAAATCTCACACACCAGCAGCAGTGCCTGGCGGAAAGCGAGGCCCCGCAGCCTGGCCACGCTCCCCAGGCAGGACGAGGCGGCACAGGCAGGGGGCGAGGCCAGCAGAGGGAGCCCGAGCCCGCCGCGTCCCAAGGCCTCCCGGGCGCGGGGCTCCCTGTCCCAGGCCCGCACGGCCCAGCACGTGCCAGCTCGATCAGGGTTTAGGGCTGGATGCCTCGATTTCAAGTATGAGCGTTTGGACAAGCCCTCGGCCGCTTCCCTCCCGGCGCCCCGACAGCGCTGCCTCCTCTCCGAAGGCCCCTCGACCGCCACGACCCACACGCACGCACGCGCCCTCAGCGCGTCCGTCCCGTCGCAGCCCGAGGCGCGTCACGCCCGCCCCCGCGCAGCGCCCGCGCGGCACTTACGGGACAGGGAGTGGGTGCCCTTGGGCAGGTACTCCAGCAGCAGGGAGCTGTCATCCGCCAGCACGTCGGCCTTGAGGGCCAGCAGGCTGTTCTTACTCATAAGTGCCGCCCGCAGGTTGGCCACCGCGGTGGCCTGGTGCAGCGCGTCGTCCTTCTCGGGGGTGAGGGGGGCTCCCGGGTAGCTGCCTTCTCCTCCCAGGAGCCCCTCGTCCACGTGCGTGTAGAGCTCGGGCCTCTCCCCGCGGCTGTCCGAGCTGCTGGCTTCAGCGACGGTCAAGTCCGCGTCTGGGGAGGGAAACACACATCAGAGACCTCGCCCGCGACTCAGGACCCTCCGAACAGCAAGCAGGCAAGTCTAGGAGGAGCCGGAGCCACGAGCGTCCTGAACCCCAGCGGCCTGGCCTCAAGCCCGATCCCGGCCTGCCACGAGGTCCCAGGACAGCGGTGCCGTCACAGCCAAGACCTCGCGAGGGGCTCAACCCAGAACCCGGGGGCGGGGTGGGCGCCCACCCAGGACAGGGGGTCTGCTCCGGGGCCGAGCATCTGGGTATTTTCATCTCTCAGAGAAGGGGCAACACGCAAAATGGATCAAAAAGCCCAAACTACACAACTCTTAGAAAACCTCCGCGGCCTGAGACTGGGTCACGGGTTCCCAGCTGTGACACCAAAAGCACAAGCACTAAAGCAGATTAAACTGGACTTCGTCAAAAATTAAACCCCTGAAGGCCTCAAAGGACACCATCAATACAGTGAGAGGATGGGTGGGAGAGAATATCTGCAAACTGTACGCCTGACACGAGAGCCTCTCTAGACACTACAGAGGACTTTACAGCTCCACAAAAAGACAAATACTCCAGCTTAAAAGTGGGCAAAGGACGTGCACAGATATTTGCCCAAAGAGGACACACAAATGGCCAGTGAGCTGTGCTCAGCGCCATTCGTCGTCAGGGAAACGCAGCTCAGCACCAGGAGGTCGTCCCCACGCCCTCTGGGACGGCTGCAACCCACAAGTGCCAATGGGACGTGGGACCCTGGAGCCCCCCCGGCTGCTGGTAAAAACGTAAAATGACGCAGCCGTGGTGCAAGAGCTTGGCGGGTCCTCAGAAGGGTGGACACCAAGTTCCCACGTGGCCCGGCCTTTCCACTGGTGGGAGGACGTCCAGGAGGGGAAAGACCCACGTCCGCGCTCAGAGCAACCGCACCCATAACAGTCAGAAGTGGAGCAGCCCAAACACCCAGCTGCCAATGAAGGACAAACACAGAGGAATATGATTCAGCCGTAAAAAGGAATGATGCGCTGGCGCAGGCTACGATGCGGATGGACCTCGAACACGTCATGCCCGGTGAAAGGGACAAATACCGTCCAATTGCACTCACGTGAAATACCTAGAAAAGGCAAATCCATGGGGACAGAAGGAGACTGGGAGCTGCCAAGGGCCGGGGGAGATGGAGGGGGTGGGTCTTGGGGTGACTGTTAAGGGTGCAGGTTTCCTTCTGGGGTGACGAAAATGTTCTAAAGTCGACTGTGGTGACGGCTGCACAGCCCTGTGAATAGACTAGAACCCAGCGAATCACACACCTTAAATGGGTGAGTTGTCAGCAGTGTGAATTACGTCTCAATAAAGCTGCTACTAACAAGAGGATTTGTGACAACCTCTAGCTCAGGGCCGCATAGGCAGGACCAGGCGCCTCCTGTACCATCTGGGCCATGGAGGCGCCCCCAGAACGGGCCGGCACCAGAGGGACCCCAGGGAGAGCTGCTGTCTGGCCAGGGCCCCCCTGGGAACAAGTGGTGACTCGAGAAATCAAAACAGAAATGGGGGCTTCCCTGGTGGCGCAGTGGTTGGGAGTCTGCCTGCCAGTGCAGGGGGCGCGGGTTCGAGCCCTGGCCCGGGAGGATCCCGCATGCCGCGGAGCGGCTGGGCCCGTGAGCCACAGCTGCTGAGCCTGCGCGCCTGGAGCCTGTGCCCCGCGGCAGGGGAGGCCACGATAGTGGGAGGCCCGCGCACGGCGATGAAGAGTGGCCCCCGCTCGCCGCAGCTAGGGAAGGCCCTCGCACAGAAACGAAGACCCAACACGGCCAAAAATAAATAAATAAATTTATAAAAAAAAAAAACAAAAACAGAAATGGGAAAGCAAGACCATTCCCGAGAGGAGATGAAGGCAGGTGGGGGAAAAGGGATGGGCCACCCTTCTCCTCCCACCCCCAGGCTGTCTTGGGAGGGGGGCAGAGGAGGCACTGGTGGCGGGGGGGAAGCTGGGCAGCCTCAAATGTGGGACGGGCTCACGACCCAGTCCCGGAAGCGACAGGTCCCTCCTCAGAACCCAGGGAAGCGGGGCCCAAGGCTGCGGAAACCAAAGAGACCCCGAAGCAGCCTGAGTATCACGCCCGGACACAGCCTCGTGCACCTGGGAAGTGCGGTCAGCAGGTGCCAGGCGGCACCACAGGTGGCCCCATGTGGTGGTTCTATGGCTCCTCCCACAAACACATGCTTGGAGGTGAGCGGAGGGCGGTGGGTGGACCGCCCGCTCACAAAGCGCAGGACCCGGTCCACGGAGCCAGGTGTGCAAGGCAAGGGCGGCGGGGTCCTGGGGACGCACGAGCTCCCCGCAGAGACCTGCACGCTAGGGTGGTGCTGAGCACCGAGGCAAAGACGCAGGAGGTTCCAGACAGCTGAACCGAACATGAAGAGGGAGAGAGCCCGGTGGGCCTCCCCATGAGACGCAGGAGGACAGAGGGTCCCCTCTGTCCTGAAGGGGCTCAGCCAGCCTGCCCCATGACGGCCCCCAGAGAGCAGAGCGACTTCCATGACTCGGCCACTCCTTAGCCACCTTGATGGGTACACGAGAAAACTCAGACCCAGCCTGCTTCATGGTGCGCCTTTGTTTTGGAGGAAATTACTCGAAGCTGCAGACCCAGAGGGCACGGAGGCAAGAACCACCATCAGCCAATCCACCAGACTCACCCAAAATGCCTCAGACAGCTTTCACAGAACAGTTCAATAATTGCAAGAGACTGGATTTCTGACTGCGGTCCTTGAACAGGAGTCAGGATCAGAACCGAAGAGCCAGGGCAGGCAGTGCCAGGAGCCAGGGGCCCAGGCACCTTGGGGACACGTGGCCACTGACCGATGTTTGCAGACACTCCCGAACTGGAAGTGCACATTTGTCCACGCAAGGTGCATAGGAACTGGGTTTTGGGGTGTGGGGAGGGCCCACCTCAGCAGAGCCCCTCAGGTGCCGAGCGCCCTGGGGGCGCTGGGGCCCCGGGGAACAGGCTGAGAGATCACAGGGGCCCTGACCAGGGGCGTCACGTCCCGCAGGGCAGCACACCCTGGGTGCCTCCACCTGGATGGGTCACACTAAGGACACTACGAGACACTAAGGACACCGTCGAGGTGTAGCATCGGGCTACTGCTGACCGAAGCTCCGGAAGGATACTTTCTTTTTTTCAAACTGTGAGCCTTTTCATATTTTTCTGCCAATTCCTAAATGTTACATCAGTACTGATTTTGCATTTCTAGCCACTAAGTGTAGGGATTAAATCGAATTGAAATGAAGGCTCTGCCTCTGTCTGCACGGGCTCCTGTAAGACTTAAGTGGGTCTCAGTTCCGGGGCTGGAAAGGCCAGGATCTGGGTCCAGCAGGGCCCTGTTCCTGGGGGAGGCTGCTTCCTGGCCTGCAGACGGCCGCCTCCCCGCTGTCCTCACCTCGGTGGGTGTGCAGACGGAGGGCAAGCTCCGATGCGACGCAGATGCCGAGGGCCTCCGTTTATCCTGATGACTTTCTCACCGGCCCCATCTCCAAATACAGCCACACCAGGGTTAGGGCTTCAACATACGAATTTAGGGGACACAAACATTCAGCCCATAACAGACTGAAAACTAAAAAACACCAGATTTCAAAACCAAAATTTTAATGAAGTTATATTAACAGTTCAAGTTCAAAAGCGTGTAAAAGAAATCGAGATTAGCCGAAAGATTCCAACCACATGTGAAAAGCTAAAAGTTGGGTTTCGAAGAAGGATGTCTGGGGTCTGTCGACTGAGAGCTGCCATGAGACGAGGCGTGGGAGGGACCGACAAGCACGAACCACAGACACACTTCATGGGTCGACGTCCTAAAGATGCTGGTGCGTGAGCGGTGAGGGTCCACGAGATGCAGGGTGACCGTGAAGGAAATGAAGGCCGTCAACTGAAAAATCCCCACATGAACATTTATGACTCAGGAAAGGCACCACCGTCCAGGGAATCAAGACCAGACACGCCTGTGAGGCTGTCAGGCTACCTGCGGTCACTCAGTGACCTAACCTAGAGCCCTCGCGGGTCCGGTGAAGAGCCAGCTGCACAGCCCCGAGCAGCTCGTGAAAGGACACGCGGACACGCTCCCAGCACCTGAGTGCACCCTCCATCTCCCAAGCCTTGCGGTCTGTCTGCTGAGCACCCAGGTCGAAATTCAAGCCCCCAATTCCGGAAACAGCACTTGGGACGTCTCCCAGGATAGAGGTGACACCAGTCAAACGAAGCTTGGAAGGAACCGGTCATTCTGAAGACGAGAGTCGTGAAGGAGACCAGAGGGGCTAAGGGCACCTGATTCTCCGACGTCATCCTGATGGGCCGGGCACACGCACAGCACGGCCTAGGGCGCCTCACGCTGGCCCGGGTGGGCTCCTGCGCTCACTCTGGCACCCACCTCGGAGGTGCAGGGAGACCCAGTTTCCCCAGAATTTCTTGTTCAAATGAGAAAGCGGAGAAAAAGTGCCCAGAAGGGAGAGGGTGTGAGGCCGACCCTGGGCCCTCCCAGGTCCTGAGCCTCCTGCCGGGCAGACAGGCTGGGAGCCTGGCGAGGGGCAGGGGGCAGGGGAGGTGCCTGGGGGCACCGGCCAGGCGCCAGGAGGGAGAGCAGGTCCTTCCCAGGCCCTTGCAGACCACAGCTTGACTTCAAAAGGAGGGATTAAGACGATGAGGTCAAAAACGAAATTCTACAAACAGAACAGGGAGTTGAAAGCAATAGTTAACATTGCAACAAATCCTTTCATAGATAAAGAGTTTGATGTTACCTAAAGCCACAAAATAGGCTCTTACTAGATTATTGTTATCAAAAAACTAAAACCATTCCAAATACTCCGGGGGGGCGGGGGGTTGGGACCAATACAGCTGGCCTACCCGTTAGCAGTAGCAACGGCTTTTCTTTAGCAACTTGACGTTCACGGGTTAAACTCAGACTTCATTTTGTGCTGCTTTCAGGTGGATCCCAGCAGGAGCCGGGAGAGCTGGGAAGCCAGGCTCGGACCTGAGCTTCAGGAACGGCCTCCAGCCCGAGCCATCAGCCACCGTGTGTCACAGGACTGTCCCCAAGTCCCCTCCAGGCAGGGACATCTCCTGAGCGAGGACCCCAGGGGCTCCTTCCTTCAGCTGCTAGAGCTCATCCACCAAGTGACAACCCTGAAAACGTCTCATCTAACATTTTGCCTCTGAACAGTCTTTTGTGACGAACTTAGACTCAGTGACTTAGGAAAAAACCTTAAATGGTGATGTTAAAAAACTGACAGAGACTTCCCTGGTGGTGCAGTGGTTAAGAATCTGCCTGCCAATGCAGGGGACACGGGTTCGAGCCCTGGGCCGGGAAGATCCCGGCCTTAGTTGCCTCGGAGCAACTAAGCCCATGCGCCACAACTACTGAGTCCACGTGCCACAACTACTGAAGCCGCACACCTACAGCCCGTGCTCTGCAACAAGAGAAGCCACCGCAATGAGAAGCCTGCGCACCGCAACGAAGAGTAGCCCCCGCTCGCCGCAACTAGAGAAAAGCCCGCGCACAGCAACAAAGACCCAACGCAGCCAAAAATAATAAAATATTTTTTAAAAATGTGCAGACCCTTTGAGCCAGCAATTCAACTACAAAAAACAAAAACAAAAAAACTGACAAACCAGGGGCCAGATGAGGTGCGACGGGCTCGGCTGTTAGCTGTGGGGCGGTGGACCCCTTCCGGGTCACCTGATGGTGCCGCAGGGGGGCGGCACTGCTAGCGGCTGGACGGGGAGACCGGCCACCAAGACAGGGGACAGAGTGTGTGTAGCCATTTCACACATGCGTGTGACGGCAGGAAATGTCCCCACACCGACCACCCGGGGCAGGGGAAAAGGCGCTCAGGGCTTCTTCCCCAGGCTGACCTCTTTTTAATAAACAAGGCAACCAGGATGAAAAATATCAACATCTAACTGTAAGGTGCCAAGTGCTAAATGTAAAGATTGATTCTAGAGCAGAAAGGGGTTTGGGGGGGGGGGGGGTCCTTCTTCCTTTAAGTGATACATTATAACATTTTGAAAATTTCACTCACTTACAACCTTTAGCTGAAAAGCAGAAAAGAGATTATAATTAAAATAAACAGAATTTCTAAACAAGTAAACTAGGAGACGCTGTGTGAGCCGCAAAGTGGGGAATAAACAGACGATGCAGCAGAGGAGGGAGCAAGTCCAGGGCCGGGGGTGATGGGACAGGGCCCCCCTCACCACGAGGGCCTGGTCGAAAGCAGACATTCAGTTTCTAAGATGTCCCCAAATCTCCACTCTTCACGATTCTCAAAGATGTTCCCAAGCTGCCTTTGAGAGGCTTCCTGCAGATGCCCCAGCCCAGCCGGCGGCCTCTCATCCAGGGAACAGGCACCCCGCGAACACAGATGTGCAAACAGCAACACAGCGGAACCTTCTGGACGGGTGGAAACTGCGGGGCCAAGGCTGTCTCCCCGCGGGACTCCACCCTCCCGAGTTACAGCTCAAACCAGACCTTAAGTCCTAACTTCCGCTAGACCTCACGAACAATGCAAAATAAAGTTCAAAAAACTGTAATTATGCACTTTGTCCGAAATCTACCTTCTTACTTAATGTGTCTAGGGTGTATTATTTCTTAAGTGCTTCTTTAGCCAAGTTAAAATCAAGTTACCTCATTTTCTTTAACTACCAAAATGTTTTCACTTCGTACAAGAAATTCTCTTTAATTAAAAAAATATATACAGCTAGTAAGGCAGTTCCACGGGCAGGTGGTATCAGAACAGCTGGACCCCACATGCAGAAGATGACCGTGAAGGCGGACCCCTCGCCTGCCACATGCAAACATCAGCATGCATCCCAGGCCTGCAGTCACGCCCAATCCTCCAGGGGAACCACGGGAGAAACCTTTGTGACCTTAGGCAGAGGTCCCTTGGATTAGACCCGAATAGCATGAACCACAAAAGAAAAAAGTCCACATACTGGCCTTCATCAAAACTTAAAATGTGTACACTCTTCAAAAGACACCGTTACAGGAAGAAACGAGCCAAAGGCTGAGAGAGAATGTTTTCAGAGCACACACCTGACGAAGGACTTGCCACCAGGACACTCGGAGGACACTCCACTCAGCAGAAGACGCTTCCCCAGGAAGAGGGGTCAGTGGCAACTAGGAAACGACGCTCGTCATCAGAGCGGGACCCCGGCCAGCACAGGGTGCTGGACGGCCCAGCTCTCAAACCCACCACCATGCACAGCCCTGAGCAGAGACCGCTCAAAGGAAGACAGGGGAGGCTGGTGAACCCCTGAGAAGACACTCAGAAAACCATAAGGAACCTAGGGGCAGGACAGGAATAAAGCCGCAGACGTAGAGAATGGACTTGAGGACACGGGGAGGGGGAAGGATAAGCTGGGACGAAGTGAGAGAGTGGCATGGACATATATACACTACCAAACGTAAAATAGATAGCTAGTGGGAAGCAGCCGCAAAGCACAGGGAGATCAGCTTGGTGCTTTGTGACCACCGAGAGGGGTGGGATAGGGAGGGTGGGAGGGAGGGAGACGCAAGAGGGAGGGGATGTGGGGATATGTGTATACGTATAGCTGATTCACTTTGTTACAAAGCAGAAACTAGCACACCATTGTAAAGCCATTATACTCCAACAAAGATGTTAAAAAAAAAAAGAAAGAAAACCATAAGGAGATGCCCCCACGCCCTCCAGAACGGCTAAGATTTAAAAACGAACCCAATCCACGTTTGCGGGACGCTGACACGAGTGTAGATCGCACACACCGCTGGTTTCTTGCACGCTCACTACCCGACGGCCCAGCAGCCCAGTCCTGGGAGGAATGCAGACGAATCACACAACTACCCGTCCTGGGACGTTCACGGCAGCTTGATCATAATTGCCAGAAATCACCCAAATAACCCAAACGTCCATCAGCAGGTGTGTTACAGCAGAGAACGGAATAACATCTGGCAGTGAAAGGATGATTTGTGGACGCACGTGACGGCCTGAGCAAACCCTGAGAGCATGTTGGAAATCACAGCCAGGGACAGATGAGGAGTTCCCGAGGCTGTGGAGGGAAGCAGCCCAGGGTCCCCTGGTGGTGACCGTGCGGGGCCAGGTTGGCTTCCTGGCTGTGATGCTGACACGTCAGCATTGGGGGAAGCTGCTTAACAGGTACACGGGCTCTCTCTGCATTATTTCTTACAAGTGACTGTAAATACGCATCATCTCAAAATGGACACAAGCGGACCGCACAGCACACCCTGTGTGACGCCCTCCCTTGCGACCCCCAGGCTGGCAGGAGGCGGGGTGGGGTGGGGGGGTGTCCAGAGGCTGAGGGGATGTCTTGAGGGGGACGTCTGTCATCCAACGGCACATGTACGGTGTGGGGACCCAGCCTCAGAAATGCGGGCTCCGGTGAGAGGCTGGCCGGAGTGCTGGGATGAGGTGCCGGTGTCGGCCCCCTGAAATTCAGAGAACGAGGCGGGTTCGGATGATCAGATGCATAAACATGTAAACGCAGCAAGACGTTAGCAGGCGGAGCATCTCAGCGCAGGCGGAGAATCTCAGCGCTGGCAGGCTCACTTTCGTTTTTCCAACTTTTCTCTAAGTGTGAATATTTCCCCCAATAAAATGGCGGGGAGAGAGACAATAAATTATTCAAACCGTACGCTTGAAATCGGTGCAGTTTATTTTATTTTTTTAATAAATTTATTTATTTTATTTTAGGCTGCATTGGGTCTTTGTTGCTGTGCACAGGCTTTTCTCTAGCTGCGGCGAGTGGCGGCCCCTCTTTGTTGCGGTGCGTGGGCTTCTCATTTCGGTGGCTTCTCTTGTTGTGGAGCACGGGCTCTAGGCGCGTGGGCTTCAGTCGTTGTGGCACGCGAGCTCTAGAGCGCAGGCTCAGTAGTTGTGGCGCACGGGCTTAGTTGCTCCGTGGCATGTGGGATCTTCCTGGACCAGGGCTCGAACCCGTGTCCCCTGCATTGGCAGGCGGATTCTTAACCACTGTTCCACCAGGGAAGCCCTGTGCAGTTTACTGAATGTATATCATACTTAAAACAATAGGAAAGGGAATGGCAGTTTTCACCAAAACACCTCGTTATTATCTGTGTTCCCATGATGGTCCCCAGGTATCTGGGTCTTAATCTCCAAGACCGTGAACATGTCACCTCACGTGGCAAAAGGGACTTTGCAAGTGTGATGGGAGATCACCCTGCCCGTCCAGGGGTCCCTGTCCACACAAGGGTCCATCTCAGAGGAAGAGGGAGGCATGAGGGCCAGAGACAGAGAAGGGCATGCGGCACCAGAGCTGAGGTCCGAGTGACACGGGGCCACGGGCCAAGGAACGTGGCGCCTCTGGAAGCTGGAAAATGCTGGGATTCTCCCCTGAGCCCCCAGAAGGATCCAGCCCTGCGAACCGGTGACATCTGGGCGACAGATAATACAGCTGGGCTGCTTCAAGCCACTAGGTCTGCGGTGATTTGTCATAGCAGCAGGAAACGGACACGCCCCTAGAAACACCTCTAGGTCTACGCCAAAAACACACATGCCACCAGCACCAGAAGGCATGCGCCGAGGGTCCTGGCAGCCAGGCCCATCAAGGTCAGGACAGAGCCCACGGCTCAGGAAGGGGCGGGCACCCCCGGGGGCTCCATCAACAGCAGGCTGACCGGGAGAAACCAGCACACAGAGGCCGAGTCAGGACACACTGCCTGGGGAGGTGGTGCCCAGGACGGGCGTCTGGGTGTCTGGGGGGTGGGTCATGCCCCCCTTGCCGGCTGAACATCTGGGATTTGACTTAGAAGAGTCAAATGTGCATGTTCTGCTTCCATTTTTTAAAAGTTTGAAAAAAGCAGTAGCATAAAAGTTTTCAAATGAACAGTTAAAAATTACGTTCACAACTCCTTTTAGAATCTCCGTTTAAATGTAAGCTCCTAAGCTGTGCTTTTAAGTGTATGTATGTAAATACACGTATATACAGCAAATACAAAATATACGACCATCTCCCTGGGCACTTCAACACAACCAGAGCCTCCTTGTCCCTGGGAGGTGGGTGCCTGCGGGGCTTCGGTCCCCACGCCAGTCGGCACCCGGGGGGCGTCACTGTCACAGTGTCCAAACATCAGAAGAAAACACACACTTGGTTGAAGAGGACAAAACCCCTCAAATTCAAATGAAAACAGGACCCAGCGAGGTGGTGGCATGTCTGCGAACCCGCCTGGAAGCAGCAAAGGCAGGTGACCTCGGTGTCAGGTCAGCAGGGGGCGCCCGCGAGACCAGGAAGAGCAGAGACGCACCCTGCAGCAAATGAGCCATGGAAAAGCTACCAGACAGCTCTGCCAAGAGAAGGGCCCCAGCCAACCCCCGTCCCTCTGTCTCGAGCGGAGCCTTGGGGGTCCCGAGAGTGACCGTGGGCCGCGCCCACCTGTCGCCTCCCAGGGGCCCCGCCTTGCCCTGACCCACCCAGACCCAGACCCTCCAGCTCCTCCTCAGGGAGGGGTCGGGGGGGGGGTGGCCCCAAGGGGCCCAGCCTCGGCTTCCACATCTAGATGATGAGAGACCTCAGGGGCTCTGTCTTCATGAACTGAACTTTCTAGAAAGTCCAGGAACTTCCATTTCATCAGAAAAGAAGCTCCGCTGGCCACTCAGCAAAGCCACAGTGATGAGGCTCTTCAATCCAGGTGGTAACTCGGAAGTGCGGCCTCAGGCCAGGACTGGGCGGCCGGGGGGCACAGGCCAAGGGTCTCAGGGCGGAGCCCCGCCCTCGCCCAGGCCCCGTCCCCAGCGATCCCGCTCTCCTGGGCCAGCACGAGGGCCCCTCCCCACCTCCCTTCTCAGCAGCAGGTACGTTCCCAACGTACCGCCCCATGAAGACCACTGCTGAGGTGTCGGGGCAGCAGCTGCCCCCTGAGCACGGCCCCAAGGTCGACCAGAGGAATTCCAGGCAATTCCGCTCATTTCTGTAAGGAAAACATCTGGGGGTACAGCCAAGGGAGGGGCTACCGGCCTGGCTTCAGCCCCAGCATCGAGCTGCGAGGGAGGAGACCCTCCGACCTGGGCAGGGGAGGGCTGGGCCCTGGTCCCAGCAGGACGGCAGCTGTGAGCTTGGAGCATCCACCAGAGTCTCCGGGGGCCACCTGCACGCCCTGAACCCGCTCTGCTCTTCCAACGTGCTCTTCAAAATCCCAGGACGCCAGGGTCCGCCCTTACCGAGGTTCAGGGATAAGCAGTTCCTTCACAAGACCCACACGCTTTATTCTAGCTCAGAACTTTATTTCTGCAGATGCTTTTCGGAACACGTGTGGGATGTCCGGATGGGGCACCTGGGCTCTCCTGGCACCAGCTTCTGAACGAGTACAACCCACCGCATCGGAGGCTCACAGTCCTGGGATCATAGACAAGGGGCCGAGGCCGGAGCCGGCAGCTACCACGGGCCCGGCCTGTGTCCATCGCACCTGCACGTGTAAACGCCGTTTCCCACAGCTGTAACCCGGAGGTACATTTCAATGGATGTTTTCTTGGAAGCTACTGGGTTAGAAAGCACTTGGCTGCCTGCTTAGAAGAATCACTTTTAAATGCGAACAGGCCCCAGAGTCCCTGACGCCGAGGTGGGGACACACAGGGGACAGGGGGGCGGTCCTGCTGCAGGGCTGGGCATCAGAGCATCTTCGTCAAGCGCCCTGAGGGATACGCAGGAACCACCTGCCACGTTCCTTTGGAAAAGGGCCTTTTCTCCTATAAACGGGATGAGAATAAAACAATACTCTCCTCTGAGATGTAATGAATCTTTAATGAAAGCAAACTCTCCCCCACTGGGGATCACAATTTATGCTTCCAAACCCCAGCCCAGGGCCAGGGCAGAGGAATAAATGGCCACCGTGACGGGCAGAGCCGTCCCACGCAAGCCCACACCTCGGGTCCTTGTCTTAGCAACTCAGGGGAAATCTCGCAGTTGCCTTGGTAACCCAAGGGATTTCAGACATTAGCAAGAGTACACCAGCAGAAATCACTTGTTGGATTCTAAAAACACCTTCTGCTCAACAACTGCATTTAAAACGTCAAAGCCACAGGCTTAAAGAGCATCCTTGTTCTTAACGTGTTGATGGGCTCTCCGACCTAGAGCCTCCAGCCTCGCAGCCCGCCGGACGACTCGTGATGCAGCAGGTGTAGGACAGGACGGGAACGCTCTGCGGCCCTGACCCACCCAGAAGGTTCCTTAAGTCAGGCCCTGTGGACGCTGCTCTCCAGGCTTTAGTCAGAGCTAAAGGGACGTCGAGTCGTCACGGAGAGAGCAGACACAGACGACCACCGTGCCGACCGCTGGCAGGGAGACAGGTGGGCTTTCTATCATCTCAGAAACTTAACCTTCTTCTGACTTAGTTCAGTTACGCTCAACGGTTCTGCGGGGGGCTTCCCATCAGGGACATTGGCAACGTCATGACCAGGGGTGGGCGGCTCCTGGCATCCAGTGGGCGGAGGCCAGGGCGCTGCCGATGTCCTACAGCGCTAAGGACGCCACCTCACACAGAATCATCCTGCCGAGGGGGCGACACCGGTGAAACCAGCTTGGGCTGAACCTGCAGGAGGCTGGCCCAGCGCTCGGGGCTGGGGACACACAGGAGCAACGAGAATGAGAACCTGCAAGAAAGGCTACAGTGTCTCCTGGGGGTGGTGAGAAAGCTCTGGAGATGGACAGTGGCGATGTATTTAATGCCAACACACTTAAGAGTGGTTAAAGGGGTGAAGTTCACGTACGTATGTTTTACCACAATAATCAAGCTCGCGTATCAAGAGCCCCAGGGTTGCCCTCCCAACCCCAGCACAGGCCTAGCACTGGTGGCACCTTTCAGGGCTTGTGCCCACGGTTCACTGCCTTCTGTCCACCTCTGAGCCCCCACTGACTTCTAACCTCCTTCCTGGAGGGGCCTCCCCAACACGGTCACTTGCTGACAAGCCTCCATCCTGCTCTGGACCAAGCCCTGTCCCACCAAAGCCCCTCCTCACTCCAAACGCAGCCCTCGTGGCCCCATCTGCCACTCGGGAAAGCTCAGAGCAGCCATAGTTATCACATGCTCGGCGCCAGCAAGAGCACCTGGCATCTAGGAAACATTTCATTTGTTTACTAGCCTGGGAGACAGACAAAACCATCCTCCAGAGGGTGAGGGCCGGCGTCAACAAAGCTAAGCTAAGAGCCCTCAGGGCTGACGGACTCGGGGTCCAGAAGGGGCTCCCCACCTGCACGGTAACGCCCACCGGCTGCTCTGTGGGCAGACCACAGAACCCGCACTTGCTGGCAACGAGGCAATACCCCTCATTGGGAGGGGAGCTTGTGGCCACGAGCCCTCACGTGCCCAGGACGAAACACACACACGTGGTGTTTCTTCCACGTTGACAACAATGGCCGCGGCCGGAGCCCACACGCCTGGCCTGTCCCTCCCTTCCGCCCGAGTCACATCACTTCGTGCACTTCTTCATCTTTTTAACGCTGTCACGTTTACATCTTTAAAAATTAAGTTACCCCACCCAGTGCCTACGAGAGGCTCCTCCACACCCCACGCTGGGGCTCCTTCCGGGTGTCACCCCGCCTTTCCAGCTCCAGAAAATCCCCAGCCCAGAAGCCTCTGTGTGTCGGCGGCCCTGGCGCGCCCGCTGGGACGCGTCGGCCACTTTCCCTGCGCTCACACCGATTTACTACAGGAGGGGGTGACCCGCGGGAAGCCAGCAGCGTCAGCCTGGAGAGGTGCCACTTCATGGACAAAACGAGCGGCCCCGGGGCCACCGACAAACAGCGCCTTTGGGCTGCCCGTGGCCCCAGGGCGCCTGAGCCCGGCCTGTAACAAACGAAAGGCTTACTTGAGTCTCGGCTGCCGAAGGGCCACCCGGACGTCGGGAGGAAAGACGGCAGCGGGGAGCCGGCGCGGCTGTCGTCCTCCGCGTGCTGCGTGATGTGCCGGACCGTGTCTTTGTTCTTCCGATTCTTCCTCCGGCCCGTGGGCTGCCAGCCGTCCCCCGCAGCCTGCTCGGAGAAGGAGTTCTGAATGGCAGCGTCCCCGGCGGAAGGCGGCTCGCTCCCCCCGTAGTGGGTCGGCGAGAGCTGCTCCTCCTTGACGTGCAGGGGCCCGCAGCCCACGTCGCCGGGCCACAGCGGCTGTGAGGGGAGGTCGTCGGGGCCGTCGGCCTTGGGCTCCTGGTCCTCCTTCCCGTAGCTGCTCCCGCCCTCGTGGCAGCTGGCGATGGCCGAGTCCCCGGAGGAGTTGGCGGGGCTCGTGCGCCGGGCCAGCCACGGGGAGATGCTCCTCCCGGCCATCACGGCGGAGATGAGGGCGTCCGCGCCGCTGCCGGGTGGGGCGCCCACCTCGAACTCCGAGAGCTCGTCCGAGGCGTCCGGCTTGATGCTGATGTCCAGCGCGGCCTTGATAAAGTCATGGCAGGCCTGCACGATGTCCGTCATCTGCAGGAAGCTGGCCGCTGACATCACCTCGATGACGTTCCTGCTGGTGAGGGCCAGGTGGGCGGAGTACATGAAGTCGATGATGGCCTTGAAGCCCTGCGCCGTGACGATGTCCAGGTGCGTGACCGTGGCCTGGTCGGACGCCTTCTGCACCTGGCAGTAGAGCGTCTTAAAGTAGCGGCTGCTGCCGAGCAGGACGTTCTTGTGGGCCTTGAAGACCTTGCCCTCGACCACCACGCACACGTCGCACAGGACGCCGTGCTGCCTCTGCTCGTTGAGCTCGTGGAGCAGGTGCCGGTAGTGGGACGCGATTTCCATATCTTCCCGCCGGTTGTTCATCTGGGATGCCGGGGTGGTCTCTTCTACGGACTCTGTGGGGCAAGAACGGAAGGGTTACCCGCACGGTCGACACACACACCGAGGGAGTTAGGAGGGTGCACGGAGGGCGGCCACCGGGCACAGGGCACTCGACGGTGGGCACCTGAACCAGCGTCCAGTTTGAGGCTCACCTGTCGTCGGGCACGCGGCGGTCTGAACAGAATCCTACACGCTGCAGCCAACCCTCCGAGCAAACAAATATTCCAGAAAGGAGAAGAACACCCATCCACAGTCGAAGCGACTTTCTCACCCAAACAGAAAATCGGAACATCTAGGCCAAGTAACCCAGGGGCACCTTCATCCCTCACCCTTGAAGAAGCACCCTTTAAAAACAAAGCGACAACAACATGCTACACAAACAAAACCCCCAGAACAGCGAGGACTGAAGTTGGACGTCCACAAACTCCCAAACTCCAGCCCGAGCCAGCCCCAGAGGGAGAAGGCCCTGTGACCAGCTCAGCCCCCAGGAAGGTGTCTGGTGGGGGGAGGGACCCAAGGCGATGAGAACCCGCTTCGCGGTCCCAAGCGCCCGAATCATTTCTCGACTTGGGCCCCACGCGGTGCTCTCCCCAGACTCGTTCCCCAGATCTCTGCTGCTGCCAAAGTTTCCCGGGGCCACCCGACTGGGCAGACAAAACAACAGAACTTCAGTGCCACCCAGACTGGAAGCCAGAGCCTGACCAAGGCCGAGGTGTGGGCAGGACTCCCTCCGAAGGCCCCGCCGGGGGATGCATCCTGGCCTCCGTCAGCTTCTGTGGTGACCGGCAATCCTCAGTGTCCTTGGCTCGTGGAAGCATCACCCACCTCTGCCTCTGCCGTCTCCCTGTGTGCGTGTCTGTCCCAGTGTCCCCTCCTACAAGGACACGGTCATATCGGATTAGGCCCATCCTACTACCTCAGTACAAATCACATCCAAACTAGGTCAGGTTCTGAGGCGCTGGGGGCTAGGACTTCACTGTACGAAACCTGGGGCCAGGCTCACCGCATAAGATGCCCTGCAGAAGACAGGTCTTCCCTGATAAACAGACCGTTTTCCAGCTGGTCAAAGGTGCGGACGTCCGTCCACCTTTCCCGGGGTGGGGGGGGGAAGGGCGGAGGGTGGGGGCCGCCTCATTTGTGCAACACCTTCCTTTAGACTTTACGTTTCGCATCATCATCTGAGGTCACCTGGAAACGCCCACAGTCCCCAGGCTGGGAGAACGAGGCTGGGGAGGGTCCAAGCCTTTCACTCCCTTGTCTCCCTCGACAGCCCACCCAGCACCGGCCCTGCCAGGCGAGAACAGAGACCCCCCGCTCCAACCAGCCCCCCGACTCGAAGACCAGAAGGAAACACGCTGCTTCGATCAATCGTGTGACAGCAGCGGGACCTGACCCCACGGACGGGCCCTGAGGAGAGCAGGCAAGCTCAGAACTCGCTGCGGGCGCCCTCGGCTCACAGCTGACACCAGGGGTGCTCGGCCCTGGGTGCGCAGACCACCCCCGAGGGTGGTCAGCAGCCGGTCTGCCCCTCCCCCAGGGCGTGGGAGGCAGGGAGGGGGACCGACAGGCCGTCCAGGTGTGGCTTCACACCGCACACCTGGCATTACAGACTCAGGTTAGCCAGACGCTGAGGGAGGAACCAAAACACACGTCAAACCAGGAAATCGACCATTTAAACTCAAAGCATCAGCTTCACGCCCAGAGTCCACGCGGAGCTCCGGCCGAGTATGGGGGGAGGTACCGAGAGCTCTAAGGACCCTGCATTCAAGTCAGGGAGAGACATGTCTCATCGCCTGGCTTCCTATGTGAATAATAAGCCCCTTTACTCGCCAGTGAAACAGAGAGTCTAAGAATTAGGAAGAACACTGAAAAGGGGCAAAATGCCAGTGCCATTTTAGAGAAGCAACAACTACCTCAGGGGCTTGCATTTCTCAAATAATTTCAGCTCATATGGAAAGTTCTAAAATAAATTAATATTCAATCAGGGCAGCTTAAAATCAGTTATGTACTTCACAGAGATTTTGTTGTAAGAAAACACAATTTTCATTAGGGGAAAAAGTCACCTGTACACTAAAAAGAAAAGGCATCTAAAGGAATGATAATCAAAAACAGATTAGTCTGGGGGACTTCCCTGGCAGTTCAGTGGTTAGGACTCTCCGCGCTCCCACTGCAGGGCGCACAGGTTCGATCCCTGGCTGGGGAACTAAGATCCCACGTACCGTGCGGTGCAGACAGAAGAAAAAAAAAAAAAAAAAAAACAGATTAGTCTGCTATGGAAGTACTAAGGATACACGTAATTTATCCAATTTATCCAGGAAGCTTTAGGGGAATAACTGAATTTGCATTACAAAGTTGGTAATGTCTCCACATCAGGTAAGAGGTCATGGGGGTCCCACCCACCTGACTGCAGCAGAAGAGCAGCTGCCCAGTTGCATTTCAGCAGCTGTGACCCTAAAAATGGAAGCATCCTGGGTAGTCACGTCATATGAGGGCCTGGTAAGAAAGGTGCAGGCTTCAGACTAAAGCACGCTCACCACAGTTCTTCTTCGAGGGCAAGGGTAGGGGTAGCGGAGCATCTGCTAGTGTCAAGTGAAGATGCACCTGGCCGTGGGTCACACGGCTGTTCAGAGAACACACACCTGTGGACCCACACCCGTCCACAGGACACACATCTGATAACCTGACTGTCACCTCTGAATTACCTGTGCTGCTGCACAGACCACAGGGCGTTTTCATGCATCCAAAGGTCCACGCGGGCAGCCCTGTGAGGAAGGGACCCTCCGAGAGAAGCCTGCGGTCCTCAGGGACTCAGACGCCACACTGACAGGAGCAGCTAAGGCTGGGTGAGACCAAGGGGCATTTGTTGCCACACCGGCACCTGAGACTTCGCCAAAGTGACCCACGCGCCACCTGGAAGCCACACCATCTCTCCAGTGTTTTTATTTCTCCTGTGGGGTCTCTACTGTCTATTTTATTTATAGCTTGGTAATCTCAAGACACTTCAGTTTCGGACAGAATCACTTATGAAACGTGACCACTTCGGTGCCAGAACAACTTGAATCCACGTTCCAGACCGAACTCCAAAAGCTGCGTCGTCCTGCACAGTGCGGGGCTCGGGGCTGGCCGCCCTCACACGGGTAACCCTGGGGCACAGGGACCATGCCAGAGACCCCACAGCGAGGGACGAAGGGGGCAGCCGCAGGTCTGTCCTGCCCAGTGGGCAGCCTGCCTGCTGCAGGACCCATTTCCAATCCTGCGGCCTCCGGGAAGGGCGGAGGTGGTCTCCAAGCTGCCAGGCAGGGAAACCGAGGCTTGGAGATTCCCAGAGTCCGGCCGTCGGGGAGCCACCAAGCGCGTGCTGGGCGCCACCATCCCAGGCCCCCGAGTCTCACTGTTGCGAGACAGCTCCCACGACCCGAGAGACACAAGTCTCGGCTGCTGAGCACGGTGACCCAGGGGTGAGGGGGGCTTTGAGGTCTCCCCCAAACAAGCCGCACTCAGATGTGAGCACAGACCTGCTCTGCCAGCCTCCTCTCTGAGCGGCAGGTACCCGACGTGGGTGTCAGGGGTGCTCCCCTGTCTGTCACTTCCAGGGTTCAGAGCCCCCGGCACCCCAATCCCAGAGCACCTCCCGAACCTTTTCCCGACAGCATCTGAAGGTAGAGGGGTCTCAACCAAAAGCCATCTTCACAAATTATCAGCAGGAGCTATGTGTCTTATTCACCCAGCGCGTCCATGAGACCACTGATGCTTCGTGGGCAAAAGCCAAATAAATCGCCAAGTCTCAAAATGCACAAGAACCATGAAACGTGGAGACTGCTGTGAGTATATTTCATTTGCTGCACTGTGTGTTCAAAGTAGTAATTCCGGGAGCTGGATGGGGTATTTTTTTCCTCTGGTACCTAAGGAGCTCCACCTGGAAGGCAACTGGTTTCAGTAAGAATGTAAAACAGTGGATGCAATTTGGACGTGTGTCCTGCTGCACCCAAACAAGCCCCAGGTCTGTACAGGGACCTGGGCCCCTGGTGGGCCGGCCCCTCCCCCAGGCCAGTCACCAGGTCTCAGTCCAGAAAAACCCAACCCTAACAGGTAAAGTGCCTCCAACACCCACAGAACCTCCTTGCCAACACAACTTCACCTCCCTTCTCACTTCTGCATTTTCATTGCACTCAATTTACACTTCCTTGAAATTTTCCTTCAAATGTTACCTAACAGGCAAATATTGTTTTAAAGCGGAAGCAAGATACCTTTAGTGCTAGAACCAAGCCACCCCATGCTGGCCTGCAGAAGCCAAGCTGCTCCCCGCAGGCCCCGCGAGGCCGCTCCTCCACGCACCCCCCACAACCGGCCGAGCCCGTCTAAACGGCCCTTCCACAAAGACACGGGTGAATCTCTAGATAACTACGCAGCGTGAAAGCAGCTGGACAAAGGAGACAGTGCAGGAGTCCCTGCCGTGAAACCGGAACCTGCAAAGCGACCTACAGGGAAGGGGACAGAAGGCAGGTCAGGGGCTGCCTGGCCTGGGGACAGCGAGGGATGGAGACCCCAGGCATGTGCAAACCCATCCAACTACACTCTCCGATGAGTAGTTTGTTGTAAGCAAATCATTACAAGGTCGATTAGAATCTATTTTGATGGAAACATTCTTGTTCAACTACAAACGTGCATATCTATTGCCTTTTGCTGTGGGTCGCACCGTATCCCCCAAACTCACTCGTTGGAGTCTTAATCCCCAGACCTCAGCATGTGACCTTATTTGGAAATAGGGCCCTTGCAGATGTAACTGGTTAAGACAAGGTCGTTAGGGTGGGCCCTGATCCAACGTGACATGTGTCCTTATAGGAAGGGGACACTGGGACACAGACACCACACAGGGAGACGGCTATGTGACAACAGAGATGAGGCCACAGCCAAGGAACCACCAGGAGCTGGGAGATGCCCGGGACAGAGGGGGCGCGGCCCTTGCCCTCCAACTTCTGGCCTCTGGGACTGCGATGGAATAAACCTCTGTCGTTTAAGACATTCAGCCCCGGCTTCTGTCAGGAGCCCCAGGACATACCATATCTACCACGGAACACCACTGACGCCAACGGGGTGATTCAGCGTAGATGAAAAGCACTCTGATGCTTCCCGACAAGAAGAGCCCGCGCTGCCTAACCCCGGGCGGCCCACGGGCAGGACCCAGGCAGCCCGGCACCCTCGCTGCACGGACACTACTTCCCTCACCCCGAGGGTTACGACGTTCTGAAAAACCCAAGGTCAAGACACCAACGATGGGAAATCATGTTATAACCCACAGTTTGTATACATCGTATTGTCAGTGTTCATGGTTGCCTTTTAAGATTTAAAACTGAGCTCCTGCCTGGAAAGAAATACCCCACATGCGTTAACAGAAGTCATCCTTAACTGCCTGATGGGGGCGGCTTCGCCCAAAGTTTCTCCGGTGACCACAGTCTGACGCCCTTGGGTGCTGGAGACCTGCGTGATCTCAGAAGGCAAAGCTGTGCCGGCAGGATGGGCCCCGCCCCGCCCCGCCCCGCCCTCTCCCTTGCTGCCCCCTCTTTGGGTTCCTTCGCCTCCATCCAGGCTGGAGTGCCCCCCCCCACCCCGCCTTTCCTACCTGCGTAAACGTCACCTCGCTCTCAGGGTGCGCACCCTGACCGCGTAGGGCCAGACGCGTCCTGTGACCACGGGGACCCCCCCTTCCAAGACCGTTGGGGTGGCTTCCCCCACCCCCCGCCTGCCCAGCTCTCACTCTCAGCGAGGAAGGACCCACAGAGTCCCAGGGTCTCACCCACATACCGGCGTTGCCCCAGGCCGTTTCCGCAGCGGCCCCTGTGGCGCCCAGGAGCCTGGAGCTGCGCTGGGTGCTGGCGCCCAGGAGCCTGGAGCTGCGCTGGGTGCTGGCGCCCAGGCTGAGGACGAGGCCCCCCCAGCCGCGATGCCAGAGCAGCACACAGGTGCCGCGAGGGCGCCCGTGCTTGGGGAGGGGCCAGGATCGGGGAGGCGTCCCAGATGGGGGCACAAGCCAGTCAGGACAAGGGAGTAGGGGCTGGGGGTGGGGCGGGGGAGAGGGCCCCAGGAGGAAGCAGCACGTTGCAGGTGGCGCTGGCCTCCGCACAAGGCCCCGTGAGCTGCCATTCCCGGGTTCAGGGCCTCGGCGGGGGCGGGGGGGGGGGGAGCCCTCCCACGCTGACCCTGGCCTGGGGCTAAGCAATCCTCAAGGGGGCTGGAGAGAGTCCACCTTCGCACTCCAGGTCTGCGCTGGCGTGGAGACAACACAGCCACCCCAGCGACCCAGCCGAGCCCTGACCCTGGAGGTGCCAGGCCACCGAGCCACCGCCCAGGCCGTTCCAGCCCAGGCCCAGAGGACCGCGGCCCTGACCCACGGAAGAACCGCAGAAGTCGGCCCCAGCACCTTGGGACACAAGAGCCCCTGTGTTTCAGGATGGTCAGAGCGCAGCGAGCGGTGGCCAAAACACAGGCAGCCCAGAGACGGCACAACACCTTGGGCATCTGGCGGGAGAGAGCACGCGACAATGAGATGGGGCAGGGCCAGGGAAAGACCCCGCAACCAGCCAGGGCGGTGCCAGTGTAGGCCTCAGGGTGGCACTAGCCACCAAGACCGAGAGCCCAGGGCCCAACACACTGAGGGGAGACCTGGACTCTCAGGGGAGATCAGCCCCCCCCCGGGGGGGGTCCCAGATGTCCTGATTCGGGTTCTGGCACAGGGGAGGGTGCCCAGGGCCCTGGGAACAAGTGTAGGGGCAGGGAGAGAACAGAAGAGACCAGGCAGGGACAGGGCAGACCTCCCATAAAGGCCTAAGTGAGAGCCAAGGCCCCAGCTGGGCGCGTCGGCCCGAGAGCTCTGTCACTTCTGCTGGTGGGAAGCTGGTGGGGGGAATTTGTTTTGTGGGACTGGGGAGAGAAAGAGGAAGAGGTCACCACTTTACCTGCGCTCCCAGGCACCTCCTGCTACACTCGACTCCCATTCTGGACGTTTTGTCTCTAAACCACGCTTCATCATAACGGGCAGCTAAACTATCAGCTCCCTTGGGCTGTGCTGGGGCACCGGGCAATACAAATGTGCTTGTTTTACAGGTGGAGCGACAAAGGCAATCCCTGCTGTGGAATACGAAAGGGATGCAAGCGCCCAGCTGGTGACACTGCCTCCTCCTCCAGGGAGCCTCCAGGGGATCCTCCCACTAGGCTCGCAAGGTTCACACCTTCCCGCCGAATCTGAGAGCCTCTCCACACAGGGACCACGTCTCGACGCTGAACAGTCCCGGTGCACACCCTTGGGGGTCAACAAAACGACAGTACCGGGCTTCCCTGGTGGTGCAGTGGTTAAGAAACCGCCTGCCAGTGCAGGGGACATGGGTTCGAGCCCTGGTTCGGGAAGATCCCACATGCCGCTGAGAAACTAAGCCCGTGCGCCACAACTACTGAAGCCTGTGCTCTAGAGCCTGTGCTCTGTCACAAAGAGTAGCCCCCGCTCGCCACAACTAGAGAAAAGCCCGCATGCAGCAACAAAGACCCAACGCAGCCAAAAATAAATAAACTAAATTAACTAATTAATTTTGTTAAAAAGACAGTAGTACCTTTTTCACCTGAAACCTGGGATATTGACATCTTACGTTTTAAAATCAAGAAATATTGTTTAAATGTCCCATCTTAACCGTTGACAGAAGTAGAAGCAGACAGCACCTTCTTGACCCTGGGTGGGCCTGAGGGTGGACCGTGAGGCCGTGCCCCCGACCAGCCACGACTGGCCACACGCCCCACGACATCCCAGTGCCACATGCTGTGGGTCTCGCAATTCAGAGCTGACACCGCAAGTGTGGCTGGGAAGTGGGCTCCAATGGTCTGTGTCAGTCACAGCTCACAGCAAAGCTGGGGGGTGGATACAGAGTCACTCGCTATCGTGGGGTGAATTTTGTCCCCAAAAGACAGTACCTGTGAACGCGACCTTATTTGGAAATTGGATCTTGGCAGATTTAACCAAGTTAAGACCCAAGTGGGTCTGATGTGTCACCAAAGGGGGAAATTTGGACACAGACATGCACAGAGGGACAAAGGCAGAGACGGGAAGGACGTGGCCACAAGCCCAGGGGCTCCTGGGCCCCAAGAGCTGAAGAGGCAGGAAGGACCCTACCCCAGAGCCCCCAGAGGGAGCACAGCCCTGGACCCCTTGCTAAGAGGGAACACATTTCTGTTGTGTTTGCCATCAGTTTGCGGCACTCTGTTACAAAAGCCCTAGAAAAAGCCACACATCCACTCAAAATTTTTGTAAATTTTTCTTAAAAAGAAAGCTGATCAGCTTAACAAGGCAGAAGAATGCTTTCCAAGGGTTTTAAATCTGAGATACACTGTGACTCGAGATGTTAACTAACACTTGTGCTCCCTGCCGCCAAGAAAAACGTAGAATCTAAATAGGAAATAACGTAAAAGCAATGCCTGTTCTCAAGCCATAGGATGGAATCTTTTGTTGTCTTTTTCAACTTTTTACTTTGAAACACTTTCCAACCTAAGGAAAAGTTACAAGAATAACTCAGAGAACTTCCACCTAACCCTTAACCAGAAACACCACTCTTTTTTTTTTTAACATTTTGCAACATTTGTTTACATCAAGTAACTGCTGGAATCTTTAATAGGTCTTTCTCTTCTGTTTGTTTGTTTATAAATTTATTTTATTTATTTATTTTTGGCTGTGTTGGGTCTCCGTTGCTGCGCACGGGCTTTCTCTAGTTGCGGCGAGTGGGGGCTGCTCTTCGTTGCAGTGCGCGGCCTTCTCACTGCGGTGGCTTCTCTTGTTTCGGAGCACGGGCTCTAGGCACACGGGCTTCAGTAGTTGTGGCACGCGGGCTCAGGAGTTGTGGCTCAAGGGCTCTAGAGCACAGGCTCAGTAGTTGTGGCGCACGGGCTTAGTTGCTCCGTGACATGTGGGATCTTCCCAGACCAGGGCTCGAGCCCACGTCCCCTGCATCGGCAGGCGGAATCTTAACCACTGTGCCACCAGGGAAGCCCTATAGGTCTCTTTTTTCTTAAAAGTTGCATTGCTGGAAACCTAAGGTGCTGCCTGGGAAACCCAGTACTGATGGGTCGCTGGGCCTGGACCTGGGGCAGGCAGAAACGTGGTCCATCACTTTCCGGCTAGCGGCGGTGAGAGCACCACGCAGGCTTGGACCAGCACAAATGTTTGCTCTGGCATCCGATGGAATTTCAGCCACTAATCGGACGTATCCAAGTCCCCACTATCACTTCCGCACAGGCCTTTCAGACGGTAAACACTCATTAGATGCTGAATAAATGAAGGCTGGGTGGACGGCTGCTGGGTGAATGAAGAGTGTGTGTCCGCCACGAGGACCTGCACCACGCGGCCCTCCAACAGCATGGACGTCAATGACCCAGCGGTCCCGGACCTGACCAGGCCTCAGCAGTGAAGAGGTCACACTGGCCCCTGATGGGGGTGGGGATGGGCTGATGCAGCAGCAGCTGGGGGCACAGGCCAGGCCACAGGGTCTGAGGCAGGGGCGTGTGACGGACGCAGGAGGCCAAGGTGGGACAGACCTGGCGGGAAACGGGCCCCAGCATGGGGATTACCTGGACCCACTAGGATTCAGCTGGGCGCCAGCTCAGCAGGTGCTGCGGGCCCCGGGGTGGGGGCTCCTTTGGGGAGAATCCCTGGGGGGAGGAGCCCCTGGGGGCCAGTTCCTCCTCCCCCTGGCTGGGGCCGGGCTTGGGCTCCAGGGAGGGCCTGGAGGTTGAGGGCACCCTGTCCCCCCTCCAGCGTGGGAGAGATAGCCTCCCCCCAGGGAAGCCCCTCTCTGTCAAGTGCGGCTGGGACAGCTCCAAGGTGCTTTAAGACATGAAACCCCGACTCACGAGGTCGGAACTGGGAGCTGCCACTGACCTGGGGAGGGCCTCGGGGACACAGGGGCTCCCCAAGCCCGCCCTGGTGACAAGTGGCTGCAGCCCACGGGTAGGGGTCCCCCACCCACCCGGAGGCTTCGCCGTCCCTGCCACAGAACCGTGCAGCACAGGGCATGGGTGGGGGTCAGGCAACGCTTGCTGGGTGTGGGCACCCCTGGGTTAGGACAAAGTCCGCACAGGGGCCGTGCCGTGAAGCAAGGTGTCCTTCTGGAACTCGTGCCCTGAGTCACGCATGTGCTGCATCTTCACCCCGATTCTATTTTTGGAACCTCCCCCAAGGAAATAACCCCAACACACTGAGAACGAACAAGCCCCAACTCAGAGGAGCAAAAAAATGTGCTTTCCACGGGTGCTGAGAATTCATGAGAAGTGGGAATCGGAGCAGCACGGACCCAGCACGTGTGCTCTAATGACCCCACTCCTCCACGCCAGTCCCTTATTCATAGGCTCAGAGATCAAAGGCCTGTCCACCACCTGCTCACATGGGGCCGGATGACACCAGACTAACGTCCAGGAGGCAGAATCGGCATTGATCAGAGAGAACCCACGCTGACTTTCCTACTCCTACTGGGCCCCGAACGCGTGTGGGCTGGGGTCACACGGCAGGGGGTCCATGCTTGACTTTCACACACTTGCCTGAAAGGACAGCGGACGGGCCACCCCTCAGGGCCCAGAACCCCGCAGGGACGCACTGTCTCATCCAGAACCTCAGGCTGCCCTGGGGCGGGCCGCCGGGGACACAGGCGGCTCCTTCCTGCCCCCGGCCCTGACTTCCGAGGGGCAGAGGGAACCCCTCGCCGGTGCCCTGGGTACAACCAGCACTTTCTCCAGTGTTTCCTGGGAGCCTGGAGGAAGGCGCAGGCTCAGGAGCAAGCGGCTAGGCATGCTGTGCCGCCTTATAGGTCCCCTTAAATACGGTGACATTGCTGAGTGACTCCAGGAAGGGGGGTGGCAGCCATGTGACATTTCCCACCAGGACCTTGAGCTGGACTCATGACCACTTGGACACACCCGCCGGCCAGTAATCACACACTGGGGACAGCCCTGCAGGGACCCGCCGTGTCATCCTCTGGGGCCGGGGCTGCCCCAGCGCGATTCTGTGCTGGCTGGTATCAGGGTCCAGGCGGCGGACAGGAACACACCCGAGAATCTCACCTTCTCAGGACTTGGGAAACTGGGCAACAACTACGAGCAAACCCCACTTCCCTCGCCAGCTCGGCCAAAATCCCAGTGTTTTCCTCACGAGACAGAAATTCTAGACTTAAGCTCCCATCACTCGTCCATACACCTATTTCATCAGCTGCCACTGCTCTAGAGGGGCCAGCTCACACACTTCAGACCCAGGGCTGGTTTTTACCCAGGGATAAAAACGACTTACCTGGGAAAAAACTAAGGTAAAAATAGCTCATGGGGGCTTCCCTGGTGGCGCAGTGGTTGAGAGTCTGCCTGCCAATGCAGGGGACACGGGTTCGAGCCCTGGTCTGGGAAGATCCCACATGCCGCGGAGCAACTAGGCCCATGAGCCACAACTACTGAGCCTGCGCGTCTGGAGCTTGTGCTCCGCAACAAGAGAGGCCGTGATAGTGAGAGGCCCGCGCACCGCGATGAAGAGTGGCCCCAGCTTGCCGCAACTAGAGAAAGCCCTCGCACAGAAACGAAGACCCAACACAGCCAAATATAAATTAATTAATTAATTAATTTTAAAAAAAATAGCTCATGGCTCCAAACAAACATTAAAATATTCGAAAGGAATAATCTTGCCAAACAAATTATGTTAAAAAAATTCCAAGATGTTCCTATACTTTATTAACCAATGGCAAATCTAGAATTTTTCAAATAAAACTTATATAGGTGATAATTATCTTGAAAATTCCATATACATCTCCTTGGGACTTCCCTGGCAGTCCAGTGGTCAGGACTCTGTGCTTCCAATGCAGGGGGCACGGGTTCGGTCCCTGGTCGGGGAACTAAGATCCGACTGCCTTGCAGCACAACCAAAAAAAAAAAAAAAAAAAACCACGAAAAAAACCCAAAACATATACATCTCCTTAACGGAAGGTACAAGTATCTTTCAAAGCAGGCAGCAAATATGAAAGTGATTTGTTTTTGAGTCAGAAATTCCGATGCAGACGTCACCGTCACACTTTGGACCCTGAGTACCAGACACATGGGTCCCCCCCGCCTGGCCCTACTGACCCCTCACGGGATAACAGGGCAGGGCTCCTGACGGTCAGAGGATGCCACCAGCCAGACCACCACGTGGGACCCACAGCTCCGATTTTTCAACAAACAACACGAAACAGAATAAAGATCTCAGAGGCGCCACCCCTAGTGCAATCCGCCCCGTCCCACCCCAGCAGGCGAGGGTCCTCATTCAGGGGGTGACCGTGAGGGTGAACCAAAGTGACAGCAGGGACCCTGGCCTCCCAAGGTTGTGGGGCCCCCAGGCTCCTGGTGACCTTGGGACCCACCGTAGAGGGACTTCGCCCGTGAACGTGGAGGACACGCCAGGGACAACAGCCCTGCCCACAACCACGGCCGCTGGTCACCACGGGGCACCTCCACACTCTTCACTGTAGGAATCAGGCCTTCAGACCAGCCACTCGACGGCCTTACCTGATGGTACGTGAGGTTCCTCTTGTTACTACAGCGTGGAAGAAAGTTTTCTAGATTGTGAGACTATGTTTCAATAGCTGCTACACTTTGTTTTCCAGTGTCTCCTACAGGAAGCAATAAAAACGCCATCCAGAAAAGGGGCCACAAGTCTCACCAGCTGCCTGGGGGCGAGAAAGGCCTGGGTCCGACCTGGGGGGCAGACGGGCACATGGGTATCCAGCCGTGCAGAGGGGTCCAGAGGAGGGGCCGGGTCCTGCTTTGGAGCGGCGGCAGCAAGTACCCACCCCAGTGGCCCCGTTGGGTACCCTGGGCTCTGCCTCTGCTCCCCGCCCCACGCCCTCCCTCCGGGCCCTGCCGCATCCCTCTCCGTGGCAGTCGTCGGCATCTGCCTGCCCTGTCCTTTCCCCTCTGGGAAGTAGAGCAAGGACCTTGTTGGCTGCTGTGTCCCTGGACCAAGAGCCCTGCTTGCTGCAGGCGTGGGGGTGAGTGCAGGTCCGCAGGGTGAACTCACCAATACCGCTGTCACTGGCCACGTCTGCTCTACCAGCAAGGGAAGGGCAGGAGTGAGAGGTGACAGCTGGAGACACACAAAGAGGCCTCAGGAAACGCTGGGATTGAGAAATGTATGTGGTAATGTGTCAGGCAAATACAAGCTGTAACGGTGTAGTGGGTTGAATCACGTCCCCCCAAAAGATATGTTCAAGTCCTAACTGCAGGGGCATGTAACCTCATTTGGAAATAGGGTCTTTGCAGATGTAATAAAGTTAAGCTTAGGTCATTACGGTGGACTCTAATTCAGTGTGACTGGTGTCCTTATAAGGAGAGGGAAATTTGGACACCAGGGTGAAGGCCACGAGAACAGGGCAGGAGGTTGGAGGGATGTGTCTTGGCCATGAGCACCCAGGACTGCCAGCAGCCACCAGAGGCAGGAAGGGCCCTTCCCTGGAGCCTCCAGAGAGAGGGTGGCCCTGCCCGCACCTTGATGTAGGACTCCTGGCCTCCAGACTGTGAGAGAATAAAGCTCTATTGTTTTAAGCTGCCAGGCTGGTGGTCCTGTGCTCTGACAGCCCCAGGGAACTCATTTAAACAGCAGCCTAACTTACACCAACTGCTCCCCGGTCAGACGGTAGGAAAGGCCTCTGAGATGGGGCATGAGGGGTTCCCACCCAACATCCGCACAGTCCAGTCTCACCCCTGGACCCTGGGCCAGGGTGCTGGTCCCCTCCCAGCGAGCGGCTGAGGGGGATACGGGGAGTGCACGTTCCCTGCCAACAGGAAAAGGGACAAATCATGGTCTATCCTAATAGCTACATGTCCGTTTCAGTGTGCACCAAGAAAAATATAACTGAGATACCAAACTCACGACTTCATAGATATTCTTGCTTCTTAAGACGAGGCAAAAAAAAATGTAAGTAAATGTGAGGTCGGTGTGACCCACGGGCTGCATCGGGTGAGCCGGCGCTTGCCCTGCGTTGCTTCTCCAAGGCTCGGTGAGTCTGCTGATCTCAGGGGAAGACACCCCGTCTTTGAAGGACCACCCGAGCCTCAGTGGAGCAGACCTGCCAGCCACAGCGAAGGCGGGTCCCCTGGCACTAACCCTTCCCGACCTGCTTCTCGGGCCCGCAAGGGCACTCACACACCCAGCAGTGCTCCCAGCTCCACAGCCCCCCGCTCATCACAGAGGAACCACGGTCCCCGCAGCCACGTGGTACTGCCACCACTGGGAACGTCTACCCTCCCTCTGCTCCCGGGTCCAGGCAGCTGGGATTTCCACCCCACAAAGGAATCAAAAGCAGCAGGTGATGGAGAAGCCAGACCAGAGAAGGAAAGAGATTTAAAAGACCACCCATCCACAGCCAAGTGTGTATCACACTGTCCAGTGGAGCTCAGTGACTTTAATGGTAAGGGATGTCCAAGGACACCGTCACCTTGTCACTCCTTGTTCTGGTCTCATTCTGCCAACATCGTAAGAAAAAAATAGGGGGAATTCCCTGGCGGTCCAGTGGTTAGGACTCTGTGCTTTCACTGCCGAGGGCGCAGGTTCAATCCCTGGTCAGGGAACTAAGATCACCACTAAGCTGCGTGGTGTGGCCAAAAAAGAAAGAAATAGGAAAGGTCAAGGTACCCAACATTAAAGACCACTTTCTTCAGGTACCTAGTGAGCCTGTCATGATTCATGGTCCCTGAACTTCTGAAAAGTTCTTCAAAACACTCTGAGGTTGAGGAGGGAAAGTCTTCATATAAAATAAAAGGGATGAAATAACAATGTTTCTATATCACCAGAGGCAATGGAAAAACACCATTACTTCCGGCTGGCCAGCCTGCTCCACTTTCGGTGCGAGAGAGGGTGTGGGCCACGGAGCCGGCCGCCACAGGGCTGCTGGGCAGGACCGGGTTCCAGGCGCAGACGGGCGGCTTCTTTAGAGGCCAGGGGTCAGGGTGGGTCCGAGGCCAAGGAGCCTGGTTCCCTGGAAGGGGCGGCGGCCGCCTGCGCGCATGAGTCTGAGCATCAGACGTCTCCGCCTCGACCTTGTCCGGAGCGCAGCGGACGTCGCTGGCCCAGGAACTGGACGGCGGGGACCCGGGCTGAGCAGCCAGAGGCCCTGCGATTCTGGGAGCGTTCCCCGCGGAGCCCGCTCGCTCCTGCCCCTGGAGGAAGCAGAGTCGTTTCTGAGCTGTCTTTGAACTTCCTAAGGAAAAGGAAACTGCTGCTCGAAGCGACATGACTTTGGATGGGATGGGATGAGAAAACACAATAAACCTGCTCCAGACTTGGATGGGGCCACAGCAGTAGGCGAAGGCCCATTCTAGGCGCCGGCCTGACCCGCTCGCACCAGAGGCGGATGCGCTGCCCACTTGCCCCCCCCCCCCGAGCTCCCCCTGGCGACCCGGCCCTCCCCCCACCCCTGAGTCTGCAGCACGCCCGACGCTCACCCTCCCCCGCCCGGTTCTTCTGGGCCACCCTCCTGGTGGCTTCTCCATCGCCCTGTCCACCCTCTCACTGTAACCAACTCTCCGGTGCACACAGAGCCCCGGTGCCCTCCCTCGCCCAGCGGGCCCGGCAGCGGGTCCTGTGAGTGTGCTTCCAGAAAGCCCTCCTGCCCGCACCCATGCCCACACCGTCCCCGTGTAACTCGGTGCGGCCACCTCTGTGCCTGGGGGCGGATGGGCCCGGGGAGCCCGTCCGGAGAGCAGCACGCCCGCACCGCAGGCCGGGGAGCGCCTGGTCTGGAGCGCTCGTGTTCTGCTGACCGACGGTCTCGCTGTGCTCTCCTGCCCCAGGCTCAGCCGTGGACAGCGTTCAGGGCGGCCGCAGGACACAGGGCAGACCCCCCTCGCGCCGAGTGACACGCGCTCAGAGGGTGACGCGCCCAAAGCCGCCCGGGCCGTGCCGCCCACGTGTGTGCACCTTCACAGAGGCGGCTCTGGATGCCTGAGATTCTCGAACCGTCCATTCGCAGCCCAAGACACAGAGGTGCCTTCTTTCTGCTCTACACAGAAGGGGTCTGACGCGGGGCCTCAGGCCACCACGTGGCACTGACAGGAGAGTTTTCATACACAAATGTGGATCTTTTCAGAAGAGGGCTGCACACCTGGTCCACTCAGACAAGCAGTGCTGGGGTGCCACTTGGGGGCCAGGAAAAGGACAGCTTCCCCGAGACTTTTCCCCAAAGACGAAGGGTGGTCTGTGGGCGTGGATGTTCAGGAAGTGATTCCTGTGCTGAAACACGGGCTTTGGAAGACGTCATTTGTAACTACACCACCTCTCACCCCCATTCTGACAGCCAATCAGCCCCCAAAAGCTGCCTGGCCCCAAGAGTCCTGCCCTCTCACTGGCTACCCACTCTCGGCAAAGCAGAAGTTAGAACAGAATTTGCTGCACACGTACCAGAACCGGAGGCTGGCGCCATGGGCCCATCAGGGGCGGGAGAGGTGTCAGCACGAACACCCTTTCCCTCCAAGAGTCTTTAGAGAGCCCACCAGGTGGGCTACACCCTGTCCTGCTCCGAGCTCTCACTAGCACCTGTCACCTGTGGTTCCTGTAGGCCCCCGCCCCCCCAGCCTTCCCAACGGGTCACCGGCCCCTCCGTGGGAACTCTGTCCCCAACCTGGCCTGAAGGCTGGTCCACAGCAAGCCCTTGATAAGGCCAAAAATCGTCATGAGTAAGAAACTCTGGGAATGTCTCTCTAACATGACTCAAAAAACACACCTGTCAAAACACAAAACCTCTGTAAATGCTGTTGAAAAATATGTTAACATTGTTTCTCAACTTTCTAAAGTGCCTAGGTCGCTTATTTTTAAAATCCAAATAATGGCATTTAAAAATACTTAGTCATTTAAAAATCTAAATAAGAGTTAAATGGCACTGTTGAGACATACTGAAGGGAAAACTCTGCATAAGTCACACTAAGGTCAGATCTGACTGGTCTAGCTCGTCCTTATCCTTTACTACAACAACTTTTCAGTTTGTTAGAAACAGTTATTTTTCTTTTCCATGATTTCTCCATCTACGAGCAGAACCAGAGGACGTGTTCTGTCATCAACAGCAAACCAGAACACGAAGCCCGAGTACGCACGTGTCAGGCACACAAAGTACTGAAGCTAGAAAGGCAGAAAAGAGGGAAAACGCCAATGATCCCATGGTTGAAGACCCCAGCTGTACTGGTCATACCAAAGCCAGAGCCAAGAGCAGAGGACACGAGAGCCAGGATTAGGACAAGACAACCGTATTTCAAAGACTGAAATGAGTCTTGTGGCCTCAGTAGAGATTTTTCAATCATCTGTTTATTCTTGGGAGTTAGGCCATTCAAGCACACTTGTGGCAAGAGGAAGAATCTTTTTTGTTCAGGGGAGGGAGCAGATTCACAAGGGAATTCTTGACAATCTACCATCACTCAACAGATTTCAAAGTAGAATACATTCAATCAGACAGAAGAAAACTCCTCCGTTTTTATGAGAACACGAAGCCCCCAGACCAGGGCACAAGAACTCTCCACCCACTTCAACACAGAGGCCAAGAGCGCACCTGGGCACATAAAGCATCAGCAAAATGAGGAATGAGTTCAAGTTCACGGCTCGTGGAGCCTGCTGAAGATGTTCTGCTGGGCTGTCCTCAGCCGGTCCAAGACCTCTGGTAGAGAGCAGAGCGGGAGCACAGCTGCCCCAGAAACACAGACCACAGGGACACAGTGGCCCAGTTTCCCTTAATTTGAAAAACCCCACATAAGGACAATGTTGGAAAGTTTGTTAATATTTGGTTTAACGTGTTTGCAAATAACACATCTTCTGACTGTAAAAGGGTGTCCTTCCAGGTCCCCGGAGGAGTCTCACCCATTCTCAGGGTCGACCTCACCTTCCTGTGCTAATGTGTGACCGAGGAGAGGGCGGTGGCCCCCTGACCCTGGGTGACCGAGCAGGGACACAGAGCACCCAAGAGCCCCTGCAGCCAACAGTCCGCCAGTCCTGAACATCAGAAACTGGACGTGGAAAAACAGCTCATTTTCAAACACGAAACAGCTAAACCTGAACAGAACTTATCTCATCAAAACAAAATTCTTTCATGCAGGATGATGTCAATGAGGCCTAATGAAATCCTGTCTGGAGGCTGGCCTCCAGGAAAGGCTGAATTTTGGGTTTAGCCTAAATGCGTCCATTCCACCACTCCCTAAAGAGAACTCTCACAGTAAACTCCACACACACACCTCCTTCCCTTCAGTAAAGGATATAAAAATAATTACTAGCTTTTTAGGGGAACATAGTGTCTAAGTTCCTACTTAAATCTAGCAACTTCTGCCTCAGTACGCCCCTCGCTTAGTCCTTTCTGTAATAGCAAGGTATCCCAAAGTTTTCAGTTCACAGCACCTAAAACTACCATGAAATATAGCAAGTAGAACGAGTCTACTATGATAAAATTCTATTGTTTACTTCATTATTCATGTGCAAAACCCTTCCGTAAATTTGCCTTTGGGGAACAAACTACTTCCCACTCCTGTAGAGTGGAAACACTGCTTTCACAGGCAGCACGCAGGCCAGCGACAGAGTAAATCCACACTCTGCTACCCAAAAGGGAAGTTAGCTTTGATGATAAATGCAGTATGAAAGATTCTACAACTGATACAATTAAAACGCACGCGAGGACTCCGCACAGGTGTCTGCGCCCAGCCGGGTTCGCTAAACCCGTTGCCTAATTAGCATTTCTGTAAACAATGCTGATAACAATCTTGCCTCCGCAATCCACGACAAACGCGTCGCTGAGATTGGAGCACGGAAAGCGTGAGGAAATTCGCTGCGAATCTCGGTCAAACTTTCTTTTGTTTGTATTTCCTCGGTGTCAGAAAATATCAGTTCTTTGCCCATTTGGTTTGTACCCAGGCTCCTCCGTCCAGCCCTATTGTGCGTGCTCCGTTAAACCTACAAATAATGAATTTGTTAGCAGGGGCGGAGGAACCCCAACTAGCCAGAACCCTATTCCTGGTGCAGAAAATCCCCCATTTGCCATCGGGATGGAGTTGTCAGACAGTGACTCTTGCTACCCTGTGAAACTGACATGTCTATTTACAGAGAAACAAAGACGCTGCTCGCGGCGGACCCCGCTCCCTCCGCGCGCCCCGTCCGCTCTGCGCGCCCCGTCCCCTCCGCGCTTCTCTAGCCGCCCGGCCTCGAGGCCCCTGCGCCCAGGTTCAGCCCGTAATTAAAATGGAGACGAGGCCGGTGCCCGGCTTCAGGGGGAGACAATGACCCCCAAGGCCCGGCGGGGCGCGGGGAGCCGCCGCGCCCACCTCCCGCAGTTCAGACTCCTGGCAAACTCGGCGCGGGCGGGTCCGGGTGCGGCTCGCAGGCGCGGGCGGGGGGCGCGCGGGGCGGAGCGGGCGGGGGGCGCCAGGACGCCCCCGGGCTGCCTCCTGGGGCCGGGCGTTGACGCAGCAGAAATTACCAGCTGGAAAATTCCCCTTTCGGAGGTGACGGGGGAGGGACCGCGGCGGCGGCGGCAGGAGGCGCCGAGGGCGAGGGGCGCGGGGCAGCCCCGTCGCCGCCGCCGCCTCCGCCTCCGCGCGCAGCCCCGCGGGGACCCCGCGTCGCCCTCGCCCGCCCCGCCCCGCCCGCGCCACCGGAGCTCAGGGACCGGAGGGGGCCGGGCGGGGGTCGCTACCGCCACCCCCGGAGCCGCAGCCGGGCGCGCCGACCGCCTTCGGGAGGGCGCCCCCGCGGGGCGGGGCGCGGCGGGGCGCGAGGGGCAGGCGGCGGGGGCGCGCCCGACTCGGAGCGGCCCCGGCCCGGAGCAGCCGGCTCGGCCCGAGCCCCGGCCCCGCCGCGATGCGCCGGCCCGGCCGCGGACAATGAGCCGGCGCCGCTTACCTGTGACCCCATGGGGCGCGGGCGAGGGCGGGCGCCGCGGCCGCCGGACCAGCGCGGGTGATCGCCGCGGCCGCCGGGCGAGCGCTGCGTCCGGGCGGGTCCGAGCTGCGCGCTCGCCTCGGCTGCTGTGTCCGTCTGTCCGTCCGTCTGTCCGTCAGGCCGGCGCGCGCCCCCGCGCCGCTCCAACCCCGCGGCCCCCGCCGCCCGCGCGCGCGCCCCGCCTGCGGACCCTGACCCCGCCCCCCGGCGCGCGCCCGGCCGCTGCTGATTGGCCCGCGCCCCGGCCCCGGCCCCGGCCACCGCCCCGGGCCCCGCCCCGCCGGCCCGGCCACCGCCCCGCCCCTCGGTCGGCCGGCTCCGCTCGCGGGGCGGAGGGGGCCTCGGCGGGGGTCGGTTCGCCTCCGCCTCCCCGTGGGCGGCCGGACAGCGGAAGTGCGGGCTGGAGCTCGCTCGGAATTGTGGGAAGCCCCCTCTGCGGGGCTGGCGGGGGGCGGCGCGGCGTGGGGTCTCCAGGCGCCCGAGCCCCTTCCCACGGGGACCCAGCAGCCGGGAGACCACCGATGGGAGATGCGGGTCGGGACGAGAGCAACCCAACCCTGCCCGGACTGCGCCCCTGGCGTTGCCCACGCGCCTGTTCCTCGGGGGCGCGGGGTCCCCGGGCCGCAAGCTGTCCGCGCCCCCCAACGCACAGACGCGCCGCGCGTGTCTCGCAAACTTCGCGCCTTCCCCGCCGGTTGTGCTGGCTGCGCGCTGTGCAGAGAATAAGCGCTCCCACGGCGCCCAGGGGCTCGGGGCCGCGCTGTCGGGGACCTCGGCGCGCCCAGCGAGAGGCGCACCGCGGGGCAGGGGCCACGGGACAGTGCCTGCCACCGGGGCTTGAGTTTGGCCAACTGAGGAGCGTCGGCGGTCGCGCGCGCGTCGGTCCTTCCCCCCGCGAGGTCTGTCTGGGGGGTGCGGGGTCCTGCGAAGCAGCGGGTGCCCCGCTTCCCCCGCAAGCGATCTCGAATCGTGCTGCCCGAGATGGGCCCTGCGCGTCCCTTCTCGCCCCCGCTGTCCTCCAGTCCTCGGGCGGGCAGAATGGGAAGCGTGGCCCCGCATTCTTGGCTGGCCTGTGCGGGGGCAAAGGCCACCTCGCTTCCTCTCCCGGACGCGACGGTGGGAAGGGAGGTGAGCCTGTGGCTGGCCAGCCGCGGCAAGGGAGTCGAGCACGACCTGGCCATCCAATGGGGAGGCGCCTCAGGCCGTCTGCGCCCTACCTCCCTACGGGCCCAGCGCCGCGGAATTCCTGGGAAGGTGGGAGGCGGCGGGCCATTATGGATGCTTTCTCAGGATGTGTAAGGAGGCATTCACTGGGCTGCTGGGGGAGGGCAGGCTTGTGGCGGGGGTGGATTCTCCTTCAGTGAACAAGGGCGGCCGCGGTCTGGCAGCCAGCGATGAAAGGCTGGGACACTCCCTCACTGCAGCCGGCGCCTGGAAATGGCTGTGCAGACACCCTTACCCCACTCCCCGCTGCCTGCGCTGGCCCTGCCGGCGCAGGGCCCCTCCCAGGCCTTTCCTCCGGAGGACCCCGGGTCTGGCACCGCAGGCCCACGTTTCCTGGGCCCTCTCAGGTGGGGGCTGGGTACAGCCATCCTCAGAAGTGGCTGCCTCTCGGCCTCCAGGAGGGTCTGGCCGGTCACTCTGTCCTCCCTGAGGGGACAGAGGGCACTCTCTGCGGGGGTCCTCCCCCACCTGCCTGCCTGGAGTGCAGTTGTAGCCCATGGAGCAAAGAATGCTGGGGAGACTGAGGAGGGTGGCCGCCAGACAGAGGAGGACCACTCCCCTGATGGCTGCCCCCCGCCCCCGGAGAGAGCCCCCCTCACCACCAAGAAGGTTCGACCCCCAGCCACTCTCCACGAAGAACAGCATTGCTAGGATGCTGCGTCCATGGTCCCTGCAGAACGGAGAGCTGCAGAGGCTGCCCTGGTGGAGCACGCAGTGGTGCTCAGCCATTGCTCAGGAGGCCTGCCCACGAGAGCCAGTACCAGGGCTCACCCCACCTGTTAGCCTAGGGCTTCTGGTCTTGGTAGAAAGTCTTACTGAGTTCTGGAATGAGTCCCTGGGGTCCTGGAACTCTCTCTCCCCTTCCCCTGCCCTGCATGATGATGAATCGACCCGCCCGACCCCAGCAGCCCTGCCAGTGACTGCGGACTGAGACTCTCTTCTCTTCCAAGAACAAACAGAAGGGCAAGCAGCCTGAGGATGAGGCTGATAGACCAAAAAGGCGGAACCAAGGACCGTCCCAGGGAGCTCTGACCAAGCTTTGCCTAAAACTGAAGACAGTGAAGCTTCTGGGAGCTAATAACCCCCTATCATAGGAAGAAAGGGAGAGAGGGAGGGAGGAAAAAAGAAAGGGACAAAGGGAGGAAGGAAAGAAAAAAGAAAGGGAAAAGAAAAGAAGGCAGAAAAGAGCCAATAGTAGCAGGTGTGGCCTCTCAGCAGAGCTGGGAGGAAGTGGAGGGTCACGCGGCTGGACTCCCCGGGGCCACCTGGGTGCATCTGCTCTGATGGGGAGATGCTGGCAGCACAGACCCAGGGGCCCCACGTTCATCAGTGCCCAGTGCCCAGCGGGCAGACGCCAGGCTTGGTCAAAAAGCCTCCACTCTTGCTGGGGTTCCCTGGACCCTGGAGCAGGTGACACGCACTGCACTTCACCCCTGATACTGGCATAGACCCTAGGAGGGATCTGCACCTGACAGCCAGTGGGTCCTTCACCATCAGTAGAAGTGTGGCCTCCGTGAGGGCAGCTCTGCCCCGGAGGTGGCTCTAGCAACAGGCAAGGACCAAGCGTGTGGGGTTGGCCTCAGTGGCACTCTTCAACCACGGCACCCGGTGCCCAGAGGCAGCAAAGCCAACAGATGGGAGTCTGGGAGGGCCTGGGGAATAAGGTGCCTGAGATGCCACGATGAACCAGACGTGGTTCCTGCCCCTCGCTTCGCTGGAGGACAAGACAGATGAACAAATGGATGGTCAGTGGTCCGTGCCACATGCTGATCCTTCTGGAAGTTCACCCCCAGCCACATGTGTGAGCGTGTCTGGAGCCTGCCCAAGAGACACCTTGAGGAAGTGAGGGTCTGGGGGCCTGGAAAGATTAAGCATCCCTGAGGCCAGGGCTGGGGACCCAGGGGCCAAGGTGCAGAAGCGGCCAGGCCCACAGATGTACTTGCCGATGGCTGCCTCTCTGAGTGCGCTGCCTTCACTCCCACCTGCAGACCCCGGGCCCTTGAAGGGCAGGCTCAGTTCCGAGAGCTGCCTGGCTGGCAGGGCCCCCTGCACCACGTGCTCAGCCAGCCCTCCACCTGCCCTCCACCCCACACCGAGTGGCTTCAGGGGGCAGAGTTGTTGGGAGGGGACCCAGCCCCATACCGGGTCTGCTCCTGTGAGGCAGAGCCCCAGAGGCGCTTTGGGAAGAAATGTCCCTTCACCTCTCCCTTCCTAGTGTCCCCCTGGGCCAGCCCCCTCGCCAGGCCCTTCACCCCCACCGCCACCTCCCCCCGGGCAGCGTCTCCCCCTCTACCCCAGCTGGGTTCTCTAGGGCTGTCTTCAGGGCAATCACTGGTCAGGAAACCTGCCTGTCTATCCTCCAGCCAGTGGTGTTGCTCAGCCGTCCCCATGGCAACAGCCCCGGGAGTCCTGCCCCTCCCAGGAAACTGCCCAGAACCTGTCCCTGTCCTCTCCAAACCCCTGCTGGAAGCGGACAGGGAGGGAGAGAGGCTGAGGGCAGGGCAGGAGACGCAGCCTAAGGATGCCCGGGCTGCGCGCAGAAACCGCCCTCTGCACGTCATGCCGGGCCCCACGGGTGGACTGGGGGCCGGCCCTGGGCCGCAGCAGAGCCCCACCCGTGGGCTGGGGGCCGCCTGGCTGAGGCTGGAGCCTGCTCCTGGGCCTGGCTCGGCCGTGTCTGGTGCCAGCTGGCCCTGCCCTCCCACTGGGCCTCCCCAAGAGCTCCCTCCAGAGCCAGAGGCTACCTGCCAACCCCACGGCTGCTCCACCCCAACTGTCCTCCCGGCCTGCGCCCCTGCCAAGCCCCACTGCCACTCCAGCTGCCACCGCCAACTGTCACCCCGTTCCATTCCAAGCGCTCACCCGCAACCGTTCTTCCAAAATGCCACTGCCAAATGCCAGCCCCCTCCCTTCCTGAGCCCCCACCCCCTCAGCCCCAGGCCCGCACCAGGGCCCTGCCTTCCTGACCTTCACTCCAGACAGAGGCTGGGCCACACCTGCCGTGTGCCTGGGAGGGGCTGGTGTCAGAGGGCAGGGGCAGAAAGCTGGAGGTGAGGTGGGGCTGACCCCCCGGGCGGGGCGGGAACCGGGCAGAGCAGGGGGGCGCCACGGGGCAGAGCCGCTGTCCCTAGTGGCAGCGCACAGCCAGGCCAGCTGGGGGGTGGGCCGCAGCCTGGGCAAGCCCGGGGGCTGTGGGTGGAGCTGGTGCCTGTCCCTGCGGATCTGTGAACAGCTTGGCCTGACCGCTGACCTTGTCCTCTCCTGGCACTTCACCTCCCACCCCACCAGGCCTCTCTCTGGGGGCCACCAGCCTGCCCCAGCCCCCCCCCCCACCGCGGGCCCTGCCCCCAGGGCTCAGCTGTCTGAGGCCGGCCTGAGCGTGGATGGTGGCACCAGGCTCCCCGCTGGGCTGGCCCGGGTCCCTTTATCATCTGACCCCACCACCTCTGCGGCTCCAAGTCTTCTCCTTGCCGCCCCCCTTCCTCCCTAAGTCCCCCTTGCCCTGTTCATCCCTGTGGAGGCGTCGTTCCCTGAGGACGCTTCCCTGATCCCTGCCCCACCCCCACAGGGGGTCTCCACAGCCCCCGCTTCCCCTGGGCACACGGCAGGCATCCTACCCAACTGGGACCTCGCTTGGCCCTGGGAGGAAAGGGGAAGACAGGGCCCGGCTGAGCCAGGAGGCACCGCTGCCAGCCGCAGGTGCGGGCCTGGGGCTGTAATTCCATCTCAGGCGGGCTCTGGAAACTGGGAGGCCGCGGGGGGGGCGGGCAGCCAGTCAGCGCTGGAGCAGGGCAGGGGGGCTGGGGGCCTCCATCCCCGCCGGAGGAACGCAGCTGCTCCCCGGGGCCACAGCCACGGAGGCTCGCGTTGCAAAAGCTGGTGATGGCTGCAGATAGCCATTGGGGGTGGGGGTGGGGAGGGACACCGGGCTCTCCCCAGGGTCCTGTTCGGGAGCCGCCAGGCAGGGACACGAAGGGGGGTGCTGGGGGCTACAGTCAGCCAGAGCCTGACGGAGCTCTGTCCTGGGAGCAAAGGGCGAGACGGGGCACATTTTCTGAGCACCTACTCTGTGCCAGGAGTCTCCCCATGGGGTCACCTGGCCCAGCTCCTGTGCTAGGGGCTGGGAGAGGGAGGAAAAGGAGGCGATGAGGGGCCCTGTCCCACGCGGACAAGGTACAGGCCCCTCCCCTCCCACCAGAGGAGGGCGTTCTGGGGTCCCTTTGGTGGGCTTGGAGACGCCCCAGCCCCGTGCGGTGCCAGCCCGCTGCCTCGGCCTCATCCATCCATCCGTTCACGCACTTACTCGGCAACATTCATGGAGTTCATCGAACCTGCCACATGCCACGTACGTCCCAATATTGGAGAGCAAGGCAGGACGCCTGGTATTCTGGGAAGGAGCCAGGCGGCGAGCAGGTCAGCCGAGAGCTCAGCCAGGGTGGACCCGGGAAGGGGGCTCCCTGGAGAAACGGCCGATGAGAGGGCGGGGCAGGGAAAACGCAGGGGGAGCGTGTGGCAGTGCTGGTAGGACGGAAGGGCTCAGAAAGCAAAGGACAGAGGGACACGGGAGCTGATGGGAAAGGTGGCCAGAGCCGGGGCCATCTGAGCATCAGAGTAACGTCCCGCTGGATATGACACAAAGCACGAAGTGACGCGGGCGACATAAACGCAGGGCCATGAGTCTGGCGTCCTCCAGGAGGTGGAGGCGAACACTCACACTCCTTGAGCGTGGAACCCCCTCTGAGGAAGAGGCGAAAAAGGGAAAGTGAGGGGCTTTAGCGGGGAGAGACCTGGCAGGCAGCCTCCTAGCCAAGTGATCAGGGACATCATGGGACGTCAGGCCCCGATATGATGTGACAGGAAGGGTCCCTCACCTCTGCTGCTGTCTTCCCCCCAACTCATAACCCTGGTGTGATCATGAGAAAACACATCAGACAAACCCAAATTGAGGGACATGCCTCAAAACTGTCACGGTCATGAAAAGAAGTGCTGTCAGACAAACGGTCCCAGCCCAGAGGAACCTGGGGAGACGTGAGGGCCCTGCAGTGTGGTGCCCGGGCTGGGGTCTTGGAGCAGGAGAGGGACACTGATGGAAGAACGGGTGAAATCCAAGTAGGGTCGGAGCTGCACTTAAGAGAAGCTGCCTCAGGGTTGCAGTGGTAACTTTAGGGGAAGCTGGGCCGGGGGAGGGGCACACAGGAACTCTGGGGACTCCCAAACATCCCCGCTTTTCCATCTACCTAAAATCAGTCCAAAATAAACAGACCCAACCAATCAATTGGACAAAACCTTCAGGCCCGGGGTTCGTTTTCACTTTTGGATCCGAAGGCTCGGGCGGCTCCCAGCCTGCCCACCCTCAGGGCGCAGCAGCCGGGGGTGTAAACCCTGGACCCACGAAGGACTTGCCCCAGTGCCCTGCCGAGAGCCTTGACCCAGCCTCAGCCTGGCCTCCACTTGCACCCGTCATGTCCCTAAAGGTGACCCCAGCCCCCCACACTGTCTTTTTGCTCAAAAAATCCCAATGTTGGGGCTTCCCTGGAGGTCCAGTGGTTAAGACTCTGGGCTTCCACTGCAGGGGGCGCAGGTCCGATCCCTGGTCAGGGAACTAAGACCCCTGCATGCTGTGTGGCACAGGCAGAAAAGAAATCCCAATGCTGCCAAACCACACAATGGGCTTTGTCCCAGTCTGTTCTCCCTTTGAACCCCCTGCATCTTTGTCTCAGCTGGAGTGGAGTCTCTCCCCGCTGCAGTAGACCGCATGAAATCCATCTCGCTGCCTCGAAGCCTGTCCGGGGCTGTTTCTGCTGACAGCTGCCATGAGCCTTCGTCATGCCTGTGTGTTTGCACACATGTTTGTGGGCTCCTCAGGTGTGTGTGTATGTTGGTGCACAGGTGTGTGTGTGTGTGTCTGGGTCCGTGTGTGCTTGTTCAGAGGCGACCGCCAGGTTTGTACAAGAGTGTCCTGCTTTGCTCACTCCGGAGGGAACCAGGCCCAGTTCTGGACACTGGGCAGGAGGTGGTCCCGCCCAAATCTCTGGAACGAGGGCAAGATGCCCTCCGGATGGGGAGGGGGGCACGTGGCTGCGGAGGTGACAGCGTGCAGCTTGAGCCGGGCGGGGGGAAGTCCTCGCTGGGCCGAGCCCAGGTGCTCTGGGGGCGATGACCTCAAAGGCCACCTGGGGCCATGTGGCGACTGCCAGGCAGGAGCTTCTGGGGTTTTCCACAGCCTGTAGGTGCCGTCACAGACTTTTGAAGAGGAGACGGTCTCGATCGAATGATCCAGAGAGGTGTTTAGGACGAGGTGTTTAGGTGTTTAGGTGTTAGGACGAGGTGTTTAGGACGAGAGCTGACGAGCCTTGGGTGGAGTGGACACGGTCGATGAGGGAGAAGCGGGGGGAGCTGCCTCTCCGCTTGGCCGCGGGGTGGCGGGTGCCCGTTCAGGGGACAGGAAACCAGAGCGGGTATGGGCGCGGGAGACACGCGGGTCTGTGGAGCAAGGCCGGGGCTGCAGGTGCCCAGCCGGGGCGGGGAGGCCTCGAAGGAGAGGAGCTGGCTTGGGTGCCTGTGACCCTGGGGCACGCAGCCCACACCCCAGCGTGGCTGGGGTCAGGGGAGGTCATGTGGCAGAAGGGTGACCGCAGGGCACTCCTCTCCCCTGCTCACTGGGGTTTCAGAGGTCGCTTGGTCAGGGGCCCACGCAGAGCCCTACCCTCGGGGCACCTGGGCCCTGGTGGGTCGGGGGGGCTCCCACAGCTGTGCCTGGAGGGCCGCCCTGGCTTGGACCCCCTTCTCCAACCAACCTCAACCGCAGACCCCGTTAATCCACCCAGGACTCTCTCCCCACCTCGGCTGAGGGGTGGGACACCAGAGTCCGTGCTATGGGCCTCAGGGGCCCCCATTAAGTTGGGGCAAACTGACCTCCACTCCTGCCCAGGTGGGACCAGCCCCCGAGGGACCCTCCCCTCACCCTGGCACAGCTCTGGGATGCAGCCAGCCCCACCACAGCTGGTGACACTCCCTCCCACGGATGCCCCACACAGCCAGCGTCCAGGACAGCACAGCTCGAGGGCAGCAGGGAGCACCTGAAATGAAGTGGAATACGCCCCACCCTCCACCGTGGGTGCCTGGGGCGTCCCTCCACCCCGTCTGCCAGCCTGCTCAGGAAACCAGCCCACCCCTCACCGCCATCCCCTGGGCCGGACCTGCGGACAGGTGGGTCCCAGGCCCGCACACCTGCTGTGGACGAGGGAGACTGCCAGCTGCAGGGGCACCATGCCTGCCCTTTGGCTTTGCCTGACACCAGCTTCACACGCCAGCCCGCCAGGGCCCAGATGCCACGGTTCTTCTGCCCCAGGGCCTTTGCACCTGCTGTTCCCTCAACCTGGAATGCCTTTCCTGCTCCTACCCACCTGGTGGTTCTCAGCCGTCCTGAGGACCCACTCCCAAGCCTGTCCCCCAGCCCGCCAAGACAGCTGTGCACTCTTGCTCAGGGAGAGTGGAGCCCGCCCAAACAGGACTCCACTTTGGCCTAACGCCTGCACTTTTTGACTGTCCTTCACCCCTCCCTGTGCTCCATGAGGGCATGGCCATGTCAGATTCCCTCTTGTGTCCTGGGTCCTGAGGGGCCAGCCTGGCCAGAACTGGGATCAATGCCCACTGTGTGATTTTGGGTAAATCACTTGCTTCTCTGGGTGACAGTCTGCACCTGAAGAACCCACCTGGCATAGCTTAGTGGACTGAGCAAGACGGCAGGACACAAAAGCGGCCCCAAGGTGCCACCTCCCTTGTCATCATCGTTATCACGGGGGTTAACAGTCACCAGGGCCAGGTGGGCACGATAAGGGGCCCGGGCCAGGCGGGCACTGAGAGCAGCCTCCCGGCTTTCTGCTGCGGTGCCAGCCTTGGATGTCCTGTGGGCACATCTTCCTGACGGGATTTAGGCTGGGGTCACCCTGGGCTGCTGCTGGGAGCCCCAGGCAAGGCGGACAGGCCCTGGGAAGAGGCCGTGTTTGCCTGGTGTTGGGAGGTGAGTGAGAACTGCGGGGCAGTTTTCCTCCTCTGAGCCCTCAACCCCACACACCCAGGAGAGGGGCGGGGTGGGGGGAAAGCCGGGGGAGGGGGCTGGAGGGGGCTCGGGGCCTTTGCCTCGGAAGGCCCCTGCCTGCGTGGAGCTGCTGGGGGGAAGCCGGGAGGAGCAGCCATCCCACCTGGTCTGACCAGCCCCGCCTCACTGCCCCCAGACCCGGCCAGGACCCTCAGAGACCGTCTCTGTGGCCACGCGTGTGTCTCTGTGGTTCGGGAGGGGTCTGGGAGCGCGAGAGCCCAGTTCCGCAGTCCCCGGCTGCTGCGGGCCGGGCTGCGCGGGGCTCTGCACCCCCTCCCTTGGGGGGTCCTGGTGCCGGGGTGGTTTGAAAACCAGAGCCTGGAGGCCTTATCAGACCACAGGTTTTCCTGAGGAAGGAAGGGTGGGTGTGGGCCGCCGGGATGGGACACCTCCTCTGGGCGTGCCCGCCGGGTGGAGGGCGCATGGGCGCTGCCCTCCTGGGGGGGAGGACAGCCTCGCCCAGGGAGACCCTAGCCCAAGGCCCAGCCCGGCCAAGGACAAACAGACCCCAGGCTGGAGAGGCCCTAGGCCAGGCCTCGAGTCTAGGAGCCCCAGGGTGTGCACTCCCTGAAAGCAGGAGCAAACTGTAGCATTTCTGGGAGTGTCCACAGGACCCCCATAATATCCTCAGAGAGAGCTGTGACCATTCAAACCTCAGCTCCACTTCTAGGGGGGCCCAAGGAAATACGTGCTCAGGTTCACAAAAACCACACATCCCAGAATGTTCAAGGACGCCCTCTGCAATAGCCCCAAACTGGAAAAACCCACTGCCCACCAGCAGCAGAGTATGTAAGTGAAATGCAGCTTGTCACACAGGGGACACTGTACAGCCAGGAGCACAGCCACCTGTGACTCCCGGCTCCACAGTGGCCTCGCCTCCACGACAGGCCACCTTCAGAAACGGGCGGGACAGGCGGAGCCAGTGAGGTCAAACAGCGATGGCCTTTGGGATGTGGGCCCAAGGGGGCCTCCTGGACTGGCCATGTCCTGTTTTCCTGTTTCGGGTGCTGGTGACAAGTTGTGTTCAGTTTATGAAAATTCATTAACTATGTACTCAAGGTATGTGCACTTTTCAGTATGCATGTGATATGTCAATAAACAGTTATACCAAAAAAAACCAAATCCTCCACTGACCCCTCCCTGAGGGAAGATGCTTCCCTGGGGCTGTCTGTCCTCTTCCCTCCCTGCCCCGACCTGCCTCCTACCTGGGGCTCCAGGGAAGTGGGGGCCAGGAGGGGGCAGCCCCAGGGCAGGTGCTGGGGGCGGCCCTGGGGCCTCTCCTACCTCTGGGGACTGAGGCTCTGCCAGGCTGTCTGCCCCAGGGCCTTCTCCGCTTTCTCAAGAGCAGGGCCCCAAGGAGCCCCAAGGCGGGGGTCCCGAAGCCTCGCAGGTGGGGCCGGGCGGATGTGTGACCCGCCCTGCTGGAGCCGGGCTGGCTGGCCTCGGAGTGCTGGCGTGGGCCCGGGACACCCGCCCTCTGCCTGCTGGGCCGGGGGTGCCTCCCGCCCTCCCCCCTCCCCCCGCGGGTGCCTCTACCCCTTCCGCTTCCAGAGGCCCCGGGGCTATTTTTAACTCGCCAGAGCTGCTGAAGGTGGACAGAGCCTGGGGGTGGGGGGGAGAAGGCCCAGCAGCTACCTTCCTGCCACCACCCCTCCCGGGGTCCGGGCTTCCTGTGGGGGGGGGGGGCGGGGGACTGGTCATTCTTGACCTTAGAGGAGAAACAGCACTCCACCCCACAAATATAGGCATACAGGAAGGCCACGTGGATACCCCAAGATTCAGACACATGCCTGGGATACAGACTCAAGCACACACGCATGTGCATACACACACAGGCACACATGCACATGCAAACACACACGCACGGCCCAGGGACGTGCTCAGAAACATACCAGATGCACAGAGACTCAGGAGACAAATACAGGGACACATAGACGGTCTCTCAGCCCTCCCCAGACACCTAGTCCTCCTGGAAACACACACACACACACACACACACACACACAGGGGCAGACACACAGCACAGATGCTGGGGGTGCAGGGAGGACCCTCAGGCCACATTCTAGACTGATGTGGGGAGGGGCCTACAGGTGCGGGTGCTCAGCGCACCCTGTTCCAGCTCCCCAAGCACCAGCCAGTTTCCCTGAGCTCTCAGCACCTTCCCAGCCCAGATGCCCCACCCCGGCCTCCCCCTCCCCCAGATGAGGGGCAGGCCTGCGGCAGGAGCCGCTGAGCTGACTCGAAGCCTCTTCCCCCGCACTCTGGCCCACGCCCGCTCAGGACAGGAAACCGAGAGAGGGATGGGGGCGGCAGTCCATGGCGCTGTGGCCTCAGGGCCTCCCCTTCCTAGCCCTGCTCCCCACTTCCCCTCTCCTCCCCTGGCCTTTGTTCCCTGGAGCAGCTCACCCCCCACCCTGCGGGGGAACCAGAGTCTATCCTGGAAAACCCCAGGTGCTGGGCTGGGGGCCTCTGTCCGCTGCATCCGGGTCCAGGGGGAGGAGGAAGCCGGGAGGACAGACGGGGCCGGGACCCATTGGCCGGGGGGCAGCCGGTTGGCTTCCAAATCCCCTCCACCCCCCACACCCCCACCTCTGTCCCTGGAGGCCCCAGAGGGATGGAGGAGGGCGGGAGCCGGCCTGGAGGACAGGACATCCTCTTGGCAGGACACAGGACGCCAGGCCGGAGGTTCCCAGCCCCAGTCAAGGCCACAGGGGGAAAAGGCCACTGGGGCCTGGGGCTCACCAGTTCCGAGATGGGCCCGGGCACCGACGGCCGTGACTTCGGGAAGGACAGCAGAGCCAGCACCAAAGAAACACCCGAGTCCCTGACACTCCCCCAGGCCCCTTCTGGCCCGCCAGCGTGTGGACCCACTCCCGGTGGCACCAGGCCCAGGGCCCCGCCTCAGGGAGCCCCACAGGTCACGGGAGAGGCCAGAAGGCCAGGGGGTCACCGTCGCCTGCACCGTGGGGCGCCCCCACCCCCGCTGGGAGTCCACTCCTGGGAGCCCACGTGAATCCCAGGGCCCAGGGCCCAGACCTCAGGCCGGCCCAGCCCTCCCCTGCCCAGGACTAGAAACCCAGGGACAGTCAAGGTGGGGTGAAGGCCACGGGGACCCCTTGCTCCTGCACCCCCTCCCGCAGCAAAGCAGCAGCCCCCCAAGCGTGGCTCCCCAAGCTGACACCGTCAGCCCACGGCTGACCGTCCGCTCAATGGTCTGGGAGCTGACGGTCCCAGGATATCACCGCATCCAGGCTGCCCGACCTGGGAGCAAGCCTGTGTCTGCTGGCCAGTGGTGAGTCCGACACAAGTGCCCACTAGCCATTCACAGACACTTCTGCCAGCCTGTTCTGGTTACCTGCGTGGGAAACGATGTCCCATCTAAAAACAGCCTATAAAAATGAGTTACCTCGGGGCTTCCCTGGTGGCGCAGTGGTTGAGAGTCTGCCTGCCAATGCAGGGGACACGGGTTCGAGCCCTGGTCTGGGAGGGTCCCACATGCCGCGGAGCGACTAGGCCCGTGAGCCACAATTACTGAGCCTGCGCGTCTGGAGCCTATGCTCCGCAACAAGAGAGGCCGTGATAATGAGAGGCCCGCGTACCGCGATGAGGAGTGGCCCCCACTTGCCACAACTAGAGAAAGCCCTCGCATAGAAACGAAGACCCAACACAACCATAAATAAATAAATAAAATAAAAAAATAAATAAACCCAAAAAAAAGTAAAAAAAAAGCGAGTTACCTCAATGCATAGCTTGAGTCTGGATCTGCCTCTGTTCACCCGAGTTAAAATCACCGAAGGGGAGTTAACCACGGACTTAGCTCATGACCCAAGAGGAGCGACACCTCTGCCAGGAAGACAAGGCCAAACCCAGCCCTCACAGCTCCCAGCCCTCAGTTCCGTCCCCATCGCCTCCGCAGGCTTTCCTTGATTCCACTCACAGTTCTTACGTCTTTTGAAAAATGAGGCTTTACTGGAGTATAATTTACATACAATGATATTCACCAATTTGAAGCATGCAATTCGATGAGCTCTGACAAACAGTCGTGTAACCACCCCCACTGTTCCCCCACTATTATGATATAGAACATTCCTATCACCCCCCAGTCCCCTCAGCCTCTTGGTGTTCATTCTGCCCCCGGCCCCCCGGCCCTGCCCTGCCCTGCCCACCACTGATCCTCTCTCTGTCACTATAGCTTTGTCTTTCCCAGGATTTCACATAAACAAAGCCGCGTAGAATGGGGTCTTCTGGTCCCGGCTCCTTTCCCTTAGCAGGGATGCTCCTTCTGAGCAGCAGTTATCCACTCCTTTTCTTGCCAGTGTGTAGACGGACCATTTGCCAGCTGACAAATTCATTTCACTTCTTTGGGGTAAGTTCCTAGGAGTGGGACTGCGGGATCATTCTAATGCTTGTTTTCTAAACCTCTGAGTGTGTTTGTCTTCGCTCTGCCCCACGAGGCTGTAGCTCCACCAAGGGAAGAGGCATTACCTGTGTTGTTCATCGCCACGACCAGAGCCCAGTGCAATTCCGTGCCAGGACTATTGCCCACAGAGTGAGTGAGTGAATGAACCAGTGATGGTGGTGCCTGGGACGGTGGATTTGGGTGATGCTGATGGGAAGTGATCATGGCGCTGAAGGCAATAGAGGTGACGATGGTGATGGAGGTGACTGCGGTTAGGGGACAGTGACGGGGCTGCTGGCGGTGACAGAGGTGGTGTCTGTCACGGTGAAGGCTAGAAACGCCTGCTTTGCCCTCCGTGGAGTCGTCGTGAGGGCCCTCTTTGAATGTCTCCTCCACCTCCCCACCTCCAAACACCTCCAGTCCCCCACTCCAGAGTCACACCTTGGAGCAAGTTGTCACCTAAACCTCCACCCACCCTGAAGCGACTCTTCCCACCAGCTCCCGCTGTGGCCACACCCCCACTCGCCCACAGCTGTGACATCTCACCAGGAACAGCCCTCCTTTCTCCCAAGCACTCGGCTTTCCCCTCTCTTGGCTTCCTTCTTATCCTGTTTAGATTTCATATTTTCTCTCGAGAACACCAGAAGTGTTAGCGTATCCATCCTCTCCTGGTACCACTCTCTCCTTGCCAGCGCCTAAGCCGCTGCTCTCCGCTCGGAAAATCAACCGGGAGGCTGGTGCCACCAGAGAGCAGACCAGAAGCTGACCCTGACACTCCGGCCCTCGCGTTCCTCCCAGGCCGCTGTGCCCGCCTGCTCCCACACCCCCCTTGCCGGCCCCTCCCTGCCTTCTGGAGCCTTCCTCCAGCCTAAGCCGCGCCCCCGCCCCCAGCCCTTCCTTCACAAAGCAGTGACTGCTCTGAAATGCAAACGTGAGTCTGGAACTTTCTTGCTGAATCTTTCAGTGGCTTCTGAGAAGTGGCTTCCTCTCAAACCCCTCTCCCCAGTTGACCAGGCCCCACGTGATCTGTCCCCCATTCCTGGCCTCATTCCTGTACCCCCCTCCCAGGTTCCAGCCACACTGGCCTCGTTCTTATTCCTCCAGGACGCCAAGTTCCCTTCAGCTCCAGGCCTCTCCCAGGGCCAGGCTGCGAACTCCTCGCCACCTTCCTGGTCTCGGCTCCTGCCCTTCCCACTCCAGGCTGGCGACCACCCGGTGTTCCCTCCTGAAAAGCCCTCCCTCAGGCTAAGCCCTTACTTGTGCTCAGCAAGCACCATGGGGAAGCCCTGTCCCCCGCCACCAGCCCAGCAGGCCCTCCGTGAATAGTGCTTGTTGGGAAAGTGAGGGGGGATTGGAGGCGGAGGCGGGTTCTTCAGTTCATCGCCAGGCGCAGAGATGACCAAGGAGGAAGAACTAGCTCCATCCGGGCTTCCTGGGGGCCAGGAAGGCCAGGCCCAGGCGGTGGTCACCAGCTGGGGTATGGGGGAGCGCCCCCCTCCAGGATGCGAGGGACCTGGGAGACTCCTGCCCCACGTGGGTCCCAGGCACCGCCTGGGACTTTCCAGGGGGCTGTGCCACCAAGGGAACCTCTGCTGCTGGGGCCGGGGCACCCGGGCATTTCCTGCCCAGCCTCACTCCCCGAGGCCCCAGCCCTGTGGCCCCGCTCCTTCCTCCCCCGCCAGGGGGGTTTCCACCCAGCCTGAGCCCTGCTATTTTTAGCTGAGGGAGAGGGACCAACTCCTGGCCCCATTGCTTCCCCCGAGGGAGCATGGGCAAAATGGGGGCTGGGCGCCAGAGGCTGGGGAGTTGACCCCCTAACTCCCCACACCAGGGCACACCTGGGCAGCCCAGGTGGCCAGTGCATGGGCCCAGTGGGCAGGGGCTCCAGCCCTCGGGTGGGGTGGGCCCAGGGCCTGGGTGGGCTACTGCCCACTTCCTGCGGCCTCGCCCCAGCACTTCAAAGGCTGCTGGCAGCCCTGTGGTCACTCCCGGCTCCCACGCAGCTCAGCCTGAGGGGCGGGCCCGGCGCAGGAGCCCCGGCAGCTGAGTCCCGCTCCTCAGGCAGCTTCAAAGTGGCTGGGTGGGCAGCCCTGCGGTTAGATCCCCAGGGCGGGTGGGGGACAGGAAGGGGGGGGATAAGGGGGCCCTCTCTGCTCCTGTGTCCTCCCCGCCCCACTGCCTTCCTGGGTGGGCTTAGGGCAAAGGCCCAGACGCTTTCCTGGCCCCCAGATCCTGTCCTGGAGCCAGGCCGCCTGGGGGTGGTGATGCCTTCATGACTGTGGTGTGTGTGCGGTCCAAGTGGGCTCCCCCTGGAGGGCAGCCCCCTGGGGAAACCTCAGGAGCCAACGCGGGGCGCCCCTCCTGGACCCCTCAGGGCCCCGGCTGTGGCGAGGGGGTGCGGACCCCTTCCCTTCCCCCCATCCCCCCTCCCTTCTTGCCCCACTTTTCTGCCTGAAGCGGGGCAGCCGGGAGGGGAGGGGACGGGGAGAAGGGCCTGCCTGTCTGGGCCCTGGCGCAGCCCCGCCCACACCCTCCACGGAGGTGGGCTGGATGGGCTGCGGTGGGCTTGACCTCGTGCCAGCTCCCCAGAGACCGGCGGGGTGAGAGGGGTGGGGAGCCCGCGCCTCAGAGCAGCCGCCCCGGAGCTGAGCAGACGCTGAGAACAGAGACTGTCTGTGAGCAAGCGGGGGGAGGAAACTTCCAGGGTCCCCTGGGGTCAGCTCCAGGACAGTTGCCATTTTTAATCTGCGCAAGAGACTTAGAAGGAGCCGCGAGGGCTGTAACCTAGATCCGCTCAGAGCCAGCTCAGGAGGTGCCGGCAGTGCAGCCCAAGGAGAGCCCCCTCCCCCGGCTGCGTACCCCGAAGGGCAGAGCGGACCCTGCGCCAGAGACCCCAGGAGATCTCGGGGGCCTTGCAGGGTCCCCCCTGCTCTGGGCTGGCTCTGCCCCGCCCCCAACCTCCAGACGCTTCCCCCTCCTCCGCTCTCTGGTGTGTGTTGGGGGGCGTCAGGAAGGAGCCCCGCTCGTGAGCCCCCAGCCCTGACGCTGGGCCTAAGCGGAAGCCAGCTTCAGCCCACCCACCGGGGCAGGTGGGAGAGCCACACCCCAGGAAGGCTGGCCCTGGGGGTCTGGGGTGGAGGCCAAGGGGATCCCCACCCAGTCCTCGCCGAGGAGAGCCGAGGTCTCACTCCTGAGACCCCTACCCACGCCCCCCACCTGCTTCTTCGCTCTTGGGCTGGCTGCCTGGACCCAGGATGCTGCTGGGGGTAGAGTGGGAGCGTCCCAGTAACGGCCCCGCCTCCAAAGAGGAGCCGCTTCCCCGCTGGAGTGTCAGGAGGAGGGGGACAGGGCACCGGTGTGGGGGGCTCCGGGCCGCCCTCCGGAGCTCTCCAAGGACCACTGTGTGGGTTGCCCCTTTGGAGACACCTCCCACCTTCCGCCTCAACACCAGGAGACAAATGTTGATGGTTCAGGGACTTGGAGGAGCCGGGAGGGAAAGGCAACATCTGTGCCCCCTGGAGACCCCCACCGGTGGAGTCAGAGTCCCCAGGAGAGGCTCTGTGGGCAGGAACCAGGGCTCCAACTCGGGGGTGGGGGGAAGGGGGGGGCGCTGGGGCAAGTGGGCAAGGAGCCATCTCAGGCCCTCTGCGCTGATCCCCTTTCCCGCCATCATCACTGGTCTTCAGGGTCCCCTGCTGAAAACACGTAGCACCCCCAAACCCCAAGACCTGACTCCCAGGCCGAGGGTACCCCATCCTTTCCATCATCCCATCATCCCCGCCCCGCTTAGTCTCCCCTCTCCAGAGCCAGGGCTGGCTGAGGTCCAGGCCACAGTTTCCATCTGGCCACCACGAGAGAAGCTGGCCAGCCCTGGGGTCCCACAGGTGAGGGACCTCCAAGGGGCAGCGGGCAAAAAGCAGGACTGGATTGCCTGACTGATGGAATGGCTCCTGGCGCCTGGTCAGCAGGTCAGGATCAGTCAACACTCATTAAACTTATACACACGTAGACCAACAAATACTAAACCACCACACTCCCCGGCCTTGCTGCAGACGCTCCCCACATGACTCACAGGCCAGCACAAACTTTTGGAAAAGCAATCTGGCCACACCCTGGCACACTCTTAGGACTCGGGTGTGGAGGGGAAATCACCAAGAGGACAGGGTCCTCAGACAAGGGTGTTCTTGGCAGCCACGCTGAAGGGAAAGATCTGGAAACCTGGGTATCCACCAGCAGAGGGTACGCTGGGGCGTTAGTGTCTGCACATGGGGAGGAGTGGCCACTGGCCAGCCGCGGGCATGCGGCGATGCTCACAGGCCTGTAGGTGGGCATGTCTGCGGGCAAGTAGAGAAAGGTTAAGACTTTTGGGTACCAGAGAGGGCCTTGGAAAGCACGGTCCCCTTTCGTACACTCTGCCTGACTCATGGCAGGGAGCCTATGTGACTCTTTGCATAACATAATGCAGCCATCACCTTACATCAAACCCTGAGTGGGGGCTGCAGGAGTGGAAAGGGTAAGGTCTTCCCTGAGGGGCTCCGCCAGCAGCGACCCGGGGCTCCGAGCACACACTGATGCTTCCAGCCGTGCATGGGGCCCCGGGGACCACCCTAGGAGCGGGCCTGTGGCCTGCACACACTGTGCACCACCCAGGGGTGTCGAGCCCCCGGGAAGTAGGCCCGCATCCGACTGGCCTGGAGGGCTCTTGACCCCAACCCAGGCTTTACCCTGATGGGGGGACAGTGGGAGGGGAGGCTGAGACTGACCCGCAGGAAGGCAGGAGGAGAGGGCGGGGGTGTGCACAGCTCCCCACAAACCCCGCCATCCTTGAGGGCGCCGGTAACTCTCTGTGATTCCAGATGTTCAGCAGCTGTCTTGGCCATTTCCGCCCCTTCTCTGACCCCGCATCCGCCAGGAAACGTCCCCTCCTGTCCTCGGGCTCCGAGCCACCCCCTACCTTCCCTGCACCCCATTTCCTGAGCAGAGGCGTTTGTGCAGACTCAGCTCCCCCTCCCGTGGGGCGGCTTCAGCTTTCCCAGGGCCGGTGCTGCCCCCAGAGCCCGGACACCCTCTGCCAGGGGCTCTGATCCTGCCCCCGCCCCTCCAGCCTCTGGGACTGGTTTTCCCTCTCTCCCTCCGTTCCTCCTCCGAGGCTGGCAGCCTATGTCGGGGCCTCTGGGGAAGCTGAGCAGAACCGGCCAGGAGGGAGCCCTGCTCAGTGGGGGAGGGTGGGAGCCCTGTGGGGTGGAGGCCAGAGGTCAGAGACCCCAGCCAGCCCTGCGGGAGGGGGTGGGGGAGGGGGGACGCACGCTCAGATGTCTGCCCGGTGAACACTGGGGGGTGGCCTCTTCCATCTGAGCACCGAAAACAGGGGACACAGCCCCACCTTCGCTGAGCAGACCGGGGCCAGGGGGATGGGGCACAAGAGGTCACTGCTGCTGCAGCTGGTCCCATCTGGGGGGTCTTCTGGAGAGGGGACAGCAGGAGGAGGACTCCCTTCCTGTCATGTGCTTTCCTGTCTCAACAGAGCTGGTGGTTCTGGGGCACTTGGGCTCCTGTGGGCTGGGGGCAGGGCTGGTGGGGTCAGGGGCCAGGCCAGACACAGGGTAAGGGCTCCGGGGGGCCAGCAGCCCCAGCCCGTTGACCTCTGCCCCCCAGAATCCGGTCTCTGGCTGTTCCCCCTCCTCCAAGCTTCCTGCTCTTCCGGGAGAGCCAAGGGCAGGTGGGCCCGGCCAAAGGGAAGCCTCTATTTCCAACCAAGATGGGAGACTACCCCCAGGAGGACGCTGCTTCTCCATGCCCCGTCTTTCCCCGGGGAATCAAAACAGAATGTGATGTGTCCACCATACCATGCAGACGATCCCGCGGGCCGCCCCACCGCGGCCGCCATGTCTGCCTGGATCCGGGCTGAGCACAGGACGAAGCCTCTGCTCTGCGGCTGGGGTCGCTCCTGAGGGCTCGCAAAGTGAGCCTGGAGCCTCTGGGTCTGCACGCCCCCCCCCCCCACCAGGATATGAGTTTATGAAAAAGGTCCCTAGGAGAGTAAACGCCCACACGCTCCCCCTAACCTCAGGGCCGGGGCAGACTTCTCAGGAGGACCAGGACCACCAGTCCCCATGGGCGGCTCTGCCCATCCCCTGACCCCAGGCATGGCACCCTGCGGGCTCCCTCCTGGGGCGGTGCCCCCACGGCCCCTGCTGCCACCCAGGACCTAGTAAAGAGGAGAAGTGCTTTCAGGGCAGAAGGAACAGGAGCGGAGCCTGCACCCGGGCTCTGAGCCGCCCTCTTGGGCCTCAGGACCCGACTGATGAGTGAAGCAACCCCAAGCAACCCCGTCTGGGACACGAGCTGGATAATCAGGAAGATCAGAATCTCAGCGCCTGGGGGCAGGGGTGCTGGGGGCAGAGTTGCCAGATTTAGCAAAAAATAACAAACACACCAAAAAGCAGGATGTCCAATTACAGTTGAATTTCAGATAAATGATACTTTAATATGAGTATGCCTCATGCAATATTTAGGACATACTTACACTCAAAAATTTAAGTATTGGTTGCTTATTTGAAATTCAAATTTAACTGGGTGTTCTGTATTTTACCTGGAAACAGGGGTTGGGGGGATGGCTATTCAACTCACTCACTCTGCCCATTGGCCCCTCCTGCCCACCAGCCCTGGAGGGCAGCAGCCGTCCTCAGCTCTGTGTCCCAAGCCTGGCGGCAGCTGACCAGGCCAACAATGCCCCCAGCTCGGCGTCACAGGGCAGTGGAGCAGAGAGGACTTGTGGGGCCTGGAGCCCCCTCCCCAGAGGGCTGGGGTCTCCAAGGCAGGCCTCTCGGGTTCCGAGGGTCCAGGTGGGTTTGCCAAATTCCCTTTCAGGTCCAGGCAACTGTTGAAGGAGCCCCCCCACCCCCCACCCCGGAACCTGGCTCTTGTCTGCCTCCCCCCATGGACTCTGCCCTGCCCTCTTTGCCCTCAGGTGGGCCGGCCCACTTTGGTGCAGGAGAGAAAGGAGAACCCACGAGAGCCCTCCAGAAAAGGAGAAGGGACATCTTGTGGGGCGGTTTCAGGGAGAGGAGGGCTCGACCAGGGGCTGAAAATGAGGAACATTGGCCAGGCAGGACCCACCTGGAGAAGGTCATTGCCTCTGCAGGCGTCAGTGGAAAGAGGATCCAGAACAGCCCGGGGTGGGGGGGCAGGGTCGGGGCAGGGGGGGTGGTTTCCGGCCTGCGCTCACCCCCTTTCCTGGGAAGGAAGGTGTGGAGGGCAGGGGCACAGGCAGTGAGCAAAGAGCCCCACCAGCCAGCCTCGCTGCTCCCCCAGGGACTTCCTGGGCGTCGCCCTTGCACTGGGAGGGCTGGGCAGGGAGCTGCTCCTCCTGGCCGGCCTGTTGGGGGGCCCCCCCGTAGCCTTTGCGGACTCTCACACAGCCTGATCCCCAGGGCTGCTTCGTCCTGTCTCTGCTCCCTCTCCCACCCGGGCAGGTGCCGCGGGAGGTGGCGGGGGTTCAGGGCCGTGGGCAGCCCTGCATTTTTCCCGGTGAGACCCAGGAAGAGGTCAGCACTGTTGATTTCTGGCCTGTGTGTCCACCTACAGTTCAAGGCGGAGGGGGCCAGACGCTGCTCAGGCGCGGGTGGAGATGGCCTTGGGCGTGGGGTGAGAGGCTAACGAGGCCCCGGGAGGATGCGGGCCAAAGAGGGCCTGGCGAGGGTGTGGCCGCGCCAGGGTCCCGAGGCTGTGGCCCGGGCGGGGGTGGGGGGCGGTCCACCGCGCCCGGGAACCCTTTGTGCGCCCCTCACAGAGTGCCGCCTCTCCCGGGCAACGGTGACTCACAAAGCCGGCCCTCGCCGGGCAGAGGACGCCTCTCCCGGGCCCCGGTGGGCCCAGGTCATAAAGGCCACGAGGGCCAAGCCCTGAGGAGGCATGTCCCGAGGCGGCCCCGCGCGCGCCCGCCCCTGCCGCCGCCCTCCGGGCCGGACCTGGGCCTCCCACTGCCAGCGCGACCCGGCTCGGCGACTGGGCCTTAGGGCTCTCTGTCGGGGCCCAGCGCCTCGGCGCGCATGTGCGTGGTCTGCTTCGTGAAGGCGCTGGTGCACCTGTTCAAGATCTACCTGACGGCAAACTACACCTACAACTTCCGCGGCTGGCCTGTGGACTTCCGCTGGGATGACGTGCGCGCCGCCGCCGGGGGCCGCAGCGGTCACCGGGCGCTGACGTGCGCGGCGGCCGCGGCGGGCGTGTGGCTGCTGCGGGGCGCGGCGCTGGGCGAAGACGCACAGGGGCGGCCGCCCCGCGGGGCGCGCAGCCAGGCGCAGTGCCTCCTGCAGCAGGTCCGTGAGCTGCCCGGCCAGCTCGCCAGCTACGCGCTGGCCCACTCAATGGGCCGCTGGCTCGTGTACCCCGGCTCCATGTTTCTGATGACGCGGGCGCTGCTGCCGCTGCTGCAGCAGGGCCAGGAGCGCCTGGTGGACCGCTACCGTGGCCGGCGCGCCAAGCTGGTGGCCTGTGACGGCAACGAGATCGACACCATGTTCATGGACCGCCGCCAGCGCCCGGGCAGCCATGGCCGCGGCCTGCGCCTCGTCATCTGCTGCGAGGGCAACGCCGGCTTCTACGAGATGGGCTGTCTGTCGGCGCCGCTGGAGGCCGGCTATTCGGTGTTGGGCTGGAACCACCCGGGCTTCGGGGGCAGCACGGGCGCGCCGTTCCCTCAGCACGACGCCAACGCCATGGACGTGGTGGTCAAGTACGCGCTGCACCGCCTGCACTTCCCGCCCGCGCACGTGGTGGTCTACGGCTGGTCCATCGGCGGCTTCACGGCCACGTGGGCCACCATGACGTACCCGGAGCTGGGCGCGCTGGTGCTCGATGCCACCTTCGACGACCTCGTGCCGCTGGCGCTGAAGGTCATGCCCCACAGCTGGAAGGGACCGGTGGTGCGCACGGTGCGCGAGCACTTCAACCTCAACGTGGCCGAGCAGTTGTGCCGCTACCCCGGGCCAGTGCTGCTACTCCGGCGCACGCTGGACGACGTGGTCAGCACCTCGGGCCACCTGCGCCCCCTGCCGTCGGGCGACGTGGAGGGCCACCGCGGCAACGAGCTGCTCCTGCGCCTGCTGCAGCACCGCTACCCCGCCGTGATGGCGCGCGAGGGCCTCGCTGTCCTGACCCGATGGCTGCGTGCCGGCAGCCTGGCGCAGGAGGCCGCCTTCTACGCGCGCTACCGCGTGGATGACGAGTGGTGCCTAGCCCTGCTGCGCTCCTACCGCGCGCGCTGCGAGGACCGGCAGGAGGACCAGGAGGCCTGGGGCCCGCACGGGCTCGCTTTCCCCTGGCTAGTGGGCCAGGGCCTGAGCCGGCGGCGGCGCCGGCAGCTCGCGCTGTTCCTGGCTCGCCAGCACCTCAGGAACGTGGAGGCGACCCACTGCAGTCCGCTGGAACCCGAGGACTTCCAGTTGCCCTGGAGGCTGTAGACCGTGCTTCTGCGTGTCCCTTCTCCCACCCCCCACCCCAAACCAGTAAAGCTGGCCCTGCCCAGGATCCCCACCTGGTGTCTGGGGGAGGGTGGGGCAGTGCATAGGGACCTGGCACTCTCCCTCACTGGGGCCTCCCCTTCCCTCCTTTCTCTTCCTCCCTCCAACATTTGTGGGCGGTCCCAGTCTGCTCCCAGCTGCTAAAGGGAATGCAAAGATTAACCTGACCCAGTTTACGGCAACACTGTGTGATGGGTGCCTTGATCACCTAGAAAGGATGGTGTGAACATGGGCTGTGGGACGCCAGGAGGCGTCCTTCACCTGGCCTGGGTTACAGGATGACTCTGGGAAAGATGAGTGTTGAAGGGTCTGTGCAAGTCGCCTCTAACTATGGGAGGACACTGGCTTTGGAAGGGCTGTAGAAGTCTTAGCAGCTGGACCTCCCCAGGAGTGCAACGCTGCTGCTTCATAGGGCTCCCCCCGCCCCATTCCTGGCTTCTACAGGATGGGGTTCACCGTGGAAGCACAGACTCAGAGTAAGTGGCAGGCAGTCCGGGTGGGACTACACACACACCTGCACTGACCACTCACTGCTTTGCTCCCGGCTCAGGGATGCCACACAGAATGAGAGACAAGCCCTCTGCCCACCACCATCTGTAATGCAGTCGCATCCTCACCACCTGCCCTTAATTGTAGGAAGCAGGGACTACTGGCTGTCCTCAACCCCTGGGGACAGGGGCTGGCCAGGGTGGTTTCAGCTAGAAACTCTGGAAAAGCTGAAAGAAGGCAAGTGGGGCAGGCATATAATTGACGGCACCAGAGCAGGACCTGGCCTGGATGCACCTGGGCCAGTGCAAGCAGAGGCAGGTACTTAAGGTGACCTAAAGTACCAGGAAGACCTATTGGGAGAAGGTGAGCTTTGAGCTGAGACAGTAAAAGGAGTTAGCCAGGTGAGGAATGGGTTTCCTTCCTAGGGATCAGTACATGTAGGGTGGCTTGACTGTTAGGGGGAATGCTGTCCAGAAGGGTCAGATCCTCAAGGGTTTGAATACCACTAAAGCAGCGGTCCCCAACCTTTTTGGCACCAGGGACCGGTTCCGTGGAAGACAATTTTTCCACGGACGGGGGGAGGGAAAGGTTCAGGCGGTAATGCGAGCGATGGGGAGCGGCAGATGAAGCTTCGCTCGCTTGCCCACCGCTCACCTTCTGCCGTGCAGCCCGGCCCCTGCACTAAAGGATTGCTTGCAGAGGCAATTAGTAGCCAAGGAAGGGTAGTCGTGGCACTTGTTTTAGCGGGACCGTGTTGCCTAAAGGCTACACACCTCTCCTTTGACACGTTTGGCAAACTCTTCTCCGGAGTCTGCAGGAAGCAACTCAACTAGTTGAGTGATGGGCAAGTAACTCTGGCCTCAGTTTTCTCATCTGTAAAGTGGGGAGGGCCCCATCTGTCTCACCGGGTTGCTGTGAAAAGGAAGTGAGAGAACACGGGGTCGAGGGGCGCCTCCAGCCAGAAGAGAGCAACTCGTGGTCGCGCCTTTTTCTGCGCAACCCCCATACAACTTAAAAATCCCTACAAAAAGGACAGACCCAAAAAGAAAAAGAGCCCCAAAGTCAGCGGGTCGGGCCTCGGAGGGATCGCAAGCGGCCTGAGTCTGACCCGCCGAAGTACGTGAGCCGTGGCGCTCGCAGGCAGGGGCAAACACCTTGGAGACCTCCAAGAGGCCCACCTCCAGGATCCCGTAGCGCCATGTTGCACGGTCCTCCGAGTTCCCACCTTACCCCGTGCACCTCAAGACCGTTCTACCTGTGCTTCTCGCTGGTGGACCGGCCTCCCTTTCCGGCTTCGTCCGCAGCCTCGGCCAATCAGGTTGAAGCTGATGAATCGGGACTTGGCCAAAGCACTCCCTCATTGGATACCGCTCGTGGGGGCGGGGCGGGGGGGGGGCGGAGCGCGCGTCAAAGCGGAAGTGGGTCGTCGCGCTGTTGATCACGTAATGCCGCGGCGCCTGAGGCGGTTCAGCTGGTTGGTGCGTAAGCTGCGAGCGACACCTGGTGCGGCCCGCTCGGTTCCCACTGCGCCCGCGACCCCGGCTTCGACGCCAGCTGCGGTCCGGCCGCCGCCTAAACATGGACTCCGCCGGCCAAGGTACCTGCGGGCCCGGCGCCGCGTGGCGGCCTTTGGGTCCCTCCGCCTGCGCCCGCCCATCCCGCGGCACCACTTCCTCTCCCAGGCGCGCGGCCTCGAAGCTCCTGGCGGGTGTTCCGCCCCCGCTGGGACCGCTCTGAGCACTGGTTCCCCCAGCGCCTTCCCTTCGCCCCAGAGTCTTGGGTTTCGTCACTCCGGGTAGCTGCCACTCTGCCTCCGCCCGACTCTTGCCCGGCGGGCCGCCCTCAGTCCCTGCGCAGGGCCCTCGGGGACACTCCATCCGGCCCTGGATGCGGGCCGAGGTGCCGTGCGCGGCGCCCGGGGAGGGGAGGGGAGGGGAGGCGACGCCTCGCGTTGGGCGCAGCGTCCCTTGGGTGGCAGCGCAGCTCGGAGCCCAGCCTACTGCAGAGTTGTCTGGAGGGGGAAGGGTGCAGTGAGTCAGGGGCACACCCAGCATACCAGGCCGGTTTCCGGAACAGACATCCCAGACTAGTTTGAGGTGGCCGCTGGGGGGTGTGCAGCGGGCCCAGAAGCTTAAGATCTTGAGGCGGTGGTACGAGTCTGTCTTCCATCCTGGGGCTCTAGAGGGGGTGCTAATACTACGTTGATGGAACTACGCTGGATGATTTCAGGGTGCTTTTCTATCGTTTGAGCTGTATCAGCATATTAATTAAACATTAGAATTCGTCACAAGCATGGGGTTCCGGTCATGAGAACGACAGAAAACATTTACTGAGCACCTACTATGTGCCAGACACCATTCCAAGCCTGTTTCTCAGATCTTTTTCCATTTTCGGAATAACCTTTTTAGAATGGTCCAAAAAAACCCCGTTTTGCAGATGATTACACAGGCTGAGCTGAGACTCACCCAGGTGAGGGGCTCTAGGCCCCTCGTGTTGCCTACTGCACCAGCCCGTGCTAATTCTCTCTGTAGGTCCTTTGGTAAGGACCTTGGTCTCCTCTAAGTCAGGGTGTGAATGGCATCTGCCTGCAGGGGGTACTGAGCTTGGTCTCACCCAGTGATTGGGCAGTGCACAGCATGTTTGGTGAGTGTACAGTTTTACCTGGGGGTGATTTCCGTGGGATCCAGTTTTAGTTTTATAAGCAGACACTGTCTGAGGGCCTTCATCTGTTTTTTAGGAATAGAAAAGTTGTAGGGATCTTAAGGCACTTACTGAATTTGAGTAGGTTCAACACAGCAGATACAAACGAGGAAGTAAAACCACGTAGGTTGATCTCAGTTAAATATTGAAATCTGTTGATTAGAAAGAAAAGCTTCATTTAGTGAACATCTCTAGAGCACCACAGAAGTGCATGGCTCCAGCTGTGGGACATGTGAAGGGAATGACACGGCCAGCTAAATAGAGTGTCTTTGGTTTTAAGGGCATTTCGCCTATTTTTAGCAGACTCTAGGGTTTCTAGAGTAGACAAACATACCTGCAGTTAAAGACACTTTTACTGTTTTGCAGCCTTCGTGCCTTTAATTTACTTTTCTTTCTTTTTTTTTTTTTTTGGCCATGCCGCGCTTGGCTTGTGGGATCTTAGTTCCCTGACCAGGGATTGAACGCGGGCACTCGGCAGTGAAGGCACAGAGTCCTAACCACTGGACTGCCAGGGAATTCCCTTTAATTTACTTTTAAATGTGCCAAACACCATACAGAGCCCGTCTGTTCACAGAATGTGCTGATCAAAAGGGAAGATGTTTTCAATGCTGATTGTATAATGTACTAAACAACGACGGCCTTGCATTTGGAATTGGCAAGAACTGACGTAGACCTGTTCTTCTTGTAAACTTCTAGTGCACACAGGAAAGCGCATTTAACGTGGAGAACAAACGTGACGCAGGGGTTCGAACCTGGTCTGGGTATAGCGGAGGTGTGAGGCGGCAGTGCCCTCTGCACACCGCCGCCGCCTTCTTGCCGCGGGGTGAGGGTCGGGGATGAACTGAACGGATTTTGTTTTGCCGACTCCCACAGGGGCTGGCCGACTGTGTTCCTTGTGTGTCATCTTAGCCTGTGCCCTGGCAGAGCCGCTGATTGGAAAGTGGCGCTGCTTGTGTTTACAGCTGTATTAAGTTCCTTCACGCTAAAAAATGGCAGAGCTGTTGGATCCAGCGGCTTTGTTTTTAACAAAGGTTTCCTGTCTGTGAAGATAGTGTTCTTACAGGAGGAACCAGATTTAGGGAGTGGCTGCCTTGTGCCAGCATTTCTAGAACCTGAAGAAGCAACCTGGGTGGCCTGAGATGTGGCTGCTCCCAGTCTGGTGGCCAAAACCGTCTTTGCAGAACCTTTCAGAGAAGAGGCGTTGTCTCCACGGGTCCCCCGCTCCTTTCCCCTAAACCTGCCCTTGCACCCTTGCTTTCTCCCTTGGTGGAGACCTCTGTCCTCTGTTCTTCTGTGACTTTTTATGTGATGCTCTCTGACCGCATTTTGTCTCTGGCAGATATCAACCTGAATTCTCCTAACAAAGGTCTGCTCTCCGACTCCATGACGGACGTCCCTGTCGACACAGCAGTGGCCACCCAGGCTCCTGCTGTTGAGGGTCTGACAGATGCTGAGGCGGAGGAGCTCAGGGCTGAGCTTGCAAAGGTGTTGTGTCATGGCTGTGCATCTGGGGGTGACTGTGAGGCCCTCCCAGCCTAATGAGGGGCCAGAGTGCTGGCTGTGCTCTGGAGAAGTTGCCCTGGGAGATGGTCCCTGGAGCCCCACAGAAACTGCCCTCTGCAGGCCTTGGTTTGCGTGTGTCTGGCACCTTGTAGGTGCTCCATGCGGAGAATGCCCACATGGGGCAGCTGCTCTGAGCACACCATCTGCTGGGAGTTTCTCTTTTGGAATCAACACGACATTTTCAAGACCCGCACGGATGTATCTGTCCCTGGATGTTCATTTTTCTTTTAAAAATACTTCTTCTGTAAAAAGCGTTTCATGTGATCTTTTTAAAGTGAGAGCTCTTTAAGAGGAAATAGGAGTTAAGAACAGAAGTCTCTGCGTATAATTTTTATTCAGGCTAACTGCCAAGAGTGTTTCTTTTTACGGTGTGATAAAGAGTCTAATAGTGACCCACTTGAGATTCCAGAATCTGGGGAAATGAACTTGTTGGCATCAGTCAGGCAGAGGCTGGAGCACGCTTCTTGCAGTTCTCTGCTCCGTCTTCGGAAATAAGCCTGTCCTGATACATCCTGGGTCCAGGCCTGGGTCTGAGCAGAGCTGGTCATGCGGACAAACCCAGCCCCAGGACCAGGTTTTAGACCATAGAGGAAGCCGCCCTTTCTGAATTGAACAGAGGTTAAAGGAGAAGCAGCAAGAAGTCCCAGGAGACTTATGTTTTGCCTTTTATTTCAGGACATGTTGGTTTAGAGAAGAAAACCACAAGGTCTTTTTCAGAGGTGAATTGCAAAATGAAGAAGCTCTCGTGTTTCGTAAAAATTTCAGCTTGTGTGTCCACGTGCCCTTAAGCCCATGTGCCCAGAGCACCATAAATGGAAAGGTCAAGTCACTGAGTGTCACTGCTGGGGTGACTGGTAATAGTTTGGCCTTAGATGATCCTGGAGTTTTGAATCGTTTCTTTTTCAGTATTTTCTAAAGCAGAGTCTAGTGATATGCAGGGCTCTAGGCTGTTGTTAGTGCCTTAATCCAAACAGTCATTTTTTTAAGAAAGGGACTTTTGTTTTAGAGTAGCTGTTCACATAGGAGCAGGAAGTATTGAGAATCTAAAGTAGGAAGGCTCTAAAGGATGCTCCTCTCTGTAGTTCACTCTTTGTTTTAAGACACGAGAAGGTTCTGGTCTTTATTGTCAAGATTTTTTCTGTTGTCCAACTCAAATTAAGCAAAAAAGAGAATTTTCTTTGGGCTTGTGTAAGTGGCTTTTGCCGAGGCCTGCAGCTGACCTTGGGAACACAAACGTTGTCGTAAGGGTTGTTTCTCCATCACGTGGGTCTCTGGCCACCCATCCGTCTGTCAGCTCTGCTTCCTTACCCCGACGTGTGGAATTCCCCCGTGGTGCAGATGGGGCCTGGCTGCCAACCCTCCCCTCTTCTGTTACTCACACCCAGACCCGGAGCCTGGACAGAAAGGGGCTGCTGTCTTCTAACACCCGTTCCTAGTCCCAGGGAAGAGCTCCGACAGGCCTTGCTTGTCATCCACGGTTGGGCACTGTGGTCAGTAGCCCCGCCAGAACACTCGGCTTAGGGGGGCGGGACAGTTCTCCAGAAGAGGTGCTGGTGCCACATTCAAACAGAACCGATGCCTGCTGTAGACTGTTCCTAAGACGAGCTGTGTTTCTGTAAATGGAAAATTCTTAGGTGATTCTGAGAAGGCCTTCACTGCGACGTGTGTAAGGATGGTGGTCACTTCCTGCCGTAGTGGTGGCTGAATCCTGGTAACCGTGCTTTTGCAGGTGGAGGAGGAGGTTGTCACTCTGCGCCAGGTGCTGGCAGCCAAGGAGAGGCACTGTGGAGAGCTGAAGAGGAGGCTGGGCCTTTCTGCCTTGGAGGGCCTGAAGCAGAACCTGTCCAGGGGTTGGCATGATGTGCAGGTCTCTAACGCGTGAGTGTCTGCTCTACCTGCTTGATGGGCGTTGAGTCCTGGGGGTGAGGTGCCTCCTGGGAACGGGCAGCAAGTGTGCCGCTTGGAAGCAGCCAGCTGGGGGCCCTGAATCCTTGCCAGCAACTGAATTTGTATTTATTCAAAAAGTGTAGAGTCTACACGTGTTTTTAAGAGGCGGCAGACACGCTAGCTAGTTGTGCAAGCAGAAATTGACAAGAAGAATATGTTTCAGGGTCTAAATTGGAGAGAACACGAATTAGGTGCTTAATGAGGCTGGTTTTCCAGTGGTCCCCACAGGTCAGCGTCTGCCGAAGTGGACATGAGTCCTTCTCATGAGCGTGACGTGGTCAGGACCTCTGACCCAGACCCTCTGTGCCGCAGCTCTCTGAATTTGGGTAGTGCGGCTGTGTGGCTCCTCTGAAACATATCCTCCAAGGTGGAGGGATGGGAGATGTTTCCCACTGTCTGAGAAGCCATGTCCGCACAGGAAGACCAAGTCAGTTTTCATAAATCTGCCCTAGGAAAGGCCCAGTTCTCTGTCCTAGGAAATTGCAGGCCTTGAACCCCGAAGGGTGGCTGTCAGAGTACTGTGTTGGGGCCAAGGGCTGTGCCCTCCTTGCTGCTCCCAGCTGTTCCCCAGGAGACAGCTTCCGTCGAATGAGCAGGCCCTCGTTCGGCATGAGGAGAGCGGCTGGGCCTGCAGGTGCCTCACCTGGGCCTGCAGAGCAGGTGCTGAGCAGAAGCAGGCTGAACGTCCAGTCTTCCCGCCAAGTGGTCCTTCTCTGTTTTCCCTGGAATTTCACTTGCAAGTTTGAAACCTGAGTTGAAGTCGTTGTTCTAAATAATTTACCACAGACTTTCTGTTTTTAGCTACGTGAAAACTTCTGAGAAGCTTGGAGAGTGGAATGAGAAAGTGACCCAGTCGGACCTGTGAGTGCCTCTGCTGCCGGCACCTCCATCCTCTCCCCTCCTGACGCTTCTCTGAGGGACAGGGAGGCTGTGCGCACTTGGCTCAGACCTAGTCGTGGTGTTTCTTGGCTATTTTATCTTTGATATAATTTTTCTCCTCTCAAACACAAAAGAAACTGTTCTTTAAATACGTCTGGAAGAGGGTGCAGACGCTGAAGGAAGTTCACTCCGCCACCAGACCGCACTGAAAACTTGCCCCTGCCTGATGTGTGTCCCTCAGATCAGAGGCCGGAGCCGAGCTTGGGCCGCGTCTCTGGCTGGTGATGCACCTGGGGCGCCACCTGGACTGACGCTCACGGTGCTTTTCCCCCTCCTTCCCCTGCAGACCTGGCTCCAGCTGTGGTGCTCTCAGGGTTTCTTGCACTTAGGGGTGGCTCTTGAGCTGGGGGCGCAGCGTGGGCCGTGCGGGTCAGATCTCGAAGGAGCTCCTGTGGCCTGAGAGGCGCCAAGCTCTCAGCCACACAGAAAAGAAGTAGAGCACAGAACCCTCATGGGTAGCTCTCTGTCTGACAGAGCTCTGGTCCAGGAGGACTCCCGACGTTTTATTTGAGTTTCTTAAACAAGGTAATAGCACTTCATTCGTGCTCCAGTCTGGTTATAGCCTTTGAACTGGGTGGTGCAGGATTTTATGTTATTATTATTTTTTAGATTATTTTTTGGCTGCCTTGGGTCTTCGTTGCTGCACGTGGGCTTTCTCTAGTTGCGGCGAGTGGGGTCTACTCTTCATTGTGGTGCGCGGGCTTCTCATTGCGGTGGCTTCTCTTGTTGTGGAGCACAGGCTCTAGGCGCGCAGGGTTCAGTAGCTGTGGCTCGCGGGCCCTAGAGCGCAGGCTCAGTAGTTGTGGCACACGGGCTCAGTAGTTGTGGCTTGCGGGCCCTAGAGCGCAGGCTCAGTAGTTGTGGCTCACGGGCTTAGTTGCTCCACGGCATGCGCGATCTTCCCGGACCAGGGCTCGAACCCGTGTCCCCTGCATCAGCAGGCGGATTCTTAACCACTGCACCACGAGGGAAGCCCCTGCAGTATTTTAAAATAGTCACTTTCTGGGATGTTTTGCTTAGAAGGAAGTGCTGTCGTGGTTGCCAGAAGGCATGGGCAGAAAGCCCTTCAGTGTTGGGCTGAAAGGAAACGGTTGTGACCCAGCTTGTCTTGGAGGTGCCCGGAAGCCCAGGTTGGCCAGCTGTGTGCGTGGAGCCTTTGCAGCCTGGGGTCACGAGGGGAGCCGGGCACCAAGTGGGTTTGGTGGTTGGAGTTTCATGCTGTTTGCGTGGCTTGGTAGGGCAGCCCGTCGCTGCAGGCAGGCTCACGGCGCAGACCAAAGCTGAAAATAGCCTTGGGAGATCTTAGTGCTGTTCTGTAAAGCCAGTTGACGGGAAACTGCTGGGATACTGTTTCCGACGATCACGGTTCTGACTTCTCTGAACGGACCCTGTGGCTCTGGGCCTGCAAGTGTGGCTGGTGGGATGGCCCTTTTTTTTGTTGTTTTATACTGATACTTACGATCCAAATCCAGGATTGTAGTGCCTTTTTTTTTTTTTTTTTTAATTAATTAATTAATTTTTGGCTGTGTTGGGTCTTCGTTTCTGTGCGAGGGCTTTCTCTAGTTGCGGCAAGTGGGGGCCACTCTTCATCGCGGTGCGCGGGCCTCTCACTATCGCGGCCTCTCTTGTTGCAGAGCACAGGCTCCAGACGCGCAGGCTCAGTAGTTGTGGCGCACGGGCTTAGTTGCTCCGCGGCATGTGGGATCTTCCCAGACCAGGGCTCGAACCCGTGTCCCCTGCATTGGCAGACAGATTCTCAACCACTGCGCCACCAGGGAAGCCCGGGATGGCCCTTTTCACGCGCTTCATCAGGCAGCGGCCACGAGGTCTTAGCCCCAAGTCTGGAGGTAGAATTGTCAGGGCTGGAGGCGTCTCTGCAGTGATAGCCCAGGACGGGGACAACACGACACAGCTGCTCTGCACTCTCGGGGGCGCCTGACTGGTGCCTCCCTAGCGGTGACTGCCGGAGACCGCTGCCGGGGTTCCGCGTCCAGAGCCTCGGAGCCACCCTGTCTTTCGCGATCCGTGTGTTGGTGGATCCCTTTCGGAGAGCACTGCCTGGGGGGAGGAGGCGGGCGTGTGCAGCCCGAGCACTTAGCTCTGGTGCAGTGGTCCTGTCATGAGTGGGTTGATGCCATTTGGGAGGGGGTCTCTTCCCTCAGTCAGCTGTTGATTCAGCAGCCATGCTCTGTTGGTCGTGAAGTGATCACCTAATGGGATCCTTTTTTAGGTAGATCATAGCTAAAATCGTGCTTTGCGTGGACACCAATAAATCGCATAGTCACTCGTTGGCATATTGAGTTCTTTGGTCGCAGGTGACAGAAAGCACAGCTACAGATAGTGTCAGCCTAGGAGGGACGGGGAGGCTTCGCCTGGCGAGAAGCCCCAGCTCCAGACCCTCCACCCGGGGCTCCGACCAGCGCTCCCAACCTGTGTCCCTCCCCCTTCCACTCTCCCCACAGTGGCTTTGTTCTCAGGTAGCTCCTCTGTGGTCAAGGGGTGCCTGGTGGGGCTGGATGGTATCTTCCCAGCCTTGCAGACCAACAATAAGATTGTGCTTTCACTGTGGTCAGGGAGCTGTAGCCTCTGGCCAGGCAGTCTGGGATCACGTGCCCCACCAAGCGGGAGGTGGAGACGGCCCCCCAAGGGAGGACCCTGGAGGAGGAGCATCCAGCAGCTGCCTCCCTCTGACTGACAGTCACGCTCACTGATCGTGGGAGGAGGCCTTTGTTTTCCTAAAAGGTGAAAGGAATTCCCAGAGGGGCAGCGGCCAGGGCCGCACAGCCTGCTGCTGGCAAGCGCGGGTGGGGCCGAGTTACCAGGACACGGACGCTGGCTCTGCCCTGGCCTCCGCACCACATCTGTCCCAGAGGGGTGCTGCCCTGCAGAGTGGCCCACAGCACGCGCCTCTCCTGCTGGTGATTCAGTGCCTGGGCCCCCTTCTGAGTCACCCTCAGGATGCTCCACTTCTGTTGCCACCGTCTTGAGAGATGCTGAGACCGGCCGTGGTGTAGGTGGCAGCTCCGGGTGAAAGCGTCTTCAAGTCAGAAGGCGCCTGGGAGAATTGCGACCACAGTCTGTGTGGAAGTCCTCTGAAAGGAGGGTGTGGACTTTGGGTTTTAGTACGATTCAGCTGTGGCCTAGAATGGACCTTGTCGCTCGGCCCAGGGGATCCTGTCCAGGCCCCAGTTGTCCAGATACCTGGGTCGCTGGGCAGGTGATTGGACTTTGAGTTCCTGTTCACTTCAGTTCTGTGATCGTGTCAGACTATCACTGGGGGAGGAATTTCTCGTTGTCAGGGTTTTCTAAGGCCTGGGTTCAGAATGAGGCATCTTACTAGTTTTTGAATCCAGAAAACGCAGAGGCAGATTTTTCAGCAAGGATTTTAGAAATTATTTTTTTGCCGTCGTTAACAGTGTGTTCCAATATTACTGACCTTCTGGAAACTGAGATAAACTCAAATGTCTTAGCGATTTCAAGATATTTCCAAACTCTTGCTGGGAAGCGACACGTGTTTTGAGGCCCGGGCCCTGTTGTGCTGTGAGTGGCTGCAGCTGAGGGGAGGGAGGCCCTTCCAGGGTGCTTGGGGCCAGGCCGTCCCCACGGGACGGGGAGTGCAGGGCTCCAGGTAGGAGGCTGGCCTGAGGGAGGCGGGTAGCAGCTGCTCACGTGGGGCCTCCCGAGGGCGACGGTGCGGGGTGGATGGGAAAGGGGGGCCGGGAAGCCCCACTGCTGGTGCCGTCTGAGCCAGCCCCCTGTGACCTGGGGGTGCCAGGAGGGCCGGAGCCGGCTGGCGTCTCTGGAGCCCTACCATCTCGAGCCATTATTGTGGGGTTGCCAGTTTGGCTAGAAAGGAGCTCCTGGGTTCAGGCTGTTGTGTCTTCTGTTTCTGGTGGGGGCTGGACGGGGGGTGGGGTGGGGTGCTGGCGGCTGTAGGTGTTGGCTCTCAGCCTGGGCCTGAGGGTGTCCTTGCCGTCCCTGTGGCCCAGGCACCCTGCCCGTGCCTGTGCCACTGCCGTTGAGGTCACGAGCCATCTCGTTGTGGGTGGACAGGGCAGGAGGGTGTGGAACAGGCCGTCTCCTTGGGGCGCCAAGACCACCCCCCTTGAACCAGTTCTCAAAGGACATGGTAGATGCAGAACAGGAGGGTGGAGGGCTGGAGGGGCTGCTCGGGGTCTGAAGGCTGGCCCGGCACAAGCTGCACTGCCCGCTGCATCCCCTGTGGGTGTGGTTGAGCTGTTCTGTCCTCAGAGGACTGTCTTAGACGAGAAGAGAAAAGAGAAGCCCCAGGAGGGCCTGAGGGGCTGGTCTGCTTGGCCGCAGGCCCTGGGCTCTGTGGGCCTCTTTGCTGCAGGGGTCGAGAGAGGTGGGGCAAGTAAGTTTCCACGGAGGGGAGGGGAGCCTGCATTACAGGAAGAGCAGAAAACGGCGTTATTGCAGGGTAGGGGGTCGTGACCTGGCAGTGCTGCGTCTGTCCCTCATGCAGTCCCCTGGGGGCCCTGAGACAGGACACGTGTTCTCTCCCTGGTGGCCAGGCTCACTCACCGCCCTGACCGCCGCCTCTTTCCTCTGGGTGCCTTGTCCTTGCTGTGGGGAGGCGTGGCTGCACCTGCGGTGTGGTTGGTTTAACTGGTGTTTCTCCTTTCAGCTACAAGAAGACCCAGGAAACCCTCTCTCAGGCAGGACAGAAGACCTCAGCAGCCCTGTCCACCATGGGCTCTGCCATCAGCCGGAAGCTTGGGGACATGAGGTGAGACTCCCTGGCCCGACACCTCCACCCTGAGACCTGGGACGGGCAGGTGGGGTTTTAGGGGGTTTAGATCCACTAGAGGGTCTGCAGGAAGCCTGCCTGAGCCTCCGGGCTCAGATGCACATGCCTCAGGGGCCTCTCACCGCCCGCAGGTGTGGCCACACCAGCCCCGGACCAGTTGGTTCACAAACCCTTGTGTACCGGCTGCCTCTGCCATTTAATTGTATGTTTCTCGGGGTGAGGGGTGGGGGGAGGTCACTGGTGCCTGTGGGGAACTTTGGTACTTGGGGTGGGTGGAGGCGATGCTTCTTGTTGAAGTTCCATGGAGAGAAAACGATTCGGCCTGGGGGCAGCGTCAGCCTGGGTGGCCTGCCAGCCTGGACAAGTCGAGGACAAGCATGGTGTTTCTCGGGGTGTTTGCCAGGCCTGCCCTCAGAGAGCGTGCGGCTGCGTACTAGGGCCCCCGACTGAGCGTTCTGCCCCAGAAGTGGAGGAGACCCTGGTGGCCACCCGAGTGCCTCTGGGGCCAGGGAGCGTGGGGGGCCCGGGCACTAGGTGGACCGCACGCAGCAGTGCCCACCCCCAGCCCGATGGCCACGCCGCTCCCAAGCCAGGCTTCACCCTGAGTTTCCTGCTCTGGGCTTCGCTGCTGCCCCCGCAGGGCCTCCTTGGAGCCAGAGGCCAGGGTGTGACTCCTGGCTGAGCTCCCTCCTCGCTGTGCCCTCACGAGGGCCTCCCTCGGGGTTGTTGGGACTAACTGGTGAGAGACAGCGGGCAGTGCGGGTCATCCCCATCGCCAGCACCCTGGACTTGGCCCCCCGGGTTCCACTGCCGGCCCTGCCCTGTCTCCTCATAGCCAAGAATCCTATGGAGTTGCCGTGGGTCTGGCCTGCTGACCATGGCGTTGGGGGTCCCCCTGGCCCTGACCCCTCCCCTCTCACCCTTGAGTGGGCTCCTTCTTGCCTGCTTAGGGTAAGCATTTCCCTGCCTCACAGCCTGTGGCTGCCTCGTGGGCCTCAAGGTAGGAGCCCTGCCCTGGCCGATTGGCCACAGGCACTCACGAGCCCCGGGCCCCACCCGGCTGAGCAGAGAACAGCTGGTGCCTGGAGCCGTGCTCACGTTTTATCCGTGTTTGTTTGACATCGTTACCCCTCTCCTCTCCCTGACCCCCCAGCTTTTTATTTTGAAAAACTTCAAACCTTCGGAGAAGCTGAACAGTCAGTACTAGGCAGTCTGGGCCTCAGGGGTGCACCCTCTACACTGGGGGTCCCTGCGGGCCACGCTCGGGTGCAGGCCTTGCCCACCGTGGCTGTGATTCGGGCACAAGAGGGACCCCCCAGGGCGGTGGCTCTGCGCTGGCAGCAGGAGGGCCTGTGGCAGTTGCTCCCCAAGGCTTCGCGCTGCTCGGCTCACGCTTGACTCTGGGTGCGTTCCTGGATCGAGTCTCCCGTGACGCTGCATGGGATGCCTACTGTGGCCACCTGAGCCAGGCTGATGACACACCCCTGGCAGCCAGGCCTCACTCCCAGGGCCCGTCACAGAGCGAGGGGAGCGTCTGCTCGGGTCTGTGCTTTCCTGCAGAGGCTGGCCTGATGACAGGGCATCTGAAGCAGGTGACAGAGGTCTACTTCGTCCTCTTCTGGGAACATTCTCTTTTTGGTGTCACGCGCTCACGTTCAGTATTCTCCCTCACTTTCGAGCGTGTTCGGAGCACTCTGGGTGGAAAGCAGGCGAGAGGGCAGAGCCCCGGGCGTGGGTGGAAGCGGCTGCGGGCGAGCCGGCTGGGCAGTTCCTCACGCGAACGGCTTCGATCTGGGGGAGCAGTGACGCGGCCCATGCTCCGTCTGCCCCCGCTCTCTGCTCAGAACCCGGAGTGGCCCTGTCGCTGCAGGTCCCGTGCCCGCCGTGCGTGAGTCAGCCCGGCAGAGGAAGTGGCGTGTGGTCACGGGGCCTGTTGGCCGGGGTCTCGTTCCGGGGCCTTGTGTGCCTGCTGCTGGTCTTGCTCTCGTGATTCCAGTGGTGCTGTGATCGCTGGGTCTCAGGGTCCTCGGTGTGTCCCCGTCGCCTCACCACGTGGTCTCAGGTGGTTTCTGAGGCCAAGGCCCATTTACGTCTGTGGTTTGGAGCTCGAGGCTGATGGAGTTGCCCGCTTCTTGAGAAGGAGAACCAGGCCCAGGGAGGTCTCCCTTGCACGTTCAGGGTCAGGGGCTGCTCAGTCCTTCAGGACAGCAGCCCCACGCTGGTGTCTCAAAGGGCCCGTCCAGGAGTAGCCCGGGTCGAGAGGCCTTCTGCATCCCCGGGGGTGGGGAACTGGATTGGGGCCAAAGGCCCAGTTAAAGCAGGGTCAGGCCTCCGTCCAGCTGGGTGACCTTTGACAGGACACGTGCCTCCTCTCACCATTGGGCTCATTCTCCCGCCGAGCGGAGCAGGTCCTGCCGCCCACCAGAGCGGTGTGGGTACATCAGGCCACGTGACTGTCACTTCTGAAATGATCTCCGTGTTGGGGTGGCCTCGTCCCCCTCCCCAACCCCCTGCCCCCCCCCCCGCCGGGCAGCTGCCCTTGGACACGCTCAGATTTCTCGGTCAGCTTCTGTCATCTGTGGTGATGGAGCCAGAGCATGAAGTTCTCAGCCCTGGGGGTGTCGCAGGCCCTGTCGCGGTGCAGGGGGCGCCCCGGCCCAGCTGGAGTGCAGGCTGATGGGGTCCTGGGTGAGGCACGGACCCCGGGGGCCGAAGAGCACCTCACGCCCTCGCTCTGCTTGTTTCTTTGGGCTCCTTCTCTCCAGTCTGTGGCGTAGTCAGATGCGAGGGTCCCTCGTATATGACCGCATCCGGGAGGGTGGGGCAGAGGCTGGAGAGGGGGCACATGCCCTCCTCCGGCAGCGTGGTCGCTGGGGTCCCTGTGCTCTTCCGGAGCTCGAGCAGAGGGGCCGGGGCAGGACCAGGCGCCCCTCCTAACGCTGCATCTCTTCTCTCCTCCTGCCGCCGCTCTCAGGGCTCGGCCCTTCTCACACTCCTTTAGGTAAGACTGACGCTGGACACGCCGGGCACGGCTGGCCCCGGGGAGGCTGTGCCCCGGGGAGGCTGTGCGGATGAAGGTGGGGGTGGGGCCAGCACAGCAAGGTGGTCACCGGCGGCGTGATGGGTGCAGGGCTCCTCCCCTGATTGTGCAGCCCGCTGGGTCCTGTCGCCGCCCGCTCTGACCCGGCCTCACTGAGTGGCCATCGGCCCACCCCTGACTCTGTTCCTGGAAGGGGCCCTGCCAGCCCTCAAGCCGTCGTGTCCCCATGTCCTCCTTCCCCAGAGCGGTCCTGCCCCTCCAAGTGGAGCTGCTCTCCTCCTCCCCGCAAGCAAGCGCTCTTTCTGCCGCGGGCGCTTGGGACCGGCTCAGACAGCCTCCCGAGTGTCCTTTACCGCGTGCTGATCAAGCCGCTCCTCTGCCTTGGAGGTCTGGAACCCAAATCCAGAACAGTCTGTGGCTTTAAATATTCCTACTTGCCTTGCTGGTCTCTCTGGAGCTTGCTCTGAAGTCACGTGGGGACACCTGGCGGTTCTTGGCACCAGAAGTGTCTTTAGCACCCCAGGCTGAGAGCGTCTTAGTTTCCTTGTCCCAGCACCCTCCTCCGGCAGTGTCACGCTTCTGGGGCCACGCGAGGGGCACCCGGGTCTGGTTCTCCCCCGGAGGGCAGCCTTGCGGCTTCTCTCTGCTTCAGTGGTGCGGGTTGGGCGGGGGCTCAGCTTCCTGCACGGGGAGGCGGGTCCTGTCCTCGCCTTAACTCTCCTTCTCTGCTCCTACCACGCCTCCGAGCAGCAGCCACTCCATCCGCCACTCCATAAGTATGCCGGCCATGAGGTAACGTGCCCCCGCACCCCACGGCTCCCCGAGCCCGCTGGACCCCACTGGGAGGCCGGTGGGAGGGGGTGGCTCCGGCTGGTCCGTCTCACTCCCCAAACCCCTGAACCAAGGGACCACCTTCCCCCTCAGCGTCCTCTTGGCTCAGGGTTGGGAGATACCTCTTCGAGGCTGAAGAGCTGGTGGGGGTGAGGCCCCAAACTGGGCTCTACCTGGAACTTTCCAGGGCTGCCCTCAGGGCCGGGCCAGAAGGGGCAGAGAGGCTTGCACACGCCAAGAGGTCTCAGGTGTCTCCAAGATTTTTATGGTGGCTGTTTATATCCTGAGAACAGCCAGAGCCGAGACCTGTTCCTCCTCGAAATCCCCACTTGTGCTCGCTCCTGCTCTGTAGTGCAGCCTGGGTCCCCGCAGAGCTCATGTCCCCGTCCCAGGAGAATCTGCTGCAGCTGCTGCCCCCCGAGCATGCCAGGGGTCACTGACAGGCTGCCTCCAGAGGCCTGGGCTCAGGGAGCTGCGGAGCCAGGGAGGGGGACGGGGGCCGGGTGGGACCAGGCCTGGCCTGCTTTCTCGTCTGCCTCCTCGTCACTCTCTGCTCTCCGAATGCTCCTTGGTTTTCCTCTTGCTCGACTTCTGTGAGAGATCTGTGTGAAGGACACGTGGGACTTTCCATAACCCCAAGATGTGTGCATTTAGGGCGCAGCAGAAACGTGCCCGGCATCCCCCGGCTGCCCAGTCGAGGGGTCCGCGGTTTGCCCAGGTGAAGTCTGGGGCTCACCAGCTGGTGGCATGCAGATCTTCTGTCCTGCAGTTGGGGGGGTGTGGCTGACCTCGGTTCTGTCCTGGGGAAGCCTCCGAACATGTGTGCCCCCTCTCCTTTTTTTGGCTCGTCACGTTTTTGCAGTGAGGCCTCGGCGTCTCTCAGGGATCTCTCCGGAGGATGACCCTAGCCCCGAGTTCCTTCAGGTTTGGGAGGGTGACAGAACAATGTGCTCCTTATGCTGACATCTTTCTCTCTCTTTAAAGGAATTCCGCCACCTTCAAGTCATTTGAGGACCGAGTTGGGACCATAAAGGTAACTGGATCTGGACCGCCCAGTTCTGCCGGGGTGGGACATGTCGCTAGTCATTGTAGGTTCACGTGCAGTTATGGGAAATGATACGGAGAGCTCTTGTACCTTGTGCAGCTTCCGCCGGTGGTAACATCCTGCAGTGTCACAACCAGGAGACAATGCTGTTACAGTCACAACAGAGCACAGTTCCACCATCCCCACAAAGATTGCGGCCTGCCTACCCCCTGCTCTACACCCCTGGCAACCCCTAACCTGCTTTCCGTTTCTGATGTGTCAAGAACGTCATGTAAATGCAGCCATGCAGCGTGTAGTCTTTTGGGGATTGGCTCTTTTCACTCTGTCTAATTTCCTAGAGAGATATCCAGCCTGTTTCCCGTGTTGGTGATTTGTTTCTTTTATCGCTGAGCGGTGTCCGTGTCACATAAACTCCCGTAGAGATCGGACACCTTGAATTCCCAGCACGGGCCTAGGATCTGCTAGGCGTGTGTGCTCTGTCTCATGTTCTTCTTTCTTGGTCTTTTCCCATCTGTAGACTAAGGTTGTCAGTGGCAGAGAGAATGGCAGTGACAACCTTCCCTCCCCGACCGGGAGTGGAGACAGACCCCTGCCCGATCACACGCCCTTCTAAGCCCGTAGCGGCTTTGCCCGGCCACGGCACAAGCACACCCTCATCGCCACAACTGCAACCTCAAGCGGCGGGTGTTGAGGACAATCACGCCATCCCCGTGGAGACATGGCTGCCGCGCTCGCATGGGTCAGAGAACATGTCCTGTACACAGATGCCTCCCCTTCTGTCGGTAGATCAGCAAATCACTGCGCCGTCCTGCCTCGGAGCAGGAAGCGGGCAGGGTGGCGGGTCCCGGGGTGTGAGCCAAAGCCAAGCTCTTGTTGGGAGTCTTGTTAGTTGATCAGCATGTTGAAAGCGGGGTGGGGGTGGGGGGAAGAGCGATAAGTATAAAATGCGTGGTGTTTTCTAAACTCCTTCCCTAAGTCGCAGAAGGAAGAGTCATCCAGAAAGCCCTGCCGGATCTGCAGTTTTATTTCAAAATGCTAAACAGGAAAACTACCCATTTTCTGAGACCTTCCAGAAAGCTGATTATCAGCAGATGCCTAATCATTACACTAATGATCTAGCTTTAACAAAAGCAAATTCTTTATTTTTTAAATGCAGCAGGTTTTTCAAAAAGTAAAACTAAGCAAAGCAGCTTTAGCCTCACAGTTAGAAAGTATTATTCCTTTGGACTCAAGCTGAAGTGCACGCCTTATATCGCCTTATGTTTTATTTGTTTATAATGTTTTTATATATATAAACGAGGGTTCTTTAGTGGATTTTGAGCACTATGTAAAATCCTGCATCCAGCCGAGGGGCAGCACCTCTGTGCCAGTGGTGTGTTTTATTTCACGAGTGCATTCCATCCCCGTATAGAAAACTGGCTTCTCTCTCCTCTCAGTGACCGGCGCAGCTCCCGCTGGCCGATGGGGGTGGGAGAAAGAAAGACCAGCACCTTCACAGAGGGCTGGCGCTGCCCCTGTGCAAGCTGGGCCTGGCTGGCACGTCGCCGATCAGCGGCTCCAACCTGCGTGTGTGGCACACGCCAGGGCCAGCGAGCGGCAGGCAGACCCGCAGGTAGGTCAGAGCCAGGGCATCGGGTCAGCTGGGAACCTGCTGTTGCCTTTTCTCAGGAGCTACAAAGATCTCTTTCCGCTCCGATGCTGCCGCAGCCCAGCAGCCTCTCACCCAGGGCCCCACGTCTGGCGCGCCTGGAGGGGCAGCTCTGTGCCTTACAGGCTCTTAGCGGGCAGAGCCCTCGCCTGCATCTGTGCACTCTCGAAGGGGAGGAGCCGTCAGCTCAGTGTCTTCTCTGGTCGACCGTGATGTGCTGTCTGGTACCTGAGTGTCTGCTGGTCACTTCAGACACACCGGTTGGGTGGGGGGGGGGGTGGCTGCAGTCCACACTCGTGCCTTGGGAGGAACGCTGCTCTGTGCTCTTCCCCCAGGGTTGGAATCTCTCAGATGGGGTGTAATGGGAAGGCAGGATGCAGGTGTAATAACTGATTTATCTTTTCCTTAAAGTAGATAACGGGTGATTTGTCAATAAAGCATTCCTTTGGGGGAAAACCCACTTAAGCTCGTGTGGTGCATCTTACTTCATTCAGGAAGGTGGCGAAAGAGTGGCAAAGTAACCGACAGGCAGGGTCCCTGCACCCTAGGGAGAGGCAGGCAGGAAATAGATGGTCTCAAACACAAAGTCTAGATCTGCAGTGCTGTGAGAGGGTGTGTTGGTGACAAAGCTGTGGGGTCTCTCGGGAAGGGGTATGGAGCATGGGGAGGAGCCGGCCAGGTTACAGTCGAGTCTGGGCTGAGCTGCCAGAGCCATGCAGGCGGGCATTGCAGCAAGAGGGTGGCCGGCCGGCCAGGATTCTCCCCACCGAAGGGCTCCGGCCTGGCGTGAGAGCTGCTTGAACTTCTGAGGTCGTCCGGCTGCAGCTGTAACAGCTGTGGTGCAGGAAGGGCACACGTGTCCTCGGCCGGGTGGGCGGGTGGAGGGGCTCACTGAGAGGGGGCTGGGCCTTGGGAAGAAGAGGGTCCTGTTCCTTGGGCCAGCGGTGTGCGGCCATCTTCCCGTCCTCATGGCCCCGCTCTGCTGGGGCACCACGTGAAGGTGCCGACCACGGGTAGACGACAAGTCCTGGAGGAATGAGGCAGGGGTGGGTGAGCTCAGGTGGTGCAGAGTGGGGAGCAGGGACCTGGGGGTGGGGTGCGGGGATGCTGCGGGGAGGACTTCTCTGCTAAGTGTCTTAAGGTCCTCTGTGTACAGGATTCAGAAGTCCAGACTGGGTGTGAGGCCCGCTCACATGCGCCCGTTCCCTGCACACCCCCCACCTGCCCTCTACGATGACTCTTCATCCTCCCAGTGCTTTATTCATGCAAAACCGAGCAACTACGAACGTGTATTCTCATTCCCTTCCCATCCTTACTCAGAAGATGGCTTACAACTTCCTGCACTCTGCTTTTCCTTCTTAATGCTGCGCCCTGGAGTGCTAGCCGCACCACCCCCAAAACTCTTCCGGGGAGAGCCTCGCTCTGCGCTGCCCTGGTGCTTCACGTGTGTCCATTCCTGCTGTATTGGGTGTGCCCAGTGGGAAGTACCTTCACTGGGAGCATCGGACCTCCTTTGGGGTCAGAGGGCATGGCTTGCTTGAGATGCGAGAGCAGGGGAAGTTAATGACTTCAAATTGTATGAGATAACACGCCCCGGCCCGGCAGTCCGACACAACATGAGGCGGCACCAAGTGGAGAAAGCACCACTGCTGCCCCCAGTCAGCATTTACTCTCATTGACGATGGAAATGGGTTCCATGTGGTCTTCACTTAATTCAGTATTTAAACGTCTGTGGGTAAGAGTTTGCTAGGCTCTTGTTCTGGGGTACAAGGATGACCCTGACATGGGCCTAGCCCTCAGGTGTTCCCCCTAAATAACGGACCCGTGAGATGAGCTTTGAGAGCTTGAAGGACTGTAGCAAGTGGTGGGGCTGGCATTGGAGGGCAGCCATGGCACCTGCTTCCCTGAAGTCTCAGTTTCTTCTCAAGGTGAGGATAAGGGCACCCACCTGGCCCAACTGAAGGGCCTGCAAAGCACAGGGCTGGACTGCAGCCACTGTTGGTATTTGACAGTATTCTTCCTGTTATTTTCTCCAAACAGGTTGGCTTGTTTGTTTATAAACATATTTGTAATAATGTACTTCTAATATATATCGTGCATTTTGCTCATTTTACTTTCAGGAGCTATCACAAAAATTTTCAATGCTATTAGGTAATAACCTTTGTATACATCTTATAACTGTATTCCATTTGAATGTGCTTATTTGTACAGTTGTGCAGGTTTCCATTTTCACTATTATAAATAACACCATCAAGAGCAGCTTGGTGCACACAACTTTTTCTGTATTTGGGAACATTTTCTTAGAAAGAATATCCCTAAAGTGGAACTAGTAGGTCAAGGAGGGACTCACTAAGGCCTGCTTCATTCATTCTTGCAGTGCCCAACACAGCTTCATTCTGAAATTGGTACCGGGTTCATTTGGTTCTCTTATTCCTCCTGTGATTCTGACCCGGAACCTTTCATCCTTCTGAATCAACAGACATAGACACTAATCTGGCCCTCTGCTTCTTGGTTTTCAAAGGCCTTTTCGTGCCTGCTTGATGTTGCACAATTTAATGGCTGCCAGGCGACTTCCTGAGCTCTCTGCCACTTACCGAGGCCCTGAGCCTCGGACAAACTGGGCAGTTCAAGGCCGGCATGATGGCAGAGAGGGGTAAGAGGGCAGAGGTAGACGGGGCTGGAGCTTGTTGGCAAAGAGTTTGGATTTTACTCAACGTGTATAGGGAGGCTTGGATGTCATGAAGTTTCTGTGTTAAGAATATGACTCCGCTGAGTGGAAAATGGCCAGTGGGCAAGTATGGAAGTGGGGAGGCTGGCCAGAAAATCTGTTGGATGGCTTCTAGGATGAAAAGTGGCACATACGGGTGTACCAGGCACAGAGCAGGCACTCAGTAAATGGTAGAACTGTTTCTGTCATAAGAAGTGATAGGGAAGGGTAACGAGCAGGTCTCCCCTCCCTCAGGGGGTCAGTGAGATGAGCAGTGGTCGTACCTGGACAGGGAGGGAAGTGAGTGGAAGTTGGTTCAACTGCCCTTTCAAGACATTGTTTGTAGGTGGTTCTGGGAGGGCCCGGACAATGGCGGCGGCACTTCGGTGATTGGGCAGGCAGGCAGGAAGTCGCATCTCTGCGCTGCAGGGATGAGCAAACGTCAGTGCTAAACAGTGGCTCAGGGGCCGTCGGCCTCCTGGTCATCCCCACCAGCTCCCTCTCCCGTTCTTTGACGACAACAATTATGTTTTCTCAATCTTACGTAAAGCGCGGGGCAAACTCAGCTGCAAGACAAGTCCCCGCACCTCTCCCTCAGTGCGGCTGGCCGCAGCACCTGCCGGCGCACCGGAGAGCACCTGACGCTCTGGTGAGCAGGCCCCGCCCCCGCGCTCGGCCCCGCCCCTGCGGGGCGGTGGACGCTTCCGACTCCGCGGTGCGAGCTCCACCCACAGTTCCCGGGGCCCCGCCCGTGGGCTGTCACTCGGGGCTCCGCCCCACTAGTGGGCGGAGCCTTCGCCCAGCGCTTTGGGCGCACGCTCGGCCTGCCCCTCCCGCGGCTCCGACCCGCCGGCGCTCACGTCCTCCCGGGAGCGCGCGCGCCGGTGCGGGTGCGTGCGTGAGCGTGCGTGAGCGTGCGCGCCCCCGCCGCCTCTGCCGGTGCTGGTCCCGCGCCCTCTGCCACTGCCCCCACCGCCGTCTCTGCTGCCGCCGCCGCCGCCGGGTCCCAAGGCGCAGCCCCGGCTGAGGAGCGCGTCGGCCGGCTGCCCAGCAGCGCCGCGCAGGGAGGAGCGGAGCCGGCGGGAGGGCGGGCGGGCGGACAGGTGAGCTCGCGGCGGGCCGGCGGCCTCGCGTCAGGCCGGGCGGGCGGGCGGGGGTTCGGGGTGACGAGAGCGGGATGAGGGGGCGGGGGCGGGGCGCGAGGTGAGGGTGACGGGGGGTGGGGTGAGAGGGTGCGGGGTGGCGGGGCCGCGCGCCAGGAGGCGGAAATGGCGGCGACCCTCCCTCCCCCCTCCCTCCCCCCTCGGGACCGGGGGCGGCGGCGCGGCCGGAGGAGCGGCGGGAAGGCCCAGGCCGTGCGCCGCGGTCGGGCCACCGGGCCCGCGCTTGGGGGCGGCCAGAGACCCGACGTGCGTCAGCCAGGGCCCCCCCCCCCCCAACCCCAGCGCAGCTCGCGCTCCGGGGCCGGGGTCTGCGCGGGGCGCCCCCGCCCCGGGGAGGGTCTTTGCGGTCCTGAGGGCCGAGAAGAGGGGCGCCGCCGGTCCAGCAGCCACGTAACCTGTGCCTGGGTCGTAGGGTTATAGCTCGCGGAATTGAGCTTTGTTCCTTGACGCGCTGTAGATTAATCTCGCGGGTGAAAACCATCTGGTTTGTAAGAAAAAAATGTTTTCTCTGTTCGCGAGGACATCTGAAGCAGTGCCTTGTGTTGTAGTCTTACCGAGAGAGGGTTAGGAACTCATTCCCGCGGGTTCAAACTTGTTTGTGTTGAGCGGCTGGATCAAGGACTCGCTTTTTCATGTGCCTAAGAGATGAGTTCTCAAAATTCGCTCGGTTGTGCTATGCAGGAAAAGGAAGCAAAAGTTTCTGTTTTATTTTGGCTTTCAGGTTTAGGTGTGATAGAGGTCATAGACTGAGAGGTGCTGTGCTGGACGCCTTTGTCCTTACTAGTTGTCTGTTTAAAAACTACTTGGCTGACATCGACAGTTATAATGCCCCGTCTTAAATCTGGTTGCCTGAAAGCAGAACTCTAGTCAAAGCTTCTGAGATTTTGTGTTCATTTATTTGCTTCTCTCTTGTTAAACGTGGTGCTGAGTTTCAGGATCGAGGCACCTGTCAGACTTTGAGAGATGAAATTATGAGGCAGGACTTATGGGCTTTCAGAAACTTCCTGAGAGCGTGCAGCTCTCCCTCCACCTGTGTCAGAGTTGCGGGACTTGGGGCACCTCTGATGGCACGTGGCCAAGCCATGGGCTGAGTGGCAGGTGCTTTCAGCAGCACGGGGCTCTGAGGGGCACACGTGTTGCAGGACCCCCATGCCTGGCCCCCTTGGCCCTGGTGAAGTCAGAGCAGCCAGGGGTTGTCTGGTGAGCAGACACTAGAGAGGCACGTGGAGGAGACAAGGCCTTGCTGGGGGATCTCAGCTGTGGAACCAGTGTGGCCTCGGATGGGGACCCTTGCGGGGCAGGGATGCCTGTCAGGCCATCCGCATCCTCTGTGACCAGTCTCCCTACCACTGGCCCCCTGACTCACTCTGCGGGCCCCCCGCCACAGTGGCCTCTTTGCCAGGCTCTCAACAGACTCCTGTGCTCCGTCCCTGGCTCTACCCAGATCACTGGCGCCCTCACCCTTAGGCTCCGGGAGGGCAGGCCTTCCCTTACTGCTTTACCTGGAATTTCAGCTCGCCACTTCCTGTTTCCTGTCTCCCTTTCCTGCTTAGTTTTCCCACAGCACTTCATTCTTCTAATGTCCTGTGTAATATACTTATTATACTTAATGTTTTACTATGAGGTGAAGTCCACAGGGAGGCTGTTTTGTGCAGAGAACAGTGGCTGGCACATACTGCGTGCCCAGGAAATACTGTTGGAATGAATGGAAGCGATGATCGTAGTAGCAGCTCTGCAATACAGTGACCTTGTCACTCGGAAGTCATTGTGGCTGAGTACTGAGTACTGTGGCTGGGTTCTGAGGGAGGTGTGTGGCAAGTCACCTCCCCTTTGGGAAAGGACAGCCAGTTAAGAGGAAGATCAGAAAGGTACTTAGGATCTCCCTGTAAATCTTTTTGCAACTTTTAGTCTATAGTTAGTGCAAAATAAAAAGTTTTTTGTCAGATCTACCACTGGTAATAATGCTTTTAGAAATTTTGTCTTTGATTAACCCCCCCAGAAAGTAAAACCCACATGCTAGTCCCAAATACTCAGTGACATTTGTTTTGTTTTGTTTTTAAATTTATTTATTTATTTATTTATTTATTTGTTGGCTGCGTTGGGTCTCAGTTGTGGCATGCAGGCTCTTCCTTGCGGTGTTCCGTCTTCTCTCTAGTTGTGGCGCGCAGGCTCCAGAGCGCGTGGGCTCTGTAGTTGCGGCACGTGCGCTCTCTGGTTGTGGCATGCAGGCTTAGTTGCCCCGCAGCATGTGGGATCTTAGTTGCCTGACCAGGGATCGAACCGGCGTCCCCTGCATTGCAAGACCGATTCTTAACCACTGGACCATCAGGGAAGTCCCGACACTTGTTGATTAAATGGGTGAGGTGGAGTAATCTGTTAGAACCACATGAAAGTGAGCTGTTCCCGAGGCCTGCTCTGAATCCTGATGTGTGACTGAAGGACTCAAGTCATTTCCAGAACCTTCACTCAGAGTAAATTTATGTTCTTGGTTTTTCATTCATTGTATTAATGTGGTGCTGGGACTGAACAGATACTGCATGTTTCTTGGCCCTTTGTGTTCTTGAGTCCCCCTCACTCGAGGAAGGATGGCTCTGTGCTCAGTGCTGAGCTACCCTGGAGACGAGTGCTTTTTGCCCAGTCTCAGACCTGGCACTTGGAGTCGGGCCTCTGCACTGGTTCCTGTGCTGACCCACCTGACCCCACCGGGCAGGATCCCTAGCAAGCTGCTGGTGCTGCATCTCAGAGCCCAGGTGTGACATGCTGGCCTTGGTCCTGGGCTGCGGAAGATGCTCAGTAGGTGCTGGATGGGTGACTAAAATTGAGGCTGTGAGGCTGGGAGTAAGGAGACGAGGTGGAATTTTATTTAAGGTGGGACTTTGCTTTTAAAGTCAGGGAATAAAATGAGCATGATTTTTTAAAAACATTTTTATTGGGGTATAATTGATTTACAAATGATTTTTTTTTCTTTTTTTCTGGCCACACTGCACAGCATGTGGGATCTTAGCTCCCCAACTAGGGATTGAACCCTGAGCTCCCTGCAGTGGAGGCCTAGAGTCTTAACCACTGGACCGCCAGGGAAGCCCCAAAATGAGCATGATAGACACAGATATAATCACCCTTGAAAAATTCCTGAACGCTTTTGTAAAGTACTTTGTACAGGGTTTGGAGCATACAGTGCTGTAGGCAAACCGTATCTCAGCCAATGAGGGCAGCCAGTTTTCCAGTAAGGAAACAGACCCTGTGTCTTCAGGGGACAGGTGTGGAGGGTGACGGCCAGCTCTTGCCCAGGAGGTGGACAGGAGACTCTTGGCTCTTGACGGTGCCCTGTGAGTCTCTAGGTGCTCCCCATGCAATAGTTAAAACTGCAGTGCTCCCCAAATGGGGCTCGTTTTTATGTTCTTATTGGATGGTCAGATCAGAGCATTCTTCAGCTGCAGACTCATCTCCTGCTCTGTCACAGTCCTTCCCTGTCTGTGTGTCAGCAGAATCTGTACTAGACTTTACTTCCTGAAAGAGGACGAGACTCGGGCTCACATGATGGGGCCCCACTAAGATGAGGGTCATGGTACCTGCCCTTACTGCCTGTCGGGGGAGTACAGGAGATGGTAAGTGGGAAGGTATGTCATCAACTGCTTCCTAAATTTAAGAGACACAGATTCTGAAAAATGACAGTAGTCATATTTTATGAAAATGCTATCCCTCATTTAAGAGGGGGAACTGTTGGGACTTCCCTGGTAGTCCAGTGGTTAAAACTCCAAGCTTCCAGTGCAGGGGGTGTGGGTTCGATCCCTGGTCGGGGATCTAAGATCCCGCATGCTGCGCGGTGCGGTGCAGCCAAAAAAAAAAAAAAAAAAAAAAAACGAGGGAACTGTTATGCTTTTACTGTCCTGATAGCAGGGCCAGTGCTCAGGTAGTGACATCCCCTGAAGAGGATTAACAGCAGTCTGTTACTGGTCACTCGAAATTCAACCCAGAGGATTTAAGGATTAGATTACCAAACAATTTTTAGTTTTGATTTTGTCTTTCGTTGTTTTTGCATTAATTTTGTTTGAGGACGTTGTATGGGTGAAATGGTATGTTCTCTCGGTTATTAGTACTTGCAGACATTTAATAGGTTTTGGTCTTTAGCAGGTAAGAGTTGTTTTAAATTCTAAGAGTTTTGCAAACGTATTGGTAGCTCACATTGAAATTGCAGAAAAGAAGTACAGAATCTCATTCTCCAAAGAGAGAGTATGTAGTGAGACCATACATTCAGTGGGTGTCACTGAAAATGCCTTCGTAAGTGGTTTGCTTTTCAAGGGTTGTCTGTATACATCAAAGGTCCACTTCACTCCAAAATCATACTCCATTGTAGGTGTATCTACATCACTGGTTTTTAGAACTTAGTTCTGTGGCAGAAACCGTAGTCTTTTTTTCCTGACATTAAACCCAACTAATATTTTCAAATTGTGTGATACATTGTGAGTGATCAGTGAATATTTTTTGAATGTATGAGTGTAAATGAACCTTGTTCATCATCATGAGTTACTTATAATTTACTAAATATTTTTTTATTTTTGGCTGTATTGGGTCTTTGTTGCTGTGCGCAAGGCTTTCTCTAGTTGCAGTGAGCTGGGGCTACTCTTTGCGGTGTGTGGGTTTCTCATTGTCATGGCTTCTCTCGTTGCAGAGCACGGGCTCTAGGCGCGCAGGCTTCAGTAGTTGCGGCACGCGGGCTCTAGAGCGCAGGCTCAGTAGTTGTGGCGCAAAGACTTAGCTGCTCCACGGCATGTGGGATCTTCCCGGCATGTGGGATCTTCCCGGGCCAGGGATCGAGCCCGTGTCCCCTGCATTGGCAGGCGGATTCTTAACCACTGCACCACCAGGGAAGCCCTGAATTACTTATAATTTTATTGTGCCTTTAATTTCTCTACACTGAACATGTAACACCGGAAAACAGGGCGGTGTACGCGGTGAAATGTGCAGTCATTTGGCGTCTCCGTTGCTGTGTTCTGAGGAATTCTGTGCCAGTTGGTTATAAAGTTGCAGGCCTGGAAGTCAGAGGATTGGAATGCTGACTTGCTACCCTGCCGGCTGAGCCCCGCCCTGGCTATCTCTGGGATGGCCAGCCCCTTTCTTAGAGAGCTCGCTCTGCCCTTCACCTCTATTCTTTTCACTGGGTGGAGTGAAATGCGTTATAGTGAGGCCATCAGAACTGAGTTCTCCTGTACTCTCTGGCCCTGTGGTGCTTCAGAGGTCATGAATTCGGGCGCCGGGGGTCCGAGACCATGGCCTCCCCGACTGAGCTGGACCGGGCTCTGCAGAGGGAGCATGTGCCACTGCCTGGCTTTAGTTTTTTCCTTCTGTTACTGGAAGGGATTAGCAGCATAGCAAATGTTTGATTTTTAGTTAGGTGGTCCCATTGGATTTTCCTTTATTAAAAAGGAGTGTCTTTAATTGTGAGAGGGTTTCTCTAAGATAAATAATGAAAAATTCTAGGTCAGAATACAGACTTTATTATTTTTGCCATATATTGCTAAATTTATATTTCCTCCGGCAGTGTGTGTCTTTTCTTCTTCACCTACACAGGATTTTAACACTTTATATTTTATATTTTGCTGCTAATTTAACTACTGCTATAGGGTTTGGATAATAAAATGTGAGATTTTTTCAGCCAGTTGCAAAAAATTTTGCTGTGTCCTTTAAAATAAGAATTTTAAGTAAATTAAGAAATAAAGAGTGATAATTTAGTGATAAATAGGCTTTTTAAGATGCGTGAAACCAGGCCACATCTGTTTTGGTTTTTTTTTTTTAATTAACTGGAAAAGAAATTGTATTCCGGATAACAATTTTTACTGGACTGTATTTACCTGATACTTTGAATCATGAGGCTCATCACAAGTAAAGCTGAAATTTTTTAATGCAATTGAATGGCCCAGTTTCATTTTGAGATGAAACTAGGACGTCTACAATTTAAGGATTGTCTACGAAGTATTTCTTAACTTGTCAAAGCATAGTTGTCGTCTGTTGGAAACAGTTTGTTTTCTTCTAAAATTCACTTAGAGGATGCCTCCCCTCCCCCTACAGCAAACCCTCTGAAGCAATCTGCTTGTGAGCAGGCCAGGGTTACTTAATATGCATCAGCCATAATCCCCAGGACAGCCTTGCAAGGTAGCTGTTATCCAATTGTATAGATAAGGAAACTGAGATTAACATATTTTCTCTAGTATGAAAGTGTGGTATTGAAGAATAAGCACAAATAATGCCGTCACACACCTTAAAATGACAACACGGAATTTACCTCTTAGAATGCTGTTTCTGTTGGTGACGTTTTCTCTTGCATCATCCTACCTGGTTGGGTGACCCTAACTGACTGTTAACCGACAGCATCCTTCTCCCTGGTGTGTAGTATCCATGTGACTCCCACACTTGTTTCATCTGCCCCTTCCCTTTCTTTTATAAAAATTGATCCGTGACAAGGGTGACTGTAGCCCACTGTCTGAGGGGCTGTCCTGGTGGCCGAGTAGGCCAGCCTGTCCAGCCAGCTCCTGACGCCGTCTCATCCTCACTCAGGCTGCTGGACTGCAGTGCACGTAGGCGTTAGGGGCACTCTTGGACCTGCTCTCCTCTGGGGGAGCTGTGCCAACCTTCATAAGTGTCTGTGATCTGCCTTTTACTTGTGGCATTCCTTAAACTGCTCACAGAGCCGCAGTGTCGTGAGGCAGACCTGTCACTTCATCAGACCCCCCCTGCTGCTCCCTGGAGTGGGCAGGGGTCTTTGTCCTGTCCTCACCCCAGAAGGACCATCCAGCTGGCCAACAGCTCACCTCTTTGCGGTGGTCACAGGGGCAGAGCGTCTGTCAGTGACTAGCAGCTCGGTACAGCCTTACCTGATTAGATGCCTGCCCCGTAAAGCCTTGAAGGCAGGTCTTTTCCTATATTTTTAAAAGGCAAACGACACAATAAGGCAAATGAGTGAAGTATGGATTTTACATCTAAAATGTATGCAACGATAATATTAGTGTTCAAGCTGAGAGTCAAAAGTATAGCCTACATAACTTTTATTCACCATTATAAACTTTGTGTATTTATTTTAGTTTAAAAACACAGTAAAGGGTTAATATAGTACCTAATTTAGATAAGGCTTGTAGATTAGTACAAGAAAATAAGTTATTTGTGCTCAGGGCAGGGAAAAATTACTCCCCTTTGTAAAATGGTTACCGAGAGTCAGTCAGATTGTACAGCACTTGGAGCCAGACTTGGATTTGAATCGCAGTCCTGCTGATCCCTGGCACAGTGACCTCGCGATGGCTCCGTTTCTGGGCCTTAGTCTTCTCATCTGTAAGTTGGAGGCCGTAACAGTAACGGCTCGTGTTAATCTTGTACCCGGCACTGTTCTCCGCACTTCACATGACTCGATCACGGACACACTGTGCCAGGCTGTCTGCGGCCCCACTGGACGAAGAGGAGATGAAGCTGTTGAGTAACTGCCCAGGTCACTGAGCCCATGTGTCGCAGAGCCAGGCTCCAGCCCAGGCAGGTAGCCCAAGAGCTGCACTCTCAACACCCACTGGACCGGGCACCTGCCCCACAGGCTTCCTGGTCCAGAGCATGTGTGCCCCTAAATGCCTGCACGTGGTATGCGTTTCCTAGGTTGTAGGTACCATGTTGGTAAAATTACAGCAGTGATCGTAAGTTCTGTCACCAGTACAACTGTGATAGCACGTGCATGTGTCTTGACACGCTTCTGACATCAGGCGTCTCTTTACACTTGGCTCATCCTGGGGTAATTCGTGCAGCTCATACTTGGTTTCGTACTAGATTTGATGGAATGGTTGGTTTTGGTCATCGTTGCAGGGTCCATTGCTTCATCAGAGGCAGTCAGTCCAGCAGTGGGAACCCTGGGCGGCCCCCTCCCCAGGGGCTTTCACATGGGGCAGCCCCGGCTGGGGCGTCCCAGTGCAGCGCGGTTTCTAGTGGATGCGTTTCGAGACGCGTTCCTGCTGGAGACACAGAAGACGTCGTGGCTGCATCTGCTGCGTTTGATGAACTTAGAGCCGCTATGTGTGTCTTAGGCGTCTGCTCATTCTGGAGTTGGAGTGTCCAGTCCCCTCGGTGGGGGCGGAGCTGCCCCCAAGGTGGTGGGTCGTTGGGTTTTCGGTGTCACACACTGCACTGCTCTGAGCCTGTGGGCTCTCCCGGAAGCGTTAAGTAGGTCTCTTAGCCTACGCGCTTCTGTATGACCGTGACTTTGGTCACAAGTATTTTCATGTGATATTCAAAGTTGAGGATTTGAATGTCGTGGTGGTCTCTAGATAGTGAGAAATCCTTCCTGGTAAGCATTCACGAGAGTGGACTTGCACCTGGTTGCCAGTCAACGTTACGCCCTTTCTGTCATGATACAGATACCTCCGGTTCTCCAGTCTGTCTGCTGACCTGCAGGCCTAGTCCATGGAGGGCCGGGGGCAGCAGGTGGCTGCCTGGGTTGAAGGGTACCTGTGACTTCAGTACCTGAGATTGTAGGGGTTGTGAGGTTAGAACAGCAACACCCAGAAAGCTCCCCTGCTCATTACTTTTATAAGAGATATTTTTGCCTTCCACTGTCTAGTTTCATATTTAGCTTTGAGACTATGTTAAGGTTTTCTGGAAATGTTTGGTCATAGCAGTGGTCCGCCTAGAATCTCTTTCTGCAGCCTCGTGCATAGGTGAGTACCTGTTGGCTCCAGTGCTGTGATGATGGAAATGTCACCTGTGTCTGTCGGTCATGTTCTGGTGTCAGGCTTCCAGCTTGCTTTAGGCCCGCTTTACACAGAGGCAGTGTCGCCCTGTTGTTTGCACCTCAGGATGCTGAGCAGGCAGGGCCAGGAGGGCCGGGTCGGAAGTGAGGCTCCCGTCCACATTGGACCACGGGCAGCCTCCTCTCTGAGGCACAGGCTTTTGAGAATGTTCAGGGTTTTTTTTGACCCTCCTTGTATTCAGACACATAGTTAGAGTTGTTTTGCTCAACTTCTGACCTTTTCCTTTTGACTGACTGTATGTAAGCGTTAGTTTATGAAAGAAAATCCTTATTTGGTTTCTGGACATAAGTCACTACTGATAAAATTAATTCCATAGACCGTACTGAATGCTCGGCCAGTACTGGGGCAGTCGCTCAGTTTATACCTCGGAAGGGCTTAGGGTGCGGCCATGCTGGGGCCTTTCGGCTCCCCCGGGGGTGTCTGCTGAGCCCTTGCTGGTCAGCCTCGGGCTCCCTCTGTGAGGGCCGGGTGTTCGGTGTCTTTAGTACTGGCATGCATGCGCTTTTTGTGACCAAGCATTGTGCTTATTGTTAGGTGAAAGTGCTGCTACTTAGTTACTGTTCTTTGGTAGGTTGGCCAGTCTGCCTGGGGTTTAGACCCATTCTCTCTCGTGCTTTGATGATTGGCGGGGAGCCCTTCTTAAAGACGGATCCGTTTGACTCTAATTCTCTCTCTTTGTCTTAAGGCTCAGCATCACTGTTGCTTTTTATTCTTCTTAGAATTAAGGAAGAAAGATGACATCATTAGGGGTTCCTCTGTTTTCCGGAAGAATTTAGGAATTCTTTACGTTTGAAATTCATTTTAGGTTAGGCGTAAAGGTGACGGACGACTGTGGTCCTCAGCATCGGCCCTTTTACCCCTTCCACGTTTGTTGACTCTTGCTTATAATTCTTCAGATATATCTGCGGAGGTCATTGGTGGCCATTTCCTTCTACTCTGCAGTGTATTAATCTTTTCCTTCTGGAACAGATAATGAGTTCAGAGTCAGGCATTCAAACCACCGGTTTTCCACCGTGTTCTGAGTGTGTCCCCAGCACCGGTAGGAGTTGGCCCTCCCTCGCCTGAGGAGGTGAGGTGCTCCAGACCCAGCTGGTTCCTTTTTTTTTTTTTTTTTCTAATATTTATTTATTTATATATTTGGCTGCTCTGGGTCTTAGTTGCAGCATGCGTGCGGGATCTAGTTCCCTGACCAGGGGTTGAACCCGGGCCCCCTGCATGGGGAGCGCAGAGTCTTAGCCACTGGACCACCAGGGAAGCTCCCCCCCGCCCCAGCCAACTGTTTCTTGAATGTCCTTTTTCCAAGGTTCATCACGGATTTTAAATGACGATTCCTTCAAAGAAGAGAGGTCAGCTGTCTTTGGAACACCAGTTGTACTTCGTCTTTAGTATCTTTATTTTCAGTGAAGTTTTTCTTCTGTGGGGCCAGGCCCCAAGTGTGGGAGGCTATGCAGCCGTGCCCGCTCCGGGCTGCACCCCATCCCCTCCCCGAGGTGCTGGCTCACGGTCACTGCATCGCACCTCATGGCTGTGTCCCGACTCATCACCTGGCGGATCCCCTGTTCCTTCTGTCCTGACCCGACGTAGCAGTGTCTTTGTCCTCCTGTCCCAGCATAGCTGCGCTTACCTCTTGTCTCCTGTGTGACAGGACTTGGTCCTGCTCCATCAACAGCATGCATTGTCCTCTCACTGACTGCAGGGTGTTGGCCTTTCTTCCTTTCTTCCCGTCCCCTCCTCTGACTTTCATTTGTCCTTTTACTTTTACACTGTCAAGAGAAATTTACGTTGTGTTTTGTAAACATATGGTTGCTTGTCTGTAAGTTTATTGCTGAAAATCCATAAATTGTTTACGTTATTCCCACTTGTGGAAACCATGTTTATTACAGAGCCTGGACCCTGCTCTGATGACGTTTTCTTCCTAGAGTGGTGCCTCTCTCTCCCCAGGTTCCTAACAGCCTTTTTCTTACATTATTAGCCTTTTTCTTAGCGTCTGTATTTTCAGACTACCCATGATATGATGTATTATCTTTGTGGCCTGGAACTTTCTTTACTCTGCGCACTCTGTCCTCCTACCCCTGGCAACACAGCGGCTTTCAAGGCTGCCTGTCCAGCCACATTCCTGCGATGACCAGCAGCGGGTGGGGAGGCTGGAGCACCTCATGGCAGCCCTAGAAACCTCTGCATCTCGGAGGGGCATCCCCAGAGACAGTGAGAGGCCCTGGTGTGGCCTTCCCACCACGGCCTGTCCCCAGGGGACACAGGGGGCAAACCTGTCTGCACACCAGGAGGTGTGGCTCATGGGGATTACCTGCTCATCGCTTTTATTTTATTTATTTTTTTATGTTTTAGTTTTTTGGCCCTGAGGCGTGTGGGATCTTAGCTCCCCGACCAGGGATCGAACCCACACCCTCTGCGTTGGAAGGCGAAGTCTTAGCCACTGGACTGCCAGGGGAGTCTCTGTTCATTGCTTTTAAACCCACCTTGTCTTTGTAATGGATGCTTGTATTAAAATATGATTGTTTTAAGTATTATTTAATGATGTGTGTAGAAGCAACAGAATTTGTAGCTTTTGTAAAAATTTTTGAGACTGCCTCAGGTAATTTTGGAGGTTTTTGAATAAAGTACTCTGAGAATGGAACCAAATAGAGACCCCTCACCACCACCCATAGCCCTCCCCTGTGGAAGAGTGCACCCGCAGATCCCAGGGGAAGACTGGACATTCTGTGGGGGCATCTGGGACTTTGGGGCTGGCATTGCTCAGACGAGTGATGCTGGTCTGTGTCTCATGCTGGGCCCAGGTTAACCCCAGATGGAGCGGATGACCTGTGGGTGACAAAACTTTAGAATAAAGTGTAGGAGAATTCACTTTGGCTTTTGGGGTGGAGAAGGATTTACTGAACAAAAAAGAGAAAAAATACGTTCACAAAGATTTGATATATTCAGTTACATAGAAATTAAATTGTGAGAGGGAATTCCCTGGCAGTCCAGTGGTCAGGACTCTGCGCTTCCACTGCAGGGGGCACGGGTTCAATCCCTGGTCAGGGAACTAAGATCCCGCATGCCGTGCAGTGTGGCCAAAAAAAAAGAAAAAGAGATCTGCTGCATGATAATGTGCAAATAGGTAACACTACCAAACTGTACGCGTAGGAGTGGTTATGGTGGTCGGTCCTATAGTTTTTACCACAATAGAAAAATGTATGAACTTGTGTTCTTGATTAGTAAAAAGAGATGGGTGGGAAATCGGGAAGCCTGGGGGCGCCCATCATTGTGGGGTGTGGTCATCTGGGTAGCGGTTGGCCGGCCCCTTCTCTGGGACCCTAAAGTTCCACTTGTAGGTACACACCCTACAACAGTTCTTCCTAATCTGTTTGTGGTGAAGGACCAGATTTTATTTGTTTTAATTTCCAATGTGTCACAGGCTGATACTTTTGTAAACTACAATGAGAATGACTAGCTAGAAGAATAAGTCGCAAACAAAACAAAAAAATGCAAGCCCAGGTTTTTTTCTTTTTACGTTTTTAAAATAAGCATACAGTAAAATTGACCTCTGTTTCGATGTACGGTTCTCTTGAGTTTTAGTACATAGAGGTTTGTGTAACCCTCACCCTGCTCAGGCTGTGGGACACGTTCATCGGTACCCGCCCCCATGCCCACAGCACCCGCTGTTCTGCTCTCTGGAGGTGCAGCTGCCTTTTCAAGAACGTCATGTGCATGGAATCGCAGAGCTTGTAGCCTCTGCGGCCAGCCGCTCGCTCCGCGCGGTGTCACTGACAGTCCTCCACGTCGTGTGGCGGGCGCTTCGCTCCTTTCTGCTGCCCGGTGGTGCTCCATTGTGTTCGCCTTCCGATTTGTTATTCCGATTTGTTATCCTTTCACAGGGACGTATGTGTTGCTTCTGGGTTTAGCGATTATAAATATTCATGTACAGGTTTTCCATGTGAACGTTAATTCCCATTTCTCTTGAATAAATGCTCAGGAGCGGGATTGCTGGGTCATGTGAAAGCCTATCTTTAACTTTATAGGAAACTTCAAACTCTCTTCCAGAGTGGCTGCCCCATTTTGTGTGCCGCCAGCAGTGTGCGAGTCTAGCCGTTGTTCACCCTCACCAGCACTGGGTGTTGTCTGGTTATTTTTTAAGCCATTCTGATAGATATGTAGTGGTGTCTCATTGTAGTTTGAAGTTGCATTTCCCAAATGAGTAGAGATGTTGAGTATCTTCTCCTGTGCTTATTTGCTATTGCTCTGACAGTTGGGTAAGTCTTGCTGTCAACTTCTGCCCTTAGCACTAACCTGAGCTGGCAGGGCATCACCCCATGCCCGGCACTGCCCTAGAGAAACTGTAGGTGGGAATTGCTCAGAAGGTTCAGAGGACCCCAGTAATAGCAAAACCTGGGAATGACCAGGCATCCTCCAGTAGAAGAATGGATTGATAAGTTGTGGTCTGTTCCCAAAATGGAATTTGTCCAGTACTAGGAATGAGTGAATTATAGATATATCCAGCAATTTGGGAGAATCTTAGAAATTGAGTTTCAAAAACAAGTCATGGGCCAAAAAAAAAAAAACCCAGCAAGTCACAGAAGGCTGCATACACAGTGTTAAGACCATTTTTTTTTTTAACAAGGTGTTTTTAATTTATTTATTTATTTATTTATTTATTTATTTATTATTTGTGGATGCATTGGGTCTTCGTTGCTGCACACGGGCTTTCTCTAATTGTGGCGGGCGGGGGCTACTCTTTGTTGCGGTGCGCAGACTTCTTATTGCTGTGGCTTCTCTTGTTGCGGAGCACAGGCTCTAGGCGCACGGGCTTCAGTAGTTGTGGCACGCGGGCTCTAGAGCACAGGCTAAGTAGTTGTGGCGCACGGGCTTAGTTGCTCCATGGCATGTGGGATCTTCCCGGACTAGGGCTCAAACCCGTGCATTGGCAGGCGGATTCTTAACCACGGCGCCCCCAGGGAAGCCCAGGACCATTTTTTTAAGCTCAAAAAATTAAAACGAAATATTGTTTAGGGAGAAACATATGAGGTAAATTTCTTTAAGCAAGAGATTGTAATAAACATTGCTTCAGGGTAATGTATATGGGGAGAATGCAGGAAGTTTCAAAATTATTGGTAGTTTTCTAGTTTTTAAATTGAAGGATGGGATCATGGTGTTTATTTTATCATGATGCATCATGACTTATGTGTGCCATATCTTCCTTTCTGTGTATCAAATATTATATAGAGTATTTAAAACAGAACGAAGGGACTTCCCTGGTGGCTCAGTGGATAAGACTCTGCGCTCCCAGTGCAGCGGGCCTGGGTTCGCTCCCTGGTCAGGGAACTAGACCCCACATGCATGCTGCAACTAAGAGTTTGCATGCCACAACTGAGGAGCCCACGTGCCGCAACTAAGGAGCCCGCCTGCCGCAACTAAGGAGCCCGCCTGCAGCAACTAAGACCCAGCGCAACCAAGAAAGGAAGGAAGGGAGGGGGGGGGGATTTTAAAAAAAACCAAAAAAACAGAACCAAAATAGCCTTCCTTTTAAGACGTTTTCAAATCTGTTTCTTCCAAAGTTGGCATATGATTTTTCCGAAGTGGGCATATGATTTTTTCCTGCAATAGTAGGTTGAATTCAACAGCAACTCTTAATAAACATTCAGTGCATGCTGATATTACACATGGAGATACAAGAGTCAGAATACACATCTCTTTGCCCTGAAGATGTTTAAGTCTTCTAAGGAGCATAGACGTGCCCTGTGAGCACGGGGATTTTGGTCCGTTTTGCTTATTCTGTTCACTGCTGAATCCCCAGCTTTGAGAGCAGAGTGTGGCACATGGCAGGTGCTTCATAACCATTTGTTGAACAAATAAACAACACAGACATGTGCTCAAGGTTCAGGACGGCTCCATCGAAGGTGATGGGCTCTGCTGTGCATCCGTGGAGCGGGCGCCAGGACCGGCCTTCTGGGACCAGGGATGCCGCCTCGGGGTCGGAGGTCTAAGTAGGGGTTCCGCGTAGGAGGGGCAGGACGCTGAGGAGGCCCCGGGTGCTCAGGGCTGGCAGCGCTGCCTCTGCCTAAGAGCGAGCTGTCAGGCCGCGAGGCCCGGTGGGCGCAGTGGCGGGAGGAGGCTGGTGTCAGACAGGGTCTGTGTCCACAAGGACCTTGTAGGGCAGGCCCGGGAGCTGGGCTTTGATGCTGCAGCCAGTGGGCTGTTGGGGAAGGACCTGAGTGGGGTGGCGACAGGAGTAGAGCCGTGCTTTACAGACTTGTCCTGGCGGCAGTGAGGGAGGACAGACTGCGTATCCTCCAGAAAAGCCTCCCCCTTACCAGACCCCTGCCTCTTGGGGTTGGCGAGCTTTGACTGGTTTAAAGCCCATTTTTCCCTGCTCGTATGTGGCTTGTGTTGTCCGCCCCGCAACGTGGACGAGCCCCAGTACTCTTCCTAGCAGCACCAGGACGCACTACAGATTTGCAGAATGTGCCCATTGTTTGTTTTTAAAGGTATGTGTTACTAAAAATGACGCAGCCTAAAGGTCAGGACCTAACCCTCCTGGAGCCAAGGCTGGGAGCATAGCTGGGATGGCGGTTCCTGAGCTATAGCAGGTGTAGCTCAGGTAGATGTGGCTGCTCCCCAGGTGCTGACATGGGCCTCGGGGATGCCTTTGAAATTTAATCGAAACGGGTTTAGGAAAAACCAAAATGCTGAGGTGCTACCTCAAATAGCAGATGCTACATTTCCTGGTGGTCCAGTGGTTAGGACTTGGCGCACTCACTGCTGTGGCCCGGGTTCAATCCCTGATCGCGGAACTTAGATCCTGCAAGGCACACAGCGCAGCCAAAAAAATACAAAACAAAACAAATAACAGGTGGACTCCTGGACTCCTCAGGCAAAGACTAGTCACCAACTCAGCACAGCTGGCCCGTTCCTGGACCTTGAGGCTGGCGGCAGAGGACACCTGGTTCCCCCGTGACACTCTAGTGGAGCCTCCTCACGGCGTTGAGCCTGGAGCTGTGTGCCCGTGGTGCCAGGTATTGGGGAGATGGGGGAAATCAAGGGAAGGAGCAGGCAGGTCACAAGACCATGGGAGAAACCAGCTCTGGGGAGGGGAGAGCGCTGACCAGGTGCAAAGGGGATGGTCTTCAGTTTGTCACTTGTGGGACATTATTTTTAGGATGATCTTTTTTCCCGCTTTGGAAAAATGTTTATTCCTTTTAAGTCATTAAAGTATACCCGATCACTATAGAAAATTAAGAAGGATAAACAACAAGGTCCTACCGTATAGCACAGGGAACTATATTTGATATCCTGTGATAAACCATAATGGAAAAGAATATGAAAAAGAATATACATATGTATAACTGAATCACATTGCCGTACAGCAGGAATTAACACATTGTAAATCAACTATACTTCAATGAAATAAATTTAAAAAAATAAAATTAGAATAAACCTCAAAAAAAGAAAATTAAGAAAATAAACTATTAAGACAACTTTTGAAAAAAGTTGATTTTAATGATTTAAAAACCCCACAAAACTTGATTCTTTCTCTCTCCCCTTCACTGTCTTCCACAACCTTTCTGCTTGCCAGGAGCCTCCTAGATGCGTTTCCCAATATCGCACATACTGAGAATGAAGTCAGATCTGTCCATTTGCAGTTCAGGTCTCTCTCTTAGTTACAAGACCGTGTCCCAACTGAGCGTGAAACTTAAAAGTGCGTATTTCCTGGCAGTGGGTAGTTTCTAACTAGAATGTTAACTTTTGAAACGTGTGTGAAAATGATGTAGAAATTTACATTTAATAACTTTTATGCTTGGACAGCATTTATTTCATTTTCTGACTCAAAATTATAAAATACTGGTTTGAATCATGTTCATAGCAGCTATTTTATTCTTAAAGGGCCAGACGGTAAGTATTTTCGGCTTCCTGGTGACACAGTCTCTGCTGAGAGCAGCCACAGAATGACAGACAAACGGATGTTTTTCTGTGTCTCCATGAAAGTTGTTGTAAAAACAGGCAGCCTGCCATCACAGATTAGAGAAGTTTATGTTTCATTTGGTTCTCTTGTAGTATCTAATTAATGTTGAGAACAAATCACATTAATTACAACAGCGGCTCTTTTTACTGCAGGTAAACTTGACATACAGTGAAAGGCACAGATCTTAACTGGATTTCAGTGAGTTTTGGTGTGTACACTTGTGAGATCACTGCTGCATTTAAATTAAGAATATTCTTGTCTCCTAGGAGGTCCCCTTACTTCCCTGAAACAGCCGCTTTTCTGGTTTGTATCACGACATTGTTTTTCCTGTTCTTAATCTTTGTATAAATGGAGTCATTTTGTGTTTAGCTTGTTTGTGTAACACATTGTGTTTGAGACTTATTGATTTCATTGCTGTGTCAGTATGTTATCCTTCTTTTATTGGTAAGTAGTGTTCTGTATAGAATAGACCAGAAATTGTCAGTCCTTCTGTTGATGGCCCTGTGTGGTGTTTGCTTTTCTTAGAGCTCATGCTGCCCACTTCACATAAGGCGTCCATTTCTCCCCACCCCCTGCCTCTCTGTGCGAAGGTGTCCTGTTTGTCTTACTTGCAGCACAAACCCCACAAGCCAAGGTTGATCGTTCCTGCTTCCAGCTGTCCTGTGTATTTTTTAAAAAGAAAAAGGAAAAGATCATCTGTTACCTACGTGCTCACCACTTCCAGTGGCCTTCATTCCTTCTAAAGACGCTGGTTTCTATCTGGTGTCATTTCCCCTCGGTCCAGGTAACTCTCATTGGTGTTTCTTGAATTTTAGGTTTTTGTGATGGGTTCTCTTAGTCTCTGTCGGAAGATGTCTTCATTTCAGCCTTTGTTTCTGAGGGGTGTTTTTTCTGGAAATAGAATTCTGGTTTGACAGGTGTTTTATCTGAGCGCTTTCCAGTTGGGTACCACTGCCCTCTGGGTCCTGTGATTTCTAATGAGGAGAGTATGGTTCACACGCTCGCTCCTCTGCAACGCGTCCATTTTCTCTTGATCTCTGGTTTTCAGCAGTGTGACTGGGGGGCCTGGGCGTGATTCTGTCCATATTCATTCTGTCTTCTGCAGCCAGCTGATCCTACAATGGGCCTCTTCTGCTCCCATCACAGTGTTCTAGGGGAGTTACGCTCACCCTGATTCAGGGTGTCTTCCCGCCCCAGCACTCCCCGGCATCAGGGGTGGTCACGTCTCCTGCCCAGCACCCGGCATGTGTGTAAATGCTTTTGAACCCGTGACCCTGGGGAAGGGTCAACGCCCTTCGAGACAGACGTGTGTCCTGTGAACAGAGTCATCGTCGTTGGAGCCCCAGCAAAGCACACTGAAAGTCGTCTTTATTGCGTGGGTGTAGCGTTGCACTGTCGCTGTGCCGGCATCCGTACCCGCCAGCGGTGACAGGAGGGGGGCGTCATCCTCGGGGACAGTTTGTATCTGATGCAGTCAGCGGGCTCTCCTCGTGTCAGTGGAGAGACTCACAAAGTAGACGATCTCGTTTCTCTGTTCTTTGGTATGAAGATATTATCAGGGTCATTGTTCCGTATTACATGGGAACCTAAGATTCCAGTTGGAAAAACCCTCGGAAGCCAGAGCTAGTGGTGCTTAAACCACGATCTAAAGTAAGAAGAGTGACTGACGGGGGACGACAGTGAGCACTCTTGGATGGTTTATGTCAAAAATGCCATCACCTCGTTCACAGCTTTTCCAGCAGCTTTTCGGGGTGGGCGCTGTTGCTGCTGTCTGGCCTAATCGCTTCACGTTGCAACAAATTTCTTTGGATTTTGCCATCTTGATTGGAAATGCATATTCACAACATTTCTTGCCCACGTCTTCGTTTTGTATTTGTGCAGAGTTAACTTTGAGGACCGAAAAGGAGTCACAGTAACTAAGCCGACACTTGCCCACAGCACACAAATGTAAGTGCCTGTTCACAACACCCAACTTCCCTAAAATAATTCACAAGAGAGCCATTACTTGACCCCTGGGGCAAGGGTTGTGCCTGCTTCTGTAATTAAGTCAGGTTTATGGGTGCACAGTTGTGCCCGTTCTTTTAGACACTGTGTGCTTCCATGCTTCAAAGGCAGAGCTGAGAACTCGGGACACGGAGACTGTCTGGATGGCCCACAAGACTGAAATGTTACTATCTTGCCCTTTACCAAAAAGCTTGCACACCTGCTTCTAGAGTAATAATACTTTGACGAATAGCACCAAAGTAAGCCTTGGTGTTAAAAGTCTGTGCTGACTTTTACTGTCCCCAGCTTGCTGTTTTCTGGTGTTTGACTTCTTGGCTTAGACATAATTAAATTAGGCTTGAGCTGTCCAGACCCATCGCTGTGCTGTCAGTGATTTCATTAAAATACAAGGAAGTTTATTTAGTCTCTCACTCTTAACTGTTTGTGATGTCAGAAAACTCTGATTGAAAATTGGGTTGGAGGGAGTCCACACGAGGATGTTTGCTGGTTCCTAGGAGAATTTGGAGTTGACTAGACCCTGGTTGGCTGGATCCTCCGTTAAGGTCCCTTTGATTGGCTAGTAGCCAAAACGGATTCCCAAATGGACAGCTTGCTCTTGAGCTCTGATGAGAAGGGATTCTGTGGGGACTGTTGGAGGCTTGCTGGCTGTGAGAGGGAAGTTAGTGCACAGGAACGTGGGCCAGACTCCTGGGGCTAAAGGACCTTGTTGCCCAGGAAGGCTGGGTTCTCAGTACCCCCGACAGTCCGACATGCTAAAGTCGTGTGTCCTGGAAGTGACTTGTGACAGAGCCTCTAGGAGGGCAGACATGCGTCTGGAAGCACAAGGAGAACAACAACTTTGTAGTTTTTATTAAAAAGATACATATATAGATTTGTAAAAAGTTCATGCAATGCAGAAAAGGCTACAGAAGAACATGATTTTAAAAATCAAACAAATAGTATGGGAATAGGTAAAGAAATGGTAGACAACAAAGAATAAGTCTTTTAACCTCTGCTCCCTGGTTCTTCCCAGAAACAACCAGATTACCAGATACTTACCTTCCGAAGATATTCACATCGTCTTTTATTTTATTTTTATTACTTTTTAAAATTTATTTATTTATTTATATTTTATTTTTGGCTGTGTTGGGTCTTTGTTGCTGCGTGCAGGCTTTCTCTAGTTGTGGCGAGCAGGGCTTCTCTTGTGGAGCACGGGCTCTAGGCGCACGGGCTTCAGTAGTTGTGGCACGTGGGCTCAGTAGTTGTGGTGCATGGGCTTAGTTGCTCCGCGGCACGTGGGATCTTCCCAGACCAGGGCTCGAACCCGTGTCCCCTGCATTGACAGGCGGATTCTTAACCACTGTGCCACCAGGGAAATCCCCACATCGTCTTTTAAATAGAAGCGTTTGTTCCAGTTTCCCTCGAATCTGGCAAACAAAAGATCACGGTGATACTAATAAAACTGCTGCTCCCTCACCACAGCAGACCCGCCCCCTTAACCAGGGGCACCCGTGTGCCAGGGTCCGCTGGGGCCGTGGGGCTGCACACACTGTGCCCACCTGTGTCCTGACCCGCCGCTGGGGCCAGGAGGTTTGCGGGGGGTTTGTTGCTGGAGCTCCTGCCGCTCCTCAGTCGGGGTCTTGCACTTCTGTGGGTTTGTCGCCTGCCTGCAGACCTGTTGCCCCGGCTTCCATTTTTGATGACTTTCCTCTGGTTCACATCTTCACTTGCTGGATTTGATCACCAAGTCGTTTTTTCTGGAAGCTCTTGGGTCCATACGTTCTTGAATGCACATGAGCATTAACCTGTCCTCTGTGTGGGGAGAACTTGCCTGATGGTGTCAGTGTCCAGGCAGAATGTCCGGCGTTGCTCCACCACGTTCTGGCACCGAGTGTCACAGGGTCGCGCCACACCTGGTGGGGGAGGGAAAGCTGCCGGGCACTAAGGACTGGGAATGCGGAAGCTGATTTTTAATCCCTGGGATTGAGGAGATATGTTTATTATTAAACAAGTATTGGCCTTTTAAAGTTTGGTCATAGTTGCTGGCAGTTCATTGAAACTAAGAAAATTAATTCTGGGACTTCCCTGGTGGTGCAGTGGTTAAGAATCTGCCTGCCAATGCAGGGGACACGGGTTCGAGCCCTGGTCCAGGAAGTCTTCCACATGCCGCGGAGCAACTAAGCCTATGCGCCACAACTACTGAGCCTGCGCTCTAGAGTCCGTGCTCTGCGACAAGAGAAGCCACCTCAATGAGAAGCCCGCGCACTGCAACAAAGAGCAGCCCCCCGCTCGTCACAACTAGAGAAAGCCCGTGCACAGCAACGAGACCCGATGCAGCCAAAAAATAAAAAATAAAAATTTTAAAAAATAACTAAATATGGAAAGCTTTCTTAAAACTCAGCAGTAGAAAACAAACACCAACAAAAAAAAAAAAACAAAAGAAAATTAATTCTAAGGTTTTGAAAGTCAGTGATCTGTCTGTACCTGTGAACAAGCAGGTGATGAATCACAGTGACTAGCTTACCTAGTAACTAAGCCAGGTGTGTGCTGATTTTTCTTAGGGTGGTTCTGTCCTAGACTAGGCAATGTTGCCCCTTGTTGCAAGAACGTCTGTGATCTCTGGTGTAAGCGGTGCTGGAGAATCATGACTTAAATGCTAAAGTTCCACAGGGAATTCTTTTTAGTCAAATTAAGTAGCTGACTGCCTCTAGACGTCTTAGATAATTATATAGTTACTTCTATAAGCAGATACAAAAGTATGTATTGATATTTTCCTGTGGATGGGCTTCTAAAAGTGCTATTTAGTAGGCACTGAGGAACTGAGAATACAAAATGATTTGTCAGAGTTGTATTTTCCATAACAGTACCTAAGGACCAAAAAAATTACTTAGCCAAGTAGTAATTAAACTTGACGAAGTCATGGTACTTCTGTTGTGGAGTAAATGAACAAAATTCCTAGTAATGGAGACTTGACGAGAATATGTTCCGCCATCAACATCACTGAGGGTCCCTGGGCTCTGTGAAGCCCTGCCATGGGGCGGGGGGTAAGGGGGTCCTTGTGTCCATCCAGGTGAGGAGGGAGGCTCCAAGCACTGCAGCGACTTGGCCACGCCCAGCATCTGGAAGCTGTCGGAACTGGGCTTAAGGGTCCTCACGCCGTGATGCCAAAGCCCACCATCTCTGGGATTGAAGTGAGGCGTGTTTAATTTCCTGCCCTCAGCTGTACACCACCGTCCCTTAGGCTTCGTACCAAGGTGGCTGACCTGGTGTCCCTCAGCCGAGAGGCCGCGCCCTTCGGTTTGGGTTCAGGTCCTGACTTCACCTCTCTGTGTATCTGTCTCTCTGTCTGTGACATAACCGTCGGAGTGCCTGCGTCGTGAGGCTACCGGGGGCCGGGGGAGCCCAGCCCCTGCGGACCCCAGTCTGGAGGGAGTTCATGTGCGTGTCCTGTGTTGTGATCAGAGGTGACCATGCCACCTGCAGGAGAGGGCACTCCTGGGCCACTCCCCCGCAGGCCGGGACACCACCACTCCTCTTACCACATCTTTTCCTGTTTCTTGATTTCTTTCCACATTTCGTTGAAATACTCCTCAGATCATTGTTTCGTTGAAGATGCGCGAGCAGTTACTTTTCCCAGACTCTTGCATTTATACCTTCTTCTGACTTTACACTTTGTTGATAGTGGAATCCTAAGGTGAAACTCCTATCTCCTTAGAATTCGAAACGTGTTTTGTTTGGGGAAGTTCTTAGCGCCCAGGGTGTTGAAGCATGGCCTTGGTGCTCTACCTGGTGGGGCCTCAGTTTGCACACTTGTGTTTTCTTTCAGCTCTAGTTTTGTTTTCAATTGACTCTTTTTTCTCAGTTGTCTGTATTCTTTGCCTTTCAAATTCCTGCGTGGCAGATTTTCTCATTTTCTGTTTTCTCTGTGCTGGTTCTGTTCCGACGCTTCCTGGATTGTGCCTTCTCTGTACTCTGGCCCTCAGCCGTTTCAGTCATATCGTTCGTTGTACCCGTCTGCTTCGTTGACAACTTCACTGCTCAGATAGTGATTTCCAGAGACTGTCTTATCCTTCTGTGCTCCTTTTTCTTCACAGCTTATTGTAATCTCAGTCTCTGAGGATAGCAGAACTATTGTTTAAGGCAGTTTTAGGTTTACACAAAAATTGAGGAGAATGTGCAGAGAGTTCCCTTGTACTCCCTGCCCACCCCAGTCCCACAGTTTATTAGCATTGGTGTGGTCCATTGATACAGAGTAACTCAAGTCTGTAGTTTACATCAGGGCTCACTCTTGGTGTTGCACGTTCTGTGGGGTTTTTCAAACGTATAATGACATGTATCTGCAATTGTAGTATCAGAATAGTTTCACTGCCCTAAAAATCTTCTGTGCTCTGCCTGTTCATCCCTCCCTCTCCCAGCCCCTGGCAAACACTGATCTTTTTACTGTCTCCATAGTTTTGTCTTTTCCAGAATGTCAGAGTTGGAATCATATAGTCTGTAGCTTTTTCAGATTGGCTTCTTTCACTTAAATGCATTTAAGGTTCCTCCTTGTCTTTTCACGGAAAACACAAGTTTGCTGAATAATGTTCCACTGTCCGGATGGACGACAGTTTATTTATCCATCACCTGCTGAAGGGCATCCTCGTTGCTTCTGAGTTTTGGCAACTATGAATATATCAACTTATTTTTAAGTAGTAGCCTATAATCACGCACAGATTATTAGATCAGTAATGAGTTTAGAAATTATGCCCGTCCTCTTTTCTTTGAACTGCATGTTATTTAGAAGTGTATCGTTTAATATTTAAACGCTTGAGGTTTTCATAGATATTTTCCTTTGGGTCTCTAATCTGTTAGGGTTGGGGACATACTGTGTATGATTTCAGTCCACTTAAATTTGTTAAAACTTGTTTTAAGGCCCATCATGTGGTATGTCTTGGTGATTTTTAAGAAGTGTAAGTTCTGTGGATGTGGGTGTCGTAGAGGTAATTGGGTCATGGTGGTTGATAGTGTTCTTTAGATTGTCGGTATTTTTCCTGATTTTGTGTGTGTGTCTGTTCTGTCAGTTTCTGAGAGAGGGGTGTTAAGATTTTTGTGACTGAAGTTGTCTGCTTCTCCCCTTATTTCAGTCAGCACTTGCTTCATGTATTTTGAGGCTCTGTTTTTAAAGTGTCTCTCGCAGACAGTGTCTAGTTGGGTCTTGCATTTTTTATCCATTTTGACAATCTCTTCCTCTTAATGGAGTTTTTAGTCTATGGAGTTTCATTTTCATTTTCCCTTCAGCTTTCTAGCTTTGCCTCCTTACGTCTTTATTTAGAGGTTGCCCAGGGGATTACAATAAACACACTTAAATTTTTTACAGTCTACTTAGGGTGACAGTAGTGTAGCATAGTTAGAAACTGCCCCTTACCCCCACGTGGGACCACACCTCCTTCCTGCTGTAGTTGAATGTGTTATATTGGTGTACGTTGTGACCCCTACAAAGTGCTGTGATTTTTTTTTTGCTTAAAATAGTCAAATGGAATCAAGTCCATCAGCTCTGCGCTTGCAATTTTTATCTGTACTTTTTGATGTTTTCTCTGCGTTCTCCTTGTAGACTAGCCTGCCATGGCAGACCAGAGACAGCGCTCACTCTCTACCTCTGGGGAATCCCTGTACCACGTTCTGGGGCTGGACAAGAATGCAACCTCGGATGACATTAAGAAGTCCTACCGGTAAGAGGCCTGGGCCCGGGCCGGGGCGGGTGGCTCCCGCCCCTCCTGTCTTTTATCTGCATGTGTTTCCCCGGCCTACTCGCTGTTTCACTGGTAGCCATTCCATTGCATCTTTGTGTGTGTAGTGTGTTCCCTTATAGCTTACGATTATTACCTTAATGTTTTCTTGGCAACAAAAAAATAGCAGTTTGTGGGTCATGTGTACTCCCTACCCTGGAACAGACGGCTCGGGGGGCAGGTCTGGATGTGCTGAGCTGAGCTGTGATGGCAGGGTCTGCACACCCCGGGGTAGCCTTCCCGTATGGCTGAGCTTGCCCCTCCCGTGCGGTGTCACTGAGCAGCTGCCAGAGACCGACACTGTCCTCTGTGTTCTCAGCTTATCTCCTCATCAGTACAATAAAATGCCTGTGCCGCAGGCTCCTTTGCCTGTCCCTCCGTTTGGCAAATGTACAGTCAGGACGCTAGAGGGCAGCAGCGGGGTTGGAAGTTCTTGGGAGTGCCCGCAGGTCAGCTCTCACCCGGGCACTTGCTGCTCTGTGGATGGTTCAGGACGGGAGGCTTGCCCTGAGACAATTGCAGAGATTTCTGTTGAGCCTGGCGTTCTCTAGTTCTGTGGCCGGTTGGAAAGGGAGGTGGTGACGGGTAAACGTTCCTCTGCCGGCCCTCCATCCGGTGGATGGGCATGAGACGTGAGGCCAACAGATGGTTTTGGTTTGCAGGAAGCTGGCCTTGAAATATCACCCTGACAAGAACCCAGATAACCCAGAGGCCGCAGACAAGTTTAAGGAGATCAACAACGCCCACGCCATCCTGACGGACGCCACGAAAAGAAACATCTACGACAAGTACGGCTCGCTGGGGCTCTACGTGGCCGAGCAGTTTGGGGAGGAGAACGTGAACACCTACTTCGTGCTCTCCAGCTGGTGGGCCAAGGTGAGGACGCAGCTCCCACACTCGCATCCCGCCAGGTGGATCTGGGCACATGGCGGGCTCCTCGTCCCCGTAGATAGGGGCAAAAGCCCGGTCCCAGCGGATTGTAGCTGGCCTGTGGCCTGCCTGCATCCAGCCCGAGCGCACAGAGCGAGGTCTGTGCTGAGTGGTGGCGTCCACAGCATTTTCTTTCGTGAGTCACTGTGGTAGAAGTAGGAAACGAACTTTTTCATCACTTTGTGGATAGATTTATTTTTGTGATTAGGGAAGACTTGTTAGAAATATCTAGCTTGAGAAACTTCTGAAGAAATATTACTGTTTTATATCGTAACATTACTGGGTTTTCTGATTCTGTCCAAAGCATGTGTCGTGTAAGGCCCGAGCATGTGGCTCACTGCCGGGCGCTAGGCTGTCGGAAACCGGTCTGGCAGCGGCCGGTCAGCCCTCCTCCCCTCTCAGAAGTCACCCTTCTTTACGCAGCGGCTCTCCTCCCTCCTGCCCTCCTGTCTTCCCGTGTTCAGTGCTTTCTTTATTCTCCTTGATCTGGAAAAGAGTCCGCTGCTGGTGTGGGGACCCCTCTGTGACCCTGGCGGGGGGGGGTGGGCCGGGTGAGCGCTGTGTCCCGGCCTCGCCGCACAGCCACGTCTCCCGCCCCCAGGCCCTGTTCGTGTTCTGCGGGCTCCTCACCTGCTGCTACTGCTGCTGCTGCCTCTGCTGCTGCTTCAACTGCTGCTGCGGGAAGTGCAAGCCCAAGGCGCCCGAGGGCGAGGAGACCGAGTTCTACGTGTCCCCCGAGGACCTGGAAGCGCAGCTGCAGTCCGACGAGAGGGGTGAGTGTGCCCGCCGCCCGGGGCGCGCGCGAGGGGCGGGGCCGGAGCGGGCCCTGAACGTGTCGCCCTGTCTCGTCAAACAGGAGGGCACTGACACTGTGCGGGAGTGTTTGTGGTGGCGGCGGGACGGTTGAGGTGTGAACGTGGACGCTGGAGGTAAAGCAGGCGCGGAGGGCTGTCCCCGCCGCCGACTGTGGTGGCTCAGTAGGCGGGGAGGGCCGAGGGCCGAGGCCGCCGAGGAAGGTCGTGTGGGGCCGAGGTCCTGGCAGCCTCGCCCCGCCCTGGGCACTCGTCTTACGACCTCCGACCCCGGTTGAGCCACCAGGTGGCCGAGCGTGTCACCCAGAGACGGCGTCAGGGGCCGAGAGGCCCACCGGCCCGACCTGACGCCGCGCGTCGCTTGCTTGCAGAGGCCGCAGACACGCCGATCGTCATCCAGCCGGCGTCCGCCACGGAGACCACCCAGCTCACAGCCGACTCCCACCCCAGCTATCACACCGATGGGTTCAACTAAATTCAGGAGAAGCTGTGATTCGAGGGTCAGTCAGCACCCAGCCGCTCGACCTTAGAATCATGGACTGTAGTCCCAGAGAGGGGGCGGGAGCCGCCCTGGCCCCGGGAGCGCAGCGCCAGCCCGCCTCTGTGCCCGCCCGCCCGCCGATCCCTGACACACGAAGTGCGTAGCATGCAGTATTTAAAGCAGTTTAGCTACGGTCTTCTTCTTCTGTTGTTTCCTTTTTTAATAGCATGTACGGGGTTACGTTCCATGTCTGTCTGTGTTGTGAGCGTGTTGCAGCCAGGCCGCATTCCCCGGACGTGGGGCCGCCTCAGGGCTCTCGGGCAGGTCGACGCAGCGGTTGGACGGCCTGTGTGGTCCCTCACGGTCAGGCGGGCTCGGGCGGGACGGGCGCTCCGTTCCCCGTGCCCATGGGGGCCTGAGGCAGGTGCTGCCTGGCTGGAGCCGTGGGGTCTGCTCCCTGCCCCGTGCCTGCCTACCATGTGGCCACAGGCAGGGCCTCTGGACTCACCTGCCAGGAAGGAGCTGGGCCCCCTCTCCCAGCGCCGGGGTGTTTCTGTGGCGTTCGTCCCGAGGACAGTCTGTGCGGGACCCGTTCCCCCCGTCTGCTCAGCCTCGTGGCAGTTGTTCCCCATGTCTGACCTGAGGCCCCCGCACTTCGAGCGTGCTCCCTCCCGGGGTGGGGACGCTCCCACACGTCCCCAGGCCATGAGCTGGATGGAAGGGGCGCCTCCCGCGGCCTCCACTCTCCCCTTCCCTGCATCGCCCTCCACATTCCTTCAGGCCCTCCTGGCCTCTTGCTAATGCTTTTTTGAACCTCTAAGAACCACAGATGGCAGCAGCGGCCCAATTAGTGGTGGTCAGGGGGGCTGAGAGTCCCGGCTGCCGGTGGCGAGTGGGCTGCACAGCCCTCCCCTCTGTGCTTCCCAGAGCCCACACCCACCCGCTTTCCTCCGACTGCTCCCTTTGGCCGTCGTTGATGGTTTGGGCAGAGCTAGAGACATCGGGCTCACGGAGAAAGGACCAGCTGGACCAAAGGCACACTCTGGGCAGAGGGTTGGGTCCCCAAGTGGCCCTGGTGCCCTTGGGCTCGTTAGCCCGCAGCCAGACCACGGAAGCCCCGCGCACCTCTGTCCGTGCACCGTCTGTGGGCTGTTGGAAGCCAGTCTGTCTTGTCCGCGTCCAGATCTGTGGTGGCCCCTGCTCTGAGGACTTGGAGACGTGGTTGTGCTGGGCCCGTGTCAGACCAGCACCTGCCCCCGGGACCTGCGTGGCCCAAGTGGGTCTGGTTTCCCATCATGCACCTCGCGACCGCTGGGCTCCTCCGGAACGTCCAGTAGGGAAGGCCGTGGGGCAGAGGGCTGCAGGCAAGGAGGTCAGACGCACCAGGACACCTTCCTGAGCCACTGATTACCCCCACCCCACCCCGCCCCCGCCCAGGCCCCAGCTTGCCTGCTGCCCTCGCGGTGCTGTGTGGGGTGAGCAGCCGGCTCTGCGGGCACCAGGTCCGTGGGCACGTGTGGGTTCCGTTTTGTTTGGGGTTTTGCCCTTGAAAACAATCACGAAGATGTTCAGCAAGAGGGGAGATCTGCGCTGATGTTAAATGAGAAATAATCTGCTGAAATCCGACCTCTCAAAAGGACAAGAAATCCATTGTTTGACCTACCCTGGAAGAGGGAGGAGGCCAGACACTAGGACAGTCTTAGGTGCCAATTCCAGGCCAGCAAGAATTCAGCCTGAGAGCAGGCCCTAGTCGGCCTTCCTGGCGTTTCTGGAAATGACTTAGGAAGTGAGTTGTCTTTCCCTGGAGTGGCCAAGCACGAAGTTCAGAGGTGGGGCTTCAGGTGGGCAGCCGCCCCTCCCACCGGGACTGTGTCACTGCTTCGCGGGCAGAAAACTCCGAGGCCCATCACGCAGGTCAGGGCGAGTCCCTGCCAGGTGTCTTTTGGTTCCCGAATCTTACTGATCGTCCGCTAGAAACGTGATGCTCCCCTGGAGGCCAGAGGGGCAGGTCCGGAAGTTTGTTGAACCCAGTCTCCTGTAGAATTTGTAAAAACTAAATAAATCGTGACGGTGGTGACAACAATCCTCGAGGCGGTGCTGATGACTCCATGAGAGCTGGGTACCCCAGGGGCCAGGCGCAGGGTCTGGACCACGCCCCCCCCCTCCCCTGACCCTGACCCCAACCCCGAAGCACGTCCACTTTGTTGATTTGGAGGCAGAAGCCCTTTCAAAGTCTTCCCTGTCTGTGCTTTCAGGCCCTTCCCCTGACTGAAGACCTAGGTCCCTGGTTGCATTTCCCTTTTCTTTGTGTGGCCCACCTGCTTCCCTGGTGAGCAGGGTGTTGTGTCTGGAGGGCCCCCTGTTCGTGTGCTCGGAGGGGACAACCCTCTCTGCCTGCTGTGGTGGGAACAGGAGCGCCTCGGCCCTCGCTCCAGGGCCGCCGAGGCCAGTGCTGGGTGCCCTGAGGCTATGGCAGCACTGCCCGCCTGTGGCCTGCAGGGAGCGTGGAGAGGCCGCAGGGTGCAGGCGGGAGCTGCCGGCCCGTAGGTTTCTGCTTTTGCTTGGTGACGTGGTCTCTTGTCTTTTCCGGGCGTTTTTCTGTTTTCAAACTGCTGTAGATGTTACCGCTCGTGCGTGAGCTTTCCTACTTCTCTGATGAGTTGAGCAGCCAGCACTGCTGGGGCCCCTTAGGTGTGCTGTGTCCACAGGGCTCCTGCTCGGGGAGGGGCCCTGCCGGGACCATCTGGTGTATTCTAACCTCGGGCGGTCTGTTCCAGGGGAGCTCGTGCAGTGCCCACCGGGGAGACGGGCAGCCTCCGTGGCCCCTGGTGTGAGACCACCTGTGAGGGGGGTGGGCACCGGCTCGTGGGCTCTCCCTGGAGGGGCCAGGCTCTGCGGGGGCAGAGCCCAGGGGCCCCGTCCATTCTTCCCTGGCTCTCAGCACATCCCACCAGGGGGACAGCGCGGGGTGGGGGGGGGGGGTGGTGAGGGGCGTGAAAAAGTGACTGATCTCATTCCTTTCCCAGCGTTCTGAGCTGTGAGCCCGTGTGACACAGGACTCACCTGTTTTGCTGTTTTGGTTGTGACTCCTTCTCCTGTGGAATTTGGCAAAAGCAGCATTTTTACTGTCCTTTCAAGCACGGTTGGCGTCGTCTCTGCTGTAGGTGTGGGCAGTGTGTGTACATATGTGTATATGTATATATCACCCAGCGGCGTGACTGCCGCCGTCCGGGGCAAAGCGACAGTACAATAAAAGCGGGCTCCAAAACAGCCTCTGGTTTCTTGACGAGTCGGGGCAGGAGCAGGGGGTCTGGGCGAGCTCCTCTGCCAGGTGCACAGAAGGAAACACCGGCCCTGTTGTGTCCCTGGAATCAGTGTGGACGGCAGGCCGGGCGCCCGAGCGCTGCCGGTGTCGGCTCCTCCAGGGTAGGGTGCAGGGCTGCCAAGGTCACACCCATACCTGGGGGCTCACCTGACCCAGAGGTGAGTGGCTGGAAACCCCTCCCTCCCCTGAAACATTAAAACCAATTTTCTAAGCATCAGATACAATCAGTGACAAAGCCACATTCAAAGGGGTCTCTGTTCTGACCCCAGATCCACCCTGGAGGGTCCCCGGGGCAGGAAGCGGCTGGGCCTGGGGTCCTGTGGGCAGCAGCTTTTGGTGATTTTGTCTCCCTGGAATTAAGGGTGTTTCAGGGTGGGCGAGGGGAGCAGTTTACACTGAAACACGTATGCGTCATGGTTAGAAGCTAAACGCAGGCGCGTGGACCACGATCGTCCGTGTGCTGCTGTGTCCTGCTGCTGGGACCGGCCTCTGCCCTGAGCCCACGCACACACCTGGGGCGGGGCTGGAGGGTCACGGTGGTTCCCCATGGTGATGGTCTCTTACGTCTGAATGTTGACCTATAATAAAGATAACTTGTAAAAAATAAATGTTTTCACTGCAGACTGGGTGTATGTCTTATTCAATGATCCCTGCATAATCCTGCTTTAGGGGAGTCTTGCACTCTGGGGGCAGCTGACCTCGGCGGCCCTCCTGAGTCCTCTGGAGGCTGGGACCTCACTACCACCTGCCTGGTCCGAGTGTGGACAGACCGCTCCATTTTCTAAATACCACGACTGGGGTGAAGGAAGGAATGTGTGAGCTGGGAGAGCCACACGCCACGGGCAGCTTGGACTGTGGGTCCTGGAGCCCTCCTGGGACACGGCCAGCAAGCCAGTGGCCAACAACCACTGGTCCCACTGTCCCCTCCTCTCCACCCAGCTGACCGTCCTGCCACCTCAGCCTCTGGGAACCGTCCCTGCCGCCCTCAGACAGCGGCCCCTCCATCCTGCTGCCCGTGAGCAGCTGCCTGGCCGGGTGAGCGGGGCTGCAGCTCTCCAGGAGAGCAGGCCAGTCCTGGGCCTGTCCTCAGCTGGCAGCACAAAGTCAGGAAGGGCTACCACAGAGGGCACCTGGCCAGCTCCTCTGCCCCTTGGGCAGCCCCACCCACGTCCAGCTCCACCCAGGGCATCGGCGTGGAGTATGCTCGGGTCCTCACGCCTGGACACCGCTGCCCCGTCTTCCTGGGTTGTCGCCAAGCTGCTGGGGACCCGGCCCTGCTCTCTGGCATCTCCCAGGCAGGGCCCGTCCTCCTACCTGGCCCCCAGAGAGTTCTGAGATTTACCTCCCCCCCATCACCTGGACGACAGGGAGAGAGGAGCAGGGGACAGCCTGAGCACCACCACGCCCCCCTGGACGTGGTGCAGGCAGGTGCCCTTGTGCCTGTCTCCCCACCCGAGACAAGCATCCACTCTTGGGCTCTGGCAGGGGGCGCCATCTCTGCCTCAGGGCGTGTATGTCCATGGGGGTTCACGTCCACCACGTGTGCCCTTCTGCACACATCGGGGTGCTCAGGCCCTGAGGACCCTGGCGTCAGGTGGGAGAGGCCACCCTAACCCAGGAGGCCCATGGGTCTGACTACCTGGCCCTGCAGGGCTGTCGGGAGCAGGTGCCTCCAGAAACACCAGGCCCCGGCTGCGGTCGCCACCTTCCACACCCCGGGGGGTGATGGCCCCTCACGCTTGTGCCCCCCTCGGGCGGGGGGGGGGGTGCTGGGTCTTCCTTCTGTGTCCTTGGTCTTAGCGAAGGGCCTGGCGGAAATGATTTCAAAAAATCAAAACTGCCTAAAAATACTAAGACTTGTATAACAAACACCTTGAAACTCTTTATTTGTACATAACAAATACGAAGTAGTTTAATTTAGATTTTCCAGAGAAGAAGACATGACAGTGAAGGCCCATTTGTACCTCTCTCCCAGGCCCAGAGGTGGCCCACTAGGCACTTCAGCTCACTTCTGTTTGTGGTTTTAAACCCTGCCTACCAGTCTCAGCATCCATAAATAACATGTACCACTGATTTCTAAGATTTACATAAATTGTACAGCACTAAATCACTGTGAGTGTTCATTTAGTGCAGGGATTTTTTTTTCTTAATCCGTGTGGCTACATCTAGGTCTAGTTAATTTAATTTCTGTACAGCATATATCATATGAATTAAACACAAGTGGTTGGTGGTCTTGTTAATTGAGGACACAGGTGGGTTTTAGTTACTGGCTGGTGAAGCAGAGCTGCACTGCCCTCGCCGGGGACCATCGCTGGGCAGGGGTCTGGAAGCCCTCCCTTGACTGGTGGCCCCAAATGCCCTGCACATCCACAGAGAGGAAGGCCCCCTTCCCATCTCCCTGCCAGCCGTGGCGTCCTCAGACGTTTTTCCTTATTTTCAGTATTTTCTACCTGGGATACTTAAAGAGAAACAGGACGTGACAACGTGACACCAACCCTTAATGATGCGCGTTCAGGGTGGTGGGCAACGGGACCGCCAACCCTACTGGCCCTGGTTTAGGGGGACCGAGGGCCGCGGGCGTGGCTGAATGGCGCTTCGGAAAGACTCCGAAGTCCCCCCATGCCCCTTGCCCTCCGGTGCCCAGTCCCAGGACCCTGGCTGAAGCTCCTGGCTGAAGTCGTGGTCGTCGGGGTCGCAGCGTGCGGGCAGGGTCCTAGGCGCACCTCCCGCCCCCCTTTCCCGCCCCCCTTCCCCGCCCCACTCGCAGCACCACGAGGCAGCCCCGCCCGTGGGCGCGCGGGGCGTGGCCACGAGGAGGGGCGGGGGTCCGGGCGCGCCCGGCGTCACCTGGCGTCACCTGCCCGCGCGGAGGAGCGTCTCCCCGGTCGGGCTCCGGGCCCGAGGACGCCGCGCGGCCCGTGCCGGCGGGAGGAACCCGTCGCTGTGGAGCGGCCCCGGCCCCCGGCGCGCCCGGCCGCCCACCCGCTCCGAGTCCCGGGGACTCGGCTCCCTCTGGCCTCAGGGAGACCCCCCTGCTCGGACTCCCCAGAACTCCGGGGGGCCCCGAGGCAGCACCCGCGGCGCCCGAGACCGCGGCTCCGTCCAGCCCTGTGCTCTCGGCCCTTTCCGTCCGGGCGCGTGGCCCCCAGCAGCCCTGGGCCGGGACACTCCGCTCGCGCTGGGACTGGGGGGGGGGGGGGGGGCGTGGTGGCGGTTGGGGAGGGTCCAAGCCAGCGCCAGTCCCACCCCCAGACACGTGACGCCGGGGCGGTTCTCGGCCCCCGCAGTGGGCAGCCATCGGTGACCAGCGGCGCCCGAGGGCCCCGCGCGGGGAGTTAGGCCGGCCCGCCCTCCTGGCAGTGCGGCCGCTTTAGCGGATGTGTCGCTGCTGATGTCGCCATGGCTCCCATCCCGGGGTCACAGACCTGGGTCCCCGTGAACCCCGTGCCAGCTGCCCTTTTCTTACCCTTCTAACCCAAGCACAGCTAAAACCCACCTGCTGCCCCTGCCCTGTTCCTTCACATCTGAATCCACGGCCCCCTCCCTTCCTGCTACCCACAAGCCCTCAGCTTGACCTCAGAGAGCCTGGAAGTCTCCCAGCGGCCCGCAGCATCTCTGGCTGCCTCGTGCCCCGGCCCTGGCCCGGGAACCTGTACAGGTGCCCCTTCCTCGGACTCACCCTGGAGCACTTAGGGCTGCGTCAGGCTGGGCCCAGGATACAGGCGTCTTGTGGGTGCGTCCTGACGCCAGGTGGCCCAGCGGAGACACCGTGACGGGCGGAGCCCTTGCCCAGGTGGTACCGACCCTCCAGATCCTTCTGCCGACCGGCCCAAGTGCACGTGCCCCTCGCCCCGTGGCAGCTGCTGCTGGGGAGGGGGCGGCACCTCGCGGGCTGACGAACCTGAGATTGTCCCTGGATGCTCACCATTCTCAGGTTGGACAGTCCTGGAGGCGCTGCCCGGGCGGCTGATGGCGCCTCAGCAGGCACGTTGCTCCTCTGGGCTCCTCACCCTGTGTCCCAGGAACTTCTGGACAAGTGAGGGAGGGGCTCCGGCTCTGCTTCCCGCCCCCCTGTCCTGTCCCGGGCTCTGAGGCTGCAGGCTGCAGCCCCACCCTCAGCTTCTTCCCCTTTCCCCCCGACCCCTCGGCCTCTGCTGGGCCCACAGGAGCCCAGGTGCCCGGAAGGCAACACCAGGGGCTGCTAATCAGTCCCTGCTGCCACACAGCCTGAGAGGTTTTCCCTGGGGGTGGGCTCCTCCGGCCCTGAAGGGCACCGCCCAAGGTTTCTTCCCAGACGGGAAGCCCCCGATGTTTCCAGTGGCTGTGCTGAGCCCTGTCCCCAGCACGGCCTTGGACCTTGGATCCTGGTCCTGTTTCTGGGACCAGGAGGCTCCCTGGGGCTGGAGGGATTGCCCCTTCCTCCCATCGGCACCCCGAAGACCCTCTGTCAGGTCTGTTTGGAAGGTGACCCTCTTCTACCACCCCTTGGGGTCCTGGCAGGAAGTGGCCCAAGAACTCCCCTAAGCCGTGACCTCGTCTCTGATGAGGAACCCCAGCCTGAGCAGGCAGGGCTTGGCCCTAGGCCACCACCGACCCTCGAGAAGTGGGAGGAAGCCGTCCCACCCCCAGAGGCTGGTGGCTGAGTGAGGTGGGGGCCCTGAGCTGCATCACACACACGTGTGTGTCTGGGGCCATGTGGCCATCTGCACACGCATCAGCACATGTGGGTCTGATTTCTTCTGTGGGAGCTGCTCATCCTCTAGCTGGACTCGGGGACCCTCCCAGGACGACCTAGCTCCTGCCCAGCTCCTCGTCAACAGTTTGCCCCATTGCTCATCTGGGAAGAGCTGGCCAGACAGAAGGGTATCAGCCGCGTCACAGCACCTGAGCAGGGCCAGGCCTGCTGCGGCCTCCAGGCTCCAGGCACAGAGCACAGGATGAATGAATGAACCAACCAACCAACCAACGAATGGGGCCCTGGAGATATGGGGGAGGGTCAACTCACCAGGTTGGGGAGGAGATGCCCCTCTTGCTGACCTCGGGGCTGTGTCGCTCCTCTACCCTGGCGCCTGGCCACCTCTGGACAAGCTCCCGCCTTTATCTGCTGCCCTTGGCCTGGGCCCCACCCAGGGACTTCCTGTCCCCGCCCCATGACAAGCTTTTCCATGACTTGGCCTTTGTGAGGTGAGGGGAAACCGAGGAGACCAGGAGGGCAGGAAAGGGCAAGTGCCAGGCCAGGAGGCGGAGGACGGGGTGGGGATGGTTCTGAGAGCTCACCCGCAGCAGCTGCGAATCGATCGGCATCAGGCTCTCGAGCCAGGCTGGCGGTACCCTCGCCGGTGCCCTTGCCCAGGAGCGGTGAAGGCAGGGCGGGATGTGGTTTCTGACCCTGAGCGGTGTGGCCGGCTCGGCGAGGCACCGGCCACGTCCCCTGCAAGTGGGGTTCCTGCGAGGCCAGGGCCGGTTCCTCACTCCCTCCTCCAGCCCCGCCCACACCCATTTCCGCCCCTGCCTTGCGGACAAACACGTGCTGGGGGAGGGAAGTGGCTGTGGAGGCTGTTGACATCTTGTAAGACCCAGAGCCCCAGGCCCAGGCCAGGTGGCCACCGAGGGGCCAGTCTAGCAGGGCCAGGAGCTGCCGGCCCAGCTCTGCCCTCTCCTAAATCTGCACTGACTCTAGACGGTGAGGAAAGCCACGTACAAGACCAGAAGCCCCTGTCCTGCTGCGGGGAAGGCGGGGGCCTAACCAGGACCCAGCGGAGGCCAGGCTCCTCAGTCCCTCCCTCTCCACAGTGGCCTCGCAGCTTGGGGGCCCAGGCGGGACACCACTCCCGCACCCCAGCTAACCAGTCACAGCTTCATTTTCAAGTTTTATTTTACAAAATATTTAGACAAGGTACACCGGTAACACGTTTTTTAATTCAAATAAGTTAGCATCTCTACTCTGTAAGCCCCGGGGAAGCAGGAGGGGTTGGGGGCGGGGTGGGCGGCTACCCCGCAGAGCCCCCTTCCTCCTCATCGCTGCCATCGGGGACGGCGTCGGTCCCGAAGTAGCGGTCGCCGAAGTTCCCTGGGGGAAGAAGCAGGTCCTTGTGGTGGGGACTCAGGCCCACCTGCCCCCCGTCAGCTGTCGCTGACAGGCCCGGGCAGCCTCACCTATGCCGGGGATGATGCGGAAGAGGTCGTTGATGCGCTTGTCCACCGCCGTGGTGATGATTCTCACGCGCGGGAAGGCATAGGCCACCGAGTGGACGCCCATCTCCGCCATGAGCAGCGACAGCAGGAAGATCTTGTCCTCGGGCACGTCGTGGTCCTGCGCGGCGAGGGCGTGAGCCGGGCCCAGCGCCCGCCCGCCGCCCGCCGCCCCCCTCCCGCCCACTCACCAGCAGCACCCGCACCGCCATCATGGCCGCCGCGCCAGTGGACACTGTGCAGTCCATCAGGATCACGTGGTCGTCACTGATGTCCTTGGGGAGCCGCAGGTAGTGGAGCTGCAGGCGGCCGCAGGGTCAGGGCGGCCCAAACGGAAGGCTGCGCCTGGGCTCCCCGCCCCCCCCGCCCCCCGGCCCCCCACCTCGGGCTCCCCGGTTAACTGGTTGGTCTGGATGAGGATGGTGCCGATGCGCACGTCCTTGCACACGGCCCGCAGCGCCGGCTCCATGGTCTCACCGGCCCGCAGGATGGACACGCCTGTGATCTGGGGGGACGAGGCTGAGCTAGCCAGGCCCCCGCCTTCCGGCCGCCCCAGCCCCTGGTCGCTCAGGTCGGGCCCCTGGTACCTGCTTCCCCGCGTAGCACTTGCCCGAGTAGTCCTGGCCCTGCGGGGTCTGCACGACGCAGTCCTGCGCAGGGCGGGGGCGGGGCGTGAGCGCGAGGAGCCTCCCCTCCCCCCTACTCCCCCGGCCCCCTCCCTCCCCCCGCCCCGCACCTGGAAGGGCAGGAAGGAGAGCGCGTGCTCGATGAGCAGCCGCATCAGCCTCTTAGAGTAGAAGATGAACTCGTCGCGGCTGGTCTCCCGGTCCCTGCCAAGGGCGGGCCCGGTTGGATTAGCGAAGGTCGGCCCCGCCCGCCAGGCCGCCCGCCAGGCCGCGGGAGTGGGATGGGCCTCACCTGATGATGGTGTGCATGCCCCGCACCTGCGGCGTGCTCTTGAGGACACTCAGCGTCCGGGGCAGGGGGTGGCACTGGTGCGCTGAGGCCAGCGCGGCCCTGGGGACACAAAGCGATTGGGAACTCAAGAAGGGGCATCTCCCCCCCGAGCCCCATCCTCCCGCTGCAGACTGTAGGGGGCAGTCGTGGTGGGCACGGTGGGTGTGCAGGGTGGAGGCCACCCTCCCAGTGGCTGATCTGGAGGGAGGGGCCCATCCCGAGATGCCCTCCCCCGTAACAGCCAGGCATGGTTAACGGACAGGGTGGAAGGCAGAGCAGCTGACCGTTAGGCAGGAAGCAGGGGCTGCGGTGCGAGCCTCTCTTCCCGCTCCAGGTCCCCTCCCCGTTCGGGACCTGGCAGTGGGAGGGCGAGGCCTCACACGTGCAGATGAATCTTAGCCCCCAAGCTGGGCATCTGGACCCCAACCTCAGGACACCTCTCCCTGGGGAAACAGTTGAGCTTTGGGGCCAAGCCGCGCCTAAGGCTTCCCCCCAGGTGATGTGCGGCCCCCTCAGGAGAGGCGGGCAGAGCTGGCTTCGCACTGCCCCTGCTGCCCCAGCCTGGAGCGGGGTGGGGCGGGAAGGAGGAGGAGGAGGAGGAGTGGGGGGGGAGGGGGAGGGGGGAGGGGAGGGGCGGAGCCTGCAGAGCGCCGGGCACACAGCGCGCAGGCAGCACCACGGCCAGAGCACTCTGTCCTCACAGATCCCAGCGCAGCTTCCTCTGCCCACCGGGTGAAGAGGCGAAGAGTAGGTCAGGGAGGGAACAGGGCAGGAAACCCCAGGGTTTACAAAGAAGAGGAAAAGAAGAGAGAGAAAAGACCACTTAGCGGGGAGCACGGTGGTCTCCGTGGCCACCGGCTGGCCTGGGGAAGGGAAGAGCAGGAGGCCGGGTTGGTGGCAGGGAGACCCTGCAGCCCGCGCCCCCGGGCCCGCGAGCACCCGAGAGTCCACTGCATTCGGCCCTGCGGGTCCCTCCCTCCCACCCACCACAGCCACGCTTCCTGGAAACTTTCATTTCTCTGAACCAAGGCTTCCAGAGGACATGACGTGGCCAGACCCGCAGGTGCCCCGGGCCGGGTGAGAGGCAAGCGGAGACTCATGCGTGGGCAGGAAGCTGGAGGCCGGCGCCCGGGCCTGGAGGCATTTCCAATGCAGCTCGAGCTGGAGGCTCGGTCTGGTGCTTCCCAGCTCCGCCGACCACTGCGTGGGGACAGGCGCCCCATCCCTCTCGTGGGCAGGGAGGACACGCAGCCCAGGACTCCTGGGGACTCCTCCTGGCTCTCTGTGCCTCGGCTCCAGGGCCAGGGTGGGCCGGGGTGCCGGGACGCGGGGGGTGGGGTGCCTCAGCACCGCTTGGGGGAATAAAGACCCGCCCCTCGGCTCAAGCAGAGAAGGCGCAGACCCAGGCCCTTTGGCTGCTGAAGGACAGGCCTGGGGCCACAGCCCTGGGGCACAGCGGTGCTGGCTCAGGACAGCTGTGCCCTCGGGTCCGACCCCACACAACCAGCCCCAAGTCGGGTAAGAGCCTCCAGAGAGGTCTGGCCAGCCTAGAGTAAGGGTGCTGTGTGAACTTGGGCAAACACCTTAACCTCTCTGGGCCTTAATTCCCTTGACTACTGGCAAGGGCAGGTAGAAGCGGTGTGGCGGCCACCACACCACTCCTTCTGTGCCTGGGGTGGGTCCACCACAGGGGGTGGGCATGGTGGGAGGGGACCTCGCTGCCTGCCTGGGTGACAACCCAGACTCCGAGCTCCCTGTGGATGTTGGAAATGCCTCCGTCTGTGCAGACAGGTGTGGGAAGTCTTACCTGACACTGAGCTCACGCTGCGGCAGCGACACAGGGAGACACAAGGGAATGGGGTGGGGCATCAGTGATAGCAGACTGCTCACCTCGGAGTCACCGGACGGCACGGCCTGTCGCCACCGTGTGCCTCAGCCAGCCGGGCCGCCCCCACCCAGGCACGGACACACCACAGCCCCGCAGCGGGAGAGTCCCGGGGGGCTGCCTGCCATGGGAGGGGGCCAGCTCCCTGTGGCCTCTGGCGTGGGCACCTCTGGGCTGGGCTGTCAGAGCCAGGACCCTTGGGGCTCTGTTCTGCAGGCCCCGAGCACCCCATCGTAAAGCCTGCCCGAGGGGTGGGTGGCGCCCTGGGCCGCCCCGCGGTGTGTGACCTCCTAGGATGCTCAGGACGTGGGACTCGGCACCAAAACCCAACGGTGGCCCAAAAGGGTTTGGAGGGACAGGAGCGCACCCTTCCGTACGAGGCCCAGCTCAGGCTGGGGGCGCTGGAGATACTCCGTGCCCCATGGTCCCTCAGGGAGCCCAGCTGCCTCTGGCCGGCACACGACGGGGCAGTAAACGTGGGCGCTGCCCAGGCAGGTGGCAGTGGGGAGCAGGGCCTGGACACCGGCTCACCTCTTCCAGCTGGCTGTGCACGTGCTGCACGATCAGGTCGATGGCCACTGTGTTCCCACTCCCTGGGTCGGGACAGGAGGGAGGGTGAGGTCCGGCCTTGCCCGCCCCCTGCCCTCCCCCCACCAGGTGGGCCGCCGGCTCACCCCGGGGCACCACAATGTCTGCCACGCGCATGGTGGGCTGGATGTACTGATCGAAGGCGGGCTTCACAAACTTGTTGTACTGCTTGATGACACCCTCGATGTCCCGGCCCCGCTCGCTGATGTCACGGCGCAGCCGCCGCACGAGGCGGATGTCAGAGTCCGTGTCCACGAAGATTTTCATGTCCAGGAGCTGGACGGGGACAGTGAGTTGCTGAAGCGGGCCTGACACAGGGGGCTGCAAGGCCCTGTCACCAGCAGGACCAGAGTGAGCAACAGGCGACGGCCTCCGGCAGAGACGTCCGGTCCGCGTGTGGGCCCAGGAGCAGACCAGCCCTGCGCGGCACCTCTCGGGTCTGGATGGGGCGGGGGTGGGGGGAGCGTGTGGTGTGGCTGCGTGTGTGGGGGGGGTGTGCATTGCACGTGGAGTGTTGTGCGTGTGCGTGCGTGGCGAGCAGTGGGGTTCCTGGGGCCTGAGCACACTCACACTCGGGACCAGCGAAGGAGCAAGGACAAGGGCATAGCCGGCTGTGCCCCCTCGGGCCTTGGCAGGGCGGGGAAGGTGGCTCCCAAGGCCTGGCCCGGAGTGGGTCACACCTGGGGCAGCTGCCCAGAGCCTCCCAGGGGACAGGATGTCCTCACAAACAGTGCAGACGCAGGAGGCTGGCTCCCTCCCAGGCAAGAATACACACATGCACACCCACAGGTGAACCCACTCCCACCAACATCGCTCTGACCTTGGCAGCCACGTGGACCGAAGAGAACAGCAGCCAAAACCCTGACTCAGGGGGGGTGAGATTCAGGAGACAATGCCGTTCCTCACCCAACCCTGGGGCTACGGCACGGGACGGGGATGGAGGCAGGTTTAAGGTGAGTCCCACGGGAGGATCCGGGAGCCAGGCCATCCGTCCTGGAGCCCGTCCTCACCTCTAGCAGTGTCTTGTCAGCAAAGGCCATGATGCCCTCGAAAATGATGACGTTTGCACCGTAGAGCGTTTTCTGCAAAGGAATCGTGTGTGTTGAAGCGGCCCTGAGGCCCCTGCGCCAGCCCCGTGCAGCTGAGCCTGCGGGGCCTACCCAGTCCTTCTTCCGGCTGTGGGTGGTGAAGTCGTAGATGGGCACCTTGACACTCTTGCCCTGCTTCAGCTTTTTGAGGGTAGAGATGATGAGGTCGAAGTCAAAGGCATCTGGGTGGTCGAAGTTGAAGTTGTTGTGGGCGGCCTGTTCCTGCTGCTGCCTGGTGAGCACCTGCAAGGGGAGGAGCATCTGCAGGGGGAGGAGCACCTGCGGGGGAGGAGCACCTGGGGGGAGGAGCACCGGGGGGAGGAGCACCTGCGGGGGGAGGAGCATCTGCAGGGGCAGGAGCCGTGGACCTCATGGAGGCAGCTGCTCGTGCAGGACACCCTTACCTTGTAGAAGGAATCCATGGACAGCAAGACCACCCAGGGCACGTCCAGGGCCTCGATGATCATTCTGGCCACAGTGGTCTTCCCAGAAGCACTGCCGCCTCCCAGGCCTGTGGGGAGGAGCAGAGAGACCCTGAGCGGAGTGGCCCAGGTCAGCCTCACAGATGGGTCCCAGCGGTGCCCGCCACCCGACGCTGCCTCCACCCCGGGCTGACCTGGACCGAGGGGCCCGAGCGGCGCGGGTCAGGGAAACACCGGCTCGGGCATGGCGGTGGGTTCTGCCTGACCCGCCCACTCGGGGGTCTGGGCGGGCGGCGGCCTCGGCCCACTCACGCACCACAGCCACGCTCACCAATGGCGAAGGCCTCCTTGGACTGGGTGCCGTGCTCGTTGTACCAGGGCGGCCGCCCCGCCGTGTAGATGGTGCGCTTGCTGGTGCGCAGCAGGGGCGGCTCAGACTTGCACTGGCTGGTGGTGCGCTTCCTGGGCGAGCGCCCGGCGCCCACGGGTGGGAGAAGCCTGTCCAAGGACTCTGCGTTGCTGCTGCTGCTGCTGCTGGGGGGGGGGGGGGGGCGGGGGCACGCTTGCCTCGGCCCAGGGCCACCAGCCCCCCTGCCACCCCACACTGGGCCTGGCGTGACTGGTCCACGTGGTGCCTCCACGCAGGCACGTGGGCACGGCCAAGGTGAGCGGGCTCGTGCACGGGACACAGCAAACCTGGCCGCGGCCCATCCGCTGGGCCCGGGGCCTCGGACTGTCACTGTCTACAAATCCAGAGGGACAGCAAGTGGCAAGGAGGACACAAGGGGAGCGCTGTCCGGGCCCAGCTCTTCCTCCCACGTGGACTGGGCCGCAGCAGGGCCACGAGGGCCCCCTTTCCCCCAGGAGATGAGAGGTGGGCACGCCAAGGACACTCAAGACCCTGTCGAGGACTATGCCCTCTCCCCAGACACACTCTGGGCGGCCCTCTAGTTTTGTGCCACCCTGCGGGGCACGCAGGGAGAGGGGCTCCAGAGACAGAGGCCGCTGACAAAAGGGATGGGCCGGAGGTGGTGTGGACGGACCGGGAGGGAGACCCAGGGCGCCCTGCCGAAGGGCGGAGGCCCCCAGAGGCCGTGCACAAGGCGGGAACCCGCCTGGGAGACGCAGACGCCACCTGTGCCTGCTCTCGCCGTGCCACGCCACTCGAGTGGGGCTGTGCTGGCTTCTCTGTAGGTTTATACCCCTAAAGGGCACAGAAGTGATGACTGGCCCAAGGCCTCAAGGCCTCAAAGCCTTCAGGGACAGCTGGGGAGGCTCGGCTCGGCTGAGGGCCCGCCTAGAGGTAGCGTCTGCCCGATGCCGGCTCAGCCTATGCTGAGAGGCTGGGACGCAGACCCAGTGTGAAGGTGGCCCCGGGGGCAGGACCAGCTTAGGGAGAAGGCGCTTCCACCACTGCCTGAGAGAGAGGCTGCTCACGGCGTCAGCTTGCAGGCCTGCCCCGGAGACTCCGGAGGCAAGCTGATCGGCTAGGCAGGAAGAAAGCACCGGGAAGCTGGGGGTGCAGCGGACAACCGTGGCAGGACACGTGTCCACCCGTGGCTGGAGCCCCCGTGATGCTGCTCGGGGCGCGGGCGGGAGCCGGAGGAGGCGCCACACACGGCCGGCATCACACACGGCCGGCCTCCTCGAGGCGCCAGCAGGTGAGACGGCAGAGCGCCTCGAGCCATGAAAGCCAGCGGGAGCCTGTGAGACGCGTGCACAGAGACGGCCACCAAGGGCAGGAGCAAGGACCTCCACCAGGTTTGCATGTTTTATGAGCACACGCCCCTGCTTTATCAGAAACCAAACCACGCCTCTGTCTGTCCTTGAAGCTCGCTGTCACCGCTACAGCCTGCTGTCCCAGCCAGGGCGCAGGGTGCTGTGAAAGTGGCCTCGGGGAGATGTCCCCGCGAGGGCAGGGCCGGCTGGCCCAGGGCATGACAGGCGCCTCCTGCTCAGGGTGGCCCGGGCATCCCCCGCCAGGAACACTGGCCTTTCCAGCTGTGCGGTGCTCCCAGCACACCCAGCGTTGCCAAGAGCCAGGAGGACTGCGTCTGTGTGCACACGTGTGTGGGCGGGGGGAGAGCAGTGGGAGGAATTAGCTCAGGCCTAACACGTGACGAGCCACACCAGCAGCTCTCGAGGGCACAGAGGGCCGTGTCAGCACAAGTTACGCAGCAGGAAAGCCGGCCATCGGATGTGACAGGAGGCGTGCAGCACCGTCCGGGGGACAGAGAGCACCGGGCCGCCTCGGTCCTCCGTCACTGGGACGGCGTGGGGAGCGAGCCCCGGGAGTCACTGGCTGCCTGTGTTGCCTCTGGAAGCAGCAATTACGCGTCCGTGGAGCAAACAACACAGTGGGACACCCAGATGACGGGGCAGTGACGGCTCACTTGATGTCTCACTCAGCCAAGCAGGAGACGGACGGAGCGCAAGCAGTGGTGTCTTCAGGCCCCGGCCAGAGGGCAGCGCTGGCCATTGCCCTGGACGCACTTGTCCCCCAACAGCGAGCACGGGGCCCCCAGGGCTCACACACAGCTGTCCTGCCCGCAAGCGACCCACAGACCCTGGAGATGACCGACAGCCTACAGCCGGAGAGCGGAGCTCCGCACAGCCCCAGAGAAAAAGTCCAGTCTGCGCCTCTACCCGGGGAGGAAAAGCCAACACAGAAAGCCTGGCTTGCAAAGGAGCAGGGCCTCGGCGCCCCAGCAAACCAGCCCCTGTGCCCAGCACGCTCACGGACAGCCAGACGGCCTCGCGGGACCGATGTGGGATGGGAGGCCTGGGCTGGCGCTGCTCCCGTTCCCCTGCGTTTCACCCCAGGCTGGTGCCCTTGGCCCGTCCAGCAGGAGCCCTCACCCCTTTCGGTGACTGGCCCTTGTTCTACTGAGGTGACGACGACCACTACCACTGACGACGTCCAAGGCCTGTGGTGCCAACAGCCCGGGACGGACGCCTCCTCGGGGAAGAGCCGAAGGTTAGCCAGGGACGACCTTGCCAGAAACCCGCCCGGCCGCAGGCCTGCAACAGGCCTGAACGGCATCGGGCCGGGTCCGCAACCAAGTCCAGCTCCGCTGCCTCCTCCAAAAGCCCGGCTCCCTCTCAAAGCCGGGGAAAGAGCTCACTGTGCCCTCAGAGCAGGCCTCACCCCATTTTCACAACGGGACAAACTGTGACGTGGGAAGGACTTCACCTCCCTGCTCACAGATGGCCAGGGTGCTGCCAGCCACAAGGACAGAAGGCAATTTCAACCAAAGGGTTATGAGCCACATGGACACAGGTCGGCTGGTAACTGAGAGCCCCAAGCAAAGCCGGCAGCTGGTCCCCACGAGCACCTGCCTGGCCTGTCTCTGCCCTGATGTCCACTAGACACGGCACACGGGGCTGGGGGCGGCCGAGACGCAGCAAAGACGGGCATCCTCACCGGAAGACAGCAGGCCTGCCACTCACCTGCCTTCTGCGCCAAGGGTCCAGCACCCCGAGACCCTGATGCCAGGGTAAGCCGGGGGGCTGCTCATGGCCAGGACACAGGGGAAACCGGGACGGCAGGGCGATCCCAGGTGTGTGCAGGCCATCATCGCGCCGCCTCTTCGACCCCCGGCAGCCCCCTAGCACAGCTCAGCAGCCCCCGGAACTGCTCCTCCACGGGTGGGCAGCACAGCAGGTGAGGAGCCGAAGTGGGGTCCAAGCCCTGGCTGGCAGAGGCTGTCCCCTGGGAGGCGGGGGGCCAGCAGGTGAGAGGCCCCGGGAACCCGTGCCGAAGCAACAGCACTCACCGCTGGCCTCCGAGGCCGAGGCTACCGGCATAAGAGGATCACCCGGCTGGGGGCCGTGCGCTGGCCTGATATTAATAGCACTGACCTGCCGAAGACAGCCAGGCGGACCTCAGGCCAGCATCGGGTGTGAACTGCCCCTCCTGTGCTCAAGCTGGCACGCTGCCCACCCAGGGCTGGCTGAGGACCACTGTGCCCCCTCCTCCAGAAGAGCCTGGAGAAAGCTCCAGACCCCTGGTCTGCCGGGAACTGCAGGGCCCACCCCCGCACCCCACCCCCCCCCCCCCCCCCGAGCGGGACAGGGACATCGGAGGTGTCTCTCGGCCGGCCAAGCCGTCAGCGAGGAGCGGCGCTGAGCTGGGCACCCCTGCCCCCAGGTGCCTCCGAGAGGCATAAACAACCTGAAACTCTAGCCGGCTGAGGCCTCCTCCGAGAATAACTGCCCGCCCCACCCCTTCCACGACGGCTCCAGCACGTCCCCCAAGGCCACCCGCGCTCACTGCTCAGCTGGGGACACAGCCGCGCCCCAGTCTGGCAGCAGGAGGAAGAGCAGGCCCTCGGGTGGGCGGCTGCAGTATTCACTCCTGTCCCAGGTCCCTGGCCCCCTCCCTGTGATTAATCCAGCCCATACACCAGCTTTCCTAGTCGGCTTCCGACAACATCAACGTGGAGACGGCTGGCAGGGGCTCAGAGGAGAAAGAATTTCACTTGGGGTCCGCACACTGAAGGGGGCCCCTCCCGGGCGCTGCCTCAGGGTAACAGGCCTGCCCCACGGTAGCTGCTCCCTCCTGCTCCCGCCCTGCCCACCGCACTCAGGCTCGGGGCTGAGGAGCCCTGATGCCCTGTCCTGCTTTAGGAAAGTTTCCCAGGGGAGTGAGTCAAATGAAGCCAGAAGCAGGAGGGAGGAGCTGGCCCACTGGGGCCTGGCCTGGGGAGGCGGGGCGGTCCCAGACTGGCTCAGGGACAGGGAAATCAGGGCAGCTTTCTCAGAGCAGGGAGAGAACTGGGGGGCTGGGGGGGCTGCAGCCCTAAAGGGGTGCAACAGGCTCCAGGAACTTGCACTGTCCCCACCCCCCCATTGGAAATCCCCCTATGGGACCCCCTCCTTCTCGCTGCTCTAGGCGAGTCCAGCCAGCTTCCTTCCAGGCGCCCAGTGGCAGCCCCCAGACCCGTGCCCACCTGGACCTCACCAAGGGACAGCCCGAGGGGTACCCTGTCACCACTGCGAGGTGCTCACTTGTCCACCAGCATGTCCAGTGCAAAGGTAGGCCGAGGTCCCCGTCCTCACCGGACTGACCTTCCGGAGGGACAGGCACACAAGAAGCCACGGCAAGGTAGACCGACCACATCGTGCAGCCACGATGATGCGGAAGGCGAAGCCGGAGCCGTGGTCAGGCGGGGAGAGCCTCGGTTTGGAGACATCTGCACAGACACCCGGACACTGACCAGAGCCAGCTCTGGCCCCCTCAGGCCATGCAGGGACGGAGGGGGAGGGCACGTGCTTGAGGAACATCGCAGAGAAGGCAGGGTGTAACGGGAGCGATTTCCCCGTGATGTCCAGAGGCAGCTCCAGGGCCACCCCATGGGCCCTGGCTCCCCTCCTGTCCCCTGAGGACCATGCCCCGAGGAGAGGAAGACCACTGCCGCCCCGGCCCCGTGAGGGGCACCCATGCCCACTACGCGGTCTGTGCACGGGGCAGAGCCAGACGGCTGCTGCCACCGTTCTGTGTCTGCAGGGAGCGTTCTTCTCAAGAGCTTATGTGGTCTCAGGCTACATCAGATTCTCTGGAACTAATAGGTGTCACAGACTCAGATCCTCCCTCTTCCACCCTATCACCCTGAGCCAGGCTCGGAGTCACTGCTCCCCAGGAGGGGGTGAGCCTAGAGGAACACAAGATGCTTCTCCAGGCCCAGGGAGCCTCTTCCTGCCGGCAGCTCACCCCTGCGACCCGTCTCCCCGCCTGCCCAGCGGCTCTGCTGGCAGCACCCAGACAGTCCCAAGCAGTCCAGGCCACGGCACTTCCCAGGAACAGGTACCTGGCTGGAAAAGCTTCCTTTGGCCCCAACCTGGGGCCAGCGCTGGCCCTGGCCCAGGGACGGTTCAGATCCAGAAGTGAGGAGCCAGCCCTCGCCCGAGCGCCGCTTAGCCGTCACCCCCTGGGGCCTGGCCCGAGGCTGACAGCGGAAGCCGCCCCCCCAACCAGGTGACAGCGACCCCCACCACCTCCCCTCCTGAAAAGCCCCCAGAGCCTCCAGGGTCCCCTCCCCCGGAGCCTGGCCGGCAGTCGGAAAGCACTGAGCACCGCGCCGCCCAGCATCACGACCTCCGGCCTCGAGTGGGGCAGGCCGAGCCCGTGCGGCTCCCGGAACGAACTGACCATCTAGGAACATCCGGCGGGCGCACAGTCCAGCCCGGGTGCTCGCTGGCCCGGCGCCCCGTCTGCTCGGGACAGACCGAGGCCCCACGCGGGCCCTGCCCACGGGCCCCTTCCCGCGGCCGTCCGCGAGGGCCCGCCACCGCCAGGCCCCGGGGACCCTCCGCTGGTCCAGGCTCGGCTCCCGGAGCCGCCCCCACCACGAGACGCGAGGGGCGCGCCGCGCCTACCGGTCCTCGCTCTTCCCCTCCAGCCAGTCTGGCCCGTCTCCAGCCGCTAGGGGCGGCGGCACCGGGCGGGGTGCGTCGGCTGAGGCCGGGAGAGCAGCCATAAGCTCGGGGGCCTCTCCGCGGGCTGGGCGGGGCTCGGGGGCCGGCCGCGCAGCCTGTCGGAAGCTGTGGTTCGGGGCCGGCACCAGGCGCCCGCCAGCGCGCCCCGCGGACTGCAAGTCCCATCAGGCTGCGCGCGCCCCGGGGACTACAAGTCCCACCAGGACGCGCGCGCCCCCCAAACCAGAAGCCCCACGAGGCCGCGCGGCGCGAGTGCGGGGAAGGGCCCCAACCCGCGCTTTACCACAAACTCAGCTGCACAAAACCCCTGGAAAAAAATCAATAAACATTTATTTGATACAGTCATTTTTAATACATACAGTTGATGGCCCGCCCCCGTGCCACTTGGGGCCGGGGTGCGGGGACGAGGACCGGGGACAGATGGTCACAAGGCGGGCAGGGCCCGAGCTCACCGTCAAAACATCTTGCAAATAAACACTTTGTAGATAGAATATATACGTATATATATGGTTACAAGTTGATAGCCGGAACCTCTCTTTCGAAATGCACTTATTACGGAGAACTGCCATTAAAACACCCAAACCAAGAAACCCCAAGTACAGGATGTGTGGCTGCCAGGCAGGAGGTGCTGGCTGCCCCCAAAACCCCAGGCCTCCAGGACAGCTGCCTGGGGCCCACCCAGGGGGACACACCGGGACAGTCCTCCCCTCTATGGGTGAGGGTGCACCCATTCTTTCCCTTCCAAACCAGAGGGACAGGAGGGGCCTACGACTGGGAGGGCCACCACTCACACCAGGGGACACTCATCTGCCCTTGCATGAGCACAAAAGCGCATCCTATTTTCGTGTGACGTGTCGGTCCCTTGAGTCGACCCTTTCCTGTTCTCAGGGCAAGGGGGCGTGGGCTGGGCCAGAGGTAGATCTTCAGAAAGGGACCTGACATTGTGCCCTGGGTTTGGGGTCTCAGGCAGGGTCCACACCCACCGCATGGAGGGGGGTGTCTGCCGCTCAGTCCCTCTCATTGAAGGTGTCAGTCAAGGCTACCTGGCTGCACTCCCACCAGAGTGGGAAGTGGGCAGATCTTGCTGAGCCGCCCAGGGCTCTGCCACCGTAGGAGGAGGGCTCTGAGGACCAGCTTGCTGCTGCCACCCACCAGCCAGAGCATGGAAGCCGGGAGGGGAGAGGGGAGAGAGAGGGGTCCAACCCAGCGCCACTTTTGGCAGCAGTCCCCACGCCCACCTTAAAGACAAAGAAGGGGGTTAAAGTGCTAAACATCAAGTTACCCAGGACCCCACCTCTTCCCACATATCTGGTGGGGTTCCCACGCCAGGGACCACACGTGGACTTTCGGGGGTGACAATGAAACGCATCCCCCAGCCAAAACCAGCCCCCGCTCCCCAAGGGCCAAGTACCTGAGAGGCCGGGGCAGGCAGCTATCCCCAGCAGAGGTGTTGAGGTCCAACCTCCTCCAACCATTGGTGACAAGGACAAAGTGCGCGTGGGGCTCCCATCAGTGCCTGCTCCCCACCCTCCCCCCGGCAGCTGCCCCTGCGGTGGCTGCCCGAGCCACCTCTACCTCCACCAGCTGCACCCCAGTGACACCCAGGAACACAGGAAAGAAAGCCCTCCTGCCCCAAAGTCATGCTGCTTGCCTCAGCCTTTGATGCTGGATTACCTGCACCTGCCCAGGCCTCCACCCCCTGATCAGATCAGGTGCGTGTGAGTGGCGGGGGAGTCCACGTCTCCACACCCCCTCCCTAGCACCTCAGGCCAGGACTGCCTGGCGTCAGAGCATTCTGGCTGAAGGAAGAAGCCGGAGACGGGCAGCACGGCGCCTCGGCCCCAAAGCCCTCCTGGAAACTGTCTCCCTAGCGCAGGGTGAGGAGAGCTGAGCCCGGATTGCAGCCCCTCCTCGCCAGGGGCTGGAGGAGGACAGGAGCTGGGGGGCAGAGGGGTGCCCAGTCAGCACCGCCTCCCTGAGCAGGAGAGGGACCCCAGCCCAGCCCCCAGATCCACCGTCGGCACCAGGAAACCCTTAGCACCAAAATGTCAGATTGTTGTGAGTTTTCGTATAAAAAACAGAATTAAAAAAAAGGTTTGTTACTTGTCACAGCAACAAGACTGGCATCCACTACACCCAGGAGACACACGCACACGGGCAAATATCAAAATTCACATCATCCAGGGTCGGCAAGGCCGAGCCCTCAGCCCACCCCCACCCCCCCGTGGAAAACAGCCTCCATCCAAACACAGCAGCTCTGAGCACCCTCCCTGTCCCAGCGATGCCATGGTTGGAAGGTGGGGCCCAGGCAGGAGGTCAGAAACCACGTGGCCGCATCCTCAGGGTGCCCTGGACGCCACCTGACCCAACCTACAGACCTCGCTGCCCTCAGGGCACCAAAGGGAGCCAAGACAGAGCCCTGGAGCTGCCACCAACCTACTGTGACCTTGGCCAAGCTCCCCCCGGCCTTCGGCTCTCACATCAAAAGGCCACACAACCAGAAACGAAGGAGCAGGTAAAAAAGGGGGAAGGAGGCTCCCACAGGAGCTTGGCCATGGGCCAACCCAGGCCACCGACAGAGGCTGCTTCCCACAGTGGTCACTACTCGAGCCAGGCCCCAGGTCCCCGCCCCTCATGCCCGTGGGCCCCAGGTGACCCCGGAACCCAGACTGGCCCATCCCTAAACCCATCAGGCTACCCGACTTGGGCCAGCGGCGTTAGCGAAGCTGGAGGCTGAGGCCAGAGCTCACTTCACGTGGCCCCTGCTCCACAGCCCTGCGGTGGCAGAAGCAGAGCCTCCACCTGGCCCCCAGTGGGGAGCGCTACTGGGGACAGTGCAGCAGGGCTGCCTGCCTCCGCCACCATGCTGCACACGGGCCAGTGGGGCAGGGCCCGGGCACAGCAGGGGCTGCACCGCAGGGGAGGGTGGGCCTGGAGAGGTAGAGAGTGGAAGTGCAGGAACCAGAAGATGGCGGGGTGGGGGTGGGGGGGATGGGGTGCAGTGGGGCGGGCAGGTCAGCACGGCAGCTGTCAGACTTGGGGTCTGTCCCGGGAGGTAGCTGGGGGGTGCCGGGGTTCCAGTGTCGGGTCACGAGGTGAGGCTGCTCAGGTACCCTCATCAGCCCAGAACCACGGGCCACCAGGGACCCCCGAGCCTTGGGCCCGAGAAAGCAGATGGGGCATGGAGCTCACATGCCGAGGACCAGAAGGCCATCTGCCTGCTCCATGCCGCCCCAGCACCGAAGCCCAGGCTGTAGCCCTTCCTCTTGCCGGCCCGTGAAGGTCCCTCCAGACTATTGCACTTCTGCAGCTGCCCTGGCCCTCCCGGGAGCCCCAGCCCAAGGTGCCCTGCGGCAGCCCGTGTGGGGCAGGGCCACCCTCGGGGAGGGGAGAGGGCTGGCCGCCCCCGCTGGACAGATGAACAGGCAGGGGTGGGGGGTGGAGACCTGGAGGGCAGGAGGCTCTGGAGCCCCACCCTGGACACAGAGGGCCGGGCCCCACCCACCTGCCAGGCTCCGAACTCACTTCTCGGGCGCCTTGCCGGCTCCCACCTTCCGGCCAGCAGAGCCCCGGGCCCCCTTGTCTCTGCCTCCTGGGGGCCAGTCGTCCCGGTGGGGAGGCGTCCCAGGGGCTGGATCCTCAGGGGGTCGCTCCTTGGGCTTGCGGCCCCGCTTCTTCCCGCCAGCCGGACTCTTCTCCTTCCTGGGCACCAGGGAGTCTGGGCCCTTGTGTCTGGGAGGCGGGTCTGCCGAAGTGCGGAACCAGTTCTGGGGGAGGGAAGCAGCGATGGAAACCCTGGGCCCCAGGACCCTGGAGGACGGGGCGGCAGGGGACCTGGGGCCTGGGGACACCCGAGCTTCTAGGGAAGCCGGAGACTGCTCTGCAGAGAAACCAGCAGACTCCTCAACGTCGCCCACTCGCTCAAACGAAGAGCCCTCACCCTGACGCCCCTGCCCTTCCCGGCCCCCTCCATGGGGCCAGCGCATCCAGCCGCAGGCCCGGCAGGACTCTCACACCAGGCCCGTCCCTGACGCACCTCCGCGTGGGCCTTGAGAATGTGGTACTTGACGCCACTCTCGGAGCTGAACTCCTTGGGACACAGCAGACAGCAGTACTTCCCCACCAGGTGGTCCCCCTGGAAGGCACAGGGCAGTCCGGCCCCTGGAGGTTGGCCCCCACCACTGGCCCTTGGAGGACCAGAAGTACCCAGACGCAGCCAGGACCACCCCAACCTGTGTGGCTCATCTGGATGGGTGCCTGACAGGTGTGCTTTGGGGACCCACGAGGCCACTCCGTGGCAGGACCACCAAGGTGCCCCCACTGCAAGGGAGGCGGGAAGCGAGGAGAGGGTGAGAGGAGGCAGGTGCTCCTGGGAAGGGTCGCAGCCCTTTGCTAAGGGCCCTTACCCCAAGCCCAGGTCGGGCTGCCCCGGCACAGACGAGCAACCCCCACAGGCAGAACCACCCGAGACCGAGTGACTGACGGCCAGGGCTGGAGGCGGCGAGCGTCCTGGGCTGCGCTGGCCCTGGCCCCACAGGGGCAGGGGCGCACACCCGGTGTGTGCGGACCTCTGGGGGGCAGCTGGGAGCACCAAGCACGCACGCCTGGCCGCCGGGAGGGCCTGGACACTGACCTTGCTGCAGCCGGCCAGATGGGCCTTGAGGCCGGACACGCTGGAGTAGACGGCTTCGCAGCACTGGGGGCAGGAGGCGACCGTGGGGGCGGGCCCTCCGGCAGGCGCCCCCCGACCAGTGTGCACCCCTCGCCCAGCCCGGGGGACCCGGGGCCCATCTCGGGCAAGTGGGGGGACTTGATCCCAGGAGTCACCCCTGCCCAGGGGTGTGGGCAGGCTGGGCCGCTAGGGCTGAGGTCAAGGCCTCTCTGCCTGTGGGGCTCCGTCTGAGGACCCTGCAGGGGCCACGTGGAGGGCTCCCCCCCCAAGGCCACCCCTGGGCCCTCCGTCCTCAGTCCCAGCGTTCCCACGCCTGCCCAGCCTCCCTGGCTCACATCGTTGGGGCAGTTGACGTGGCCCTTCTCCTTGACCTCATTCTTCCACTCCTCCAGCAGCTGGGGGTTCAGCACAGGAAGGCCGGGCCGCGTGTAGTTGAGCTGCAGACGTGGGCAGGTGCCGGGGTAAGCTCGGGGCTTGGGCTGGAGGTGACCCAGACACTCCCTGCAGAGCTGAGAAAGCCCTCAACCACGCCCTCCCAGGTCATGGGGGCCTCAGGCTCAGAGACTGGGAGGCTGGGCTCACCCGTGCGGTCTCGGGCACCAGGTCGTCCTTCATCCGCCGCTTGGTCCAGTCTCGGGCCAGCTCGTCCTCCGCGATCTCCTGCAGGTGGAACACAGCGACCTGGGCCGACGTGCGGCGGATGCGGCCGCTGGGGGTCCGCTCGACACCCAACAGGTCCTCAGCCTCGGGGGCCTTGTCTGCAGGCTCCTCGGGGGGCTGCGGGGGTGGGGAGGGGGAGGCCGGATGAGCCACGGGAGCCACGCGGCGCGTGCCACAGAGAGCACGTACGAGCAAGCGCCCTGGGGACACGGAAGCCCACCCCAGGCTCACTCCCCCCGACCCACGATGCACGTGGGCCCCTGGGAAGGAAGGCGGAGCACGCGTGGCAGGCAGCACATGGACGCGCCTGCCTGGTGCCTGAGGGACAGGAGGCCGGGCTGTGGGCCGCTCACCGGGGCCGCGTGCTCCGAGCGCACGTGGTAGTCGTGGCCGGCCTTGGAGCGGTAGGTCTTGCCGCAGTGGGTGCAGGGGAAGGAAGGGGTCTCCACCTCGCAGGGCGGCTTCCCGCAGCGTCGCTGGTGGTACTGGTAGCCCATGAGGCTAGAGAAGGCGGCCCCGCAGCCCTGGGGTGCCGGGGGCAGGTGAGTGGCCGGAGCGCGGCGGGCCCCATCCCGCCTGGCGCCCGCACCCGCCGGCCCACTGACCTCCTGGGGGCAGCGCAGCCGCCCCATCTGCTTCAGCACCTTCCGCAGCCGCTCCCGCCGCTCCTGCTCGCTCCCCTCCGAGGCCTCGGCGTCAGAGGGCTGGGGGGCAGGCCAGCCTCAGTGCCCCCGCCACCACGGGGCCCCTGCCCCTGCCCAGGGGCCGGGGCCACGGACGCCCCCAGTCAGGCACGGGAGCCACTAGGCTCTGCTAGTGAGAGGCCAGCAGGCAGAGCTGCGCGGGTGCGGGGGGAGCAGACCAGCGGCCAGCGGGCAGGGCCAGACGGCAGCTGGGCCCAGTGGCGTACCTTGGCGCTGTGCTCAGCCATGGTGTGGTAGTTGAGGCCCGCCTTGGACTTGAACTGCTTCCGGCAGTGCTGGCACTTAAGTGCATCCTGCAGCTGCAGACGGGCACGCTTGTGAGCAGCTGGCCCTGGGCCGCCTCCCCTCCCAGGAACCGGGGGCAGCCTTACCTTCTGACACACTTCCATGTGCTTCTTGAGCCCCACGAGGGTCTTTCGGGTGACCACGTTGCAGGTGGGGCAGACGGCCTCCCCCCGTTCGTGGATGGCCCGTTGCCACTGCTCCTCAGGGCCACCTGTGGAGCAGGGCCAGGGCCTCAGGGGCAGGCAGGAGCTCCCAGATGCCCTGGACGCCAAGCACAGAACCCAGGGTCCACGCTCGGCCCCCGTCCCCGTGGCTCAGGACCCGCCCCACCATCAAGACCCGGCCTGTGCCCCGCCACCCGGCAGCTCCCACCTGGGGCTGGGTGGGCCACGGGGGCCGGCACCTCCTTGCTGACGGCGCTGGTGGGGGCTGGCCCCTTCTTCCGCGCCTCCTCGGGGACCGGCCCCTCCTGCTTCTTGGCGCGGTGGATGCGGGCTTTGTCCTCCGCCTTGGCCAGGCCTACGTGCACACGCGGGAGGGGCAGGTGCAGGCTGAGGGCGCGGCCGCCGCGTGTGCTCGGCCCCACAGGTGCCCGGCTGGTCCAGGCCTCACCTTTGAGTCCGAAAGTCCCTGAGATGGAGGGCTGCTCACCCGTAAACTTCTTGGGTGTCTTCTGTTTCCTTCCTGACTCGGGGGAGAGAAAACAGAGAACAAAGGCTCTGGTCAAATAACCATCGGGAGGCTCGGGCCGGCTGGCCGCCGCCCCCGCCCTGCCGCCGCCCCCTGCTCTCGTCTTACTGTGCTTCGTGCGCTCCGCACCCTCCTCAGGCAGGGACACGGGGCCCGCGGCCCTCGGCGCCTCCTTGCCCCCCAAGGGTCTGCTGCCCAGAGAAAGGGGGCTGCTGCTGGGGTCTGTGCTCAGCGGGAAGGCTGAGCTCTGGTCTGTGGTGGACGGGCCGTACTCCCCGTTCTCCGGCCTCGCCTGCTTGGGCGGGAGGGGGCAGGCATCCAGGCCGTCTGCAGCCCTGCAGAGAGCAGGGAGGTAAGGGGCGGGAGGGCCCGCTCTGGGCCCTGTTACCCCTGAGCTGCAGCCGGGGACACCCAACCCCAGCCCAGCAGGAGACCCCATACCTTTTCTTACCGCTGCTCCTCCCCGCGGCCCGAGGAGCTTTGTTCTCAGACTTGGTCAGCAGCACCATCTTGCAGGGTGGCGTGTGTCTGCTGATGGCAATGGGCCTGCTGACCGTCACCGGCTTACTGACCACAATGGGCCTGCTGACCGTCACCGGCTTCGCAACTGGCACGGGTTTCGTAACTGTCACAAGCTTTGTCACAGACACCGGCTTGTTGATGGTCACTGGTTTGGTGACCGGCACCGGTTTGTTGACTGTTACTGGCTTGGCAATTGGCACAGACTTGGTGACCGGTATAGGCTTGTTGACTGGCACAGGCCTAGTGACCGGCACAGCCTTGGTGACTGGCACGGGCCTGCTGGCCATCACTGGTTTGGTGACCGGCACAGGCCTGCTGACTGTCACTGGCTTGGTGACCGGCACGGGCCGGCTGACCGTCACTGGCTTGCTGATGCCGATGGGCTTGCTGATAGTGACAGGTTTGCTTACTCCAATGGGCTTGCTGACCCCTACGGGCCGGCTGACGGTGACTGGCCGGCTGACCGGCCCAGGCTTGGGGGCAGGCAGGGGTCGGTCCATGTGGTTCCAGATCCGGTGCTTCTCCAGCTGGGTCTTAGAGGTGAATGCAGCCTCACAGAAGGGGCAGGGGAAGGTCAGCCTTTCTGAGATGGCACCCTGGGTGGAGAGGGCAGGCGTGGACACCCCCAAGCCAACAGCCAGGGCAGGGTGGGCCCCGGGCCTCCCCTTCCCCAGGCCGCAGCCCCTTACCCCTTGGCACCGCTGGTAGTGGTACTTGAGCCCGTAGATGCTGGGGAACTCCAGCCAACACCCAGCGTTTGGACACTTCACCCTCGAGTGCGCCTTGAACTCGTCTTTCCACTGGTTCATCAGGGAGAGCTGGGCGTGGGAAAGGCCCGGCTGTTGACCCTGCAGCCACCCAGGCCTCTGCTGGCCAGCCCCCGACTCAGCACTGTCCCCAGGCCTGCAGGAGCCCCGCACAGGACCCGCTGGGCCCCAGGCCGTCTCTCGAAGCCCTCGCACACGGAGCAGCCAGTGGATCCGGGCTGAGGGCTCGGCACTGGACACGCAGCAGGCAGGCCTGGCAAGGCAGTGGGCTCCCCCGCAGACCCTGCAAGAGCCCCACCCAGCCCTAGGGGAGCTCACAGGAATGTCTCGCAGTGCCTGGTTCTCGGCTTTTGGACGCCCCTTTTTCTTCCCTTCCGTTCTGTCGCTGGCTGGACTTCCCGGGTCAAAGCAGAGCGGGGCCTGGCTGGGCGCTGTCTGCCCACCCCGGACTACCGGCAGCCCTGCAGCACACAACACACCAAGGCTCAGAGGCTGCATTCCCCGCAGCCTTGTCTGCCACCCAGGGCGCTGGTCCCGCCTGGAAGGAGCCTCATTCCCCCTGCACTGAGGCACGAGGGGCAGGAGGCCGTGGTCCACCCAGGGCCCCAGGCTGCCCCCACCCCAGGAAGCCTCTCAGGAGCCAAGGCTGGGCGCCCACCACACCCTCCAGAGGAGCCAGGCTGGCCCCAGCGCTGCCCGTGACCACCTGGAGTTGACCTTGCCCTGACTCCTCTTACCCAGCTTCGGTGGGTCGTGAAGCATGGGAAGTCGGACCTCATTCCGGCCGCCATCCTTCCCAGGCCCACTCTTGCTGGACCCCGGGAGCCGGCGGCCTCCTCCAACACAAAAGGGATCGGTCATCTCTGCAGAGCAAGTGGACAGGCCCATGAGGTCCACTGGGCCCAACTCAGGACTTGACATGGGCTGCTCTTGACCCTGCCCCAGACAGGCCCACTCTCTGGCCTGAGGAAGGGGAGCCTGCCCGCCTGTGTTTCTGGCCACAATGGAAAGCAGGTGAAGGGGTGGATGGGCGGGGGGGTGTTCCGGTTTAGGGGAGGGGCTGCTCAGCCAAAGTCTCCCTGGATGACCCAGAAAACACTATCAGCGTGGAAGAATCTAGCCCTGTCCTGAGACCTTCACCAGCTCCCGGGGGCTCCCTGCCTCCAGACACACAATCCCAGAGAGCGAGAGAATCATGCACCTTTCATGCACCTCGTACCTGGTGCTTAGCTGGGGATGGCTCCAGGAGAGGCGGAGTGCCCCAGGGGAGGGAGGCCAGTGACACCCCTCGGGGGCCAATTATGACACCAGCGTGGCTGCCGGCTCACAGGCTGTGCTGGCCCAGCACCTAGAAACACCTTCCCCCACAGCCCCACCCAGACCCAAGGCCACGCTCTGGGGCCCAGGTGGGTGCCCTCGCATCCTTCTCCCCAGGACACAGTTGGAAGATGGCCCAGGTGGGCACTGAGGGCCCCAAACCACTCCCCAACTGCGCACACACCCTCTCTAGGGGGAGCAGACCAAGGACCCTGCAGCACTGGCTTCTGGTCCCTGTGCCAGCTGAGCCACCCTCCCTGACCCCCTGCCTTGCTTTGTTTCCCGCTGGGGCCCCTCCAACCAGACGGACGCCTCATGCTGGATCCCTCCACCTGGCTGACCTCCTCCTCACCTCCACCCTCAAGAGACTCTCTGTCCCCAACCTACAGGCCCACCAGTGCCACTCCAGAGACCACAGGCCCCTGGCCACAGAGAACATTCCGCCGACTGAGGCTGGGATTCTGTGGGCCTATTCTGCTGGGGGACCCCAGGCTCTGAGAGCTGGGGCGACTCTGAGTTCAGCCCTTTTGGGTCCTCCCACAGGGACGCTTAAGGCCACAGAGGAAGGGAGGGCGGCATGTGGGCAGGTTACCCCTCCCCTGATGGTTTCTAACTTTTTTTTTTTTAAGGCTGCGCCACACAGCATGTGGGATCTTCATTCCCCGACCAGGGATTGAACCGGTGCCCCCTGCAGTGGAACCATGGCGTCTTAACCACTGGACCGCCAGGGACACCTCCTAACTTCTAACAGAGAGAAAAGGAAGGACCTGCTGTGCCTAGGAGGTCCAGAGGCCATCTGGGCGGCTGAGATCAGAGATGGGGACACTCACTGCCCATGGTCAGGGGGCTGCCTACATCCTGGGCCTGGGGTCGGTAAGGGTCCAGAGGGCTCTAAACAAACTTCTCTGGAAGCCCTCACACTGATACTTCCAAGGAGACATGCCAGCGCCCTTTCGACCCCAGCAGAGGCTACTGTGGGTACCTGCTGAGCCCCACCTTTCCAGTCTTCCTCCAGCTTGGGTGGAGAATTCGGAGTTGGGAGTCCCCGGGACCAGGGCTGGCCTAGGAGGCAGACTCCCCTTCCATTCAAGGCCTGTGACTCGCGCACCAGGAGGAGAAAGGGCTCGCCCCTCCCCAGAGGGGCCAGCAGGGTCGCAGAGGTGGGACCCTCTGGAGGGGGCGATAGGAGCGCCTCGCGCTGACCACAGGCGACGCTGGCGGTGGGACCGCGGCCCAGGCCGCTCGGCCCGGGACCCCGGCCTAGGCCCGGGCGCGCGGATGAGGCCGGCCAGGGGACGCACACCTGGGGGCTGGCCTCGCCACCCACCTGTCAGCTGCGGCGGGTGCGGGCCCGGCGTGGCCCCGGAAGGGCCGATCCCGGGCGCCTGGGGAGGGGGGGGCCCAAAGGCAGTGAACCAAAATGGCGACTTTTTCTGGAGAAGAAGGAGGCAGGGACGCGACGCCGGCGCGGGGCGCGGGGCGCGGCGCGGGGGTCCGGGCGCGGCGGGGGCGGCGGGCGGGGGCTCCGGGTCCGGCCCCCCGACCTGCGCGCGGGGTCAGGGTCGAGGGCGCGGCCGGCGCGGGGGCCGCCCGGGGTCGCGGCCGGGAGCGCGGCCGGGCGCTTACCTGCGGCGCCCAGCGGGCCGGGGCCGGGCGGAGGCCGGGGCCGGGCCGGGCCGGGGCGCGGGGCGCGGGGTCCGGGCGGCGCAGGCTGCGCGCCGCGCTGCGCACATGCGCGCTCCCGCCCCTCCCACCTTTGACAGTTTTACTGTGGGGGGGAGGGGGCGAACTCTCGCGGTATTCCTGCCGCTATCCGCGACGGGAGAGACGGGTCGGGGGAGGGGGCTCGTGCGGCCATCCGCTTGCCCGGTACCCCGTCCGTCGCCTGCGTGGGCTGGGCCGTCAGGGCGAAGTGGCCAGTTACGCCTCCGTCGGGCGGGAGGTGTTTTTCAGGCATTGGGGTAAACTGAGGCACGATGGGGCGCTGGGTGCTGCCCCAAGCCCAGGGCGCACGGATGGAAGCGACTGGAAGGGGCAGCGAAGGAGGCCGCCCTCCCCTGGGACCTTGACCTCCTGGCCCCCGGGGGCCTTGAGCCTGCAAAGCAGGATCCAGCCTCTTTGCCAAGCAGCCCTGTGACCACGTCTGCCTGTGGCCACGCTCAGGAAGTGGCCCGGCTCCTGGCACTGCCGGGGCAGTTTGAGGCCGTGGGCTTTATTGGGGTGACTGAGCAGCCTGTCTACTTTAGGGCGGTGGTCCTAGACCAGCAGCCAGTGCCCTCCTTGCTCCTTTATGCCCCAGAACTGGGCTCTTGGCAGGGATGCTTGTATCAGGTCTGGGGGTGACAGGGCACCCACCTCACCAAGACTTGGGAATGAATGAAGTAGGGAAGGAGCGCTGGTTTGGAGACAGAGGTAAAAGGTGCTCCTCCTTCCCCGAGGCTCTGTCCACGCTGGAGCAGGTTTGGCTACACTGTTTGTGGGCAGGGCACAAAACATGTGGGCAGATTTGGAGTCTTCCTTTTCTCACAGGGACCTTTGGGGAGCTGCTTCTCTCGAGGCACAAAGTGTCCATACTGGGGAAGAGGCAGGGAGGGGCCCTCTGTGGAGGGTCAGTCAGTCCTTCCTTTGGAAATCAGAGCCAAAGAGACCTGTGTAATCCCTCCCTCATTCACTGTGCCACCCCAGGGTCAAGACATGCAGGATTTTGGGAGGGGGGGCTCAGTGTGTGTGCCCTCAGGTGCATCCAATTGGTAGGTGTGTGTCTGCATGACCACATATGTCAAGCTGTGTCCTGTTTGGCCATCAGGTTGTCAGGGTATGTCTCTGTGTCCCGTACTAGGTGACAAAGATGCTGGTCGTATGTTAGTATCCGAGTGACTGGACACAAGGTGTGGGGGGATGTCTGGGTCTTGGTGGATGTGTGTCCAGGCCACAGCGCGTCTGCATGTCAGGGCAACGTGTGATGTTGTGTGTGTTGTGTATGGGGTGCACTGTGCCTGGTGTTTTTCTGTATGTTAGGAGGTCATGGGATGCTGGGACCCTGTGTGTCAGTGTGTTGTGTGTCTGGATGCTGGTGTCATCGTGTCTCTGTGTGTTGGTGCATGTGTGTCCAGACTGCAGGGCTCGGTTTATGCCTCTGTGTTAGTATTTGTGTGTCTGGTTGCTGTGTGGGTATGTGTGGGGGCATGTGCTGTGACATGTATTTCTTATGTCAGGGCTTTCACTTGTGTGGGGGGCTAAATGGGGATCCCCAAAAGATAGTCACTTCAGATCCCTGGAACCTATGAATGGGACCTTATTTGGAATAACGGTTTTGCAGACGTGATTAAGTTAAGGATCTTGAAATGGAGAGATCATCCTGGATTATCCAGGTGGGCCCTATGTCCAGTGACAAGTGTCCTTGTAGGAGGGAGATTTGGCAGAGATTTGGAGATTTAGGAAGAGGTGATGTAACCCTGGAATCCAGGATGGAGTGGTGTGTCCATGAGCCCAGGGATCCCCCCAGGGCAGCCCCCAGAAGCTGGAGAGACGAGGAAGGGTTCTTTCCTGAGCCCAGGAAGGAGTGCTGCCCTGCTGGATTCCAGACTTGTGGCCTGTAGAACAGTGAGAAAGTTCGTTTCTGTTGTGTTAAGCCTCCCCGTCGTGGTCATCTGTCACAACAGCCCCAGGAACCTAACACACCTGTGTCCATGCCTCTGGGTGCGGCCCATGGGGCAGCTGGGGCCAGCAGGGGCCTGGGGTAAACAGGCGCCCCACCAGGACGGGACACCACTGCCCCCTGGTGGCCCCAGCTGGAGGCAGCTGGCCCGGCGCCCCCTCCTCCCAGGCCCAGGCCCCACTCAAGGCTCTGAGTGTCCCCCACATGCCTGGGTGGCCAGAGTCAGACACCACACTCACGGCACTTGAGAACCAAGTTTACTTCTCATTTTTTTGTCAGAATATAAAAAAGCGCAAAACAAGGAAGATGAGACAGGAACACAGCGGGGCTGAGGGTCCAAGACAGGGAGGGAAGAGGGGAGAGAGACAGGAAGGGCTCCCTGGAAAGGGTCATGTCGTGATGGCATGAGGTGGCCAGGGATATTCAGGGCAGCCGGGCAGGATGAGGGGCTTCCCATGGGGAGGCACACGGGATGGGGGGCACCAGGCCAGTTGTTCAAATTCCACATGGGACCTGCAACAACCAACCTCCCATCCTGAGGCTGGCACGGGGCACGGATTGGGGTCTGGTGGCTCAGCCTCATCTGTCCCCAAGATTTTCAGAATCCCCTAGGGGATTGAGTGGGCAGAGGTGCAAGGGGGTGGGGCTGCCAGGACTGCCCTAGCTATCCCTCTGCTGGGCCCACGGAGCGGTTGCTCAGGTGCTGGCTGGGTCTCCACTGGGTGGGCATGGGGGGTGCAGCTGTCACAACAGTTCTTGTGTGGATCCGGGTTCTCCTGGGAAAGGGGCAGTGGGAACGCCCACCCATGACTAAGCCTGGAAGGCAGTCTCCATGACCCTGAGAGGAGGGAGCTGTCCCCCAACCTAAGGCCAGGACACAGGTGAGCCTGGTGCTGGGCACTGGGCGTGGGGTCCTCCTGGGGGTCAGGTCTTGGGCGTGTGTCCAGTCCCCATGAGTAGATGGGGGCGTGGTAAGGGTTTCAAAAATGCGTGAGAGCACTTGGCACGGTGGCTGGCTGGGCTGGGCCGATGACCATTCTCTGGGCAAGGGCAGGGGAGGGGCACACACCAGAGGGAGCCTTGGCAGCTTACCCCACCTGTGCGGGCAGTCCTCTAGGGGCCGGGGGAGGGCGTAAACGGGGCGAGGGGGCAGACCTCTGGCCCTGGGAGAGGGCAGGATGCCTAGAAGACGCGTGATTCAGCGGGCGATGGAGGGCGCAGGTGAAGGGAATATAAATAAACAGACTCCTTGGGAGTCTGGGGGGATGTCCAAGCCGGCTCTGGCTCCAGGTGACTGCCCTGCATGCTGCCAGCAGCACCAGGGGGTGGGCCTGGGCTCAGGTCCTGGGCGGAAGGGCCCCACTCAGGCAGCCCCCGCCCGCCCGCCCGCCCACCCACTCGCAGGCACAGCCCGGAGTGCACACCCAGAGGTGGCTGGAGGTGGCGATGCTGGGGCTGGGCTTGGCCCCTGGGGCCTCACGCGGGGTCTGAGAGGGGCTGCACGGCCGGCTCTGCCTCGTCCTCATCAGGGGCTCCGGTCACAGTGCTGAAGTCCGGCGTTCAAGCCTAGGCAGCAGCTAGGACATGTTTCCGAAGGAAGCTATGGGGTGAATGGGGGTGAGGAGGGTCGGGGGCCTCTGGCATCATCCCCTCTTGCCCCAGGTGCAGGACAGCCCTTACTGGGGTCCCCGGCCACCCTCCTGAGGTCAACCCACCCACCCTGCACTCCGGGACCTCGAGGCCCAGCCCCCCCCCAGGCCTTTCTGAACCTGTGGGCATTCCTGGCTCCTCCCACTGACCTTGGCTGAGCAGCTGCAGGCTCCGCCCCTCCTCGCGCACCTGCAGGCGCAGCAGCTGCTGCAGCACCTCCTGCCGCTGCGCCTCCTGCGCCAGCCCCATCCGTTGCAGCTTCTCCGCGTTCAGCCGCAGCAGTGCCCGGCCTGGGAGGGAGGGGAGAGGGGTTGAGCCGAGGTTGCCATCCAAGGGGCTTCGAGAGCAAAGGCGGAGAGAGAGAAGGGAGAGAGAGAAAGAAATGGGTCGGGTGGGCAGAGACAGAGATGCAGAGAGAGACTCAGAGAGACAGGGCAAGCGAGGGAGAGAGGCGGAGGGAGGGCAAGGAGGAATAGAGGCTGAGCAGAGCAAAGACAGGCGGCGACAGAAACAGAGACAAAGACCCAGACGGAGAGGCAGACTGGGGAGGAAGCAGAAGAGAGAGGGGAGGGGGAGGAGGTTCTCCGGGGAGCCCGCCCCTGCCACACCCCAGCCCCCCAGCCCCCACAGCACCGGTGATGGCGTGCTGGGAGAAGGCCTCCACGTAGACGAGGTAGTTGTGGGGACAGTGCTTCTTGAGCCACTTGCAGACGTCCTGCTGACTCCACAGGACCACGGGCCTCGTCAGGCCACCCAAGGAGGGACTTGTGTGGTACAGGCCATCGTGGTCAGAGTACAGCCGGCCCTGTGGGAAGAGGGGTGGCCGGTGGAGTGGGGTGGCAAGGAGGGCAGGGGCTGAGGTGGGTGTGGTGTGTGGGTGGGTACCTGGGGGGCCTCGGTGCCGGGCTGCTGAAGGAGCTTGACCTGCCGGCTGCCAGCTGCCCTCTGGCTGCGGGAGTCGTGCCACGTGAGGCTGGTGCCCTGGGTCCGAGGCAGGGGGCAGGGGATGCTCTCGGCCGACACCGTGTGCTCCAGGAGGGTCCGGCAGAAGCTGAAGTGGGCAGTGGCTGCAGAGCAGGGGTGCCTGGTCACAGCGGTCAGGGGCAGGGCCTCCCTCCCTGTGATCCGGCTTCCTGCTCAGCCCATCTTCCCTCCACGGAAGAGGAGAGGCACGTTCCCAATTAGGGGTTCCCAAGCCTCCCCAAAGAGAAGGAAGTGTGCACGAGCTGTCCTGAGGACTCCACCTTCCAGGAGCATAGTCTGTGCTCTGGGGAGCAGGATGGATTCTGTTTAATTAGAGAGAGACATGCCCACCAGGGAGCCTCGCACTCAGAACCAGCTGGGGCTCTCCTGGGACGCCCCCGACCTTCTCCTTGGGCTGGCACAGCCACATCAGACCAGGGCGCACGCACGCACAGGCTTGCCTGTGAGGAAACGCGGCCCCCGCGTCCTGGGAGACTCTGTGCGCTGGGGAGACCCCTGTGGCTGGGCTGCCTGCCCACGTCGTCGAAGGCACCTGGTCCCTGCAGCCCCACCTGGCGATCGTTGGAGGCTTGGCCTCTGTCCTGCTATGCTCACTGGCTGTGACTTGTGAACAAGAAGAAGCCTGAACTCTGGGCAAGCCCACAAGGTTCCTGCTCCCCCTTCCTGCAGGCCCCCTGGCCCAGGGCAGCTCCTGTGCGCGGCAGCGTCAGCGCAGGCACGCAGGCTGCAACCACGCGCTCGGGGACCCAGGCTGACGCCTTGTGCTTTCTCTTCCCACGCCAGCTTCGTTACGCTCATCGCGTTTTAGTTTTACCATCATTTCTGTGCTGGTTGCTGACAGGAGTCAGGGGAGGGTGACACCCGGACTGACTCCTCCCAAGGCCTTGCACAGGTCTCGGGACACAGGAAGTGCCCAGAAACACGGTGAATGACTGAATGGATGGATGAAGGCTCCGTGTGGTGTCCACGAGTCAACAGAGCCCTGGGGAGAGACAGGAAGCAGGGCCCAGCCTTGGCCCATCTTACAGCATCCGCGCCCTGACTCAGCAGGCAGGATCGGGTTCCCAGGCCGGGGTCCTTCCCGCACCCCCTCAGCAGGAGAGTCAGTGACCCCCCTACCACAGACACAGCCCCTCACCCCCACTGAGGGCAGGGCTTGGTGGTGTGCCCAGGAGGTTTCAGTAATGAGGGAAACCCACATCTTCCTCCCCCTCCTCCTTCCCCAGTCTCGCAACTTTCTGGAATTGGATGGCAACTCTAAATTTGAGGTCTGGGGTCAGACAGAGGGCGCGGCGGAGGGTGGTTCTAGTACGGTGGGAGGAGACTCATTCTAAGCAGGCACGTTTCGGGGGACGGGCGCCCGGGTCGCAGGGCTTCGCCTGGAGGGGCCTCCAGGCGGGAGAACCAGTCGGATGCCTCTGCCCGCGCCGCACCTGTCCTGGGCCAGCCGGGCCCCGCCCATTTCCTGCCCGCGCTGGGGGAGGGCTCTCCGTCCGTCTGTCGGTCCGTCCCTCCTTTCCAGCCCCAACGTCAGAATTCCAGGAGGAAATGGGGCGGGGACCCCCTCTGGGCCCCACTGCAGGGGCCGGGGAAGGTTTTCTCCGCGCGAAGGAAAAGGTGACCGCAGGGTGGTGCTAGCCTGGGGACAGGAGCCTCGGCGGGTCACCTCCCCCAAACCAGGGGGCGCCGATCCCCGAGGCCTGACCGCCGCCCGCCCCCCCGCCCTCGCCCCAGCGCGGGATAAAGACACCGGGAACCCCGTTCGGCCGGGACGCGCCCCCTACTCCTAGCGCGGCTGCAGTTCGGAGTTCGCTAGGAGCCGGCCCTGTCCCTCCGGTCCTCGAGCCCCCAGACCGCGACAGCTCCGCGCCCGGGTCCAGCCCTGCTCACCGTCCACATCCCGCTGCTCCCCGAAGCCGGCGCGCACAGCCCCGGCGCGGCCTTGCGGGGGGCTCGGCTTGGGCCTCAGCTCCGTGAACATGGGGCCCGCGGGTCCCCAGCCGGTGCACACGCCCCTCGCCGGGCGCAGGGCGGCCGTGTGGCCGGCGGGGAACGCGCGCCGCTGCCCCGCCCCAGCCGGCCCCGCGCCCGAGCCGGTCCCCGCGCCCGGCGAGTCTGCGCGGCGAGGCACCTGCTGCCGAGCCCTGAGAGCGGGGCGCGCTCCGGGAGCTCCGAGGGGTGTCGGCGGCGCGCGGATGTGCGAGCGCGGAGGGCGTCTGCCAGGGCAAGGGGCGGCTGTGCGCACCTGGGCATGGCTCCAAGGACGAGTGACTCTGTGCGGCCGCCCGGGGTCCAGGCGTCTGCAGGAGCATCTGAGGGTGCCTTAGTCCTCTCTGCGTATGGAGAGGAGGGGGTGTCCTACCTGCTCCTGGGACCCTCTGCCCCATGGGGCCTAGGTCAGGGGCCAGACCCACCACTTCCCTCCATTCTCCTTTGTCAATTTACTTACTGATTCCTTTATTCATGCATTCTCCAGACCTCTCTGGAGGTTTCTCCATCGAATGGGCACTTGCTTCCCCAGAGAAGCCAGTTTGACCCACTCTTACCTCCCCCTCCCCACTCTGTGAACTTCAGGAGGACATCAGGGTCTCTCCCCTTCCCTCTGTAGCCCCAGAATCTGGCTCAGTGCCCAGGATGTGGCACCGAAAAGGGGCAGGCTGGGGACAGGGAGGAGAGAGAAACTCCGAGGGGGCTGCAGCAGGCAGGAGGGATGTGCTTGCTTCAGGACTCCAGTGAGAAGTGTCAGGGTGGGCTGGGGGCTGCCTGCTCCAGCAGAAGGCTAGACTTGTGACCAGCTTTTTGCCTGCTCTGCCAAGAGCCCAAGGGCTCTCCCCAGGTGTATGTGGGGACCAAAGAATGTTCCACTGCCACCTCAGCAAAGGTGCACATGGACACACAGTCATGTATCCAGGTAACAGTCCTGCGCGTCCACCTAAAATATGAGCACGGGTGGTCGGACTTGCACCCGTGCACACCAACACACACGGAATTCACCCACATGCTGTGACCGCCCATGCCCACATACTGACTTGTTCTGCTGCATTTATTTATTTTCGTCAATTAGCTCTCTAGGGTCTGGGCTCCCACGGTCACCGGAATCACCGGAATGTTCAGGGTATCGTGGGGGTGTGGGCGGGGCCCGAATTGGGCCCAGGAATCTGAGCGCGGAGAGCTAGGGCAGCAGTCTGTACCGCGATCAGGGCACATACACCCCGCACAAGCCCTACACAGTCGGCTAGGTGTGCAGCCTGCTCAGGTGTGTTAGGCCCTACCCCGCGGCCAAGGCGACTCTGAAGGGCAGGGTGGGAGGCTCAGGGAGGAAGGGGACCCATGGGTCCTGCTCGTACAGGCAGGTCTCGGAAATGCATCGAAAACACGCAGTAAGCAGGGCCGCCCCTGCTCAGTTTTGAGGTCCCGCAGGGCTAGTCCAGGAGCACATCGCCTGCCCGCCGCACCAGGAGCGGGCGCTACAACACATGCGCTCGCCGCGTCTCTGTCCCCTTAGCCTCGGTCCAGAGCCGCCGGGAGCCGCCGGAAGTCGAGTTTCGGAAACTTCCGCCCAGGGAATCCGCGGTGGGCGGGGCTACGTGGGACCACGAGCTCTGCTTCCGGGGCGCGGGTGACGCGGGCCGTGATCCTTCCTGTTACAGAGCTTCGGACGTCTGTGGTTTTTCGCCTCCGGCCGCGGCCTCCATCCCTTCCCTTCTTGGCCGTCGGCGTCACCGGCGCCATGAACAAGAAGAAGAAGCCGTTCTTGGGCATGCCCGCCCCGCTCGGCTACGTGCCGGGGCTGGGCCGCGGGTGAGGCCTGGGGCGGGCCGCGCGCTGGGGGAAGGGGCCCGGGTCTGGGCGGCCGCCGACAGCGACGGGGAGGACGAGAACAGGGATGGCGCGGGGTTGGCCTGATCTTGGTGGGAAGAACGGCGCTCTGGGTTAGGGCAGACCCGAGGGAGGCTGTCTGCCCCTAGGAGGCGGGACGCTTGGGCTTGAAGCGACGGCTCTGAGCCCGGTTTCTGTCCCCGGGGTGGATGGCAGCACCGTCTTGCGAGTCTGCCGTGGCGAGGACGTAAATCTCCGTCATGTAGTCGGAGTACCGTGGCTACCCTCCCCCCACCAGGCCGGGCAGCCCGGCGCCCCCCCCCCCCCATCCTTGTCCTGAACGTGACTGATTCTCTCCCCACGATCCGGGCTGGAGTCCTCTGTGTGGCCTCTCACGGTGGTACCTTATTCTTCCCCTGAGGTGCTGGTGGTCACATTGCTGCTGCTTCAGACTCTCTGCTCCGCAGGGGTGGGGATGGCATCTGTGAGCCTTGTGACTGGGTTCTCCAGGTCAGATGACCACCACATATTGTCGAGTACGTGAGCAGGCATCGTCACCCTGTTTATTTGTTACTCATTTGATCAGGTTTCTCTTGTTGGGAGTATTATGTCCAGCGTTATGGACGTTAGAATCTGGGGCGCACACAAGTCTAAGATCTTGACAGTGTCTTCGGAGGACCTGCGGTTTACTAGGGGAGACGAGGTGGTTGCATAAATAAGTGCATAAAGAGGAACAGATTTAGAATTCTGGGGTTCCCGCGATCAACATCTGCGCCAAGTTCAGAAGGAGGACGTAGGGGTGTACAGATGTGGCAGGGTTAGAGGAGAAACTGATGCTTTGCGTGTTGGGCGTTTGAGAAGGAAGATGAGGCGTGGAGGAAGAGGAAGGAACTGTGAGGAGTCTGTGTGGGTGGGACGTGCGGTGGGTGGCGTGGCGCTGCGGGAGCAGAGGGCCCAGAGCCCCCGTAGGCACTGCAGAAGTAGACACCTCAGTACGCCGTGCTCAGAGCTGTGTTGAAGCAGAGGAAAGCTACGCGCGGGGGTAGCTAACTTGGATCCAAGCCGTGATGGGAGTCATGGTCTCGGAGGAGGGATTTTGGCGGTAGACCCCGCAGAATTTAGAGACAGATGGGAGGGAGAGGGAGGCAAAGCTGTTGCCGTGGTGCCTGGGACGGCACTGCCACCATCGGCTGAAACAACCCAGAGCAACCGTAGGGCAGGCGCAGAAGAGGAACTCCGACTGGGCCACGTTGGGTTTGGGGGCCTGGTTGGATTCAGACAGAGGGCTGATTGGCAGATTGTTGGGAACGGGAGACTGTGACCTGGGAGCAGAGAGATCTGGTGCCCGGGGGAATCTCCCTCAAGGAGAATGTGGGGTGGCAGAAGGTAGCCTCAGAACCTTCTCAGGTTTCTCTCTTGAAGAGGACAGCTGTGTGGAGTTCACTGCTTCTGGGGGCTCTTTGGAGGTTTCCCAGAGGAGTTAGAAAAAAAGATGTCATTAGGTGACAGCTGTGGAGGGTCTTGGCACAGGAACAAGGCCACTCAGATAAATGGGCATCTTGGGGTCTCCTGCAGTGCCACTGGCTTCACCACCCGCTCGGACATCGGGCCTGCCCGGGATGCCAATGATCCTGTGGATGACCGCCATGCGCCCCCAGGCAAGAGGACTGTCGGGGACCAGATGAAGAAGAGCCAGGCCGCGGATGACGATGACGAGGATCTGAATGACACCAACTATGATGAGGTGACTTGTGAGGGGCCCCCCGGCCAGCGTGCATGCTCTTAACCCAGTGTGCTGTTGGCATCTGTGATGAGTGGCTTGGAGTGCTGGGTACATTGACTACTTCAGCTAGTCAGGGGGTAGGGGATAGCTCAAACGGAGTTTGAGAGGGGAGCAGGAAAGGTATAAAGAGATGTGCCTTTTTGTGGTCTCTTCAGAAGAGATGCACTTGCAAATATTAGCACTGTTGCGTTGGTGTTGTGTCTTGGCTGGTCTTTAATGATGAAAATTTTAAGTGGAATTGGTAATATTTACCTTCTTTTGCGTTAGTGCTTATTTTCTTAATGAATTCATGTTTGGTCTATTGAAGTGTTCTACAGATATGTTACAACATTTTTCCTCAGAGAAAAGTTTTTTAAAAATTCAATTTCGAGTAATTTTAAAGTTACAGAGAACTTTCAAAAGTAATATGGAGACTTGCTGCATACTCTTCACAAGTTTCTCCCCATCTCACATGACCCTAGTACCATTATTATTATTTTATTTTTAAACTTTTAAGAATTTTCATTTTTTTGGTCACACCGCATGGCATGTGGGATCTTAGTTCCCCGACCAGGGATCAAACAAGTGCCCCTTGCAGTGGAAGCACAGCGTCTTAACCACGGGACCGCCAGGGAAGTCCCTATTTTTTAAATTTTTATTTATTTTATTTTTGTTTTTATTTTGAGGTATAGTTGATTTACAGTGTTGTATTAATTTCTGCTGTACAGCAAAGTGACTCAGTTATACAGATATATACATTCTTTTCCATTATGGTTTATCCCAGGATATTGAGTTGGGTATATGCACCCTAGTACTGTTATTGAAACCAGGAAATTAACACTGACGCAGCAATATTAACTAACCTGTAGATCTTACTTGAATTCCACTGGTTTTTCCACCTGTGTCCTACTTCTGGCCCAGGACCCCACCTTGCATTTAGTTGTGCTTCCTTAGTGTCCTCTGGTTGGTGTGGATACTCTCTCTTTCACGCCCTTGACAATTTTGAAGAGTACTCATCAGCTATTTTGCTATCCTTCAGTTTGGGTTCGACTGATTGAAAAAAATTGTTGAGCAAGCATTTTGCAGCTAGACGTGTTCTATTGATGTTTCTGTTGGTGGGGGTTGTATTGGAGAAAAGCTGACACTCTAAGTGTGTTGTTTGGTTCTCAGTTTAACGGCTATGCTGGGAGCCTCTTCTCAAGTGGGCCCTACGAGAAAGATGACGAGGAAGCAGATGCTATCTATGCAGCCCTGGATAAAAGGATGGATGAAAGAAGGAAAGAGAGAAGGTAAGACAAATTATCGCTCTTCATGCTGTGTTTATCCAACTTAAAAAAAAGTGTGTGTTTGTTTGTTTGTTTTTGGGCTGCACCGCGTGGCCTGCGGGATCTTAGTTCCCCGACCAGGGATCAAACCCGTGCCCCGTGCAGTGGAAGCGCAGAGTCTTAACTGCTGGACTGCCTGGGAAGTCCCAAAAAGTTTTGTTTCGATTTATTTCAGACTTGGAGAAAAGTTGCAAGAATAGGACGTGTGTCTGCTCAGCTTTGAGGCTGCCTGGGGCTTGGTCTGTGGCAGCCACACTTGGAAAACCCTGGACTGTTGCAGAGTAGCCTTGGGGCCTGGGGACTGGAGTGGAGAGCTTAGGAACTCCATGTTTGACTTCCCAGAAATCGACAGAATTTGGGGGATTATTCTGCCTATGCATCAGGGTTACCATCTTTGAAATGGGCATGGTGATGTCGATGAGTGTATATTAAGTAATTTGGAGGTTCACTGAAGATGGCAAATGACCATCGCGGTCCTCGTGGGCATGCGGCTGTGTCTTGAGAATCTTATTGCACACGTCATTGTTGAGCTGGGCTGGTGGGGACGGACTCCAGTGAGCTGGAGGGTGCGAGGCCCAGGCAGGCTGAGGGAGGGGCACCCTCTGTTCCTGGGGGTCCGTTGGGGGAAGACCACTCCCTCTCAGAGCCCTCCTGTTTTCCCTCTGGGGCTCTCAGGTGGGTGTGTTGGACTGAACTTGGCCCAGCACGTCTGTTCTACTGATGTTACCTCATTGGCAACTTTCTGATTCCTTGTCGTTTTCTGGGGAAATATATGCAAAGTCAACATAGGATCTTGCAAACTATGATAAGTTTTATTGCTTCATAACATTTTTATATTTTTTACTACAAAAAGAATGCATTCTCACTCTAGAATATTAGGACAATAAGATTAAGTGTAAGTAAGAGCATAATGTTTATTCACAAGCCTGGAAGGTGACAGTTAACATTTTGGTTTACGTTTTTCTTTCTTTTTTTTTTTTTTTTTAACATCTTTATTGGAGTATAATTGCTTTACAACGGTGTGTTAGTTTTTGCTTTATAACAAAGTGAATCAGTTATACATATACATATGTCCCCATATCTCTTCGCTCTCGCATCTCCCTCCCTCCCACCCTCCCTATCCCACCCCTCTAGGTGATCACACAGCCCTGAGCTGATCTCCCTGAGCTGATCTCCCTGTGCTATATGGCTGCTTCCCACTAGCTATCTATTTTACGTTTGGTAGTGTATATATGTCCATGCCACTCTCTCACTTTGTCACAGCTTACCCTTCCCCCTCCCCATATCCTCAAGTCCATTCTCTAGTAGGTCTGTGTCTTTATTCCGGTCTTACCACTAGGTTCTTCATGACCTTTTTTTTTTTTCTCTTAGATTCCATATATATGTGTTAGCATGCTGTATTTGTTTTTCTTTTTCTGACTTACTTCACTCTGTATGACAGACTCTAACTCCATCCACCTCACTACAGATAACTCCATTTCGTTTCTTTTTATGGCTGAGTAATATTCCATTGTATATATGTGCCACATCTTCTTTATCTGTTCATCCGATGATGGACACTTAGGTTGCTTCCATGTCCTGGCTATTGTAAATAGAGCTGCAGTGAACATTTTGTTACATAACTCTTTTTGAATTATGGTTTTCTCAGGGTATACTTTTTTCTTTCTATTGCTCATTATACATACAGTTTTCTTTTCATAACTTGTAGAATTTTTAGCTTTTTCAAAATCATATTAGAAGAGTGAAGTACCGTTCTTCAGGGGAGTTTTTTAAAAGCACGTTATTTTACAATGGAATATTACTCAGCCATAAAAAGAAATGAAATGGAGGTATTTGTAATGAGGTGGATGGAGTTAGAATCTGTCATACAGAGTGAAGTAAGTCAGAAAGAGAAAAACAAATAACAGCATGCTAACACATATATACGGAATCTAAGGAAAAAAAAAAAAAAGGCCATGAAGAACCTAGTGGCAAGACGGGAATAAAGACACAGACCTACTAGACTTGAGGATATGGGGAGGGGGTGGGGTGAGATGTGACAGGGTAAGAGAGTGTCATGGACATATGTACACTACCAAATGTAAAATAGATAGCTAGTGGGAAGCAGCCGCATAGCACAGGGAGATCAGCTCGGTGCTTTGTGACCACCTAGAGGGGTGGGATGGGGAGGTTGGGAGGGAGGGAGATGCAAGAGGGAAGAGATATGGGAACATTTTGTATATGTATAACTGATTCACTTTGTTATAAAGCAGAAGCTAACACACCATTGTAAGGCAATTATAAAAAAAATTAAAAAAATAAGAAAATAAAAGCACGTTATTTAATCAATGTGCATGAATTTATACGTATCGTAATTAGGTGGTTTTGCATATTAAAGAAGACTTGATTCCAATCTTCTGGAATTCATTCATTAAAAAAATCTGAGTGATGTGGATACATACAGAAAGTTGTTGTATTAAGTGGTTTTAGGGAAGTGGTTGGCTTTTGAAAACTTTTCACAATACAAAAAAGCAGAAAGAACCGCGCAGCAGACAGGCGTGTGCCCGCACGGAGTCTGCGCTGTTCGGTTTGCACGTTCGCTGCTTCTGCTTCTGCAGGTGGGCTTTGCTGGGTCCCGCTGGGGTCCGTTCGCCCTGGCGCTGAGCAGTCCATCCTTGTTACCCGGCAGCCGGCCCACATCCACTGTTCCCTGCTTGTCCCCAGAACGTCGTAGGACTGCCTTTGACGAGCCATGCCGCAATCAGCACCGCTCCTCGGGCGTGTCTCCTAGCCACCACCCCCCCCTTTACGGAATGACTGCCCACCTCCTCATGGCACCCTTTTACTTGTTACGCTCTCAGCGTTTCCTGTGGATTGGAAGTTGGAGCCTGAGGCTTGATTCAGATCAGGTGGAACATCTTTGGCCAGAAAACCTGACGGTATCTGTGCGAGTTGCTTCCCATCAGGAGCTGTGATGCCAGGCTGTCTCCAGCCGGGCGAGAGGTGTTTGTCTTTTCCAAGCACGTCATTATTCACAACGCATTCAAGTTCCTGTCTAACCTTATGGAGGGAAATATAAATCTCAGCGTTGGGAAGCCCTAGCTGCTGGGCTCATGTCTACTCCGGTTTGCCTAACTTGGTCGACACTTTGTCACCATTGCCCACGGCTCTTTGTGTTCACGTATGACCTGGTCCTAAGTCACCAGGAACCCATTTGGATGGGCAACTAGGACAACGGTTCAGCTTTTCTTCTGAGCTGAGTTATTCAGAGGATGGCCCTACCTTTGGGATTTTATAGAATTTTAAAGCAGTAAATATACTTGTGTTCAAATGCAAGTATTTAATGGAGTAAGACAACTTGCTTTTTATTTTAGTGAGTTCTGCATGTTTTCATCTGGTAGCGAGTTGAGTTATTTGTGAATGTATCCATTGTTGCCTTAAAATAGATTTGATTTAACTGCTTAGTGTGTGGAATTACTTTTTTTTTAAAGAGCTCCTGACTTATTTATTTATTTATTTATTTATTTATTGCTGTGTTAGGTCTTCGTTTCTATGCGAGGGCTTTCTCTAGTTACGGCGAGCGGGGGCCACTCTTCATCGCGGTGCGCGGGCCTTTCACTGTCGCAGCCTCTCTTGTTGCGGAGCACAGGCTCCAGACGCGCAGGCTCAGTAGTTGTGGCTCACGGGCCTAGTCGCTCCGGCATGTGGGATCTTCCCAGACCAGGGCTCGAACCCGTGTCCCCTGCTTTGGCAGGCAGATTCTCAACCACTGCGCCACCAGGGAAGCCCTGGAATTACTCTTTTTGGTGATTTAAGTAGGAAGGATAATAAAGTGACTTTGTTTCAGAATGGACATCCAGGATTTCTAATATGTGCACACATGTTACTTCTAGGGAGCAAAGGGAGAAAGAAGAAATTGAGAAATACCGTATGGAGCGCCCCAAAATCCAGCAGCAGTTCTCAGATCTCAAAGTGAGCAGATGGGTGGCCGGCTGTCCCTCGTGGGCTTCCCAGCGGAGGACAGACGCTCTGGATCACAGCTGTGCTCGCTCTGCTCTTTCTTTCATTCCCGGGGGAGAAGAAGGGCCCTGCTTGGGTGTGCTGAATCCTACATGTGTGTGCAGAAAAGCTCTCCTCCCCAGAAAAGGGGGGACAGAGGGGCTGATTTTCTTTGTAACTTTGTAACTATGTCCATTTAGACATCACGTTTTCTGAACTGTGTTCCCTGGGCTTTGACAGAACAATTTACATCTGAGTGAAGTAGAGCAGATCCAACAGGTTGATTTTTCTAAGCGAAGTAGATAAACCATGTCTGCATCAGAGTCCTTAAGGCATCATGATTTGGGCGATAGGGGTCAGGGAGAACATAATTTTTCTTGTGCATGTGCAATTCTGCCAGAGAATTAATGTTTGGGGGCCGGGTGTTTCCAGAGGAAGTTGGCAGAAGTCACAGAAGAAGAGTGGCTGAGCATCCCTGAGGTCGGCGACGCCAGAAACAAGCGCCAGCGGAACCCCCGCTATGAGAAGCTGACCCCTGTTCCCGACAGTTTCTTTGCCAAGCATCTACAGACTGGAGAGAACCACACGTCAGTAGATCCCCGGCAGACTGTGAGCACCCACAGAGAAGGCACACGGGGCTCCTTGTGTCTGGTCGGACAGATCAGTGCGGGAGGGTGGGGGCGGCGCTGGAGGAGCCGGAGTACGTGCTCCTGCTGTGCTGCGGCTGTGCTGCGGCTGAGTCTGTCCGCTGGTCCAGGTGTCGGGCTCCAGTGGAAAGAGTTTCCAGAGGTGAGAATGAAATGCATGCAGATGCAAGCCAGCGTTTTGTCCTTGCTTCCCCCAGCAATTTGGAGGTCTGAACACACCCTATCCAGGCGGACTGAACACTCCATACCCAGGTGGGATGACACCTGGATTGATGACACCCGGCACAGGTGAGCTGGACATGAGGAAGATCGGCCAAGCCAGGAACACTTTGATGGACATGAGGCTGAGCCAGGTGAGAGGTTGTGTCATGCGTCATTTTCCTACAGATTATATTAAAGAATTTTTGGTTTTGCTTATAAAACTAATTTATATTTGTGAAAAGTTCACCATTTGAAGTGCTTCGTCACATGTTAAACAGACCTGTGACATGTCCAGTTCCCTGTCCCATTACACAGTGTGACGGGATTCTGCACTCAGGCTGGCGCGTGTGTCGACCCGGAGGGCGGGCACAGGTGTGCTGCATTCGGTGCCGGCAGCAAAGGGCCACCTGATGCGGTTCTCCTGCTCCCTTGGGGCTTGGGGTCTGTGGCAGGTGACAGAGGGCTGCCTGAGGAGCAGCCCAGACAGGCACTCGTGACAAGCCACGTGCTTACTGTTGATGTCGCTTAATGCCCTTCCCTCTTTACATAAAAGTTAAACGTACGTGTGTTCCTCCTGCACCCTAGTGAATCCTTGTGTCCTTACGGGGCGTGCACTTGGTTCCGTGCTCTAGAAAACCCAGGCAGAGTGAAGACCCTTTCTCATATGACATGCACGTCAGAAACCGTGAAGGAAAATATTTTCAAATTGACTACATACAAATTAAAAACTTTTGCACAATAGAAAGCACTGTAAAGTCAAGAGAACCAGCAAATCGGGAAGGAGTCATCATGCACATGAAAACCAGACCCAGAGTAGTCGTGTGTGTTGAAGAGAGTGTGGATCTGCACAGGCCAGGACGTGACCAGGGCGGCACACCCACACCACTGCGGAATGCTTTGTGTTAAACATCTTTATGGAAAAATTTCACACATACTTAGAAAAACAGCAGAGTGAAGTACTCAACCATTCCTGTTGCTGCAGTGGAAAACTTAAATTTTAATTGAGCTTTTGCTATACTTGAGGTTTTTTGTTTTTTTTTTTAATTTATTTTATTTTTATTTATTTATGGCTGTGTTGGGTCTTCGTTTCTGTGCGAGGGCTTTCTCTAGTTGTGGCAAGCGGCGGCCACTCTTCATCGCGGTGCGCGGGCCTCTCACTATCACGGCCTCTCTTGTTGCGGAGCACAGGCTCCGTGACGCCCAGGCTCAGTAATTGTGGCTCACGGGCCTAGTTGCTCCGCGGCATGTGGGATCTTCCCAGACCAGGGCTCGAACCCGTGTCCCCTGCATTGGCAGGCAGATTCTCAACCACTGCGCCACCAGGGAAGCCTCTACTTGAGTTTTTTATGGTGAGCAGATATTTTACAGTAAAAAAAAAAATAGTAGCTTACAGATCCAAAAAATTGCACGTTTTCATGTTACTAGATATGTATTTACTTTATAAATAGGAGAGTAGTTCATTGTGAATATCATGATTTAGTCTTTGATTGATGGACCTTTTGGGTGGTTTCTGCTTGTTCGTGGTTACAAACCATGTTTTTTTTTTATTTTTTAATAAATTTATTTATTTATTTTTGGCTGTGTTGGGTCTTCGATGCTGCGCGCAGGCTCTTCTCTAGTTGCAGTGAGCGGGGGCCACTCTTCGTTGCGGTGCGCGGGCTTCTCATTGTGGTGGCTTCTCTCGTTGTGGAGCACGGGCTCTAGGCGCTCAGGCTTCAGTAGTTGTGGCACGCGGGCTCAGTAGTTGTGGCTCGCGGGCTCTAGGGCACGCGGGCTCAGTAGTTGTGGTGCACGGGCTTAGTTGCTCCGTGGCATGTGGGAATCTTCCCAGATCAGGCATTGAGCCCGTGTTCCCTGCATTGGCAGGTGGATTCTTATCCACTGCGCCACCAGGGAAGTCCCACAAACCATGTTTTGATGAACTCCTCGTGCTTCTATCTTTGCAGATTTAAGTAAATATTTTTACAGTATCTTTAAAGTGGAATTGTTGGATTGGCGTATTTTCACTTAGGTGCCAAATTGTCTCTCAAAGGCACGACATTTCACACTCGGCAACATGGGGGAGCTGGCTGTGCGATCGATCGCCCCCCACCCCCACCCGGTTGGCAGCTCTGGTCAGGGGGCATTTATCTTTGTCTTTGCCAATCTGGGAGGCCCATTCCCTCCAACAAGCCTCCACTTAATTTGCATCCTTGTGAGTGGTGAAGTTGAGCTTCATTTATGTTGCGTGGATCTAGTTTGTTGTTTATCTTTCACACTTGTGTGTAAAATGTAGAGAAAAAATTGTAATGTTTTGTGCTAAGATACGTATAAGATAAAATTTAAAGTTTTAGCCGTTTTTAAGTGTATAGCTCGGGGGCGTTGAGTACATCCATATTGTGCCCCGTCACCACCATCATCTCCAGCACTTTCTCATCTTCCCAAACTGAGGCTCTGTCCCCATTGAACACCTACTCCTCATCCCCGACCTCAGCCTCTGGCCCCACCATCCTACTTTCTGTCTCTGTGAGTTGACTGCTCTAGGGACCTCATATGAATAGATTCATACGGTATTGGTCCTTTTGTGGCTGGTTTATTTCGCATGCTTTCGTTTATGTCCTCAAGGCTCACGCATGTTGTAGCAGGTGTCAGGATTTTCTTCCTGTTTGAAGCTGAATGGTGCTCCATTGTATGTATGTATAAACTGCATTTTGTTTATCTTGTTATCTGTCGTGACACTTGGGTTGCTTCCACCTTTTGGCAATTGTGACTAATGCTGCTGTGAGCCTTGGTGTACAAATATCTGTTCAGGTCCCTGTTTTCAGTTCTTTTGGATATCAACTCAGAAGTGGAATTTCTGGATCACGTGGTAATTCTAGGTTTACTTTTTTGGAGAACCACCATACTGTTTTCCGCAGCAGCTGCACCGTTTTAGATTTCCAGCAGCGCAGCACTGCACAAGGGTTCCAGTTTCTCTGCATCCTTGACAATATTGGTTATTTTTGGCATTTTGATAGTAGCCATCCTCATGGGTGTGAAGTAGTAGCTCATGGTGGTTTTTCATTGGCATTTCCCTGATTGGTGACGTTGAACATCTTTTCATGTGCTTATTGGTAGTTTGTATCTCTTCCTTGGAGAGATGTCTATTCAAGCCATTTGCCCCTTTTTTTTTTTTTTTTTGGGTGGAGGGGCCGAGATGCGCGGCTTGCGGGATCTTAGTTCCCCGACCAGGGATTGAACCCGGCCCTTGGCAGTGAGACCGCCAGGGAATTCCCCAGGTTGTTTGTTTTCTTGAGTTTTAAGAGTTCTCTGTGTATTTTGGATAACAGTTCTTTATCTGATATGTCTTTTCCAAATGTTTCCTCCTGGCTATAGCTTGTCTTTTCCTTCTCCTGACAGTGTCTTTCACAGACAGAAATTTTTAATTTTAATGAAGTCCAGCTTATCAATTCTTACCTTCATGGATTGTGCCTTTGATGTAGTATCTAAAAAGTCATTGCCAAACCTCAGGTCATGTAGATTTTTTCCTGTGTTATTGTCTAGGAGTTTTTTTTTTTGCCAGTACCACACTGTTTTCATTACTATACCTTTATAGTAAGTCTTTAAGTTGGGTCGTGTTCTCCGACTTTCTTCTTCTGCTTCAATGTTGTGTTGGCTGTTCTGGGTCCTTTGCCTCCTCTCCATGTGAACTTTAGAATCTGCTTGTCAATATCTACAAACTAACTTACGGGGATTTTGATTGGGAATGTGTTGAATCTACAGATCAAGTTGGGAAGAACTGACATCTTGACAATCCTGAGTTTTCCTGTGCATGAACATGGAATCTCTCTCCATTGATTTAGTTTTTCTTTGATTTCATTTGTTAAGGCTTTGTAGTTTTCCTCTTACAGATCTTGTACGTATTTGTTAGATTAATGTCTAGGTATGGTTGACCCTTGAACAGTGTGGGGTGTTAGGGGCACTGACCCTGTAGGCAGTCGAGGGCCGTTCATGGCCATCGGTTCAGCCAGCTGCAGATCGTGTAGCGGTGTGGTATGTGTTGAGGGGAAAAATCCAAGTATAAGTGGACCCACGCAGTTCAAACCCGTGTTGTTCAAGGGTCCATTGTGTTTCACAATTTTGGGTGCTCTTGTAAATGTTGTGTTTTTAATTTCAGTTTCGACATATTTATTGCTGGTATGTAGGATAGTGATTGATATTAACCTTGTATCCTGCAGCCCTGCTATTAATTACTTATTAGTTCTGGGAGTTTTTTGTTGATTTTTTTCAAATTTTCCACATAGATAATCAATCAAGTTACCTGCAAACAAAGGGAGTTTTATTTCTTCCTTCCCATCGCTTTTCCTCTCATCCCTTTCTTGTCCTGCTGCATTTTTGCCCATTTTTTACTCAGGTGGTTTTGTTTTTGTTGTTGTCATGGTAACTTTAAGACACAACTTGAGAGAATGCTACAATGAACTGCTCCGTGAAAATGTAAAGAACCTTAGTTGAAATCATCAATCTTTGTGGTTTCTGGGTTTCACTCATTCTTAGATGGACCTTATGTTCAGTTAGGCTTTTCCCCCTGGGACTTTTATGTTTTCTTTTTTTTTTAATAAAATCTTTGTTCTGTATGGGTGAAATTTGCTTATTGTCGTTACAAACTATTGTTTGAGTTAAGGTTGTTTTCTTACTTAAAAGTTCCCATGTCCACTGGTAGTCGGGATTATGGGAAGGGGCTTCAGGGACCCTCCGAGGACCTCGTTCCAGGCATTCCTGGCTCTGTCCGACTAGCTGGGCTTGGCCTGTCTTGCAGGTATCTGACTCGGTGAGTGGGCAGACTGTGGTTGACCCCAAAGGCTATCTGACAGATTTGAATTCCATGATCCCGACTCACGGAGGGGACATCAAGTGAGTACCCTGCAGGGCCGGCAGCTGGGTGGGCTCAGGTTGCCGGGAACGTGTGGGATTTTATTTGAAAAATATGCAGCCAAAACAGGATGTGGATATTCTACGAAAGGTAGAGTGGAACCGTTTGATTTCTCGTTTAAAGCATATCCGGACCCGCTCATCGTGGACATTAAATTTGTTACAGATAACATTCCAAATCTGTGTGTGTGCCGAGCTAGCGAGCAGCTTGCCGATTGCGTCCCATGTTTCTGACCTTGACCTTGGGCTCGACGCCTGTGTGTGTGGAGGTGCCGCAGACTTGGAAGCGTGCCGACTGAGTTCTGACTTGGTTCTGTCAGCAGGGGCATCCGCTGTGACAGTTCGGACGTCGTGCCTGCAGTGGCGCCCTCCTCCGGGCCGGGCGCGCCCTCGGCAGGTGGCGGCCCGACCCTGTGCTTTCTCGCCTGTACAGCGACATCAAGAAGGCGAGACTGCTCCTCAAGTCTGTTCGGGAGACAAACCCTCACCACCCGCCAGCCTGGATCGCGTCGGCCCGCCTGGAGGAAGTCACCGGGAAGCTGCAGGTGGCCCGGAACCTCATCATGAAGGGGACAGAGATGTGCCCCAAGGTGGGCGCCCTCCCCAAGCCGCACCAGGCCCCTGAGGGGCTTCGGCGTCGGGGCCGCGCAGGACGCCGTGGGCCTGAGCTGGACTTGGAGGGAATTGCCTGCCTTTTGGTGTTGAAGCTGCAGGCGGTGGGGCAGGCGAGGAGGGGAGGAAAGCGGGAAGGGGTTTTTCCTGCCTAGTTTTACTCGGAGTGAAAGCCCGACTGCCGCTGCTTCAACGGGGAGGTAACCTTAACTGGAGAGAGCAAGACTGGCCAGCCCTTCCCCCTCCCCGATGTCAGAAACCTGGAGGTGGGCCTGACTCTTAGCGGGTGGGAGTAGATCAGCTCCAGAAAGTCCTGAGACCCTCTGAGGGACTGTACGCTCGCTGTGAAGGCTGGGGCACCCTGACAGCCAGAGGCGCCCTGTGAATTCTTCCCCCAGGACGTTAACATCAATCCGAACCTCCCAGGCAGACGCAAGGCTGCCTGCCTGTGTGTCTCCCCCTCGTCGTGGGTTGACTTCCTACCCTGAGGGCAGGCTGTGCTCTCCTCACAGTGTGGTGGCGTGTCTTTCGCACACAGGCACAGACGTGCGGTAGCTACGCTCCCACGTGTGGGGCTTTCAGGGGGTCTCTGGCGCAGGCGTGCTGGGTGCCCAGCTCACCGTAAACCTCGGGCCCCTTGGGTGGGAGGACCCTGGCCCCCCCCCCCGTCTCCGAGGCTCGTGTGCGCCCTTCGGGGGCGCCTGCCGCCCCTCCAGCCTGCGCGTACGCTGCCTGTCCTGTCCCTTTGCCCCCCAGAGCGAAGATGTGTGGCTGGAAGCAGCCAGGTTGCAGCCTGGGGACACAGCCAAGGCCGTGGTGGCCCAAGCTGTCCGTCACCTCCCACAGTCCGTTAGGATTTACATCAGAGCAGCAGAGCTGGAGACAGACATCCGCGCCAAGAAGCGGGTTCTTCGAAAAGGTGAGCCTCCCGTAGGGACCCGGCAGGAGCGGTGCCGCCTGGCTGTGTACCTGAAGGTGGGGGGCAGCCCCCCTGCCCTGCTGCCGGCCCGGGGATCAGCCTCGCCGCTGCTTCGCTCGGGCTCTGCTGGGAGGGCTTAGAGAGTGGGGGACGCTCTCCAGGCCTTCGTCCGGCCTGGGTTGCTTCTGCCCTTGGAGCCTCTGTCGGGGAAGCTTCTGGCTGAGGTGCTCGGGCTTAGAGCTCACGCCTGCCTTTTCCTGCTGTGTGGCCTTGGTGAGGGCAGGTGCTCTGTGGCGCTGTGGAGTGCCGCGGGCAGGTGCTGTGTGCAGGGCGAGGGAGCCACTAGCAGCTGGCCTTGCGGCGCTAGCCTTCCCGCCTCCGCCTGCAGCAGGTACAAGGTGCCACCCGGGTCTGAGTCTTAACTGCCTCGGCGGTCGCACCAGAGTGGCACGTGAATTAACTCCTTCCCGTCTTGGGAAACTCCTGCAGGGCAGCGTGTTGGCGTGTACGCCGTTGGCTCGTGGCACGCTGAACGGTTTGCACGCCAGGGAAACTGAGTCCACCTAGGACTCACTGCCCAGATGGAGCTTTTGCGGGTACTTTGCTTTTCATTGTTGCAGAAGTGAGAAAAGAACAGCGTTGCTCCCTTCGCTGGAGCTGTAGAGGAGATGCTGCTTTTGACTTTTGTTCCAGATTCAGCACCAGCTGGTCGGAGGGCTGACCTGGAGTAAGCCTGTGCAGACCGCTTGTTCCCCTTGAATTTGTAGCGTGGGTAAAATAGGTGTGTTTTGGGGAATCGAGGGCAGCTTGCAGTGGGCAGTTTCCAGCTCTTGTTTCTAAGGTGTGTGTGTGCGTGAACCGTCAGGGGCGTGTGATGTCAGATATGCAGGGGTTGTTGGCTGCGGCCTGTGGTGCCCTAGTCTCTGTGCTTGATAGGGGCCAGGTGGTGGCCACCTTGTGTGTGACCCTGACCGTGTGTGAATGTGTGTTCCAGTGTGTTTTCCTCTCTTGGGTCTGGTTTCTTGATGGCAGCCCTGCCACACTTAAAATGAGGCCGGGGCGGAAAGTTAGCCCCTGTCTTGGTTTATAGAAATCAGCTCATCTCCTTTCAGCCAGGAAAATAGTTCTCTAATGACAAACACATTGAACTCTGGGTAATTAGCACGATTTATTTAGGAAAGCGCTACTGAATTTCCCCTGCCACAGTGTGATGAATGGTCAGAATGGCTTTGTGGCCACTCCCTGTTCACCCCCCAGATTACCTGGGTTCATTTCCAGTTGGCTTCAGATTTGGAGAGGGGACTGGGCCTGGAAGGGGGCCTCCAGGGGAGTGTCGAGTGATTGGTTTCCAGGCCATCCTGGGCCTCAAGGGGAGCGGGCTCCCCGGCTCTGCTTTCCTTCTGGCTGTGCGAAGGTGGGGAGAGCGTGGAGCCCCTCGCTGGCCTCCGCCCTGCTCCCTGGTCCCGTTCCTGGCCTTCCCCGTCCTTAGAGTGTTTCCAAAAACAGTGCTCTTTCTCTCGGTGCCTGGGGCACAGCTGGCGATGCCTCCTTTAGCTCTTGGTGAACCTGACAGGTACTGCCGGAAGGATCTGATATTTGGAAACCAGTGACAGTTACTTCCATCAGTGACTGGGGAGGACTCGTGCCAGCTCTCAGTTTCTGCTTGAGCTCTGGGTCCCAGCTGGTGCAGCTGACATCGTGGTCCTTTGTTGGGAGAACTTGAGCTTCACATGCTACGCTGAGACCTGGGGCCTTAGGAGGCTGAGTGACGTGGGGTGGGTGCTTGGCCTCAATCTGCGTGCTGTCGTCTGTAAGGGCCCCTGTGGGCCTGTGAGCGCTGCGCTCCGGGGGCCAGGCTGCGGCTGCTTCCTGTGGGCTTCGCTCGCGATGAAGGTGTCAGGCACCACGTTCCTCTGCTGATCGTGCGGGCCTGGAGCAGTGGAGTGGCTCTGTCTCCAGACAGTGTGCTCTGGTCCGTAAAGTGAGTCCAGGATGGCACCGTGTGTCCCACCTCGGGGCCAAGGGCCAGAGAGTGCATTGGCCTCTGATCGCAGGCTGTCTAGTTCAGACTGCTCCGTTCCTGACCGGGCCGGCCTTTCCACCCCGGCTGGCCACAGCACTTGGAGATGATAGCCTTGACCTGGCGTGGTGGATGGTCTCTGGGGAGCACCTTGGTGAGATCTGGACTCGCCAGCAGTGGTTGGCTTCAGCTCCGGTCCTGGGGGCTATTGATGAAATGCCAACAGAGGAGTTCCCAGTCTCTCCCGAAAAGTGGGGACTGTCCTGGGCCTCATGCCCATCGCGGGATGAAGTTAATGACCCCGTGGCCACTGGCGTGGAGTGTGACCAGGGGGAGGGGGCGGGCGGGGCGGGCCCCCGCAGACCTCCTTTTCTGACATCACTGCTGAGGGGCTGTTTTCTCGGTGGTATTGGCTTTCTTGGGCTGCTGTGCTTCCTGGTGACTGTCACTCCGGGAAGTGGGGCTGCTCAGCCAGGCCTCAGGACGCTCTGGGCTGTGGTTGAGGTCTCCCCTCCCGCACACGGTGGCAGACCGGTCTCACCGTGGGGGTCAGGGCTCACCTCGCCAGCCGGGGCTGGTCTGGCAACACGTGGAGGCCAGAGAGCTGGCTCAGCCTCTGCCTCCAGTGCAGGAGAACCACGGCCACATCGTCCCTCGGGATGAGACCTCTGGACAGCTGAGTTCAAACCCGTGGGGACAGGGACCAGGCTCCCCCAGGGATGGCCACGTGCCTGTCGGCGCTCCCTCCTGGCCCCGGGGGGTCCTGCTCGAGCGAGAAGCACCGCTGTCACCGCATGTGGCCTCCTGCGAGGGTCCCCCAGCTGGCGCCCTGCTGGCGCTGGGCCGAGTAACAGGTGTGGTCAGGCCAGGGAAGCCCAGGGGCCAAGCCCTTGGCTGCACCTCTTCTGCAGGCTGGTGGCGCTGTGGTCCTTGCAGAGCCCTGGGCCTCAGGCTTGGGCATCGTCGTGCATGGCAGGTGGTTCCGGAGTGGCAGCTTGTTTTTTGTCCTAGAGGGGAGGTCCCCATGAGCCCTGGACCATGGCAACCTTTGAAACTCACTGGGGGTGGGCCCCTGGGGTTCGTGGGGTGTGTCTCCCCACCTCTGGCCCACTGGTCTTCAGCGTCTCGGGCACGTGCTGCTTCCTGCTCACCAGCCAGGGAGGGACTGGCGTGGTGTGCGGTGACCTGGAGCCACTGCCATCTGGTTTGGCCATAGGAGAGAAGGGGCACCCCTTTTTCAAAGGCCTACAAAGGGGCTAAGGGTGCCCCGTTTTTACAGGGCCTATAAAGGAGGGAGGCCCGTCTCCCAGAAGTGGGAGGGGCTGCTTCTGCTGAAGGGAGGAACGCGAGGGACTTGGTGGGTCCGCAGGTTCTGCACCATTGAATCTTAGGGCTGTTTCGCGCAAGCTTGGCCCGTGTGGTTTCTGGAAAGGAGATCTCCTTTGGGCTGTTCTGGTTTCCTGCCTTCATCAGCTCTTAGTCGCCGTCACTCCTGCCAGGGGCTGACTGGAGGCCTTGCCTCAGCCTCCCTAGTCCCCCTGCTGCAGGGCTCTGCGTTTAGCTGCCCAGTGTTTTGGCCTTTTCAGTATATTGCATCTGAAGGAAGGGCTCTGCTGCTTAAACAGAGGTTTGGGAGTTTCCGGACTGCAGGATGTCATAGCTTCTCCTGGGAGTTGGTCCCCCTTTCCTGCTGTCACTCGTGTGAACTGAGGCCCCGAGGCTGCCAGTGTGGTGCAGCACCTGGTGCCTTTGCTCTCGTGCTCCTTGGGGCCCAGGGAGGAGCCCTTGCTCTGCCGTCCTGGGCAGATGCGGATCGCAGAGTCATTGGCACTTTCTGTCCCCGTGACTTCCGCACACTCACTCGCACGCAGCCTGCTCGGCTGGCCCTTCCTGGGCAGCGGGTGTCTGGTGTGCGCTGCCTCGTTTTCTCGTGTTGATTTTCAAGTGTGAATGGGTGTGAGGTGACGCACAGCCTTCTCTGCCACCCTTGCTTGCCGATCCGGGACGTCTGCACTGGTCTCGTTGGTGTCTGTCCAGACCCGAGGGACCCGTGTGAAGTCCCGGCCTGTCACCCCGGACGGAGACCATCTGGACTTGCTGGCAGCAGCGTCCTCTGTGACACAGTGTCTTGCTTTCACTTCCGTTTTTCTGTGATCTGGTTTCTTGTTTGACCTTTCCCAGCCCTTGAGCACGTTCCAAACTCAGTTCGCTTGTGGAAGGCGGCCGTGGAGCTGGAAGAGCCCGAAGATGCTAGAATCATGCTCAGCCGAGCTGTGGAATGCTGCCCCACTAGCGTGGAGGTGAGTCGCCTGCCCTGCGGAGGCCTGAGCCCGAGGCCAGTGTCTGCAGGAGGTGTCGGCGGGGCCTTGAGCTCACTGAGGGACTCCTGGGCTGCTGCCCTTTGTCCAGCTGCCAGGCAGCACAGTGACCATATGCTCCTGAAGGAAACGCAGAGCAGACCCTCAGCTCGGCCCGACCCCGTGGGGCGCTCCGCGCTGAGCACTCCTCTTCGGGGACCGGTCCTCCGGGTTCAGCTCGGAGTTTGTCAGTGGGACCTGAAGGGTGACACAAAAGACTGGCGTGTCCTTCTGCCGGCCCAGCGGGAGGTTGGCTCTGTCTCAGAGCTACTTGGAGCTGCTTTCTTTAGTTTTAAATTTTCTGGTTCACAGCGTTGTGTGAAGTGACTTTTAGTCATGATTTTATGATGTCCAGTCTGTCTTTAATTATCCTAAGGGGTGTTGTGAAATTCTCCAAGCAAAATTAATCTTAATTTATTTACATGAAAATAAATAGAGCCCACCCACATTTTTGGTGATAAACTGTTGCAGAATCAAGGCCTGGGGTGTGAGAACTCCAGGCAGCTGGACACCCGTGTCCTTTCAGTTTGCGCAGGCGACAGTCACACCCTGCTCACCTTCTGTCCTAACACTGTGTACCTTTAACCAGTGTTTGGAACGCGGGGCTGAGAACCCGTCAGCTCTTCATGTTGCCCACATCACTAAGTAAGTCGGAAGCATAGCCAAACAGCTTTCAGATGAGGCAGAAAATGCCGCCGCACCCGTTCCTGGGCCCTGTTTAAGTGGTCCTTGAAAACTTGTACAGAGGATTTTGTGCAAGGGCCGTGGCCTGTGGAGGGCATGCCTGACCTGGCGGGTCTCTCCGTGCAGCTCTGGCTCGCCCTGGCCAGGCTAGAGACCTACGAAAACGCCCGCAAGGTCTTAAATAAGGCCCGGGAGAACATCCCTACGGACCGGCACATCTGGATCACGGCCGCCAAGCTGGAGGAGGCCAATGGGAACACGCAGATGGTGGAGAAGATCATCGACCGGGCCATCACCTCCCTGCGGGCCAACGGCGTGGAGATCAACCGCGAGCAGTGGATCCAGGTGAGCTTGGCAGGTGCCGTGGTGTCCGCTTTAAACACGGGCGCCCTCCTGCTCGTCAGACTCCCTTGGAGGGCGGGGACTCCGGGGTGGCACCTGAGAGGCCCGTCCTCACGCTGGCAGGCAGAGCAGGCACAGGGGTGGCCTCTCCTTATGTGACCGCCTCGTGGCTTTTTGTGGAGGTGCAAGCCTGAGTGCACCTTGGGGGGGAAAAGCTTCAGTGTCCCGATGCTCGCGACCAGCCCCGCTTTTCCAGTAGAGAGGACACGATTTAAAAGAGAGTGAGCCTTAGAGCTTCTGTCACTCAGGTCCCCGTCTTTAACTTCTGTAGATCGTGGCCAGCGAGGTCTGTGAAAGCGCTCTAACCCGCCGCCAGGCCACAGCTGCCCTCTCCTGCCTCCTCCTGCCCCTTTGCTTCACCCACTGCCCTCAGCCTCGGAAGGCGGCCCCAGACCTCTGCCGCCTCCCGTCTGGCGCCCCTGCTGCCGCAGTGCTGCTTGCCCTCTCCCAGTGGCTCCAGCTGCTGCGCCGGAGCTGCTCCAGCGTCTCCCTCCTCCCGAGGAGGTGGCGATGGATCAGGGCCTCTGTTCTCTTCCCTTCCTGTGTTTGGGCAGTGTTTGTTTTAAAACCTCAGGTGCAAGGCCTCATATGTATCTCTGAAAGCTAATCATCTGGATTCAGCTCCTTTATTTATTTAGTGCTGTTCAACCACTTTTGACATTCTCTTTCCTTTGTGTGGATCCCGGTTTCCAGCTGGTGTCATCTTCCTTCTGCCTGACGGATTTTTCTGAACATTTCTTTCAGTGCAGGCCTGATGGTCAGTTCTTCCAGTCTTTAAATGTCTGGAAACAGTCTTTATTTCATCCCTGCTTTTGAAAGGTATTTCCTCTGGGTGTAGAATTCCAGGTTGACAGTTTTTTCTTTCAGTGTTTTAAAGACACTGTTCTTGCCTGGGTTGTTTCCAGCGAGACACCTGCTGTCATCTTTGCTCCTCTGTACGCACTGTTTTTTAAAATTAAATTAAAAATTTTTTAAATTTCTAAATTAAAAGATTTCTATCTGCTTTTAAGGTGTTTTTCTGTATCGTGGGTTTTGAGCAGTTTGATTGTAATCTGACTTGGTGTGGTTTTTCAGGTTTCTTGTGTGTAGAGTTCGTTCAGTATCTTGGATCTGTGGATTTATAGATTTTATCGGATTTGGAAGATTTGTGTCCCCTGTTTCTTCAACTCATCCTCTTTCAGGCACAATTACCTGCTCATTAGGCTACTTGAAGCTGTCTTCCAGCTCATGGTGAGCTGTTCATTTTTTAAATTATTCCTTCTGTTTCATTTTTTAACAGTTTGTTAAGCTATAATTAACCGTCCATAAAATTTACCCATTTAAAGTGGGTAATTCAGTGGGTTTTAATATAGTGGGTTATTTATCTTTTTATTGTTTATTATCTATTTTTATTATTGAGTTGTAAGAATTTTTTGTATATATTTTGGATACAAGTCATTTGTCAGATGATTGTATTGCTTATAGCACAAATGTTTTTGATATAGTCCAGTTTATTTTTTTCTTTTGTTACTCGTGCTTTAGGTGTCATATCAAGAAAACCTTCCCTAACCTGAGGTTATGAAGATTACTCCTGTGTTTTTTAAGATTTTTATTTTTTTAGTGCTTACATTTAGGCCTGTGATCCATTTGCCTTAAAAGAGTTGAACTTCATGCTTTTACAAGTGCGTGTCCCGTTGTCCCGGCGCCACTAGATCTTCCCCTGTTGAGTAGTCCTGGCACTGTTGTGGAGAACCAGCTGGTCATAAATGTACAAGTCTACTTCTGGAATCTCAGTCCTGCTCCGTTAGGCTGTATGTCTGGGTTTATGCCAGCACCACGCTGTTCTGCTTACTGTGGCTTTGAAATGAGGAGGCTTTGTGAGTCCTCCTACTTTGTTCTTTACAGATTGTTTCGGCTATGCTTGGTTCTTTGTGTTTTCATATGAATTTTAGGGTCAACTTGTCAGATCCTACAAAATAGCCAGCTGGGAGTTTGATAGAGGTTGCGTTGAATCTATACTACAGATCATCTGGGCGGACTGTTGCCATCCTAACAGTAGTAACTCTTCCAGTCAGTGAACGTGGGGTGTCTTTCCATTTATTTAGTTTTTAAGAAATTTTTTTCAGTAATGTTTTAGTGTACTAGTATTACACTTATTGTATGTAATCTAAAGTACTTTATTATTTTTGATGCTGTCATAAATAGAATTTTTTCTTACTTTCATTTTCAGGTCGTTCGTTGTTAGTGTGTAGTAATACAATTGATTTTTAAGTATTGATCTTACGTCCTGTGACCTTGCTGAAATCATTTATCAAATTGTAATAGTTTCAGCAGATTCTTTAGGATTTTTTATGTATAGGATTCTACCGTCTGTAAATACAGTTTTACTTCCTCTTTTCCAGCACGGTACCTTTTATTTCCCATCTGCTTGCCCGGCTGGAAGAGCAGTGGTGAGGGCCCCCACCTCTGGTCATGGACCTGGGGGACGTCTAGTCTTTCCTGTGGGTGTGGTGTGAGCTCATACGCCCTCTGATGCTCTGGTCGGTTACAGAAATACTCTTCTTTCTCTCAGTTTCGTCTTGGATAACTTATATCGCTTTGTCTTCGAGTTTCGCTAATCTTCTGTAATGTCTAATCTGCTGTCTGTGTCATCGAGGACATTTTTCATCTTAGATCTTGGCAGTTTTCACTTCTAGGAATTTTGATCTTTCTAAAAACCTTCTATCACATCTTTCACGTTGCCATATAACATTCTGAACGCGGGGATCATGATTATAATAATTGTTTTAGGGTCCTTGTCTGCTCATTCTAACGTCTGGGTCGGTTTGGGGTTGATTTTGGTAGACGTTGAATATTTTCTTCTTCATTATGAATTGTCTTTCCCGGTTTCTTTGCATGCCTGATAACCTTTGCTTTGCTGCGGACGCTGTGCGTTTTCCCTTGTTGGGTGCCAGATGCTTTTGTGCCACTGTGAGCGTTCTGGGCTTCGGTGTTGGAGCGCGGTTCTGTTATTGGAAACGTTCTGACCCCGTGGGTCTTGCCTCGACCCTTGCTGGGTGGGACCGACCATAGTCAGTGTGGAGCAGTTTGGGACTCGCTCTCCTGTGCAGGTGACCTCTGGGTGTTGTGCTCAGTGCCATGCATCTCCTGGGGGCCTCCGCTCTGGCCGGTGGGAACAGGCGCTGTTCCTGGACCCAGGTGTACTCCGAGGACCATTCCCACTAGTCCTTTTGGATGGTTTTTTCCAGCCCGCCTGTGCTGGGTTGTGCTCAGTGGAGACCACGGGGGACCCTCTGCAGAGCGGATACCCGGGGCTGTCTCCCTGTGTGGCTCTCCTCTCTCGTGCCTGGTGCTGCGTGCTCTGCCCTCCGTGCTCTTCCGGGGCGCCGAGCTCTGCCCCTTGGCTGTGGGTCAGCCTGTGCCCTCTCCTGAGCCTTTGCCCTCGGCTCTCCTCTGCCTGGGATGCCTTTCTGATGCTTATTACCGTGCCCGAGGGGCTCAGGCGAGGGCTGCCGTGCTGGGCTCCTCTCACAACCAGGGAAGCCTGGCTCGGCGTGTCCAGCCGGCCTGGAGTCTCTGGATGATGGCATCAGCAGGGTGCTTCCTACTCCTTTAGCTGTTGCAAACAGTGCTGCAGAAGCGTCCTGGCGCATCCGTCGTTTTGAACGACTGGGAGTACGTTCCTTAAAAGGCATTGCTGGGTCAGCCTGTGTGAGTTTTGTTTTGATAGGGAGCTTGAAGCTGCCCGCGGTAGAGGTCGTCCCTGTGTCCATCCTCGGCCGCACGCACGTACCTCTGTCCCCACCTTTGCCTGCACACTTCGATGTCGTTGGTCTGACGTGTGTAAACGCGCGTTCCTCTCTGCATTGCTGGTCCTTCCCACCGGCCGTGCGGGAGGCTTCAGTGGCGCTCGGTGTCTCGTCTCTGGAACCACGACTGTCTTCTCTCTGCTTGTCCTGAGGTCCAGTGCTTTTCTGCTGGTCAGCCCGCGCCCCCTGCCTGCCGGAACGCCCTGGTGGCTGGTCCCTCCCCAGGTTTCCGTCTCACCTTCCACGTGCTGGGCTCCTTCCCCCCGTCAGGTCTGCCTCTTTGGGTTAGAGTGGCTCTTCCTTCTGTCCATTTCGAATCTGGATCCCAGGCCGACAGTACGAGTGTGAGTGACCTCATCTTTTACCCCCAAGTGCTTTGGAACTTTCTTAGCATAGCAACCCCTTATGGCCACTGAGTTGCCTACTCTAGTACTTTGTACACAGTAGGTGCGTATGTAATGTTTGTTCAGTGGGTAGGTTAGGGATTTGTGGAATACTTACCTGCTGGGTGGCAGGGAAGGATGATCACTGTCAGCGGGCGGTGGCAGGGCCACGAGGGCGTCAGAACTCTTGGCGCTCACCCCCTGCAGCCCGCTCCGTCCAGGCCTTGCGTCCGCCTGTCAGGCTCCTGCAGCTCTGGGTGGTGAGTTCAGTTCTGTGTCCCTCTTTCAGGACGCCGAGGAGTGTGACAAGGCTGGGAGTGTGGCCACCTGCCAGGCCGTCATGCGTGCCGTGATCGGGATTGGCATTGAGGAGGAAGACCGGAAGCACACGTGGATGGAAGACGCTGACAGCGTGAGTGTGGCCGCGTGGGCCTGGAGTCTGTGTTTGTGGGGAACCCGCTCTGGTTTGGAAATCTTTCTGATCTGCTGATTTTTATTTTATTTAATTAATTAATTTATTTAATTCATTTTTGGCTGCATTGGGTCTTCGTTGCTGCACGCAGGCTTTCTCTAGTTGCAGCGAGTGGGAGCTGCTCGTTGTTGGGGTGTGCGGGCTTCTCATTGCGGTGGCTTCTCTTGTGGAGCGCAGGCTCAGTAGTTGTGGCTCGCGGGCTCTAGAGTGCAGGCTCAGTAGTTGTGGTGCACGGGCTTAGTTGCTCTACGGTCTATGGGATCTTCCCGCACCAGGGCTCGAACATGTGTCCCCTGCATTGGCAGGCAGATTCTTAATCACTGCACCACCAGGGAAGTCCCTGATTTTTTAAACATAAGTTGCAACTGTAAGGAGTACAGTTTTCTATTAGTCTGCTGCAGAGCTAGAATTTGAGCGCTTACTAACCTGGACCTGGAATCCATCTCCCAAGCGTCCTCAGCTGTTCACCACTGACCTCTGGGCCGTCCCTACCTCTGGTCTTTGCTATAACCTGAGCTTCAGAAAACAGTTGCACATGAAGCTCTTGCCCCCTCTGAAATGATTTCCTTGGAGTGGTGTTCCAGAGAAGAGATGATGTGTTCAAAATCAATAAAAACATTTGAGGCTTTTAGTACCTTAAATGTGGCCCTCTCTTTTTAATAGCCTCTTCCCCCCCGCTGTGTTGGGTCTTCATTGCTGCGCACAAGCTTTTCTCTGGTTGCGGTGAGCGGGGGCTACTCTTCGTGGCGGTGCGCGGGCTTCTCACTGCGGTGGCTTCTCTTGTTGCGGAGCACGGGCTCAGTAGTTGTGGCACGTGGGTTCAGTAGTTGTGGTTCGCGGGGTCTAGAGCGCAGGCTCAGTAGCTGTGGCGCACGGGCTTAGTTGCTCTGCAGCATGTGGGATCTTCCTGAACCAGGGCTCAAACCCGTGTCCCCTGCGTCGGCAGGCGGATTCTTAACCACTGCGCCACTAGGGAAGCCCAGTAGCCTTTGATTTAAAAATAACTTTAGACTTACAGAAAAGTTGCAAAAATGTAAGAAGAATTCTTTTACACCCTACACCTAGATTCCCCCAGATTTACCCATTTCACCACATTCGCTTTTGTGTTCTCCACACGTGCACACACATGTCCCTTATTTTCCCTGAACTGTTTGAGAGTACATTGCACATGTGGTGGCCCTTTCCCTCTAAACATTTCAGTGTGTGTTTCTTTAGAAGGGGACCTTCTCTTATGCAACCACAGCATAGCTATCAAGCTCAGGAGATCACTGTTGATGTAGGACTATGATGTAATCTGAGGCCTTATTCAGATTTCACCGATTGGCTCACTAAGTGCCTTTTGGCAAAAGGAAAAACCCAACTGTGTTCTGGTTGAGGAGCTGCCCGGGAGCTGCCCAGGGTCATGTCCACAGGTCTCCGTGGCCCCGAGAGTTCGGGGGAGGGCTTTGGTTTGTCGTGTTTCATGAGTGTGACTTTTTTGAGGGTACAGGCCCCTTGGCTTGGTCTCCACGCTGTGTCCTCACGGCCGGGCTCTGATCTTCGCAGGACTCTGTCCTGCTGGGTCGGTGGGGGCACATCCCCTGAGCAGCTCAGGCGGTGCCTGCCAGGCCCCTGCCCTGGAAGGCTGCTGTGGCCCTTTGTAACTAGTAAGTGTTTTGCGGGGAGACACTGAGACTGTGTGAACATGCCGTTGCTCACCAAACTCTGACCTGCTAGTTTGCGGGTCCATTAATGATGCTTCTGGCTTCTGTCAGTTATTACTGTGGTATCTGTCAGGTGCTGGTTTTCTAAATATCGTGGCTTCTGCGTTTGACGAGAGTTGATCAGTTGGACTCCTGCAGTGCAGAGCTTTTCTTTCTCCCTTGTTCATGTGGGCGCTCTCCTGCTCCTCCGGTCCCTGGATGCAGGCCGTGGCCGCTGTCTGCATGGAACTCACGCGGTGTCACACGTGTGACCCGGGTGCCTCGTGAGCACTGAAGTCTCCAGTGCCAGCATCGTGGTTTCAAGGCTTTTTGTTACATGACATTTAAGACAGAAAAGTGTGAAGAATGACCTCACAGGCTCCCACGGTCTCCGCCCTGGGAGGAGACCCCCCGCAACGTGTGGAAGAGCCCAGCTCCCTCTGGTTGTTGAGCCCTTTTGATTCTGAGTGTGGACTTGAACTCTGTGCTTCTCCTTACTTTCCTCATCGCCCTTGACAACACAGGGGCCTCGGTGGGCGTCACCCTGCAGACAGATGACAGACTGTGGGAGCAGTAACTCTGGAGCCCTTTCGGACTTTCTTCCGTTTCTCTGTCGTCTCTTCGCTTGGGCTGGAGCAGGCAGCTGTCCTCGGCGCTTTGTGACCTGCAGGAAGAGCGGAAGCCCTTGGTGCCCACGAGCGTGGGGCTTTTCCAGGGCTCACCCCCAGAGATGGGCTGGCCTGCCCATCCCCCAGGCCCTGAGCGACTGTCACTTGGTCCCGTGGGGCCACGGAAGCCCCAGAGTCTTTGTAACTGGCCTGCAGGGCTCGGGTCAGGAGTCGCAGAGCAGGTCCCTGTCCTGGGTCGGTGCCGGGCTGCCCTGTTCATGGCCCTCTTTCTGCCCTAGTGTGTGGCCCACAGCGCCCTGGAGTGTGCCCGAGCCATCTACGCCTACGCCCTGCAGGTCTTCCCCAGCAAGAAGAGTGTGTGGCTGCGGGCCGCGTACTTTGAGAAGAACCACGGCACCAGGTACGTGGCAGGCCCGCCTTCCTGCGCCAGCTTTAGGCCTCCTGTCCCCGCGGGTGGGCTAGGGCCTTGTTCGAGGTCCAGCCTCTGCAGCGAGGGGCGGAAGCTCTTGGGCTTTTCAGCCAGGCTGTCTTTCTGGCACCTTCTGCGCTAGCGTTGCTGCTGTTGTATAGTGCCAAGGCACCGAGGGGCCCATCTGCCCAAGTGCCTGCAGCTGAGCCAGGGGCACTGGTGGTTTGAGGGGTCCCTGGGGCAGGGCTGGAGCCCAAAGTCCCGCGTCTGTGGGGCTCTGGCTTCGGCAGCGTGGGCGGTGCAGCATCTGGGCCCCGGCAGGCCTGTTTTTCATTTCAGCTGTGCTGCATTTGGGTTTGGGCTGGTTTTTGTGCTCCGAGGAGGTCCTTGACAGTTTTCTTTAATTGTGCTCCTTAATTGAAAAAACCTTTCGGGTCTGCCTTATGGGCTGTAACTGCTGATTAAATTAGATGTTGCAACGTCTGCAGTTAGGTGGGCAGCCTCTGCCCGGGTCCTCTGCTGCGTCCTCTCTGCTCGGGCCTTGCTGGTCCCACCTGGGCTGCAGCTGGGAGCACGGAGCCCCTGTTGCTTTTCTTTTGTCTCATCGATCAGTCTTGGGCTTTTCAGGGAGTCTTTGCTGCTGGAGTTGCCGTTCCCACTGGCTGCTGTGTGTTTTGCAGTTAACTCCTTTGGGGACATTTTGAAATGACCCTGCCGGTTCACCCTGTACAAGTTCACCCGGACAGTCCTGTCTAGAGCAGGGCCGCTCCCGAGGGTCTTGGTCCCTGGGTTCAGGGGCAGTTCCCCTCCCCTGGCTCTGGCGTCCTTGGCGGGGTGGGGGGGCCGAGTGCTTCAGACCTGGGGGTCTTGGTTCCGGTGTCGAGCTTCACGCCATGCAGACGATTCTGTGCGCTCACTCGGTCTTGCTGCCGAGGCCCGGGGAGGTCGTCTGTGCCGGGGGTATTACAGGGGTGGTGGGCTGCACAGGGGTTGGGGGCTTCACACCTGAAACCCAGGCTTCTTGCTTGATGGTGACCTAAAATAACTTTCTTCCAATAAGACAGTTTCTCTGGATGCCGGAGAGTAGACTCGGGTCGTAATCTTTATCGGCGGATCTGTGGTTAGAGATGAAAAGGCCCCCGGCCCCCAGACCGCGAAGTTATCACGCCTCCAGGACACACGGCTGTAAAAGGCTCTCTTGAGAAGTTCCATCAGACTCTGCTGTTTGAACAATGCATTGCTTTGTAGCACCCTCTTCAGTAGTTGACTTTCGAGCCTTTATGGAGAGAAAAGATTTCCCCACACTCTCCCCATTGTAAAAGTCTGGTAAATCATTGACAGCGTCGAACTTTGAAGCGCTAACTGTCTTTTCAGTGCCCGCGGCTTGGCTGAGAGCGGCCTGCATGCTCTGGTGGTGACCAGCCCCTGTCTTGCAGGGAGTCGCTGGAGGCCCTGCTGCAGCGGGCCGTGGCCCACTGCCCCAAAGCAGAGGTGCTGTGGCTCATGGGCGCCAAGTCCAAGTGGCTGGCCGGGGACGTGCCTGCGGCGAGGAGCATCCTGGCCCTGGCCTTCCAGGTGGGTGAGGGGTGAGCCTTGGCCTGAGGGCGCCAGGGTCCCGTGCCCTCGTCAAGTCCTCCCCCCTCGTCGACAGGAGCTGACCCTAGAGGGGCCGAGCACGGTCAGGCCGTGTGGGACTTGGGCTGCTCTGTGGGCAGTGGGGCCCTGAGGGGGCCGGAGAGGAGGAAAAATGGCCCAGACGATGGACACCTACCTGTCATTTGCCGCCACTCAGTCTGACCTCGGGCTAAGTGTTCCACGACACAGACTCAGGGAGACAGGAGGGACAGGGCAGCAGCCAGAGCACCATGTCCCCACACGAGGGCACGGCGACAGCCGCTTTCCTACGTGAACATTAGGGTGTCCAGTCCCTGCAGGAGGAAGGCCCGAGCATGGGTGCCTGCATTGGGGTCACACGTGGGCCACCTGGCGCTGCCCAGGCCCGTCGGCGGGTGGAGTTGGGCTCAGACAGCTGCGCCTAGCAGGCTTACCACGGCTGATGCCGTGAGCTGTGCATTTTTCGTTTCTTTTTTTAGATTTTTTTTTTTCCTCTTTTTTGGCTGCGCCGCACGGCATGTGGGATCTTAGTTTCCTGACCAGGGATCGAACCCGCGCCCCCTGCATTGGAAGCGCAGAGTCTTAACCACTGGACCACGTGGGCAGTCCCTGTGCGTTTTTCTTAGGACCTGATTTTGATTGTCACGTGTAACATCCTAATACTTTATGACCGCAGGGGTGTTAGCCAGTGGTTTGCAGCACGCTTTTGTATAAACGAGAGTCTGCGTCACTCTGTTGTCACCCAGGCTGGCATAGTCAAGCCTGTCCTTCCCTGAGTAAATACGTGGAGGGGCCTGGCCTGGGTCTCCCGTCTGCTCTCAGCTGTCGTCTGGGCGCCCAGGGTGGAGGACACTCCTCCTTTCCCAGTGGTCCCGGCGCTCTCCCGCCACTGCCCGGGCAGTGCCCCTCTTCTCCTTAGCTGCCACCGGGGGGCTGCTTCTCAGGTTGGGGGCGTGGTCAGGCTGAGTGTGGCCAGCAGCTGGCTGTGCTTTCAGGAGGCCGGAGGGCGCCACCCCCGTGTCTGCTGGACTCTGGGTTGTACGTGACCCAGTCCTGACCCTGGGAGCCCTCTCCGCGCCGTCCGTGATGTCCCGGGCATCCTTCCGTCCTATCCACGTTGACACACTGGGACGGCCAGTTCCTCATTGCCAGGCTTGGGAAAGAGCAGGGTTGGGTGGGCGGATCCACGCGGGTGGGATGTGAGCGACGGCGTCAGCAGGCAGAGGGTGGCGGTTGGCACCACGGCCCCAGTGCCATGGAGGCTGCACGTCTGTGCCAGTGAGACCAGGCTGGCTTGTTTGTGAGGAAGTCGGTGTCCCGGGGCTGGACTCTGCTGTGTTCCCCGTTAGCCCAGGCCATGCCTGGGTCAGACGTCCTGCTGCCGAGTGAGGCCCGGTCTGGCTGCCAGGCGGGCTGCCTTTGGTTAGGGTGCCCTCGCCCTGCTCGCTTCTCATGCTGCGTGCTCGCCCCGCAGGCTAACCCCAACAGCGAGGAGATCTGGCTGGCGGCTGTGAAGCTAGAGTCCGAGAACAACGAGTACGAGCGGGCCCGCAGGCTGCTGGCCAAGGCACGGAGCAGCGCGCCCACCGCCCGGGTAAGCAGAGCCGCCCTGCCCGCCACGGGCGGGGACCCCCCGCGCCCCCGCTCCCCGCCTGAGGCCACGGGGCTCGGAGCTCATTTGTTCACTCTTGGCTTTAAGATGCATTCATGTGTGTAGCCCTAGCTTGTCCCAGAAGATACGAGACAGCGCTCGGGGTGAGCTCTCGGTGAGGCGAGTGCCAGGAAGGGGCCGGCCCGGCCCAGGCTCAGCGCCGGAGCCGGGCTGAGGCCGTCTGATCCCTCAGGTGTTCATGAAGTCTGTGAAGTTGGAGTGGGTGCTGGGGAAGATCGCGGCCGCCCAGGAGCTGTGCGAGGAGGCGCTGAGGCACTACGAGGACTTCCCCAAGCTCTGGATGATGAGGGGCCAGATGGAGGAGCAGGAGGGGCTCGTGGAGAAGGCCCGGGAGGCCTACAGCCAGGGGGTGAGCCTCCGCCCGGGCCCGCGCGCCCTCTCCTCCCGCGGCAGCCGCTCAACGGCCTGCTCGGGCCCAGGCTCGCAGGAGCTGCGGGCTCGGGGCAGACCCGTCCCCTAACCCGGTCCCGGCTTCTGCCCCCCACCAGGCTGTGCACTCAGCAGAGTACGATTTACGGCCCACGTGAGGCACAGGCTGCTGAGTCAACACCCGTGTGTGCGTGCACATGGCACAGCGTGCTCATGAACACGCACCCCGTGCACGTGTGCACAAGACAGCCGTGCGTGTAGACACACGCCTGGGCGTGAAGCGGCTGGGTCTCTGGAGGCAAAAGGTGGCCCTCACTCCCGGCTGGAGGAGCCACCACGGCTGTTACAGCCCCTCCCAGATGCCAGCTGAGCCCTCTCTCACTTGTGTCTGTGGCTGCAGTTGAAGAAATGTCCCCACTCCACACCCCTGTGGCTTTTGCTTTCCCGGCTGGAGGAGAAGGTTGGGCAGCTGACCCGAGCTCGGGCCATTCTGGAGAAGTCTCGCCTGAAGAACCCGAAGAACCCCGGCCTGTGGTGAGCCCCTGCGCCGCCCCCCCGTGAGCCAACCTCGCTCACACCCTCAGGCCGAGGACTTGGTGCAGCATTTCCAGCTCAGGCTCCGTGGGAAGGTGCCAGCCGTGAGGAGTCCGGTCTCGGCCGTGGGAGGGTTCAGACGGGCCTGAAGGTAGTTGGACACAGTGTAGCTTGTGTTCAGATTAAGGGTTCCCCAGGAGAGCCAGGAGCTGTTGATGGGGCATCGGGGGCGGATGACACCGAGAGAGTGGACTCTACAGAAGAGGTGATATCTGGGAAAGGCCTTGAGGGACGAATAGGAGTTTGCCGGGTGAAGAATGTCCATAGGAGGCTGTGCACACAGAGGTGCAGCGTGCGCCTTCAGGGCGTCAGCTCACTGCGGCGCCCCAGCAGCCATCAGCAGGCCTGTCTGTCTGCATCCTGGCCGTCTTCGTTCGCACCTCAATGACATCAGAGTCCCAGGTGTCGGCTCCTGCGGCGGCTTGAGGGTGGGGGGTCACCAGTGTCTCCCTCCTCTGGTAGATGAGCCGCTGGGCAGAGCAGGGAAATCCAGCCCCTGCGGCTCCCCAGGACCTTCCGCTTGTCGTCGGGCTGCCCGTGGACGGCGCTCGACCCCCGCCTCGGGCCTCTCTCCGCAGGCTGGAGTCCGTGCGGCTGGAGTACCGCGCGGGGCTGAAGAACATCGCCAGCACGCTCATGGCCAAGGCGCTGCAGGAGTGCCCCAACTCCGGTGAGCACCCCGCTCCCAGGCCAGACAGGGGGCGTCAGGTTCAAATAGACAGAAATAACATCTGTTATACGCGGTCATTTAGACGACTGAATCCAAGCCTCAACGTGAGGAGTTCGACCTCGTGTTCTGAGGTGCTACCATTTCTTTTTTGATATAATTTAATTTTTTACTCTTTCATCTCAAGTCTGTAAGTTAGTGCATGTGCAGTATAAACGAATTTGGAGCAGAAAAGGACATGAAAATCACCTGTAAGCCCAGTACTCGGAAATCACTGCTTTTAGCTTGTTTGTATTTTTACAACTTGTATTATTGCACAAAAAGTCATACTGTGTGTTTGGTTTTGTGCATTTTTTTTTTTTTTTTTTTTTTTTTGGGACTGTGTTGGGTCTTCGTTGCCGCACGTGGGCTTCCTCTAGTTGCGGCGAGCGGGGGCTACTCTTCCTTGCGGTGCGTGGGCTTCTCATTGCGGTGGCATCACTTGTTGTGGAGCATGGGCTCCAGGCGCGTGGGCTTCAGTAGTTGTGGCTCGCGGGCTCTAGAGCGCAGGCTCAGTAGTTACGGCACACGGGCTTAGTTGCTCCACGGCATGTGGGATCTTCCTGGACCACGGCTCGAACCCGTGTCCCCTGCATTGGCAGGTGGGTTCTTAACCACTGTGCCACCAGGCAGGGAAGCCCCGTGCCTTTTGCTAAAGCTGAAAATTTTGTGAGAATTTTTCATTACTGAATTCTTAAGATCGCACATTTTTTAGTGGCATCGTAGAATTACCTGCGTGTATGTCAGAAATACACCACTCACTGGGGGGCCAGTTTGCAGGCTGCTATCAATCCCAGGTTGTCTCTCTGCCTGCATCTTTAGTAGCACTTTTGGTTATTTTGTTACAATAAATTCTCAGCTGTGAAGTCATTGAGGCCCTGGGAGTGAACCCTTGGAAGTTGTTGGGGCTTCCAGCCTCGCCGCCCCCAGGATGTTGTCCCATCCGTGCCAGTGGGGCCCTGTGGCTCCAGGTGGGCAGTGGGACCGGCAGCACAGGCGGCCTCTGCTCTCTGCCCGAGCAGACGTGAGCGGCCATGCGGGAGGTGCAGCTGCGGACACCCTCAGTCTTCGAAGGCTGCCCTTGGGCAGCCTGTGTGTGGACGGGCACACCTCTGAAAGCTGAGGCAGACGTCTGTGTGTCTGGATTTCAGGGGTCCTGTGGTCTGAAGCCGTCTTCCTGGAGGCGAGGCCCCAGCGGAAGACCAAGAGCGTGGACGCCCTGAAGCGGTGTGAGCACGACCCGCACGTGCTCCTGGCCGTGGCCAAGTGAGTCGGCGTCCTGGTGGCGGTGCGGCGCCTCCCGCTGGCCCCGGAGCAGGGCGGGCTCCCCTGGTCCGCAGCCTCCGCAGCTCCATGACCGCGCGCATCTCTGGGCAGAGGCCCCCTGGGCATGGGCTACCTGGATGGCCTGGGTCGTCCTGGACCCCCAGGAGGGCGGCCTCTTCTGGACCCCGACCCTCTGTCCTGGTTCTTTCCTGTGGCTCTGCTCTCTCTGTCTCTACTACTCAGTTTATTCCTATGCGGGCCTTGGGTTGCAGGACAGACAGAGGCTTGCTGAGGCTGGTCCACACGGAATTTAGGTTACAAGCGAACCTTCTTTTGGTTCAGAGGGCTGTAAGCAAGACAGTTGTTTCCAGAAACCAGACCCTTTGACCTGTGTGACCCCGAGAACAACCCAGGGGCCGTTGGTCAGGCCGTCAGTGTGCCTGGGGGTGTGGAGGCCACCTCCCAGCCTCAAGGGCAAGAGGAGGTGAGCAAGCGACCTCCCACTGCAAGCTCATGCAGGGTGCTGGGTCCGGGGCTCCCTGGGGAGGCGTGGAGGGCCTTCAGAACCTCCTGGCCCCGCAGGGTCTCTGCTCCCTTCTAGAAGGAGGACGACGGCCTGAGAGGAGCAACCTGAGTACCGGGCCGGGGTTGGGTGTGGCCGGGCTAGGAGCGACTGGGGTTGGGGCGCGGAGGGCTCCTCGGGCTCTCAGCTGGGCCGGGGGTGTGTGGGGGCCCAGGAGCTCCTGTGCGCTGTTGCTGCCCCGGCAGGAGCCTGGCCCAGCTGCTTGCTCAGCTCCTGCCAGCACCTCCTCCGTAGGGGCCGAGGGCACTGTGCGTGGGGCTTCCCGCAGGCCCCTGAGGCGCAGCCTGGGCCGCAGCCTGGGCTGCCCCCCACCTGGCGGCTCCCTCCCTCCCGCCCGCCCTGTGCTTCCGCCTCCTATTCCTACTCCATTCTGATAGGGCTGCCATAAAACCTCATAAAAGGCTTTGTAAGGTAAACAGGCTCCTCCTTGCTGTTCCCAGGCTGGTGCTCTGTGTGCTGCTATCTGGGTTTGTGCTCTTTAAATCACAGTTTATCTAACATTAGCAATTAAGAATACCACAAGGCTTAAAAAACAATCAAGCTATCAGAGCGTGAAATTGTTCCGTTTTGTAGCTGAGACCAGCCCAAACAGCTGCCTGGAGGGTGCGTGGTGCACGTCTGCTCCGTCTGCTCTGGTGCTTCTGGCTGCGGAGCTGGGTGGAGGATGGAAGCCACCCACAGGCCCCGGCTGTCAGTGCCCACCGTGCCTCCCCGCTGGCCTGCCCTCCCCTCGCTGGCATGTCGGCAAGGCTCCCTGGGCCCCTGACTTGGTTTCTGACGCTGTGGGTCCTCTCCTGGGCCTAGTTTTCAGGTTTCTGTGTCTGCTGGTATAGCCCAGGTTCTCACTGTTGGCTTGGGTTCCTGCTGGAGCTGCCTGGTAGGGCAGAACGTTCCAGAAGGTGAATATGGAGGAGCAGGCGGAAACTTCACTTTCCCGAATCAAAGCCTTGACTTGATTTTTGTCAGGTTTATTACTTTCATCTCCCTGTATTTTACTCAAAGGAAAATAATTTAAGGGAGTTTGAAGTTCTTGCTCTGTGGGTGGTTTTTTTAAGAAATGCTTTGGTTAGACACTTGAAGGAGGGTTTCAGGTTAGTCACCTGGAGTGGTTTCCGGGTGGTCAGGACTGGTTCCTTGGCACCCCTGTGGGAAGCCCACGCTCTCCAGGGAGAGGACAAGACCAGCAGCGCCTGCGCCAGGCTCTGTGCCGCTGTGGCTGCCCGTGGCAGGCCACTAGGCTCACCAGGCTCGTCGTCCAGCCCACCCGGGAGCGAGCTGTGGCCCGAGGAGGCCAGGGCCACCCCCAGCGTGGCTCCTGCGGCCCCAGAGTGCCCCCCAGCACCGTCCCCAGAGTGCCCCCCAGCACCGTCCCCTGGCCACTCACTCGGTCTCGCCCTGCTGCTTCCCCACACAGGCTGTTCTGGAGCGAGCGGAAGATCACCAAGGCCCGGGAGTGGTTCCACCGCACCGTGAAGATCGACTCGGACCTGGGGGATGCCTGGGCCTTCTTCTACAAGTTCGAGCTGCAGCACGGCACGGAGGTGAGTCACCTGCCGCCCGCTGCCCCTGCCCCGCCTGTCCCGCAGCGCTGACGGCCGATTCAGCTTCCACGCGGCTTTCTGGCTACAGCCCTGGAGCCTCTCAGCCTGAGATTTAGCTGTTTGGGGCATCTTTTAATGAGTTGGTTGTGATGGGGGCTCGGGCCATGGCAGAAATGGGGCTGGAGCTGGAGGCCTGGGGGTCGTCCTTGTGCCTCGGGGGCCCTGTCCTGCTGTGCAGGAGCCCTCCCGGAGCCCAGTCCCGTGGGGTCCCCACGGGACGTGGAAGCGAGGCTTGGGGGAGCTGGTCGGCTCCTAGTTGGGGGGCGGGTGCGGGCACTGGTGTGAGGCCTGGTGGAATGTGGTGGGCCTGCTCCCGGGTGGCGGGACTGGGGGCGGCGGGGGAGTGGGGGCGCCTCACACGCCCGCGGTCCCCACCCAGGAGCAGCGGGAGGAGGTGAGAAGGCGCTGCGAGAACGCCGAGCCCCGGCACGGGGAGCTGTGGTGCGCCACGTCCAAGGACATCGCCAACTGGCAGCGGAAGATCGGGGAGATCCTGGTGCTGGTGGCAGCCTGCATCAAGAACGCCTTCTGACCGTTCCGGCCCTGCACTGGCTGGGGGCGGGGCGGGGGGTGCGAGAGCTGTCTGTCCTGTCTTTGATTAAAGGCTTTCTAGTAGTTGCGGGGTTCGTGGCCGGCGGGTGTTCTCCGAGCCCTCCCCTCGTGCGCTTTGGCCGCCCCAGTCTGCCCCACGCTGGACGGGGCTCACTTTCCAGGAGGCCTCGTGAGAGCCCGTGCCCACAGGGGAGACGCCAGGGGAGCGGTGAGGCTCTCCAGGGCTTTATGGAGACGGTGGCGGGACCTCATGTCCTGGGTAAAAGCCCTGCGTGGGGACAGCCGGGGTCTGGCTGGCCCGGTGACTCCAGTGCCCCTGCGGGTGCACGCGCTCTCCCGCCCCGGGGTTGTCTGCGGCCCCCACCCGCCCACAGCGGCAGGCTGCGTGTGCCCCTGGGTAGGTGACTTTCCTGGGTGCGGACGGGCCTGGCCCCTGAGGTGCTGCCCCCAGCGTGTGAGAGGCTCGCTCCCATTGGCAGGTGAATTCACTTTTGCTAATTTGTAGTCAGCAATTTTATGCTAAAGCACTTGTAACTGTCCTCTCTCTAGACTGAAAATGCATTCATTACTTGGGAGACTTGAGTGTGTTTTCACCATGTGAGGATGAAAGACTTCCTCGGGCTCTGGATCCCTGCGTCTGTGTCCAGTTGGAAACTAGCTAGTTCTCTTGGAAGGGGGTGCGTTGGCCACGGCTGGAGACATCTGGCCGGAGGCCAGGGTTGGTCCAGAGGCCATGGGCCAGAGAGAAGAGATGCGGATTGTCACGTGTGGTGACGAGAAGGGCGGCTGGCAGTTATTCCCACATGTTCTTCTGTAAGAAACGATCCCAGAGGGGCTCCTCGGTGCCTCGTTCTGCGGGTCAGTCACTGACCCGTGGCTTAGCCCTCTGGCAGCAGCCGAGGTTGGGGAGCATGCCCTCCTCATCAGCACCAAGGGCGTGGGCGTCCGCCTGCAGAGCGCGGGCCCAGCCGGGTCCACCTCCGATGCTCTGGGAGCCACAAGGACGTGGCCAGCCCTGGGCGGGATCGGACCATCCCTGTGTGGGGTCAGGAACTGTTGGTGCCAGGGTGGGCGGCCGGGGCAGGCCCCGCTCACGGATGGTCTGTGGCTCTGGAAACCCTTCCTCTCGTCACCCGAGGTCAGCCGGTCCCCGAGGGCCGTGCCGGTCCCCGAGGGCCGTGCCGGGGGTTCCTGGGTGTGTGCACTGACCCTCAGGAGTCGCCTTTGGTCTCTTCTGGAGGAGGTGGGAGGGATCCTGCCCGTTGCGCTGAAAAGCGAGTCCTGAAGTTTTTAGGAGCTTGAAAGCCTGTCCCTGTACAGATGTGGAAACTGAGGCCCAGGAGGGGGCAGTGACTTGGCTGCGGCCACAGGGCAGCTGGCAGCCCTTGGTTGTGGCTTCTCCCGGACGCTTTCTCTGATCTCAGGTCAGGTGAGGCCTCCCACAGGGCGCTTGGAACGTTCCAGAGCATCTGATTGTCCACGTGCAAATGTCCTTCCTCATTTGCCTGGGGATTGTTTTCTCAATGCCTCGAGGTGGTGGTGAAACTACTTTTCTCCCTGGGAAAAACATATCTTAGCTTTTCTTCCACTGACATTTTTCAGTTCCAGCTCAAGGCTAGCTGAGTTCCTAGGCTTCCCTTGTTCGGAGGCACTGCTGGGGGCAGGGCTGGGCAGCACCAGGATACCGCCCGGCAGGGTGCTGCGGCCCAGCTCCCTGCAGGCCTGGCTGGGCGAGTGGCCGTGAGCTCCCCCAGCAAAAGACCCCCCTCAGCCCAGGACGGGCGAGCAGTGGGAAGCAGCTCTCCCCTGAGTGCTCGGCCAGCGGGGAGCCCGGGAAGTCCCCTGCCTGGGACCTGCTGGGGCAGGACCCCCCGGACGTCAGGGTGGGGGAGCTGGGGGGTGGGGGGGGTTAAGTCCTGCTCACCTGGTCCTGCCGGTGGCCAGGCTCCTGGCAGAGGCAGCACCTGCTGACCACTGAGGAAGGCCCTGGAGGAGGGCGCAGGGCGGCCCCCGCTTCTCCTGGCTGCCCTTCCCCACCAGCTGGGCCCTGCCCTGCTCTCTGCCCACCGAGCACCCTACCCCCTCCCTGGCAGAGAAGATCTCCCAGGTCCGATGGCTTAATCCAAGATCCACTGGGTGGGAAGACAGCCCGCTGGGGCTGGGCTCCAGGGTCAGGTTAATTGAAGAAGTGATTGGATAGCGGTGGGGAGAGGGAGGGGGCAGGGCTGGGATCCTGGGGCCTCCCTGCTGCTCCCTCCCCCCTTTGCTCAGAGGAGCCAACTTCAAAAGCCTCGTCTGCCTGCCGTCCAGGGAAGCCTTGTTGGCCGGGTTTGGAGCAGGACCTGGAGCGCAGCGGCACTCCCCACCTGAGGACCCCAGGACTATGTCCGAGGCCCACTGGCGGGAGTGAGGGAGGGCCTGACCCTGAGAAACCCATGGTGAGCAGCGGTGGGCCGCTGGGGAGGGGGCTGACTTCGGCTGAGGGGCAGGGAGCGCGCACAGCCCAGGAGAGGCTGCTGTCCCGCTGTGTCCCCACCGGGAAATCCCCCTTGGTTCCCGTCACTGCAGCCTGGCCCGGAGTGCTCCTGACTGGCCTTCCCGGCAGCGGCGGCGGGGTGGGGGTGGGGGTGGGGGGGGAGTCTCCCTCCTGGAGCTGGGGCCACCGTGTCCTCATGGGTTGGGCTGGCCTGAGCCTCGGGCCCTGGTCAGGGGCAGACAGGCCTTCCCGGGACCCCCTGGGCAACCAACCTACCCCACTTGGACATCCTTCCAGCACCAACGGCTCTTGTTCTCACTATGATCTCTGACCCTCAGCAGGCAGAGGGGGCGACCGAGTCGACCATCATGCTAAGCCTGTCTAGGGAGGGGGTGGGTTTCGAGAAGGGCCCACAGCTAATTGCATTTGATCCTCCAGCCGACGCTGCCAGGTGCCTCAGGCAGGGAGCCCCCACGGACTCCAGGTCCGGCCCTGCGTGGTCAGGCTCTCCTGCCAGGCTGGGAAGCAGAGTCGAGTCCTGTGTCTTGAGTCCCAAGTCTCGCTGGGTTCGCATGATTGATTTTCCAGTGCTGTGTGACTCCAGCCTGGGGGCTGGGAGCCTGCAGACAAGCTGCTCTTGCTCTCTGATGTTTGGGCTTGTGAGTGGGGGTGGGCTTCTTCCCCGTGAGAGCCAGTTCTCTTCATTCTGGGGGAGGGGAGCCCTGGTGGTGTGGACCGCAGTCCCCTTCCTCCCTTCGCCTTGGGCTTTCCCCAAGCCTTCCCCTTCCAAGGGGGTGTGGCCTTGAGCTCTGAGCCCTCACCCCTGTCCTGGTTGGGTTGGGGGTGCAAGGGAACCCCAGCCCCCATGGCTCTCAGAGCTGGTAGCAGAGCCATGGGGGAGGGTGAGGAGGAGCTGCCCGGCCATCGAGGGGGCGGATCAGTTCTGCCCTCTCCTGTGGGGCACCTGGAGATGAGCCCAGCTCTGGTGGGCATGGGTCAGGGCATGGCCAAGGGTGAGGCTGTACAGGGGGTGCTTCCTGCTGTAGCCAGACCTGGGTCAGTCCTGCCCTCCAGTCTTATGGGCACTTGGGCCCTCACACCCATGCAGACCAGAGCTGCGGGCGCTGTCGTCTGTCCTTCCCCAAACCTGCCAGCCCTGTGCCTAGAGCATTTGTTGAATGGCATGGCGACGTCTCCGTTATACCAGCTCAGCGATTCCTTTGTACGTGTGTGTGGAGTCGGGTGCAGGGGCGGGGAGCACATTGCCCGCAGTGCTGCAGGAGGGTCGGCCCCTCCGCAGACTCTGAGCCTGTATCCCTTCCAGGGGCCCCCCAGGCCCGCGCTCTGGGCGCTCCTGCTGGCGCTGCTGGGGGCTGCACCGGGCCGGGCCAGGCTCGGCGCCTGCAGCGTCCCAGACGTGCTCCACCACTACCGCGCGGTCATCTTCGAGGACCTGCAGGCCGCGGTGAGGTGGACCGGGCCGGGCTCCAGACAGCTCCATTTCATCCAGAAAAACCTGACTGGAGCCGCGGCCTCCCGATGGCGGGGCCGGGTGGGAGCCTCCTGTGGCGCCCAGAAGGTATGGAGACATCACCACCCAAGCCCTCCAGCCCCCTCCCCACGGGGCTCCTCCCCCAGTCCCCCGCTTCCTCCCCTCCCCAGGAGCACAGTATCCTACTGTCCATCGTGGCCCTGGGTCGGACCCTACGTGGGGCGGTGGCCGGGGGCCGCCGCGGGGCTCTGGAAAAGGCGGCTTGGACCGTGGCCGTGCGCACCGAGGCGGTGATGCGGCGCCACTGCCGGACGCTGCGCCAGGTGCGCGTCCCCGCTCGCTCCCACGGCCCCGCGGTCTCCCTTGCCAGGGGCTGGACACGAGCTGCGGGGGAGGGGGCGGGCGGGGACCGTGCCCACGCCCTGACCGACGCGTCCCCGACAGCGGAGCCGGCGGCCCGAGACGCGCCCTGTTCGGCGTCGGGGCGGCCGGAGGCGGCTCCTGCTGCGCGCCCTGGACGCCGTCGCCACCTGCTGGGAGAAGCTCTTCGCGCTGCGCGCCGCGGCCACCGACGGCTCCTGGGGCTCCTAAGCGCCCCGAGCGCGCGGGTCTGGGAAAGGGCCTTGCGGCCCGGCCCCTCCCTCGCCGCGGCCCGCACTCCTCGGAGGGCCCGGGACTGGGAGGCGGGGCCCGCCTGGCGAGCTGGTCCCGGAGGGGGCCCGCCCTCCGCCCGGCGAGCTGGTCCCGGAGGGGGCCCGCCCTCCGCCCCCAGCAAGGCCCCAATAAACTGAGCTGGTGCTGCGGCCCTGTTCGCTCTTTCTTCGCCTGCCAGCTGTGGGGCCAGGCAGCCCCGGGTCCGCGCCTCGGTGGGGAGGGGGCGCTGGGGCCTCCCGCACACGCGGTGTGGGGGAGGGGGGGGGGAGCGGCGGTGCTCCCAGGCTCGGCCAGCAGGGGGCGCCTCGGGACGGGACTCCTGCTAAGTCGGCGCTGCAGGCTTGGGCGGGGGGCGCGGGGGCAGATGGGGACTCCTGCTGGTCCTAAAATGTAGCATCGTATCCGTCCTGCTCCACTCTGGGATGGGGGAAGGGTGGAAATGGAGGGGAGGGGAAGGCTGAGCTTTGTGAATTCGGAGCAAAACAACCGGATAAAGGAAACAGGCCTGAAGGGAAGCGAGCTGCGGCCCTGGCTGCAAGCTGGGCCAGGCCATTTCCTGTGGCCTGGGAAGGGTGGCAGCAGCTCCTCTGCGGGACTGGCCAGGCCAGCCAGGGACCCACCGTCTTGTGTCCTGGGACCTTATGTTTGCGTGGCAGGGTGGAGGGCTGATCCCTGGAGTCCCGCACCTACAGCCGCGTAGGCCTGGAGGTCCGTGGCCCCCTCCCGGATCACAGCCTGTGGAGGGCGGGGGGGGCGGGGGGGGGGGCGCAGCGGGGCAGGCAGAGCACCTGGTCAAGGTGGATGCCTGGTCGGCACACCTGTCATCATGCTCTTCCCTGACAGGTGGACGGACCCAGTAGGCACCGAAGCAGGCCTTGCCCTGGGCACCCTGGCAGAACAGAGGCAAGCAGGAGATGCAGACAGGCCTTGCTGGCGGAGCCGTCAGCGGGGCGCAGCTGGCCCTGGCCGCCCCCACTGTGTGCGTGTGAGCGCGTGCAGCCCGAGCAGCAGGAACTACTGTCCCTGGTTCGTACACTAGGGAACTGAGGCCCCGGGGAGCTTTCAGGACTTGCCCCAGATCTCACAGCCAGGAAGTGTAAGAGCCGCGATGAGAGCCAGGCCCCAAGCAGATGACAGCCCGCCTGTGCCCTGTGTGCAGGTTGGGGACCTCAGGGTGCATCCCGTCACCTTATAGGCTCCCAGGCCACGTGGTCGCACTCTGAGTGTGAGGGTGGCCTGGGCAGGGGGCCTGTGTGGTTGGGGTGCAGCTGGAGGAGGTGGGCTTGGCCGTGAATGGGGTGAGGGGAGGTCCGGGCAACCCCAGGGTCCTGGCCTGAGTCCCTGAGGGAGTCCTCATCTTGAACCTGGGGAACACTGGTGGAGGAGCAAGCTGAGGGGCGCGGTCTCGTCGCTGGCTCCCGCTGTGCAAGCCTGGGGCTGTGGCCAGGTGTCCGGGTAGGAGGGAAGAGTCCTGCTTTGGTTGGAGCACAAAGCTTGGGGGAGCTGAATCGGGCCTGGTAGAAGGTCAGTAAGAGAGTCCGGGGGTCTGGGTGTGGGGACGGGGAGGGGACAGGCCCTCCACAGAGGCCCCCACCATGCTCCTGCTTTCCCAAGGGCACCCGGCTCCTTGCACTCGGACCTGCCTCCGCGCCAGGGCCTGTGGGGAGAGCGCTTCTCCTAAGGGCGCCTGGGCGCGGCCTCTGGGCCGTCATGGCTGCCGCCCGCCCACAGCACTCCTTGCTGCCAGTGGTGAGCGGGCGATGGGCAGCCCTTCCGTCCGCCCACGCCTGAGGCAGTTCCCAACAAGCCCGTTTCAGGGGGGCTGGGAGGAGGAGCAGAGGCCTCAGTTACGGGGACACAATCTCCGCCTGAGTCCTGGGCTGCAGCCATGGTGGTGGACGAGATGCTCCTGCACCCTGGCCCGGCTGTTCCTCCCTGGCGGCTCCTGCCAGAGCCTCCCCGGTGGTGAGCGTGTGTGTGTGTGTGTGTGTGTGTGTGTACACAAATGTATATGTCGAGGTGTGTGTGCGCAGGGATGTGTGAGTGCACGGGTCCAGGTTCCTGCCCCACGCTGCCTGGCAGGGCGCCCCTCTCTCAGGCACCCCCTCCTGACGTCTAACCCGGGTCTGTCCTGGCAAATTGACTGCCTGGGCGTGGGGGCTGGAGGCCTGTGGCCTGAGCTCGAAGACCCCAGTGGTCCCTCCCTCATCTCACTTCGAAGTTGTTCTCAGCACAAGACCCCCACCCCCCGCCTCGGCCACCGCTGTCCCCGCTCTGCACTTTCTCTCGAGGCCTCGGTGCCAGGCAGAGGCTCTGCACGTGGTGCCCAGGCTTCTGCCAACCCCGATGATGGGTCAGCATCATGGCTGTGGGGACGTGGGCCGCTGTCCCCATATCTCAGAAACCATCTGTATTAGTTTCCTAGAGCTGCTATGACAAATTACCACAAACTAGGTGACCTAACACAATAAAATGTTCTTCTCTCACAGTTCTGGAGGCCAGAAGTCCAAAATCAGTATCATTGGCCTGAAATCGGGTGTTGTAGGGCTGGGCTGTGCTCCCTCCAGGGGCTCCAGGGGAGAAACCATTCTTGCTTCTTGAAGCTTCTGGTGGCTCCGGGTATTCCTTCGCTTGTGGCTGCGTTGCTCCAGTACCTGCCTCTTGCTTCGTGTGGCCGTCTCTCCTCCCTGAGGATCTCTGCTGCTGGACTTAGTGCCACCTGGGTGATCTAGGATGATCTCCTCACCTCAAGATCCTTAATTACATCTGCCAAGACCCTTTTTCCACATAAGGTCCCACTCATAGGTTCTGGGAGGTGGACGTATCTCTGGGGCCACCATTCAACCCACTTCAGCATCTTTGCTCATGCAGGATGAGGGCAGGGTGGGCTTCTGGCTTCTGGGACGAAGTTCACTTGTCCAGGGTGGGGACATCCCAACCAGACCACGTCTGGGGCAGGTGGAGGGAAAGCTGGGGCCGCCCTGCTCAGCCCTGAGGTCTGGCCCTCCAGGCTCGGCACCGGGGCACATGAACTACCCAAATCGTTGCTGGCTGGAACTGACCAGAACCAACAGAGAGATGGAAAGAGACTCAACGGTGAGGACAGAGCCACTGGCCACGGGTCACGGCGCCACAGAGGGCAGAGTGTAGGCGGTGTGACCCGGTGGATGGGCCCCGCCTGTCGTGGGCTCGAGGTATCTGCCAGGCCCCAGTGCCCTGCCTTCCCTGCCAAGGCCCCGGGCATGTGGCCTGAGCCTGGTTCTTCCCCCATAAAACACTCTTTCTGGGGCACACACGTGGTGGGGTTGGGGCCTGCACCCCGTGGTGTCCTGTCCTACACGCGTGCCTTCTCAGCTGCTTCCCCGGGGCGGAGTGGGGGGAGTGGGCGCTGGGACCCAGGGGGAGGGGCTGTGCCGGGGTGGCAGACACTGGCCAGGGAGCCAGACCGCCCATGTGCAGCGCTGCAAGGAGGGGCCAGGCAGGCTTTGAAGGGTAGTCCGGGTCCCACGGCCTTCCCAGACTGGGAGCCTTTGAAAGAACATCTGGAACACGGGCGACAGGCAAACGAGTCTCTGGATTCAGAAAACCAAAAACGTGACCCCAACTGTGCCACTTGTGTGTCCCCCGCCCCCGCCCACAGGCCCCTCTCTCTCCCGACCCCCACTTCCCACCTCTGCCCCTCCTCAGGCTGCCAACAGACTGCAGGGGTGGGGTCCGTGCCAACCTCGAGCACTGGTCCTTCTGAGGGCGGCAGAGCGCCTTTGCCCTGCCTGGGGCCCACTCATGGGCCCCAGCGGCACCTCCCCCGTGTCCCCTCCCCGACTGGCCGCCACCCCCAGCCCAGCTGAGCACCAGGAGGCGGTGGGAGGTTGTGGGGAAAGACGGGTGCCCGCCATGCCAGGCCCTGAACAGACACACCTCCGCGTTCGCGGAGCCAGGGCTCTGGGACAGGACGTGAGTCGGCCGGACCCTGCATCTGGCGCTGGGTGCCGCGAAGGCGCGGAGGAAACACCTGCAGCAGACCTGAGGGCCCTCGGGCTCTTGCCTGTGAGCCTGAGTGTGGGGTCCCTGCCTGCAGGTGTGCGCGGAGGCGCCGTTCCAGTCGTGGTTGACGCGGAAACACACGCGGCCCCCCACTCCAGGAAGCAAAGCACATACTCATGGGGCGGGGGGGAGGGAGTGCCAGGTGTTGGAGCCCATTGTCCCTGCCAGTGGCCTACGGGACCCTGGGGGGCGCCCAGGGACAGTCCCCATCCTGCCCCCTCCCCAGGAAAAGAGACCCAGCTTTGTAAACACAGAAACAACCATCGGCGCGCGCCGTCCCCCCGCCCCAGCCCAAGAGTTAAAGCCCGGAAGAAGCAGCAGGGAGCCCGCACCTGCAGGGCAAAGCGAGTCCTCGTAAGGGGGGAAACGGGGTGGTCAGGGCCTGGGGTGGGGTGGGGCGGGGCGGGCCAGTGTGCGTTGTGGGGAGGTGGGGCGTCCTGCGGTTGGACACCGGCCCCTGGGTCCCCGGGCTGGAGGGGCACAGCCTGGCCCAGCGAAGTCCTGTCGCCTCCCTCCATGGCCCAGTTGTGACAGTTGTGGCTCGGTGGTAAGGCGGCCAGGGCCCCCCGCCAGGTGAGCAGGCCTGTCCTCCGGCCGCCCCCACGTCCCCTGCCCGGCCGGCGCGGGGCGTGAGGCCAGGGGTCCGGCTGGGGCCCGAGATAAGCGCCGCGCCCGCCGCCGCTTCCTGCGTTTCCTTCCAGCGCCGCCGCCGCCGCGGGCCGCTTCCTGTTTTCTCGCGCGGGCGGGCGGGCGGGGGCGTGGGGCAGGGGGCTGGGGTCGTGGGGGAATGGCGCGGGGGCATGGGAGAGGGGTCCTGGGGGATGGGCCGGGTTGTGCTGGCCAGAGCAGGACGGGGGCGTGGGTCGGGGGCGTGGAAGGTAAGGCAGAGGGTGGGGAGCCCTGCCGGGCTTCCCTGGGAGGCTGGGTGCTTGTGCAGAGGTAGAGGGGGTGGAAGGAAGCGGAGTGGGCTGTGTCCTGAAACACAAAGAGGAGGAACACTGGTGCTCCCATCCCTCCTCCTCCCCAGTCCCGGGCCAGGAACTCCCACACGCTTGGCCAAAACCCACTGTGGACTGGACTGGAGCCTGCTCCTGGGGGCCCCTCCCCAAGCCTGGGGCAGGAGTGGGGGTGGGTGGGCTGGGTGGAGGGTTGAGTCTTGCTTGTGAGCGCCCAGTTGGGATTGGAGATCAGCTGCTCTGGAGCCCCCCCTTTGGGGGTAGCTGCTCTAGCATATGATTTTTTTTTTTTTTTTAATTGGAGTATAATTGCTTCAGAATGTCCTGTTAGTTTCTGCTGTACAGTGAAGTGAATCAGCGCTATGTATACCTACATCCCCTCCCTCTTGGACCTCCCTCCCACCCCCACCCCCCATCCCACCCATCTAGGTCGTCACAGAGCACCGAGCTGAGCTCCCTGTGCTGTACAGCAGGTTCCCACTGGCTTTCTATTTTACACATGGTAGTGTATTTATGTCAAACCTAATCTCCCAATTCGTCCCACCCTCCCCTACCCGCCCTGTGTCCACGTGTCCGTTCTCTACCTCTACATCTCTATTCCTGCCCTGCAAATAGGTTCATCTGTACAATTTTTCTAGATTCCACATATGCGTTAATATACGCTATTTGTTTTTCTCTTTCGGGCTTACTTCACTCTGTATGACAGGCTCTAGCTCCATCCACGTCTCTACAAATGACCCAATTTCATTCCTTTTTTATGGCTGAGTAATATTCCATTGTATATACGTACCACATCTTCTTTGTCCATTGTCCTGGCTATTGTAAATAGTGCTGCAATGAACATTGGGGTACATGTGTCCTTTTGAATTATGGTTTTCTCAGGGTCATTTACCCAGCATATGAATTTGAGGTAATCTACTTGTTCAGACTTGGTCATTAGAGACACACACTTATGTTACTTTACTGAAAACACATCCACATAAAACCTTGCACACGAATGTTCATAGCATCAGTAATCACAGTAGCCAAAACATGGAAACAACCTCAATGTCCATCAGCTGATGAAGAGATAAAGAGACTGTGTTCCATCCATACAATGGAATATTATACAGCCTTAAAAAGGAATGAAGTATTGATTCAAATTACAACATGGATGAACCTCGAAGACTCAGTGCTCAGTGAGAGAAGCCAGACTCAAAAGGCCACTTATTGTGTGATTCTACTTACATGGAAAGTCCAGAATAGGCAAGTCTACAGAGACAGAGAGCAGATTAGTGTTTCCCAGGAGCTGGGAGCAAGGAGGATGGGAAGTGACAGCTAGTGGGGACGAGGTTCTTTTGGGGTGATGGAAAAGTGCTGAAGTTAGTGATCATAGTTATACCACCCTGTGAATAGATTAAAAACCACTGAGTTGTCCCCTTAGAAGTGTCTGTAGCTGTTGGAGGCTGACAGCTGAGCAGCTGGAATGTCTAGCGTATTTGTCCATCAAGTGGACAGTTAAGTTCCTCTTCGCCTGCCCAGCCTGGCCTTGTTGGGGGCGGGTGTGTGAGCACAGCTTTGCTCCTGGTGTGGTGTGTGGCTGGTTGTGTATGGGGTGTTCCTGAAGGTGTTGAGGTGATGATCGTGCCTACTGAGGAGAGGGGTGCACCTTACCTGCTCTTCCCCCCCCCCCCCACCTCCTCCTGTGGGCGGCTTGCTGGGGAGGGTTCCACACCTCGGCTCAGGTCACCCCCGGGCTAGGCTGGGTCCTGGGTGTGGGAGCTGTGGCTTAGGCCAGGCCGGGCTGCTAGAACTTCCCGCCAGGAGCTAGGTCGCCTGGGTCTGTTCCTGGCGGGCCTGACTCAGCGGGAGCTGGGGGTGGGGACTTCCCTTCTCTGACCTTAGGGGAAGCAGGTGGGTGGAGCCGGTGGGGGGGTGCTTGGAGGAGGGGAAGCCTGACCCAGGGCTGGAACCACCCAGGCCCTGGAGCTGTGGTCCTGCCTAGGAGGGCTGCCCAGCCTGCCCTGGGTCCCTTGGGAGGGCCCCAGGCATGGTGCCCACCTGAGGCACTCCCTGAAAACAGCTGCCCTCCGTGTGTGTGTGTGTGTGTGTGTGTGTGTGTGTGTGTATGTGTGTCCCCAGTCCTGATTCTGCTCCTGAATGCCCCCAGCCCCTGGCTCCAGGGACTTGGTCCAAATTGGGACCCCCGGACCCCCCCATGCCCCCCTTCTGGCATCCCACCCTGGCACTGAGGGAGGGTCTTCTGGGGAGCAAGCTACTCGGCCCTTCCCCACTTGGGCAGCGGGGCCTGTGCCACCCCAGGCACCTTGGGGCCCCCATCCTCCTGCCTCCGAGGGTGGGGTGAGGAGGACGTTAGAAAACTGTTCCACGTACAAGAGAGACAGCCTTGCCTGCCCGTCTGCAGCCTCTCTCTGTGTGTGTCCATGGCTGTCTCTGGGGTGGGGCACAGGTGAGGCGATGCCTGGGCCCGGGCAGGGGGGCCCTCCGAGGGGCTTGTCACCTGGCTCTAGGCGGTAGGAGAGGCTGGGCTGGTCTTCCCTTCCCCCCGGCCCTGGCCAGGGGGTGGGGGGAGGAGATGGGAGGGTCCGCCCCTCAGGGGGTGGCAGGAGGCAGAGGCTGCTGGACTCTGGCGGCTATGGGTCCCCATCCGTACAGAGGCCATCCCCACGGGGGCGGGGGGGGGGGGGGGGCGCACCTTGGCCCTGCTAACCCAGGGCTCCAGTGGGTGGGTCACCTGTCCCCCTACCAGGGGCAGGCCCAGAGTGGGAGTCAGGGGCCATGAGAGCTGGGTGTGCACACTCATGGGTGACGTGAGCCTTCGTGCGTGAGCCCAGGACTCAGCATTGGTGTCTCAGAGCTCCCTCCGCCATGACAGATGCGGCTGGACTGGACCACCCTTGTCGCTTAGGGCCTCATTCCCTGCCTCCTTCCTGTGTACCAGCACTGTCCTTGGTGTCCTGGGGGCCATTTCTGTTTGTGCCTCGACCCGCCCAGGACTCCTCTCTCCACCTCCGAATCCATCTCCTGCCCTCCTCAGCTTGTCTTTCTCTGTCCCTTTGTCTTTGAGGTTTCTGGGCCCTGCTCACTATGAGGTGGGTGTGGGGGCCCAGGTGTCGCTCCCCGACTCCACCCACCGAGGTGTGGGGCTCATTCCAGCTAACAGAGAGGTGATGTCCCCGTGCCTCTCAGAGGCAGGACACCTGTAAGAACAGCCCCACACCCTGTTCACCTCTGCACACATGCTCAGGCAGCAGACCCACGTGCACGGACACCCAGGCTGACACACAGACACACGCATGCGCACACAGAGTCTCAGACACCCCGGGTGTCACACACAGTCATCCTCACGGAGGGTCCCGTCGAGTCACATGGTCACACTGTCACAGCATCACAGCCATGCTCGGAGCACGTGCACACACTTGCTCACACGCACTCATACACACGCAGTTGGATTCAGGCTCACGGCAGCCACACGGCAGCGCACGTCATCAGAAGATGCCCACGCCCCAGGGCGCACGCACTACATCAGAGTTGTCAGAGGTCAGCGGGACGCCCCCCCATATGCTACTGGGGCAGCACAGGCCAGGGGGACACACGACCTCTCGTCTTGGCTGGGAAGACCCGTCAGACCCTGGGAAGGGCGTGAGTGTGTAGACGCCTCACTTCAGGACCCGGTCCCAGGAGAGAAGAATCGCCCAAGATGATTGTTGCCAACTTTCCCTGAACCCGTGGGCTCCCCAGTGAGGGGGCGCTAGTGGAACCAAGGAAGCCGTGTGGAAAGAGGGTGTCCGGTCCTGCTGGGAGAGGGCCCAAGGCTACTGTGATGGGTTCCAGAGGTGGAGGCTTGAGACGTGAGGCCTGAGCTCCCCTGCTCTGGTCATTGACCGCGTGTCACTGGTAGAGCCCACACATGTCACCCTGGCAAGCAGTGTGGATTTGTCATGGTGCTGCCCTCTGGGGACACTGGGTTGAGAGAGAATGACGGATGGGAGTCCCAGGATGTCATGTCTGCAGACAGGCGTCAACCCCACCAGCCTCCTTCAGAGAGGGGCGCTGTCCTGGGCACTCACACTGGGCTTGAAGGAAGTTGTTTTCAGGATGAGATGAGGATGGTGAAACCCGGGTGAGGGTGTGGAGGGAATTTCTGGGTGTAGTCTGACCGCGATGAGGCTTGAGTTAAAATGGGGGTTGGGGGGGGTGGAGAGCTGGCAGGGTGGGGAGTGCCCACACCCCCTGCCTCCCATCGGCTGTCTGGGGTAGTGTCCTGGAAGGGTGGAGAAGTGCAGGCTGTGGAGCCCAGCTGCGAATCAGGTTCCCTGGACTTCGGAGGGAAGGGCACGCCCAGGACCCTGGGGGGAACTGCTCCCCCACCCCCAGCGACCACAGACGCGGGAGTTCCGAGGAAAGGAGAGGCACTTTATTGTGGCCTCGCCTGGGGCACCCAGCTCCCGGCTCCTCCTTTACAGCAAACGAACGTTGTTTAAAGAGCCCTTGCTACATTGGCGCTTTGCATCACTGAAACCCCTTGCAAGAAAAAGTTTAAAAGTTTACTTAAAAATTAAATATATTGTTTCATGTATATAAAAAAGGCAAAGTAAAAAATACAGCCTAGTTCTAGAAAATACACGGCAAGAAAAGGATTAGGCGCTTCAAAAACTTAGCCCTGGCAGGGCCAGCCCACACGTCCTAGGCCTGGGCTTCCCGGCCAAGCCCCGGGACGTGTGGTGACCGCCCCGTAGGGGCGCCCTCCGCCCGGCCAAGCCCCGGCGTTGCCGGTTCCTGCGGGGCTATGACGAGTAGCGGCAACTCCGCCTGCGAGAGAGACAGAGCGGTGACACGGTGACACGCGGCGCCCCGGGCGGCCTAGCCGGAGATGCAGGCGCTGTAGTAGACGGCGGAGCTGGCGTCGGACAGCGCGGCGAGCAGGCTGCCCTCCTCCGGGCAGGACATGGCTCGCGGGCCCAGCTTGGCCAGCGCCACGTGGTACGGGAGCCCGGCGGCGTCGGGGCGAGTCCGGCCGCAGTTGAGGTACTGGTCGAACTCGGTCAGGTCCACGTCGCCCCACAGGTCGGCGGCGGGCCCCAGCGGCTCGGCGCCCTCCAGCGGCGGGGCCTCGGGCGGCGGCGACAGCGGGCCGGGGTAGGGGCCCGGGCCGGGCACACCCGGGGCGCCGTAGTAGAGGCCGCAGAGCGGCGCGGCGGGGGCGGGCGCGGTCCTGAGCGCCTCGGCCGGGGGCGCCCCGAAGCAGCCGCCCGGGTCCCGGGGCAGCTCGGCGGGGCCGTAGGGCGCACGGAAGGCCCGCAGCGCGCAGTCCTCGGGCGCCGCGGGCGGAGGGAAGAAGGCGGCCTCGCCTGCCTCCAGGCCGTCCAGCGGCGAGCGCTCGGGCGTGGGCAGCCCCAGGCCGTCGAAATCGGCGCCCAGCGGCGGCAGCTCGCGGAAGGCCCGGGCCGGGCCGGTGGCCGCGGGAAAGGGCTCGGGCGGCGGCGGCGGCGGCGGCGGCGCCAAGCCTGGGAGCAGGAGGCCGGGCTCCAGACGCCGGGCCTTGCGCGCCTGCTTCTTGCGGCGCGGCCGGTACTTGTAGTTGGGGTGGTCGCGCAGGTGCTGCACGCGCAGCCGCTCCGCCTCCTCCACAAAGGGCCGCTTCTCCGCCGGGCTCAGCTCCTTCCACGCCTTGCCTGCGGGCGGCGGGCGCGGGTCAGCCGGGTGCCGTCGGGCGGGGGACCGCCGAGCTCCGCGAGCGCCCTGGCGTGAGGTCCCCGCGCGCCCCGCCCGCCCGCCCCCCCACGCCCCCGCCCGCGCCCGGCGGCCACTCACCCAGCATCTTGCTGAGCACCGCGTTGTGCAGGTCTGGGTTCTGCTGCGCCAGCCGCTTGCGCTCGTCCTTCGCCCACACCATGAAGGCGTTCATGGGCCGCCGGATGCGCGACTCGTCGGCCGCCTGGCGCTCCCCGCGGCCGGCCGGGCTGAGGCCATAGCGCCCCGGCTCGGGGCTGCGCGGCGGGCTGCGTGGCGGGCTGGGCGGCGAGGCGGGCGCGGCGGGCGCGGCGGGCGCGGCGGGGGCGGTGGGGAGGCCGCGCGGCTCAGCGGCGGCCCCGGGGCCCGGAGCCCATGCACAGTCGCGGCGGGCGGGCGGGTCGTCCTGTGCGCCGTAGCCGGGCGGCGATCTCTGCATTCCAGCTGGGCGCGGCCTGGGCGGAACGGAGCGCGGGAGCGCGGAGGGTGGGCAGCGGGCACGTCGGGGTCGGACGCGTGGGGCGGGTGGGCGGCGGTAGGGACGGCGGTGGCCTCGCGCCGGGTGGGCGCCCAGATATAGCGGCGCGGGGCCAATGGGCGGCGTGGCGGACGGGACGGGGCGGGGCGGGGCGGGGCGGGGCGGGCCCGGGCCGCCCCCTCCGCCCGGGGGCTCCCTTTCTCCTCGGCCCGGTCGGATTCCGCCTCCTCTGCGCGGCGCCCCCCGCACCCTCTGAAGGAGAGACCCCCCCCACCTCCCCGAGTGGGAGAGGGTGGCTGATGTGACCCGAAGCTTGGCAGGGGGCGTCCTCTTGGGGGCTGTCAGGCTTTCAGAGACGAACCCACACACACAAAGAGTCAGACCCCCCGGGGAGGAACTGGGGAAGGCTGCCTTCCCAACCAGAGGCTGGCTCCAAGGGAAGGGCGCCTAGGGAAAAGCAACTTGTGTCTTGGGGGAGCTGCTCTGGATAACCCCGGGGCATCATGCTCGCCCACCCTCCACCCACACGTGGAACTTGCAGCGCTGGGGGCTTGGAGCCCCTCCGCCACCCCAGGCCTGTGCATGGGGTTAAAGGAGAAGATGGTCTCCGTGTCCCCCACCCCACTCCCAAACCGAGTGGGAACCGGGCCAGCCGCAGCTGAGTACCGGGAGGGAGAGGGTAGATGCCCCGGACCCATAGCAGAGCCGGAGGGGAGGGGTCCAGAGTGGGTGGAGCCCCGGGCCTCATCCCCCTCCCCCGGGCCTGATGGGACCAGTAGTAGCTGGTTACCCAGCGGGCCAGACCAGCGCTGCAGCAAGAGAATGAGGCTGGACCTCGAGTTGGGGCAGGTGGGGCGAAGAGGGGCCCTCCCCTGGGCCATCAGACCCCAGAGGGTTTCCAGAGGAGCTTCTAGCCTCCTTGCAGTCCCCTCCCACCCCATCAGGAGGGGTTCTGGGCTCCAGACATTGAGGGGTCTCCCCCAGGGCAGGCTCCCTCCCCGCCCCTCCTGCTGAGGGTGGTTCTCTTGGGGCTGGCATGAGTTTTCCCTCCTGCACATCCATTCGCCGCTTGGGAGCTCTGTAGCCCCACTACCACATCAGGAGCCCCACCCCATGTGCTGGGAGCTCCACGGTGCGTGCGTGACCATAGGTGTCGGTGACCCTGGGTCTGTGTGGCGTGCGTGACCATAGGTGTCGGTGACCCTGGGTCTGTGTGGCCGGAGCTTCTGGGTCCTCTGTCCCTGGTAGTCCCTCTAGGCCACAGTCAGTGCTTATGAGTGGGGCGGGTCCCCTGTGGGTCCGACAGCTCCCCCCAACGGCTGCTCCTGAGCTGTCCTGGGGAGAGGCCAGCGCGCCCACAGGGGTCCTCTGAGGGCCGTTGGGCGTGCACCCTGTCCCCAGGGCAGGTTCTGTGGTGTAGGGCTGGGTGGCTCAGACTGGTTTCCAGATCTCCCAGGCCCTGGCACCTACTTCATGGCCCCTCACCCCATGCTGGGGCACTGGGGATAGTCCAGGTGGGTCCTCTTGGGTCTCAGGGGAAGACTGGCTTTTCCTGGGAGGCAGGCAAGAACGGGGGGCCTGGGGGTGGACGGGTGCACAGCCCCTCCCAGTGGTGCCAGCTCGCCTTTGACCAGTGTGGGTGGGTGGACTGGGCAGCCTGCAGGGGTTGAGGGGGGAGACGTGTGAGGAGGACTCCAGGCTGAAGGATGGGTCCAAGGGGCCAGCACTCGGCAGAGGTGGCCTCTCCCTGCAGCCTTCTGGGTGTGATCTAGGGTCACCAGGGCCTGCCTCAGCCTGGGCAGCCGTGGGTCTGGGATGATCGTCACTGGGCTTGGGAAGGAGGCTTCCCGCTTCCTCTACTGTAGCGCCCTACCTTGGGACGGACTTTGGGTTCCCCTAGGGGCCCTGCCTGGCCCCGTGCAGCCCCTGACAGCTGAGTTGCTCAAGCTGCTGGGAGCGCAGTGGCCACAGTGCCCGCCCCCCAGGGCGGCTGCTTCTTCTGGCGCCAGCCAGCGACCCTCCCTCTTGGCTGGGCTGCGGAACTCAGGTGTCCGGCTGTCACGTCCTGTGGGCCAGGGCTGGGCAAGGCAAGGGGGGCGTCTCCTGGGGTAACCACCCACCTCCTGGGGGTCAGGCTACCCTTCCCTGTGTGCTGCCCGGCAGGCACAAGGACGGTGGCTCCGGCCCATGGTCCAGTTGGGAAGACAGAGGGGTGGGAGCTGCAGTCAGGGTGGCCCTGACCTTGGAGCCTCAGGGCTGGGGGTACTCCCTGGGGCTGTAGGGGGGCCGGCGTGGGTGTGGCCAGTTGTGCATCTGAGGGGTGTGTCTGTGCATCTGTATGTGGTCTGTGTGTTCGTGTCTGTCTGCCTGGGTGTGGGGGTGAGGCTGGACTCTGCCGTGGGGAGATGGGGCCCCGCGGGGAGTAGAGTGGAGGTTTGGCCCTGGACACCCACCAAGGGAGGGGTTCCCCAAGACTTCTCTGGCTACCAAACTGTGGCCCCTGATCCATCCACAGTCTGGGGGCGTTCCTACGTCTCCAGGACCCCCCTCAGGCTGGCCTGGTCCAGGTCTGCTGCCGCCCACCCTTGGGGGGGCCCTGTCTGCAGCCCGCATCTCCCCAGACAGAAGGTGGGAGGGAGAGCAAGCTTGCTCTGTGAGCGGGGGCTGGCCTGGGCGTCCAGGGGACACTGCCTTCCTGTCCCTCCGCCCACTCCCTCCCTCAGCCTGGACTGGACCCCTAGGCTCTGGTTGAAGCCTGCAAGGGATGCTGGGTAATCCCCTCGGTGGCTCTGAGTGGGGGCTTGGCTGGGTCCTGGGGGTGGCGGACCTCCCAGGCGCTGCTGCCCGGGGCATAGACCTCACAGGCTCCCAGCCACCCGGGCCTGGCTGCTGCAGGAGCCGCGGGGCTGGGACCAGTTACTGAGTCCCGAGGGGCAGGACCCTCCTGCTCCCAGAGGGCGGGGGTGGGGTCCCCGTCAGACGCCCATCCAGGTGGAGAGGGCTCTGGTCTCCTGACACCCCGGCTTTGGAGCCAGGCCGCCCACTTCAGACCCTTCCTTGTGGTCCTAGAGACCAGGGCTCCAGGACTGGCCCGGATCCTCCGGCTTGTCCTTGAGGCTGCCCCAAAGGCTGGAGGCGGGTGGGGATGGGGGTGGCTTCTGGGGAGGCCACCCGATGGCCTAGAACCAAGTGGGCACACGCCCAGCGGCAGGCCTGATCCTGGTGGACCCTGGGGCTCAGGCCTGGGGCTGTAGGCTCACGCCACCCATGCTTTCCTGCTCGGTCCTGGGGTGCTGGGCCCAGTGTGCAGAGGGCCACGGGGGTACGAGGGAGCTGGCACGGTGCTCACGCTTGCAGGGCGGTGCTCTCAGGAGTGCTGGGGTCAGTGCATGGTTTGCCACCGTCGTGGGACCTGGGAGTCCCAGAAGAGCTGGGCGCTGTGGGAACTAGGGTGTCGGTGTGCTCGTCGGGGTGCCCCGTGGGCATCTTGGGCGCGTGGAGAGAATGGCGCCATTGCAGGTCTCAGGGCTGTTGCGCAGGGGTTGGGCCCGCCCCTGAGTGCTTTGGGCCAGCAGGAACAAATGGGTGGGGGGGCTTCTCTGGGTTGAAGGGGCCTGTGGGTGGAGGGGGCACTGAATGCAGTGTGTGTGAGGAGGACCCCGTGACGGTGGCTTCAGGGGGGCAGGCGGGCTGTGGGCAGTTGGGTTAGGTCACTTTTGCGGGTGTCCCAGGTGTCGGGGTCTTGAAGAGGCATTTCCAAACGCCGGGCTGCTGTGCTGGAGGGGAGTTGGGGTGCTGAGCCCGGCGAGCCCGGGGGCATCGGGGCCATGCTCATCACTCAGCGACCTGCGTCCTGTGTGGGCCCCGCTTGGTGCTCAGCGGGGGCTCCGTGGGAACCCGGGGGCAGGGGGCCCAGGCCCCTCTTGGTTTCCACGGCAACAGCAGGGAGGAGCCAGGAAACACCAGCTCAGGAAGGAAGGCCGCAGCTGAGAGGAGGGAGAGGAGGGCCAGCCTGATTGAGCAGGCGCCAGACACTCTGTCTGTCCAGTTGTCCGGCCCAGCTGGCCAGCCAGGCCCAGTGTTCCTGTCTTTGGCTCCACCACCATGCCGCTCAGTCCGGGCCCCGGGCAGCCTCTGGGAAGGCTGTCTTTGCTCAGACCTCGGTGACCCCGGCCCAGGTTCTCCAGGAATGGTGCCCTGGTCCCCCTCAGGGGAGGTGGGGCAGAGATGGGGCTCTCTGTGTGTGCTGCTTGGGGGACTGTGTGTTGACACACTTGCGTATCCCGGGCTCCCACCCCGACTGCCCTGCCCTGGGCTGGCCTGGCTCCTCTTCTCTCCTACTGGGCTCTGGTGACAGTTCTCGTTTGCCCTGGGAAGCATGGAAAGAAGGGGTAGAGCCCCCCAGGTGGTCGGTCACTGGCCCACGGGGCCTGGTGGGCACGGCAGCTGTGAGTTTCTTTTCGGCTGATGCCCTGGCTTTGGTGACAAATGGCTTTGATGGTCCAACCGGTTGGGGCTGCCAACTGGCCGGGGGGCAGGCCTGTGTTCTTGGGGACCATCTACCCCTTCTTGCTCAGGGGCAGGAGCCATCCATTCATCCATCCATCGATTGGTTATCGACCCCACCGTGGGTCAGGCCCTGTTCCAGGAGATAGGGATTTAGCAGCGCAACAAAACAGCCCCTAAGCCCTGCTTGTGGGGAGTTTCCGCTCTGTTGGAGAGGGAGCCGATCAACAAATCCACAAACAAGTCAGAATCCGGAGCGCCAGGCTGTGGAGGAGAGAGGGCTATGTCGGGGTGCTCACTGCCTGCCCATTCAGGAGGTGACTGTGGAGCCAACCCTGAAGGAAACACGTGAAAGCAATGAGGGGACACGTGGGGAAGAGTCTTCTATGCAGAGGAAACAGCACATGCAAAGGCCCTGGGGCAGGGACCTGTGCTGGAGAGGGGACCAGGGGCTGTGTGGGGCCTGGGAGGGTCTCGCTTTCTTATCTGAAGGAGACTTGGTGGCTTGGGAGGGTTTTGAGCAGAGGAGGGGTGTGATCTGGTTTAGCTTTCCACAGCTGCTGTGTGGAGATGGGCCTGTGCAGGCAGAAGGACGGACTCACCAACTCACCACTGGGAGAGAAGGGCAGGGGTCTGCTGTGGGAGTGGGGCTGGCCAAGGCCACCTCCCAAGGCCTGGCTCCTCGGCCCGCAGTCTGCCTCTCCCAGGAGTTTCCTCTGTCTCTCTCCACCAGGGCAGGGCTGGTGTGCCTGGACCGCTAGGAGGCACTGCCTTGGGGACCCCTGTGAGTCAGACCCCCCTGCTTTCACCGGAGCCCCTGACCCTGCGGCTGCTGGGGCCCCTGTGGAGGGGGAGGGTGGAGTGGCCGCCAGGCTGTCGGGCTGGCAGGGCAGGGAGGGCGGTGTTTCTGGGAATTGTGTGGGGGAAGCGCATTGTTAGAGCGAGCCTGGAGCAGGCTGCCAGGGCCGGCTGCTGCTGGCCTCTGGGGGATGCCTCCTGCCTCCCCCAAAGTTCTGCCTCTGGGGGAGGGAGCTGGGCCTGGGCCAAGGCTGTGGGCTGGGCTGGGGACTTTCCGCGAGAGGCTGCTGGGGGCAGCGGTTCTTCCCATTCTGCAGACTGGGAGACCGAGGCCCAGAGAGGGGGCGGCTGGATGGCAGAGCCGAGATATGCACTGGCACATGGGACAGGGGACTCGTGCTGGACTTGGTCCCTGGTCACTGCCCTGCCTGAGCTCAGAGGCCGGGATCGGAGGGAGGCCTGGATGGGGTTGGCTGGGGTCCGAGCTCCACTGAGCCCCTGTGGTGGGGGACTGCAGCCCCCGGGGTGGGCTGGAGGGTCTGATGAAATAGGGTACGGAAACAGCTGGGTGCCTGGGTCGGGGGAGAGCTGCCGACAGGGTGACAGGGGAGGGGTGGGGGCTTCCGGGGCTGAGAGATCTCCCTGCCCCACCCCCGTGGCCATGGGGAGGGGGAGAGCGGTCTCCGTGTGAGTTTGGCAGCACTGGCCTTCCCACCGAGGCCCCTGCCCCAGCCAGAAGGGAAGCACAGATTCGACCTGCTGGGGTCATGGCCGGCTTTGGGCGGCAAGTGGTGGGGGACACAAATAGAAAAATAAATGGCCTGAGCTTCCGATGTTTCCGTGCACTGAGGACGGAGGACGGGGGAGGGGCAGGCCTCTGGGCCAAAGGTGCAGCCCGTCCCTTGGGGGATGGACCCTGGACGTGTTGTTGGGATGTCCCCAGACCCCTGTCAGGGCTGTGTCTGCCCCCTCAGAGCCCCCAGGACAGGGCCAGGCTCCCTACAGAGCAGGACTCCTGAGGGCAGACCCATGTATCTCTCGCCATAAAGGGGCCAAGCGTGGAAGACCCCTGCAGGAGGGGACACAAGCCCTAAGGGGGAGCTGGGGGGTCAGCCCCAGGGTGGGGGCAGGAACAGGGCTTCTACCAGGCGCTTCCCTGGGGACCATCGCGGGGACGGAGGGAGGCCCCCTGGCGGTGGGCTGGTGGGGTGTCCAGGAGGGCATCCTGGAGTAAGGCGGCTGGGTGGGTCTGGGAAGGTGAGCTCGTCTGTCCCCCACCCTTGGGGGCTCTGTCCCTGCTCCTTGCTGATTCCTCTTCACCTCTGACCTCTAATCAGGAGCCCTGCCCCCACCCCACCCCTGCTCATGGCTCACAGTCTCCAGACACGGCCTGGCACCTCCTTGTTGGGTGCCCCTGGCCCTCAACTCTCCGTGCCCCACTCCTGCTCCTCCTGGGCCCATCTCAGGAGGAAGTGGAGGGGCTGGGGGTCCTAGGGAGAGGGCCCCACCTGATTCTAGGAAAGTCTGTGTGTCAGGCCTGCAGCCCGGAGTAGCAGGCAAGCTGGTCCCGAGCTGGCCTCTCACGGGGTGGGGGGTGGGTGTTTTGGGGGCTCCCCTGCTTGGGGGTGGCCAGAAGGTGAAGGTGTAAGTTCTTCCCAGCTCCCCCCAGGGTGCCACGTTCCTTCCGTTACCCAGTAGGTGTCTGGGGGCTGGGATGCAGCAGAGGGTGGAACTCAGGCCTGGTTCTTCTGGCCGAGCAGCCCGGGGAGACAGACGTCCCACAGCCCCTGTGCGTGTGTGCGTGTGATTTGTACCATGCCCGGCGTGCACGCACGTGGGCAGCTTCACGCGTCCCCCACGTGACCCGGGCGGTATGCTGACTCCCCGGGTGCAGCAAGGAGGACACGGGCTCTGGAGCCCCGGTAAGCACGCTGTTGTGGGCACAGCCAGGCTCGCGGTCCTGGTGTCACCCTGCAGGCACAGCTTTCTGAGGGCACGGGAGGGTCTGGGGGCCCAGGCAGCTTGTTGGGGGAACGTTCCTTGGAGGAAGAAGTTCTCAAGGTTGGGTAGGGTCCGAGGGGTCTTGGGTGGGCCGTGACTGACCTGAGCAAGGTTCTGGGGGTTGTGAATTCATGAGGGGCCCTGGGACCGGGGACTTCTAAGGTGGGGAGTTGGGGGTTTCGGGGTTGGTCAGTCAGTGCTACCCTGGCCACGGTGGGACCCACCGACAGACCCCACACGTGAGGGTCACCCTCCAGGACTAACCACAGCCCCACCCGGGCTGCTTCGAGGTTGTGGCTAGAACCCACTGGACCTCTTGGGGGGTGGGGAGGGTGGTGGCCACCTGGCCCGCAGGCCGTCTGTGGCTCACTCCTGCCACCTAGCGGCCTCTGCTCATTGTGGGACCTGCAGGACACAAGGCGGGTCACCCGGGCCGGACCCTGCGTGGGGGTGGCTTCCACGTGGGACTGCACCGTGTCAGGGCTCAGAGCTCCCGTGATGGGGCGAAGGGCCGTGGTCCGCAGGTCCCCAGCTGGGAAGCACCCTGCCTCCCCTGCCACGCACCCCCGCCTGCCCGTCCACTCCCCCTTCCCCACCACATGCCCTGCCCGGGCCAGGCTCCCCAGGCTGGGCCCTCCTGCCGCAGGACGCCCCACCTCCTGGCCACTCTTCTCGAGCGCCGTGGCGTCTTGGTCTCCCTTTGTGTGCAGCCTTGGTGGCCTTAGTCGAGAGCTTCTGGGACATGTCAGGCTCCTGACGAACTGTCTCTGTGGCCCTTGCCGGAAGCTCCAGAGGTAGAGACCACCTGGCCTCTCATGAACGAGGACGAGGGCCTGAGGTGGGCGGTCTGGGTTTCCCACTGGCCGAGCCGGGGCAGGGCCCTGGTGCTCAGCTGACAGCCCCTCCTCGCCTCCCTGTCCTCGCTCTGGTGCCACATCGCGGGGCAGCGCACAAAGTAAGCCCATGGGGTTACCATGGAAACCAATTACACTGAAACACAGTTACCAAATTATTTTCTAAACTGTGTGATACGGAACCTAAGTGCTTCTTTATCGCTGCAGCTCCCGACAGCAGTGGGCCTCGGCAGGACGCTGGGGTATCAGCAGGATGGCTGTGACACAAAGTGGCTCTAGTTTGTGCTGTGGTCAGTCCCAGCCCTGCTGCGACACGTGGTTCACTGCTTCATTCGTAACTGAAGGGACAATACGTGTCCCCTAGAGAGCAATGCAGAGGCGACCGGGAGTCTTTCCCACCAGTCTTTCTGCCAGGGGGTTGGTTCCTGACCCGCAGGTTGACACCCTGTCCTATTCTCCCTCCCCCCCGACCCAGTCCCCCTCCTCAGCTCCCAGACCTGCCCTGTCTCCATCTCTGCCCCCTGCCCCAAGTTGGTCCCTGTCCTGCGGCCGCCTCTGTCCCTCTTGGCAGCTTGGATACGGTCACGGGGGCTGGGGTACAAACTCTGCATCCTTGGAATACAGTCCCCAAGCCCCTGCCCTCCTCTGTGTGCCCAATGTTCAGTGTCTACCCGGCTGGCTGGGGGCCGGTGCCTCTGCCACTTGAGGAGAAAGGACAAAACCCTAGGGCCCCACCCCTGGGGGACAAGGGGCAGGGCCCTTCCTTCTTAACCAGCTTCTAGGTCATGCTTTATTAGAGTCCCTGTGGCTTGAAACATCCAACCCAGTCCCACACATAGAAGCCTCCCTCACTCAAAGCCAGGACAGAGGAGGCTGCGCAGCTAGGCCTCCCCAACAGACAAAGTTAAGCTGATTCGAGGACTGACAGGAGGGAATTCCTCCTCCAAGCACCACGACAGGGCATCCTGAGATGCTGAGCTCAGCCATGGCTTCTGACAAAGGCTGGAGCACAGGGGAGAGCGTGTCAACCACACGGGCAGCATGCAGCAAAGCACTCAGCCTCTCCCCTCTGGAGTGGGCGGATGTATCTCCGAGAAACCTCAAAGCAGCTTCCGGTCCCTAAGATTACAGTCAGAAAGGTGAGGATCAGGAGAGGCCTCCCAGAAGCATCACCTGGGCTGTCAAGAAGGGCTCGTGCCAGACAGTCCAACCCTGGCGGAGGCACCAGTTGAGGCAGGGTGTGGGCCATCAGCACAGCCCCCGGGAGTAGGTCACTGTTACGGAGCCAGCCTCGAGGCCAGTCCCCATCTGATTTCTCCGCAGGGCAAAGGAGGACAAAGTGCTGGGGGTTGGGGGTGGGCATGCAGAAACCCCGGAAAACCAGCCTGAGGACACCCCCCCTTGACCATGCCCCGAGGGTCCCCGAGGCCACAATCCCGGCCGGAGCGCTCAGGAGGTCGGGCAGCGGCCCCGGGACAGCGGAAGGTGGCGGAGGAGGGCTCATGGGGCGGGGAGAGGGGACGGACCTCAGCGTGCCTTTGCGTCCCTGCGCAGTCGGACCCTGGCCGCCCCCGCGAGGTGTTGGGAGGAAAGCGCGGGCTCGGCGCCGCGGCCCCCACGCACGGCCGCGCCCTACGCTGCCGCAGCGCCCTCCGCCGGCTAACCGGTCCACAGGCGGCTGCCCGCGGAAGGACTACACTTCCTAGGATGCCCTGCGCGCCCCCTGGCTCCTGGGAGTTGTGGTCCGGGGCAGGGCGGGCGCGCGCGTGGCGGGCGGGCGTGAGAACTACGTGTCCCAAGATGCAGCGCGGTGCCGCGGGGGCCGGGGGTTTGAACGGAGGGTCTCCCGCCCGTGGCGGGGCTGCGTCTGCTGCGGCGGGTGCGGGAGGCTGCGGCGGCCGGGGCCGGGGTCCGGGTCGGGAGGCCGAGGCTGGCGCGGCGGGCGCTGGGGGCGGTGCCCCCGAGGCGATGATGGGCAAGGAGGAGGAGATTGCGCGGATCGCCCGGAGGCTGGACAAGATGGTGACCAAGAAGAGCGCGGTGAGGGGCGCGGGCCGCCAGGACCCCGGGACCCCCGCCCCGCCGAGCCCCCGCCGAGCCTGCCGAGCCCCCGTCAGGGCCGCGGCGACCACCCGAGGGGCAGGACGAGACTCCGCCCCGGGAGAGACTCCCGGGACACGGGGAGAGCCCCGCCGGAGGCCGAGACCCCCGCCCTGGGCCAGCCCTGCCCTTCATCTCGCACCCACGGCAGAGGCCGCGATCCGGTCTGGACCTTGTCCCGGGAGCCAACCGCTCTGGACTCAAACCCCAACTGCCAGACTGAGACCCCGCAGGCCTGGGATCCGCCCGCTTCCTCCCCTCACTCCGGAGCCCCTCGGGTGCCCGGGCTGGTGGAGACCCTCCTCGGCCCAGTCCCTCCAGGCCCTGCGGAAGCCCCGGCCCGTGCAGCCCTGACTGGCCGCCCCGCCCTCCTCGCCTTCCTCCTCCCCAGCCTGGGCATCCTCGAAGTCCCCCAGAACTCCCCGCCGAGCCCCATCCCCGACTCAGAGCCCTCTGTCCCACCCTAGGTCTCCCACACCCATTCTCCGCCTTCAAGAGTTTGGAGTGTGAGATTGGACCCCCTTTTCCCCTGGAGCTACAGCGCCTCCCCTACCTCTGCCTGGCCTGGGGTTTGCGGCCCCCATCGTCTCATTTTCACTGGCCAATCGGCCAGAGGCCTTTCTTGTCTGGGAGGCCCTTTTTTTTTCGTTGTCTGTTCAGCCCCCCAAGAACCAGGTTGCCCTAATAAATCCTTTCCCTTCTTTAGCCAGGGCTCAGCCAGCAGCTACTGGGGAGTGCGTAGATGCGTAGGCACCCTTGGGAAAGAGCCCTAGGAAGCCCCCAGCCTGGCCTGGGAATACGCGGGCGCAGGACTCCCCCTGACCCCCGCGACCAGCTGTGCTCACTCTGCGGCCGGCTTCTGTCGTCCCTCGGCCAGTGAGCCTTTGGGGAAGGCTGTGCCCGGTCTCGGGCTGGTGGTGGTGGTGGTAGGGGTGGACAGCACATGGGGCTTCAGTTTCAGGCCCCTCTCAACTTTGGACCTTGGTGATCTGGGTATCCTCGCAGGAAGCATCTTTGGTGGGTGGTACCTGCCTCTAGGGGGTGGAGAGGAGTCCTGCTGGCTCCCTGAGAGGCTCAATAAACGCGACCTGCTCTCTCCCCAGACTGAGCTCCTGGGGCGGGCCGAGTGGTGGTGGGGGCCGTGAGGGAGGCTCAGCTGGGGTCTTGAGATGCCTGCCCAACCACCCCAGGGCTGTGTGCCTGCACTGGTGGTTTGGGGGTGACTTTTGGGCTGAGCATGGTTGAGTCTGGGTCTTTGGACAGGGTTCTCCCCCCCGGGGCTGGGAAGGGGGCTGGCTCCCACGCTTTCATTCATCCATCAAGCAGCAGCCGCCTGCCCCAAACCCTGCATGATGTTCACACCCCGGGGAGGCTGTGGGCAGCATGGAGCAGGGATGTGGGAACATCTCTGGCTGTTTCCAGAGATGACCAGAGAAAGAAGCTGCTTCCCCTCTGAAGGAGACAAAACAAATGCCCCCCAGGTGGGGGCAGAGATGGGCTACGGAACCCGCGGAGGGCTGGGTCGGGCCAGGCAGGACTGGGGGAGGGGGCATCTAGCTGGAGCACCGCATGGATGGAAGCCCAGGGGAGAATGAGGAGGGGGGACAGGTGTGGACTGGGAAGGGGGCTAGGGGGCTTGGGGTGCCATGGAGTGGGGAGTGAGAGCTAGCAGAGGCTCCTGGTGGGTCCCAGCACCTTTGAGGCCCCTTGGGGGAGTTGGGGGCCGTGACTGGGAATCACGCTTAAGCCCCTCTGGTCCGGAGGCCACAGAAAGCTGGCGTTCTGCAGCCCGGGGCTCCGTTTTGGGGAAGATGATCGATCGCAGAGTGGCTCTGTGCCCTCGGTTCTGGTGCCCATCTGTCCCCTCTGAGGAGCTGACTACAGGGCTGGACTCTGTAGCCCAAGGGGCAGGGCCTGCGGGCGTGATGAGGGGGAGGCAGCAGCCTGAGCAGAGATGCCGTCCAGATCAGGGATGGGACAGGTTCTGCCCCTCCCACGGCCAGGCTGCAGGACATCTGAGGCTGTCACCCCTTGGATGGCTGCCTCCTTCATGTCGTGAGAGAGACACGCACACGTGAAACCACACCGGTGGGTTCCGCGAGCCTTCTGTGGAGGAAGGCAACGCAGGGAGCGGATGGGGTGGTGCCAGGCTGCTTGCCGTCTTCAGCGGGAGAGGCCTCACTGAGAATGTGTCATTTGCACAAAGCTCTGGAGGGAGAGTGGGGCAGGCGTGTCGCTGGCAGTGGGAGCAGCAGGGGCAGAGGTCCCAGGGCGGGCAGCTCGGCCCCCTGAGGGGCCCTGGGGAGCTTTGTCTGCTGTGGAGCCATGTGGCCCTTGTGTGTGCGGCTGTGAGGAAGCAGATGCGGGCAGGGGTGCCGGGCAGAGCAGGGAGACGGGGCTCTGTCACAGCCGTCCAGGCGAGGTGACGCGGCTGGAGGGAGTGAGCAGGGGGTGTGGGGTGCACATGAGGGGAGCAGAGGCCCCTGAGGGCTTGGCCCCAGCAGGCGGCACTGAGGAGAGGCGGCCTGAGCCACGTGGGCGTGGGCGGGGGATGTGGGACCGGGCAGGTGCGGGCACTCCTGGGGCTGCGCCTCCACCTGGTGCAGCGCCCCTGCTGGGGAGGGGCTTCGGCCCTTCCCCCTGACGGCCCTCAGGGGGCCCTGGGCTGGGGTTAAGTGCACAGCTGCTTCCCCTCTCATGCCTGCCTTCCCTGGGCATCTGACCCCAGGTGGATCTGCAAACTGTCACTGCCTTGTGTTCCCCCAACCCTCGTGTGTGGGAGGAGCTGAGCTTGCCCACTGAGACCTCAAAGTCGTTCACGAGGGTCCTCCCTTCTCCTTCCAGGATGGAGCCATGGACCTGCTGCGGGAGCTGAAGGCCATGCCCGTCACGCTGCACCTGCTGCAGGTAGGGCCCTGTGTGCCCCCCCAGCTCCCAGGCACCTGGCAGAGCTTCCTGCCCCCCACCCCGGCCCTTGGTTGGCGTGAGTCCCTGCCCCTGAGGAGACTGTCCCTTGCCTTTCTCTGATGCTCCAAGAGACAGAGAGGGGCGTTCAAGGAAAATCCACTGCGTCCCTCACCGAGCTTCCCGCAGATGGGGCAGTAACCGTCAGGAGGGCATCCCTCCCCTCGCTGGTCCCCAGCCTGCCCTGTGGGAGTCACCGAGGGTCTGTGGGGAGGGTCTGACCGCTGCCCCCAACCTGGCCGCTTGCCTTGCAGTCCACCCGCGTCGGCATGTCCGTCAACGCCCTGCGGAAGCAGAGCTCGGACGAGGAGGTCGTCACGCTGGCCAAGTCTCTCATCAAGTCCTGGAAAAAGCTCCTGGGTGCGGGTCAGGCAGCCTAGGCTGAGCGTGGGGGCAGGGGGCACCCACGACGCGCTGGCCCTTCGCAGACTGTGCTGTTCCCGAGCCAGGGCCACCTGGGGCCCAGTCCCGGCAGCACGGGCTCAGGCTGGGAGGAGAGGGGCTCCACGAGGAGCAAGGGGAAGAGTAGAGGGGAGGGGGCTGCGCTGAGCCCTGGAGGGGGACCTGGCAGAGCTGGGGGAGGTCGCCCGGGGGAAGAGTCAGAGGGCAGGGGGCAGCTCCGGACGTGGGGAGGGGAGGGGGCGGGGAGAGGAGGGGGAGGAGGAGGAGGGAGGGGGGTGGGGTTAGGAGGAGGAGGGAGGGGGATCTGGAGCCGCTCAGGGGGAACAGGGGCAGCCTCTTTCTGGGGACAGTGGGGCGACTGGGATGCCACCACTGGACCCTGAGGTTCCCCTCCCTTCCCAGCCCCTCCTGGGCTCTGTCCAAACCCTTGGGAAACAGAGCTGCATGTCCTGGGCTTCTCTCCAGTCCTGCGTGGCTGTTGGGCTTCGTGTTGGACAAGCGTATTTATTCTGGTGGCGTATGGGACGCTTCTCGTCCTGTGGGAAGGTCCCCAGTGCAGGCTGGGACTCACTCGATGGCTCGCTCTGGGGCCTGAGGCCCAGCTGGGGAGTGGCCATGTCCGGCCTGCCTGCGGTGACCAGCCTTTGTCCAAGTCCAAACGTGCCATCCGTGAAGGCCGTCACTCTGGGGGGGATTTCTGTACTCAGGGAGACTTTTCAGGACCTTCCTTGGCTGGGGAGAGAGGACCCCAGTCGTTCGCAGGAAGCTGGGGCTGGGGGCAGGGTCCGATGGCTGGGGCTGTGCCTTGGTGGTGGTCTGCCCCCCTCCCTGGCCCTGCCCTGCCCTGCCCTCCGGGTCTGCCTTCTCCCAGCCAGCCCTCCCTTCTTTCCCCGCACATGTAGATGCTTCAGACGCCAAAGCCAGGGAGCGGAGGAGGGGCGGGCCTCTGCCCACATCGTCCTCCAAGGAGGCCTCCGAGGCCCAGGACCCCAGGTAGCACGTCTGGAAGGCAGACACACCCCCCGCCCATGGCCCCACCTTCTCGGCAGACCAGGGTGCGGATTTCCAGGGGCCCTGGGTGCGGGGGCCGAGGTCATCAGCCCTTTCAGCTCCTTGGGAGGGACTCTCCCCAGGGTCAGCCTCTTGCTGGACATTTTCCCTCCAGAGATGCCTCTGGATCTTTTAGCCCCAAGCATCTGAGGGGGAGGCCCTGTCTGCCGGGCTGCACGGAGCTGACCCACAGCCTGAGCGGGCCTGTGGGAGCCCATCGCCCACACCCCCGGATCCAGGCCCCGGTCCAGGGTCTGGTTCTCGCGGGCTAACTCTGGCTACCCCCGCTGGCCTGGTGTCTCTGGCTGCCGGCCCCTCCCTCCCCGGCGATGCCCCAGGCTGTGGCATGGTGCAGGTTTTGGGGCTACTGAGGCCTCCCTGCTCCTGCCGCCCCAGGGATGGGCTGTGGCTGAGAGGCTGCTTTGCCCTTGACCCCACTGGGCAGCAGTGGCCAAGGGCGAGGGAAAGCTGAGCTTTGGATTCATGGCATGGCCGTGCAGAGACGTGGGCTCATCCGCCCACCTGCACGTGTTATTTTTCCTCCAGGAAGCCGCCTGCTTCCACTGACTTCCGTGGAGGTCACAAGGTCACGAGATGCAGGGGCGTGAGAGGAGGGCCGTGGGTGGACAGAGCCTTGTGGACAGGCAACCCATGGAGGGGGGTGCCCAGACCTACAAAGGGTGGGGCTGCCTGCATAGTGGTACTTGGTCTTGGGTGATCCCTAGTCCCGTCTGCCTCTCCCTGACCTGGCAGTTTGCGTCGGGCAGTGTGGCCCCGTGTTCCAGGTCTCCCTGAGGGTGGGGATCCCGTCTGGAGTGTGTCCCACCCAGTGATCCTCACTGCCTCTGGCCAGACCGCATGGACATGCTGGATCTGACTGCAGATGGGCAGGGTTCTGGGCCGCTGTCAGGGTGGAGCAGACGGGGTCTGGGGGCATCGTGGCTGTGACATTGGCTTTTCTGGGGACCGGCATCTCATGGAGGTGCACGCGGCCCGAGCGGGCCTCTCTCCAGCCGCAAGAGGCCAGAGCTGCCCAGGACGCCATCGACACCCAGGATCACCACGTTTCCTCCGGTGCCGGTCACCTGTGACGCCGTGCGCAACAAGTGTCGCGAGATGCTGACCGCTGCCCTGCAGACGGACCGTGAGTGCCTGGGCCGGGGCCACCCAGCACACCTCGGGGTCCTGGCTCCTGACACACGCTTGAGTCCCAGGTGGCCTGGGCCCTGCCTGCCTGTGGAGGCCTGAGTCCAACCCCGTGCTGCTGACCTTGGGGGCAGGGAGCCGGGGGTCTTTGGGGAGCAGGGAACCTGGATCCCGCGCAGGCTGAGGCATGGGGGGGAGCCAGCAGGGCAGCCGGTCAGGGCTCCTTCTTGCAGATGACCACGTGGCTGTCGGTGCAGACTGCGAGCGCTTGTCGGCCCAGATCGAGGAATATATCCTTTGTGCAGCGGCTCGGGGGCTGGAGTTCTGGAGGACTTGCGGGGCCGGCCAGGCTCAGCTCCCCTCGTGGCCACTGTCCTGCGCCCTCGCCAGGGGGTTGGGCGATCGGTCGGGCTTGCTTGTCTTGACCAGGGGGCTCCTCCCAGACCCTCTGGGGTCTGACCGGGCCTGCGGTGGGCCTGGGTCCCGGGCCTCCAGCCTGCAGTTGGGTCTCAGCCGGGAAAGCGTCAGTGTCGACGGCCCGCTGTGGCTGGCTCTTCCGACACGGCCCCCACGAAAGGCCCTGGCTGACTTGGGGCAGGGGTGGAGGGCAGGGCATCGGCCTCCCTACGGGTCCTTAAACGTCCGCACGCATCTTCCGGGACGTGGGGAACACGGACATGAAGTACAAGAACCGCGTGCGGAGCCGCCTCTCCAACCTCAAGGACGCCAAGAACCCCAGCCTGCGGCGCAATGTGCTGTGCGGCGCCATCACGCCCCAGCAGATCGCCGTGATGACCTCGGAGGTGAGCCCGTGGGGGCGCGGGGGGCTGCCCCTGGGGGGCCGCGGGCTAAGCACGCGCCCCTCGCCCCAGGAGATGGCCAGCGACGAGCTGAAGGAGATCCGCAAGGCCATGACCAAGGAGGCCATCCGCGAGCACCAGATGGCGCGCACGGGCGGCACGCAGACCGACCTGTTCACCTGCGGCAAGTGCAGGAAGAAGAACTGCACCTACACGCAGGTGAGCGTCGGCAGCCCTCCCGGGGCCCCGCCCTCCCCCGGGGCCCCGCCCCTCCTCGGAGCCGCCCATGCCCCTGCTATGCAGGCTGGATCCCCCTTGCGCCTGGACACGTGCGGTGTGAGTGGCGCTGGGACGGGGGTCCGACAACCTAGTCTCCGATGGGGCCGGGAGCTGCGGTCACCCTTGGGGCCTCCCTCTTGCCGAGGACCCCTGCTCCCCAGTAGGCAGTCTCGGGCGGTGGGTCCAGCCCGTCCTGGGGCACTGAAGTTTGGGAGCCCGGCCCCGCTGTGTTGCTGCTGGTGGGAGGATGGGTGTCCGGTGGTGGTAGCAGGACTACACTCAAGAGTCGTGGAGGTGGACGCTGATGTCGGCCCCAGGAGACGTCGGGGGGCCCTGTAAGAGGAAAGCGGTTGGGGCGACTCCAAGGTTGGGGTTGCAGGGCAGCCTCAGCCCAGGTGACGTGAGGCCAGCGCGGCCCGAGGCCATGGGTGGCGGCGCCCCAGGTTGTGACTCCTGGGAAGTCCTGCTCCCTGGGGCCTCCAGCTGCAAGTGACTGAGGCCCTGGGGCTGGGCCCCTCCCACCGTGGCCCTCCCCACAGGTGCAGACCCGCAGCTCCGATGAGCCTATGACCACGTTCGTCGTCTGCAACGAGTGTGGAAACCGCTGGAAGGTAGGTGGGTGAGCCCAGGCCATCCCCAGCCCTGTTCTCTGGAGGTGGGTGTCTCCAGCCTTTGTGGGGTCTGTGGTGTGACTTGGGGGATGGCCATGCCAGTCAGCCCCCTGGGAGCTTTGGAGATGGTGGATGGAGACCCCAGCCCTGCCTCCTGCCCTTTGGGGTCCTGCGGGCCGCACGGCTGGATGGACGCCTCTCACCTGTTTCTTGCAGTTCTGCTGAGCCCTGCGCATGTGTGCCTGCAGCCTTGGGCCACGGCCAGTGCGGGCCATCGCCCTTTCCCCATCCTCTGCCAACAGATACAGCTTGTCTGGAGACCTGCCCTTTGCCCACCTGGCCTTCCTCAGAAGGCAGCACACCCTGCCCCCCACCCTGCCTGCAGCGCACCTTTCTTCCTCTTTCCCCCCAGTTATTAAATGTTTCTTTTTGCCACTGTTTTTTCCCTGGCCCTTGGTCCTGGTGGGCCATGCACAGGCTTGGGCTTCAAGCTGGGTCCCCCATCCCCTCATCTCTGCTTTGATCCCCCCAACCCCCGCCGCTGCGGGGACAGCCCACCTCCCTGGGGTCAGGTGACGCTGAGGCTTGGCCTCGTGGAACAGCACTGGACGGAAGAGCCCGCTGGCTCTCAGAGGGGCCCGAGTGCGCCCGTGGGAGGGGCAGGGCTGGGCACGCATAGCATGAGGATCAGGTGGGGAGGGCCGTGGGCGCACGGAGGAGCCGGGGTCTCACGACCTCTCCAGGCACCGCAGCTCAGGGTCCAGGGATTATGGGCGGGAGGCTAAGTCTGGGCCCCACAGCCGTGCCTGCCTGCAACCCTTCACGATGCCCCACTGCTCGTGGAAGCAGTGTGGATGGGGGTGGGCCCCTGACCAGACCCTTTGCGCCCCGGTTGCAGCGTTGAATCGCTTTACCAAGCAGAAACTCAGGGAACAGGGTGGCAAGTGTGTGCCTTGTGGGGCCCGTGAGACAGTACAGGTGACTGCCCGGCACCCAGGTTCTCGGGGAGGTCTCCCCCGTAAGTGTCCTGCCCCAGCCGGCCAGCCCCTGCCAGGGACCCTGCCTGCCCAGGACCTGGCCGGTGCCTCTTGCTGCGTTGCCACCCTTGGTGGTCAGGTGCCTTTGGGGCCACAGCGCCCTCGCGTGGGGAGGGCGGAGCACAGCTGCCTGCTGAGGCTGTTGCTCTGAGGGGCGGGGTTGGAGCAGAGCACAGGGTCCCTTCACTGAGCCTGGCTGCTCCCCTGCTGGGGGTCCTGGGCAACTCCTCCTCCTCTAATTGCCCCCACAAATGTGGACAGAGGGGAGAGGCTTTTACTTTAAAAATATCTTCAATAATAAGATTCTATTTTGGGGGGAAGAGGAGTGGAGTTAAATATGAAAACTTTTTTTTTTTTTTTTGATAAAACACACAGTGCCATGTTTCCTGGTTTAAACTCAATGAACATATAAAAGAGAAACCGGGTCCTGCTGCCTTGAGCCTCGTTCTGAGGTCCTGGGTCTGATCCCGGGGTGCAGATGGCACCAGCTGGAGGTCTCCTCTTGTCACAGAACTAGACAGTACAGAGGTTCTGTTCTCCACCAAAGGCATTTCTCAGGGCCCCCAGGAGCCCGAGGAGGAGGACCTTGTGAGCTTTGTGGGTCCAGGATGCTTTCAGGGAGGGCGCCTCCTTTCACCAGGTGGGAACCCCAGCAGGAAGCGCTCAGTGGGGGTGGTGGTGCTGGAGGGGCCGCCTAGGCCCAGAGGCCCTCACGCCTGCCTCTCGGCTGGATCCTGGGGCGCTGGGTCCTCTGGGTGGGGAAGGGGGCTTCTGGCCTGCCCTGCACCTGGAGCTCCTGCCTGGGACCGCCCGGGGCGCTGGGCCCGGCGGGTGTGCCCCACACGTGAAGCGCTCTTGTGAAAGGAGTCTCTGCCCGCGGGAGGGGTCCCGCGTCCAGGCAGCCACGGTGGGCAGTCTAGGCTTCACTGGAGGACGTGGAGCGCCCCCGGAGCAGCAGGGCGCGGTAGGCGGGGGAGCTGAGGAAGCGGGGGTAGGAGTCTCGGTGCATCAGCGTGTAAATCTGCAGCTGCGCGTCGTCAAACGTGTGCGCCGACGGCTCCTGCATCTTCTTGTTGATGCCCTCCCGCACCCGGGAGTCCAGGCTCACCTGCGGGACAGGGGCCGCGGTCAGGGGCCCGCAGGCGCCCCCGCCCCCCACCCCGGCCCCGCGCGGCGCACCTCCTTGGGGGACAAGATGGACACATAGTCCTCGTAGATGAGGCGCGCCTTCTCGTCCACCACGTGCTGGTTGGCCTCGGCCTTGAGCTCCTCGCACGCCAGCCAGAAGAGCATGTTCTCCTCGCTGTACTCGGTGCGCAGGAACTCCCGGAACACGCTGCGGCCCGCTGGGCTGTGCATCAGCTTGTCGAAGGACTGCGCCCAGCTCCGCACCTCCTCGGGGCTCGGCGTGGCACTGCGGGGAATGCGCATCCAGGTATCCGCCACCGACCGCGCCAGGCCCCGCCCCCTCCGCCCGGATCCCCCCACCCGCCCACACCGCGCAGACCCCCGGCCAAGACTCACCAGGCTTCGCAGCTGGGGAGGGGCTGCAGCCTGCTCTCCCGGGAGGCCCGCCACGCTCGCCGCCGCTCCTCGTTCCTGCCGGCAGAGGGGAAGGTGGCACTGCCCTCCGCGGCATGCGTGTGCGCGCAGGAGGCTGGTCACACAGTGACACCGACACGTGTCTGTATGGGCACGAGGCCTAGGGGCTCTCAGCACACGTGTGAACCCCCTGCAGGGTGGGTCTGCTCCTTTCCCACACTCCGGTCCGGCCCTGGGCCCGTTTTCTTGCCTTTGGTGCTTCACAGGCCCCTGGGGTACCTCTCCCTCCCTGGCCTGACCTCGACCCCCACTGCTGTCTCCCAGAGACTCCGGCTGATGTGGAGAAAGCCCCCAGCCCGTGTGTCTGACCCCTGACTCTCCCTCGGGGTCCTGCTTCTCTCCTGCGTTCCTGGCACAGCGTCAGTGCTGGCTCCCCAGGCCACACCTCCAGCTGGACCTCTCCCCAGGGTCACTGAGACAGCTAACGGACACCTCAAACTCAAAGGGCCAGACAGAACTCAGTCCCACCCTACCCCCACCCGCCAGACGCCAGACTCCTCGCTTGGCCCCCACGGCCAGATGCTCAGCGGGCCCTAACAATTCACGGCCTCGTGTCTCTACCCCCAGGCGCTCCCTCTCCTGTTTCAGGCCTCAGTTGCTCACTGCACTGGTCAGCTGATCCCCCTTTGGGTCCCCTCAGCGCTGTCCACTCAACAGCCAAGAGATGGAAGCCCGAAAAGGGCCAGGCCTCTGCAAGGCACAAAAACCCCGACAGGTTCCCTACGTGCCTAGAAACCACATTCCCCCTGGAGGCCCCACGTCCACCCCCTGCACTGTCCCAGGGCCAGGTCTCTGCTTAAAGCTCCTCCACCTGACACAATCTGTAGGACCTGCTTTTGTTCTGCTGTGGGTCCCCAGGGCCAGCCTGGGCCGGCTTAACAGTAGACACGCGCGCACGCGCGCACACACACGTACACACGTGCGCGTGCACGTGCTGGCTAGGTGCCTGCATGTGGACACAACCTCGGTACACCAGCCATGAAAGTCACACACACAGAGGGGCCTGGGCACTGGCCGCCGGTCACCAGGCCCCTGGACCAGGGCTGTGGGTGATGCCTCAAAGGCCCCCGAGGGGCTGAGTGGGGTCCTGGGCCCCAGGTCCGCTCAGTGCCCCCCTCCCCGCCGGGCACACGGTGCACCCCAGGCCCACGTACCAAGAGCAGCTGCAACAGCAGCACCAGCACAAGCAGCAGGGGTTTCGCCCGGGGGGGGCCGGGGGGGCCGCATCAGGACTGGACATGGAGGGAGGCTGGTCCCCCTCCTCTGGCCCTGTGTGCTGGGGGAAGACGGGGCCACCTCAGCCTCCAGGCAGAACCTGTCGGAACCACCTGCTTCACCCCCCGCCCCCCGCCTGCCTGCTGGGGGCCGTGCTTGCTCCCGGGGGGGGGCATGACCCTTCTGGCCTCCCAGGTGTCCAAGGGTCTCCCAACTCCTAGTCATACCCCCAGCCCCCGAGGGACAGAGTCAGCGGTGGAGGCGGCCCACCTGCTTCTCAGCCTCAGGCGGGGTGGGCATGGGTGGGTGGAAGAGGTTGCCGGGGCTCCGTGGTGCCTGCTCCAGGACCCTCACCACAGCCTGGGGCTCTGAGAAGAGAGGCCGGGACTCTCACGGAGGACCTGACACCGGTGGCGGCCTGCCGCCCTGGAGAGGTCCCGATCCTCCCGGAGGCGTCCCCCCCGCCCCCTGCCCGGCCTCCCGCCTCCAGACCGCTCTGCCCAGGCCCTGACCCCCACTCCAGTCTACACTGTGGCTGTGAGGGGATGTGAGGTCAGGAAGGAGGGGACCCCAGACAAGATCTCCACAGGAGGTTCTGGGACACCCCCATCTGCTCGCTCCCTGGGAAGCCGGAAGCCAGGGTTCCTCTTTCTTGGTTTCCGGCTCCTGGCCCCTCCCAAGGGGGCTGGAGGCCCTCAGAGTCTGGGGCTATAAGGGCGGTGCATAGGGGTGGTGGTCAGACATTTAGACCCCCCCCATCCCAGCTCCCTCCATCCCAGGTTTTCCTCGGCTGGTGGGAGGTGGTGAGGGTTGCTCCCCACGAAGGAGTCCGGATCAGCCCTGGGGAGGCTCCCCACCTGCTCCTGGGGACTCAGCAGGGGCAGCAGACCAGGCCTGCGACAAGGAGGACTTGAGTAGGACTTGGGGCTGGGGCGGGACGTCCTGAGGGTGCGGGAAGTGCAGCAGGCGCCGGTGAGGAGGGCCGAGAGCCGCCAGGGACCGCCACCTTCTCGGCCCGGTCACTGGCCCGGCACCCGAACACTCGGCTGGCACCTTCCCGCGCCCAGGGTCTCCCGGCCTCCCTTCCCCTCCCCCCCGCCAGGCTGCGGAAACCGCTGCGGCCCCAGGCCTCGCCGCAGGGCAGGGCAGGGCAGGGCGGGCGCGCCGGGCGGCGGCGGGGGAGGGGGCGCGTCCTGCTCCCGGGCGGGTCGGAGCCGCGGGGTCCCTTCCGCTCGGCGTCGGGGCGCACCTTCCACGGTGCGGGCGCGCGGGGGACGCCGGCGCCCCATCCTGGTGAGCGGCCCCCGCGGGAAACCCGCGGACCCGAGCCGCGGGGGCGGCCAATCAGGGTCCAGGAGGCAGTTTTGAACGCCTCCCCACCTGCCTCCCAACCTCTACCTCGGCCTGCGCCCACCTCGGCCCAGGCGAGGCGCCCCGCCCCACCGCCGGGGCCGGGGGCGCCCCCTGGCACGTCTGCCGCGCGGACCTTCCTGAAAACCCGCCGCGAGATGCTCAGGACTTGGTTTCACTTTATTTTCTCACTAAATGATCATCCTCCCTGCTGCCCCCCATCCCTCAGCTCTTGGCCTTTTAACGTCTGTTTGGTCCATGTTGGCCTCGTGGGGTGTCCGATGGCAGGAGAGGAAAGTGGACGCTCTGGGACAGGCCCCGGGTCAGTCACCAGGCTAGGCAGCTCCTGCCTCCCAGCCACTGACCAAGTGCTGCGCTCAGAGGTGACAGCCCGGGATATGCACAGCTGGGGCACCTCTGCCTCCAGAGCCTGGGCGTGCGGAGGCCTCGGCCTTGACCCAAATCTGGGGGCCAGGTGTAGGGTCCCACGGGGCCTTGGCCACCCGGCCACCTGCCTGGCTTCCCCTGAGATCGCTGGGGGCGACCCTCAAACTGGATCCCACTGGCTTCCAGCAAACAGATGGGGAAGCAGCAGCCTGACAGCATGCCTACCCTCAGGGGTCAAGTTTCTAGGGAAAGGAAGGGGTGTGGCAACCTCTGAGGTCTGGTAGCTGTACCCCAGACGGGCTGTGACTTCCCCAGGCAGAGCCGCTCTTCCTCCTCTGCACCCCTACCCACTGTGAGTGGGGGCAGGGCCCCAACCCCCACCCCCCCCCCAGCACCCTGAAGGCTGTACCCCTCTAGGCTGCCTTCTCCAACTCAGCTCTGACTTGGACGAGGGAAGCTGCCTGAGGATGCAGGGCCCAGGTGCTGGGGCCGAGTCTGGGGTGGGGAGGGGCAGGGGGAGAGGCCGTCCCTTCTGTCCTGGTTGTAGGCCCTGCACCTGGTCACCCATCCCTGGGCCTGGCTCCCTGCGCCCTCCTCAGGCTGGCTGGGGCCACCTGTGCCCCTGGGGCACCTGCTCTCTTTCTTGGTGGGGGTACAGGGTCTGAACCAGGGTTCCCGCCCCTCATTCGGGCACGTGGGAGGGGGCTCCCTCCCCTTCCCCAGCCCCTCCAGGCTTTGGCCCCTAAGTCTGGGATGGGAGAAGCTGGACAGGCAGCAAGTTTGGCCTCTGGGGACCGAGGCTCCCTCGGGAGCGGCTGCTGCTCTGCTCCACAGAAGGAAAAAGAACGTCCCCGAGCCCGCCCAGTCCAAAAAAAGAATAAGAAAATGTGACAATCCCAGGAAAGAAATGCCATAACCTTTGGGAGGGGGGTTGACAGAGGGGCTCCATTCCCTTCTTCTCATCCTCCTCAGCACCTTTCCTGTCTGCTGCGCCGCCCCCCTCCCCCGTAGGGAAGTCCCAGCCTGGCTCCTCCAAGGCAGGCCAGGTCTTCCTGGCCCTGGTGACCCTCGCCACGGCCCACCTCTACAATGGTGGGGGCAACCCACTTCTCTCTCCCTCTCTCTCATGGTGGGGTTTGGCCTGGAGAAGTCTGCCCCTTCCTCCAGCCTGTGACGCCCCCACCCCAATCTCAAGGAACTCGCCATGCGCCCCACTCACCAGCGACCCAAAGGCGAGGCAGGGGCGGGAGGGGCCAGGTTCGCTCTGGGCCCCACCCTGGCTGCCGAAGGGGCGTGTACTGCAGCAGCAGGACTCAAGTCAGACGGCAGGAGGTCCTCCTGCGCGTTCTGGAGCGAGGCTGGCGCCAGGAGCCCCCGATCGGCTCGGGCCGGGGGCGCAGCGCCTCCCCTGCGACTGGCAGGGATGAGTGGCTGCCAGATCCAACAGGGTGGGGGCGGGGGCAAACCGGGTGTCCCGCCTCGGCCCCTCCCCACAGGCTGAGAGGGGGGGACGGGAGACGCGGAAACCTGGGTTCTTCCGGCCCCCCCACCCCCGCTTTGAGCAATCACTTCCCCAGGCTTTGAGCTGCAGAAAAGGGGAACCCGGTTGCAACGGCCCCTCCCCCACGCGCGGGGACGGGCTCCAGTCCCGCCGCGGCCCAGGGTCCACGTGGACCCCGCGGCGGAGTCCTTGGGGCGCGGATTCCGGCGCCGGTTTCCGAGGCTCCCGCCCCGCACGGCCCCCGGGCCCTGGCCGGAGGGGCAGGGCCGCGGTCCTCGGCGCCGCGCGCGCGCACTCACCGGCCGCGCTCCCGAGCCACTCGCGCCGCAGCCGCCGGCCCGCGCGCTCCGAGGTCCGGCCGAATCGTCGGGGAGCGGGCGCAGGCTTCAGTGCGCAGGCGCCTCGGCCTCACTTCCCCAAAGCGCGGGGCCGGGACTTCCTCGCGCGGGCAGACGCCGGCCCGGCCCGCCCCGCCCGGCGCGCCCCGCCCCGCGCTCGGCCGGCTCCGCGCCCCACGCGCCCACTCCCCACCGCCCCGCGCGCAGGAGCGCGGCGCCTCCGTCCCCACCGTCGCTTAGGATGGCCCGTGCTGATGATGGGGCCTCTGGCCCCCCGGGCCGGCTGAGTTGGTACTGCGGCAGCTGGGGGTGTGGCCGTGCCCCAGCTCTGCTCGGCGGGGCCGGTCCAGCGTTGCCGCTACGGGGTGGGGTGGGGTGGAGGTGGGGGGGCGTCCCCATAGGCTACTTGCCCCGCTCGAGGGAGAGGCCACTGGAAAGGACTGTCCCCCGTGGTCCGTCCTGGCCCGGCCCTAGCCTCTCTGGCACTGGGTGTTCTCCCCTGTGAAATAGGGGTAAGGGCGCGCTGTCACCGTGCTGTAGGGGACTTCCCAAGGAAGGGGGTTCCTGGGCTTTGGTGCCAGTGATGCCGGGGGTACTGGTTCTTATATCCGGGGTCGCCAAATGTCCCTGTCCGTGGGGCCTGGCTGAGTCCCTTTCAACCCCTCCAGTTGCCCCCAGATGTTCTACAGTTTAAAGCCACACCTCCCCTTTGCCACGAATGCCTGTCCCTTCTCTTCGGACAACTCTCCTCATATTTTATGACCTGGTCTAGCTGTGAGTTAAATTCCTTATCCCAGCATGCTTTGGGCCAGTGTCTGGGAGGCCCTGAGCCTGCTCTGGAAGTGGTCTGCAGAGTGTCTGAGTCCCCCTGGCCTCCGACCGTCTGCAGCGCCTGTCCCCTGGTGCCCAGGGCCTGCTCACAAAATGCCTTCCAGTTGCTCAAGTTGTAGGTGATCACTTTTTTCAGTGCTCTTGGGGGTATAAAGGGGAGTGGAGATTTTACATGCGCTCTTCATTCATCCAGCAAATGTCTGCGTGTCCCCTGTGTGCCAGTCAGTGGGACCTGGCAGTGAGCAGGACAGACAAGCCCCGGAGCAGACAAGAAGTGGACTTGCAGACTGGGTGAGAGGTGAGGAGGGCTAAGGAGAACCACAGAGCGCGGAGGGGGGTGTTTCAGTGCTGCCTCTTGCTCAGCACAGGACAGAGCTGGAGCCGCTAGTAGAGCAGCAGGGCAGGAGCTGAGCTGAAGAGAGTGCGGGCCAAGGTCAGGGAGGAGAGAGGGGCCCTGCAGTCTGGGGGGCCTCTTGATGCCGTGTGCCCAGGGGGCTCGGCTGCCATGTTGACAGGCTGGCTGGAACAGGGCAGAGGCTGGAAGCCTGCCCAGATGGGAGGTGGCTGCTTCTTATTTAGCCTAGATAACAGTCCTGGGAGGTAGGTCCTTCAGAGACGGGCCAGAGCTTAGTCAAGGTCACACAGCCCTGCCTATGCCATGGTGCTTGACGTGGCATCTTCACCCACCTCCTGAGACGTGTGGGGCAGCTGGATGCGGGTGTGGGTCAGCGCACTTCTCTTCCACTCAGGCCACACTCTATACGCTTCTCTGGCCCGCCCCTCCCCCTCCCAGCCCTCCATACACTGTCCTTCCTCTCGCCACCCCCGCATGTCCCCCGGCCACTTAGGCCTCTCCATGCCCCTTGCCTCAGCCCTCCTGGGTCTTCTGCCCTTCCTCTGGGGAGTCTGTCCCATGCTCCACAGGAGGAACCAAGTGGGCTGGGCAGGGGCTCATTCAAGGCTGTGCAGCAGGTAATGCTGGGGGTGGGATTTGAACCCAGGACCCTCTGTCTAGAGCATGAGCTCCCAGCCCCAGAGACCCACCTGATCCCTCACAGCCCCCAGTACATTGGGCTGTGGCCTACATGCTTTGCTTTCCCATAGCAGAAACCTCCTTCAGGCCCTGCAGAAATGTCCTTGGGCACTTTCCCGGGCCTTCTCTGCAGACCGAGGACCCCTCCCTGGTGTGGGGATCAAAGGGTGCCCATGTGCCAGCCCCACACCTGGTGCAGAGCTGTCTGTGAGGCCGCCCTCTTGCTGGCCTCCTCAGGGCGGTGGGTGCCTCTCTCGTCCTCTGTCCTCAAGTGCCTGCCTGATGCTCCCCTTCCCTGTCTCTCTGCCCCTCGCCCAAGCCACCTTCTCTTCCCCTGTTCCTTGTTTCCCCTACCTGCCTGAACCGCCCCCCGCCCCCTCCCGCCCATAGAGAGCTCCCCCCTCCCTCATGGAGCTTCCAGTCTCCAGCTCCACACACAGTTCTGGGCTTGGATCAACGCCAAGGGTGCAACAACCCAGAACAGGCGAAGGGTCCTGTGAGGGGGAAGGGCTCGCTGAGGACACAGAGGGCTCAGGTCCCCATTCTGAGCTGCGTCAGGGAGGGTGTTGGCCGCCACAGAGCAGGATTCCTTGCTGGACCCCAGCTCTGACCTCTGCCAGTAGAGGGCCCACCCCTCCAGGACCAGTTCTCTGCTGCAGGCTGGCAACTCTGCCAGAGCCTCCTGGCAGGGGAGGGCCTTGTCTGAGGCCCCCACCTCTGTAGCCCTCTGGACTGCTGGGAGGGAGGAAAAGGGAGAGCCGGCTAAGAGAAATCTCAGTCTCTGCAAAGAGCCTGTGTTGGGCAGGAGAGTAAGTTCTCGAAGGAGAGATCTGTGCAGAAACTTGGGAGGTTCTTCAGAATCCAGGGGGTTTGCAGGATGTGGGTTTGTCAGAATGGAACAAGGGCGGTGTCCTTCCTGTCCTCTGTGTGTGTGCATGTGTATGTACGTGTGTGTGTGTGTGTGTGTGTGGGGGGGGTCCAGTAAGGGGGATCACAGGGGCAGAGGAGGACTATCAGGATGGAAAGGAAAACCCGAGGGTGATTTCTGCCTGAAGGGGTCTCCCCTTCCCCAGTCTCCTGTCCAGAATGTCACCTTCCTCTCTGACCCTCTGATGGAGTGACCTGCAGTCTGGGGGCGGCCCACTTGGGTACCACTTTCTCCCTGCGGCTGCCCTTACCTCTGGGGGTGTGACTGCTGCTGCTGCAGGCTCTCCCCATCACACCCAGGCTGGGGGCTCCCACGGACTCGCAGGGCACCAGACTGCCTGATGGGGGCAGCGTGGGATTTGGGGGATTAGGGGCGTCCCTGCCCCCTGTGAGTCTGATGTCAGCCAGCTTGTAGCTTTCCACTTTGTTGGAGGAGCTGCACTCTGAGTACCCCAGTGTCTGTGACATCGGATGTGGGAGACGCAGCATCCATCCGTCCCCCTTGCCTCCCAGGGGACCTAGAGAAAGGAAGCCTAGAGACCAGGGGGCGCTTGGAAAGTGAGAACTTTATGTAGGAGGGTGGGGCGCAGTCGTGCACTGTGGGGTCGCCATCAGCGCGGGAAGATGCTGCCGTCGACTTTCTCCTCCAGAATGGTTTCCACGCGCCTCCGCTGCGGGGGAGGAGGTGCTGGGGCCGGGTGTGCGGGGCGGAGGGCGGGCTCCCCCCTCCCGGCCCTTCCCGGGCTCGCAAGCACCTCTTGACGGTCCAGGGGGTCTGGGATCCGCGTGGGCTTCAGCTGCGGCGGCAGGAACAGCTCCAGCCGGAGGGCGGCGCGCGCGGACTTCTGCCGCAGGATGAGGAGCGAGACCTCCTCCGCCTGCGGGTGCCGGGGTCAGGGCGCGGGGGTGTTGCGGAGCCTTAGCGACGGGCGGCCCCGCCGCGCCCGCAGAGCCCCGGGCCGGGTGGTCCCCCCGTCCTGACCTCGCCCCGGCCCCGCCCCTGCCTCACCCGCAGGCGGGCGTAGCGCAGTCGGAGAGCGCGGACTCGGCCGCGGGCCTCGGCGGCCTTGAGGACGCCGAGGACCCGGTCCTGGCGCTGCGCGGGCGGCTCGAGCGGCAGCGTCCACGCGCGCGGGTCAGGCATGCGGTACCCCAGCTCCGCTGACTCGCTCGGGAAGACGGAAGCGGCCGCGCCCACGTCCTCCAGCAGGTCGCCGAAGAGCAGGTGGCTGTGGCGCTGCGCGGGCCGCATGGCCGCCGGCCCCTCCAGCGTGAGGGCCCAGCCCGGCGTCGGGGGCTCCGCCTTGGCACACCCCACGCGGGCCCCTGCGCCCTGCACGCCCTTGCCCGCTCGCTCCCGCGGGACCCTGCGCGCGGTCCCCTTCGCCGGCTCTGGCTGCATCCTCGGGCCCTGCCGAGGGACGACGATGTCCCGTTGGCGCCCGCTCCTTCGGTCTGACCTGGCCCCGCCGTGGGTTCCCAGCTCCGGCCCCTCTGGACTCCGCGCAGCCCGCCTTAGGGCCCGCACCTCTGACCTCTGCACCTTTGCCGCACCTCGCACACGTCCCGGGCAGCTCGGCCTCCTTACTCACTCCTGCATTCCGCTAGAACTTTCTGATCCACTCCCTTCCTGCCCACGGGCTGTTTCTCCCGCCCTGAGTTGACCTCAGGCACTACCCAGGGGTGGAGACAGCTTGAGACTGCTCTGGGTGAGGCTAGGAGGACACTTCCTCCCATGCCAGGACCCTCGCTGTGTTCAGTCCCCCATGTCTGCGTAGGCCTCAGATCCCTCTGTCTTAGTGTTAGGGGCTGGAGATGGAGGGGGTGGGCCTTCATTATATCTTGGGCAGAGGACTCATGCTTTTCTGGGAGATGTGTGTGCGTTTGATGTTGTTGTGTGGGTCCGTTTGTGTGTCTGTGGGAGGTCTCACTTGTGTGCGGGGGAGTCGCAGAATCGAATGGACAGCTGGCTTGCTGCAGGGGAGACGCCATCCCCCCAGCCTGTCCCCCGCTGGGTCTAGATGGAGTAAAAGGGAGAGAGGAGCTCAGGGAAAAGGTGGTAGAGGGGGAAGGGCCCACGAGGTGGGACAGGGAAACACCGCGGAAGTCCCGGTGCAGCCCTGCAGGGCTCCTTTCCTCGCCCGGCCCAGCCCACAGCACCCCAGACCCCGGGCCCCAGATCCTGGGCCGGGTCCTGGCCCACACTGGGACAGAGGCTGGCGTCCGCTCCCTCCCCCGCCCCGTCCCTAGCGGCGGCGGTCGAGTGCCCGGCCCTTGCCTCCCATTTCCACACCCCATACTTTCCGCCTTCTCGGGTCTGGGCCTCCAACGCAGCCCAGACTCTCTGGGACTTGTTGACGCGGTTGCTCGGCAACCAGGAGGCCCGCCCCTCCCCCAAGCCAACGGGGGCGGAGCGAGCCCTCGGGGAGGTGCGTGGTCAGAACGGCGGTCGGTCCAAGTGCGCTGAGGTCCTCGGCCAGATGCCCCGCCCCGGGACCTCCCGGCTGTCAAGGACCACGAGGGAGATGACCGCCAGCTTTAACAGCCCGGGTGCGCTCTTTTTCCTTTCTGAAGAGCCCCAAACGCACTCTTCTGCGGGCTGTGGGCCTAGCTTCCTGGCTGGAGAGGTCTTTGCTGGCTAGTTTTGGGGTCAAGGGGCGCAGATCTGAGGAGACCTTCGTGGGTGAGCCCCTTCCCCCTCTTCATGGCCCACAAGGCCTCCCACAGCAGAACTCAGGACTCTTCACCTCTTCCAGGGCAAGTCTGGGGGTCCCAGGGGTGGTGTCGGAACAGAGTCGGTTTTTTGTTTTTTAGACCATTGGTTTTTTTTAAAAAAAATATTTATTTTCTTCCTTGTTTTCAAATAAATTTATTCATTTATTTATTTTTGGCTGCATTGGGTCTTTGTTGCTGTGCACAGGCTTTCTCTAGTTGTGGAGAGCTGGGGGCTACTCTTCGTTGCGGTGCGCGGGCTTCTCATTGTGGTGGCTTCTCTTGTTGCGGAGCCGGGTCTCTAGGCGCACGGGCTTCAGTAGTTGTGGCACAGGGGCTCAGTAGTTGCGGTTCGAGGGCTCTAGAGCGCAGGCTCAGTAGCTGTGGCACACGGGCTTAGTTGCTCCGCGGCATGTGGGACCTTCCTGGACCAGGGCTCGAACCCGTGTCCCCTGCATTGGCAGGTGGATTCTTAACCACTCCGCCACCAGGGAAGTCCTTTCTTCCTTTTCTTTTTGGGCTGTGTTGGGTCTTAGTTGCGGCGCATGGGCTCTTCGTTGCGGCACGCGGGCTTCTCTCTAGTGGTGGTGTGCACGTTTTCTCTCTCTCCTTGAGGCGCACGAGCTCAGTAGTTGTGGTGCGCGGGCTTAGCTGCCCTGCGGCACGTGGGATCTAAGTTCCCCGACCAGGGAGCAAACCGCGTCCCCTGCATTGGAAGGCGGATTCTTTACCACTGAACCACCAGGGAAGTCCCCAGACTCGGGTTTTGATTTCTGGGTCCTGGGTCCTAGATTTCTGTAATTTATTTGTGCATTTGTTAATTGCATAATATTTTATAACTGATTCACTTAATTGATTAATTCTTTAATTTGTTCGTGCACTCGTCAGATTATTCTGGATTCATTAATCCATGTACTCATTCCACAGTTGATGTTAGGCCAAAATTAGTGCATTAAGTCCATAATTTGTTAAAGTATTGGTGGTTCCCACAGTGTAAACATGCCTCTCCCCTTCATTCATGGATGTACCAAGGTGGTCACTGAGGCCCATGGATGGTGCCGCTTTGGGAGTTCACAACCTGAGTCCCTGAGGGGAGAGACTGTCCTGGCTTTGGGGGTGGGGTCTCAGCTGAGGTTCTGGCCTTTCTGAAGCAGGCTGTTGACTGTTCCCATTGATTTTGGAAGCTTGCTCTGGCCTCCCAGTGAGAGGGTAAGCTTTTTTTTTTTTTTTTTTAATACATCTTTATGGGAGTGTAATTGCTTCACAATGCTGTGTTAGTTTCTGTTGTACAACAAAGTGAATCAGCCATATGCATGCATATATCCCCATATCCCCTCCCTTATGTGGCCCCGTATCTCCGGAGCTGGCATGCCATCCCCTCCTTCCCAAAGCTGCATGGAACTGTCCATCCTTCCAGCCCCCAAGCCTTTGCAGGAGCTCTTCCCTGGATGCTTCCCCTTCCCGCCGCCGGGCTTGTGCCTTTAGGGTGAGGCCTGGGCCTTGGGATTCAGCATCACTGAGGGGCTTTTGAAGGCAAAGGTCTCTGGGCTCCAGAAGAAGCAGTGAGGGCTTAGGCAGGCTGACCTACCTCCTTCAAGCAGTCCTCCTGGATACACACAGCCCAGGCCAGTACCACCTCTGGCCCTCACTCTGCGCTCCCACAGGAGTGAGTTCTCTGAGACAGGAGTCTGGGCCCTCCTCTCAGCTTCCCAGGGTCCCGGGCCAGGGAGATGCGGGGAGGAAGTGACTTGCACTTGGGGAGAGGGGGAGAATGGGCACCCTCTCCTGCAAGAAGGGGCTTGTAACTTTCCCTCTGTTTTTGTAGGATTGAAAACCTTGGACACCCTCTCCTCCCTAATTCCCAGAGGGCCTGGTGTTGGCACAGTTCACATTCCTGAGAGGAGCTTCTTGCTGCTTCTCCACCCCCCTACGGCTCCCCTGGGAGGGGAGGTGCTCCCTGCGTCTGGGGCCCAGCCACTGGGAGGCCCCGGGCCACGTCTCCCGCCTGTTTCTGTGTCCAGGATTCACGTGTTTTTCAAGGGCTGATGGAAATGCTGAGATCTGAGAGCATGCTGATCAACGCCAAGGCCTGAAAGTAAAACTTCAAAATAGTATTAGTAAGTATTATGAAATGACTGCAAAATTTAATATTATATTGCAAATCTACACTTCTCTGTCACTGTATGTGAATATTAGGAAGTTAAAATCACAAGGAAAAAGTAGTATTTTATGAAGAAGCCCAGAATTATGAAAATCCGTTTACTTTTTTTTGCACGCAGGCTTTTCTCTAGTTGAGGCGAGCGGGGGCTACTCTTCGTTGCGGTGTGCGGGATTCTCATTGCGGTGGCTTCTCTTGTTGCGGAGCACGGGCTCTAGGCACGCGGGCTCAGCAGTTGTGGCTCGCGGGCTCTAGAGCACAGGCTCAGTAGCTGTGGTGCATGGGCTTAGTTGCTCTGCGGCACGTGGGGTCTTCCCGGACCGGGGCTTGAACCCGTGTCCCCTGCACTGGCAGGCGGATTCTTAACCACTGCGGCACCAGGGAAGCCCCATTCCTTTTACTTTTTAACAGCACAACTGGCCTGGTGACTGAATCCCTGGGGATGGCTGTTCTGGGTGAGGCTGCTGGCGACTGTGCTTTGATTCCCGTGCCCGACTCCCGGGGGTGGGGGGGTGGCAAAGCATATGCGGACCGAGGGGCAGCAGACAGTGTGCCATCTGGCGTTGACGGGCCCTGAGTCACTGCGTGCAAGAGTGAGGTGCGTTCACCCCAGTTTGTGGGTGTCACCGGCACTCTGGGACCTGGGTCCTGCCCGGAATGCCTGTGACCTCCAAGTGTAGCCCTGGTCAGGCTGTCACTTGATATGTTGCGGACCCGTGTTCTGTGCTGTCATTCACGTAAGCTGCGTGTCTTGGGCTGTCGCTGGTACCCTTGCATGTTTTGTTTGGCCTGCATATGATGTGTGTGTTTGGGGTTGTCTTGCTTTGATACAGATGCTCACGCGTGTTCCCTGCTGCCCCACGTGTGACACATACGTTCTGTGTCTTATCCTGGCCGTACAGGGGTCGAGAGAGGCTGGGCCATTTCCTGGGCCAGGCCCCCTTTGTGGGAACCCTGCAGGGTCCAGGGCTGGGGGCTACCATCCCCAGGGAGTGTCGTCAGCACCCTGGCCTGGCCCCCCACCGTCCTGTCCTTGGGCTGAGACTGCCCGTGCGGGCAGGTGGGCCCAGGCGTCCTTGTCCTCGGTGCTGTCTCCGCCCGATGTGCCCTCATGGGAGGTCTGTCCAGAGGGGAACTCACACCCAGCCTCAAGGCAGCCTCCTAGCCCCGCCCTTTCCCCAGGCCGAAGGCCATTAGGAAGTGCAGCTTCGTAAACTGGCGGGCAGGTGGGCCCAGGTAGTGGGGGTGGGAGGGGCTGAGGTTGGCTGCTCAGGCCTCGGGAAGCCCAGGTCGGGGAGGCTGCAGGAGGGCAAGCCCCTGGGGTTCCTGCCCTGCCAGGCTCCCAAGGTCAATGGGATGGGGCTTCGAGCTTTGCCTGGAGAATGTGGTGCACGTGTGTCCCCTGGGCATCTGAGGCTTTGATCTGCCTCTTCTCCCGTGTCTACCTCGTGCCTCACGTGCACCCTAGTGTGGGTTTGCGTGGGTGTGGCCCATGCGTCTGTGGGTCCCTTCGAGTGTCTGTGCGTCCTCTGAGCATGTACCCATGTCTGTTTGTTCACCTGTGTGCCTATTTGGGCATCTTTGTGTGTGTTTTTGTGAGTCTTCGTGTCCTGAGTGCCTCTGTGGATGTGCCCCATGTCTCCACACGTGTCCCTGGGTCGACTGCAGTGAAGATGCAGAGATAAGTCCTGGGGGACAGCCTGGGATGCTGAGCCCTAGGGTATTTGCCTGCTCTGTCCTCTCCTGATTCGCCAGGTATCCTAGCGACGCTGCTGCCAGTCGCCTAGCAACCAGGTCCCCATCCTTGGAGACAGATGCTCCAAGCAGGGTCTGGGCTGTGTGGGCAGAGCCCGGGCAGGAAGAACGACCCCTTGACTGGGTGGGGCTGGCAATTCAGCTCAGGGGTCACCCACAAGGCATGTGACCTCAGGGATGGGAAGGAGGCAGCTCTACGTTCTGCTGTGTGGGTGCTGGGGGCCCAGGCTGTGAGCGAATGATGTTCAGATGTTGTTCAGGGACCCAGCTGTGGCAGAGGTGCCCTTGGTGGGTCTTCAGGTGGCAGACAGACCTAGCTTTGAACGCTGTCTCTGCCACTTTGACAGGTGGCTTCACACTGCTGAGGTGCTGAGGCTTACTGCTCTTCTTGGCACAAAGGTGGTGCTGAGGCCCACAGTTAGGGGTAGTGGGGATGGACAAGCTCGTGCTTGTGACGGGCTTGGCACCCAGGAGGCACACGGGACACACTGGACAGTCCAGACATCCTGCTTGTTTATGAGGCTCTGATCTGATCAGGGCTGGCTGGGCACGGCCCCAGCCACCCAACCGGCGGCCCCCTGTGGCTCAGCTGCCCTGGGATCCCAGCTGAGAGGCGCTGTTCTGGGCATGGAACTCCGACTGGGGCAGGTCTGAGTCCGTCCAAGGCCCTGCTTCTGTGTGAGATGCAGCTTCACGTCTGTCTCTGTCTTGTGTGTGTCTCTCCGAGTCTCCGTTCCATGCCTTTGTGTGTTTCTGCATGTCCTTTGTGTCTGTTCTTGTGTGTTTGTCGCTGTGTCTCCATGTGTCTGTCCCTGAGTCCCTGTGTGTCTGTGTGTGTGTGTGTGTGTGTGTGTGTCCGTCCACGTGTCTGAGTTCTCACGTGCACCTCTGTCCCTGTGTCCATGTGTTCGAGCCTGTCTCTGCCTGGGCTCTGTGGGTCCAAGCCTCTCTCTGTTGTTCATCTCTAAGGGTGCACCCTGGTCCCTTTGCATCTGTCCCCATCCAGCCTGGGGCCCCCTCCTCCATCCTGCACGGCCCCTCCCCCTCTGGAGCTGCAGCCTCCTCCCCTCCCCCAGCTCCGTGCACCAGGCTGCTGCGTCTGGTCTGGCGTCTGAGAAGGAGAAGGAGCAGCTGCCACTGAGCGGCAGCCGCAGTCCCGTCCAGACCCAGAGCTGAGTCGGGCTGGCGCTCCCAGCCCTGCTCTGCTGCAGGCCGAGGGTTCGGGTCTCCGGGGTCCCAGCTCCCAGGGAGGTCACCGAGGTAAGGCTGAGCCGCTGGGGGCTGGCGTGGAGGTGACCTGCGGTGGCCGCAGCCCTCAGGCAGGGCTGGGGAGGGGCAGCAGGAGGCCCTGTGCTCGGTTGCCCTGTGTCCAGTGTTCCAGGTGCTTCTGGGCGTGTCTTGGTCCCTTTTGTGTCTGCGTGTGCACGAGGGCAGCTTTGGGCATCTGTGTGTGTGTGTGTGTGTGTGTGTGTGTGTGCGCGTGCGTGTGTGTGTCTGTGAGCCCCCGTGGGTGGACACATCCCGCTGCGTAAGCGCATCCCATGTGGGAGCCCGCAGGCCAGCTGAGACTGTGTCCCTGTGTGTGTGCACGTGTGCCCCTGTGTTCGTGTATCCCTGTCCCTGGCATACACGTTTGCGTGTCTCCGTGTGCCCCTGTGTGTGTGTGTATGTGTGTGCGCACGCAGTGCCTCCGTGTCTGTGGCCCGGGGCAGGGTGGGTGCTGGGTGCCGCGCTCACATGCCCCTGTGCCTTCCCAGGTACCGTGGGGCTTTGCGCACAGGGCGGGGCATGGAGTCCCTCTTCCCTGCCCCGTTCTGGGAGGTCCTCTACGGCGGCCACCTGCAGGGCAACCTGTCCCTCCTGAGCCCCAACCACAGCCTGCTGCCCCCGCACCTGCTGCTCAATGCCAGCCACGGCGCCTTCCTGCCCCTCGGGCTCAAGGTCACCATCGTGGGGCTCTACCTGGCTGTGTGCATCGGGGGGCTGCTGGGGAACTGTCTCGTCATGTATGTCATCCTCAGGTAGGCTGGGCGCCACCCCCCCCCCCGACCCAGTTTCCCACTGGTGGGTCCCGAGCAGCTGCCGAGGGGAAAGGGGCAGGCGCTGCTCTGGCAGGCTTGGCAGGTGGGGATCTCCCATTCCCCTCTTCAATTCCCGGTCCCCCTGCCACTGGGCAGGGTCAGTCCTGAGGCCCTGGTGGCTCAGCTCCTCAGGGCGGAGGCACTTGACTGTGGGGAGAGGGAGAGCCAGGGGCCAGTCCGGGTGTGGGAGGAGGTGCAGCTCTGTCCCAGCTGGAGCGTCACCCTGACTCCTGAGAGGTGACGTTCCATCTGAGCCGTGGGCCAGGCTCCCAGCCAAGCTGCCGCGTGAGTACCCCACGGGCCCCCACAGTGATCCCGGAAGGCACCTCTTGTCGGCGGCGTCCAGGTCCGGCGCTGGGACAGCCTCACGAAGCCCCTTCCTCAGCTCCGGGGCTCCGTGTTCACCGCTGGTGTTTGGGCCGATTCCAGCATTTGCTGGCGCTCAGAATGGGAACGCTTGTGGGGTCAAGGATGGCAGCCACGCTGCTGGGGGGACATAATGGGGGATGGCGTGGGGACATTGTGGAAGGATGGCCGAGACAGTATGAGGGGACAGCATGGGGAAACAAAGTGGGAAGAGCGTGGGAGAGAGTGTGGGGACAGCGTGGGGGACAGCGTGGGGACAGCGTGGGGGACAGCGTGGGGGACGGCATGGGGGACAGCGTGGGGACGGCATGGGGAGCCAGAGTGGGAAGAGCATGGGGGGGGAGTGTGGGGACAGGGTGGGAACAGTGTGTGGGGATGGCATCGGGACGGCGTGGGGACACACGCACGTGTGCATGTGTGTACACACGTGCATACATGTATGTGTACGCATGCATGTGAGCATGTAAATGGTTGTGTGTACACACATGGGAGTGTGCACCCGTGTGAATGTGTACACGTATGTGAGTGTGTGCATGTCTGGGTGTGTGCACTGCACTTTGTACATACATCTGTGTGCATGGACACAATACACACGAGCATGTACGTGTTTGTACATGTATGTGAGCGTGGGCGTGAATGCGTGAGCGTGAACACATACACATGTGTGCATGTGGGTACACGCACATGTGCTTGTGTATGTGTGTACACACGTGCATGTGTGCACATGCATGTGTGCATGTGCACACACCTTTGTGGCTGTGTCCGTGTGTGTGCATGTGTGTAAGCATGCCCTTGTACATTTGTACGTGCTGGTGTGTGTCGTGTGTGTGCTCAGACAAGGGGCTGGGAGGAGCAGCCGCCCTTCCCCCAGTGCTGACCCCGGGGTACTAGACTCACGTGCCCCTTCGTGGCTGGATGGTGTGCTATGGGTGAGAAATGTGGGTGGGGGTGGGCTTGTTCCTCCTTCCGGTTGTGAGTGTTTCTTTTGGGGCCTCTCCTCTGCGCGGGGGCATCAAAACCCTCAGAGGCACGTCTTGATTAGAGCAGAGAGGGGAGGTCGTCTTGCCCACGAGCAGTCCCCACGGAGAGTGGTGCCCGCGAGCTGCTATGAGCACGCCGGGCTCAGAGGCAGAGCGATGTGTTCTGAGCCGTGGGGCTGGGGGGGACTGCCTCAGCGGCCAGAAACACCCAGCTCCAGTCCCTGCTCTTTTTTTACAGACAATGTTCTTAAAGCAGTTTTAGGTTCACAGCAAAATTGAGGAGAAGGTACAGCGGTTTCCCATATAGTCCCTGCCCTGCCCTCCCCTCCCCAGGCATAATCTCCCCCATTATCAACATCCCCACCAGAATAGTACATTTTCACAACTGATGAACCTACATTGATACATCATAATCACCCCAAATCCATCGTTTACCTTAGGGTTCCCTCTTGGTGTTGTACTTTCTATGGGTTTGGACAAATATACAATGGCACGTATCCACCATTACAGCATCACACCGAATAGTTTCATTGCCCTAAAAATCCCATGCTCTGCCTTCTCCTCCTTTCCCACCTCCCAACCCCTGGCAAACACTGATCTTTTTACTGTGTTCATAGTTTTGCTTTTCCAGAATGTGGAATCATACAGTCTGTAGCCTTTTCAGATCGGCTTCTTTCACTTAGCAATATGCATGTAAGGGTCCTCCATGTCTTTTCATGGCTTGATAGCTCATTCCTTTTTACTGCCGAATAATATTCCATTTTCTGGGTGAGCCACAGTTTATTTATTCATCCACCTACTGGAGGACATCTTGGTTGCTTCCAAGTTTCAGCAACTATGAATAAAGCTGCTATAAACATCCGTGTGCAGGTTTTTATGTGGATATGTTTTCAACTCCTTTGGGTAAATATCAAAGGGTGGGTGATTGCTGGATCTTATGGTGAGAGTCTGTTTTGTAAGAAACTGCCAAACTGTCTTTCAAATGGCTGTACCTTTTGACATCCTCACCAGCATTTAGTGGTGTCAGGGTTCCAAATGTTGGTCATTCTAATGGGTATGTAGTGGTATCTCATTGTTGTTTTATTTTATTTTGTTTTAAAAAAATTATTTTTGGCTGCGTTGGGTCTTCGTTGCTCTGCGCGGGCTTTCTCTGGTTGCGGCGAGCGGGGGCTACTCTTCGTTGCGGTGCACGGGCTTCTCATTACGGTGGCTTCTCTTGTTGTGGAGCACGGGCTCTAGGGTGCAGGCTCAGCAGTTGCGGCGCACGGGCTTAGTTGCTCCGCAGCATGTGGGATCTTCCCGGACCAGGGCTCGAACCCGTGTCCCCTGCATTGACAGGCGGATTCTTATCCACTGAGCCACCAGGGAAGTCCTCATTGTTGTTTTAATTTGCATTTCTCTGATGACATAGGTGGAGCATCTTTTCATGTGCTTCTTTGCTGTCTGTATATCTTCTTTGCTGAGGGTCTGTTAAGGTCTTTGGCCCATTTTTAACCAGGCTGTCTTTGTGTTCTTATCGTTGCGTATTAGGAGTTCTTCGTGCATTCTGGACAGCAGTCCTTTGTCAGTTGGGTCTTCGTCAAATCTTTCCTCCTGTCTGTGGCTGCTCTTCTAGTTCTCTTGACCCACTTTTCCTTTTACCAGCTCTGTGGCCTTGAGAAGACCATTTAGGTCCTCTGAGTCTGAATGTCCTCCTGTGCAGACTGGGCATCAAAATAGTGCTTCTGAATCTTAAATGAGTTGAAATCCAAGTGAAGAACTTGGCACAGGCATCTGCCATCATCACTGTCCTTGTTATTTGGTCATGATTAAGGCCTCTTTGAGCTTATTCTTAATCTCTCTCTAAGAGGCAGAACGAAACCCCAGATTCCTTCATGGCAGCTTAATTGACATGGAAGATTGTTGTCTCTGGTGTTGCCACTGTCACCAGCACCACCACCATCACCAGCACCACCACCACCACCATCACCAGCACCACCACCATCACCAGCACCACCACCACCACCATCACCAGCACCACCACCATCACTATCACCATCACCAGCACCACCATCATCACCAGCACCACCACCATCACCATCACCATCACCAGCACCACCACCATCACCAGCACCACCACCATCACCAGCACTACCACCATCACCATCACCATCACCAGCACCACCACCATCACCAGCACCACCACCATCACCATCACCATCACCAGCACTACCACCACCACCATCACCATCACCAGCACCACCATCATCACCAGCACCACCACCACCATCACCACCACCAGCACCAGCACCACCATCATCACCATCACCAGCACCACCACCACCATCACCAGCACCACCACCACCACCATCACCAGCACCACCACCACCAGCACTAGCACCACCATCACCAGCACCATTGCTGCCACCACCACCACCAGCACCATCGCTACCACCACCATCACCACCACTGTCGCTAGCACCATCTCCACCACCACCACCACCATTGCCAACACCACCATAATTACCACCATCACCAACACTACCACCATCACCACTACAACAACTATTAATTCATTTAGCAGATAGTTATTAAGCACCCACAATTTCTCCAGACCCATGCCAGGTTCTTGCATACAATCAGACCCCATTAGCATCTGTCCCATCCCTGTCACCATTTCCTGTCTCGGTTGCTAGGCAACAGTGAGGCCTGGTTTGGTGTGCTCTTCCAGGTTCTGGAGTCCCTGGAAACCTCTGGTGGTGGAAGGGCCAACATTTTGGTCCAAGAAGGGTCTTGGGGGAGACTTGAAAGGGAGGAGGACAGGTTCTTTGTCTTATGAGTCCTGTCTCTGCTCTCATGCAGGGTCAGGCAGACACTCTGCTCCCCCCCACCCCACACCCATCTTTTCCAAGGCAGACAAGTCTTTAGGTTGCGAACCATTTTTTGTGTGCTGTAAGTACTTGAAGAATTTGTTAAAATACTTGCCTTCAGGCTCCATGGCGTTGGGCTGGGCCCATGAACCTACATTTTAGCAGGGGGCAGAGTGGGTTCCCCCTGTGATGGCCAAGAGGAAGGGCCCCTTGCCCTTTGCTGCCAGGTCTGCCAGGTCTGCCAAATGAAGCCTTCTTCCTCCCCGTCCTCTCTGCAGACACACCAAGATGAAGACAGCTACCAACATTTACATCTTTAACCTGGCCCTGGCAGACACTTTGGTGCTGCTGACACTGCCCTTCCAGGGCACAGATGTCCTGCTGGGCTTCTGGCCATTTGGGAACGCCCTGTGCAAGGCAGTCATCGCCATTGACTATTACAACATGTTCACCAGCACCTTCACGCTGACCGCCATGAGTGTGGACCGCTATGTAGCCATCTGCCACCCCATCCGTGCCCTTGACGTCCGGACATCCAGCAAGGCCCAGGCTGTCAATGTGGCCATCTGGGCCCTGGCCTCTGTTGTTGGCGTTCCCGTTGCCATCATGGGCTCGGCACAGGTTGAGGATGAAGGTCAGTGCAGGGGACCCTCCTCCCCAGTGCCACGCTCGCCTGGCTCTGGGTGGCTCTCTCCCTGCCCGCCTGCCCGCCTGCCCTGACCCTGCTTCTCTCCCTGCAGAGATCGAGTGTCTGGTGGAGATCCCCGCCCCCCAGGACTACTGGGGCCCCGTGTTTGCCGTCTGCATCTTCCTCTTCTCCTTCATCATCCCCGTGCTCATCATCTCCGTCTGCTACAGCCTGATGGTCCGGCGGCTGCGAGGCGTCCGCCTGCTCTCCGGCTCCCGGGAGAAGGACCGGAACCTGCGGCGCATCACGCGCCTGGTGCTGGTGGTGGTGGCTGTGTTCGTGGGCTGCTGGACGCCCGTCCAGGTCTTTGTGCTGGTCCAAGGGCTGGGCGTCCAGCCAGGCAGTGAGACTGCGGTGGCCATCCTACGTTTCTGCACGGCCCTCGGCTACGTCAACAGCTGCCTCAACCCCATCCTCTACGCCTTCCTGGACGAGAACTTCAAGGCCTGCTTCCGCAAGTTCTGCTGCGCGCCCAGCCTGCGCCGGGAGATGCAGGTGTCAGACCGCGTGCGCAGCGTTGCCAAGGATGTGGCTGTTGCTCGCAAGACCGCTGAGATGGTGCCACGGCCGGCATGACTAGGCGTGGATCTGCCCATGGTGCCTGTCAGCCCGCAGAGCCCATCCACGCCCAACACGGAGCTCACCCAGGTCACCGCTCTCTAGGCTGACGTGCAGCTGCCCATCACCAGCCTCCACGGGCCACCCTGTGGCCTTGGAGGGTCCGGTGACATCATGGGACAGGTCAGAGCATTAGGGCTGCCCCGAGGCCCTGGTCATACTAAAGCTGCCCTCCTAGTGGAGGGCGGGGAGGGGGTGCAAGGACTCACTGGTGAGCATGCCCGGCAAGAGCCACCCCGGCACTGCCAAGCTTCATGGACTGTTCTGGCCTCTCCCCTGCTGCCTCCCGCTCCGGGTGGGCACACAGCTGGAAGCGTGACAGCAGCTGTACAGTCCCACGTGCCCCTCGTGCTGTGTGCTGTCTGCATGGAGCCTTGCAGTGTCTCCTCTGGGCAGCTGGATGGGCCTGGCGCTGCCTGGAGAGCCCAGTGGGCATCCCTGGGCAGTGGGACTCGCCCTGAGAGTGGAACTCCTTTAGGAGGCTTCTCAGCAAGCCTGTTCCCTCCAGGACGCATGAGCTGTTGCGCCGCAGACATGGCCGTTCAGGTTTGCGAGGTGGCCAGGAGGACCGCCGCAGGCCACCCTGTCATCTGTGAAGCAGCCCCATGTGCCTGGTCTCAGCTGTGGGGTGGGGAGGGCTCTGTGGTGCTCTGTCTGGGTTGCCTGGGCCCCCCCTCGGGCTGTGCCTCAAAGCCCCCCTTTCAGACTCCATCAGAGGTCAGCGGCTGTGCAGCTGTCAGGACCCTGTGTCCTGCTTGGGTCCTGGTGGCCTTGGAAGGATGCCAATTGGGACAGGTTCTGCCCTGCACCCCCAGTGACTGATGCCCTGCTTCACTTACAAGCCTCCAGTTATCTGTGGGGGGATGCCTGAGCTTCCCAGTCAGAGGCGGCTTCGTATGCAGAGTTGGAAGGAGAGCTGGGGCTGGCAGACCTGCTTGAGGGAGGCTGCAAGGACCATCTGAGCCGTGGGGACCCTGCCCGCTGTGACCACCCAGAGAAGTACCCTCCCAGTCTGCAGATGGAGGCTGCAGGTCGGTGACTTGGCAAGCGTTCTCCCTGCAGACAAGCTGCTGAAACATCTGCAGTGGTAGAGCTGCCTCTGCCTGCCAGCTGAGCTGCAGACCTGGCCAGGTTAGCTGAGGCACCTGGAAGGAGGACAAGGTGCTGACTCTGGACTGGCCTCTCCTGCTTTGGGGGCCCCGGCCCTGTGGGGTCGTTCCTGGGGAGGACGGGGCTCTGTCCGTGCTGCCAGCAGCGGGAGGCTCTGAGAACCAGAGCCGCTATGGCTGCAGCATTTTCGTGCCAAGGCTGAAAGACATGTGCATTTGTGCCGGTGTAACATGTGTCTCCCTGTATCTATGCATGTGGACAGTGTGATTTCCCCTGCACGTAACCAGCCCTGAACTGTCTCCAGGGGCCATGTTGGAGGGTCAGAATAACCCCCTGCACGCTGGTCAGGGCGCTCTGCTTGCAACAGGTGTTTCTGACTCTTTGGGGGGCCATGGGGGTAAATTCTCTGGGATTAGCACGTGGGGTGTAAGTTGATTCGTCCTCCAGCCTGCTCTGTGCCCCTCACCTGGCTCTGTGCTTGGCAGACTGTCCCCCGGGAAGCTCCCACTTAGGGAAGGGGTCGACTAGTTCATGACGTGCTGGGGGCCTGTCTTTGCTTCAGCACAAAGTTTCTCCCCAAACAATCAAGCGCTGCACTCCCTGCCCCTGTAGCCAGAGGTTCCTGTGGATCCGGTGGGTGGGCGCTTCCCCACAGTGGGCTGTGGGTTCTCTTCACTCCATCTAGTCTTAGCAGACCACCTCCCCCCACTCTAGCTCCTTTCTCGTTCCTCGGGCGGATCCAAGGGACTTTGATGACAGATGGACAGAACGGCTTCCTTTGGCAGCCCTGAGATTCTGATATCCTCCTGGCTCCTGCGTGGGCCCGGTTCTACCGAGGCTGACTGTTGGGCAGACAACCCTGTCAGAGAGAGGGGCTTCTCAGGGGCATCCAGGGCCAGCTCGGTCGCAGTGCTTGGGCACAGGCAGAGGGGCCAATGTCCGGGTTTATATAAGTTTTAATGACAAGCAAATTGCTGTTAACACAAAAATTTAGCATCAAGGGAAAGTTTAGGGTTCCCCCTGTGATGGCCAAGAAGAAGGGCCCCTTGCCCTTTGCTGCCAGGTCCGCCAAGGTGGCCAAATGAAGCCTTCTTCCTCCCCGTCCTCTCTGCAGACACACCAAGATGAAGACAGCTACCAACATTTACATCTTTAATGTGGCCCTGGCAGACACTTCGGTGCTGCTGACACTGCCCTTCCAGGGCACAGATGTCCTGCTGCGCTTCTGGCCGTTTGGGAACGCCCTGCGCAAGACAGTCAGTGGCAGTTAGCATGGGGGGCGCTCAGGAGGCAACGAGGTCCTGGCGGAGGAGGCGGCTCAGGGTGGGCTCCTGCCGACCAGGCCGACCCCACAGCGGGCGTCTGCGCTCGTCCCCGTCCAGGCAGGGCTGAGGGCCCGGCCGGCAGCCCGCGGGACCTCGGAAGCAGGACCACGCCTGGCTCGTCCTCCCCACCTGCACCCAGACCTCACCTCGGTTCCCACCTCCGACCCTGCCCCCTGCCTCCAGCCCCGCCCCCGCCTCCACGCCCCACCGCCCCGACCCGGCCTCCAGCCTGCATCCCCACCTCCGCCCCCTGCCCCTCTCCTCGCCCCAATCCCCGCCCCCGCCCAACCCCCACCAGCTGGGCTCGGTCAAGTCTCCCGGCTTCCCTGAGGCTTGGTTTCCCCGCCTGCGCAGAAGGGACGCCGAACCTTCCTCACGGGTTAGTGGGGGAAGGCCGGGTGGGCGAGGGGTCAGCGGATCGGCTGGACCGGGGAAGCTGCGGGCTCACCTGGCGCTCTGGACTTTGCCCACCAGGGGCGCTGTGGCCCGCGGGAGACTGCGCCCAGGGGCCGCGCCGGGTGGTGCCGGGCCGGGGTCCGGGCCACGGCGAGGGGATTTGGGGAGCGGAAGGAGAGGGCCAGTTCTCTCTGGGAAAGGAGCCCAGAGCACGGGGACACTCCCTCCGCGCTCCCCAGTCCGTCTCCGGAGTCACGGTGGAGGGGGCGGCATTTTCCCCGGGCGGGATCCCGGTGAGGGCTCTCCTCTCCCCCCAACCTTGGCTGGCCCACGGCTCCCCCCACCCGCCTTGGTGTCTCGCGGGCCCTGCGTGAAGACCCTCCCTCCCATCGGATGTGGACCGCCTGGCTGGGCCTGCTTCTCCTCGGTCCCCACCACGGAGTTCCCAGTGCCAGACGGTGGCTCCCGTTGCTGGGCTGGGTGTGGGGGGGGGGGCCACCCCAGGGAACAGAGTGTGGGGCCCGCTGAGGAGGCTTGGTTGGCACCTCCTGTGCTAGGGAGATGTTCTGCTGGGCACGGGGCGGGAGACCCTTGCTCGGCTCGGCGTTCCCGTGGGCTTCTGGCTGACACAGCTCCGCCCGCCCCTGCTGCTCTGCGTTCACGCCCCGCGCATTCGCGCCTCGCCTCGGCCCAGCTGGGGTCTTAGCTGGGGTGTGGGAGCGCAGCTTCTCCTCTCAAGGAGCTCGCAGGGCGCAGGATGAGCGCTGACGAGGTAATCACGGCTGCTGCTTGGAGAGGTGTGACTGCAACGCAGTGAGAGGGCAGATCGGGAACAGCTAGTTCTTCGTGGGAGAGGCTGGGTGCTAGTGGCGCTTTGAGAAGTGGCCACAGCCCCTGAGTGTGGGTGGGACTTGGGGACTCACTTCTAAGGAATAGAAAGTAGCAGAATGGCTTCCCAGACAGGCCTTAAAGGTGTGGAGGTTTCCGCCTGGCTCTCTCTCGGACGCTGCCCTGGGGGCTTGCTGCCACCCCTGGAGGATGCCCAAGCAGCCTGTGGACGGCCCGCAGGGCCAGGAACCGAGGCCTCCTGCCAGCGGCCACGAGAGGGAACCGCCTCCAGCCCCAGTGCGACCTTCGGGTGACTGGGGCCGCGGCTGAAGTCCTGCCTGAAATGTCATGAGAGACCCTGAGCTGGAGCCAGCTGAGAGCTGCTGGAAGGTTCCTGACCCACAAGAGTTGTGAACTAGTAAATGTTGTTCTGAGCTGCTAATTTGGGGGGAATTTTTTATACAGTAATGGCTTACTAATACCATGTGGTCAGAAAGATAACAGGACGCAGGTAGCCTCTGAGTTGTTTCAGGCTGAGAGAGGGGAGGGGAGAGGGGTGTGGGCCCGAGCTCTTCCACGTGACTGGGTGGGGGGGAGGCGGCCATGCAGCCTGGGGGCCACCTCACCGCGTGGCGAAAGGTGTGTCCTGCTTGCCAGCTGGACAGACTGGCCAGAGCTGTGTCACAGCACTAAAACCGACCTGGGGCCCCATAAGCTTCGAAGGGTTATTGGGTGCCAGGCAGGTGACTTACGGAACGGCAAGGCTGGAGCTCCAGGCCTGGAAGCAGCTGGGAGCCATGGGGCCAAGAGTGCGGAGCCTGGCCGAGGCCCACCAAAGCGGTCTTCAGGGACTTGTCCTCTGACCCCCCACCAGTGGCAGAAATGGTCTCTGAGCAGCCAGCCCCTAAGTGTTCCCACCCCACCCCCAGGCTCAGTGTGGAGCCCCTGCTGGCTGAGTCTCGGCCGCAGGCCACACCTCAGGGAGGAAGGGGTCCAGGTGCTAGCCTGTCTAAGTGACAGGTGCCCCCTCTAGACGGTGGGGGTCCAGAGGTCCTGGAAGAAGGACATGGGGGGGGGCCACAGGCATTGGCGTGAAGGGCACAAGGGGCATGGGGTGCTCAAGGGAGCCTGAGCCCTGCTGAGGGAGCCAGGAGGGGACACGGGCACAGGCCTCCTGGTGAAATGTCACCTGAGTTTCGGGCTGTGAGAGTGTGCTTCATGGCCTCCTTTGATGTGCACCTTCGGCTTTTACAGCAACACCTGGCTTTGCTGCCCCAGGTGCCCCCCAGGATGTCTATTGTGCCAGGACCTGAATCCCTGCAGCTGGCCACCCAAGGGCTGTCTAGGAGGCAGAGACAGGGGTGGGTCCATGGCCACCTCTGCGGGCTCGGTGGCCAGCCTTCGTGGGTCTTTCTCTTTCTGTCTGGAGAAAATAGTGATGGGATGTGAACAGGTGGGGTGTTGCTCTAAAGGAACAGAGCTTTTCTACGGTTGCGCGGGCCGCGAGGGAGGGGTGCTCATGCCCCCGGGCACCGGAACGTGGGGCGGAGGCTCTTCCACAAGCTGTGGTCCAGAAAGGCCTAGAGGAAGGGGTTGAGGCAGGAGCTGGTGTAGCTGAGGCTGGTGACGACATAGGAGATGATGGTGACCAGTGGCGTCTGGGGCAGGTCTGTGGTCAGGCCCACGACAGGCCAGGTGGAAGGGCGTCCAGCAGAGCAGGCCCACGGCCAGCACAGCCAGGACCTGGAGACTTACCTTCCGCTTGGCCTTGCCCAGAGCCTTGGCTCTGGAGTGGAGCCGCAGGGCCTGCAGCCTCCGCGGCAGGTCCGCGTAGAGAACACGGAGGGTGCACATGGGCACCGCAAAGCCCAGCACCAGCGTGTAGATGCGGCTCGCCTGGAACCAGGCCCACTCAGGCCGTGGGAAGCTCAGCCCGCAGCTTGTGACCTGCAGCTCATGGCTGTAGACTCCGGCGAAGGTGAAGAAGGGCAGCACTGCGACGGTGACAGCCAGCCAGATGCACAGGCTGGCGATCTTAGCCCCGCGGACAGTGTGCCGGGGCATGCGGCGGGACTGCGCCGTGGCCAGCACCACCAGGTAGCGGTCCATGCTCGCGGCGGCCAGGAAGCAGACGCTGGAGAAGATGTTGCAGTGGTCGATGGCCAGCACCAGCTTGCAGAGCAGCTCCCCAAAGGGCCAGCGCTGCAGCACGTGCTCGGCGATGTTGGTGGGCAGCACCAGTGTGAAGAGTCCGTCGGCGGTGGCCAGGTTCAGGATGACCGCGTGGGTCACCGTCTTCATCTTGGGCGCTCGGGGATCACACAGATGACGGCCGCGTTGCCCGTTAGCCCCACGGCGCAGATGACAGAGTACACCACTGACAGGAGCTCGTGGAGAGCCGGCAGCGGCTCAGGGAACGCGACGCTGTGTCTGGTGCCGTTGTCCCAAGAGAGGCCGGCGCCCGTTGTGCCTGGCAAGGGGGAGCCTCGGCTGTCCAGGCCCTCCGGCCCCGTGGCCTCCATCGTGAGGCAAGACCGATAATGGTTTGTGCCCTGGGCAGGTGGGAGGTGCTTCTGAGCTGGGAATCTGGGCAGGGGCCTCCTTGGGCTGGATTCTGAGAAAGAAACAACCAGAAACTCTGGGATCTGGCTGTCAGCTTAGAATGGTAGCTGCCTCAAGTTCTCTGGCAGAAGCCGTGGCCACTTTGCCGGGGTCAAGGATTCATGGCGTCTCTGTCCATCCACCCCTTTCCAGTGGCAAGAGAGAGCCTGGCAGAGTGCGTGGGCACCTCCTCCTGGGCAGCACTTTCGGCTGGTTGGGTTCCTCCCCCAAGGCCCCCTCCTCTTGCAGAGAGCAGCTGCCAACCACCCTTCTGGGAAGGGAGGGCTTGGATCTGCCCCCCACCCCGACCCCAGCCCCTGTCCCGGCCACACCCCAAAGCACAAGCTACATAAGTCAAGACAGTCCCTTCGAAAATGCACCTCCCATCATATTCCTGGCCCCCTTCGAATCGGGAGTCCTGGAGCGGTGCCCTCCCAGTCAAGCTGCAGACCCTCTGTGTGTGGCCACCAGCACTTTTCCTCACTGACCTGTCTGGAGACACATGGCCAGAAGTTGGTGGCCTGGGTGACATGTGGTGGTGGCCAGCTCAGGCGGCCTCAGGGGTGGAGGGGGGAGGTGTGGCCCCCACCGATGGGCCCCCTGCCAGCGTCCCAGTCCGTCCTTAACCACCTGGGGGGCTTTTAGGACCTGCTCGCTGGCAGCCTCGGAGGGAGCTGGCTTCCCGAAGAGCCTCCAGCCTCGTGGCAGCGCTGCTACGTGCCAGGAGGCGGCGGGGGGGGGGGGGGGGGGGCGGGGGGAGGGGGTCCCCCGGCTGTCGCGGAGCCCTGGGCTGCGAGCGCTGCAGGCTCTGGGAGACCGAGGGCTGCGAGCCTTGGCCAGGGGCTCCAGCTGTCCAGCAGGGCCGAGCCTTCGTCCAGTGGGCTGCCCCCAGGTGGGACCCCTAGTCCCCCGGTCCCCCAAGAACCCTGTGCTTCCAAGCGGCCTCTCCACACAGGCTTTTGTTTCTGGTGTGAGGTGGGGACGGGGGCACTGGGGCTAGAACTTTCCTCGGGATACTCACGGTCCCACGTGGGCTACACGAGCTTCACAGCTTTGGACGAGGAGATTCTCTTTGAGAAGCAGAGAGAAGGTGACCAGCTGGGCCTGGGAGGGAGGGAGCTGCCCTCTGGTCTGGGTGGGGCAAGTTCTGGACTGGTCGTGGGTGCCCCAGCCTGAGACCCACCGAGGCCAGGGGATGGGTGAGCGTGAGGAGAGGCCCCTGCATCTGGGGCTGACTTTCGTGATTTGGGGGGGTTCGTGCGTGGGGAGGGGTGCTGGGTCAGGTCACAGCTCCTGGACACCAGAGACAGGACGGAGAGAGGCTCAGGCCTGGTGTATGGGCCGCCCGTTCCCCTTGACCGTGTGGCCTATGTGTGAGCCGGCGTGCGGGCTGGTCTGGGGGCTGAACGGCTGACCACTGCCCTGGTGCTGGGCCTGTAGGGAGTGGCCCAGGCCTCCTGTCGCTCAGCGGCTGTCCTGGGGGTGGGGCAGGGCTCACCTCTCTGGGCCTGGTTGTGGGTGTCCCGCGGGATGGGTGCTGGGGGTCCCTATTTCCTGAGTGTCTTGGGGGGGCCCGGGGCTCTGTCTGCCTGCCAGCCAGCACATGGCCGACTGGTGCCCCCCGAGCGTGGGCCTGTGACAGGGGCTCTTCACCCTCCTGCCCCTCCTGCTCTTGCCCCAGCTCAGCAGGATGCCAAATGCCACCCCAGACTTGCCCGGGGCCGGGCTGCTCTAGGCAGGTCTCCCCTCAAGCCCCGGGAGGAGCAGGCAGTGCCAGAGCTACAAGAACCTTCCCGGCGGTTTCCCAGCATGGCCCTGGCTTCCTCTGAGGCAAACCGTGAGTCTGGGGTCCCTGCTCACCCCACCAGTGTCTGCCAGGGTCTGGGGCTCCGAGCCCCTCTCAGCCTGCTCTCTGCTCTCCTGAGTCTGTCCTGGGGGCTGCTGGCTCCCCACCCGGCCCGTCACGTCTGAGGGGGCTGGGGGTGGAAGCTGAGAGGATGGGGGCCCCGGGGCAGCAGGGGTTGGGGGGGCTGAGGAGGGGGCACCAGGCCTGCAGGTGTGGTGACCCCCCAGGTGCCCTTCACGCCGGCCCAGCGGTGGGGGGCGCCTCAGCCTCTGCTCTCTGGCCCTCGGGGCAGCAGGGGGCTTTGTCTGCATGTGGGTGGGGCATTGTGTGCGTGTCATCCTGGGGAGATGAGTTCCATTTTCAGAAATGAATCGGCTGTTTCCAACCAGCCTGTGAGGGCTTTCAGGCTGTGGAGAGAGAGGTGGGGGCCGCAGGGGAGGGGCGAGGCCTCTGCCTGGTCTCCGGGGGCTGGGGGCTGGGGGCTGGGGGCTGGGGGCTGGGGCCTGCGCAATGGGAGCCCGTGGGAGTCTGCGCGGTGTGAGTGTGAGTGTGTGTGCGCGCGTGTGCGCGCTCTGTGCAGCCGCTTGCTGTTGGGCGGGGCGGGGGGGGGGAAAGCAGGTCCTGACGGTGAGCCTCCCTCCCCACCCCTGCGCAGGGAGGAGGGAGAAGGGAGGGGGGTGCAGCCGCCCTGACCCAGCCCAGTGTGGCTGGTGGGCCCGGAGACCAGAGACAGCGTCGAGTCACGGGCAAGCTCAGTCGAGCGGCTTTCACAGCTGTGTGTGATTCACCTGGTGTGGCAACCACCTTCCACCTGAACCTGATGGTCGTCTCACACACACACACACGTGCACACGTCACACAGATGCACGCGGCAGACGCACGCACTTACGCAGACACGCGTACACGCGCAGGCGCGGGCGAATGCGTGCGCCCCTGCGTGCCTCTGTGTGTGCTTTGGCCACAGGCCCGTCCCCTCTCTTGCTCTCCTACTGAGGGCTCAGAAGATAGCCCTGAACGGTAAGTGCTGACTCTAAGTAGGTAGCTGGGAGGCTTAGCTCACTGAGAAGAGACAGGTGATTCAGAGCGCATTCCAGGGAAGCAGAGAGAGAACTCTGCAAAACTGAGAGGGCCCGTTTCAAACCTAGCCATTCGGACCCCTGGCCCTGCCACCCGGCGCCCAGCTGCCTCTCTCTCCTTCAGCACTAGTGGCACTGAGCCGTCCCCAGGGGCAGGTCATGGCTTGGGGGTTCTTGACGGTTCCTGATCTCCTTGGGCTAGGCCAGGAGGGAGACCCTGGGCTCAGGGCCGGTGGGAGAGGCCTGGGGCAGCCAGACTGGGGTCCCACAGGGGCTCCTGCTCAGCCAGCTCCGAAATATCCCAGCCCTGGGCCCAGAGTCATTTGTCTGCTCTGCAAGTGTTCGTCTAGGAAAAGAGCAGTGAACAAAGAGGGGGAAACTCCTGCTTTCCTAGGGCCGCCCCTCTATTGGGGGAGGCAGGAAACAACGTCGGGAAGTGCCAAGTGCATCGCAAGGTTTAGCTGGAGGGCAGGGGCTCTAGGAGGAAGAAAGCAGAGAGACACCTGTCCATCAACAGGGTGGTCCTGTAGAGAAGATGATGCTCGTGCTGAAGCCAAGGAGACGGGAGAGGCCTGGCAGGCGTGTGTGGGGCACGGCCACGGGAGAGGGAGGAGCTTGGCCCGCCCTTCTAGGGACACGGGCTCTGGGCTTCCTGAGAGTTTTGAGGAGGGGAGGATGGGTCGGCCAGGTCCTTAGGCCAAGAGGGTCCGAGGGGTGTGGGGTGCGGGGAGCAGGGCGCCTTGGCAGGAGCCCTGGCCTGGGGGTTGGGAGGGGCGGGAAGGTTGGAGGTCAGGATGGAGTGCAGAGTCCAAACCCGTCCGAGGCCTTCGGGATGTGGGGTTTGGAGGGGCAGCCTGGGCTGGAGGCTGGGTGCCCTGAGGCCCCCTGGCCTGCCCTGCCCGCACGCCCCCTCCCCATGCTGAGAAGCAGGAAGCACGGAGGAGGCGTGCAGCTCCCCTGGGCACCAGCCCTTCTCAGCCTGGGGAGGTTGTTAAGTCGGTTACCAGAGGGCTCCCTCTCCCCTCCCCAGCAAGAGGAGGGGCGGGGGCGGTAAGGCCCTGTCCCCTCCTTCCTGCCCAGACGCCAGCCACCACGATCAGGCCTACTGGGCCCGGCGGGGGGCTTCACGGGGGCCCCCTGCCCTGCGCGAGCTTGGGGCCTGTCTCCTGGGAGGGCTTAGTGCCCACGGAGTGTCTGTGGACTGGTCCCCCGGTCACTCAGAGCGCAGGCAGGAGTGGGAGGGAGGGAGCAGGTGCCTCCGTGTCTCGGGCGGGAGGGGGTCACAGGTGCGACTGGGCCCTTGGACAAGCACGTGGGTGGCGGGAGTGTGTATGCGGGCGGCAGAGCGCTCAGACACGGACCCAGGAAGGAAGCATCGTGAGCCTGGCTCCCGGGTCTGTCCATGAATTCTTTTTTTTCTTTAAAATTAATTAATTAATTTTTGGCTGTGTTGGGTGTTCGTTGCTGTTAACGGGCTTTCTCTAGTTGCGGCGAGCGGGGGCTACTCTTCATTGCGGTGCGCAGGCTTCTCGTTGCGGTGGCTTCTCTTGTCGCAGAGCACGGGCTCTGGAGCGCAGGCTCAGTAGTTGTGGCTCGCGGGCTCTGGAGCGCAGGCTCAGTAGTTATGGCGCAGGGGCTTAGTTGCTCCGTGGCGTGTGGGATCTTCCCGGACCAGGGCTCGAACCCGTGTCCCCTGCATTGGCAGGCATTGGCAGGCGGATTCTTAACCACTGCGCCACCAGGGAAGTCCCTGTCCGTGAATTCTTACTGAAGGTTGGTGGGCAGGCAAGGCTGGTTCATGCTCGAGTCAACTCCTGCGGAATCCTGAGTCAGACAGGAGACCAGGCCTCCCCATGACCCTGGAGGGGGGCAGTGCTTGTCCCTCCACGTGGCCTCATGGCCACACAGCTCAGCTGCTTTCTGGGCCCAGTGGGTCTGGGGTGCTCCAGAGGCCAGATTCGCTGCCCTTGGACCAAGCTCTCTGTCCGTGGGACGGGGAGGACAGACCAAGCCGGCAGCTGGTAGGGCCAGGGTGATGGGTCCTGCTGGGCCAGGGGCCTCTGGTCTTGCTTGTTCCCTCCCCCTTCCCACCTGCCTGGCGCCAACCCCAAGCTCAGAGGGTGCAGCCTGGCCTGAGCCTGCGGCAGAAGCCGAGGACAGCACGCAATGCCCCCCCCCTCCCCGCCCGCCCCCCGCAGGTCCTGGTGCTCCGCCCTCCCTCCCCGACGTTCACATGAACCTCCCGGTTCGTTCCAGATTGCGCACGGTGGTGTCCTGCCTGCTGCCTTTAGATCCATTTGGGTTGGAGTGGGCGCTGCCCAGCCCGGTCACTGAGAGACTGGGCCTCCGCAGGGGAAGGCTGGGCTCAGGTGAGGGGCCGTCACTCGCTGGGGGATCTGTGATGGGGGAGGTGGCCAGGGCAGGCCGGGAGCCCCGTGGTCACATGCTTGATGCACACGTGTGGTGAACACGTGTGTGTTTCAGCGTGCTCCCCCTCAGGCTGACACGTGCACACGTGGCTTGTTAACGCACCTCTGGGCGGGGCAGCACCCCGCCGCCCTGCTGTGTCTCGTCTGCGCGCCCGAGCCTCTCCCACAAGGCTCAGAACCCCGGGAGGGGCCTCTGCCAGGGCACTGTCCACCGCCAGGCCTTCTCCGTGGCCTCTGGGGTCCTGCTGTGGGCGACCCCTGGGGAGGCCTGGTGTCCGCAGGGCTCTGAGGGCCCTGCAGGACCCGATGCTGGGAGGGCTTCTGTGGCAGGAGTGCCGATCAGCACGTGGGGGTCTGCGAGGGGCCACGCCTAGGGCTGGGGAGACGGTACAGGGGGGCAGTGCCGGGGAGGGGGCAGGGCTCGGCCGGGCAGGGGGCCCCGGGGAGGCGGCATCCTGGGCTCTGAGCAGGGCTGGGCGTTGGCTGCACAAGCGAGTACCTGAAGGAGGGGTGCCACCAGGACCAGAGGGAGGCACCCGCAGCTTGGGGACCCGGGTCTCCTAATGGTGGGGCTGCCCTGGACGCCCCCCCTGCCCTTGGTCCTATGCTCGCGTGTGCTCTGCTGGGCCACATAACAGACAGTGTTGCCTCTCTGTGTGCCCGGCCTGGGGAGGGGAGCCTCTTTCCAGGGCTCGTGGGAGGACCATTCTGTTGTCACCCTGGCAGCGGTCAGGAGAGGGGGCTGGACCCACTGGCCCAGCTGAGGACTGCGGCTCTACCCAGCCTAGAGCCGTCGGCTTGGGGTGGGGGAGGGGCTTCTGGCTGAGGGTCTGAGCTGGCTGGAACTGTGAGTGATGACTCAGGTCTAGAAACCCTTTGTCCTGGCCCTTTTGGTCGTGTGTCCCGTGGGACACACATCTCTCCTCTCTGCCCGACCCTCCACAGAGCCCTGGGCTGGGGTCTGGGACCACCCTGTCACCACCACGGTGCGCTCAGCCCTGGGCTCTAGGGAGGCTCCCTTCCTCCGTCCTCAGGGATGGCAGGTGGTGGGAACTTCCAGCAGGAGAGGAAGACCTTCCTTCAACTCTGGAGCTTGCACAGCAGGCCTCCCGCAGCTGTGGGTGTGGAGGTCGCGAGGGCGACTCGACTCTCGACTCTCGGCTGGTGCCGGGGGCCCAGGTGAGGCCTGGGGCCTGGGCGGAGCTCAGATTTCCTTGCCTGGGACCTCAGCCCCCATCTGGCTCCAAATTGTGGGTCGCAGTGGGGAGGGAGGGACAGCCCCGCTGACCCGGTTGGCCTGGCCTGCTGGGTCCTACAGCATCTGTGGGGAGAGTCCAGCTGCATAGGCCCTGGGCACCGGTTTTTTTGGCGCTGGGGGAGGACAGAGGTTTGAATCCAGACAGGGCAGCTCCCCTCACCTCGCCCACCACAATTTTAGCTTCCGTTGGCATCAGCCGGGAACTCGGGAGGGTGGGAAGGCAGCACGTGTGCGTGGGGACGTTGCCTGTGCAGACAGCTCCTTCGTGCCGTGGTGGTGGACTTGGCAGTGGTAGAGAGGAGGTCAGAGGCTGGGCTGGGCGAGGGTGTCTTGGGAGGGGCCAACGTGGTCTGGGAGGGCCCCTGAGGGGAGATCAGGGTCCGCAGGGGCTGTGGGCATGGAGTTCATGGCTCCACCTTGGAGCAGAGCAGAGCCCAGCCCAGCCTGGGCACGGAGGAGCTGGTTGACGCGTGGCAGTGTCAGCCGGGACCCGGCTGCGTGGTGGCCTCTTGCCCCGATCAGGGCCACCTTCTTGTGCCCAGAGGCCCTGCAGGTACTTCAGGGGCTTCTTCTCTATGTCCTTGCTGGACTGAGGCCCGGAGTGTGGCCGCTGTGTCCTCAGAACTGCGTCTGGAGCCCAGGACCTGGGTGTCTTTCCTTCCCGGGCCTCTTCTTGGTGCTCCAGGCACTGCCGGGTCCGGAGGAGGCTGTGGGCCCCCCCACCCAGCCCTGCTGAGTCAGCAGCAGGGCCAGTTCCCACCCGCCCCTGCCCATGTGTGGGTGCTCCTGTCACCATGGCAACCCCGTCCCAACAGGTCTCGCTCAGGGACATTTCCCGGTGTCCACTTTGTGTCCTCTCGAGGGCCTCTCTGCCCGTGACCCTGTCACCGCCAATGTCCCCGTTTTGGGACGGCGGGTGGCCGGCCCCCCCGTTTACCTGTGACTGTCCACGTTTCAGGCCTGAACGTCCACATTCCAGGAAACCCCTTGGTCCTGGACAAACCACTTACCCGGGGGGCCTGTCGGGGGGGACGTGAGAGGATGCTGTCCCCAGGGGAGGCTGCCTGGTGTGGCCAGGCCTGGGCTTGGCCAGAAGACAGCCCCTGTCCCCCCGTCGCCACCCAGGCCCGAGGCCCCTCTGCTGATCCCCTTGGTCTGTCTCCGCTGGTTTAAATGCCTGCTGTGTGCCAGGCACTGGCGGAGCCCTGGCACATCCATGCCTTCTCCATCCCACGGTGACCCAGGAGGCAGGGCTGCTCTGGCCCCACTTCACAGGCGAGAGCAGGAGGCTCTGGTAGGGGGTCCCCTGGCAGGTGCCATCCTTGAGCAACAGGCAGGTGTAGCTCCCGAGGGAGCTGCCGCCGTCAGCAGTGTCCATGGGCGGACGCCCAGGGGCTGGCCCCGTGGTGCTCTCAGGAGCCTGGCAGATGCTAGAGTGGCTGGAAACTCCGAGGCCCAGCTTCCTTCCCAGGGTGGAGGAGTGTGGGCTTGAGCAGAGCTGGCACTTGTGCTGTGGAGACAGGTCTCACCTGAGGTCTGTCCACACCTCCAGGCGACGGTCGGGAGTGCAGGTCTAGAGCCAGCTCTGTCCTTGCTGTTGAGTACCCAGGGTGAGGTACTCAACACCTCTGAGCCTCCATTTCCTCACCTGTCCAATGGGGATCATACTTCTCCTGCCTCACAGTGTGGCGAGGTTAAGTTGAGATGATGCGGGCAAGGGCTCTGCCCCACTCAGTGCCTTTGATGCTGGAAGGAGCCCCGCCCCGGTCCCACCTGCCCGTGCTGCTCTGGGCCTGGTCCGGGGTTTCAGCCTTGGGCTCCGGCAGCTAGATGGGGGCTTGGAGTGAACTCTGGCCTCACGTCCGCTGTGAGTGGGACAGGAGGCCGCTGAGAGGTCGAGACCTGCAGGCAGAAAGAAATTCCTGGAGGAGGCGTGTGAGGGGGTCACCAGCGTGTGCAGGGAGCTGGGAAACCTGGTGGCCAGCCGCTCGCCCGAGGCGTGGAGCTCTGTCGTGAGGGAAGCACCTCGAAGCCCCCCTCTTCCAAGAGGCCCTCCCGGATCAGCTCTGCCTGACCACGCAGGGGTAGCCATTTTCCCCAGGGCTGGGTGGGTGGGTGGGGTCTCTCCATTTCCAGCGGAGCCGGGTTCTCATCGTGCAGCTCAACCCTGACCCCCAGTGGCCAATTCTGAGCACTGCTGCCGAGGATTTGGGACCGATGGCCTGGGGGGTGACCCAGGGGGATGTCCTGTGACCTAGCCCAGGAGCCTCACCGCCCTTCCCAAAGTCTAGCCTGGACACACCCAACGAAGGCCCCATGGTGGAACCCCAGGCTTGGTGGCAGGGCTTCATTCAACCCAGGTGTGCGCTCCTGTTGAGGGGCATGACCCAGGGATTCAGGGAAGCCCCATCTGGAGTTGATCTTCGTCAGGCTAGAGGCTTGTCTGGACGGGCCAGCCCTGAGAGGTGGCCTCTGAGCTGTGCTCCTAGGGTTCAGGGAGGGATGGAGGAGCATGAGGGGGAGCGGGAGAGGCTGGGGTGCGTGGCTGGAGTTGGGGAGGGGTGAGGCGGCAGGGCAGGCAGGGCTGCACTGGGAGGAGACCTGGGGCCAAAGAGGGTTTTAGGCAGAGCAGTGACACGGTCACATTGCGTTTCAATGGCTGCTGGACAGAAGGTGGACGGAAGGGTCGAGGCTGGCAGTAGGTGGCTGGTGGGAAATGGAGCTGCTAAGACGCCAGCCTGGTGGGGAGGAGAGCCCTGGCAGGCAGGGCCTGGGGACGGACTGGCTGAACGTGGGGGTGTGGCTTGGAGGGCAGTTGTGGGTGCCAGCAGCCCTGAGGGCAGGAAGAAGGGGAGCCCTGGTGCTGGGAGACCTAGGCCGGACTCTCAGCTGCCAGCTGACATGGTGATGGGGGAGGTGCAGAGGTCTGTGGCGAGGGGCTTAATGGGTCTCAAGTGTCTAAACTAACCTGGGCCCCTGTGGGGGGCCTGGACTCGGTCCCTGCCTGAAGCCTCAGTTGGCTTCCTGCTCAGCTGCGCAGGGGCAGCGGGGAGCTTGGAGGGCAACGCTGTGTGGTCAAATCCTACATTTCCAGATAGCAGAGGAGAGGAGCCGGGGGTCTTTGGAGGCTGGAGAGAAGTCTGGGTAGCTGGAGGCTGCTTGGAGCCAAGAGGTTAGACAGATGAGGCAGGAGCTGAGGGCAGCCGCAGGGCTCAGGCCTGCATAGCTTGAGGGGCTCTGGGGACCTGATATTTCTGTGTGAAGGTGTCATCCAAGAAGGGGGGCTCGTGTGGTGGGCACGCAAGTATGCAGAGGCACCTGTGGTGTGCGTGCACATGCTGTGTGCATGCCTGCGTGTGGACCTGTGTGCGCGCGCGCATGTGCGGTGTATCCACACACGTGCACACGCTGCATGTTTTGTGTGCACGCATGTGTGCGTGTGTGTGTGGTGTGGTGGAGTCCTCCCTCCTGCCTCCTCCTAGTCTCTTCCTTTAGTCCCTTCTCTACTTGGTAACGAGAGTGGTTTTTCTAAAAGCCGGTAGGATCATGTCCTGTCTCTCTCTGAAAGCCTTTGCAGACTGCTCATGGAAATACTCATGAATGAAATGATGTGATCGTGTTTGGGATTTGCGTCAAGATGATCTTGCGGATGTGGGTGTAGAATAGACGAAACAAAGGTGGCCGGAGCTGATCTTAGAGTTTGGCAATGCCCACGTGGGCGGTACTGGTGTTCTTCTCTCTATTTTTGTGTGTGTTTGAAATTTTGTCAGGATAAATTGCAAAAGACTTTGAAATGTCAAAAAATGTATTGGGTGTCCTGTTGGCTCACTCTTCCAGATTTTTTGTCTTTCATTATCTTTGAACTGTCTTATAGCTCTACAATGGCAGAAAATTGATAGTAATGCAAACAATTCTTGTTCATAGAAATGCAAATTAATTTTGTCCAGTGGAAAACAATTGATGATTGCCCTTTGGGTACTGACCGGTCTTGCTTGTACTTACAAATTCATTTCAGGATTCTGGGTTGCCCGTGGACGTGTCTGTGGTTTGGATTCTTCTTTGATCTGGGTTGTAAAATGTTACTGGTTTCTTCATTAATGATTGCTGTGGGGTGAATTGTGTCCCTAGAAAGACATGTTGAAGTCCTGACCCCCAGTCCCTGTGAAGGCGACCTCATTTGGAAGTCAGGTCTTTGCAGATGTGACTAGTTGCAGTCAAGTCCTTATTAAAAGAGGGAAATTTGGACACAGACACAGAAGACACAGGAAGAACGCCAGGTGATGACAGAGGCAGAGATTGGGGTGATGTGTCTGTAAGTCAAGGAACATCTGGGGTCATCAGAAGCTGGAAGAGGTGAGGAAGGAGCCTCAGCTATAGCCTCCGGAGAGAGGGTGGCCCTGCCCACACCTTGATTTTGGAAATCTGCCTTCCAGACCGTGAGAGAATAAATCTCTGTTGTTTTAAGCCCCCCAGTCTGTGGGCTTCTGCTAGGGCTGGTAGGGGGGCCAGGAAACACAAACAGTGCACGCGCCAGGGTGCCCCAAACAGGGAAGAAGGCAGTGCAGGGCCTGCAGGAAAGGCGGAGCCTGGTGGGAGGGGCAGCCTGGCCCGGGATGGAGGGGGAGGTGGGGGTGTGGTGGGGTGGGGGTGTGTCACTGGGAGGAGTTTGGACATTTTCCCTGAAGGCAGCATGAGGCTTTTGAAACAAAACCAAAAACCAACTAATTCTAGAAAATGTTAAAGGATAAATTTTTGAAGGTAAAATCTTGGCCCTCGTGTCAAAAGCTATTATTTCACTCGCTGTGTGCTAACTCCCGGGCCGAGAGCAGGGTGGGTGTCTGTGCGGAGGCTCCTGCAGGGAGGCCAGGGGAGGCCGTGTGGAAGAAGGCTGGGCGTTGAGGGTGGCTTAGACGTGTGCCTGTACGGACACACGTGTGTTTGGAGACAGATCGCGAGGCGGATGCCCCCGCGGTTAGACGCGCTGGAGGACGAGTGCGCTGCAGTGTAGCTGTGTCACTGTGTGCGCGCTGCAAGGTGGATGCATTGGGGGAGATGCAGGGAGGACCCTCTGCAGTATAGACACACTGGCTGCAGTGCAGACCCCGCTGTGTAGAAGCATGTCTCCCGTGTCTACTCACGGCCGCTCTGAGGCCTCTGGCTGGGCCTGCGCCCCGGGCAGAGCAGGGGCTGTGGGCCAGGGGGGCACGGGCAGCCCATGTCCTCCCCAGCCAGGCCTGCCCTGGCCCCTCTCTCACATCCTGCGGGGACCCTCCTCCTTGCCCGTGCTCATGATCCCCCGGCCTGAGCTCTGTGCTGCTGGAGCCCCGGGGGCTGGTGGGGGGCGTCAGGCCACACTTCCTCCCCGGGATCCACGGCCATTCTAGAAAGGTCCCTCACAGTGAGCCCGACCACACAGAACTGGGCCCAGGTGACCCTAACCCGAACCCTAACCCCATTTCAACAGGGTCCTGGGGACCCCCCTGGGTCCCCAGACCAAGTCCCCTCCCTCACCCTCCAGAGGGGGGCAGCGTCTCGCCGCGTTCACCCTCAGGCCAGCTGCCAGCATTCTTGGGGCCCCTCTGTGGGGTGGGCGGAACACGCCCCCCGCTAGACTCTCAGAGAGGCTGCCCCCAGCCCCGGCCACCAACACTTCAGAATTACTTGGGGGTCCCCATCCCCAGGCCCCAGGGTCAGAGCCTCTTATCCTGAGTGGATAAGCTAGAGGATTGGGAATTAAACAATGTGTATTTAAATATTTTAATATATTTTATTTTTATTGTTTTGGGAGGGGGAATAGGCCATACATGCAGATGATGCAAGAGGAAAATGGCGCAACGAGGAGGGACGTGGTGAAAAAGAACCCCTCTACCCCGCTTCCCAGCCCCGGGGACCTGTGGTCCCTCCGTCAGTGGCCTGCGGGCCTGCAGGCCGTTCTGAGCACCACAGACAGCTCACTCCCACGGGCCTGTCCACACGGGGCAGGGCAGTCCCGTCCACAGTGTTGCTTAGCCCTTGCTGATGGACATTTAGGTGGTCTTTTTTTCACGGACAGTGTCGCCAGCGATGTCCCTGGACCTGTGCCTTTGCAAGCGGCGGGCAGGCTTTAGGATAGACTCCTGCACGTGCCGGGCAGTCTTCACTTTGAAAGATCTGCTGCCACATTGCCCTCCGCAGAGCTCGCCCCATACCTGCCCACGTCAGTGAGTCAAGTGGTTTGTCCCCCATAGCCTCCCAGCATAGCTGTGTTAGGAAACCTTTGGATCTTTGCAATCTAAGAGCATCTCTGCTGTTCAGAATTGCATTTCTCGTACCGTGAGTCAGGTTGAACAACTTTTAATTTATTTTAAAGTTATAGTTTCCCTTGATCTGTAAACAGCCTTGACCCAGTTTTTTTTATTGGATTGTCGGACCTTGTCTTATTGATTGGACAGGCTCTTTACATAGTAAGGCTTTATCCTTAGATATTTGCAAATATTTTTCCTCATCTGTTATTTGACTTTTGCTTTGTTTAAAGTAGTTGTGCCACGTAGAAAATTTTAAATCATGTAATTTTACAGTTTGGTTTTGTGAGCTCATAATATGCTCTGCATTCTTCCTTCCGGTACTTTTATGGTTATTTTTAAACATTTACATCTTTGACCCATTTAGAACTTATCTTGGTATAAGATCCGAGTTAGGAATCTGTGTCAGGTAGGGTCCAGTAGCAGACAGACGTCATCCTGAAATTGGGAAATTTGAGGAGAGCTGAATAAAGGGATTAAGGTGTGGGCAGGGGGTAGAGAAACCACTAGTGAGAAGTGGGGTCCACCCTTAGAGCTGAGGGGACCCGAGAACCTGCCCAACAGGAGCTGAGACCTGGGAGTGAGGCCCGTGCAGGGAGGACGGCGCCCTGATCTCCTGGGGGCTCCCCGTTGGACAGATCCCACCAGCAGCCCAGAGGCAGGTGGTCCACAGGCACACCTGCAGGTCACCTCCGGCTCTGGGCCGGGTGGGCCTGGCTGGACGCCAGACACGTCAGCACAGGATGGGGAACCAGGTATTGTGCCAACACACTGACTTAGGAATGGGTGGTTTGAGGACTCCCCAGGGGACTTGGACAGAGCCCCCCAGGGTGCAGGGTTGGGTTAGGGGCTAGAGGGCTTGGAGGCCGAGGGGAAGGGCCCGTGTGAAATGAGCTGACCGCGAGCTGGACCCGTCTGTGATGGCCTTTCCTGCCCGGGACTGCCCAGTAATCTGGTCCCTGGGGCAGTGGGGCTTGAGGCTGGCGTGTGGAGATGAACAGAGCAGGGTCTGTGGGGCTGGGGATGGGTCCCCCCTCCTCCCAAAGGGGGGACCAGAATGAGGGCCCCTTGCTGCCCCCTCCGTCCTTCACTCATTTGTTCGTTCACTCGTTCAGCACACCCAAAAAGTTAGGATGCTCCTTGATGTAAAATTCAACATTAAAACAACGTTAAGCCATTAGTTGGTGTAACAAAGTCCTAAGCATTGACGATTTGCCCCAGGATGACAATTTGGAAACTTCTGGGAGAAAAAGCCCAATTATTAAAACAATTGTTTTTGGCACCCTGCTTTGATAATGCCCTGAACACCGGGCCTAGCTGTTGGAAATTCAGGGTCCAGGTGGGCGAGGTCCTCGTGGGCGGGGCCCTGACGTGCAGATGCGGGGATGGGAGAAGGAGCCTGGGTCTGCTGCAGACCCAGAGAGGGGCTTGACCGTCGTCCGGTAGGAGCTGCTGATGGCGGCGCCCTGGTGTGCGGGGAGCAGGGGACCCGGGGCCACCGAGGGTGGCGCGGAGCAGCGTGGGGGCAGCGTGGGAGGCGGTGTGCAGAGGGGTGCCGCACAGCTCCTGGCCCGGTTGAAGGAGAAGGTTCCCTGGGGCGGCTGTGGGGAGGGTCCAGGACCACAGGAGGCCCACCCGCAGGCTACCAGTGCCCTGGCAGGGGAGGGGCATCCAAGGACAGAGACTGGTTCTGCTGGTGACAGCAGAATTCGGGGACCCAGACGGCGGGCTGAGGGGCTGAGCCTGGTTTGCCTGGATGGGGTGTTTCCAGGCTCTCAGTTTTAACAGCAGGACAGTCCGGACAAATCTTTATGAGCTGACTGCCCCCCTTGTGTATCTTTGTTCTGACGTGGGTGAGCTAAGTGGCAGCTGTCCCACAACCGCCCCCCGCCCCCCGTCTGAGGACCCGGGGTCCTGCGGGAAAGGTCAAAGTTCAAGCTGCTTCCCCTGCCTCAGACCAAGGGACCTGTGGACACAGAGGGCAGCCCTGCCCACCATGCCGCCGGCTCCCAGGCGAGGTGTCTGGCTCCGTGCTGCCAGGCGTGCTGCCACAGGGGACCCCCCCTTGTTCCCTTGTTCCAGACAAAATCCTCTGCACACCCTGGGCCTCGACCGTCATCTGATTTCCACGGTGGCCGTGGCCCTGGTGTCCGGGGCAGTGAGGGCGGGTCACCCGTGCGCTGTTTACCTGGAGCAAGGCTCCTTCCTCCTTGTTGGTACGAGGCTGATTGCTCTGCATTTTCACGGTAAATTTGTTTTCTGAGTCGCTGTTGAAATTCTGGAAGCAGAGAAAATGCATTTGCTCCATCACCTTCCGGATGTGACAAGTCCTATAAAATCTATTAAAGCCTTTAATGAAATCCCTGCTCAGAGCTGCTCTGTGAATGAATGTGGAATGAGAATTTAAATGAAAATGTTTTTGTAGTCTGGAGGCTTTGCCTGGGAAGAAATTAAAGGGGCAGCTCACCTTTCTGCCGTCATTCTCAGGCTTGATGAGTGCTGTGCTTGGTGGCCCTCTGACCGGATGCTGGGGGCCTTCCTCAGACCCTCCGCGCAGAGGGGAAGGCGGGTGCACCTGTGGGCCGGTATAGCCACTTGTGGCTGGAGATAAACGCATTTACTTATAAACAGGTGCGAGCCCTGCACTCGCAGAGCTCACAGTCTGGGGGGACAGACGTGTCCAGAATAGGTGTCAATGCCCAGAAAGCGGAGTGCAGTGCAGGGCTGCTGGGGAGCTCGGAAGGTCCATCTGGGGTGGGGAGGACAGGGGCAGGGACAGGAGTGGGGGTGGCTTGGCTGCGAGCAGATTCCTTCTCTCCCCGTGAGCTGAGTCCTGCCCTGGGGCCCTCAGACACGCTCAACTCCCAGGTCTCTGGCCAGCCCTCCCCACACTCCACCCTCCTCCAGGCACCCCTGCCTGGGGGGAGAGACACAAACATGCAGAGCCTGCCTCAGGACACCAAAAAGTGCTTGTCTTTCCTGCTTTCTGGGGTGGCAACATCGCCCCTTTCCTTCTATGATGACAAGTTCTAAAAAACACCCAGAACGTGTGCAGCACAGAGTGCCGAGGGGCAACTCTTCCCAGAGGAGGCCCAGGGAGCCCGTGCTGCAGGCAGGGGGACCACGTGGGGAGCAGGTCCAGGGGTTAGGGTGTAAAGTGTTGTGACCGAAGGAAAGAGGGGAGCCCCAGCTGGATGTGGAATTTGTTTACCCAGCAAGGGTTACTCCCCCAGTATGGGGAAATACTTACAGATCAACAAGAAAATCACCACTGAATAGAAAAAAAGGCAACACAGGCTGTGCAGAGATGAGCTTTCCAGAGAGACTGGCAGCGGAAAGCTGCTTTTGGGGACCTGCTTGCTGCCTCCGTCTCTCCCCAGATGAAGAAGCGGCCCTGCGGGTGCTGAGTGATCCTTGCAACCCTCCTGGGGGGCGGGGGCAGCAACGTCAGTGGGTGTGAAAGGGCGGGTTTGGCGTGCAGAACGTTCCAGGCACAGGACAAGCCTCTCCTGCCCTCCTTACTGTCCTGAAGTCCTGGGCCCTTGGCCGCCCAATCGGAAACTTGAGTGTGGGTCCCTCCCGCCAGTCCCTGAGGCTGTCTCTACAGCTCCTGCCTCACTGGTCACCTGGGAAACACATGAGGTTGGCAAAAGGGACAACTCAGATACTCCAAGCGTGAGTGGGTAGACGTGAGTGATTGCTGCGGCATGGGGACCACATCTAGCTCGAGCCCTGCAGAGCCTTGTCTGTGCACCAGGGCTACCTGAGGCACCCAGGGTCATCGGCTGCACCCAGCAGCAAGGAGACAGGGTCATTAAAAATGGATTTGTCATGACAAAAAAGTGGACCTGGGTGTCCCTCAGCAGGAAAACACAGAGGTGTGTGTTATTCATGCTGTACAACGCCACACAGGGGTTCAGATCAGCCAGATCAGCTCTGATAGACCTCAACAGCAATACTGATCGGTAAAGGCAAGTTGCAAAGGGTTTTGTTCTGTGTGATCACATTAACTAATCTGCAAAGAGTGTTACGCGTTGGTCTTGGATATGTATGTAGATGGTAAACCAATGAAGACATGCGGAGAGATGATACAAACCAATTTCAGAGATGCTCCTCTGGGGAGGATGGCAGAGTCCCGAGCGTGTATCTTCATCTATGTGTTGATGGTATGGGGGATGGCATGAGGAGCCAGCATGCTGAAGGAAGTTGACCCCCGGCTGGCGGAGGGAGTGAGCGGGCAGTGGGAGCTGGACGGAGGGAGGGCTTTGAGGGTTCCAGGCAGCGTTCGGGAGGAGGGAGAGCTACAGAGGAGGGAAGGGTACCGGGCAAAGGCATCTGGGGAAGGTCGCGAGGGCCAGGCGGACTGTTGCTGAGCTGGTCACACCCTGTCCTCCAGGCCCACCGGCCCAGTTGGAAGGACACTTTGGGAACCTGGAGCCCAGGGGGGACGTCACCTGCGTCACAGCCCGGCTTCTAGGAGCAGAGGCTGTAGGGGGTCCTGGGAGGGGTCAGTTCCTCTCCGTCCAGGCTTCAGGGGCCTGGTACCGCTCAGAATAGGGCTGGGTACAGAGAGATGGGGTAGAGAGGGCTGGAGAGCGGAAGAAAGATCACCTTCCAAGGCTGAGAGCGCACTTAATTATGCGTCGCACACAAGACGTTTCACCAAGTAAACAGAGTTTTAAAGACTGGCTCAGTCATGGAGAGCTGTTTCCTGTGGCTCAACAAGTTTATAATAAACACAGTTAAACTTTTATTTATGGCACAGCTGCTAATTGCACCATAAACGTTTTTTCCTCAAGCAATTGCTGTTTACTCACTTGCCAATCAGCTCGTTATCTGGCTCTCTCTCCCCGTGCTCCCAATATTCCCACTTCCAAATCCCGCTGCTTGAAATGTCTCCCTGCAGCTGTCCTCCAGGCCCACCGGCCCAGGGCCATGCCCGCCCACCCGCTGGTGGGCACCCCCTCTCAGCCCCCGAGCCCTTTCTGACCTGCTGTCCCTGCCCTGAGAGTCTCTCGTGACCAGGCACAGCGGTGGAGGCCCTGCAGGATGGCCCTGCCGAGCTGTCCCTACGTTCCCCCTCCTCCGGCTTCCCAGCCTCAGAGCCCAGCAGGCCTCGCCTCCTCTCTCTGCCCGTCTTTATCGCAGCCCCTCCGCTTGTCGGGGTCTCCCCACCCATCTCTCCACAAGACCGGGAATTACATAAACCTGACCCCTGGGTCCCCAGCGTTCACCCCTTCCTTAGGCAGTGATCCTGGTGCTCAGCCCCCGCCTTCATCCCCCCAGGAGGTGCTCCTAGAGAGCAGAGGTAGGTCTCACATCTCTTCATACATTTGTCCCGTCCTGACCACCGCCTGTGTCCTGGGCGTGGTGAGAACCCTTCTCTAGGCTGGGCCCCTCAGGGGCTCTGGTCCCCTCCTTCCCACGGCTTCTCGGCAGGCTGGCCCTGGGGCGAGCCGTGTGGTGCTGAAGCAGAGTGAAGCCAGAGCTGGTAGACCCTCTGGGTGGAACGGGCCTCCCTGCCATCACGCAGACACGCTGACGCCTGCCCCCGCCAGACAGCCGCTGGGCCTTGGTGTCTGAACGCTCTGAGTGACCTTCTGAGTGGGGATTTTCTAGAGTCCTCTCCAGGCACCTCAGGGCAGGGACATTGGCTGGGTACATCCTGTGTGCAGATCCTCCAAAACCTTCCCCCGAGGGCCTCCCCTCCATGCCGGCGGTCCAGCCATGTTGCAAGGCCAAGCTCGGGAGGGCATATTTGCTCGGGAGGCTCTTGGGAAGGAAAGGGAGAGTGAGACCATTCCCCATCCCACCAACCCCTTCATTTCTTAGATCCAACATGGTTAGAGCCACCTGGATGAGTTGGGAGTGTCCAGACTGAAGCTGGCTGGTGGGAAAGGACTCCAGGGCCCCTCCCCCCAGGGGCTCACGCCAGGAAAAGGGAAAGACCAGGTTCAAGACAGGGCCTGGAGGCCAGTGGGTGGTACACGGTTGGGGTCACGTGGGGAGCCCCCAGGCTTTGGCTCCGTGCCAGGCTGAAGCTGATCTGTCGTGATCCCTGGCCCCGCAGCAGCCTGGGGCTGAGGCTGCTGGTTTGCGGACCAGGAGCCAGTCCACAGGGCTGTGCAGGTCCCGAGGTCCGCAGTGACGCCCGGTGGCCGTGACTGGGGCAGCGCCACCTGGGCTGGGGCAGCACTGGGCAGCCCCACCGCAGTTTTGGGCAGTTGGGTGCGCGTGTCTGAGGAGAGGCTTAGGAAGGGAATCGTAGACTGTGTGCTAACCGAGGGTCTGGAGGCACGCACACTCACTGGGAAACAAACCCCCATGCCTGCCTCTGTGCTTTGAGCTGGTGAAGGGTCATTTCCTACCCACTCCCCTTCCCGCGTTTCCTGGTCCCTCCCCTTGGGGTCCAGGGGACGATCTGGTGCAAGCTGCTTTTTGAGTCCCTTGGCTGGGTGAGGGGACAGAGCTGTCACCACCACACCAAAGTGCTGCGGTGAACGGAGGGCTGTGGCGTCAGGTCCAGTGACTGATGGGTGAGGACTGATGCTTGTCAGGGGTGTTGGTGGACCAGGGGTTGGGCTGTGTGTGGCCCCGGGGCCTGGTTTTGTTGGCGCCTCAAACCCCCTCGTGGATCCTGCACGTGTAAGGAGACTGGGTCTGGTCCTGTCCAGTCAGCCCCGGCCTGTGTCCTGTTCTGGGGTCGGGCACTCCCTGGGTTTGAGTCTGGCCCCTTCAACCTGGCAGGGGCTCGGGCTAGGCCGGGGGTCAGGAAACAAAGAGCTGCCCTGGCTGAGGCCCTGGGCAGCTGAGGGGCTTCAGCTTGGCCTGGGGATGGGCCACTGACTTCTCAACACCATCCTCCCCTTCCTTCACCCTCCCGGGCTCTGTTTTCAGTCAGTTCAATTAGTACAAGCTTTAAAGCAATTAGGGAGAATGGCAGTCAGGGCCGCGCTGCGGGGCCATGTTGAGTGCACTCCTGCCCCCTCCTTGTCCCCCAGCCTGGCAGCCTGGAGGGTCTCTGCAGAGGGGAGGGGTGGGCAAACCAGGGGGAGGGGGAGAGACCCCCGACAACGGCTGGGACTGGAAGTGGGTGAGTGGGGAGGGACAAGGAACAGAAATCCGTGTGCCTGGGACCCCGGGGCTGGGCTGCTTGCAGAGGAGACAAAGTGAGGGTGCTGGGTTAGAGATGCACAGAGCCCTGGGAGCAGGGTGCTGGGCAAAATTCGAGGGCCCCAACACTCCAAGGCCAACTCCCTCCTCTCTCCCCCTCTCCCCTCCCGCCCTCTTCCCCTCCCTCCCCCTCCCTCTTCCCTCCCTCTCCCCTCCCTCCCCCTCCCCTCTCCGCCCTCCCCTCCCTCTCCCCTCCCTCCCTCCCTCCCCCTCCCCCATCCCCCTCCCTCCCTCCCCTCCCACCCTCCTCCCCTCCCCTCCCTCCCCCTCCTCTCCCTCCCTCTCCCCTCCCTCTCCTCCCTCTCTCCTCCCTGCTTCTCCCTCCCCTCCTCCTCTCCCTCAGTCCCTTTGGGAGGGAGGAGGAGGAGGAGGATTAAACCTCTGCTCTCTGGTGTTGAGGCTGCAGAGTCTGTGACATTCCTGGCTGTCACAGCCGCTCCTGATTCTGTGGTCTCTGGCCGCAGGGAAGGAGCGTGCAGCAGTTTTCTGAGGAGGGGGAAGTGTACCAGCCTCTGACCTCACTCCATGGCCTCCAGGGGCCCCTTGGCGGGGTGGCCTCTGTTTAGGGCTCTGCACTCTGAGCACCAGGGCAAGTGGGTGCCTGGCCCTGTGCCCCCGCACGCGGCAAAGGCCTTCTGGGCCAGCTCCATGGCCGCCTGGCGGAGGCGACCCCTCGAGCTGCGGACACCCTGCTTGGAGGCCTGGGCCTCCCCTCCAGGCGTGGGGCTTGGTGGGGCGGGGCAGGTGCAGGGTCTGACTGCAGACAGAGCCCTTTGTGTCGGGACCCCCGCCCCCCCAAGCCTTCCCGCCCTGCCCCTCCACACTCCCCCAGCCTCTCAAAGGAAGCCTGTGCTGGGAGCCTCCTCTGGGAGACCCCCGGCCAGCGCGGCCTCCCTCAGATGTGTGTGGAGTCAGCGGTCTACCACGTCCTTTCCTCCTTCACCTGTCTACACTGGCCCAAGACTGGGCAGGTCCTGAGCTGGGCGCCGGCTGAGCCAGGCCCCTGCTGCCCCCTCCTCCCCCAGGAGCTGGATTCTGAACAAATGATGACACAATACTTGGTCCATCTGTGACAAAGGCCACCAGGAGGAGGGGGCCCGGCCTGGGGGAACTCTGAGGATGCCCTGACCTAGTCTGGAAGCTGCCAGGAGGGAGCTGGGTGGGGCAAACCCTGGGAGGCGGGGAGGGAGCCACGCTCCTGAGTGTGGCCCGGCTCCGGGGAGGGGGCCTGGGCTGAGGCCTGAGGGCAGGTGGAGGCTTGTGCTTTGTTCTGAAGCTGAAGGGCCTGATGGGCGGTGGTGCAGGGAGGTGCCGGGCGTGGGCATGGGGAGGGGTGGGCCCTTCCTGTTCTCCAGCCAAGGAAGGGGCTGGTAGGGTTCCCTATGGACAGCTGAAATGGTCTGGAAACGAAGGGGACTGGCCACCCCCAACTCGTAGCCTGACACCTGCGTCCAGCCGCCCCGCCCTGCTCTGGCCGTCCACGCCCACACCTACCAGCAGCCTTCACTGGGCCCCATCGCACTGGGCTGGGGCACAGGCCCCGTGTCTCCACAGCTGCTGCTGAGCAGATGCGTGAACCCGAGGGGAGGGCTCCCCGAGGAAAGTATGCTGAGAGGTACAGGGGAGCGGATCTCACAACCCAGTAAAGTTCTATTAGGAAGGGTGGGACCACCCATGGAGCTATGATCAGCTCAAAATAGTAGAAGCTCCTTTCTGACCCGCTGCGCCTGTTGTGGGGTTGAGGGCCTCCCGGTGGGGAGGGGCTGCTTCCTGCCCCCCTCTCCACTCTGCCGAGGCTCCTGCACAAACACGGGAAGGCGGAGGGGCCTTGGCGGGTGCCTAATGGCCAGCACGTCCTCTCCCTGTGCTCGCTGTGCCCATTACAAGCGTCTCACTTCCTGATGAAGCAGTTTCCCGCAAAATGGCCCCACGTTGCAGGATAAACGTGAGGAGCCGCTGAGGGGAGGCAAGCAGATGCGACGCTCAGATCCGTGGAAGGCAGTCCGGCTGCAGGCAGCTCGTGGCGGGGCCCTTGCACGGCCTCTGCTCAGGTCTGGGGGAGGGACCCCGCAGGCACCGACAGGCACCCACCCTGAGCAGAGCACGCCAGACGCCTGCCTCGCGTGGCCCCTAGCTCAGTGGGAGAGGCACAGAGAGGCAGTGCAGGGGCCATGCCCTGGGGTAGGTGCGGGGCAGGTGCGGGGCAGGTGCGGGGCAGGGGGCTCTGACGGGCTGGCTGCAGGGTTGCAGGCCGCTGGAGGAGGGATGCTTGAGCGGAGACCTCGAGATGCAGCCTGATCCCTCGCGTGGGCAGTTGGACAGCGTCCCTGCTGTGGCCAGCAGGTGCAAAGGCCCATGGGAGCTGAGACCCAAGAGACCTTGGTCTGGGGGAAGCACATGGCCCATGTAGAGGAAGGCCTCATAATCTGGGGAGGAGGATGTAGGCAACACAATGGGCCCTGAGCTGAGAGGGAGGTGGGCACCAGTGGACCTTGGCCTGAGTCTGGGCGCTCACCCACCAGATGGCAGCTGATGGGGGTGGGTCCACAGGGGCCCTCCTGCGGGTGACTGGCTAGACCTGTAGCTTCTGTGCTTTTTTCCAGCCCCACTCCCCTTCGTGGGGGCAGGAACGGTGTGTGCACGCAGATGTGCATGCACAAGCGCACACACACACACACACATAAACACAGATATGCAAACACCGGTATGCACACGCACACATGAACAGATGTGCACACAGTGAGCACACAACAGACAGGCACACACGTAAGTGTGCACACACACATAAATGTGCACGTACTCTTGTGCAAGACGTGCACACTGACGTATGACCACAGATGCGCCCATCCAGACGTAAACACACGTGGACGCGCACAGCACACTCACAAACGTCCACTCTGCGCAGCCCCGCTTCTGCCGCCGGCTGTCACTTCTCCCTGTCCTGAGCTCTTGCCCCAGGACAGCGGAGCTGAGGGCGGAGAACGAGCTCCTGAGGCAGAAGGCCTGGACTCTTCTCTGGGCCTTGGCGCCCTGGTCTGTGGCCGGGGACGCTGGAGCTTGGCTCACAGGTTGCAGGAGGGATTTGGTGCAACAGTGCAGGCGAGGGGCTGGCCTGGGCGCTGGGTCCGGGTCAGGGTTAGGAGGGTCCCTGGGAGCTGAGAACTTTCACCTCTGAACCCTGGCTCAAGAACCAGATCTACGGACCCTGGGAGGTCTGGCTGGGGGTGGGGGCTCCAGCACTCTTGGCTGGGCTCCGGGAGCCTGTCCACCAAGCCCCCGAGATGGCTAGTTCACTACACCCTTGCGGGGTGGTCTGCATGAGGCCACCGTGGGGTCAGGCCAGCAGTCAATCCTGGAGGGTTGAACTGCTCAGGGGTTCAGCCCCGCCCCTCCCACGGCAGACACAGTAGCTGGAGCTCCCACCCCAGCCCACTGGGTGCAGAGGCCCCTTGCAGGCCCTGTGCCCCAGGGGCTTGGGGGTGGGGGCAGGACTCACTGCTGTGGGGCTCCTGCTTCCAGCTACAGGAACGTGGACTTGGCTTTGTGGCCACCCTGGGTAGGAGTTGCGAACTGAGACACGGCTGACCCCGAGCATGGGGGTCCGCAGACCTCACGGTGGTTGGGGACAGTTGTGAGGGGCGCCTTATGGTTTGGGCCACAGAGGTTCCCGTGTCTGGTCGTGGCTTCCTCACCCCTGCTCTAGGCTCCGTGAGGCGCACAGAGGCCCAGACGCTCACAGTGAGTTCCAGGCCGACCTGCCCAGGGCAGCTCTGGGCCTTCAGGAGCACACAGGCCCCTGGTGTGGAGACTGAGTGAGTGCCCGTCTAGGCATGAGGGGCACCGAGGCTGGGCAGGCCCTTCCCGAGGAGGTGCCGGAGGACGGCGGGGGCGTGCCACGGAGCTTGGCCACAGCTGAGGCCACGGGGCTGGGGTGACGGGACCAGTGGCAGGGAGGCCTCTGGGGGACCCCTAGGGAGCTGGCTGTGGTTGAGGGGAGAACACCAGCACAGGACCGGCCGGGGCTCGCAGGGGAGAGCCTCGGAGCCACGGCAGGACGTCAGGGCCTCGGCCACGGGGGCAGGGAGGAGTGGGGTCCCCGTGGGCGGCCGCCGCGGGGCCTGAGAAGGACGGAGTGAGCTGCCCTGAGGAAGCTCGCGGGACCAGTTGGGCCAATCGGCGTCTGTTTGTTCATTTGACAGACATTGAATAAGTGCCCCAGGTGGCAGGAGCGGCTCGGGGAACCTGGGTCCGTGCCCTGGCACCCTCCTGAGGGGCTTGTGTCTCTTGGGGAGAGCCAGCCACGCACGAACCCTCCAGGCTTCCGCTACGTTCGAGGGTGGGAAGCGTGGCATGGCCAGGGCGTCCAAGGTGCTTGGGTTGGTGAGAATCAGCCCTGTTGGGAGCCCGAGAACACCCCGGTGTGGCTGCAGGGACGGCGGGCTCAGCAGGCTGTGAGGGCCTCAGGGTGACGGGCCTGGGCCGAGGTCGAGCCCAGAATGGGCTTTGGAGTCAGGCCGTGACGGCCCCTCCCCTGCATGGGGGGTGGGTCTGGGCTCATTCCTGTGTTGCCCAACCCCGGCTCCTCTGTTCACAGGACGCTGCTTGGCTGCCAGGAGCTGCCCACCCATCCTTCCAGGGTGAAGGTGGAGGTAGAGGCGCTGATTCCCAGGTAAGCCTCCCGCTCGGGCTTTCCATGTGTGTCGGCCTTCTCCCTGGCATGGGGAGAGCTCAGCTTTTTACAGACGTGATCATGAGTGCTCGGTCTTGCAAAGGGCAACGGCATTGCCGGGACACTGCAGGCTGCCTTGTTAATTTGGAGCCTAATGTGGTGTCTGGAGTCGTCTTTGATTTAGATACAAGTGGCAGCGTATGTCCCGTGTTTCTCGGTCCCCCTCAGGGTCAGGCTGAGGGGCGAGGCAAGCAGCGAGGGCGCGGGGCAAGGTGTGTGGAGCCCTTCTGCGCGCCTTGTGTCTCCAGCTGAGCCCCAGCCCCCTTGAGCCCGACCCCAGGGCTTTGCCTAGTCTCGGGACTCGGTGCGCCTGGCCCCCACCACCCAAGCCCCGTGTGTACACGGTGCACACGCGTGCCTGTCCTGTGCTCCCGTGCCGCGTGGGTGACCCTAGGGGACGCTGGCCTGGGTTTTGACCTTCCAGCAGGTCCACCTCGGCTGAAGCAGGATGGTGCACTGCGCCGTGGCTCTGCTGTGGCTTGATTCCGTGGCCCTCAGAGAAGCCCTCTAACTTCTCTGAGCCCATAAAACAGGTCAGATCAGTCTTACCTGAAACACAGTGACGTTTCACTGGGGTAACTGTGTGGGCACCTGCTGGGGGGCAGTTACTGGCCGCCGCCCTTCCTCCTGCGCCTGCCGGACGTGAACTCAGACTGGCCCATCGCCGCGTTTCCGTGCAGCAAGTAGCTTCAAGGCCACGCAGGGACTGCCGTGCCAAGGTCACTGCAGGCCCACAGTCCGAGCGTCCTGTTCCTCGGCCCTGAGGCCCCCAGGCCCCGGGTGAGGGCCACAGCCCTCGCTCCTGTGGTCCTGCTCATCCCTTCTGGGGCGGCGCCTTTGGCCGCTCCGAGCACGTGGATGTCACCCCAGGTCGCCAGGGCTCCCCTGAGGCCGCCCTCCTCCCCGACACCTTGTGCACGCTGGGTTCCTCAGCCCTCCCTCCCCCTGTGTCTGTGGGATTTGCATACAGGTGCCCCTGCCTGTGCAGCTGAGGGGTTGGGGGCGGAGCCAGCAGCCAGGCCGGGAGGCCAGCAGCACCTGAACACAGGTGGCAGGACAGTGGCCCCTCGGAAAGCGGGTTTTGTTCCCTTGCCGCCTCCGCAGAGCCGCAACCAGGCTCCGGTGCTGCGGGAGCGGGTGGGCTCTGGTGTTCGGGGCCTCTGGGAGCCCCTGCAGTGCCGTCAGGTCCCTCTGCGGCCTTGTTGTGCCGGCCACCGTCCGAGCCTGGGGACCGGGGAACGGGGCACGGCCTGCACGGGCTTGTGTGAGCTGAGAACCCGCGTCTGCTGTAGACGGACGGCTCGGGGGTCCCTGCCGTTGCAGGAGGACCCTCAGCCCAGGCTGCACGTTCACAGAGCCTCCCCGTGAAGACTTTCTCCCAAATGGGGTGGTGCTTGGCCGGGCAGGCTGGCGAGCTGGCCGGTCCGTGGGCGGCTGCGACGGTGCTGTTGTCTGAAATGTGTGTTAACCCAACACCCGCCTGTGAGAAAGCCGACCGTGAAAGGGATGAGCTGTGAAGGCGGACGTTGGGCACGCACCCCAAGTTCCGTCACACAGCTTCGAACAGCCTGGAGGCCCCCTGCATCAGAGGTCTCCCGCCGCCTGGTTACCGCCGTGGTGAAGAGCTGGGAAGGGGGTCCCGGGCTCACGCACCCCTCCCAGCTGGCTCTGGGCCCTTTCCCAGCAGCCTCTCCTGCGTCTCGTATCCCGGCCTGCGCTCCTGGGGCTGGGGTGGCCATGCTTGCCGGCCTGTGCCTCTCGCCTTCCCGACTCAGGGTTGCCTGGTGTGTGGGGTTGGGGTCGATGTTGTCACACGGGCCTCTGGCTGGGCAGTGGGCGGCCTTGCCTGGATGTGTCTGGGGCTCTGGAGGTGTGTCTCTGGTGGGGGTCAGGCAGGTAGGGGCACACAGGGTTCTGGGCTCCGGGGCCTCGTGGATTGTCACCCTGTGGCCCCTAGTGAGCCATGTCGCCTGTGCCCAAGCCTGGATGGAGCCCTTCCCACCTCTGCTGATCTTCTCCAGCAAACCGTGTGCTCATCCATCCATTCGTCTGTCCATCTGCTGTCCCCCATCTGTCCACCCACCTGAGCTCCATCCACCCACTCGCCCACCCACCCACCTACCCATCCATCCATCCATCCACCCGCCCACTCACCCATGCATCCATTCATGTACTCATGGCAGAGTTGGGGCACAGAAAGGTCAGGGCTATTGATGGGCCAATCGCGGTCTCATCCAGTAGGTTCGGGGCTCTGCCTTTGTGTGCACAGGGTTTGGAGGGTTCTAAGCTGCTCTAACCGGTGAAGGCTGGGATATCCAGAGCGTGAATTTGGTTGGGGACCAGGGGACGCTGTGGCCCTGGGGCACTGGGCAGAGCTGCTAGGCCTGGCCTGCAGTCCTAGGTCCTGGAGGCCCCGTGGTCCGTCTTCCTTGTGGTCGTCCTGGTGGGCTTCAGGCGCCTGCCCAGGGGCCCCTCGGCCATCTCTGCTCTCTCCCACCTTCTGGCTCTTCTCATGTTCCCTTCAGATGCCTCCTGCTCACTCCAGGCAGGGACTAGAGTGAGGCCTCAAGACCACCCCCTTTGCCCACCCTTCCCCTGCCCCGTTCTCCCTTTGAAGCCTGGGGTGAGACCTTCCTCACCCAGAGACTTTCCCCAGCGCCCCACCTTGGGGAAGCGGGCCCCCGAGGTCTCTCCTTGTGGGGCCGAAGGCCCAGACTCTGCCCTGGGGACTTCGGGCCCTCGCGTCCCGCAGCCACGTCTGCAAGGGGGCTCCCCCGCTGTCTACCTCGCCGGGGGCCCTCTGTGTTGAGGTGCGTGGCGCCCCCTCCCCCTCCTCAGGGGCACCCTGCCTGGCTCCCTCGGTGGGATTCCTGTGCTTGTTGGGGTGACAGGGGCCGGGGGGAGCTGACACCAGGATCTGTCCCCCGAGGGCAGCTCCGTCCAGGGCTCCAGCTGCCCCTTCTCGCTCTGGGCTCCAGGACCCCAGCCCTTACCCCAGGGCGCTCCTCGACTCACCAGGGAAGCTGCCTCATTATCCCCAGAGTGTGGCACTGGCCCCAGGCTGGCTTTGGTCTCCGGTGCTGGGTGCGGCTGGAACCACCCCAGCACCAGCATGTCCTGGGCTCCAGCCCGGCTGTCTCGGGATTGAGTCTGGGGAGGGAGTGCTTCACCCGATGTGGCTGGGCTGTCGTCCCCATGTCTCAGCCTGCGCCCACCAGCTCCACCAAGCTCCGTTCTTGTGGCCATGGGGGCTGGACGTCCAGGTGAGGGTGTCTCCCCGCTGGGGCTCTGCTGGGGGCCCCCCTCCCCAGAGCCCGTGTTGACATTGGTGGGCTGTGCTCTCGTGGCAGCTAATAGGCAGAGGGCACCGGCCCAGCCTGCCATGGCAACCGCTGCGGCCTCGCTCTCGCCCGGGCTCCTGCGCGGCTTTATCTCTGAGGCCATCTGTTCCGGGGGAGAATTCCAAAGCCATTTAAACGGAGCCTGGAGCCCTCTGTCCCCCTGCTCTTGTGTGCGCGCGCGCGCGCGCACACACACACACACACACACACACACACACACACGTGCACACGCACATGCAGATGAGGTGTGACCCCTGCAGGGTGCAAGGCCTCGAAAAGGACAAAATCAGGGGAGGCTCCCAGCCAGCCCTCGAAGTGAGGACAGCTGCCGTCCCCGAGCCCCGGGGCCTGTGGCCTTCTTGCTCCCTCACCTCTGTCTGTCTGTCTGAGCCTGTCTGCTTCCCGCCTCCCCTCTCTGTCTGTCTGTCTGGGCCTGTCTGCTTTCCGCCTCCCCTCTCTGCCGCTTCTCCCTTGTGTCTCCCACCACTGTGCTCATCCCTAACCCTGGCCTCCAGCCCACTGCCGCCTGCCCCTCTTCCTACCTGGTCGGTTGCGTGCTCTTCCTCTCGCCCCCTCGGTCCGGGCGGCACCGAGCCCACGGGAGGCTCTGGTCCCCGCAGGCTGGACGTCCTGCAGAGTCACAGGGCCAGCTGCTCAATCCCTCCTTGGTCTGGGTCCCTCTGTCCCCTCTCTTCCTCCCTCCCCTCCTCCCAATGGCCAGGGCGGGATGAGGGGCCACCAGACCTGCTGTCAGCTTCCTGGGGCCCCACGCTTGGGGCGTGGCCTCTCAGCTGGAACTACAGACCCTCACTCTCTGGGCCCCTCACTCTCTGGGCCCCTCGCTCTCTGGGCCCCTCGCTCTCTGGGCCCCTCACTCTGGGCCAGCAGCCCTCTGATGCCAGCCTGCAGGGAGGAGATATGTGGTCTCTCTGGGTCCATCTGGACCTGGGTGCTGAGCTGGGCTGTGCTCGCCCTACCCCGGCTGCCCCCGGCCCTTAGCTGAATCTGCTGAGAGCTGCCTGCAGACCCCAGGACCACTGGGCTCCAGCCTCCATCTCGAGCCCTGAGGGTCCTGCAACCTGGAATCTGGCAGTGGCTGCCACCCTTGGGGTCAGTACGCGCAGAGCCCAGCCGCAGTGCCATGTTCCCAGGAGACGGCTCCTGCCCCTCTTCTGAGCAGCGGGCAGGCCTGTTCATGGCTCGAGTCATCACTTCCGGGGCCCCTCCTGCCTGAGGAAGGTGGGGTGCATGGACCTCTGCAGTGCCGGCTGGCAGCAGAGCCGGCAGTAGGGGAGCCACAGGGCAGACCCCACGGGGCGTCTGGGGCACACGTGGGGCTCTACTAAAGCACCAGCAGAAACTGGTGCCAGACCAAACTGCCCTCCCAGCCCGCGTGCCTCATCTCCCCAGGAGCCCACCACCGGCCCCTGGAGCATATCCTGCTCCTGTGTCACTTTGGTCCTGCAGGGCTGGGGCCTGTGTGAGTCTCAGCTGGGAATATGGCTGAGGGTCCTGAGGGCTTTCCTGGCGCGGGCTGGCTGTGCTCAGCTGACCTGGCTTCTGGTCAAGGGGACGGAGGGGCCACAGGTGCCCAGAGCCCAAGAGAGGCTGGTGTGACCACCACCCTCGACAGCCCTGCAGGTGGGGAGCCCTCCTGGGGCTGCTGGCCAGAGGTGAACGCTCCTCAAACTCTAAGGGGCCCACAGGTCACCTGGGGTCTTGTTGGAATGAGGATTCTGACTCAGCTGTCCAAGCTCTTGTCCCATCTTTGGACTCTTGTGCTGGGCCCCCAATCCCTGAGCGCACTGAGTTGGGGGAGGGGGATGGAGGCGCCTGAGGACCCCCCGAGGCCCCCAGGCCTTCAGAGAAGACACTGACTTTGTCTCACTGGACTCTGAACTTGTCCAAGGGCTTTTATCATGTGCTGGATTATAAGGCCATTTGGTTTCATTAAGGGAAACAGCACAAGTGTTCCAAGGTTGCCCCCGTTGTTCCTCTCGGTAATTAACTCCTTAATTAACTGCATCCAAGGACACATTTCCCCAGGGTTTGGGAACCTGGTGGACTCAGAATCACTCACTGCAGGAAGCTGGTGTCTCCAGGTTTGGGAGGCCGGTGTGGGAGGTGACGGGAAGCGGTCAGCAATGACTCAGCGCCGGCCGACTGGTGCGGCCCCATCTGGGCACCCGCAGGGCAATGTCCCTGATGCCCTCGCTTTGCAGACGAGTCAAGGAGGGTTGGCTAATGCGATGGAGGTAAGCATATCTGTCCCTTCAGATGAGGGACCGTGACAGACATGGAAGGGACCTCCTGCCCAGCTTCAGCATCCCTTCCCCGTTCACCCCTGTTCCCCATCAATCTGCCCCAAATTCCCCCCATCTTTCCCTGTACCGCCCCCCATCTGCCCCTGATCCACCCCACAGCTGCCCTTGATCTGCCCCCGATCTGTCCTGATCTGCCTCTGGTCCGCCCCCCATCTGCCCCTGCCCTCCCCTCTCTCCCCGTTCCCTCACCAGCCTCTCCGCACATTTGCCCCCCACCTTGCTGCCCTTTGACCAGGTGGCTCACCTTTATTTCTAGCCTCATCTTGCCCCTGAGCCTCCGACCGGAACCCATGTCCTGGGGTCAACAGGGCTGTCAATCCCCACAGACCTGCTCTCTCCCGTCAGCCCCTTTCGTTGCCCCTCCGATGGCTCAGGCCAAACCCTGGAGTCCCATGTGTCCCTTGATTGGCCCCCACAGACCCTCAGCAGCCTGGCCCTTCCCCCTGCCTGTATCCTAACCCGGGCAGCTTCCCCCTGGGACCACCCGCTTGCCCGTTTCCTGCCCAGCTGCCCTCACTGGAGGCCTCACAAGAGGCGTGGGTACAGTCAACTGCTGGCAGTCACGGGGCTGTGAGGGGACAGGGGACAGCCCGGGTTCTGTCCAGCTTTCCCTCCTCCTGGCTCCAGGACAGTGAAGCCCGCCCCCCCCAGCACGCATCCCTCTAGCTTGCAAAGCAGCCGGGGGTGCTGCGACTCGCGCTGGCCTGAGTGCCACGTCCTCACCACCCTCAGGCTTTATTTAAGGGGCGGGTCTGTGAGGACGGGACCAGCCCACCCCCCCCAGGGCCCAGATCTGAGGCCTTCTGCTCTAGAGGAATGTCGGAGGGGGGCCCTCGGGGCTCATCTGCCCCTTCCCACCTCCCAGGGGTCATCCTCAGGCCCCTTCAAGGCCTAAGAGAGCCCACCCAGCCCCATCTCGCAGGTCTCCCCTAGAAACGGTGAGTGTGGGGTTCTTGCCATGGGCTTTAGCTGCCGCGGGCTGCATGGGCCTCACCTGTCGGGGGCAGACACCTGCACATAGGCAGGGGAGTACCCAAGCTGAGGGTGCGATGGAGACGCGAGGAAGGTGACACCTGAGTTACCTCGGGGTGAGTGGGAGCTTCCTCCCAGCACCAGGGAAAAGCTGGGAGGGTTCAGCCAGGTCTGGTGATGGCCGACCTTATTGCTCCAAAGGCCCTGGTGTGCGGCAAAGGTTCACGGACATGGGGTAGGGCAGGAGGGGTCACCCCAGAAAGGCCTAATACATCCCACGCCGACACGTGCCCCTCCCCTGCCCCTGTGGGTCCCCCTCCTAACCCCGCATCCCTGAGGGAGTTGGTCCTCTCTTCACCTTCCCGCCTCGCCCCAAGCTTCACACCTGGGTGGTGGGGAGTCCGTTGTCGGGGGCCACAAGGGCCTGCCCCCTTGGTAGGCAGTGTCTGTGTTGCAGGCAGGTCCAGGCCATCCAGACCTGATCCCACCCCACGTGTCGTGACTGGCCTTTGACTAGGTTTCTAGCCTAACTTGGTCTGGGGTTAAGTGGGGAGAGAGGAAAGTGGGAGGAAGAAGAGGGGCGGGGAAGGGGGACAGGGAGAGAGAAAGGGAGGGGGAGGGGAGGAGAGGGGAAGGGGGAGGGAAGGGGAAAAGTAGGAGGAAGAAGGGGAGGGGGAAGTGGGGGGAGGAGCATCTTCGGGAAGGGCCCCTCCCACCCCTCACTTGTTGGTCCCTTAGTGTGAAGGGGCTGTGTCTTTGGCTCCCCCCACCTGCAGGCGGGGCTCATTGTCTGGGGCCCAGGGCCCTTTTGTGTGGGCCAGGGAACCTCATTGGCAGGGCATCGATTTGTGATTATCTGCTCCCTGGCCCTGATTGGCTGCATGAGGAGGGAGCTCTCCAGGGCCCTGGGACACAGAAGTTAGTGTCACAACTTTTTGCAGCATGAAGTGACCGTGTGTACAAGCTTCGGAGTGGAGGTGTGTCTGCCCAGCCAGGATGACACTCTGCGGGACCTTCCTGGGTGCGTACCTCCCCCCTCCCCACACTGAGCGCCCCCCCCCCCGGCACCTCCCCCCCCCCACCCCGCCTTGTTGACAGGTTTCTGCCAAGACGCCAAAGGGGCTAATTAGATGTGTGTCCCCATCAGCTCTCAGTGCTCTTTTCTGGGCAGCCGAGGAGGTGACAGACACATGCTCCCTCCTGAGCAAGGCCAGGGCCCTTGGAAACTGATGGCGGGGCTTGCAGGGCCCTGTGAAGCCTACCCTGTCTTTGGGAGGCGGGGGGGCCGCGGGTGGGGTGTGTGTGACCAACGTGTCCACCCAGGACTCTGTAGTAAAATGCTTCGCTGGGGCTGCTGCTGCTTGTGTATCCATCACAGGCAAAGTTACTCTGTGTGTGTGAGAGACTTTAACACAGTGTAGTACTCTCCCAATCATATGTGTGTTTGTGTGTGTAAGTGTGTACACAGTGTCAAAGGGTTGGTGTGTTTGATGTCTCAGCACGAAACAGTCTCACAATATAGCCAGAGTGTGTGTGTGAGTGTGTGAGTGTGTGTGAGTCAGCCCAGGGTGCTGGAGAGAGTGGCCCTCGGTTTTGTTTGCTCCATCTGCCAGAGCCTGCCTGGGGCAGGGCCCCCCCCCTCGCCCTCAGCTGTTCGTATACAATATTAATGCTGACCATTGCGGCTCCACACACAACGGCCCTAATTGTCGTCTGCAGCTTTAAGGCGGGCGCCCATCTGCAGGGAAGCTTTCAGAGGGAAAGAAGAAAACCCTCACCCCCAGCTGGTCACCGGAGAAGGTGGTGCCAATTACAGATGCAGAAAGTTTAGACCAAAATTACTTGAAAGAGTTTTTATGAAACAAATGAACTGACACTTGGAATGTCTGTGTGCAGATTTGCACAAGTAATTACACTTTATTTGAAATGATCTTACCAGCTAAGCGATCCTTGAGCCTGCCTGCCCAGCTCCCACAAAACACTTCCTAAGCAAGTGCTGCAAGTTTGGTTTTGCGCATCTCCCCATTTTCTCCCGTGTGTTTGAGGACCCGCCAATCAGGCAGAGGGTGTTTCCCTGTGGCTCTTCCAAACTTAAGAGTCACAAGCGTCCTCCCCACAGATCTTTCATGAAATAAAGCTTAGAGGAGCAATGCGCTCCTTGCTTAGTTATGGAAAAGAAAAGATTTTATGATTTAAAATGATCCTGACAGTTTCCCCCTGTGTAAGAAAGAAGGTTCTTAGTGACACCTTGCTGCTGTCGCTTACAAGCAAGGCTGGGAACCTTGGTTTGGAATCGCCTCTTCCGCCGCCCGCCGGGGCTCAGCGATCACGGAGTGCAGGTCCCGACTGTGCCGGGAACAAAGGGCCCTCGGGCGAGGGAGCGCTGTCCAACGTGCTGACCAGATCCAGGCTCGTCTGGATCCCACCACTCATGCTGAAGGAAGCCACCAAACCTTAAAAGTCGCCGGCTAAGGCCCTTCCCTGCTCCCTTCCTGTAACTTCTCCTTGTTCTCTTGATGGAGTGGGAGGAAGATTTTGAACCCTTACACATCAAAATCTGTCCTCTGAACCGGCTCTTGCAACTATGACCTCCTTGGCGCGGGGCTCCCGGGGCTTCTCCCCAGGTTCTTGGAACAGGCACCAATTTGCAGTTGCTGAGCTCGTTCGAATGCTCCCTGAGCAGCCTCACGTGGAGTCCAGAGGCCCCACTCCGGACCAGCGGGCTGCACGCCTTGGGAAGCCTGGTTATTCTGCGGGGAGGCGTGAGAGCTGCAGGCACCCGAGGGTGTGAGCAAATGTAAGTTGCTGCCTGCAAAAACAGCTATGTCATCCCAGGTCTTTTTGTTGCACATACTGATCTCTTCTAGCTGTTACCTCTGCTTGCCGTTGTTTCCTGAGTTTGACTGCTCTGTATCTGAATTAAATGCTTTCATGAAACCCTGGGTATTGTTGGGGAATTGGCTGATTCAGCACCAGCCCTCCCTTGATTCCATCTCCATCCTGGAACAACAGCGTGCAGGGCTGTCTGAGCCTGCAGCCTGCCGATAAGAGTTTAATAGAATTTCTGAATGCCAAAGGTTTGGGATGTAAAATATCCCAGCACTCACAGCGTGTCCAGAGGAGACAGAAAATGGCTTTTCAGGAGAGCTCTTAACTGAACGTGTCCTTCTATGCTAATGGGTGTGAGCTTAGAAAAGAATAAAAACAATGTTCGGCTGTCATGGCAGGGGCCTCAAGCTGTTCTCATTTGGCTGATTAATATTTCATCCTCAGTTTGACCAGTGAGGGCTTGCCTTTATTTCCTTTTGCTCAAACTAAAAGATCACTCTGAGTACATTTTATTTGTTGAGAATAATGTGTGTGTATAAGAACTGAACATACTTGCTTTTCGGATGAAGCTTGTTGGTTTACATGTAATGTGGAAGCAGCTCTGCAAGTCGAAAATAATTGCTTGTGGAAGGGTTTTAGCTGACCTTCAATAATGTTCTCTTAGAGAAAGCTAAATGTTTTAGTTCTGTCTCATTCACGCTTTTGGTGACCTGAGCGCTTCAGTGCTAATGAACGTAGGGGCGTTGTGTTCCCGCATAACTTACCAAGAACTGATATTTACTGTCTGTCGCAATCTCTGCACCGAACTTCTGGGCCACGGGTCTCGCTGGCCCTCGGGCTGGCCTGTGACAGTGCATTCTGTGCAGGTGTCTGAAATTCAGCTTGTGTCGTGTTTCACAGTACAGTTTCTGACAACCTGATTGTGATAAAGGACAATTGTTTGCTAGCTTTATCTGTAAGGAAAGGGACTCTGGATAGCAAGCAGGAATACCCTGGCTCCTGGGTACTCTTACTGAGGAAAGTCCTACACTTATCCTCGAATGTGGAAAACAAATCACAAACCCAGTACCTAAAAAAGCAGACAGTTGGGTTGCTTAAAGAGTGGGTGGGCACTTCCATTGTGCGTGTTATGAATTTTTTTCTCTCCTGATTTTCATTGGCTGGCTCCTTGCAGGCAGTTTGAAAAAGACTCAAAAAGATAGAACTTGAGTGGTGTGCTTCCCTCTGGCTGGGATAAACTTAGTGGTTTCAGGGTGTAGGATACTTGTGGCTTCGGGAGTGCTCAAGCTTTCTGTGAGAGGGTTTTATTATTTTTAGACTTGAAACAAAAAGGGAATGTGTGATAAAAGCAAAGTACCTTTTCCTGATCTACTCTTTGTGTATGTGACTATGTTTTGGTCTGTGGCCATAGGAACCTTTTATGCACTTTAACAATATATACATATCCATTTAAGTCACTGACACTTGAATATGCAGATGAGCCAATATGTAACCCTCCTGGCTCATCTGAGTAATAAATTCTGCAGTTCGTTCTTTATGATGGTAGGTCATCTTCCTAACCACCAATAAATATTGTAAAGTACTTTCGCTGCAGCCGTGCTAACCCAGGGCATCTGTCATTCCGGTTGCTGCTATTAGGAATTATTGGACTGAACCACTGGTGGAGAAAGCAGAGGGGGGTGAGCCTGGTGACTGTGACGCTCCCTGCCCTTTTGTGTGTTTTGCATTAAAAAAACCCAAATCGTGCTGCATATTAATTATGAATCAGTGTGGGCCAGCGCGGGCACCTTCTGTTGGCTGAGGCTTGGAGCGGGAGACAGGGGCTCTGCCGGCCTGGGCACCTCTCGCTCCCCGTCAGCAGATCCATCTTTCTGATGCTATACTGTAAATTTATTTCACCTCAGAGAGTAAACAGATATATTGGAGCCCCAAGGGTTCATGGGTAGCGTATTTACAAAGGAGCCTCTCCGCCAGCCCGTGCCACCGCTGCTAATGAGAGCGGTCATTAAGTAAATGAGACGTCGCCTTTAGCTGGCTTAGGAGTTCGCACACTAAAGGGAGAGGATATTTAATTGAAACCCGCACACAGGCTTCCCCACATGCGACCACCGGAAGGGAGGCAGCTGCCTTGCCTCTCCTCCCCGAACACCCGCACCCCCATGTAAATTTCATGATTGCTTTCCGTGATGTCATTTTGAAAGAGGACAGACAATAGCTGTGGGGAAAGGTAAGTCAATGTTACGTTCTTTCGCTGACAAAGGCAGATACCCAGTGCTTGGCTTTTCCCCTCGGGTGGAGACGGGGAGAGGGTGCGCAGAGTTAATTTCTGACGTGAAGGCTTTCTTTGCTGGAAAAGCAGGTCTGGGGATGGCTTTTTAAAGCTGCTCTGTTGGACCGAGTCTTTCTTCTCCTCCTGGGTCTGCCCGCGGCCGTTTTCCTCCGAGTTCTCTGTCCCTCCTTGGCTTGCTCATGCGCTTGGCCACTCTGAGAATCTAGGGGACACATTGTGCATCTGACAGAAAAGACATTGGGGGACCTTGTGTCGAGACGAGAAACTTTGTGTGCTTTTCTGAAAGAGAAACACAGATGTATCTGCAGCCGTGGGACCCAGGAGCTAAGTTCCCCGGGAGAACGCTGGCTCCTTAAGGGGAAGACCTCTCTCTCGAGGGGGACGCCGTCGGGACCTCATGTGTGCTCCCACCCAAGACAGAGCAGAGATGGTCATGTGAGCGTCCTGTCTTTGCGTGTCACGTATTTCTCAACTTAAGGAACAACAACTAGGGTGCGTGTGTCTGCAGGATAGATGCCCTGCAGTAAATATCGCTGTCCCCTCGGCTCCTTTTCTCACTGTGTGATCGGGGTCACAAGCGTGGTTGTTTATAGCGTTAGCGTAACTGGATTTTTATATTTAAAACTAGAAATCAGGTTTAGGCAAGAAGTCCGTGTGAGCCTTGAATGATGTGATGCCGTTGCCTGTAGGGTGATGTGTTCTGGGCCGTGGACTTTGTCTGCTGGATTCACTTTCCTCTTTGTGAATCAGGAAGATAAACAAGCTGCCAGCGGCTCCTGGGCTGTGGTGTGGCGGGTCCTTGTTGTGAGAGCTGCTCGGAGTCACCGAGGGCTTCTCCGCTCTCGGCATCACCTTTGCATCCGTGGACATCATTGGCTGGTAAAGTTGGGCTTTAATTTCTGAAACAAAACCTCTGAGAGGTGGGTCTGGTAGCAGGATGTGGGCTCTGTCTTGGGCCATCAGACTGTGTCACTGTAATGGCGATAAAGACAGCGATAATTATCATTATCCTTTCGGGAGAGCGAGATGAGGACTTTTGCCCCAGTGGTTAAAAAAAAATCAGAGAGACTTGAGGGCATCTCTGAGGCTAGTGGCTGAGTGAACAAAAGGCAGGAGAGTGTTGGGGCGAACCAGAGGAAGCGAGACTTCCGCCTCGGTGTGAGAGGGTGTGCTTGGACTTTGCCCTTCCGGCCCAGGGAGGCTGGGTGGGCGCTGGGGAGAGGTCCAGGCTCCTCACCACCAGGGCTCCCCTCCCACTGGCCCATGGCTGCCATTCTCACCTCCTTCCATATGGCCCTGTTAATTAATGGTAAACAAAAGAATGGGAGAGCAGGGATTGGAGTTTTGTGGTGCCAGCGGGGAGAGAAGGCTGGCTGAGGACTTACAGGGCAATTTGTTTGCAAAGAGAAGGAAGTGGCTTCATGAACCCTCTGCCCTGCAGAGCTGGAGACTGAGGCCCCTACAAGGTGCCCCTACCTCCTGGGCACTCACAGGGGTGTCCGCTGATCCGGGGGGCTGACCAGGGTCCTCAGAGAGTTGGACTTCGAGGCCTTTAATTCTGGAACCCCGGGGCTCTGACCCTTTTGGACCATGGCCCCAGATACGGGCCTGGGAACTCACTGAGGGCAGGGGGCTGCTTCTGTTTAAAGTGTAACCCGGGGTGGGGAGCCTGTGCGACCCTCAGGCAATTCCCACAGGTCTGGAGGCAGCCCCAAATATTCGGAGCCAATGCTCCAGAGCCTCTTGGAAGATTCTGGCAAAGGCAGTGGTTGCCTGTTGCCCCAAACGCTCCTGATGCCTGAGGGAGTAGGACCCGCCCTGAGATGTCCCCACACAGCAGGCAGAGGCTTTGGGTCTGCAAAGTGGCTCTGCTCCTGGGGCCACAGAAGGTTGTCCTGGAAAGCCCTGCCAGTGCCCAGAGGCGTTCGGGAGAGGCTGCAGAGAGTGTGCTGGCACGGGACAGCGCTCTGGGCCCTCAGACCCCCAGGCAGCTGACCCGCAGCTGCCCGTTCTGGCTGGAGCTTGGCCTGTGCCCTGGCCTTGGCCGGGGTGGGCGCGCTCCCCGGTGCTGCCCAGAGCCAAGGCCCTTCGTCTCTGGGCCCTGCTGTCCTCCTCTGGCCTGGGGTCGCCGAGTGTGCCCGCGAGGACCTGGGTGACTCTGTGTGATGGGGGTGGGGCATTTGGTGTGGGGGCAGAGGGGATCTGAGCCAACTCTGGGAGCTGGTCCGGGAGCCTGGGGTGTGTGTGCCGTCCAGCCCCTGCTGGTGGTGCCCAGCCCGGGCGATGGTTGCACGGTTTGGAATGCTGCTTTGCATGGCCCAGCGCTGGCAGAGACGGCAGGACAAGGGGCCTGCAGACAGGATGTGTGAGAAGTGTCCTTGGGCCTCGGGCCGCTGCTCTGATGGCTGGTTGGGGCCGAGCTCCCCCTGGTGCACGAGGCACTTCCACTCTTGTGAAGAGAAGGCGGGGGAGGGGCTGCTCACCACCACCAACCGTCCCCCCCCCCCCCCCGCCCCCGCTCACTGCCTGGGCTGGGGAGGGGGGCCAGGAGCGCCCAGGGCACCTTGCTCAGCCCTGGGCCCGGAGTGGACGAGGTGGCAGCGGCGAGGGTGTCTGCCGGGTGGGCAGGGGCTGCCTTGTCACCTGACCCCCCAGGCAGGCAGGGCACTGGGCAACCGGTCAGCCTTGCGCGTTGGAGAGATAAACGCCGGTCCCAGGCCTGGAAGACCCGTCCAGATCCTCTTCTCGCTGGCGTTTATCTTGTGGAAAGCTGGGCTGGGGAGCCGAGAGGGGCCTGGCTGGGGGCCCTCCCTCCACCCCCACCAGCTCCTAACCCTCCCGCCTGCTCCTTCCTTGTGAACTCACTCAGAAGTTAGCTGTCTACAGAGGTAATTTTAACAGGAATTTTGTGGTGTGAGTTTACAGGAAGACAGTCTTTGGGAGCCGGCATCACAAGGAGATTACTCAGCCAGGAAAATGCTGTCTCCTGGAAGGAAAGAGAGCAGCTGCCACCGGTGCTGTCCCCGCGTGGGCTTTCTGCTCCCTGAAGACCCCGGGGCCACCCTCTCGGGACCCCTCCCGGCTGCTTGCAGGGCTTCGGGGTGGAATGTGTCCTCGAGGTCCCCGGCATGCGTCCCGTCCTTCACAGATGGCTGAATTCCCCCAAATGTTGCTTGAAAAACCCTCAAAACAAAACGAGAGACGTTTTCCACCTGACTTAAAGTGCTTTGCTCTCAGACGTGTTTGGGCTGGCTCCAGGGGGACGGAGTAGTGAACACTCGCCAGCAGGAAGCACGGCTCGCGGTTGGCCTCCCTCCGTTGGGAGCCTGGGGTCCATACTCCCTCCTTTTTTCATTTTTCAATTTACACTTTAAAAAATGCAGTGTTATTTTAATTAGATGCAATGAAAGTAACTCCAAGGACGGTTTAACCTGCCTCTGTCCAGGATTAGTCCTGGCCGGAGGGGGCAGAGCCCTTGCCCAGTGCTGGCCGCTCTGCGTCCCCGGGCCCCCCTTCTGCCGCTCAGGCACCTGGAGGGGCCGTGTGGGGTTGTGCGGACACGTGTGGTGTGTGAGGGGTTATTCGGGACTGCAGCCTGGGAGCGGGGCCCGCATGGAGGGTGCGCCGGGGACAGGCCTGAGGTACCGCGTGGCGCAGGGCGGCGGGCAGGGCGCAGGCGTGTGTCCATCCGGACGCGCCATCTGGCCGAGCTGCCGCCAGACAAGCCCTCACGCCTGGCTTCACACCTTGATCCCGCTCGATGTCGGTCTGAGGGCTCCTGCGGAAGCCATCTGGGGCCTCTCCTTTTCCCCCATTTTGTTGCCTAAAAACTCCACATTAAAGCAGCAGCGTGAGAGAGAGCTCCCCGGGGCTCCAGGCTGGACGGCTGCCCTCCCCGCAGCCTGCAGCCCCCGAGCTCTCTCGGCTCAGACTCCGGACCCAGGGCCCACCTGCCCCTGCCTGGGAGTGAGGGGGGGTCTGGCTTCTCCGTTCTTCTTTATCCCCGGGCCTGCTTTGCTCGGTCCTAGAGGGTTAGACACCTTGGGTCGCAGGTCTGGGGCACGTCCCTAACTTCCTGCTTGCCAGGCGGTGTCCCTTCACTCTTCACACCTACAGGGTATAAAACGGCTTGGCCCCCGTTGTCCCCTACGGGCAGCCCGGTGGTTCCTGAGTGAAGGGGCGGCACAAGGCGTTTCACAGACTCAGAGCTGCACCTGTGACATAACTAAGGTGCTCCGAGTCTGTAACTGTACTAGGACTCCCAGGCTCAGTGGTTCAGAACGGCCTGCTTGGTTACCAGACTGCTAACTGAGCAGTGAATTGGTTTGTTAACCATCAGTATGCATGTGTAATTATGCAACTTCTCACTCAAGTCCCAGACCTGCACAGCCTGACTGCCCAGCACCCCAGACCGCCCAGGAGGTCATCCTCGGACCACACTGACCCTCACTGCCCTCCTGGCTGCCTTCCCGCTGCGTGGGAGCCGTCCTTGGCCTGTCTCCAGCCTGTCTTCCAACCTGATTCTCCATCCCCCATCTGGGCCACCCCAAGATCCCTGACCCATCTCCTGTCTCCTTTCACCTCCAGCTCCTCTTCCACGGCCTCTAACAGATGCCGCCCGGGCCCCTTGGTGGACCCTCCCAGGCGTCACAATCACACCCTTAGGTGTCCAGTAGTTGAAACATCTCAGCTATCGTATTGGATCAGCCTTGTGGGTGTCCCCACTTGCCTTGCAGGAGGGCCTGCAGGCCACCAGGTTGGGGCTGCCTGGCGGGCAGTGCCCCAGCGTTCGGTTCTGGTCTATACGCAGGTGCTGGCCTGGGTGCCCTTGTAAACACGGGCACCGAGCTGCCAGTGCTGGGCTGGAGACAGCCAGGGAAGGTTCTGAATCAAGGTGGGAAGAGAGTCCTGAAGTGTTCAGTTCTGAGTTTTCCCTCCACCATCTGTGAGTTAAGACCCTGTTGGCCTGGGTGTAAAGTTAGACTCTGTTGTCCAGACTGAGGGGCGTTTCTGTTATTACCTTTGAGTGGTCTGATTAGGTTCTGGCTAAATTACTTAGATTTTGGTGGATCTCCTTTTATTTCATGAAGCCCACGCCCCAGCCCTGGCTTCCTGGGGTCTCAGTGTTTTTTTCTTTGGCCGCACCGCGCGCGGCAGGTGGGATCTTAGCTCCCTGACCAGGGATCGAACGCACGCCCTCTGCATTGGAAGCACGAGGTCTTAACCCCTGGACCGCCAGGGAAGTCCCATGGGGTCTCATTTTGCACCAAAGCATGTTAGCTGTGAGGTTTCCCCTCCCCCCCACACATCAAGCAGCACTTTTCACGCTGTGTGAGTGTTGTGAGGAGCCGTGAGCTTGCCGCCTTCCTTCACCCTGCAGCTCTGATGCTTCTGGAAATGCCACTGAAGCCATCAGAGAAACCCGTGGAGACCCCGAAGTCAGTGCATCAGCCCAAAGGGAGAGGAAAGGCGGGTTGTATTTGATATTGAATTGCATTAGCAAACTTTGTAGCCCCCTTGAAGGCTACAAACGGGTGTGTCATGGGACCAGCTGCAGACTTCTGGGCCCAGGCTTTGCTGGGTCAGCTGCAAATCACATGTTCAGCTTCTGGGTTCAGAACCTGCTGCCTGGTGTGGTTTAGGCCCTGCATGCCCCAGGGTCTGAGCTCTCAAGCTCAGCCGCAGCCTGCGCCTCTGGCATGCGGGGGACCCCAAACGGGCCCTGATGTGAGAGAGTCCCACTCTTGCTGTGATGCCATCCCGGAGAGCATTCTGACAGCTCCCGAGCGCGCGTGTCAGCCTGGGGGAGGCGGTGGGGGGCACAGGACCTGGAGGGGCTCTCCCCGCCGCGCCATGCCCCCTCCCGGCGATGGACCCCTTAGTGCCCAGAGCCGTTTGGAGGCCAGCTGCTTCTGGTCTGTATGGTTTGTGTTCTCCGCAAATTCTGTTCCGCGTGTCGCGCTCTGCGTGTCGCGCACGCCCGTCCAGACTGGGAAATTCGCGTGCGCAGCCCCCCAGTATTTCTCACTTAAAAGGCAGCCGAGTGGGCGGTGTAGGAGGCTGACAAGTGGGTGTCTCTGCTGGCCACGCCTCCTCCGAAAATCAGCCGCCACGTGGGGGCCGTTCTGAGCCCTGGGGCTGGGGCTCCAGTGTCAGCCCCCCGGGCTCGCTCTCCTCCCCCAGACAGGAGTGCTTCCACGTCCTGGAGTTAGAGGGACTGGGGTGGGAGAAGGAGAGCGGGACTGTTGTCGAGCCCGTCCCCCCGGGCTTCGAGGCCCCCGCGCTGCCCGGACCTCCTACCCTCCTGCCGGCTCCCTGTCCTTCTGGACAGGACACGAGCCAGGGCATGGACAGATCTTAAGGGAGCCGCGAGCAGCTTGGATTTATCCTGTTTGTGCAAGAGGGAGCCCGTTCTAGTCGGGTTAACTGCAAGAGCCTAAGTAAAGTGCGGTTTCAAGGCAGAAGGAAGAGGCCGTTTTCCCTCTCCTCGGGCCGGACAGCTCTGCCCCCTGCAGGGGAAATCCCGGGGACCCTGCGGGGTGTGGGGGGCACGGCGAGGACTCGGTCAGTCGGGTGGGTCAGGGCAGTGGACGCCCCCAGCCCAGAGCCTCCTGTGCACCCAGTAGCCGTGTCCATTTCCCAGGCCCCTTCTCCAGCCTGGGGGGTTGAGGGAGGGCCTCCCTCCACCCCCCCCCCCGCCCCCCGACTCCTCGTCTGAGGGTGAAGCACGTGTGCCTGGGTGGGGGTCGAGGTCGGGGTCACCCGTGTTGACCCCTAGTGCTGAACTCCATTTGGGGTGTGAAGGCCCTCTGTGAAATCCTGTGCATCTGCCTGGAGCAGACACTGCCTGCGGCCCGCGGTCCCCGCACCTGCCTGGGTGTCGGAGGCCCGGCTCCACGCCATTGTGCCTCTCCGGGACGCGAGGCCCCCCACCCCTCGTCATCCGGGGCCCCTCCCCTGCTGGCCGGCTCCCTGACAGGCCGCCTGGGGAGCCAGTCTTGCGATTGGGTTTGGAAAGTCTTCGTTACTGCCCGGCAGTGGAGCTGTTGTTGTTACAGCGTGGGTAAGGTTAAAAGAAATAATAATAATCATATAAGAAAGACCCAGCCCCAGTAACTGCCTGCAACATACTATTTGCATTTTTAAGGAATCACTTCTTTGAGACAGCCTGGGTGAAAGGTCACTATTTGCATATAAATGGAAAAGAAAGTGTACGATGCTGGAAGTTACATCTGTATTATTTTCTCAGCAGTGAGCTGCTGTTGGAGAGATTAGGGGACGTGGCTTGCGTTTGGCTTTTATTGAATAAAGAAAGCACCAGCGAGGCTGATTTAGAAGGAAAATAATGAGAATCGTGCAGAGCGATGGAACTGCCGGCTCCCCTGCCCCCAGCTCTCTTCTCTCGTTTTCACCTAAACTCAGCAAAAGCAGGTCTGTCTTTGCTCCACTCAGCAAGTCTTCATTTTACTTCTCTCTGAATTCCAGCAAGAAAGAAAAAAAAAAAGGAAAGAAAAAGAGCAAACCTCGCCCTCATTTCCCCATCGGCCCTGTTTGCATTTCCTGCCAAAAGCTGGTGCAGTGGGTGGGACACCAATGCTGCCTCCAGACCCTGGAAACCAGGTCACAAACAGGCCTGGAGCAGAGAAGGGACCAGGGGAGGGGGAGAGGGGGAAGGGGGAGAGGGAGAGGCCACCCAGGTCAGCGCTCCTGGGGGCTCAAGGTGCCCCACCTGTCCTGTGCCCGGCCTGGGACCCGCAGTGTCCAGGGCGTGGGTGCCACTCGCTTTTGGATTTTCCAGGCTGTCAGACTCTCTCCGGGGCACGCCCTGCCGCCGCTGTCCCCGCCTCTCCAGGAGGTCCCTGGGAAGCCAGCCTTGAGCCAGGACATTTTTGCCTCGTGATCTTCGAGGAACAGTCCTGGGACTTAGGAGGCGGGAGACGGGCCGCTGGAGGGGCCTGAGGAGCCCCCGGGCCCCGGCTGCAAGCTCTCTTCGCAGAGGCCTCCGCTGACCACTTGTTACTGAAATCACACCCCACACCATGCCATTTTTAAAAATATTTTTTGAAGCAATCTCAAGCTCACAGAAACTTTTCAAAGGGTGTTTCTCCTGACCACTTGAGGGTGCGTTTGCCACTCTGTGCCCGTCACCCAGAGGGGTTTCCCACGGAGATGTTCTCTAGAACCACTGTCACCCAGGGTCGCCTGGCCCTCAACAGCGTCTCACGGCGGGGCTCGGAACCACACGGGGTGCTGGTCTTGGCCAGGCGTGACCTCCGCCTTGGAGGGCGCCAGGCGCCGGGTGAGTTGTCCTGGGGCCTGGACGTGGGCTGCTTGGTGACGCCCAGGGGTAGCCCTGTCCCTGTGTTGGGGGCTGTCATCCCAGCGTCTCTTGCTACAGTGACACTTTCCCCTTTGCAATGAATAAGTTATTTGGGGGGAAATACCACATTCCTCTTCACACTACCAACGTATTCATTTTGATTGACCTCTGCGTAGACGCACGGTTTATTTTATCCGGTGGATTATAGTTATTATTTTGATGCTCAGATCATCCTGCCGGCCGGGGGCAGCCCGCCAGTGCTGGCCTCTGTGTCCTTCTGATGCATCTGTGACTGTCTGAGCGCTCTGTGCCCTGGGCCTGGAGCCACCCCTGCACCTAGCGTGGATGTGCTGCCAGCCTTTCAGTGGACGCATGCGTGGACACGCACGCATCTGGCTTTGTTTCTTGCTGAGAACCACACGTTCACACTGACGCCTCTGACTCCAGTCCCCCGGGATGCATTCTAGATCTCTCCCTTCCAGCGTGAGCGGCTTCTTCCTGCAGCAGTGAGGGGCCCAGTCTCCTTCGTATGCTCACTTGATCAACCACGTGTCTGCGCCAGGCCCTCCTCGCCCTTCCACACGCGCTCGCCTGGCCTGTGGGCTCTTGACACCCACCCCCGGGGGACGCCCCACCCTCCACTCCGGGCCGGGCCTTCATGGGCCCGGTTCGCCCGGGACTGTGGGTTCACAGGATGTGGGGCAGGACAGACCCAGCAGGACTTACGGCCTCAGGACCAGAGTCTTCTGCCATTCCCCACCCCAGCCCCCGGCTGGCTCCCCCTGCGTAATGCTGAGTGTCATCTTTATTCATTCATTTTCACTGCTGCGCCCAGACACACACACCAAGATTATTTCTCATACAAGTTTTGCTTCTCTTGTAGATAACTTTCCCTGTCCCCTCTACCAACTTTCTTAGTGTCCAGTGGGGAGCATGCTTTTGAGGCTGTCTCTGGAGGTGTTTTCATTCCACTATTTTCCTTGATTGATATTTTGTCTGGGCCCAGAGGGCAGAGGGAGTTGATTTTCAACCTTACAGTTTGCAGGTCTGGCTTCGCTGTTGGAATGCCATCCCAAGGATATCTTCCGTGTGTGACCTTCCCACTGTGGGAGCTTTCAGGCCCTCTGGTTTCTCCCGGTGTTTTAGAATTTCACAGTGCTTGGCTTGGTTGGAGCAGGTCTTTTTTTCATTCACTGTGTTGGGCACTTGATGGGCCTTTCAATCTAAAAATAGAATTTCCTTTAGTTTTGGGAAATTATTTGTTATTATTTAGTACATGTTTCCCTCTCATTTTCTTGGTTCTCTCTGGAACTAGGGGGTTGGCCATTAGGTCCTACGCAGCTTTTCCCCCTTTTCCCCCATCTCTCTGTCTTTTTCTTTATTTTTTTGGCTGCACCGCACGGTATGCGGGATCTTAGTTCCCCAGCCAGGGACCGAGCCCTGGCCCCCTGCAGTGGAAGCGCGGAGTCTTAACCACTGGACCGCCAGGGAAGTTCCTCTCTGTCTTTTTCTTTCATTTACTTTTCTAGCATGTTTCTTTGACTCTCTCTCCCAACTCTTCTGCTGGATATTTCATTTGGTTTTGCATTTTATTTCCCAACTGGGGAAGACAGATGTGATGGTGTGAAGCCTTCTAAAAAAACCTCCCATACCAATCTCTACCTGCTACTGCCGGGGCCAGGCCACCTCCACTCTGTCCCGCCGTCCCTGGCTCTGTCCTGCCTCCTGCTCCTAGACGCCGTCCACGCTGCAGAGGAGGGGAGCTTCCTACGATGCTTCCTCACTCATCCACTGAAGGTTCCCAGATGCATTCCACACCCCACCCTGTCCAGGGTTCTGGCCCACAGGTCTCAGGAAGGTCCTGGGAACTCCCTTTGGTGCTGGAGGGATGCTAAACCTCGTCCTGCAGCCCTGGGAGCTGTGCAACGTGGCCTGGGCCCTCCAAGCGCCTCCAAGGGCTTCCCGAGTCTGGGAGCACCGTCTGCACCTCAGGGCTTCGGGGTCAGAGGTCCTCTGGCTTCAGAGGGTAGAATTCTGGGCTGTGGCTCCACAGCCCCCGCTCCTCCGCCCAGTGTCTACTGTGACCTGTGGTCAGTTTTGTGTGGGCCTTAAATTGTTGCTACAATTTTATTCTAACCCTTTTCTTCCTGCCTTTCTGGGCTTTGCCTTAAACCTGAATAGCAGGAAGGAGAGGGCGAATGAGGATTGAGATGAAAGGAGGAGACAATTTTTCCTTTTAAATGGAAGATGTGTTTATATAGTCGTCCTTGGGTCTCTGCTGGGGATTGGTTCTGAAGGCTGAGGAGGGCTGCCCTCTCCAGGACAGCTGGGGCCCCGGCGTGGCAGCCCCACTGACGCACAGGCCGGGCACGGGGCCATGTGGTCAGTCGTGGGGGTGAGGGAAGGAGAGATCGGCTGCAGCCCTGGCTCAGCCGTGAGCTGCCGACGGTCCTGACGTGGCAGAGAAGGGCTGCGTGTGCTGCTCGGGGTCACGGTGTCCCTGCTACACAGAAGCACTTGTCTTCTCCTGGCCTGTGTCCCCAGAGCTGCTGCGGGGTGGGGTCTGAGACGCCTCGCCCTGCCCCCGGAGGCCCGTCCCACACCGCTGCCGTTAGCCGTCCTCTTCCTGCACCCCTGGGCCCAGCCCTACCTCATCTCCAGGTGGGCCCAGGACACAGGCCCACAGAAGCCAGGCTGGGGGAGCCAAAGGCAGCCTGCTCGCACCTGCTGCCCCATACGAGGGTCTTGGGTTCCGGGGGGGGGGGGTCTCACTGACCAGCCCCAGGCCTCCGGGTCAGCGGCTCACACATCACGGAGGACGCAGTTCACCTCTGGTCCTGCAGCTCCTGTCATCAGAAATTTATTTTTGATGTGAGCCTCCACTACATGGATCTCCTGCAGCGCCCAGAGCACACCGAGCCCTCCTGTGGCTGGACGGCCCTGGCAGTCGGGGCATGCCTCGCCCGCCCTGCGCTCCTGGCGTGGACGGGAGCCCCTGCCCTGCTTGTTTCCTCAGGTTTGCTCGCTTGGGCCGACCCGCGGGCCTCCTCCCTCTTTAAAGTCGGTCATCGTACCCGTGTCCGGGTGGGAGTTCCGTGTGTCGAGAGCTTGCCTGTGGGGCTCACACCATTATGCTCCCTCGTGTGTGCCGTTGACTTTTAAAAAACAGCTTTACTGAAATATAACTTACTCGTCACAAAATTCACCCATTAGAAGTACACAGTTCAGTGGTCTTAGCATATTTCTAGGGTTAGGCATCGATCACCACAGTCTAACTTCAGAACATTCTCGTCCCCACAGAAAGAGACCCTGTGCCCGTGAACAGGCGTGCCCGCTGCCCCTCCCCTGAGCCCCAGCACCACTAATCTACTTTCTGTCTCTATGTGTTTGCCATTTTTGGACATTCTCTAACTAAGGAACTGTACAGTCTGGGATCTTTTTTTTGTCTGACTTCTTCCACTGAGCTTCGTCCCCTGATGCTTTTGAGGTTCACCCACACTGGACCCTGGACGGACACTTTAACCCTTTTTATTGCCAAATACTATTCCGTCATATCTTGTGTCGTCCGTTCAGCAATTGATGGACGTTCGGGTTTTTCCCACTTTTTGGCTAGTATAAATAAACCTGTGATAAAGAGTTGGGTACAAGGCTTTGTGTGGACATATATTTTCACTTCTCTTAGATCTGTACCTGGGAGTAGAATTGCTGGGGCCTATGGTATGTCTATGTTTAATATTTTGATGAACCACCAGAATGTTTTCCAAAGTAGTGCCATTTTACACTCCCATCAGCAACGTATGAGGGCTCCAGGGTCTCCACATTCTCCCCAACACTTGTTATTGTCTGTTTAAAAAAAAAAAATTATAGCCATTTTAGTGGGTGTGCAGTGGGATAATATTGTGGTTTTGACTTGCATTTCCCTGATGACTAGATGATGAGCATCTTTTATATGTTATCTTTGGAGGAATCCCTATTCAAGTCCTTTGCCCACGCCGTGCGGCTCGCAGGATCTTAGTTCCCCGACCAGGGATCGAACCCGGGCCCCGGCAGTGAAAGCACCGAGTGCTAACCACTGGACCACCAGGGAATTCCCCTTTGCCTGCTTTAAAATTGGGTTATTTGTTTTATTCTGGAGTTGTAAGAGGTCTTTCTATACTCTGAATACAAGTCCCTTATCAGATATGTGATCTCGCAAATGTTTTCTCCCAGTCTGTGGGTTGTGTCTTCACTTGACTGGTGGTGTTATTTGACTTCCCAAAGTGTTAAACTTTGATAATGTCCAGTTCATCCATTTCTTCTTTTGTTGCTTGTGTTTTAGGAGTCCTGTCAAAGAAACCACTGCCTAACTCAAAAAGTCAGGACGATTTACTCCTGCGTTTTCTAGGAGTATTAACTCAGATGTTTAGATCTCTGATCCATTGTGTGAATTTTTACGTATGGTGTGAGGCGGGTCCACCTTTATTGTTTTGGTTATTCTATGTTCCTTGACCTGCCATATCAGTTTTAGAATCAGTTTATCAATTTTTGCAAACAAAACAGAACAGCTGGAGAGGTCAAAAGTGCTCAGATGCTGGTGAGATTCAGAAAGTAACAGGCAGGATTTGGGCGCAGGACAGGCTGGGAGCAGGGCGGGGAGGAGTCAGAGGAGGCGGCGGTAGGACGGCCAGCATAGCAGGAGGAGGAGAGGCTGGGGGCGGCCGGAGTTCCCCAGGCGAGGAGGGAGGGAGCGAGTATCGGTGCAGGACAGGCGGGCGGCCAGGATGTCACCGGTGACCCTTCAAGGGCTGCTGCTTTGGTGGAGGGCTGGGAGCTGGCCGGGGAGCAGGGACGGAGGCAGCTTCTCGGTCGGGGTCCCTGAAGAAATCGGGTTGTGAAGCGGGTGGAGATGTGGAGCCCCGGGGCTGGGGTGCGGAGTCCAGACAGATTGTGTTTTGTGAATGCGGACGCCTCAAGCTTGTTGTAGAGTCGAGAAGCCCCAGGAAGGGTCCAGTTAGGGCAGGTGAGCAAACAGTTGAGAGGAAGATGGTCTATGGTTGCTTCTCCGAGGACACTTTAATTGGCATTGGGAAGAAAGGCCTGACAAGCCCTGGGGGAGAGGTGGGCTCAGCCAGGATGGGACAGAGCGGGGACAGAGGAAGGCGGGGCATCAGGGGCTGATAGGTCCTACCGGGTGGGGGCATGGGAGAGCCAAGATGGGGGCTCCCTCTAAGCGAAGACCCTCCTCCTTTGCTTGCTGGGTGGAAGGCCGGTAGTGACAGCTCTTGGTTCCACAGGCAGGTCACCGGAGACACACAATCTAGTGAAGACTGAAAACATTTTGACGGGAGTTTCTCTTGAGTCCACAGGGCCTCTACTGCCTTCAGAGCTAAACAATCCACATGCCAAAGTGGCACGTGCTGGGGAGGCCTGATCTGACCTTGAACACTGGCGTCATTAGGAGAGGGACAGACCTGACTCTGGCCCCAGGAGGGCGATGCCAGTTGAGCTCCCAGGAGACTCCCTGCCCTGCGGGCCCGAGTGCGGCTTTTAACAGGCCTGGTTGCTTTTCTCAGCTTGTCTGCCGGCCAGAGTCCTGCCAAAGTGAGTCTGGGGCCTCCGTGGGGTCAGGCGCTGGCACAACATGGAGCAGGCCGTCCCGAAGCGAGGCCACGGCCAGGGCCACCGGCTCCCAGGCGGCCTCTTTGTTCTGTGTGTCTGGGAGCAGGGCTTCAGACGAGCTCACTAGAGACCTGAGAGCCCAGGCAAAGGGCCGGTGTTGAGGAAAGCCCTCCCCACGTCGGATCCCGGGCGAGGGAAGCAGAGCCAGCCTCACGCGGCCGCTGTGTGCCAGGCGCTCAGGCTCCGATGGCTCTTCCTCCTGCCCCACGGCTGGCGGCCGTGGTTTGGGCGTGTGTGGGCGTCAAGTGCGGCCTCTGTGGCAGCCGGGGTGCCGCAGCTCAGTGCGTCCACACAGCGGAGGACTTGTCTGCGGTGGGACGTAGGCGGGTCCCAGCGGGGGACCAAGGGGGCCCCGGGGTTATCTCCAAGCAAAGAAGAAGCACCACCACACTTTACTGTGGTGACTATGGTTTGCTACCAGAAAATTCCCGGGAAAAGGAAGGAATCGTGTCAATTACGGACCCACGTCGTGTGGTTCTGGTCTCGGGGTGTGTGACTCCTGCAAGTTCCCTCCGCCTCCCAGGGCTGGTGCTGAAGACATCGCTGGGGTGCTGTTGTGAGGGAGATGCTGGGCACCTGTTCTTTTTACTCTTTTCTCTTGAGCTTTACAGACCATAGTCTTTATTTTATTTTTATTTATTTATTTATTTAGGCTGCGTTGGGTCTTCATTGCTGCACAGGCTTTTCTCTAGTGGCAGTGAGCAGGGGCTACTCTTCGTTGCGGTGCGTGGGCTTCTCATTGTGGTGGCTTCTCTTGTTGCAGAGCATGGGCTCTAGGCGCGTGGGCTTCAGTAGTTGTGGCACGAGGGCTCAGTAGTTGTGGCGCACGGGCTTAGTTGCTCCGCGGCACGTGGGATCTTCCCGGACCAGGGATCGAACCCGTGTCCCCTGCATTGGCAGGCGATTCTTAACCACTGCGCCACCAGGGGAGTCCGGGGTAGATGTTCTTAAGGCCCTCTTGTGTGGCCTGAGCCGGCGTGGGGCACAGGGAATACAGGTGAGGGGAGGATTCCCCTCAACAGGGCTTCGCTTCAGGAGAGAGCGGCAAGGCCCCTGTGAGCTGGTTCCCTCCCGTCACAGAACACAGAGGCCCCTCGGCACAGACCCGCGCCCTTCACCTGCTGGGCTTCTCTGGGAAGCGTGTGGGACCGAGAGCAGGAAGACCTGGGAGGGGGGCTTCCAGGACACCTGCTGGGACGCTGAGGGGGAGGGAGCCATCCTGCTCACGGCAGCACAGATCTCAGGGTATGTCCTTCCCTCCAGCTGCCAGGGAGATATGCCCAGTTACCCCACTTATTCACATATGTCACCATGGTAAGAAACTCCGCTGGAGCCTCACAAATCAGCCCAGGGTGAGGGTTCCTGCAACGTCTTCTCTGATGGGAGGTACGTGTGGAAAGGGAACCCCATTTGTGGCCAGGGGTCTCCCAGCCTCCAGTGTCGCTCTAGATGCAGAATTCCTACCACCCGTCTTCAAGCGCGATGCACACCCCGTGGCCAGGGCCATTCTTGTCAGCTCACCTCCCAAGCGTCCTCCCTTCCATCGCCTTTGGAGGAGACTGTCTGCTCCCTCCTCACCGCAGATGCTGTTTGCTGCCTCCTCCTCCGGGGTCCGGGGCCCTGGGCGACCCCTGTCATAGGTTTGGGTGGGTGGGCCTGGCTCCCCTTACCGTCTGCTGGTGGCCATGGGGTAGCTGGCCCGAGATGTCCGGTTCACACCTCTCTCGTGCAGTCCAGTCCTCAGGGGCGCCCCCTGCAGCTCAGTGAGGGTGAGGCACAGAGTTGGTGCACACAGTAGGTGCCAAATTCTGGTGGTATTACCCATTCCTTTGAAGACCGTGCATTAGGCCGTCTCCTTGACAACCAATCTGCTTCCCTCCTGTGCTACTGGAGGTCAGAGGAGGCCCTTTAATGGGATGGAGACGTTTCCAGACAAGAGGGCAGTGTGGCCGGAGCACAGGGCTGAGAGGGGCAGGAGTGGTGGAATTATAGCAAAACAGCATTGGGGATGCACATCAAGAACGTCAGGAAAGAAGGATGATGGTTGTTACAGCAGTGTGCCTGACCTGCCTTCAGCAGAACCCAAACTCACTTCCAAGGAGGAGCAGAGAGCAGAATGCAGGAATATTCATTTCCTGTTTTTATTGTTGGTTACTTCATGACCTTCCTTTGAAACACTGCAGTTGTAGAAAGCTGGTTGTCATGGAAACAAGGGAGTGCCGTGCAAGGAATAGGTACACAATGCATTTCTTTGTCCGGTCCAGCTGATGCCTTTAGCCTCTGCTTTGACGTGTGAATTTATGTGAGGAATTAAATATTAACTGGAAGTATTGCCCTGGAGAGAGGCAGAAACACAGGGAGAGGAAAGATGCCGGGAACCCTGGCAAAGGGGAGGCAAAGCGTTGGACCTCACCTGACCTGTGCCAGCCCCCTGGTCGGAGTGGCTGTTAGTGGAAATCCACCCCCACTTCCTGACATGTTCCATGAAGCAGAGCAGCAGCTGGGACGATGGTGCAGGGGTGAGGGTGCTAGAAGCCCCTGAGGACTGTCCGAAGCAGAGAGTGATTTTCCCCCAAGAGCTCCTGTCCTTTATTCCTGAGACGGTCATGGGGCCATGACCTTGGGTGTCTTTCTGGCGGATTCCAGAAAACAAGGATCGTATGAGTGCTGTGTACAAGAGTGGCCCAAGTTTCTCGATTTCTCCCCTTGAGCTGGCACAGCTGGCGTTCATTAGGTTTTCTTTTTCTGACTCTCAGAAAATGAGTTCCGGGGTGAGCTGCTGAGTCAGAGGTGGACGCACGGAGACAAGACCGACAACTGCAGGACCCCGAGACTCTTCCTGGGCGGACGCGGCAAGGTGAGGTGCTTGGAGCGCAGCCCCGAACCTGGGGCCCCTGGGTCCGGGCAAGGGTCCTTCTCACTCCTTGGCGTGGAGCATGGAGGTGACTTTTGGTCTAGTCATTATCAGTCTAGATTAGGCAAAGAATAAGTGGAGGCTAGGACCATCAATGATCTTGTCACTTTAAAATTAAAGGAAGAAAAGTGACTCTGAGTAGAGTAAAACTAAAATGTGACAGCAGGTCCCACGTCTGCCAGGTCCCTGCTCTGGGACCCGGTCCCACCCGGGCTCCTCGGTGCACTTCAGTACTTGCTGTTCTCCCCGCTGCTCACTGGGCAGCCTTTGCTGCAGGGACTCCTGAGGTCCGCTGGTCTGGTTTATTGCAATCTTCCCAAGTGGGGGCCTGTGGTGTCCTGCTCATACCTGCCTGGAACTCGCTGGTGGAGGTGACTCGGGCACTCCACCTCCACAGGGATGCTCCAAGCCCAGATATCGCATGCACTCATAGCCACAGCAGACCTCTAATTCTGGATGTGCTCTGGGTGAAGCCAGGTCCCCAGGCTCAGGTGACCCTCAGAGATGGAAGTGTGGGTGACAACGGGCTTGGTGGGCATCCCCTCCCAGATCTCAGATTCTGATCTCTCATATTCTTTGACATGTAGACGCTCTCCATCAAGGATCCAAGCCATGACCCAGAGCATGGCCACCAAGAAGTGGCAGCCCAGGGTATAGACAGGCAGGGCTGTGAAGTTTTAGGCGGCAACCTCATTTGAGGGTGCTTGTATTTTACTCTTGAAGCCCAGCATTTTTCTTTTGACTCTGGTGACTGGAATGCACATGGAAGGGGTCTGTCCTAGCACCTCATCCAGCACCTCCACTCACACTCTTATTCCTGTGTGATCATCAGTGCTTTGCTGAGCCACGTTTGAGCCTGATGCAAAAGGAAAAGACAGTAATGCTGGCCCGGTCTTTATTTAAAGTTTTGTTATTTTGCTCATCATAGAACTTTTGCATTAATTTAGATGTTTTAAAATATTGCATTAAATTATTATTTAATTTGATCACTTAGTTTTGTTTCCCCCTTAAATTTGCACCTGACTGAATGCCGTACTCGCCTCACCCATCTGGCCCTGACCGCTCAGGGATCACGTGACCAAGAAGCGACTTGATTTGAGGCCAGGGGCTCTGGGTGCCGTGTCTTCACAGAGGCTGGCGTTGTGTAAGGGACAGGTAGGAAGGCTGCAGTCACCCCGCGGCTCAGGTGTGACAAGCTTGGAGCGTGTGGGACCTGCTGGGGACATGCCCGGTGGCCACGCTCAGCTTCTCCCCCAGCGCCGACTGTTCCGCAGCTGCTCCGTTAGGGTCATTTCCTCTAGTTGGGCAGACAGGGCCAGAGGTACTGCTCTGAGCAGAGAAACCAAGAAGAGTGAGCCAGAGGAGGAGGGACTATGGGGCTGGCGCGGGGGCGCCTTCTGACTGAGGAGGCCGAGAAGGGGTGGGGGCACAAGAGGGCAGAGCACGCGCAATGGCAGGGCTGGCCCGAGAAGGAGGCGGGGGGCTGGGGAGCTCGGTGCCTGGAGGGCAGTGGGGGCAGAGGAGTCCTGTGTGGGAGGTGGTCACAGCCGCCTCGGCCTCTGAGTTCAGCACCGGGCGCGTGGACAGCTCGGAGGTGGGTTTGGAAGGGGCTGTTAGACAAGATTAGGTGGTTGTGTGCTTTGTGGGAAGTGCTGGGCATTGGGCTTTTTTTTTTTTATAAACTTAAGGAGAAAAGGAGTAGGTATGGATGGTAGGACGTTAAACCTCTTCTTGACCTTGAAGAATGAAGCATTTGGGCCCCAGATCATGGGTGTTCGGTGGATGACTAGCGATATGCAGCCCAGGGCAGGGTGGTTGCATGAATGCTCAGCGGGGCCTCCTTCCTGCCACCCCAGTGGACGCTCCTGGCGAGGGAAGGAGGTGGCGCCGGGTGTGTCCTCTGACCTGCCCCATTGGATGTGGCTAGATTTCTACCCCGAGAAGGTGGAAACTCCATTTATGCTGAAGTTTTAGACAGATGGACCCAGGCATGGCTGCTGTATCAGGGTGTCTATTATGTAGTTATAATTTTAATGTAGGGGTTGGAGTGAGCCATGACCCCATGCCTGGAGATGCCAGGAGAGCCCCTCCCAAGACGTGCATTAAATAATGCTCCACGGGGTGTCCTTTCTACAACCCAAGGAGAGGGCTGGTCTATTCAGCCGCCAGTCGGTTGAACAATGGGTGGGGTGTCGGAGATTTTCAGACACACAGTCAGGCGTCCTCCAAGGGGGACACAACCGTCACCGCCAGGAACCAGGGGTGCTGTGACAGCTGTCAGGAGGTGCAGGGGTGCGGGTGTGTGGTTTAGCCTCAGCCATCAGAGAACGGAGAGCAGGATGTATGCTGAGGGTCCCTGAGACAGCAGGACTTCAGCATCTTCAAAGCAGAGGGCTGCTCTTGGGTCTGCCCCTGCTACGGCTTGCGGGCTGGGCTGGGGGTGGGGAGGGTTCCACTGGAATGCTTGGTGGGAGAGGGAGCAGGGAACGTACTTGAAAGCTGCTCTGAAATCCTTCAGGGGAGCGTCTCCCCAGAGGTAGGAGCATGGATTTGTCCCAACACTCTGCCCCCAGGCTGTGTGCACGGTGAGAGAATAAAACCAGCCCAGACTGTGTCCCTCCTCTGCCCTCCTCTCCCCACGTCACCCCCTCCTTCTAGGCAGGCTGCCTGGTCCTGCGAGTCAGCAGACACTCCCCCTTCTCCATCTGGGTCTTCCCGGGGGAAAAGGGACCCTATCACCCAAATAATCTTGTGCATTTTAAAGTTGCCCTAAGTCCGTTCTAATCCCCAGCTTTGCAGGCTGTTGGAACGCATCCTAAGTAAAATGGAGCCCTGGCCTGAGTTCCCGGACTTCCTCCTCCAGCCCAGGGCCAGCGTGAGTCCTCTGTGGTCCCAGGCGGCCTGGACTCTCCAGCAGCTCGGGGCTCTGGTCTCTGCTCTGACGGCTCCTGGCCACCCTCCCCAGCTCCAGGATCTCAGAGACGTTTCAGATTGTCCCAGTTTGTCTGTCCATCTGCCTGTTTGTCTGACCTTCCACAATATGCCCCGAGCAGTGAATGAGGTCTCTGCAGGGAGACACTGACCTCAAAAACATGAATGGTTGAGCTTATTTCAGATGGAGCTGAGCAGGCCCAGGGGGAGAGTGAGAGAGGGGCTGCAAAGAGGGAGGACGCAGGCCTGACCACTGAGAGGTGCTGGCCACCCAGGGGTGCACCGTCTCCACGGGTCAGGGGCACACGCCCCCTGAGTCCCTCTTCCCTGAATGTCCTCAGGTCCTCTCTGATCCACGGGGCCTCCCCACTCCCACCCAGGCTCCCACGGCTGAGCAGCCCCTTCCTCTTGAGCTCCCCCCCCCGACGCCCTGACATCTCCCCTTCTCTGGAGTGAGGGACCTGCTGCCTCGGGTCCCATAGCTGGTGCTACTCAGGCCAGGACAGCCTGCAGGGGCCAGAGAGTCAGGCGACGTCCAGGGCTGCTCAGGGCCAGGCTGCAGCGTGGAGTCTGGTTTTCGTCTAGCCCTTAGCCGTGGTGCAGAAGGGCAGGGACGTGGTGTAGGGTGGAGAGGGGGCGAGCTCTTCAGCTGTGAAGGCCCCGGGAAGAACCAAGAAGAAAAGAGAATGAAAGAGAGACAGAGAGAGACATAGAGAGGGAGAGGGAGACAGGGACAGAGGGAGAGAGCCAGAGAGAGAGATTCAGAGAGACACAGAGAGACAGACGGACAGAGAGAGGATGACTGAGCAAGAAAGAGAAGCGGGGGAGGCGCCCCTCCGGAAACCACCTGCAGGCCCCTGAACCTGGCAGGGGGTGGGCAGACCTGGGTTCCGGGGGTAAAGCTGAAGATCGGCACAAAGCCCGCTGGACCTCTGACTGGACATTCCCGGGGGAGAGGCCACCCCGTCAACTGCGTTACTGGCTGTGCGTCTGGATTCTGAGAGCCCTTCTCACAACCACAGCCTAAGAAGCTGCTGGTTTCAAGGTTGCTCGGCACGTTTGCTCTCTTGGTCCCCGAGTTTGTAAACATCCAACTCGGGAACTCAGGTTTGGCAAGGCTGCCATGTGGAAGGGGCTGGTTTTTGTAACAAGTCATTGTGAGAACCGTTTACATTTAAGAAGAGCTTACACGATTACTCTTGACTTTCCAAAAAATACAAAACAGAAGCAAGCATTGCCACCCCCTTGAGTGAGACCATCACGTGACACAACAAAGCAGATTCAGAAGAAGGGTGAAGAGACTGTTCTCGCTGGTTAAGAGATGTGGTCGGGGCTGCCCTGGGGGCGCGGTGGTTGGGAATCCGCCTGCCAGTGCAGGGGACACGGGTTCGAGCCCTGGTCTGGGAAGATCCCACATGCCGCGGAGCAACTAAGCCCGCGTGCCACAACTACTGAGCTGTACTCTAGAGCCCACGAGCCACAACTACTGAAGCCCGCGTGCCTAGAGCCCGTGCTCCACAACAAGAGAAGCCACTGCAATGAGAAGCTCAAGCACCGCAACGAAGAGTAGCCCCCGCTCACAGCAAATGGAGAAACGCCTGCGCGCAGCAACAAAGACCCAGCGCAGCCAAAAAATAAATAAATAAATAATAATAAAAAGAGAGATGTGGCCAAACGGGGTGTGTTTGCGTTTGTAAATTATTCTCCCATAGTTTTCCTACTGAAGACAGAACGACTGAAATATTAATTAGAGCGAAGAGCTGGTTTAGGGAGCCCAGGGCAGCCGCAGACAGGCCGCTGGTGGTGAAATGCAGTTGGCGTCACAGAAGCAGCGTGGACCAGTTCTTGAGAGATCACTAGCCCCACAGTGGGGGCATTGAGGCCGGCTAGGCCGGGATGGGGCCTTTCACCCTCCAGGTGGGAGGTCACTCAACTATGTGTGGGCCTTTCAGAAACAGACTTGACTGGTTTGTGCTCGGAACAAGGGAAGAATTTTAAAAAATAAATTAATGAAAAATTGGGAAGTGTCTCACTGTCTCGGCCTGTCTTGCTGTGGTGGCGGCAGAAGGCGGGGCGGCCAGCAGGCTGAGCTACCCATCCACACGTGAGGCACCAGTGCTGAGGGTGGGAGGGTGCAGAGAACCACCCTCGGAGAAGGAAGACAGTAAAAACCCAGTGGAGCTGGCTCAGAAATCAAGGTTTCCCTGCTTGCCCGTCGATGGTGGCATCCGCCTCTTAGAAGCTCATTCTCATATTGAAGCGCTAACCCTAGTTCTTCCTCCCGTGGTTCAGTTTTTTCCCTTTTCACATCAAAGCTCCGTGCACTGGAGAGAACTTCTCACTTATTGACCATTTGATGCAGATAAATTGCAAATGGAAAGGTGCTTGGCAGAATGAATGCCACAGCTGTCAGCTCTGTCAACAGGAGCTTGCAGTGTGCAAGCAGCGCCCGTACACATCCTGCAACCCTCTCTATTCTGTGCTCTTTGAATAATTTATCTTCAGGAAATCCAAATTGCCAAGGCACGCTTTAACCCAGCAGAAGGATCGCCAATTTCCTTGGGAAAACTGACAAAAAAAAAAAAAAAAAAAAAAAAAAAGAGCTGTAGATTGCATTTCAGCTGAGAGCGGCCTGGCAATCAGACGCCTCGGCCCCTTTGTGCCACTGCATCGGAAGCCGCTGTGCTGGGCTCAGCGCAGACGACATTTGAAGGCTCATAAATGTAATGAAGTCCCTTTGACACCTGCTCCTCTCTTCACTTTAAATGTGAGCCATTGGTCCATGGGGAACTCTGCTTTAAAAATAGAAATTATAGTAATTGTCGTCCGTGCTGTCGGGAGGCTGTAAACGCATAGCTCTCAGCTCTACCGCCTGGAGTCGACGGCTGCATAAATTACCCCAGGTTGTGATTTCCGTCCTTAACACAGCACATCAATCTTTGTACATTCGTGCTGCCCGGGGTGGGGGGCTCACTTTGCAAGTTCTAGCTTACGAGCTGGGGAGTTAATGGGAGGAGTCCCTCGTCTTTCTTCCTGAGCGGGACCTTAGCTGCTTGCCCCGTGCTGGCCTCTGGGGACTGAAGCCTCTCTCCGGCTGCTCCTTTCCCACCGCCTGGCTTTGCTCTGATGGCCTCTTGGGGGCCTGGGAGGTGGGGCTGCTCCCTCCCCTCCCTGACCACAGGGCACACCTGCTGGGAAGAGGGCCCCTTCTGTCTCCTGCTCCTGCCCAGACCCGGCTGAGGATCCCGTGTGATGACCTGTGCCCCGGGGGCGTCCCTGCCCTCGCGGGGCTCTGCCTCGTTCCCTGGAAGGACAGGGCGTGGGCAGCAGCCCGCATGGAAGTGGGTCTGAGGCAGAGAATGCGGGGCAGGAGCTGATGGGCTCAGGCAGGGTGGCCAGAGGACGTGCGGGGTCTGGACAGTGCGGGGTCCCCGTGCCCCTCGAGGGCCTCCACTCACTCTCTCCTGGGGGAGTCAGCATCTCTGGGAGGGTGGCCTGTGTGTCGGATCCAGGTGACACCTCGGCCTGCACTCCTACCAGTTCTCACCCCCGTCTGCTTCCCGCCTCCAGAGCCAGTGCCGTGGCCGTGGGCCCTTGGCATGTGGCTGGTCAAACTCAGAGGGGCCGTGAGTCCAGGACACGTGCAGGATTTCTAAGAGTTAGCACTAAACAAAATCCCGTTCATAACTTTTTCTGTTGATACTGTTGAAATGATAATGTTTCGGAGAGGTTGGGCTAAGTAAAGTTCAGTATTAAAATCAATTTCACCCGCTTCTGTTTACACTTGTGACGTGGCTGTTAGAAAATGTTAAACGATGCGGATGGCCTGCACTCTCTTCCACTGGGCAGTGGTGCCTGGAGGCCCCTGTGCTGCCGGGAGCGCCCACGCTTCGCGGTGCCCAGCTCATGTTGAGGACGATCAGGTCCCCAAGCTCAGGCTGCCCCCCTGGGCTCTCCGTGGGACAACGCACGGTGGACAGTGCCCCGCTCAGGTCCCAGGCACCTGTTTCTGACAAGACGACCCTCGAGTGCCGGGGTCACCAACCCCCAGGGGAAGCTGGGCTCTCAGCACGGCGGGGTCAGAGTCTGCGGTGGGTGGTGTCGCCAGGGGACCGTGTGTTACGACACCCCGACGTTAATGAAGGCTTGGTGGCTGCAGCTTCCTCCTCGGATGTGAGCCTGGGGGCAGCAGGAGGGCCCAGAGCAGGAGACGAGGGACACGACGGGGCCAGCGGTCTCCGCCCCGAAGCGCCTCTGCCTCACCTGCTGCACGCAGGTCCGCAGGCCATTCCTGCCCTGTGACCTGTCCTTGTCTCCTGTGTCAGATTCACAGGCGCCGGTGAAGCTTGAGACAGAAAACGCCTGGAGGTGACGCTGCAGACACAGGGGTGGTTCTGCCGTCTTCCCGTTGACAGCACAGTTGTTTTTACTTGCAGATGAGCTTAGAAAATGACGAAAAGAGAGCTCGTACAAGATCCAAGGCCCTCCGAGGTGAGTTCCACCCTCCCCTCCCAGCAGAGTCTGGCCTGGGCCGTCCACAGCCTGTCTCTGGCCAAGAGTCCCAGGTCCTAAAGCTGTAAATGCCACTTTCCGCAGCAGTGCCTCGCCCCTGGGACGCTCCTCCCCTATGCTGGGCACCTGGTGGCCTCAGGCTTCTTCAGCCTCAGGGTGCATTTGAGGGCCATGGCCACTGGGGGGCTTTTGGCCCAGATGCACCTGCTGGGGAGGAGATGAGGTGACGGAAAGCAAAACCCGTTAGACCTGTTCTGTTTGGGAAGGAGAGGCCGCCAGCCTCACATCACTAGCCTCTCTGCCTCCCAGGAGGTTAGTCTTGGCGCTGAGGGCATTGGGATGTTGCTGGGTCGAGCTGGCACTGGGGTGGGGAGAGGGGCTGAGGCCCTGCTTGCTCGGCAAGGACCAAGTCCCGACACCCTGGCCAGCCTTGCCACCCCGACACCACAGGGCACACACTGCTCCTGGGCGTGGGTGGCCCTCAAGGAGGGGCCAGACGCCCCGAGCTTCTCAAGTGTCTGCCAGGCAGGCTCCTGAAAGTTCTTGTCCCAGAGGCCCCATCACTGAGGGACCAGGTGCTTGGGCCACCTGTTCTCTTCTCCAGCCAGCTTCATCCTCTGGGTCCTCTTTCCAGCCAGAAGCTGACTTCTCCCTGAGATTAGAGAAAGAGATGCTGTCCCAGGGAGCCTGTCTTAGCTGGGGCCTCTGTCTGGCTCTGCAAAACCAGCAGCCACCGGGTTGGGGGAGGTCTGACATGAGCACCGGCTTGGAGGAGGCAGCTCCCTCTGTGAGACCCTGGAGGACATTCTAGGAGGCCAGGGAAAGCGGGGTTCAGGACGGAGGTCGCCCCCGCTCTTCAGTCGCTTGTGCTGTGAAGATACACGTGCCTTTTCAGTTCTGCTTCCCACACGAGTTTCCCTGTTTCTCTTTCTCTCACTCAGCTCCCCCAGAGCCCACAGGTGCCGACCTCAGGTAAGAAAGGTTTCCTGCCCGCACCCAGCATGGTGCACGCCTGTGACCCTGTTCGTCCTAAACGTTGCACTGGGTGCTTGGAATTGAGCAACCGCGCCCGGGCCCCTGCTTTCCCTGACGAGGCCCCTTTCTGCCTGGCCTGTGCGCATCTGTCTTCGCCCTGCCTCGTCCTCTCCCACCTGGTCCTGGCGCCACCATGCAGCCAGCCTTGCACGGTGGCACAGATGTGCTCACACCTTGTCACCCCTCGGACGTGACTGTCACCATGGTCCTCAGCCAGCAGCAAGGTGCTGTCTTAGTGGCTCCTCGGCCAGAGATGAGGGCACAGGCTGGCCCACGCCCGAGTCTTCCACTGACTTGAGGGCAGGCAGTGGCTTATGTATCGGCTGAGCTCTGTGACTTTCCAGGTTCAAGGCTGGCCTCACAGGGACGGGCATCCTGAACAGGAGGGAGGACAGACACACGGCAATTTGCTGGGTTGAAGCAGGAGGGGCCAGGCTTCCTCCCCAGAGGTTGACTTGCCCTCGCCTGCTGGCTTCCGTCCTGAGCTTGGCCAAAGCCTTTGTGTGTGTGTGGAGGGGAGGGGCTGGGGGGAGGCCAGAGAGAAAGCCACCCCAACGCTTACGTGCTGGACTGCCCCAGCACCACCCCATGTGGCCTTCGGACTGCAGGTTCTGTGGGCCTGGGCTCTTCCCGGGGCTCCCAGGGCCGGCCCCTGGGCCATCTTGCCCAGACAGAGCTCCAGTGAATGGTCTCCAGTGACTGGCAAGGAAACCAGCCTCTCGCATCCCCCCTTTTCGGGCGAGGGGTGGTGCCAGTGCATCTGGCTCAGAGCACTGGAGAAGGAAGGGAAGGTCCCCAGTGTGCCAGGTGGGCTCTGGATGCCCCGTCTGATTTTTATAAATTTCCTGTGAGATGGGGCCAGACTTGAACTGCGGCCAAGGTACCCTGCCTGAGGCTTGCCGGAGGGACGAAGGGGCTCCGAGCCCACCTCCCGCCCCTGGGGCAGCTCTGGGGCTGAGTTCACCACGCTGCTGCTCCGCCTGTGCTGTGGGCTTGGGGGTGATGGCCACTCCCTGATGGACATTTCTGTGGGCTTCCAGACTCGCGGATGGAGGAAAACAGAGCTTTCTAGTTACTGAGGGTGGGTGCTGTTCTTCCGTGCTCCCTCTGCCCCAGCCTGGAACAGCTCTCTCCACCTAATTGCATGGTTCCAGGGCATAAGCCACTACTACATTCTTAGGGGTGAAGAGTCTCACTAGACAGTGAACACGTCTGGGGACCATCTTATTCTTCACCAGATAGTGGCTGAGTGGATGGCTTTTGCCAGTCAGGAAAATGAGACCCCAAAACCTCCCAGCATCTCTCCAGCCTTTGAGGCTGTAACTCGGAGGCGGGAGGGGAAGGACGTGGGAGCGGTGCTCAGAGCCCCACGCGTGTGGCGGGACCTGCAGCGGCTGCACAGTGCCGTCCGATCTCAGGGATTCTCATGGAAGCGCTGGCGGCTGGTGGTGTTTCCCCACTTGTGAAGTGTGGAAACTGAGGCTCGGAGGGTTAGGATTCAGGCAGCCAGAATAGCTGAATCACACACCCTCCTGCTCAAAGGCCAGTCCTGGTCGCAGGGCTGGAGGGTGAGGGGGGCACAGCAGCCAAGCCAGGCCCCTGGGAGTTGCAGGGAGCACAGTGGTCGGCTCCCTGGAGGGTAGGGGTCTGCGGGTGGACCACTGGAGGAGACCCCACGTGGCGCTCAGAGGGGCCGCGGGCCACAGGGTGGAGAGCAGGTCTCCCGGAGGAGGTGCTGCTTCCCTTGGGCTACGTGACGTTCACCATCCTGGGGACATCCTGGGGACAACGAGGGGGAGGAGGCTGGGCACAGGACTTGAGTTTTGGTAACAGCTGTTAATTTTGGCAACAGATGAAGTAACGGAGGAGATTGGAAAGGCAAACCCGAAGGGCTAGGTTTCTCTTGAAACTTTGAAGCAAAAATGACCCAGAGTAGATTTGTTTTGAAATACTCTAAGAGCGGACTTGCCCAGTGTGAGTAAGGGGATCGTGCGAGCATCTGGATCTTGCCCAGCGTCATCGATCTCTTGGTCTCACCCTGTGTACATGGTGATAGTGAGACCCGCATGCAATCTGATGGAGAAACCGGGGAGAGATGCACTGACGTGTTCTAGCAACGATGTCCTCAGCAATTCTTCCCGCTTCTGAGAATCGGTGCTTAGAGGGACATCCACGTGGAACGTGCCACTCACGCCTGAGTTCACAACCGCTTGCTGGCCACAAACCACCCCTGGGGCACGATCAATGGGGCGCTGTGATTGTGCGTTCACCCCGCGGGAAGGGGCAGGCGCTGCGAGCCCGACTCCTGCTGCCAGCACGTGGTGGGCTGTGGTTGGTCCCGGCGGGGCCTTCGCAGTGGGCGCCAGCACAGGGAGAGCGACCCTGGGGCAGACGCGCCACTGGGATGTCAGAGGAAGCCCTTCGGAATCGATTGCCGGGAGGACGGGTCACAGGGAAGCTGTACCTGCAGGACTCACTCTGTGGACGAGGGACTTGCACCCTGTGGACCCAGAGTCTGTGGCCCACCGCCCCCAGCGGCCCTTTCCCCAGCTCAAGCAGAGACTCCGGGAGCCGCTTGCCGGCGAGGGGCGGTTGCTAGGAAACGAGCTGAGGAGCGGGTGGGCCTGGACCAAGCAGGACTCCCAGCTGCCTCCTCCCACCCGGAGCCCCTTCAGCTCTTGCTCTGCCGTGAAGCCGAGTCCCTGAGAGAAAACAAGCGGGTCTGGTGGCCTTTCGCTTTGCGCAGTGAAGAGCCAGCAGACCGCCCCGCCCCCCCCCCACCCCCGCACCCCGGTCTCCATGGGGCCCATCTGCTGTCCACGCTGTGGGAGGTGGCTTACGCAGGGAAGGTGGGCGCCGCCCTCTCTGCAGAAGGGAGTGGGTGGACCCCTCTCGGGGTCCCAGTCCCGGGAAGGACGCCCGTCTGCCACGCCCGCGCCCCAGTCCCCAGCCCGCCTGTCCTCACCTGACGGCCTCCTCTTGAGCCACTGGCCAGCTCCTGCCAAGGCGACAGAAGGGAGTGGGGAGCCCTCTACCTGCCTCCACGGGGCCGGAGGGAAGCCAGTCCCTTCCAGGGGCTCCTGCTGGGGCATGGCTCCTCCCAGCCTCCGCCACGGCCTGAGAACTACTGTTTATGTTCAGATCCTCAGATCCCTCCGAGCCATCGCCAGGACCCCGCTCAGGCTGACGGCAGGCAGGCCCTCTGCCCACCTCCCTGTCTCTGCCACACGCGGCGCCATGCTGGGGCATCGGGGGAGGGCTTGGCCGGGTCTCCCTCTTCCCCCATGCTGGGGAGGGGCTCCAGAGGCCTGGAACCAGAGCTGGTGCCTCACCCTGCCCTCCGGCCCCGAGCACACAGAGCGCATCCTACCAGCACTGGGGGTGCCCATAGGGTGACCTGCTGGCGCTGAACCCCTGGGGCCCCGGCTGGGTCTCAGGTCGCTTTCGACGGGTACTCCCTCTGCTGGCACATGGGGAGAAGGGGGTCTCCAGATTCCTCTCCCAGAGTGGCCCTTGGCAGCTCTGCACATGTGGTGCATGCCTGGCCCACTGCCCTTGGAGGGGCTGGCCCTCAGGGCTGGAGGCCAGGTGCTTCTGAACTGGTGGGCGGAGGTGTGGCTCGGAGCAGGTGACGTGTTTGGGGGCAGTGCCAGTGCCACAGCAGCTGGCACCTAATTGCCTGACTGACTCAGTGATTAATCGACTAATTGGGACCTCAGCTTCAAATCCCCAATAACAAGGAGCTTTTGTGAAGAGTCTCAAAGCTAGTTCTTGAGAAAGTGACAGCAAGTGTGGGGCATAGATTTCAGAGGGAGAGGCCTTGGGCAGCAGCAAGTCCTGTCTGCCTGGAAAGGAAACGCACAGTAAAGTTCGCATGTTCCCCCCCCCCCCATCCTCCCCCTTCCTCTCCCTCTCCTCCCTCTCTCCTTTCCTCTCTTCTTTTAAACACCAGGAGACGAGCCACGGTGGCCTCATCATGGGGGGCTGCAGGGTGCGTCCCCCTCAGAGACCCCGGCTCCCGCAAAGGCCACCGTTGAGCTGGGGGGCGTGACCCTGCCTCCACGGACTGTTCTGTTTCTTGCTGATCCGTCAGCGAGTGTGGCCTGCCGGCCGGTGGGACCCCACAGTCCTCTGTAGTCAGGTCCGTGATCGACCAGATTAGACACAGCAGTGTGTCTGGACAGAGGTCCAGAGTGGTGCCCCTCTCTGAGCCTCATGAGCCCACTGGTGTCGGGGGGGCCGCACAACCTTCCTCCCAGGCTCTGGGAGAGCCTGCTCGGAGGTGGGGGACTCAGACCCCGTGACGACAAGGTTGTGCCTTCTGGGATGGGGGCACCTTGCGGTGATTCCTCCCGGGAGGAGCTCGGGCTCCCCCTGTGTCCACCACGGGTTCTCCGTCTCAAAAGCCCACAGGACCCTGGCCTCAAGCCCCACACAGGCCCCGTGCTGCCCTGGGGAGCTGACTCCTGGGGAAGTGGGTTGGGTGGTCTGTGCCCGTGACTGGAAGTTTCCAGAGCTTCCCACCATCTGGTTCTGTGGCGAGACAGCTGATGGTGAAGGGAGAGGAACTCCTGGAGCTGTAAGAGGCCAGGCTTCGCCCCACCGAGGTCTCATGGCAGCTCCTGGGTCATCGGCCCTCCTGGCTTCACCTCCCTTCGTGGGAAGCTGGGATCACACCAGGCTGCAAGTTCCAGAGTGGGGTCTTTGCTGCCACTTCCAGCCGGGGTCCTGTGGCTTGGGTCAAAACTGCACCTTTGCAGAGTTGTTCCTGCCTGGGGGCGTCGGCTCAGTGTGCCAGCGAAGGGCACGCCTGGCAGGGCTTCGCAGCGTCTTGAAGGCCATGGAGGATCCCCGTGTTTGTGCTTTGCACTTGGGCCAGCTTCAGGTGCTGGTTCTGGGGGCGCCCTGGAGGTTCCCTGTTCCCAGCCCCCTGGAAGCCTGGTGGTGGTTTGCCTGCAGTGGGAAAGACTCATTGTGGAAAAAGGAAGTCGTCCAGCCTTGATTTCATACACACAGATCTTTAATTAAACACTCTCATAAAATTGTAACGAGCCATTCATTTGTATAAATGGGGGTGAGTTATTTCATTAATTTTTTGCAAACTGCAAGCAGCCATTCTGAGATGAACCGTTTGGAGACAATCTTCTGCTTCCCAGGGTGAGGGTCTGGGCTGGGCCCCGAGATTCGGACCCTCTCCCCATGCCCCACGGGGCCCGCCCCCAGGTGACCCCTCCTGCTTGTCTCCCCCCAGCTGTCCCACTCCCGGATGCACGGGCTCGGGACATATCCGGGGCAAGTACTCCAGGCACCGAAGGTAAGGAGGCTGGAGGGCCCTCAGCAAGGTTCCTGGGAAAGAGGCTGGGCTGCTGGGGGGTTGGAGCTCCTCTCCTGCTCTGGGACCCTTTGTGGGTCCAGAACCTTCCGCCTCTGCTCTTGGCTGCCGAGCTGCGGTGGCCTCCCATGTGACCCTGTTACTGGGAGGCCGAGCGCGGCTGTGGCGTGCCTTTCCGGTGTCTCCCCTTCGGGGCTGCTGTGAGGCCGGAGGTGTCTGTGCGGGAGAGCCCAGAGCAGAGCCGGCACACACGGGCTGGCTATTCTCACTGCTGTCATCCCGGGGGTCTGCTGGACCTCAGGGGCCCCCGACTGCGGTGCCAGGTTCAGGGGGTGGGTGAGGGTGCGAAGGGTCTGGAGGCGGAGAAGGAAGGGCCTGGGCACTGCTGACGACCTGCCTGGGGGGTGGTGGGCACGGAGCAGGGCAGCCTGGGCCGGCCCCCACCGCTGGCCATCCCAGGGGGAATGACTCTGGCGTGGACAGGGCCATTGAGGTTAGGCCTTCCCAGAGAAGCAGGAAGTGAAATGTAAAGCACAATCAGGTCCTTTTTAACGCGGACAATTACTGTAAGATTTTGAACACGTCAACCTGCCAGTCTTGAGTCTGGGGCTTTGGCGGAGGGGTGGTGATGAGATGCAGAGAGAGATTTTCAGGACAGGGAACGCGCTGCAGAGGGTGAAGGCCGGGGGCCCGGGCGGTGCTGACAGGGCGGCCCGGCCTCCTCCCTCCCAGTTTGCTGAGCTGCCCTCTGGCCAAGAAGAGGAAGCTGGAGGGCGCCGAGGCCGAGCACCTGGGGTCCAGGCGGAAGGCGCAGCCCCTGAAGCTGGCTCTGGACGAGGGCTACGGCGTGGAGAGCGACGGCAGCGAGGACGCCGAGGTGAAGGGCGCCTCTGTTTCTGGTGAATCGGAAGGAACTGCGGAGGAGGACGAGGCCGCGGCGTCAGGACAGGAGGACATTCATCGCCCCGAGCCAGCTGAAGGTGCTTTGTTGCTCTTTCTCTCCTGAATAAAGGCGCTTAGTGTGGCCCCGGAGAATCGCAGCCTGTGAGCAGGCGGGGCTCCCGCGAGCGAGGAAGCCCTGCTGAGAACAAGCGCCGCTTGTCTGACGTTTGCAAGGCCTCCTGGGGAGGGGCTGGCGCTTGGGGCTCGGGGGGCCCAGAGGCTCATCTGTGGGTGAACCTTGTGCATCTGGGTGTGTGTCTGTGTGTGTGAGAGACGGACAGACAGATGGACGTGGCTGTGTGTCTGTGGGGCGGGGTCTCAGGTAGACCCGCCCCACGTGGCCTCAGGAGCGCCACCTGCAGGGGGGGCAAGGGGTCTGCTTGGCATTAGGGGGGATGGTGCGGGTGTTCAGGGAAGCTGGGCCGGGCAGCGGGAACTGAGGGGGTCTCCCTGCTGGCACCTTCTTCCCTGCGGGGGCCCCAGCCCTTGGCAAACACTAGTGTGAAGGTGGGACACGTCCACGTCCCGAGACCCTGGCTGGCTGTAGGGTCCTGGGGATGTGGCTGAGGCCTGAGGCCCAAACCCCCCAGCACCTCCGAGCTTCTGGCGCTCTCACCTCTCAGGGCCTGAGGCGGATTTTTATTCCATTTTGGAGCCACTGCTGGGAGGGTCCTCATACCCGCCTCCCTCCTGGGGACCCGGCTCTGCCTGAGAGGGTGCAGGGCCAGGGACCCTCGCTTGCTGGGTTTCTTATAAAGGAGGGGGCTTGGCGCTCAGGCATCGGCCCTGGCTCAGCCCCTCCTAGAGCGGGAGCACGTGGGCTGGCTGCTGCGCCCGGGGGTCCTTGTCGATGATCCCAGGGGGCACCCACTACTTCTTAGCCATGGCAATTCAAAGACTCAAACTTCAACTTCTGCTGCTTCTCAGTTATGAAACAATTTTTAAAAATCTGATCCATTCTTTAAGCTCCATTTTATGAAATGTAGATTTGCCTGATTTAAGAAAGTACACATAACAGGGAGGACCGTTAATCAAAAATATCAGAGTAATTCTCAGTTTCAAAATACAGTGGTGATTTCTCCATCTACCTCCCAACATAAGCTTACTGTGATCTCCAGATCTGGGCAGAGGGGCTGACAAAAACGGCCACCCCGAGCCCAGTTCTGACCCCGAGCCCATTTCTGGGGGTTTGGTGTCCCCCAGCTGCAGTGGGGCAGGCTGGAGGAGCCCCGCCTGGAGACCTGCCCTCTTTCCCCGTGTACCTACCACACAGTTTCTGATTTTGTGCAGAAAGGAGCCCCGTCAAGGCTCGTTTTGGATCCAATCCCATCAGCAGCCTCACGGGCCCCTCCAAGGGCAGCTACAGCAGCTATCAGGAGATCATTGCAACTTCTCTCCTAAATTTGGGCCAGATCGCTGAAGAGACACTGGTCGGGGCAGACTCGGGCCAGGGGGCCAAGCCAGGTGCTGGCATCGTGCGCCTGGTGCGGGAGGAGGCTGAGGACGGAGCCACCAGCGATGAGCGGGAGAAGGACGTCTTCATCCAGCCGGAGGACGCAGAGGAGGTGATCGAAGTCACCAGTGAGCGCTCCCAGGAGCTGTGTCCCCAGTCCCTGGAGGGCGTGGCCAGCGAGGTGTCCAGCAAGCAGAGGGTGGCCCTGGGCAATGAGGACGAGGACGAGGACGAGGACGAGGACGAGGCCCCTCCTGACGTGATCTGCCAGGACGGGACCCCCCACGCCCCCCCACCGAAGGCCTCTGAGCCCCGGCGCCCGGCGTCTCCCAGCCCCAAGCCCGCGTTCTCCGTCCTCGTGGAAGTGCGCTCCGACGACGATGGCAAGGACGAGGACTCGAGGTCCCAGAAGTCCACAGTCACGGACGAGTCGGAGATGTACGACATGATGACCCGCGGGAACCTGGGCCTCCTGGAGCAGGCCATCGCCCTGAAGGCCGAGCAGGTGCGGGCCGTCCGCGAGCCGGGCTGCCCACCCGCTGAGCAAGGCCCGCCGGGCCCGGGCGAGCCAGGGAAGGCGGCGAGGCCCCTGGACGCCACCCGGAAGAGCTACTGCAGCAAAGGTAGGCTGGGCACCTGGCCCTGCCCCGCCCCCTCCCAGGGATGCGCAGTCCCGGGCCCAGGGACGAGTCCTGAGGCCTTTACAGGCTGGGGGGCATGGGCGGGGGCAGGTGGTGTGGGCCAGACAGAAGCAGCCCGTGGTCGGTGAGGCAGGTAGCCAGGCTGGGCGCAATGGGCAGCGCAGAGCAGGCCCGAGCCACGGAGGACAGTGGGACTGGTTCTCAGGGACCGACTGACGCTGAGGTGCAGACGCCGTACAAGCCCTGGACAGAGAGGCCGGCGACAGCGAGCCCAGGAAGGCAGGGCCCGGGAGAGGCTTGTGACCCTTAGGGTGCCCCTGCCTGCCTGGTGGTCAAAGGACAACGTCCCCCCATTTAAGTCACACAGAGCCCGCCAGGGCCCTGCCCTCCCTGGGGTGGGCTTTCCCAGCGTGGTCTGTGACTTCTGCACTGTGGCTTCCCTACCAAAGGGGACGGACGGCTCCATTGGAAGTTTCTCTGGGACACTGGCTGTGCTCTGGGGACCGTGCGTGTCCTGAGAGGCAGTCCCTCTGCCCCACACTGAAAGTGACCTCTCTGGGCCTGCAGAGGCTGTACGAGGTCAGTAACTGAGATTTGGGGTCAAATTTCTGCCCAGGCCTTTATTAGCTGCTTTGGGTAAGTCACTTAGCCCCTCTGTCCCCGTTATTGTCAAATACAAAGGGCGTGTCCTGGCAGAGACCTTGTCACATAGCTCTACCTCTCTGTGCAGAGGCCTGGCTCCCCCCCCTGAAGCCAGTGGCCCTCGCATGACATTAGCAAGACAGGGCAGAGGTGCCAGCCGCCAGCCGGGGGGTCCTCCCTGAAGCCCTGCAGGTCCCGCTGTTTGTGGCTTGCCGCAGTCTGTGGGCTTTTCCACCCAGACAGCCAGCGTGGACGGTCTCTCCGGGGTCCCCGTGCGGTCCAGCCACGGTCCCTTCTGGGCTCTTGGGAAGTCTGGTCACTCCCCTCTCCGGACAGCCAGAGTGAAGGATCGTGAGCTGCCCTGCCGCCGCCCTGCTCACCACCTCCCACCCAGCTTCCTGGCCGCCCCCTGACTGAGAGGCCCTGTGTGTTTAGATCCCGCAAGAGCTGAGAAGCGTGAGATCAAGTGTCCGACCCCAGGCTGTGACGGCACCGGCCACGTCACTGGGCTGTACCCGCACCACCGCAGCCTGTCTGGCTGCCCCCACAAGGACAGGATCCCCCCGGAGAGTGAGTAGCTCTGCGCGGCTCAGGCCGCCTCTGGTGTTTGGATGGTGTCCACATGGAGGAGTGGCCACCCAGGACCCTGTCCCTCTGGACTGCCACGTCCAGAAGCCCAGACTTGGGCCCTACGAGCATGGCGACGCGGAGCACATGCCCCGTTATTCACCCTGAGACAGCAGCCTGGGTCAGGGCCCCTGGAAACCGGCCACAGGCACGGGCACACAGGAGGGGAGGCCAGGCCCTGGAGCTGGAGAGCGGCCGCTGTCTGCGTTCTGATGGCTCAGGAGGAGAAACGCTGTCCTCGCTTCTAGGCGAGAGGCAGTAATCGTGACCATTAAGTTCAGAGGAGGGAGGTTGTAAGGCTGAGCTGGTTTCTGCCTCAGGGAGGCCAGGGCCACCATGGGAGGGGGCGTGGCCTGAGTGAGCCGGGCCTGGGGCTCCGGCATCCCCCGCGGCAGGTGGTGCTCACTGGCTCCCCCCGGTTGTCTTGCAGTATTGGCCATGCATGAGAACGTGCTCAAGTGCCCCACTCCTGGCTGCACAGGCCAGGGCCACGTGAACAGCAACCGTAACACGCACAGAAGGTACGCGGCTGGGCTGGCTGGGCTGGGAACGGTGAGGGCCATGGAGGGGGGTGCCTGCAGTGCATGCGCCAGCCTGGGACACGGTCTCCCTGTGTGCCGCCCTGGGGGGTGAGTGCAAGGTCAGGGCAGACCTTTGGTGGGAGCAGGGCAGCACCTGGAGGTGTGGTCACCTGTGCCACTGTGAGTGGGGGTCCCGAGAGACCAGAGGGCGGCTGGAGGAATGGGCGCAGGCAGCGTGGGGAGGCCTGCAGCCTGTGGGGAGAGCCAGGTAGAGACCCTGTCCTGCTGAGATCCGGGAAACCTCTGGACACTAGCTTTTGCTCAAGGCAGAACCTCAGCAGCCGGGACCGAGCCTGGCTGCTCTGTAGGGGCGCTGAGACCCTGGTGCTTGAGTTGCCTGCCGTCTTCTGGCAAGAGGTCACCGTATCCCCCGCCCTCGCCCTGAGCCATGGGTAGCTGCAGCCGTGGCGGGGCGTGAAGTGGCTCCAGCAAGTGACACTTAGCTGGAAGGATTGGCCAGAGTTTTTGAGGTCCAATCACTGAGAAGAGGCTAAATTCCCCAACACGGCTGGGATTATGTCACCTCTCCTGGCTGATCGCAGTTTCTCAGTTCTGACAGTCGAAGCTGCATCCGTGGGTGCTTTCCTCGGAAGGACCTGTGCCCTCCTCGTGTGACCCTGGTGGTCCATGTCCTCCAGGGTCAGCAGCCAGTTTGTGGCCCGTGGGCTGATAGAACGTGAGCAGCTCTGGTTGGTGGTGAGGGGAGAGGAGGGAGGTGAGAGGCAGGCCCATGCCCCAGACCCACCCAGAGGAGGTGCCTTTGCTCAGAGCCTTGAAGAACTTTAGGGTGCGTTTTGTCTCTGTGTCATTGGCTTAGAATTTCTGAAAACAGAAGCTGACTGAGCAGCAGGTGCTTTGAGGGCTTGAGGACAGACCTGGGGGAAAGGCCGCCTCTATAGGAAAGACAGCCTTCCCTGAGCTCCTGCTGATGCCCGGCTCCTGGCTCAGACGGGTGGGGCCTGGAGGAGGGCTCAGCTGTCCTCCTGTCCTTTCTCTAGTTTGTCTGGGTGTCCCATTGCTGCTGCCGAAAAATTAGCCAAATCTCATGAGAAGCAACAGCCACAGACGGGAGATCCTTCCAAGAATAGCTCCAATTCGGATCGGATCCTCAGGTGAGTGAAATGAATCACAGACCGGGAGGGGTGTTTTCGAACCCAAGTTCATGCGCCTGATGTGCAGTGAGGCCAAACAAACCAAAACTGGGTCAGAGTTTGGAGCAGAGAAAGGTTTATTACAAGAGCCGAGCAGGGAGAACAGGCAGCTCGTGCTCAGAAGACTCGACTCCCCGATGGCTTTCAGGCAGGGTCTTTACAGCCAGTGTGAGGGGAGAGGGTCCAGGATGGGTGATCAGCCCGTGAACCCTCTCCTGGTTGGCGGATGGTGAGGCAATTGGGTGACGTTTCGGGAATCTCAGCCTTACGGTTCCAGCCAGTCTGGGGTCCACGTGCTTGTGGTCGGCATGCCATCACCACCCTCCACCGGGTGGGGGTCTTAGTTTCTGCAGAATGACTCAGAGATACGTGTCAGATTGTTACCTCTGCCTCTTCAGGAGGAACTAGGAGCCCTGTGACTCTGTTGTCCTGTTAACTGATTGAACCTGCTCTTTGGAACTGGGTGGGAAGGCCTAGGGGATGTAAAGACTTTTTTTTTTTCCTACAAACAAGAATCAGGGACACGCAGGGGCATTTTTACCCGGGAAGGCCCTGCAGGGTCCTGCTTGGCTTCACGGGCTGCCTCCCCAAGTGCCCAGGGGGCTTCTCGCCTCTCCGCCGCTGTGTGTGTGTCCACGCTCGTGTGTATGTGCACGTGTGTGCTGGTATCTCCCAGGGTGGACTTGGAGTGTGGTTTCGTGGGCACTGACACCCGCACGGCTGCCCCTGCCTTGCTCTCCCCAGGGGTGTCTGATGTCACCGCTTGGGATTGTTCAGGGATTTGTTTGTGGAGTCGCTGGTCCTGTTTGGAGAGAGGGGGCTGCCCCAGCCCAGGACCCCGCTGTCTAGGGAGCTCTGGGAGCTGCTCACCCCAGGACGGACCCTGAACCGGGGAGAGGAGTGGGGGCCAGCGGCACCCTCCGGAGTGCCGCTCCCCGTGACCCTTGAGGTGCTGTGTGTTTAGGTGCATATGCACACGTGTGAGTGTGTGTGCACCCGTGTGTGCGTGTAGACGTGGCTCATCAATGAGGGGGCCTCTGAAAGACCATTCAGGACGAGTCTGCTTAGTGTGATCTCACCCGCAAGGCCCTGTAGGTGCCACGAACAAGGCCAGAGGCTGAGGAGCTTTCCCAAGGCCACTCACCCCCCCGGCAGCCTGCCTTCAGAATCTCCTCCCAGTGGGACCGGTTCTCCGGCGCCCACCATGCTGGGGGACCCTCCCTCACCCCCGTGTCCTTGCTCAGTGGACTCCCTGCTCCCTCGTCTCCGAGGAGCCAGAACTGACAGGGCGTCCCGTCTAGACTGCTGTGCCACGTCTGTCTCCCAAAGGAGAGTGTGGGAGACCAGGCCCACTGTACCCTGCCCAGGCCCGGCGCCCGGCAGCCACGAGCATGGGCGACGACACAGACCATGGTCTGGAGGTGGGCGGGCCACCTCCGCCCCCCACCTGTCCCTTCCCTGGCACGTGCCTGGCGGGGCCTCTGCCTGAGGAGCGTGGCCTCCCGCCTTGGCCTCAGCGGGTCACGAGCAGGCGGTCTCCGGGCCGGGCCTCGCCCTCCCGCCCTGGGGAGCCCTTGCAGCCCTGTGCTTGGGGCGCCCTGCTCTCCAGTTGGCTTCGTTCAACCAGGGGGCGCTCACGATGGTGGAAACTGCTTCCCTCCTCCATCTTGTTCCGTTCCTTCTGGCTTCTTGTCGGTTTTCTTGCCTTGATCCAAGTCACTGACGAAATGTCAAACTGCCAGGCAGGTAAGGCTTGGTGAGGCCAGGGTGGGGGCCAAACAGGTGCCAAAGGTGGAGGTTGTGCCCCAGGAATGTGACTCAGTTTGTTTGCCTGTAAAAGTGGGACAACAGCGTTATCGACTTCAGAAGTTTCTCATGAGGCCTGAATGAGGCAGTGACATTTTGTTTCCCGAGCCCTCGGTGAGGAGCCCAGAATGGTAGCAGTTGTGGCCGGGATGCAGAGCTTTCCATCCAGGCTCCATGTGTTCCGTGGGGCCACGTTTCTGGATGTTGTACCCCAGGGTGTGGGGAGAATCTTTGCAAAGCTTTGTGGGCCTCACGGACACTGAGTCTGCTGCTGGCGGAAGCCCTGGCTGAGGAAGCCACCAAAACGTGGCACAGACATTAAGTTTAGGACTCGTCTCCCCCCAGGGGTGCCTGAGCACTCACCAGCAACTTCTCAGATGCCACTGCCTGGTCCAGAGGGGCCCCTACCCCTCCGGGGGAAGGAGAGCCTGCCCGCGCTCTGGTGGCATCAGTTTCCCAAGGCCCTTCGGAGCCGCCTTATCGTGGTTGCAGGGCCCTCCTGGCACCAGGCTCCTATTTTCGGGTCACACTCAAGTTCTTATGGTGCCTGGCACCTTGGGGGCCTCACCACTGGCTCCTTCTTTTTTTTTAAAATTAATTAATTAATTTATTTATTTTTGGCTGTGTTTGGTCTTCATTTCTGTGGAGGGCTTTCTCTAGTTGCAGCGAGCGGGGGCCACTCTTCATCGCGGTGCACGGACCTCTCACTGTTGCGGCCTCTCTTGTTGCGGAGCACAGGCTCCAGATGCGCAGGCTCAGTACTCGTGGCTCACGGGCCTAGTTGCTCCGCGGCATGTGGGATCTTCCCAGACCAGGGCTCGAACCCGTGTCTCCTGTATTGGCAGGCAGATTCTGGCTCCTTCTTAATTCCGCCCACCCACCTGTTCCAGACTGAAGTCACTGCTTGGCCCTCCCAGGCCTCCTCCACTCTTTCTCTCTGAGCTGACTGGTACACAAGCCGCTCCACAGAACGGTACAGACCCTGCGGCCTTTCTCTGCCAGGCTGGTCTCCTCCTGCCATAGCTGCAGTGCTGTCAGGGCTGGTGTCTTCGCACCATCTCTTGTGCACTTAAAAATGCGAGCTCTTCCAGCGCTTCAGTAACAGCGACCGAATGCTTGCAGCGTCCGTTCATGCCTGTCTTTAACCCCTGCAGCAGCCCCTCCGGGGGCATCTCAAGTGACTTTCAGCAGAAGACAGTGGAGGGCCAGGCCCCTCGCTGCGAAGGGCTGGGTCGGCCCTCCCTGAGGCTGATCCTCAGAAACACCTCCATGTCCCCTCCAGGCACCCCAGCTCCCTCCCCTCTGGGGAATTGTAAGTTGTTCCACCACCAGAATTCTGCCTTGGCTGCCTGCCGCCCTAAGGATGCTCCTCTAGGGCTCCCTGCAAAGGGCTCAGAAACCTGCTCTCCTCATTCCCTCCTCTGTTGACGCGGTCCGCAAGGGGACACGCACTGTTTCTTCAAGGCTCCTAGCGCTTCTTCCCTGTGGCAATTCTTCCTGCACATCGGCCCCTAGGCACCCTGCAGTGGTGGACGTGCGGGAGGGCCTGCCTGGGTCTCTGTCCGCGCCGGGGTCTGAGGCATGGCTGGGCCAGGCCGTGGCACGGGGCACTGGGCTGAGTGGCACAGAGTCCTTGCGTCCTGTCTCCGTGATTCTCACCTCCGTCTCACACCCCAGGCCCATGTGCTTCGTGAAGCAGCTTGAGGTCCCTCCGTACGGAAGCCACCGGCCCAGCGTGGCCTCCACCACACCCAGGGCCAACCTGGCCAAGGAGCTGGAGAAGTTCTCCAAGGTCACCTTCGACTACGCAAGTTTTGACGCTCAGGTTTTTGGCAGGCGCGTGCTTGCCCCAAAGATTCAGACCAGCGAAACCTCACCAAAAGCCTTTAAATGTAAGTTGGGGAAAGCTGCTCCCGGAGGTGTAGTGTCTGAGGGGCAGTGGAGGAGGAACCCTCAGCAGCAGCGTGTCGGTCCTCTCCAGCCTGGGGCCCAAACCGTCCCAATCCCCGCGGCGGCTTTCTCAGAGTCCGTGTCTCACCCACGTTGCTGCCCACACGCTCACCATCAAACTGGACGTGTCTCCTCACTACGCGTGACACAAACTCAAGTCCATCATGCCGTGCGTGTCCGCAGACTTAACAACGTCGCTGACATGGTTCCGCCTACGAGCGTGCCCTCCCCTGGCCGTCCGTTCCCAGCCAGTTTATCCTAGCTCGAGGGGTGGGGGTCTGGGAGGGTCAGACAACCGCTGTGCCGAGCCTGGGTACCCGACAGATGCTTCCTGCGCGGGGGCCATCTTGCTGGATACAACCTGCCATTTGTGATATTAGCAACAAACTTTCTGGGTGCTCGCACTGACAAAATTCATTCCGCCAAACCTTCCAGAACAAGCCTTCTTGTCTTTTTTTTGGGGGGGGGGGAGGGGTCACTTATTGCACTAATTTGTGAGTTGCAAACCTAGTAGCCCTGGAAATACAAATAAAATGGAAAAGCACCCCAGCGTACATGAGATTGGACCTGGCAGCCCCTGGTGGTTGCTGTCAGCCCCCAAAACTGGCAGTGATGAGTTTCCTACAAGTTAATAATAGAAACGCTGATCAGTACAATGGCCACCTGCAGTGCGAGCGTCTCTCCAACTTGTTGGGACTGGGGCTTCATGCCTTCCCGCAAGGTGCCCACTTACGCTGGGGCGCTGGAAATTTGCCGGCGATATCCTGACTACTCAGAAATCATACCTGAGAGTGATCTTATGGTTATAGCACAGTTACTAGAAAAGATAACATTTTATGCCTTCATGTATCATGTTTATTTGAACAATAATGTTATTCACCAAAGCTGTGGCTATTGGCGGAGGGGGCGGGGGGCGACACCGAAATCAGCCTTTTGAGGTGTTGTGATAAAATTTTCCTCCTTGAATGATATTCCAGACACTCCTCCTATTTGCAGACTTTAGTCTCTCAATAAGCATTCACCGATAGACAGCTCGTTTTGTCTGCAATATCAGGGACGCTAGAACGTCTTTGGAGGCTTTGCCCTTTCTGCCCAAGTTACGGTCAAGATGGAAATGGCCTTCTCCATACCCGACAGGGGTGGGGCTGGGTGGGTGTGCAGGCGGCGGGTGGAGGGCCCAGCCCTGGGCCCACCTTCACGTCGCTGCGCCCTGTGTGCTTGCCCCCAGCCACCCCAAAGTACCCCCCACCCTGTGTCTGTGTGGCCGCCTCCCGTTCAGGTTGTATATCAGCCTGCTGTTGTTCCCTTTTTGCAGCCAAACCTTTCCCAAAGGCCTCTCCCCCCAGGCCCAGCCCCTGCACTTCGTCCTCTTCTACAGGCTTCGACTACGCCCACGACGCGGAGGCCGCACACATGGCCGCCACGGCCATCCTGAACCTCTCCACGCGCTGCTGGGAGATGCCCGAGAACCTCAGCACGAAGCCGCAGGACCTGCCCAGCAAGGTTGGTGTGTCCCCCGCCGGGAGCCCCTTCTGAGGCAGAGCAGGGGGTTGGGATTTGCAGTCAGGAGCACGTGCCACCTGCACGAAGGGGGCTCAGCAAACCCAGGGTCTGCTAGGTGATTACCACTCTTTCCTCTTCTCCCTCCTGACCGCTGACCCTGCTGGGCAGAGACATTGGGTGGGTCCCCTCCGAACTCCGTGCACTGTGCCTAAGGGGGCGCAGGTGCCGGTGCACACGTGTGCTCCCTTGTCTCGCCGAGTCTGAGGGCCCTGCACGTGTTCTGGCGCCCACACGAGCTGCCGTGTCGAGTGTCTGCTGTTACGGCGCTGGAGGCCTCGAGGGAGTGGGCAGAGTGTAGGCCACATCAGCTTCAGGACGCTCTCTTCTCACTGGCTTTTCTCTTCCTGTTTGGCCCTGCTTCCTTTTGGGGGGAGACACTGTCTGGGCTTCCGGTGAGCTGAGTAATGGACCAGGAGGCGCATGTGGGAAGGGGGTGGTGTCTAACACAGACGTTGCCTCGGCCCTGCAGGCCACGGACATCGAGGTGGATGAGAACGGAACCCTGGACTTGAGCATGCGCAGACACCGCAGGCGGGAGAACGCTTTCCCTGGCGGCGGCGGCGGCGGCGGCGGCGGCCCCGGCGTGGCCTCACCTGATGCCTCCCAGGGCCAGAGCGTCCCCGGCGCCCCCAGCAGCTCCGTGACCTCGGCCCCGTCCAGCCACGCCTCCCGCCAGGACGAGTGGGACCGGCCCCTGGACTACACCAAGCCCAGCCGCCAGCGAGAGGAGGAACCTGAGGAGGTGGGTCCCGGGGTCCTGGGCTGGCAGATGGTCGAGCAGGCGCTGGTGGTCGGTGTGCCTTCTCCGAGGGCGGCTGTGAACGCACTTGCGCTCCGGGCAGAGCCTCCATGCGTCCTGCCCCTTTCCACACAGGATCCGGCACCCTTCGGGCAGCTAAGCCCACCTCCTTGGAGGGGTTTTCACCGTGGGGCCAGTCTGTGGCCTTGTCCCCTCCGAGAGAGAGGTGGGCTTCTCCCCTCGGCAGAATCAGTGGTCAGCACCAGTGCGGTTCTCCGAGAGCACGGGGAGGAGAAGGGCTTTTGTTCAGATCCCACGGGGGAGGATTTGGGAGTGGCTCCGAATTCCTCGTTTTTGTGGGCCTCCCACCAACCTGCTGGTGTCCCAGATTAGGGACACCCTGAGCTCTGGCAGCGGCCTCTCCTCACTGTCCCCAGGACACTTCAGGCGCCTGGCTCCCTGGACGGGGGCAGGAGTAAACTCCTGGACTCAGGAGCCCCTTTGGCAGCCAGTGGCCAGAGCCCCAGCACAACGCTGCCTGGTAAGGGGCAGCAAACCAGGCCGCTGTGTAGGAGCTGTACTCCGGGGGCAGTGGAACCTTCCCTCCCAGCTACTCCACCCACCTGAGATGGGGGCCGCTGGAGGGCTTTCCCCCCCGGAGAAGAGCCTCCCGGACAGCAAAGCCCTGCTCTGAGGGCTCAGAACCAGGTGGCCTCTGCACGGTGTGGACAGGCCTGTGGGTGCCCTCCCAGCCCTCCCCTCCTTGCCAGCCCCCACTCCCAGGAGGGCAAGGGGCGCAGGTCCCTGTGGAGGAGGAGGAGGGGGTGGTGAGGGTCCCTCTCTGAGAGCCCAGCCCCTCTGCAGTCCCACCCTCAGGGCCAGCTAGGGTCCCTCTACAGGCTTCGCATGCAGCCCCACTTTACAGAGGAGCCAACTGAGCCCCAGGCCTAGGTCTTCTGGCTCAGTCACGTGGCTGCAACTCAATGTCTGGCCTCAGAAGAGGGACACCTCTCTCAGGGGGAGCCCCCAGGGGAGGGAGGCTGGCTGAGGGTGCCCACCTGGGGCTGGCAGGAGGGTTTCTCCCTGGCCGGTGGGGCCCCAGTCCGAGCCTGGTGAGGCCCTCCTGTTCCTGTTCTGGGCCACCAGTGTAGTGTCCCCACATCTGCTGTCACCCTTATTCAGTTCTACCCCCCCGGCCCCTGCTTTGGCTCCTTCCCTTTCCCTGCCCCTTTCTTTGACCCCCGGCTCAGGCTGGTCTCTCTGGCCACGTTGCCCCCCGCCCCCTTCACATGCCCTCTTCCTCATCCCCTCCCAGGACTGTCATGTCCTCTGCGGATGACCCTGGTCTCAGAGGTCCTGTGGTCCCTGCCCACAGAAGCCTGCCACTATGCCCCATGGTCGACAGTCCACTCTCCATCAGGAAGCCTCAGCTGACCCCCAGGCCCTTCCTCTCCTCCCCTGTGCCCTGGGCACAGGTGCCCACGTCCTATTGGGTGACCCCCAGAAACACCTCCTGGATCAGGCCTTCCCAGTCCCTCTACCATGGCCCTGGATTCCCTGCTCAGGCTCTCCTTCTAGCTCTGTCCAAGGCTCCTTGACCACCCTGGGTAGGGCTACTGCCGCACTCTTTAGCCTTACCTCACCCAACTCTGGCAGCAGCCCCCCCCCCCAGGTCCCCCGAACACCCCAACACCCCTGGGCCCCGTGTCTAGGGGCCTCCGGGACGCGCTCCCTGCTCTGGGGCAGCCTCCACCCCTACGCTGCTGGGAGGCCCCCGTTTCTCCTGAAGACTGGGCTTAAGTTGAGGCACTTCGTCCACCCAGCTGTGCCTTATTCAGTAACGGTAACAGTGGCGACAGTGACAACAGCACAACATGGTGCCATGGGCCTTTCCTCCTCCCATCCCCAGACGTCCTGGGACGGGCTGCTATTTTTCCCAGTTTAAAAGTGTGGTGCCCAGGAGGCTGGACAGCGTGCCTGGGACACACGGCAAATAGCAGTCCTGAGATCTGAATTGCGATCCACCACGGGGGCTAATGGTCTGCTGCAGACCGACCTGTAGGGCACTGACCTCCCTGACTCTTGTGGACTCCTTCCCTGTGCCTGGACGGAGGGACTGGCCTTGTTCACCCCTGCGTCCACAGCACCCGGCCCTTGGGTGGCGACTGAATACTTCCAGGCCCCGCATTTGAGGTCAAAGTGCTTATGAAGTGCCTGCTGCGGTCAGGTCATCGTGCTGGCTGGGGGCGGTAGGGCCACATGGTCCCGAGGTCGCTGTGATTATTTGTTATCATACTTTGTACATCGTGCCATCTCATCATCGTAGCATTTCAACAAACACTTCCTTAGTGCCACTGTCTACTGACTGCATGCCGAGCCCCAAAGGAGCCGCACTCGGTGTACACCCTGGTGTGTAGATTGCAGCCCAGGGTGGGTAGTTGGAGGTGACCCGCCTGCCTGAGGCCGCGGAGGGCGCCAGAAGCGGCGGTGCTGGGCAGCGCCCGGGTCTCCTTGTTCCTGGGCAGCTCAGGAGCAGTGGCCGAGGTGAGGGAGCACCCCAGTCCCTCGGGGTGCTGTTTCCCGTGTCTTCCTCCTGCTTCCAGAAGACAGGAGACTCCGGAAAACGCCTCTGTGGACGTAGCTCTGAAAGGTCCCTCTCCCTCAGCCCCCGGGTTGGGCGCCCGGCCCCCCGCCAGCTGGTTAAAACCTCTCCCTGCTGGTTTTTTGCAGTCAGAGCCAGCAGCCCATTCTTTTGCTTCTTCTGAAGCAGATGACCAGGAAGTGTCGGAGGAGAATTTTGAGGAGCGGAAGTACCCCGGGGAGGTCACCCTGGCCAACTTTAAGCTGAAGTTTCTCTCCAAGGACATAAAGAAGGAGCTGCTCACGTAAGTCCCCACCTTGGGCGGCAGGGCCCCTCAGGGGACCGCCACAGTCTGGAAAGGAGCGCGCCTTGGTGGGAGCCCGTGACGATCGGGCTGGCCCCCGCGCAGCCCCGTGCTGACCGTCCTCCCGGCCTGGCTGCCTCGGTGGGCAGAGGCTGGGCCTCCGCTGCTAGGACCCTCCCGGGCCGGGCGGCGGGGGAAGGTGTCCTCTCGGCCCTGCACCACGCTGGCCGCTAACCCACTCCTTCAGGCTGATAAAGAGTGAGGGCAAGCCCCCGTCTGGCCCTCAGAGCAGACAGGGCTGAGGGGAGCGGACCTCTCCCGAGCGCCCGCCACGCTCCTGGCCCTCGGCCCCCAGGCCTGAGGTGCGCTCTGCCTTGGGCTCCGTGTCCTCAGCTCCGGCAGCCGAGTCAGTTCACCCAGATGCCACTGGGGAGGGGGCAGCTACTGGTAGACGTGAGCCACCCCACAGCCTTCTGGCCAGCCCCCGCTGAGAGCCACCTCCCCTAGGGGACCGTGAGAGGCCTGGCCCGTGCCCCTCAGGTGATCCAGCCCCCACCGACGCTTAGAGCTTGTTCCTGGGGTTCCTCTTCCTGCCCCGAGCCCCGCCGGCTGCCAGCTTCCTCCTGCCCTGCAGCTGGCTCGCCCCAGGATGGCTCTGGTCTGGGGCCCCGTCCTCGGGGAAGGCCCTGCCACGTCAGGAAGGGGCTCCCCGCACACCCATCCCCCAGCACGCACACGTGTGCATGCACACCACGTTTGCTTCGGAGGCACCCCAACCTTAAGCCGAGCTTCACGTGGGTTCCCTTTGCTTCTCGAGTTAAGCTGTGTGGGAGAAACTTGTAGTCGGAGAGGTGAGGGCCCGGCTCTGAGGGCTGGTGGGGAGGAGTCGCTCCTCGGCTCTCGGGCGAGCCGGAGGCAGGGGCCAGCCTGGGGGGCGGGCCTGGCGGGGGTGCCGCGCTCTCTGTTCTGACGCTCTGTTTCCTTTGTCCAGCTGCCCCACCCCCGGCTGTGACGGCAGTGGCCACATCACTGGGAACTATGCTTCCCACCGCAGGTTCGTCCCCACTCGGGTCCGGCCTGGCCTGGGTGCCGCGTGGTGGGTCTCCCTCCTCTGCTCCACTGCTCCCCTCTTGGCTCACCCCGATGTCCCATCTCTTCTCTTTCAGCCTCTCTGGTTGCCCTCTTGCTGACAAGAGCCTCAGAAACCTCATGGCTGCCCATTCTGCTGACCTCAAGTATGTCTGCCCTCCTGGCCTCCCGTCTCTCGGGTGGCTGCCTTGCTCTGCTCGCTCCTTCCGTGAGGCTCCGGCCGAAAGCAGCCTTCTCCAGGGCTCTGGCCCAGGCCGGCCCCAGCCAGAGGCACGGGGCCGCGGGGCCGAGAGGCAGGGCCACGGAGGGGCTGATTCTGCTTGGCTGAGCTGTCGCCACTGCTGCCTGTATCTCCCTGCTCTGAGCGCCGCTGTCTGCCTGCCCCCTTGGGCCCAGGGCCGCTACAGGCTCCCCTGCTCCCCTCTGAGGGCCGAGGGCCGGGAGGGCCAAGCAGGGGTAGGGCCTGCCTCTGGCTCGTGGTGGCCCGGCCCGTTCTCTCCCTCTCCTGAGGACCCCTGACGGGCTGTCTGGGCCTGCTTTTCTCCTGCCGTGGAGATTCGGGAGAGGTCCCGAATTGGCTTTGGCTTGTACGTCTCCCCGTGGCTCAGAGGGCTACAGGCTGTGCAGCTCTTGCTAAGCGAGCTGGAGGCTGGTGATGGCAGAGAAAACTCTGTGCTGCTCCCTCCTCATGCAACCCCTTCCAGCTGCTTCTGTCTTGGCGCCTCGTGCCCTCTCCCCGCGCCTCTCCCCCACGCTCACCCCTTCTTTCTGCTGCGCCCTCTCTCCGCCTCTGCTCCTCCTGCCCTGACATCTGGGCAGGGCCGCCCTGTGGCACCAGCCACGCTGCTTGGTAGCCCTGCTCAAGCGAGGAGCGAGCGCCCAGAGGTTTCCCGGCTCTCAGCGTCCTCTTGGGGCTGGACCTGGGGACTGTGCCTTTGGTTTCATGCCTTCAGCTCAACTGAGCCCTAAGCCCCACGGCGCTGGCTCTGGGTTTCCAGGCTGAACCGAGGCTGTGGAAGGAGGGCCCCCTCTTGGCCCCTCAGGTCGCCCCCTCTTCAGGGGGTTCCTCCCACCCTGGGCCTCTGTGCTGGGGGCCTGAATCCAGGCCGGGTTTCCCTGGCTTATCCCGATCTGGGGCCAGAGAGGAACTGGGGCTCTGGTGCCTCTAAGGTGAGGAGCCATGGCTGCCGTAGGCTTCCAGCGACCTGAGCTGACTCGGAAACGGGGCAGGAAGCTCCAGGTCTCTCGGAGTGTCCGGCCCTGCCGGCCTCATTTCTGTGGCTCTGGGGAGCCCGTCTGGTCCCGGCAGCCAGGAGAGGCATGTCGTTGCCTCTTTTACCAGTGGGGCCTTCCGTTCCCGCAGGCCAGGCTGGGCAGGGTTCGTGACCAGAAGCGTCTTTCTGGGAACTATCGGCTTTGACACCTGCGTGTTCTGAGGCCCAGCCCATCATGGCAGATTCACACACGTGCTCACTCACCCCGCGTCCAGCTCCAGAAATGCAGTGAGACCCTCAGCCCTGTAGGTTCGAAACACTCTTCCCCATCCTCCTCTTCCCGCTTTCCTTCCTCTCTTCTTTTACCATCTTTCTCACGACCCTTTCTCCTATTATCTTTTCCAATTCGACTTGCTTTTCTAACTGATCAGTTTTCATGGTTTTCCAGTTTGAAGGCCTGCCTGAGTGGTGGTGGAATTCTAGAAGTGACCACATACCCTCAGTAGCCCTTTTCCTGCAGAGCAGTCAGTCAGGGCTCCTGGAAGGAACACGCAGACTTGGTCTGGGTCCAGAAATGTGGCCGACAGGGAGGGTCAGCGCCCTTCTAAGACTGAGAGCCTGTGAAGAACTGCAACCCAAACTTGTCTGGAAGTTAGCAATGGAAAGTTTTCCTTGTGTGAAGACAAATCACTCCCTAACTCCCTCCGACGTGCTTCTCTCCCCCAGGGGTCCTTCCGTGGAGCCCACTCCTTGCTTCTCTCAGGCCGCAGGGTGGATGTGGCCTGGCTCCCGCATGCTCCTCTCTCCTTCCCCCGCTCGGTGGGGTTTGGCACCCTGATCAGCCTCGTGGCAGTGTTGGCTGAAGGTGACCTGTCCACGGGGGGCAAAGGCACCTGTGCCATGCCTTGCAAATGAGGCTCTTTTGGTGGCCCCCCCATCAACACCTGGTTTGCAGTGACAGTTGCAGGAGATGTGTTTTCTGTGTTTAATCAAATCCCAAGGGCGTCTGCTCTTCCCGTCCACGTGCCCAGTGTGGTCAGCAGCCGGGGGCTCGGCTGCCTTGGGCTGCACAGCCCACCCCACGTGTGGGCGTTCAGAGTGCAGCCACGCGGCCTGCAAGGGCGTGATGGGGGAGCGCGGCACAGGCCGGGGGACAGCCCCCCGCCACGCCGCCCCGGCCACGGGACAGGGCTGGGGGTGGGGTGACGTCTGGTGTGCGCCAAGCTGCATGGACCCCCCGTCTTGCCCAGACAGCGCACTCAGAACAGAAGCGTCGAGGGTTCCTGAAGCCGGCCCTGGGGTTACCCAGGGCCACAAGAGTAGCCGATGCTACGGCGCCCAGTGCAGACACCTGCTTCTCCAGCCGGGTGACGTCATCCTCTCTTGGACATGACTCTTGGGGAAAAGCCGTTACATCAGGCCAGCAAGGAGCGCGGGGCTGCCCCGCCTTCCTGGAGCAGGAGTGCCCCAACGTGCGTGTCCTCGCCGAGTCGCCTCCCCCAGACCTGAGACTCACTCACAGGCACCGCCGGAGGCTGCAACGCGCAGGGGTGTCACCCACAGACCAGAGCTGTGCTTACGGCCACAGAGGCCTGGGACTGCTGTGGACCCGCCGTCCTGGCCACTGCCTGCAGCGCCGAGCTTGTGTGTTCCGCAGCTGCGAAGGAGCAGGAAGGAGAAGCTCTGTCCTTCCAGAGGGTGTCACAAGGCCTGGGCCTCAGCGCAGAGAGCCATGCGAGGGACACCCTGGTGCCCTCAGTGCAGCCCAGAGGGCCTTTCTGAGCAGCTGGCGCCCCGGGACCGCGGGCCACGCAGAGACGCAGAGTGTCCGAGCGGGAGGTCCCCGCAGCTGGGGCTCATTTGAAAGGGTGGCGCTTACCTGGACAGAGGTGGTGGGCGGTTTCCTTTGAAACACAAAAGCCTCTTTGCCCCAGATGTGGGGGTTGGAATGCGACCACACGTGACGGGCGGGAGGCGTCCCAACCTCAGTGGGGCCTGAGTTACCCCAAAGCCCGACAGGAGGGAGGGTGACCCGTTGGCCGCTGCCAGGCCAGGGAGGCGCTGATGTGTGGCACTTGGGGCAGGGGTGAAGAGGGGGCCCCAAGAAAGTCCGAGGGGCCAGGAAGGAGGCTCCTGGTCATCTCGCCCCTCGTGTCGCCGCGCCAGCCTGAGGTGGGCGGGCGGTGTCGCCCGCTGACGTCTGGGAGGAGGGCGCAAAGGAAGGGCCTTGGACGCTGCCGGAGCCTGGGCGCAAGGGACCCCTCTGTTGATTGACAGGCCACCCGTGTCCTGCCCGGCTGGCGCTCGGCCCTGTGTCCTTCTGGGTCCACGTTTGAGCTGAGGAATGGCCTTGGCTCCACAGTTCTCTCTCCGTGTGAGGATGAAGCCAGGAATGGCAGATAAGCACCCAGTGAGTGCCGGGCTCTCCAGATGCAAGCACCAAGGTCCTGCTGGGGCCCACAGGATGAAACCACGCCCTCACGAGGGGCACGGCGCAGGCGGCAGATCCACCCCGGAGGAGGCCTCCCGAGGACCCACCTGCAGGATCGGGTGCTCTCCCCACTGACACCAGCAGGAACGGATTCATTTTTCTCCAGTGGACATTCAGGGAAAAAATAAGAAAACCCAAGCTGGTGTATCAGAGGGGAATTTTTACCTTCTACGTGATATGTTCATCAAACCTTTTGGGTGTATACAGCTGGGCTTTTGTGTTTTGTTCCTCCCCTCCCTCCCCTCGGCTGGTGCCAGCCATCCCTCGAAAGCCTGCGTCCGTGTGGACTCGGTGCTCACCCAGTAGGACTCACGCCCCGACGTCGCCACTGCTGGGGGTGGCGCGTCTCGGGTGCTCAGTGCTGTCTGTTCGTGCTCACGACGGTGGCGGCCCTCGGTGAAAATAGGCCGTCTTCCTCCAGCAAGCTCATGGAGGAGGAACCGGTCCTAGATGTGAGCTTTGCATCCTGAGCGCTTGTTTAAAGGCCCACATGTGTTCTGGAACCTTCTAGTCCAGCCTAGTCCTCTGCAGGAGGCTGAGTCAGGAGCCCATCATCCCGCAGTGGAAACGTGCTCTCCTCTCCGCCCTCCTGGGCCCCCTTGGGGAGAGTGGGTGGCCAAGCTCTGAGGCCCGGAGGTCGTGGCAGCAGGCCGGCCGGGACACACGTGGCCGTGTGTGAGACCTTAGTGGGTGGACTTGTAGGGGGCTGAGTACAAAGGCATCGTCTGTGGCCAAGTGACTTCCGCGGCTCTGGTCCCAGCTCCGCTCTCCTCCGCAGGTGCCCCACACCCGGCTGCGACGGCTCCGGCCACATAACGGGGAACTACGCATCGCACCGGAGGTGAGCCTGCCGTGCCCTGGGTGCCAGGCCGGAGCGGGTGGGGGCGGTTTCCTCCTCAGACGAAGTTCCAGGCTCCGAGTAAGACATTAACGTTGCTCCGTCCAGAGACGGTTTCGTCCCTTTCATCGGAACTGCCAGTGTTCCCAGGGCCCGATCAGGGCGCCCTCTGACCAGAGCTGGGGGCTCACGGTGCCGCTTCCTGCATGTGGCCCTGCTGCCGGGACCCGCCGGGGCTGCTGTCACAGAGCTTAAGGGGAGGGGTGAGGCGGGGGGTGTGAGATTTTGCTGTCCTTGGACCACGGTGGCATTGTTTCCTCTTTCAAAACCAGCTTGTCAGGCTGCCCTCGTGCCAAGAAAAGTGGAGCCAAGGCTGCACCCACGAAGGATGACAAGGAAGACCCTGAGCTGATGAAGTGAGTCTAGGCCCTGCTGGCCTCTTGGCTGCTGTGCAGACTTGGGGTTTCCCTGTATTTTATAATTTTAAAAGCTCCTTCTAGATTCTGTTTGCATGAACATAGCCCATTAACAATGCCCATTTTTACAGACGTGCTCATACCGTGCACGGGGACGCCCTTGCAGGCGGGAGCCGTGTGCATTGTGTGGAGGGCACATGCGTGCTCTGGCTCCTGTCTGGGCCTCTCAGGTTTGCGGTGTTTGACGGGCCGGGAGAGGCAGAGTGCCCTGCTGCCCGCGCACCTGGGCACCTGGGCATGGACCTCAGGGCCTGGCAACCCCAGGCACTCACGGGCATTGCGGTCTGCACGGCTCCCGGCCTGGTGGGAAAGGTCAGCTGCAAGAGTCAAGGGGGAGAGGGCGGCTGGAAAGACAGCAAGGCTTTGGGTCACGCGTGCGCCCACACCTCTGGAGGGAGCTGACGTGCAGTGAGGGAGCCTGGGAGGGTCACCTTGAACTGGGACCTCAACAGACCTGTGGGGAGGAGAGAGGACATCCTGGGCCTTAAGTGATTGGCGTGCCTGAAACCCTCTACTGACCTTCTCACTGGGGGTGCCTGACATGTCATGAACCCTGACCCAGACCCCGACTCGCATGGTGGGGGCTGGTATCGCTGAAAACTGATCCTTCCAGGAGGGACCCCCTGAGCTCCCCACTTGCAGGTGGGGGCAGGGCTGTGCCACAGGTGCAAACAGGGTGACCCGCCACCCAATTTGCCCAGGACTTTCAGAGCTGACACCAGGTAGAGCAGGCAGTGGGTGCCCCCAGGCGGGTGAGGACTGGAAGAGAATGGCTGGCTGCCTGGTGGCCCAGGAACTCGGGTGGCTCGGCTGGGGCAGGGCACGCAGTTCCACGGGAAGCAGGTCTGCCCTGGGCCCAGGAACTCGGGGGGCTTGGCTGGGGCAGGGCACGCAGTTCCACGGGAAGCAGGTCTGCCCTGGGCCCAGGAACTCGGGGGGCTTAGCTGGGGCAGGGCACGCAGTTCCACGGGAAGCAGGTCTGCCCTGGGCCCAGGAACTCGGGGGGCTTAGCTGGGGCAGGGCACGCAGTTCCACGGGAAGCAGGTCTGCCCTGGGCCCAGGAACTCGGGGGGCTTGGCTGGGGCAGGGCACGCAGTTCCACGGGAAGCAGTTCTGCCCTGACTGTGTTCCCTGTGGACCAGGAACAGCTGGACACTCACCTCTGTAGAGGGGATCAAGCTGGCCTGAGGTTCCGTTGCTCCTCCTGGGAGCTCATCCCAGCTGCGCCCAAACATCTGCTTGGCCACAGAGGAGGGGCCTAATTGACCAGCATTTTGCCCTTCAAAGGGGACAGCCCCACCGGCTGTTTGCTGTAATAAGGCAGTGGCTTGTTTATTTAATTTATACAGTAAAACTGTAATGAATGCTAAATCAAAAATGCAAAATACATGGTTGTTGGTATTGTGAATGCTGCCTACTAAATGAGAGGGTGGACAAAGAATATTTTTTCTTCTGAGAACCTAGGAATTTGCCTGTGATCATACAGACGCGTTGCTGTTATGGGCTTAGCCAGGATCCTGCTGGTAGGGATGATCAGTGAATTGTGCTGCACTTGCAAATGATTAAAGTCAAGATCAGCGTTTTTCAAGTTAACGGGGAAGAATGGTTTTCCTCTTCCTGATGTGCTGTCAACTTTGCTTTAAAAACAAACAACAAGATTTTGCAGCCAAGTGGAGAATGTGACTTGTAGAAACAGTTCAGCATTTACAGGATGGATGAAGTTTCTAATGGCTCCGTGGCAAGGAGAGGGGGCCGCCCACTTAGCACCTCCGTTTTATAGGGTCTCCTCCCTAGCCATAGACTAACCGTATTTATAACTGACGAGCATCTTAGACAAGGGCAGGTGGCCGCAGAAACCTCCATCGGTGCGCCAGGCCCTGCTGCGTGGCGTGACTTGGTCGGCAGGCACTGGCGCGGCTGTGGAGGGACCCGTAGAGGAAGAGCTCCCTCACAGGCGTCTTGTGTCTGCAGCGTTTGAGTCGGTCAGCACGTTGCAGTAAATCCCTTTGGCCACGACTGAATGACTGACCTAGACAGTCTGTGGAGGTGGCGGGTGGGATGTCTTGGGAGACTGGGATTGACACATACGCGCTAATACGTGTAAAATTGATAACTAACGAGAACCTGCTCTATAGCACAGGGAACTCCACTTCGCTCGCCGTACAGTAGAAACTAACACAACATTGTAAAACAGCTGTACCCCAATAAAAAAAAAAAGAAGGAAAGTCTGTGGAGGTTCCAGCGTGGCGGGTCGGGAGCTGCCTATCCATTGCCCTTGGAGAGGCCTCGGCTGCCCCTGGCCGCCCTGACACCTGACCAAAGAGATGTGCCTCTGACCGGGGGGCCCCTGGGTGTGCCACACGTCTTAACGTGAGGTCACCTGACAGCTCTGAAGATTTGGGCCTGGGGTGTGGAGGGAAAGACCAGCAGTATTATTGTTGACATATCTGAAGCACTCACCATAAAGGCAATTCCGGGAAACGCCAGCAGTCCCTCCTGAGGAGAAGGCAAGGGTTTTGCAAAGAGAGGGGGGATAAAGCGCTTAGATTCAACTGTGTGTGGTGACTTGAAGAGCTGCCTCTCACTTGGCCTTTTGATCTTGTAACGTCAGGTACCTCACAGGTACCTCAGAGGGCCGGGCCCAGTGGTCCCTCTGGGACCCCACAGTTGGGAGTGGACACAGAAGGGAACCTCCCCAAGTCCCCTGCAGGGGCCCCTGGCCGTGACTCCGCTCTGGATGGGCGGCGGAGGTGACCTTGGGCTGGCTCGGTGGACAGCCCACATTAGGGCCCACGTGGCTGGGATGAGTAAGAAAGGAGTGAGAGCCGAGAACAGGGGACGTGTGAGGACGGGCCCGGCTGAGGAGGCCGCCTGTGAGATGAGTCCGAGTGTGCGGGCCACGAGGCAGCACGCTGTCCCCCAGCCCTGCCACCTCCCAGGGGCTTCCTGCCTCTGACGTGTCTGCACCCCAGCGAGCTCTCTGTGAACTGGGTCCTCTGTGCTTGCTGGGTCTGTGGCACGTAGAAAGCGGTGACAAACGGCTAGTGCTCAGGGCAGGCTCCCAGCAAGTGGCCTCTGGGGTGACACAGAAATGATGCTGGCCACAAGGTCCAGCTGTGGACCCGGAGGCCACCAAGAGCCAGCCCCAGGCCCCAGGGGTCACTGCTGCTGAGGGACGGGGCGAGAAGGTGGCTGCTGACCCCCCCGCTGTGCAGGGGATGCGAGGCCAAGGCTGGAGGGGGAACACGAGCCCTACGCTGGGGAGGCCCAGGTCCTTCTGTGCTTTCTGTCCTTCTCTTGCTCCAAGGCCTGGAGTCCATCCAGGAGACCCCGGCGTGTCTTAGGGTCTGGCCTGGGGGCGTCTCTGGGCTCCGGCGCCTGGGGCTCACCTCTGACCTCTTTGTGCCCAGGTGCCCAGTTCCAGGCTGCGTGGGGCTTGGTCACATCAGCGGCAAATACGCCTCTCACAGAAGTGCGTCGGGCTGCCCTCTGGCCGCCCGAAGGCAGAAAGAGGGCTCCCTCAACGGCTCATCCGCCTCCTGGAAGCCCCTGAAGAACGAGGGGCCCACCTGCCCCACCCCAGGCTGCGACGGCTCCGGCCACGCCAACGGGAGCTTCCTCACCCACAGGAGGTGACTGTCCCAGCCTCCCTGCCCCTCCGTCACCCAGGAGGGCCCCAGCTGCGGGGCTGTGGGCGAGGCTCCCGGGGAGGGCCAGGCCGGGGCTCAGGTGTACATGGTAGTTTCTCGAGGAAAAAGGCAGACCCAAACCGGTAGCCCATTCATTCCACAAGCCATTACTGGAAGTCCATCAAATATCAGTCTCTGGAGATAGATGGTCTCTGGAGAACGAGAGGACAGCCGGCCCTCCCTGCAAACCAGCACATAAGTTAAATACCTAGTTTGGTGAAGGATGGCACACACTGGGGGGAGATAGCAGCAGGGAGGGGGTAGGAAGTCCTTTCTGAAAAGGTGGTGTGGCGCTTGCCCCGAGCCGTCCGAGGGACAAGACTTCAGGGCAGTGGCTTGAGCTGGGAATGGCCTGGGCTGCTGAGGATTGAGGGAGCCTGGAGGCTGGACTCGGGAGCGAGGGGCACCGGGGATGAGCGACGACAGTCCAAACAGGATCCCGCCAGGCCGCCAGCTCTCACTGTGACATGTGACCTCAGACTGGCCCGTGGTGCGCGAGCTTGGACTGGCTTTTCATGTGTGACCTTTGCTTCCAGCTTGTCTGGCTGTCCCAGAGCGACCTTTGCTGGAAAGAAGGGAAAAGTCTCAGGGGATGAGCTTCTCGGCACGAAATTCAAGACGAGCGATGGTAAGGCTGCCCTCCTGCAACCCCTGCATGTGGCCTTTGCAGCCAGAGTGGGCGGGTGGCACTAGCGAGAAGTGGGTCGGGAAGCAAAGCCGCCCTGGAGCGAGTCGCGGTGGGGACCGAGCTCTTGAGCTGAGCCGCTGGTCCTCCTGACCTCGGCTCAGAGCCTCTGGCTGCCCTGTGCCCTCGCGTGGCCATTACGGCTCTAACCTGGGGGTTGGTGAGCCGTGCTGGCAGCGATGGAAGCCGTAGTGTGGACCTGTGAACTCACTCAGGCTCAGTGAAGAGGGAAGCTGAGGAAATCAGCACCATCTGGAAAAACTTCCATTTTTATCTCAGCAATTAACACTTGCCCAAGAGGCGTCTATTTCCCCACAAAGACCCAGGGCCAGGAGGCAAACAGCTGACACACGTCTACTAGTCCTGAAGGCCACCTTTCCCAGCCTGAGATGGGGGCCATGAGCCAGGGCTTCTGCTCGGGAAGGGGGTCCCTGGGTCCATCTAGAAATCAGGCCTCGGCTGACCCCCACTTGCGGGAGCCGCGACTGAGGTTGCTCTCCGGGGCAGTGCTGGACAACGACGAGGAGATCAAGCAGCTGAACCAGGAGATTCGCGACCTGAACGAGTCCAACTCCGAGATGGAGGCCGCCATGGTGCAGCTGCAGTCCCAGGTGGGTGGTGCCGCCTACCTGCCCCGCCCCGCCCTCCCACCCCGAGGATGTCCGTCCCATCCTGGGCCTCCTCTTCTGGGCAGTGTGAGGGGAGCCCAGCCCCTCGTCACGGTTCTGCTCCGCGCGTGCTCCGCTCAGCAGCGTCAGGAGTCCTGAGGTGCCGGCGGCTGTCGGTCCCGTCGGTTCGTAGGAGCGGAGCCACAGTGTGGGTCCTCAGAGCCCGGCTGGAGCTGGGTTCCAGCCCAGCACTGCCACAGCCCGGCTCAGTGACCTTGTGAACCTCTTGTCTGATCCGTACCCTGATGTCCTCCCAGGTAGAGTGGAGATAATAAGAGAATCTACTGCATTCATTTGTTGTAAGGTGAATGCACTTCTACGAGGAAAGCGATTAGCACAGTGTCTGACCCAGAAAGAAGTGCTGTGCTGAGGGGCAGGGCTACACCTCACTTTAGGTGTCTGCACCCTCTCTCTCCGATTTCCCCAAAACGAACATTTGCAACCAGCAGAAAAAGAACAAAGACCCACAAAGAGCGGTGATGGTCTATTTTGAAAAGAAGACCATGCCCTTCCCTTGGCTGCTGAGTGGGGGCCAGAGCAGAGCTAGGGGCACAGAAGGGGAGGCCGCACACAGCCATGTCCCCAAGGACGAGGAGGTGACCTGGCCCTGCGGAACTGGAGGGCAGAGGGGATGGGTGGGAAGTGTGAGATGTTGGAGTCCACGTGACCTGTGCCGCCCCTCCTTCCCCTGGCAGACGGGCTTTTACGCTGACCTCCTGTTACCCAGAAGCTGGTGTAAAAATAGCATCAGCCCATGAGGATCAGGAGGGATTTTTGTCCTGCTGTGCAGCATCTTCTCCACGTTCACAGGCAGTGGAAGCAGAGAAGGGGTGCAGGGGCTGTCTCTGGGGACCGAGACACCCCACTGGGTGGCTGTCCCCCCATACCTCCCTGCTCCTTTCCTTCTCAAAGTCCAAGGGATCTCCCAGTGTCAACACCCTTGTGAAGCACCTCTGATTTCTCTTTATTTGCCAATGCCCACCTATTTATAGACAGATTATTCACTATCGTCCTTTTGGCAGGACTTGGAGTCCCCTTTCCCGTCCAGGGAGTTTTGCGTTGTGTGCTCCGCAGGAGGGCTCAGGCAGAGGAGGCAGGCTCCAGAGCTCTACTCAAAACTTTTAAAGCCAAAGGCTGGCCACTAGGTGGTGAGAGAGTGACGCTCTTCAGCCGCAGGGCACAGAACCACAGCCTCCTAAGAGGCGGCCCACCGTCCTGCACCTGAGCGATGGCTCGGTGTGTCATACACGCTGCGCGAGCTTGCCTCTGCCCTGAGGCTCCTTTCAGATGCAGTGAGGCCGGGGGCTGCCCTCCCAAGCGTGCCTCCTCTGGGCCCGGCCCCGGGGTGGGCTTCTCGCCCCCCTTCCCCACAGGGTGGTGACCCTCTGCACAGGGTTCTGCTCACCCTGAGACTCACGTGGTGCCTGTGGCACCTAGAGCAGGCGAGACTGCCCGTGGCCATCAGCCCATCAGTCATCACCGTCCTCTGCTGTTCCACGTGCAACCCTTAGAGCCCCCGGGAGAACTTCCAGCCTCCCTCCTGGTGCCCTGCTGGGTCCAGAGGAGGAGAAGTGTTTGTGCCAGAAATCCCAGGATGCTCTCTGGTGTGCTGGAGGGATCATCGGCTGGTTCCACTCAGCCGTGAGTTGCAGAGAGCTGCAGCGGCCTGCTTTGCTTGCCTTCACAGCTTTAATAAGGCCCTTGGCTGGTCTTTCTGGTGGGGGAAACCCAAAGGCAGGCGGACCTCCCACAAGGTGTGTACAGTGTCCCTACCAGAGAGGAAGAACAGGAAGCTAGTAGCAGGCTGGGACTGGAGCCCAGGTGCCTCAGTCTGTGCTCCTCTCCACCCCGTAGGACAGATGGGGCACGTAAAGCCGCGGCACCCCCGCCCTGGCTCAGTCACTGCATCCCCTCCTCCGCCCAGGGACCGGGGTGCTGCCAGCCCTCACTTGTGGCAGGGCCCCTGCCTCTTTGCCCTCTCGCAGAGGGACGTGAGGCGTGGCCCGGCGGGCCTGCCCCGCGTGCTCCCCGGGGGATGCGTCAGAAGGCAGCCCCCGTGTCTGTCTGGCGCAGATCTCGTCCATGGAGAAGAGCCTGAAGAACATCGAGCAGGAGAACAAGCTCATAGAGGAGCAGAACGAAGCCCTGTTTCTGGAGCTGTCCGGCCTGAGCCAAGCCCTCATCCAAAGTCTTGCCAACATCCGCCTTCCGCACATGGTAAGTAGCGGCCCTGCGGCCGCCACAGCTGAGCTGGCAGCCACGTCCTGGGGCTCTTGGGAGGGCGGGCACCCCTCTGCCTCTGGGGTCTTGCTGGAAGGGCCCCGACCTGGGGATTCTGCCTGGGCAGACAGCTGGCCACGGTGGCTGTAGCATCCTGAGCAGCCTGTGCCGTGGTTGTCTCAGCCGGAGTGCTGCCCGTGGTGGGTCCGTGGGCTTGTCTCTGGTGGCGTGGGCATGTGGGTCTGAGACTTCCCCCATCGATTTCCCTGGCTTCTGGAAACCCTGGGGCCCCCTGCACGGATGGGCCTCGCTAAACTGGTTCTGTTCTCTAGGAGCCAATATGCGAACAGAATTTTGATGCCTATGTAAGCACGCTCACCGACATGTACTCCAACCAGGAGTGCTACCAGGACCCCGAGAACAAGGACCTACTCGAGAGCATCAAGCAGGCCGTGAGGGGCATCCAGGTGTAGTCCTCCTCATCCGAGGGGCCATCGTGCTGAGCCGGGGCACCTGGCGTACACCGACTTGCCTCCATCTTTTACCTCCCTTGCCCTGCCCTCCCAGTGGAGATTCCCAACTCACAGTGACTTCTAGTTGGCAGCCCAGGGCGGCCTCGGGGGGTTTACCCAGAGGGGTGCCTGGAAATGCGTGTCTCCCTCGATGCGATGCGCTCGCCGGGCCAGAGGCCTTGACCTCTCCACACGAGTGCGGGGCGTGAAGTGTTACAAAGTGATTTATTTTTGCTTCTGAAAGCTCGACGTCTCCAGGGGAAACTCAAGGACAAGGTTCTCAGGGAAGTTTTGGAGCTGCAACCTCAGTACTCCTTTGTCTGTCAAGGCCGAGAGGGCAGCCCGGCCGGGCGGTGGTGCGTGTGACGAGTCGGCCTGGAGCGGCCAGTGCGCCTGCGCGGTGAGGCCGCGTGGCGAGTGTGTCTCCTGTTGTCCTTTAATTCAGTTTGTATGTTAAGGGTGGACGAGAGCAGCGTTCCAGAGGGTAGGTTAGGAGTAGGCCTCGAGGAAGCTGGCCTGGGACCCCCTGAAAGACGGCGCCAGCTCCACGTGGAAGCACCCCCGGCCGGGCCTGCAGACCCTGCGCTCAGGGTTTGGCTCCCTCCAGGCTGCGGCCTTTAGACCCACGGGGCCTCTGGCTCTCTGTGTGCCCACATGGCCCGTGACCCGCCCATCACCCGGGTCATGGCTGAGCTTTACCGAGGCGGGGACAGCGTCAGCGAGGTCAGGGGGTAGATTCCTCACTAGAGACCACCAAGGTGTCACTTCTTTTTAGATCCATTCGAGATTCGAAAGAAGGTAAATTTTGATTTAATGTGTTAAAAACACAATGTTCCTAACATGTAAATAGAGTCCAAATCAAGTGTGACTGCGATTCCAAGTTAGTATTTAAAAGTAGAGAAATTGCACTTCCTGGAAGAAATAAGAAAGTAGTTAGTTTAATTATTCTGTAAATTATTTAATTTTGTCAGAATGTAAGTATTTATATTCACAACCTCTTATGTTAACGTTTGCTATTTATTTAACATTTTTATTTATTAATTTTATACTATTTTACCTAGACCCCACACCAGGACACACGAGAGGGAAATAAATGAAATCAAAGCAAAATTAACGATTTCACTATGAGATAGGCCACACACAAAAAATCTTGCTATAACTTCTAGTTATGATTTTAATGCAACTGAGTTATTTTTTATATATTTTGTTATTTATTCTTTTAATAATGGAATTTTAAAAAAGTATTTTGTAACAGGCATTTTGATAATTTGGGGATATTTCCCCCTCGGTCCAATGGAAAGAACGACTTTTTGGTTTTCTTCATCCCTTTTGGCTCCTTTCGTTTCAGGCGCGGACGACAGCAGATGGAATTCTGTATTTATTGTTTATTTAAGCGTAGTGCAGATGTGTGTGCTCTGGCGTGTTTCTTGTGTCGCGTCTGTGTGCCGGTTCTTGATGGCTGAGTCCTGTCGCTGCGAGGGGTGCTGGCCGCAGGCCGCCCTGAGCAGCTGCCCGCTCTAGGCTCCCGTCCCTCTGACAGCTCTGATACTGTGATTCTCCTTCCTCAGGAAACGTTGAACCCACAGCACAGCTCTTCTCAGTGTGTCTGCAGGGTGATTTCCTAATAAAAGTCCACTCTGACTGTGAGTGGGAGCTGTGTCTGGTGAGGGTGCCGTCTCTGTCCCGAGAGCTCTGGGGTCACCTTCCTGGGGAGTGGGTGGTGGGTTGTGGGTGGGCTCTCCCATCTCAGGCCTCTCCTTGATGCTACACGTGGAACCCACATCTCCTTTGTGGAACCGCCCTCCCCCCACCAAGGTTTGAGTCACAGACCTGCATGTGTAAATCAGAGTTTTCTCTTAGGGTCAGAAGAAGTCTTCCTGCTGGGGTTGCTAGACTCGGGGTGTGAAATGGGAGCTGCCCCAGGCCACCTCTCCTGGCTGCAGGAGGGAGCCATCTCTGCAGAGGAGGGAGTTTGGACATTTAGGAGGGAGGCAGAGCTGGGAGGGGGAGAGAGAAAGGTGGAGGTGGGAGGGGGAGGCAGACAGAGCTCCTGGATTCAGCCATACCTGAAGGCGGCGATGGCTGTAGTGGCTCCTCACTGTTTTACCCTTTTGTGTCAGGTGGGGCTCTCCCAGGTAAGACTTAGGTTTGGGGCTTCTGGTCACATTCAACCTGAACTGTCAACACACTTTGACCTCACTGGGAATCTGGCCCTTGAGGGCAAACTGGAGCTCCCACCTGACTTGAGAACAAAGGGAGATTCTTAGGAATTCTGGGCCTCACTTCCAAGACCTGTCCCAGCTGGACAGCTGAGGGTCTGGAGGGCTCCAGCTGCTGGCTGTGGGGACCAGAGCATGTGGCAGTGCATGGAACCTGTGCAGCCTTGAGGAGGGGCTCCCCGGGGGGCACAGGGGACCAGTGGTCCGGGTTGGTACTCATCTGTGTCAGCACGCAGATGCTGGGGTGACAGCATTCTGGAGGCATGAGAGTTGGCAGGAGACGAGCAGAGGCCAGGACTGCAGAAGAACGGGTGAAGGGCCACGTCCGTCCCACGTGTGACATCCTGCTCCCACCCTCTCCCAGGGCTTCGCCCGCTCCCTGCCGAGGGTTTAGCGGGCCTCTTGGCCTCCTGACTCTGAAACATTGCGCTTCGGGGGACCCAACTTACCGCCCCCCCCCCCAACCTGGCACCAGTTCAGCCAGAACCTCTCCCCAGTGCCACACGGCACGGCCTCAGCACAGATTTCCAAGGCCTCCAGCAACGTGAGAAGATCTGGTGCCCGTGGAGATGACGGTTGGGTGCTGGCGCACTTGCCACACTGGTCTCTAGCTGGCTTCGTCGCGGTAAGCTCTGCCTGTGGGCCCTGCAGAACCTGGTTGGTCCAAAGAACCACAAAGACAACACGGCTGGGAAGAGGGCCCCAGAGGTCAGCCTCAAGAGCAGGTGAGTGTGCAGATGTGGGAGGACAGAGGGGCTGTGGAGGGTGGGGACGGGGGCAGGCTGGAGGCTCCCTCCACGAGCCGCATCTCAGTGAAGTCCTCTGTGCATATTCAGGGGACAGGTGGGCCATAGCGAAAGGAGAGCCTGGGGAGAGGTCAGTTCCAAGCCAGCCCTGGACTGGCCCTGGGCCTGGGCTCCAGCTGAGATGGACTCAGCCTTGCCCTCAGGGCTGCTCAGGCCCATGGCTGGCCGGGTGGGCCGAGGGCGTGCCCCTGGAGTGTGGGATCTCGGAAGATCTCTCAGAGAGGCCGTGTGCGGGATGTGGCAGGTGGACTGGAGGAGAGGGGGCACCGTGGGCACGGATGCTGGCGTATAGGACCCTGACGTTGAAGAACCACAGCACTGAGGCGGCCGCTTTGCTCCTATAAGACCTGTAGGTTTTCCAAACTGTTCTCCGGCTCCAGGATTCTGGGAGGTACTAGGCAGCCTGGCCTCGGGGTTCTGGGTCCTCAGTATCTCTCGGCTTCCATCCACGATGATATCCTGCGCTTCTGAGGCTTTGTCCACTGTGGGGTCAGCAGACCTGGGCTTGAATGGGGCTGTGCATTTACCTGCTGGTGTTGCTGTGGGCGGAGGGACCACGGCAGCCCCTCTGGCTTCAAGCAGATGCAGCATCACCGTGATGCTAGAAGGTTGCGTGGTCCCACAGTCTGCTGATGACATTAGCTGTTCACCCCCCAAAAGCCGCTCCCACCTCCTGCTTGGAGGGTCTGCCCCAGCCACCAGCCTCCGGGGGTCCAGGGTTGGGGGAGGGTCTCGGTGTCATTGGCATATGCTCTCTTAGGATTTATTTTTGGTGTGGGGACCTCATCCACAGCCAGGCCTCCTCTCCCAGCCTGCAGACCCTTCTTTTACCCCCTGCAGAGAATAAAACTCAAGGCTTTATCCCCAGGGAGGGGAGCGTTCCCCAGCTCTCAGAGACACTTGCCACCAGCCATCTTTGTTACGGGCCCTTCCTTCCTTCTCCAGCATCACCTGAATCTGCCAGTTACCCGGGTTCCGAGGTGTGGACGGCCTTGGTTCTGAGCTTCCCACACTCTGGCCGTGATTCAGGTTTGGGGTCTGCTAAGTCATGCACTGCATATCTGTGTCTTTTCTGCCTTCTAAATCACATTGTTGTCTCCTCTTCCATCTTCCCATTCCTGCCAGTTTATACCTTTTTTTTTTTAAAAAACATCTTTATTGGAATATAATTGCTTTGCAATGGTGTGTTAGTTGCTGCTGTATAACAAAGTGAATCAGCTATACATATACATATATCCCCATATCTCCTCCCTCTTGAGTCTCCCTCCCACCCTCCCTATCCCACCCCTCTAGGTGGTCACATAGCACCGAGCTGATCTCCCTGTGCTATGAGGCTGCTTCCCACTAGCTATCTATTTTACATTTGGTAGTATATATATATATATCCATGCCACTCTCTCACTTCGTCCAAGCTTACCCTTCCCCCTCCCTGTGTCCTCAAGTCCCTTCTCTACGTCTGCGTCTTTATTCCTGTCTTGCCCCTAGGTTCTTCAGAACCATATATATTTTTTGATTCCATATATATGTGTTAGCATGCGGTATTTGTTTTCCTCTTTCTGACTTACTTCACTCTGTATGACAGTCTCCGGGTCCATCCACCTCACTACAAATAACTCAATTTCGTTTCTTTCTATGGCTGAGTAATAGTCCGTTGTATATATGTGCCACATCTTCTTTATCCATTCATCTGTCGATGGACACTTAGGTTGCTTCCATGTCCTGGCTATTGTAAATAGAGCTGCAATGAACATCGTGGTACATGACTCTTTTTGAATTACGGTTTTCTCAGGGTATATGCCCAGTAGTGGGATTGCTGGGTCGTATGGTAGTTCTATTTTTAGTTTTTTAAGGAACCTCCATACTGTTCTCCATAGTGGCTGTATCAATTTACATTCCCACCAACAGGGCAAGAGGGTTCCCTCTTCTCCACACCCTCCCCAGCATTTATTGTTTGTGGATTTTTTGATGATGGCCATTCTGACTGGTGTGAGGTGATACCTCGTTGTAGTTGTGATTTGCGTTTCTCTAATGATTAGTGATGTTGAGCATCCTTTCATGTGTTTGTTGCCTGCCAGTTTATACCTTAAAAACTGTCACTTTAGCCAGGTTTTGAGAGGGTGCCGGTGTAGATAGGCGTGTCTACCTGCCCTCCTTACCTGGACCTACAGGTAACGCCCCAAGTGGGTGAGCATCGGGCTGCGTGTGGAGGCTGTGTTGACGCCACCCCATGACTGCAGGAGAGACTTTCCCCTTAGTCACTGCACCCCCGAGGCTCATGGCTCCGTAGAGGCTGTTACAGCTGTGGATGTGGAGTGTTTCCTAACACTGGGCGATACGGGTCCAGACCTTGCCATACGGGTCTGCAGGGGTTATAGGCGCTGCCTTCCTCTTTGCTCCTCCTTGAAATAGGAGGTGGCTTCTCCGAGAGGACCCCAGCCCACACCTCAGCCAAGTGCCCGTCAGGTTAAAACACACAGGGGTGCCAGGGGATCCACGATTGTGGGCACACCACCAGTGCTGGCAGCTGACCCTAGGGACAGGCCCCTGTGGTCCCTTCTGCCCCCCAGACCCCGCCCCTACTAGCCTTGCCCCTCTCCCTGTCCCCTCTGGTCTAGGGTGTGTGGGCCACTGAAGCCTGGCCGCTACCCTCCCAGAGCCCTTTATGGCTCCCTCCATCCCTCCCCCTCTGTGCCCTCCTCCAACCTGTCCCCCTTGCGCCCCGCAGAAGCTGCCCTGGGTCTCCTCCTGGCCTCTCCCCTCCCTTTCTCACCATCCCTACAAGAGTGAGCCACGTGCAGGGAATGCCCACACTGTTCCCCAGGCCTGCCTTTCCCAGTTCTAGCACCTTCTGGGTCTCCACTTGGATGTCCCACCTGCCACAGGAAGGCTGAGCAGGGTGCCCCCTAGCTCAGGCCAGAGTGGGGAGAGGGGTGGCTCCACGGGGCAGGAGGTGGGCCCAGGGCCCAGGCTGTGAATTAGGAAGATCCAGTTGTGCCCCTGGACACCTGGGCTAGGAGCAGCCCACAGGTGGGAGCCACGCCTGGCAGGGGCCCCAGGAGCTAAGAAGTCCCCAGACCTGCTTGGACCATCAAGGGAGAGACCCTGAGCCTAACCCTTCCTGACAGGTGGGTGGCCCCACGGTGAGCTCCAGAGGAGTTCTGGTCCCTCCTTCCAGGGCGCTAAGCTCCTGAGAGTAAAGCAATCAGTGCTTCTGATTTATAAATAACTTTGATTTAAAACGTGAAGGACTGGCTACAAAGAGAAAGTGTTTGTCTCCCTTCACCTCGGGCTGATTACAGACTGGGTCTTTTTTTTTTCCAGAATGAGGAGAAGGCTCTTTGCAGATCAGCTTGTCTGTAGTGTGGCCCCAGGTACCTGACGCCCCAGTGCAGTGTGGGAGGAGCCAGGAGGACGCTGGCCTCTGTGTCTTGGACAAAGCGGGTGACGTAGCCGCAGGGGGCCCCACCTGGACGTAAGGGGTCTGGGGCCACCGGGCCCAGGGGATTCCCTCCTCAGCTTTATTTCCAGGCTCACAGAGTCCATGCCCTCCGACGGGAGGAGGACGGACCAGCCACGTGTTCTGATCTCCTCTTTCTGGATCCTCCTGGAGAGGGTCCTCCTTCGCTGTGAGCCGGGGATGGTGGCGGCCACCAGGCAGGCCAGACCTGCTGTCAGAGCGGCCCCTCTCCAGTTGTTGTCTGGTGGGGATTCACTGCCACTGGAGCAGCCGTGGGTGTCCCACAAGGGCGGCCAGGCTCGTCCAAGATGTCTTCTCTGGACGCCTAGAGGCGGTCTCCTCCGATGCACACATTTTCAGTCAGAAGCAGAGAGGAGTAAGACATGGTCCTTGCCCTGGGACCACGTTTTCCAGAACCTTCCTGATCATTCCGGAGCCACCTCGACACTGTACCCTCCCTGGAGGCCCCTCCACATTCACGCTGTTCCCAGAGGTTACAGCGGCCTCCTGGCCTCATCCCCTGTGCTGACCCTGGGTGGGGGAAGGTCTGTCCCACGTGATTCCTGCCAAGCTTGGGCCTGCGATCACGACCAGACCCTCAAGCGCGTTTCCTTCTTAAAGTGCTGAGTCTAGGGGCCTTTTAGAGTCCAGACAACTTTAAATTGAGAAACGGTGTGTGCATGTTCAGAGGGGTTCTTTTCCTGGCCCACAGCCCGCCCCGAATTCTTAGTGCAGCAGGGACACTTCCCAGCTCACATTCTCCACGTGTCCTGCGAATGCAACACTCAGAGCGGTCCAGGCCCTGGGCAGGTCGACCCTCTGTGTGGCAGTTTCCTCATCAGTTCAGGGGGCATATGCGCTGAGACACGTGCGTGCACTGCAGTGGGGCCCAGGCTGCCCTGGGACATCTGGACGCCCCACCCCTGCCATCGCATGTCCCCCGGGAAGCCAGCTCAGAGGCGTCTGTGAGAGGGGTTCATGGTGGTGGTGATCTGCTCCAGGCCCCAAGGCTCGCCCCCGTCCACAGAGCTCGGCCCCAGGGGCCATCCACACCCACCCTGCACTCATGCTGGAGGGGCCCTAGGGCCCCTCCAACAGGTTTATGCGCCCCTGGGTGGCCAGTGGTGTGGGGGAGAGATGCTGCAGCTGCCCTGCACGTTGGAGCCCTGCGTCGGGACTGGCGGTCTTCAAACGTTGTTCGGTCACCTAAACCCTTTAGGTGGAGCGTCACCTGGAGCCCCCACGCTGCTCTGGCGGAGGCTGAGGGTCAGACTGGTGTGGCCGTGGGCGGCCAAGCACAGAACCCGTGCGCAGCAGGGTGGGGGATTTGTAGGGCTGGAGGAGGGCCCAGGAAGTGTGTCTGGACAGTGGTGCGGGGCAGCACGTGGGCCTGAGTTAGGGGTGCTGGACGAGGCGCCCCTCACGGGGGCTCCTGGCTTCTGACACGTTAGCACAGGTGTCAGCTCTCTGGCTTGAGTCCAGGCCCGTCTCATACCTGGGAACCTTGAGCAGGACACTTCCAGCCTCTGTGCCTCAGTTTCCTTCTCTGTAAAGGGGTCCACAGCACATGCTGCTGAAGGAGAGTGGGAGGGAGCGAGCGGGAGCCCAGGCCCCGGGCCACAGACCACCCCTGACACTCTGGGGACACCCTCTAGCCCGCCTCTCCTTCTTGCACCCCCCATCAGCACCAGGCACCACTCCTGGCTCCAAGATCTGCCCCTGGTGGGTTACCAGACACCTGATGTCTGACCACAGCTGCCAGCTAAGCCCTGGGTTTGGAGGGGCCCCCCAGGGCACTCCTGTCTGCAAAGTCTAACTGCTACCCACCTGGTGCCCGCAGGGTGAACACGGCTGCTGCTGCCACCTGCACTAGCAACTGTCCACTGACAGCTGCAGCCAGAGGTTCTGGAGTTTGCTCTTCCCAGGCTGGCCCCATGTCTCCAAGGCTGCTACCCGCTCATGCTCTCCCCCCAAGCTTTCCCTCTCATAAGTCATAAAACACAGAGAGAGATGGCTGAGGGGCTGGCTAAGGGGGAGGGGACCCTCGAATCCCGGGAACGGCATCCTAAGAAATGCGGGTGTCAGCCCCTCACGGTGCTTCCACCCCAGGTGTCCTGTAGACAGACCTCTGGACCCTGATCTGGCGCCACTTCTGTGTCAGGACCCTGTATTAGCCAGGGTTCTCCAGAGAAACAGAACCAAGAGGAGATACCTATATCAGCTATATCTATATCTATATCTATATCTATATCTGTATCTGTATCTGTATCCGTATCCGTATCCGTATCCGTATCCATATCCGTATCCGTGGCTATATCCATATCATGTGTATCTATCTATACCCATACACCTATATCTGTGTATGGAGAGTGGTTTATTTTCAGGCACTGGCTCACACAATGTGGGGGGGGGTAAGTCTGCAATCTGTAGGGCAGGCCAACAGCCTGGAGACCCAGGAAGAGTTGATGTCTGGAGGTGGGTGGCGGTGAGAGGGTGGGGAGTGGGATCTCCGTCTTTGCTCTTAGGGCCTCAGCTACATGGCTGAGGCCCTCCTCCGTTCTGATGGGTAATTTGCTTTATTCAAAGTTTACTGATGTAAATGTTAACCACGTTTAAAAAATACCCTCACAGCAACACCTAACTGGTATTTGACCAAATATCTGGGCACCATAACCTAGTCAAGTGGACACATAAAAGTAATCATTGCAGATTCCTGTGCCCAGGCATTGCTAACCTTTTATTAAGGTGGTTTGTTTTAAGATGAGAAGTTATTTTTCAGAATCCCTTCCCAATCATTTTACTTATATGAATACGTTTGAGTTCACCAGTATTTTCAGATCAACATCAAACTGCCGTCACCATATAGTACAAATAGCAGAGAAGCCTCAACTCATGTCTGAAACTGTGGTTAATTCCACCACAAATGGCTTAAAATGAAGAAGAACAAACTTTTTTCTCTTTTCAGATGACCTAGTTTGGGCGCTCTCAACACAACAGTGCAGCGGCGACGCCTTGTGGTCAATATCGGGTCTCGTCATTGCCATGGCCTGGCCCTGGGCTGCGGATCCGTCCTGCCTCACTTCACAGATGGCCACAGGCAGGAGAGAAGGTCCAGGTGTAACAGCGTTCACTTGCGCTGAGGCCCCCTCCTTGACCCCCCAGTGGAGTTTGATGCGTCTGTGGGCAGTAATCTCACTCCGAGGCCCCAGATGCGGAGAGTGGACGTGAGCCCTTCCCCCTCCGTTGGAGGAGACGTTGGAAGCGGGGCTGGGGGTGGGGTGGGGTGGGGGAGGCATGTTTTAGTTACTGTAATTGGAAAAGCAATTCTTGTCCATTGTAAAAACAGCACTGAAGTAGGTAAAGTGAGAAGTGACATCCTTGTCCAGGACTGAGGCACACTAAGAAATAATCTTATGTATTTACCCACAGAGTTATCATTTCCAGGGCTCTTCATTCTTTTGTGTAGATCTGTATTTCCATCTGTTATTATTTGCTTTCTGCATGAAAAACTCACTTTATCATTTCATGTGTCAACTTAAAAAAATGCACAACGTGAGAGTTGCGAGTTAAGTTTTATTTGGGGCAAAATGAGGACTGCAGCCTGGGAGACAGTGTCCCAGATATCGCTGAGAAACCGCTCCAAAGAAGTGGGGGGGAAGGTCAGTATATACGTGATTCTGGTGGAGGGGGAGTACATGCAATCGAGCACATCTTTTTTTGCAGAAGGTTTCTGCTAGTCACGAGGAGCAGTTGTCATCATGATGGATTTTAGTGCTTTTCTAGATATGAGGAGATATAAGAATTGGGCTGATAAAATCGGCTCCTGAAAATATCTAACTATCCGAAGACCTGTTCTGCCACTTTTTCCCAGAGCACAGAGTGCCTCATTTCTGCTCTCCACCCTGAACTCCTTTCAGGGGGTGTTGAAAGTCAGCAGCTGCAGCTGCAGGAGAGCGCATGATTTAATCTTTGTAGAGGTAGCTGGCAAGTGCCCATGGCAAGGGACGATTTGTTGTTGACACATGTTGTGTGGGTCTGCTGCTGCTTCTAGCTTTTGTATGTCTGAAAAAAAATTTCATCTCCTTTTAAAAAAAAATTAATATACTTCATTATTGTGAGTAGTTTTATGTTTACAGAAAAATAGGGGATAGTACAGAGACTTCCCGTATACCCTCTCTCCCCTGCACACGGTTTCCCCTATTACTAACATCTTGCATTAATGTGGTACATTGTTACAACTGATGTACCAATATTGATACACTATTAAAGTCCATAAGTTACATTAGGGTTCACTCTTGGGGTTGTACATTCTGTGAGTTTTGACAATGCATATGTCATATAGCCACCATTACAGTATCACACAGAATAGTTTCACTGCCCTAAAAACCCTATGTGCTTTGTTTATTTATCCCCCCCTTCCCCCAACCCCATCCCTGGCAACCACTAATCTTTCTATTTCTACAGTTTCGCCCTTTCCAAAATGTCGTATCATACCGTATGTACGTAATCACACGGTCTGTAGCCTCTTGAGACTGTTTTCTTTCATTTATTTAGAAATAGCATAAGGTTCCTCCCTGTCTTTTCATGGCTTGACAGCTCATTTCTTTTTAGTGCTGAATAATAATATTCCATAGTTGGGATGTACCACAGTTGTGCACATAAATTGGCAATTATGAATAAAGCTGCTATAAACATTCGTGTGCAGGTTTTTGTGTGTACATAAGTTTTAAACTCCTTTGGGTAAATACCAAGGAGACTGCTGTATCTAATAAGACTGTTTAGCTTTGTAAGAAACTGCCAAACTGTTTTCCAAAGTGGCTGTACAATTTTGCATTCCTACAAACAATGAATGAGAGTTCCTGTTACTGCATATTCTTACCAGCATTTGGTGTTGTCAGTGTTTTGGGTTTTAGCCATTGTAACAGGTGTGTAGTGTATCTTGTTGTTTTAATTTGCATTTCCCTGATGACATAGGATGTTGAACATCCTTTTATATGCTTAGTTGCCATCTGTATGTCTTTTTTGCTGAGGCATCTATTCAGGTCTTTGGCCCATTTTTAAATTGGATTATTTGGCTTCTGTTGTTGTTGAGTTTTAAGAGTTCTTTATATATTTTGGATACAAGTCCTTTATAAGTTATGTGTTTTGCAAATAGTCTCTCTCAGTCTTTGGCTTATCCTTTCATTCTCTTAATAGTGTCTTTCACAGAGCAGAAGTTTTGAATTGTAATGAAATCCACCTTACTGGGACTTCCCTGGTGGCGCAGTGGTTAAGACTCCGCACTCCCAATGCAGGGGGCCGGCGAGATGCAACTAAAGAGCCCGCCTGCCTCAACTAAGATCCAGTGCAACCAAAAAAAAAAAAGAAAGACATCAACCTTACCAATTGTTTCTTTTGTGAATCCTGTCTTTAATGTTGTATGTAAAATATCATCGCCAAGCCAAAGATCACCCAGCTTTTCTTCTGTATCATCTTCTAGAACTTTTATGTGATAATTGTGAGGTTTGTGTCTAGATCCTTTTTTGTGTATCTGTATGTCCAGTTGTTCTAGCACCATTTGTTGAAAAGACCATCCTTTCTCCATTGAATTGATTTGCTCCTTTGTCAAAGAACAGTTGACTATATTTGTGCAGGTCTTTTTACGGGCCCTCTATTCTGTTCTGTTGATCTGTTTGTCTATTCTTTCATCAGTACCACACTGTCTTCATTACTGTAACTTTAAATTAAGTCTTGAAGTCGAGTAGTGTCAGTCTCCAATTTTATTCTTCTCCTTCAATATTGTGTCAGATATTCTTTTTTTTTTTTTTTTTGCCTTTCCACATAAACTTTAAATCAGTTTGTTGATATCCACAAAATAGCTTGCTGGGATTTTGACTGGATTGCATTGAATCTACAGATCAACGTGGGATGAACTGACATTTTAACAACATTGAGTCTTCCTATCTGTGAACATGGAATATCTATTCATTTATTTAGGTTTTCTTTGATTTCTTCAATCAGAGTATTGTAGTTTTCCTCTTATCCATCTTGTACTTTTTTGGGTTAGATTTATACCTAAGGTTTTTGTTTGTTTGTTTGTTTGTTTTGGCGCTAATGTAAATGTTGTTGTGTTTTTTACTTCAAATTCCAATTGTCCATTGCTGGTAAATAGGAAAGCGATAGATTTTTGTATATTAACATTGTATTCTGAAACCTTTCTATGATCATTTATTAGTTCAGGAGGTTTTTGTTTGTTTATTTTTAATAAATTTTGGGGGTATATTCTATGTAGACAATCTTGTCATCTGTGAACAAAGACAGTTATTTCTTCCTTCCAAATCTGCATACCTTTTCTCTCCTTTTCACGTCTTACTGAATTAGCTAGAGCTTCTAGTACAATGTTGAAGAGAAGTGGTGAGAACATTCTTGCCTTATTCCCAATTTTATGGGAAAGTATCTATTTTCTCATCCAGTATGATGTTTGCTGTGGGTTTTCTGTAGGTGTTCTTTACTAAGTTGAGAAAGTTCCCCTCTAATCCTAGTTTGCTGAGAGTCTTTATAATGAATGGGTATTAGATTTTGTCAGATGCTTTTTCTGCATCTGACAAAATCCAATTTCGTATCCAAAATTGATATGATCATAAGATTTTTCTTCTTTAGCCTGTTGATGTGATGGATTACTTTGAAATGTTAAATGCATCCCTGGAGTAAACTGCACTTGGTCATGGTGTGTAATTCATTCTATATATTATTGGATTCAATTTGTACATATTGGATTTTTGTGTCTATGCTCATGCGAGATATTGGTTTGTATTGGGTTGGCCAAAAAGTGCCTTCAGTTTTTAAGTAAAAATAAAAGACAACTTTTTCATTTTCACAAAGACCTTTATTGAACAATGTATTCACTCTTTTGTTCCATTACCTTCTGCCATTTTTCAGGCAACTTCATCATTCCATCTTCCCAAAACTTTTTGTCTTTTTGAGCAAAGAACTGTTCCAGGTGCTTTTTACAGTCTTCCAGGGAATTGAAATTTTTTCCATTAAGAGGTTTTGTAAAGACCTAAATAAATGGAAATCCAAAGGTGCAATATCTGGGGAATATGGCAGATGAATCAGAACTTCCCAGCCAAGCTGTAACAGTTTTGCCTGGTCATCAAAGAAACGTGTCGTCTTGCATTATCCTGATGGAAGATTTTGCATTTTCTGTTGACTAATTGTGGACGCTTTTCGCTTTTCATTGAGTGCTGCTTTCAGTTGGTCTAATTGGGAGCAATACTTGTTGGAATTAATCGTTTGGTTTTCTGGAAGGAGCTCAGAATAGACGACTCCCTTCTAATCCTACCATATAAACAGCATCACATTCTTTGGATGAAGACCAGCCTTTGGTGTGGTTGGTGGTGGTTCATTTTGCTTGCCCCATGGTTTCTTCTGTTCCACATTATTGTACAGTATCCACTTTTCATCGCCCGTCACAATTTGTTTTAAAATGGAACGTTTTTGTTATGTTTAAGTAGAGAATTGCATGAGGAAATACGGTCAAGAAGGTTTTTTTTCACTTAACTTATGTGGAACCCAAACATCGAAGCAATTCACATAACCAAGCTGGTGGAACTGATTTTCAATGCTTGATTTGGATGTTTTGAGTATGTCAGCTATCTCCCGCGTGGTACAACGTTGATTGTTCTCAATCAATGTCTCGATTTGATCCCGGTCAACTTCAACTGCTCTACCTGACTGCAGAGCATCGTCCAGTGCGAAATCTCCAGCACGAAACTTCGCAAACCACTTCTGACATGGTCAATCAGTCACAGCACCTTCTCCATACACTGCACAAATCTGTTTTTGCGTTTCATTGCATTTTTACCTTTCCTGAAATAATAAAGCATAATATGATGAAAATGTTGTTTTTTCTTCCATCTTCAGTATTAAAATGGTTACACAAAAATTCACCAATTTTGATAAGTCTTGTTTTAAATGCACGCTGATATGACAGCTGTCACATACAATCTAACAAAACTGCTTCGAATGAAGTTAAAGACAGCTAAGTGCTACTAGAGCAATCTTACAGAAAAAAACAAACGAAACTTCTGGCCAACCCAACACTTTCCCTTTCTTGTAATGTCTTTGTCTAGTTTTGGTATTAGGGAAATTCTGGTCTTGTAGAATGAGTTAGGAAGTGTTCCCTAGGTTCTGTTTCGTGGAAAAGATCAGATAACTGGTATCATTTCTTCCTTAAGTATTTGGTAGAATTCACCAGTAAACCCATCTGTGCCTGGTGCTTTCTGTTTTGGAAGGTTATTAATTATTGATTTCTTTAATAGATGTAGGACTATTCACATGATCTATATATCCTTGTATGAGTTTGGTAACTTGCGTCTTAGAAGGAACTGGTTCATTTTTTTAGATTATCATATTTGTGAGCTAGAGTTGTTCACAATATTCTTTTTTTAAAAAATTAATTATTTATTTGGCTGCACTGGGTCTTCGTTGCTGTGTGCAGGCTTTCTCTAGTTGTGGCGAGTGCGGGCTCCTCTTCACTGTGGTGTGCGGGCTTCTCATTGCAGTGGTTTCTCTTGTTGCGGAGCACGGGCTCTTGGCGTGTGGGCTTCGGTAGGTGCAGCACATGGGCTCAGTAGTTGTGGCGCACAGGCTTAGTTGCTCCGCAGCATGTGGGATCTTCAAGGACCAGGGCTCGTACCTGTGTCCCCTGCATTGGCAGGTGGATTCTTAACCACTGCGCCACCAGGGAAGTCCCCACAATATTGTTTTATTATGCTTTTAATATTCATGGGATCCATAGTGATGGCCCTTATTTCAGTTCTGATAATTAATAATTTGTATCTTTTTTCTTGGTTAGCCTGGCTAGAGGTTTATCAGTTTTATCAATCTTTTCAGAGAACCATCTGCTGGTTTCACTCATTTCCCCTATTGATTTCTTGTTTTCTGTTTCATTGATTTCTGCTCTAATTTTTATTATTTCTTTTCTTCTGCTCACTTTGGATGTAATTTGCTCTTTGCTGTGTCAGTCCCAGCCTATTGATGGTGATGCTCTCAGCTAGGAACGCCTGAGGCACTTTCTGGGCCTGTATTACTTGTAGTGAGCCCCGGGGACATCCCCCCTAACCCTGCTACCGGGGCAATGTTGTGGCTGGACTGGCCCTTGTGGTTCTTATTATGATCACTGGATGCACTTTAGCAAAAACCGTGAGGGAACTCTGAGGAACAAGATTTATTACTCACAGGTGCTGGAGGGTACATGGCACAGCTCAGGGCCACACAGCAGGGTCAGAGGGGGAGAAAGAGAGCCTGGGGCTTTGCCTTTATTAGGGTCTGAGGGTGGGGTGCCTAGGATCATGGGGTCACTCATTATTGGCAAGCCTGGAGCATAAGGGCAGGAATTAGGGTGTAGGCAGGGCCATTCAGGTGCTCAGTTTCCTAGGTCTCCCAGGGTTTTCTGAAAGGGGAGCTCTATGCAAGGGGGGAGGGGAATTCCCTACCTGATTGTTTTGCTAGTAGTTGTGTCATACAGCTGGTGATATGTTTATTCACGAGCCATGTCATCTGACATGGATGCCTCAGTAATCAAAGCTTCACGCCGGGCACTTACACTACACTCTTCTCCCCTTTGTTTTTGTTTTTTAATTTATTTATTTTTGGCTGCGTTTGGTCTTCGTTGCTGTGCACGGGCTTTCTCTAGTTGTGGCGAGTGGGGGCTACTCTTCCTTGCGGTGTGCAGGCTTCTCCTTGTGGTGGCTTCTCTTGTTGCAGAGCATGGGCTCTAGGCGCGTGGGCTTCAGTAGTTGCAGCATGTGGGCTCAGTAGTTGTGGCACACGGGCTTAGCTGCTCCGTGGCATGTGGGGTCTTCCCAGAGCAGGGATCAAACCTGTGTCCCCAGCATTGGCAGGCGGATTCTTATCCATTGCACCACTGGGGAAGCCCCTCCCCTTTGTTTTTGAAAGCTAGAATTCTAGGGTGGCAGGGTTTTGTTCTCCCTTTCAGTATTTTAAATAGGTTACTTCACTGTCTTCTTGCTTGTATTGTTTCCATGATGAAATCTGCCGTCAGCCTTATTTTTATTCCTTTGTACATAACGTGTCTTTTTTTCTCTGGGCATTTAAAATTGTTTTCTCTCTATCACTGGTTGAGCGACTCGATTGTGTTATACCTTGGTGTAGTTTCCTTCATGTTTCTGAGCTTGAGGTACATTGAGGTTTGTAGTTTTCATCAAATTTGGAAAATTTTCAGCCTTTGTTTTTTCAAATAATTTTTTCTCTCCCAACCTGTCTTTCCTTCTTTCTGGGACACTAATTACATGTATATTAGGCCACTTGAGGTTGTCCCACAGTTGTCATTGAGGCTGTTAACTTTTTATTTTCATTTCTCTCCATGTTTTATTTGGGACAGTTCCTATTGCTATCTCTTCAAACCTTTCTGCAGCAATGTCCAATCTGCTGCTAACAACATCCACATATTTTTCAACTCAGACATTATAATTTTCATTTCTAGAAGTTATATTTGAGTCTTTTTTTGTAACCTCTATGTCTCTGCTTAACTGTTTTCAATACTTGATATTCACTGACAGCACCCATGTTAGTGTCTTTGTCTACTGATACTAAGATCTATGTCAGCTCTGGGCCAGTTTCAATCGCTTGGTTTTTCTCCTCATTAGGAGTTGTATTTTCCTCCTTTGTGTACCTGACAATTTTAGATTGGATGCCAGACACTGTGAATTTTACCTTGTTGAGGGTTGGATATTTTGTGTTCTTAAAAATATTCTTGAGCTTTGTTTTGGGATACAGTTAGAAGGAAATAGTTTGATTCTTCCAAATCTTTCTTTGATTTGTTAGGTGGGGTCTGTGCAGTGACCAGTCTGGGGCTAATTATTCCTCACTACTGAGGCAAGAGCCTTCTCCGTCCTCTACCTAATGTCCAATGAACCAAGAGGTCTTCCAGTCTGGCTGGTGGGAACCCGCACTACTTCCTGCCTTGTTACGGTGCGGGGCGTTACCTCGAATCCTTCTGGGTGGTTCTTCTCCCAGACTTGGGTTGTTTACTGACATGCATGTGCTGATTAGTTCTCTGCTGAAAATTTGGTGGTGGTGGTGGGGGTCTCCTGCAGATCCCCAAGTTCCTTCTCAATGTCGCTTTCTCCTCACCAGCTGTGGCCTCTAGCTGCCTTGGCTTCCCTGAATTCTCAGTTTTATCTCCTCGACTCAGGGAGTCCTTCTGGCTCTGCTTGGGTTCCCTTTCTCTGCACTGCGGCCTGGAGATTCTCACAGTGGTAAGATGGGGGCAATTGCAGGGCTCAGCCCATTGGTTCTTCATCTCTCAGGAGTCACTGAGCTTTGTTGCATAATGTTTAGTGTCCTGAGAACTGTTGCATCACGTATTTTGTCCATTTCTTTGTTGTTTCATGAATGGGGGCAAGTCCAACTCCTGTCACTGCATCTTGGTCAGAGCTTCAGAGTTTCTTAGTACAGAGTTTCAGTTTGGAATTGTGAAAAAATTCTGGAGATCGATAGTGGTGATGGTTGCACAACAATGAGAATGTACTTGATGCCACTGAACTGTTCACTTAAAAATGGTTAAAATGGTAAATTTTATGTTATCTATATATTACCACACACACAAAAAAACCTTAAAAAAAAAAGGGCTACCTGAACAAAGGGAAGTCCTAGTACTGTTCTTTGAAGATGACAGCACAACCCCGCATGTGGCTCCAGCCTCGGGTATGCTCCTGCCTCAGGCCTATGCATGACCACCCCTGTGCCTGGGGACCCCTCCTCCAGATACATCAACGATGAGTGGCCCACAAATCACCCAACCCAAGCCTACATCTTTCAGTGAGCTTTCCCGATACCTGTTAGAGACACCCCACAGCTCCCCATGGTGTGCCCCCCCACTCCCTGGGACAAGGAATAATCCCAGCTCACCCAACTACAGTGTGTCTGGTGGCCTTGGCAGGGCACGGACATCTCTTTTACAGACGGACGAATTCTGCATGGGCTGGATGCAGTCAGGAAGCAGGGGTATCTAAATGAGTGACGCCTGTGAGGGCAGAGGCAGGCTCAGCTGTGCTGACGGAGGAGCAGGCCTCATTGCTGTGGGCTGGGAGAGGGCACGCTGGTGGCAGAGACCTGGTTTTGGCCTCTGCCTGGACACAGTTATGACGTGGCCTTTGTCACAGTGCAGCTCTTCTGCCAGATGTCTGTGTCCAGCAGGACAACCACGGGACCACCTTGCTGTGAGCCCAGGCCAAGTCCCATTGTCAGGGCTGATCTTCTCCTTCTTGGAGAGCCCGCTAATGTCTACTCCAAGGAAATAATCTCTGTAAAGTGCTTAGCATGATGCTCTACAAAGACCAGTACTGATGGTATGTTGTCTATTATTTATATTAGGAAGACCACTCGGCAGAGCAGAGGGAGGGGTGGTGAGATGTGAGGCTACAGCGTGGCCCCATAGAGATGAGGGAAGCAAGGCCAAGGCAGGGTGGGGTGGATGGAGGGCTATCCCCTCACAGCAGGGAGAGGGTCAAGGATGGCTCCAGGGCCTCTGTAATTCGAAACAGTCACAGACTATCACAGGCAATCAGGTAGGAAGGGCTCTGAGAGCCAGCGTGACCGTCACTAGGTTGGCGGCAACCACAGGGCCACTGATTCGGGGCTGTGGACCACCAAGAGAAGCAAGCCTTCCCTGGAACATGGAAAGTGGTGAAAGCTCTGCCCCCAAGTGGAACTCAAGTCTGGGGAGGAATGTGGGGGCAGGAGGGACCCAGGCAGCAATGCTTGCAGCTGTTAAATATAAGGGTTTCCTTATAGGACTGTGTCTAAAGAAAGGGTTCTGCTGCTCAAGACTCAGTTGGAAAACCTATGTGAGGTTTGGGCAGATTTCACAAAGTTCACTGGGTAGGCCGGGCAGGTGGCCCACAAGGGATGTGTGGCATCAGGGGGCAGGAGGCCCCCCGCGTCGGTGGGTGGCTGGGGAAGTAACACCGAGGATCTGCCAGTGGGCCAGGACGCAGGGGCAGGCGACTTCTGAGACGCAGAATGATCCTGACTGATGCCCCGACAACTCTCACAGGAAGGGCTGACCAGGATGCGGCGTGGGAGGCGGCAGTGAAGCCAGGGAGGGTGGGCGTGCAAGTCGGGGCTGCGTGGACCCCTCGCAGGGGTGGGCATGCTCCTGCCCACTTCAGCTCTCCCTGGCCTGAAGCCACTGGACCCTCTCTTGGCACAGCTGGATCCTTCCTGTCCTGCAGATCTTCGCTTGCATGTCCCTTCCGTGTCACCCAAGCCACCGCAGCCACCGCCGCCGCCAGTTGCTGTCTATCCCCTGTGTTTTCATTTCTTCCTCACCGGTCGGTCCCCTCCTGGAACGTCACTTCCAAGGAGTGAGCCCTGCCTGTCGTGGTCACAGCTGAGTCCCGGCTCGCGGTGGGGCGCGGAAGAGACAACGCTCACCTGCGGATGCCCTTTGACTTCCGCCTCCCAGCGGAGCGCATGGCCGGCCGGGAAGTCTGGATGGGGCCCGCCGCTGCGCCGTTGCCCCTTTAAGCGCTGGACCCGGGCGCACGCGCAGTAGGGCGTTCGGGCGCGCAGGCGCAGTGGGGCGGTGGATGTTTACGGCGGCGGAGGTCGGGGCTGCGTAGTGGGAGGCGGACTGGCGAGGGGCGCCAGAGGAACTGCAGGTGCGGCCCAGCGGCCGATCCCGCGGGCCCGCCGAGCCGGGAGGTACTGAGCCGCCGCCGCCGCCCTCGGCCCGGCCTGCAGCGGGGGATGGGGGGCGGTGCGGCCCCTCGGCGCCCTCCCCCTCTCTCCCTCCTCTCCACCTCTCCCCTTCCCCTGGTCCCGGGCGCCCGGACCCTCCCCCGGGGCCGCCCTCTCCTGTCCGCGTCTTCCTGTCCTCTTCCGCTGCCCCCTCGTTCCCCGCCCCCAAGCATAAACACCCCTCCGCGTCCCAGGCGTCTCCCGTCCCCCCTCCCCCCTCCCCGGGGGTCCGCCCGCCTGCGTTCCGGGGGTTCCCGAGGTCTCTGCCGGTGCGCATTGCTTACACCCCTTGGATTGACTTAACTCTCCAGACGCGTAGCTTGTCCCTAACTTACTAAGTAGGAAACATTTGCAATTAGCACGGCAAGTGGAGAGTTACCAAGGTTTGAAACAGGTTGTACCTTTTCAGAAGGTGACAGAGTCTGTTAAGGAAGTATTGGCCCTTCAAGCCTTGGGGACTTAGCTTCAGGCAAGACCTGAAAGAGGTCTTCGGTTGGGAAAGGAGAGCTCGCCGGGCTTTGGTGCGTGTGTTGTGTTTGTGTTTGCGAGGGCCTGTGTCTCCCAAGTTGATGTTTGCACATCAGAGAAGTCCTTTATCTCCCCCCTTTTGCTCATGTGCCTGTCAACGTTTTCTTCGTTCTTTTTGGTCAAGGAGGGGCTGAAGTAAACAACTGCATTCTCAGTGTTGGGTAGACCGGCAGGTTCCTATGTAAACAAGTCCGAACTTGTGGCTCTGCTTGGGGGAAATAGAGCCATACGCTAGGGTGGGAGGGGCCCTTGGAGATGGTGGGTTTCGGCTCCTGAGACCAGTGCCTGGGCCCCCTCCCTGCTCGTACTTGGCACGGGACGTCCCTGGTGGGGAGAGGCTCCTCGTTCTGACAACGTGTCAGTATTTTCAGTTCCAGTTTTAGAAAGCTTTTTCTTGTGTGTTCAGTAGAAATTATCTCCATCCAACACGTGTTACACTGGTCTGGCTTTTATCAGGCTCGTGTATAGCGTGTATATGGCAGCCTTTCAAGTATTTGGGAAAAAAAAAATCCTTCTGCATTCCTTGTAAGAGTTTTGGTTTTCAAAATTAAAAACAGTCTCCATTTCTTCCATTATTCCTGCGGCAGGAGGTGTGGTTTTGGTTCCTTCTCCCCAGCTCATCTTCCAGCTGAATTACTTTGTCCATGTTGCCCTTAATAGTAGCCTGATAAACCCAGCGTCGACTTGAATCTTGGCCCCGGATGTCAGCGCTGCATGCTGTGTTCACCTGGCCGCTGTCACGGCCTCCTCGATTGTCAGTCTGAGACCTTCCGATGCCGGCTCCTGCTCAGCCGTCTCCTCCCTGTGCCCTTACGGCTGGTTTTGGAAGAAGCAGCATTAGAGTAAGGCTTTCTTGTTGGGTGGTGCCCAGTTACTGCGGAGCGGTGAATTCAGGGTCGCAGAGTATAATCGAGTGCAGCATCCGAAAAATGACTTGCCATTACTTTGAAAAATTGAATTTGAGTGGCTTGTAGGTCCAGATTTGGTTTGGCAAGGACATCTCTTGACCTGTTGTTGGTGTTTTTGGTGGCGTTAGGACGGGTCACATTGATGGTCAGTAATAAGCAGTGATTGTTTCCAGTGTAAGTGAGTGTTAGATCGCCAGGGAAAGTTAATAATAAATATCAGATCCCACAGGTTATCACGTGCAGCCTACCAGTGGCAGCAGATAGGGTTACCACATAGTTATTTAGTCTGTCATTTTGGATAGAGATTACCAGTGTGTTCACTGGTAAAGAATTTTGCTCCCTTGAGAATTTTTTAAAGCTGTGCTTGGTGTGGGGTAAAGAACATAGGCCCGGGGCTGAACGGCACACACTGGTGTGTGACCATGAGCAAAATAACTTCTCAGTCCCAATATGCCTAATAATGTCGTAAAGCCAAAATGAGGTCGTGACTGGCAGGTGGTGCCTGTAAAAAGGTTGTAGTTAGTTGCTAGTTTTACTAAAAAGCTAGCCTTTGCACGTGGAATAAACTTCCAGAGTGAGGCAAAGTTGAAAATAAGGGGTAAATACCTAGTAGACAATGAGACATACCCAACATACACTTCGTGTTTGCTTTCTGAGGATAGAACATTATACTCTGCGGGCTTCTGGGTGAAGAGGTGGCTTTCAGATCCGCCCTGGAGGATGTGTGGGTGCCAGACATTTCCCGAAAGCAAGCAAACATGACTCAACTTTTAACTAGTGACCCAAATTTTAAGATGACTGTCCAAGCCTAGGGGTATAAGCTTTAGCCTCAGAACTAAGTGGCTCATCCAGGATTAAACTTGACCTCATTAGCACACTCTATCCCATCTGGCTAAGTTAACTGGCCGTGGGCTGTAACCAGCAAGGGCTCTGAAACCATTTAAAATGGGGTGAGAATCTAATAATTGGAAGATCCCAGTGATTTGGAAGTCTATTATTCAGCTCTAAAATCTTTATTTTATTTTATATATTTTTAATTTTTTTAATTAAATAAAATTTTTTTATTTTTGGCTGTGTTGGGTCTTCGTTGCTGCGCGTGGGCTTTCTCTAGTTGTGGCGAGTGGGGGCTACTCTTTGTTGTGGTGCGCGGGCTTCTCATTGTGGTGGCTTCTCTTGTTGTGGGGCATGGACCCTAGGGCGCGTGGGCTTCAGTAGTTGCAGCACATGGGCTCAGTAGTTGTGGCGCATGGGCTCGGTAGTTGCTTAGTTGCTCTGTGTCATGTGGGATCTTCCCAGCTCAGGGCTCGAACCCACGTCCCCTGCGTTGGCAGGCAGATTCTTAATCACTGCACCACCAGGGAAGTCTTCAGCTCTAAAATCTTGACGATGAAGATGGACTGTTCCAGCCATAAAATAGAAGAGTGTTTGTATTAAAAGTCCCACCTTTCACACATTTTGTGTCCTTGTGAGAACCTGAAGATTAGTCTGTGTGATCGGTGGCTTTCATTCCTGGGGAAATCTCTCCCACCGCAATTGCCAGTTTTGTGTGTGGGATGTGTGTGTTTGGAACTCTTAGTTGTGGCATGTGGACTCTTAGTTGCGGGATGTATGTGGGATCCAGTTCCCCGACCAGGGATCAAACCCGGGCCCCCTGCGTTGGGAGCGCAGAGTCTTACCCGCTGGACCACCGGGAAGTCAGTGCTCTTTTCTTTTTTCCCAGCAATTTATATCAAATGTTTTGTAAACATTACCATTTTATTTGAAGTAAAAGTCCCTAGGGTAAGTGTAAAATTGGAGTTGTTTAGGAAGAGTAGAACCTCTACAGGTGGAGAAGCGTTTCCCCTGTGAACTAGAGGAGGGCCCGTTGTGCTTCGGTAGCTGGCTCAGAGGGGACCGCGTGCTGTTACTTTGTCCTCTTGAAGGCAGCCGGGAGGGGAGCAGAGTGCCCTTTCCATTGTCGACGAGCTGGGGAGGCTGTGTGGTAGGTATTGGTACCTCGGAGGGGCTGAGGGAATTCTAGTAGCAGCTCCTCTTGCTCCTGAGCTGTAGCCTCGAGGCGGATGCTGTGTTTGTTACCGTGAGGTGTTTGTCACGATATGTTTCGTGGGGAAGAGGGTTTTGTGGGTGTTGTTTTTGCCTGAAATTTGTACATCAGAACGTCCAGATCAGAGAGTGAATGGATCACTTGACTTGATGTTTATGGGTATGTGGGAAGTGGAGTTGCTAGATAAAATATAAGACAGCAGTTAAATTTGAATTTCAAATGAACAATGAATAACTTTTTACTATTTGTTGACCTGAATTAAAAAAATTTTATTTTTTGCTTTTGAAGAGTTACGTACAAAAAAAAGGATCTACAGCACTTGAAATATTCAAAGAGGTTGATATTAGAATGATTTTCTAGTAGACATATCTGCTCTCTTTTTATGTTTACATTCAATGATTTTTCCATATGTGGATATATACCTGTTAAGATAGATACATATTCGGGATTTCCCTGGTGGTCCAGTGGTAAAGAATCCGCCTTAACAATGCAAGGGACGCAGGTTTGATCCCTGGTCGGGGAACTAAGATCCCACATGCAGCGGGGCAACTAAGCCCGGCACCATAACCACTGAGCTCGTGTGCCTCAACTAGAGAGCCTGAGTGCTGCAAACTACAGAGCCCACGTGCCCTGGAGCCTGCGCGCCACAACTAGAGAGAGAAAACCCACATGCCACAACTAGAGAGAAGCCCGCGTGCCACAATGAAAGAGCCCGCATGCCGCAACTAAGACCCGACCAAAAAAAAAAAAAAATCTCAAAAAAAAAAGAGATAGATGTGTATTCAAGATGATCTTAATTCTAAATGCTTGACTTTCTAGAATGATGACTTGTAGTAAAGTTTTGAATTCATACTTTAATGATGTTTTTAAGTCGTCAACTATGTTTTAGGTACTGCATGTTCATTTGTATTCAGTCGATATTATAAATTACAGACTTACTTTTGGATGGATATAATTAAATTTCAAATTTAACTTTTTTTTGTTTCGAATCTGGCATTCTTGGGAGTGGGGGGGTGGGTAGGGTGGGGTGTTGACTAAATATAGTCCATCTGTATTACTTTCAGAATTCAGAATCTGAAATTGGTATGTGTTTAGAACTTTCATTGCTCTGCTCTAACCTTTAGTATGAACTGCTCTCTTAAACATTTTAAGACGGCAGCTTTCCGTAGGTGACCCCGAAGATGGGCGGCGCCGTGAGTGCCGGCGAAGACAACGACGAGCTGATAGACAACCTGAAGGAGGCGCAGTACATCCGCTCCGAGCTGGTGGAGCGGGCCTTCCGGGCCGTGGACCGCGCGGACTATTACCTCGAGGAGTTCAAAGAGAACGCGTACAAAGACTTGGCGTGGAAGCACGGTAACATCCACCTCTCCGCCCCGTGCATCTACTCGGAGGTGATGGAGGCCCTGGACCTGCAGCCTGGCCTCTCCTTCCTGAACCTGGGCAGCGGCACCGGCTACCTCAGCTCCATGGTGGGGCTCATCCTTGGTGAGTCTGGCTCCGTCCCGCGTGTGGGAGGGAGAGCCTGCCGGCAGCGTGTCCTTTTGTGGGGACCGAGTCGTAACTGCGCTCCGCCTTCCCGGCCGTCGTGTCCACACGGTGCCTGGGTGGGGGGTGATGGTATCAATGGAGAAATCCCCATAAGGAGCAGAAGGGCCCTCCTGCCGCTTTCCTGTTCCCCCAGCTGCACCCCCAACATCTGGTCGGCACACCCTCCTTCTGGACAACGGAGGACCTAGAGGTTGTGTAAATCTGGACCTTATGGTCATTTCTCGATTGATACAGTCACTCGGCCTGCCCTGTCATGGTCTCTAAGCTGGGAATAGTTAAGTTTAAAGTCCCCTGGAAGTTAAAGTTCTTCCAAGCAGTTTTTGTTTTTGTTGTTTTAATACTAAAAAAGTTAATACTTGTAAGTTGTTTATTTTTAAATATATTCCAGGGATGGGAAGGATTTCACAAGTTATCTCATTGGAAGCCATTTAGCCTGTTTTCCCAGGTTTGCTAAATATCAAAGCTTTCGGCTTTAAGTATCTTAACATCGTTACCAGGTCCGTGTAAGATTCCGAATATTGGCGATTTCAAGTAATAACGGCTTTAAAGTCATGTTTAAATCATTAGCGGTCCATCACAACATTGTTTCTTTGTGGTTGTTACAGGCACTTAAGAAAATCTTAGCAGCAACAGTTGCTTTTCGTGGATATGGAATGAAACTTTTGGTTTCTTTATAAGTTCATATACTTTAGAATTTGCTGAAGTTTTGAGATTCTCATCATCTGACTTTAGGCTATAAATTGCTACCCTCAGATTATTAAATGTGAAAGTTTTTTTTTTTTCTTTTTTTTTTAAGCTAAATGCTTTTTGAACTTAACTTGTCTTGGATTGAAACTGCTTTGCAAAGGGAGCCCGGGTTATTCATCATTCTGGAATTAGTGAATTGTAATTCCCTCTGCTGGAGCTGAAAAATTGGAGGGGCTAAGGATAAGGTGGTCAGGTTATCAAACTGATTAGATTAGAAATGCTACTGAAAAGAAATGAAATGCTCAGGAAAAGATGACTTAAGTAAACCTCAGCTGACCTGCTGCACTTGGTGTTGTGTAGAAGTTATAAAGAAATGACTTACAATTGATGTTGTTGTTTGTCTTTTCTGAGTCCCCTCCTTCTTGGGAATTTCACTAGATACTAGGGGAGGAGAGTTCTGAAGGAAGGAAAGCTGTGTTTTCGGCTGCAGTGGACACTGCGTGCTGCTTTTATGTATTTGAAGGAGGTAACTTGAGAGGTTGCGTTCACGGGTAGACATCTTGGATCTGCAGGGAGAACGCTGCGTGCACTGGACCGTGTTCGCTTTCTGGATGCTGTGTGTCCCGGGCCTCCCTGTCTGGTTCATTCAGCCGTGACGGTGCTTCGTGCAGATCACTGCAGAGGTGAAACCTTGCTGGCCTCCCAGTGCCTGCAGACGTGAGGCTTGAAGTGTTTCATCCGACTTAGGGGTTCTTATTCTCTGACCGCAGCCTTTGTGCCCGGCTCTGAACCGTGCCCCCTTTCTGCCACATGCCTGTGCTCGTTCAGTGGCTCCACCCCTTCGCCGAGGGCACTCCCTTCTGGAGGTTCCAGTTGGCGGTGGGGAGGATGCAGCACTTGTCAGCTTAACCTGAAAGTGTCGTGTGATGTCGTGTGATGCTCTGCTTGGGGGGCCTTGTGGGACTAGTTTCAGGCTTGTGTCTTTGGTGCCACCATCCTGATCGCCCCTGCCCCCTGTACTCCCTCCCCTTTTAGTTTTCTTCTTATTGGGGTGAGTCAGGGGATATGTGTTTTTACTCTGGGGTGGAGCTTCTTGGGAATAGGAAGTGTGTCCTCAGTAAGTGTCTAACAAAGGTGAGGGGCTAATGAGAACATGATGAGTGGGGAAAAAAGGCAAGTTTTCTTGGTCTCTGGCAAGTGACCAAGAGAGCAGTGGGGCTGGAAACGGAATGATGTGGATGTGATATAAATACTGGAAATGTGACTTCTCAAGTAGGCTGTGTTTTTTTTTTTAATAAGTATGTTTATTCTTTTTTTATGATATATTTTTAATTTATTTTATTTATTTATTTTTGGCTGCGTTGGGTCTTGCCGTGCACGGGCTTTCTCTAATTGCGGCGAGCGAGGGCTACTCTTTGTTGCGGTGTGCGGACTTCTCATTGCGGTGGCTTCTCTTGTTGCAGAGCACGGGCTCTAGGTGAGTGGACTTCAGTAGGTGTGGCACGTGGGCTAAGTAGTTGTGGCTCGCGAGCTCTAGAGCGCAGGCTCAGTAGTTGTGCTGCACGGGCTTAGCTGCTCTGCGGTATGTGGGATCTTCCCGGACCAGGGCTCGAACCCGTGTCACCTGCATTGGCAGGCGGATTCTTAACCACTGAGCCACCAAGGACGCCCGTAGGCTGTGTTTTGATGAGAATGTTTTAGCAGCAGCTCTGTACGTGACAGGTGTCGAGAAAGGAGAGCGCATGAGTTATCCAGCAGAGGCAGGGAGGCCTGGGCCTGGGGCCAGGCTGCTGCACCAGGAAGGGGCCAGATGAACCAAGTGGCAGAATGCAAAGCTGTGGGTGCACAGATGGTTGCATTTACCAGTATTTCTGTTGGACTGTAGGGTTGAATGCTGCACTATGACTTTATATGTGTGTCTTTTATTTTTTTTATAAGATTTTTTTGATGTGGACCATTTTTAAAGTCTTTATTGAACTTGTTACAGAATTGCTTCTATGTTTTGGTTTCTTGGCCACGAGGCGTGTGGGATCTTAGCTCCCCAACTAGGGATCGAACCCTCACCCCCTGCATTGGAAGGCGAAGTCTTAACCACTGGACCGCCAGGGAAGTCCCTGTATGTCTTTTAAATAAAGCCCTATGTGCCCTGTTCATTTTCACATGCAGATTTTTTTAAATTGAGGTATAACTTACCCGTAGTAAAGTAACAAGTGTGAAGCGTGGAACTTGGTGAGTTTTTACATCCACCTCCATGTAAGCACCACCCAGAACAAGATGCAGAGTAGAGTCTGTGCCCCAGAGGTTCTCATGGCCACCGCCCCATAGCAGGACCCCACCCCTCCAGAAGGGGGGGAGGATGGCCACCTCCATCACACAGATGAGCGTTACCTGTTTTGACCTTCATACAAATGTTTTTATTTTAATTTAATTCAATTTAATTTATTTTATTTTTTAATTTCTTTTTTGCATTTTAAAAAATAATTTATTTTTGGCTGCATTGGGTCTTCGCCCCTGCGCGAGGGCCCTCTCCAGCTGCGGTGGCCTGTCCTGATGCGGAGCACGGGCTCTAGGCACGCGGGCCCCAGCAGTTGCGACATGCGGGCTCAGCACCCGTGGCTCGCGGGCTCCAGAGCACAGGCTCAGCAGCTGTGGCACACGGGCCCAGCTGCTCTGCGGCATGTGGGATCCTCCCGGATCAGGGCTCGAACCCGTGTCCCCTGCACTGGCAGGCGGACTCCCAACCACTGCGCCACCAGGGAAGCCCTATCTTTATTTTTTATTTTTTTAAAGTTTTTGGCTGCACTGGGTCTTCGTTGCTGAGCGCGGGCTTTCTCTAGTTGTGGCGAGCGGGGGCTGCTCTGCTTTGGGGTGCGTGGGTTTCTCATTTCGGTGGCTTCTCTTGTTGCGGAGCACGGGCTCTATGCACGCGGGCTCAGTAGTTGTGGCTCGTGGGCTCTAGAGCGCAGGCTCAGTAGTTGTGGCGCACGGGCTTAGTTGCTCCGCGACACGTGGGGTCTTCCCAGACCAGGGCTTGAACCCGTGTTGCCTGCCTTGGCAGGTGGATTCTTAACCACTGCGCCACCAGGGAAGTCCGACCTTCGTACAAATGGATTCTTACAACACAGAGATTTAATGAAGCTGTTTGTGTCAATAGTTCTCACCGAGATTTAACCCAGAGGCATCTGTATGTGGGGGAAGCACTTTCATCAAGTGGGCTCCTCACTTTTCTCACAGCTTTATTTCCAGTTACTGATACATTTCTTTTGATTAAAAAAAGTTTCGGGCTTCCCTGGTGGCGCAGTGGTTGAGAGTCTGCCTGCCAATGCAGGGGACACGGGTTCGAGCCCTGGTCTGGGAAGATCCCACATGCCGTGGAGCAACTAAGCCCATGTGCCACAACTACTGAGCCTGCGCGTCTGGAGCCTGTGCTCCACAACAGGAGAGGCCGCGATAGTGAGAGGCCCGCACACCGCGATGAAGAGTGGCCCCCGCTTCCCACAACTAGAGAAGGCCCTAGCACAGAAACGAAGACCCAACATAGCAATCACTCAATCAATCAATAAATCAATAAATCTTTAAAAAAAAAAAAAAAGTAAATTGGTTTCAAAAAAGCCAGGTATTCAAAAAATATAAAAAAAAAAGTTTCATTTTGATTTTGGAATTATAGTTTTATTTTGATGATGATTAAAACCTATTTTGTGAAATTAAACACCACATTTGAGTGTTTGGGGAGACTTTTGATGGAAAACAGGCCTGTGTCCACTTTCATTTGCAAATACATGTTTCTTCTTTAATTCATTAGTGGCACTTTGAACTCTTGGTTACAGGCCTTGGCTGTTTTACATTTTCAAATGATTCCTTAGAAGTTTGAGGACAGGGAGGTCCAGGCTTTAGGAAGCTGTGAGAAAGAGTATTGATGATGTGGTGAGCAGAGGTCAGCCTGCATATTTAAATATTGGGTTGGGTGATTTAGGCCCAATAACGTGTATTTCTGTAATTATACATGCCAAATCAAATGTGTTGTAGTCTATGAAACAGAAATAAAGAGTAGGGGTTCTCGCCCTAATTCTACATGTTTCCTTATCCTGAAACCTTTTAGGTCCTTTTGGTGTGAACCACGGGGTGGAACTCCATTCAGATGTGACAGAATACGCGAAGCAGAAGCTGGACTTTTTCATCAGGACAAGTGACAGCTTCGACAAGTAAGATCAAATCTGTCCGTGGTTCTGGGTGTCAGTTATAACTTAAACTTTGGATTAAAAGGAAAGAAATCAGTTTATTACTGTTCGTGTTCCAGGAAACATGATTAAACTGTGGCAGGAGAGTCAGGGATATGTGTGTATCTGTTCTAATTATTCTTAAAATATTTTGTGTTTTTAAGGGCCTTAAGTTTTTAAATTTATTCATTAATTTTTATTTTTTTACAAATTTATTTATTTATTTATGGCTGCATTGGGCCTTTGTTGCTGTGCGCGGGCTTTCTCTAGTTGCGGCGAGCAGGGGCTACTCTTCGTTGCGGTGCGCGGGCTTCTCATTGTGGTGGCTTCTCTTGTTGTGGAGCACGGGCTCTAGGCGCACGGCTTCAGAAGGTGTGGCACGTGGGCTCAGAAGTTGTGGCACGCGGGCTCATTAGTTGTGGCTCACGGGCTTTAGAGCGCAGGCTCAGTAGTTGTGGTGCACGGGCTTAGTTGCTCCGCGGCATGTGGGATCTTCCCAGACCAGGGCTCGAACCCATGTCCCCTGCATTGGCAGATGGATTCTTAACCACTGTGCCACCAGGGAAGTCCAAGTTTTTTAATTATGATACCTGAAGGTAATTTCTCACCAGTATAAGAGAACAAATAGAATGTTCATTTTTCCCAATTTTCGTGTTTCCAATAGAGACAACATTTTATCACCTACTTGTTTGTAAAATGGAATTGTTGCATTTGTCTTTATCTTTTTATTTTAAATTTATTTATTTATTTTGGCTGTGCAGGCTTTCTAGTTGCGGCATGCGGGCTTCTCTAGTTGTGGTGCGTGGGCTTAGTTGCGGTATGTGGGACCTTAGTTCCCTGACCAGGGATCAAACCCAGGTCCCCTGCGTTGGGAGCATGGAATCTTAACCACTGGACCACCAGGGAAGTCCCACATTTGTCTTTAAATGGCACCATGTAGCTAGCTCTTGCATTTTAAAACAAAGCGTTAAAGTTCTTATTTTAAGGATTAAAATTTTTAGAAAAACCAAATATAATTTTCCCTCTTTTTACTCGGTTAGTAGATCTTGAATGAGATAATAAAGATATAAGATAATAAAATAAGATAATAAAAATAGCAAATAGTGATGCTTGGAGCTTGGGTGATTTAAGCTTGGATTGCGCTTATGATATTGACTTTCATAATATTTTGTTTGGAATTTCTAGGGTTCTGATTATTGCTAGCATAATTCTTTCTGAAGCCTGATGTCCAGCTTCTGCCTCTAATTTTGCTATGTTGCTGTGGGATTGTGTAATGAAAACATACCCGTGTTTAGCGTAGATGTACCATGTAGACTTGTTATAACGTGATATATTGAGTTGTGGAAAACATTTTTTGCTTCAGGTTTGACTTCTGTGAACCCTGCTTCGTTACCGGCAATTGCCTGGAGCTTTCTCCAGCTTGTTCTCAGTATGACCGGGTGTACTGCGGGGCAGGCGTGCAGAAAGAGCACGAGGAGTACATGAAGAGCCTCCTCAAAGTCGGGGGCGTCCTGGTCATGCCGCTGGAAGAGAAGGTCAGGTCCCCTCATAACCGACGGTTTTGCACACTTAACTGTCTGCCAAGGTCGGTTCCGGGGAGTTGACGTGCACTTCACTTCGTAACTCTTGTAACAATGCCCTCCATTCCACGGATGAGGAGACAGGCCGTAGAGGCGGCCAAGGTGGGGCAGGTCCTGACTTAGGCGGGCACCCCAGAGCCTGCGCTGGAAGGCTGACCTGCCTCCCTCTCTCTCCTCCTCCTCTTTTCTGTCCTCTCCCCCTCCTCCCCCCGCCCCCCCCCCCTTAGCTATTCTTTTATGCTTTTTCTAGTATTAGAGTTACTGTACACATAAAAAAAAATATTAGAGTAATTCTATTTTGGTAGCTAGTCTAATTGTTAAATTCCATGGTGGTGGGTACTTTACAGAATCCCTTGCTTAGTGGGAATCTTGTCCAAGTCTACTTGGCTATGCATGTTTCTGTATGTTTTAGATACTGTGTTTCATTGGGAAAACCAGATTGTAATAAATGAGCAACCTCTCCGTCACAAACAACTAGGAAAAACAGAAATGATAAATGTTAGGAGATGGTGCGTTTTGGTGAAATTTTCTTCAGTCTTAAAATATTAGCATTAAATTCATTTTGTGTGAAAAGTAATTATTTATTTTAGAAAATCCGGAAGATACGAACATTAAGAAAAACTGTTCCCAGTCCCTGATGACTGTTAGCCTGTGATTCTTGTAGCCCTCTCCTCTTAGTTTGTATCCTTTCAAAAAGGTTATCGTACACTAAGGTGTTTTACTTAACAGAGTTTGTGAATATAATTTTAAGTTACTTAGTATTCCACACCATCATTTTTTAGTGCTTATGTGGTAGCCGGTTGAACCATTGACCAGTTAATTACCTGGCTCCTATAATCAGACATTAGGTTGTATGTCGTTTTTATTGTTACTTACTGTTATGTAAAGACTGTAGTGAATGTCCTTAATAAAAAAAAAAAAAGAAAATATTCTTCAGTATTTCAGTTTGTATCTGCAAAAGATAAGGGCTGTGTGTTTTTAAACTTCATAACGAAACCATTATCAACCTAAAAATATTAATAGTAATTCCTTAATATCTTGAAATGTCCAGCTAGTGTTCAGGTTTTCCTGATTGTCTCAAAATCAGATTGAACAGCTTATTTGAATGAGGCTCCATTTAGGGCTGTGCACTGCACTTGGTGGATTATCTCTTCAGTGTTGTTAATCTCTTAAGTTTTCCTTCTTTCTTGCAATTTATTTGTTGAAGAAATCAGGTCATTTGCCTTAGAGAGGTTCCTGCTGCTGTTCAGTGGGGGCAAGATGGTCTTTTTCCGGTTCCCACCCTCCAGAAACCACAGCCCAGGACTCAGTCCAGGCTGAAGCATCGCAGCTGGTTGTGTGGGTCTCTAACGACTTGTACTTGAGAATCGCCCCATCTCCTTACGTTTCCCCCGCCACGCTGACTTTTTTTGTAGAGTCCAAGAAAGTTGTCTCATCAGAATCCCCACATTCCTTCTCTGATTGTTTCCTCTTGTTACCCGTTAACTTCTTTCCCTATTATATATATTTTCTGTACTAGAAGCTTGAGTATATTTGCAAGAATATCATTAAGTTATGTGTAATTCTTGTCACATCGCATTAGAGGCCCATATTGTCAGGTTCTTTTCATTATTAGTGTCTGTGTTTTTTTAGGTTGTATATAGGAATGATTATATTTAAATAGATACTACCAGTAGTCACATCTTTTGAATGTTCTCGTTTTTGTCTTTGGGATAGTTGACTAAGATAACTCGCACTGGCCCTTCTGCTTGGGAAACCAAAAAGATTCTGGCTGTTTCTTTTGCACCACTGATCCAGCCCTGCCACTCAGAGTCGGGAAAATCAAGACTTGTCCAGTTACGTAAGTACGAAGATTCTTACTTACTTTTTAGATCTTTTTACTCTCGTTAGAATTTGAAGAGAAATAAAATAAGAAACCTTTTAATGTTAAAGAACACTTTTCCACCCATTGAAGCCTTTAGTTTTACAAGTGATTTTTAAAAAAAAATCACTCAAAAAATTATAGTCTACTTTTAGCCTCTTTTGGGTTATTTTAGGATGTTTGTGCTTGATATTCAAGGACGAAAAGGACCCTAGAAAGAAAGAAAAGGGAAGAGAAGCCAGAGCAGAGGCGCGTTGGCCGTGAGCTGGCGTCCCGGGTGCGCGGGGCACGTGCGCCGGGGACGTCCAGGGTTAGGCTTAGGGTCAGCAGCCTTTGGCTGCTCTGTGTTATTTGAAGCCACGGGATGGATGTCAAACCAAGGATTAATAGGCATAAGCGGAGAGGAGCTCACCAGAGGGGGGGGTCGTGGGAGCATGAGGTGGGCAGGCGGGTTAGACCCGAGTTTATCATGTAGGCGGTAGAGTCTGTCCCATGTTTTAAATAGAAGATGTGGGGACTTCCCTGGTGGCTCAGTGGTTAAGAATCCACCTGCCAACGCAGGGGACACGGGTTCGAGCCCTGGCCCGGGAAGATCCCACATGCCGCGGAGCAACTATGCCCGTGCGCCGCAACTACTGAGCCTGCACTCTAGGACCCGCGAGCCACAACTACTGAAGCCCGCGCGCCTAGAGCCCGTGCTCTGTAATAAGAGAAGACACTGCAATGAGAAGCCCGCTGCACCGCAACGAAGAGTAGCCTCCGCTCACCACAACTAGAGAAAACCCGCGCGCAGCAACGAAGACCCAACGCAGCCAAAAAATAAAAAACAAAAACCCCCCCAAAAAACTCTAAATAGAAGATGTGGCACCTCTGTATTCTGGATTCCCTGGTGGTCAGGGGAGGATGAATTTGTCAAATGTGTGCTCCCTGAAAATTGCACTGGAATGGGTAGGCAGGCACTGCCCATGGGCGGGGAGGGCACCGCCTTCCAGAGCCCCTGCAGAGTTTCCGAAGGTGAGGTCACAGGTGGGATCTACGACAAGTGTCTTGATCGTGCCTGGGTGAGAACCTTGAAGACGTGGAGGGTACCCTGAGATGTGGGTTTTGAGGCCAGGGCTTCAAAGCAGACGTGGCACAATAAACAATTGCGATGCTATTTAGGGCTCCTGAAGTGAACTTGTAATTTTGTCTCCCGGACCAGAGGTTCTTAGACGAGTAGAGTCATGTTGATGAGGGCAGTGCACGTCGAGGCCCTGAGCATGTGGCCGTGTGCTGCACAGGGGATGGGGTTGGCTCTCGGATGGACGGGCGAGCGACCAGACTGCAGGCAGGAGGGTGGTCAGGAGGCCGCTGGGATCTTCCAGGCAAGAGACAAAGACTGAAGCTAAGACGCTGGACTCTACAGTGGCAGGGGCTTTGGAGGCAAGTAGGGCCTTTCTGAGGAAGGATGTGGGCCTGAGGTGGCTGGCATGTTATAGAGGCGGGTCTGCAGGAGGCTCTGACCCCAGCAGCACTGGATTAGAACCCGGGGAGCCTTTGGCTGCTCTGTGTTATTTGAAGCCACGGATGGATGTCAAACCAAGGATTAATAGGCCTAAGCGGAGAGGAGCTCGCCAGGCTGGGTGGAAGAGGAAGAGGCAGCAGGGGAGACTTGGGCCAGGGGATGAGGTGGCCCCCACCGATGGCACCTCGGGGTGAGCCGGAGAGGCCAGAGCTGGCCGTGGGAGGTCTGAGAAGGCATCCTGGGGGCACCAGCAAGTGGACGCCGTGGTGGGGGCGTGAGGAGCGGGTGAGTGCAGGGCCCCGTGTCCTGACAGAGGCGGGGAGGGTGCTGCGAGCCTGGGGCGCCTTCAGGGCGCGGGGCGCTGAGCAGATTCTGCTCGGGCCTCTGTGACGCTGGTAAGAGACGCGGGCAGCAGAGGAGCCCTCCGTATAGTTTGGGTTGTTGTTTTTTGGAGAAGTTAGGTTCGGGGGGTGAAGAGTGATGCTGACTTGCAGGGTAACGTGTTTAAACACATGACGCCTGATGACTCTCTTCCCCTCGGAAAAGCCCTGATGTTGCCACGTGCGCATTGCCTGCACGTTTGCCTAAATTGAGCTTTAATGGCCAGATTTTATTTTTCCTTGATGTGCTTCGGGATTTTTGTTCTTAAAAATGTTTTGGAACTGCTTTTTCTCTACTTTAATAAAAAAGGAACAAATTCTTAAATTTCTGAAATACTGTGAAAATATTAAAACAGATAAAAGAATTGTAGAGCCATGTGGTCACTGTATTTCTAGTGGATGAGACAATGCATCACTGAACACGGCAAATAGGGAAATGAAGCCGGTTGTCAAAGAACCAAACGCTGTAACCCTGGTTCTTATTCTTCCATTGATTGATTAGCCAAGCAGTACTGCTTCCTTTTCTTATCTGATTTAAAGGTCAGCGCATTTGAAAATATCTTTTGAAAAATACCATATGAATGCAAATTAGAGTATAATTAACATTTGCCTACAACACTGTCCTATTCCTGTAATGCGTTTGTAAATACGCCAGTGAATGAAAATGTGGTGGGAATTTTCTCAGGCGTCTAGACCTTGTGGTGTCACGGGGGTGAGGCTGACGGTCTCGCTCTCTGCACAGCACCCCTGGCGGTTCGCAGCCTGCAGGACCTGGCGCGCATTGCCATCCGGGGCGCCATTAAGAAGGTCATCCACCAGGAAGCTGTGAACAGAAACGGGAACGGACTGAAGAACACTCCCAGGTTTAAACGAAGGAGAGTTCGCCGCCGCCGAATGGAAACGATTGTCTTTTTGGACAAAGAGGTGTTTGCCAGTCGGATCTCCAACCCCTCTGATGACACCAGCTGCGGAGACCTGGAAGAGGAGCGGCAGGGAGAAGAGGCGACGACCCCGCCGGACACCAGGCCGGAGCCCCCGGTGAACTTCCTGCGTGAGAAGGTCCTGAGCCTCCCTCTGCCAGATCCCCTGAAGTACTACCTGCTTTATTACAGAGAAAAGTAAGCCTGTGGTCCAGGGGGGGAGGCCAAGCCTTCCTGGAGGGCCGCCCGCAGCAGCTGCACTGCAGGAGGAAGGGGCTCCCGCTCTGCATCTCGTCTTCTCGTCTGTCCTTGACTGTCCTGTGGAGCTTTCATCCAGCGGTCTGATTTCTGTAGACACAGTCTGACAAACATAAGGTGCAAGGGAGAACGTTGTCTCAAAAGGGCGAGTGTCTCCTGGAGGAGGGGTTGACTTCACACTCTCGGGAAATGCTGAGGTCTGCACGTGGAGGTGGCCTGGAGACCGTTTCTTACACAAGGTACACGTGTCTGCATCAGAAAGGAAAACTGAAGTTGAAATTAACCTGTGTTTCTTATAAAAGGTGAGACAAAAAGCACAAGTTGGTAAGTGTATAGAATCTTTTCTGAGTGGGACATGCCTATGTGCAAGTTTGAATTTTACGATATCAACCTCTTAATTACTGGCACTGAGTAATTAAAAGATTTATTAAAAGATTAATTAAAAAGATTTACCTAAATCTTTTAGTTATCTGGAACGTGGATACTTGATTGAAAAGCCCTCTCTTATTTTAAGTAAATTAATTACATCTTACAGGAGTTGTCAATTGTAATTTTAAAAAAGAAAAATTGTGATGGGGAGAGGAATGAACGTATCAAGTTGCCAGATGTCTTTGTGGAATTGCGAAAGAATTCCCAGGAATTTTTTTCTGACACCTTTTGTTACCTTTAAAAGAACCAACATTGAGTAATCCCCTCAAAGAAAGTCCTGAAGAATGAAACAAGTGTTGTGTGTTAAGTAATGAGCTACATTACTTTTGCCCCAGAGACAGAGAGTACTGTTGACTCAACTTTAAATACAGTCACGGTGTCTAAGGCTCAGTCCTCAGAGCAGGTGGGAAGTACTGGCTGCAGGAAATGGATTGGGGACGATGTAGACGGCCTGTGGGTTGGTTGGTTTGTTTTTTTTTTTTTCAGTTGGCTATTTTTCTGTAATCACATTACAGTACTGATTGATAGATTTTATCTTTTATAATTCTGGAGAAAAATATTTGTTAGTTTTGTAATTTTTCCTAAGAACAAACGTGTGTTTAGTACATTGCATTTGAACAGTTGCGCTCAGAGTGGCTTGTGGAATCCGTCTTCTCCAGCGCTGTGTGTGGAGAGCTTCCCCCTCTTATCAAGTCATGGGTCTAGAAGAAGAGGCCGTCCTTTCAGTTAGGTGGCAGGATGTTTACAAGCGACACTGCTTCTTCCAAAACATTGGCTCTTTTCAGACTTTTCAGTTTTAACCAAAGGCTAGTATAAAATGTTAACACTAAACCCCAAATCAGAGTGCAGATGGAGGATTAATCATCCAGATTTTATGATTAATTTTACCTCTTAGCCTCTCAGGTGTTGCTGGATTTCAATGTCTTTGTGGTTTTACCAGCTTCGCTGAGTTCTGGTTATTTTGTTTTGCCATTTATGCTTTTTTTAAGTAACTGAATCATTTTATCACAGAATACTGTGTGCACACATAGCTGGGAAAGCGTGTATATTGCCCTAAATTGGTACAGTTAAGCTATTGTAAAGAAGGGTTTCTTCATAGTTGTGTTTACCTGCCTTTAACTGAAAGTCAAGCCTCATTCTCTCAGAGAGAAAAGTATGAGTCACGTTTACTTGCTAAGACTTCAGTTTGCAGATCTTGTTGACGTTATTCTCATTGATTTGTAGAGACCTCTGCAACGTGTGGACATTTTTGGACATGATATCAGAGATATTTTTTATTAGGTGGCTTGACTAAATTTTTTTCTGTAATTGTATATGGATTTCCTTTTTTTTCAACCACATTTGCCTTTATGCTAGATTGTAAAAACTCTTTACAACGCATAAGACATGTTTTCCCCTATATATGTTAAACCTTTCCTAACATTTTGTATTTACATGTTGGTTTGTGACTTTTAAACCAGAATTTGGTTACAAAGTATATATATAGATATTGAATATAATATATGTGAAATAATTTGGTATTGATCTATCTAATAAACACAAAGGAGAATCACCAGTGAGTTTCCCTGTGTGTCAGCATCTTTCTCCAGAGTCAGTCTGAGACACTACTTTCTGTTTTCAGACAGATGAATTATATATATAGTCTGTGTTGTCTGCAAGCTCTATATTGTAAACCACATTCTAGACAATGGCTGACTTTTATGTTTTGATTCGTCTGTATTTTTACATGTGACTTTCGACTTGAAAGTAGTACAGCCATAGACATGTGCAAAACAAATAACACATTTATAAATATTAAGTATATAATGTAGAAATCAGCTGTGTATTTAAAAATATTTTTGCCCATCTGGAACTTTCAGGGGATTAATGCAAGAAATATGAAACAAAGGTTTTAATGAACCTGATATACAAAAGATACCAATAAAGGTAGTTAAGACACTTTAGCCTTCTTGGCATTGCTTCTGTTTCCTGTGTGGAATTAAACTTCTTGGCTACATTTTTTCCCCCAAAATTAGAATCATGTGCTTTCTTTCACTCTTTGTATTATTGCTGAATTCTGTACCATTCTGGCACACCTAGGGGAGACATGATGTGTGATTAAACACAGGAAGTTGGAATAGACAAAGTCTGGCTACATGAGAGCATAGGCGTCTGGAGAGAGTCTGGTTAGTTTTTTGGCACGATTTCCCCATGTCGTGAAAATGTTAAATAAAAGATATTGGGTAATGGCATCATATCTTGTGGGGCAGCAGTGGGCGAGGATGAGGGTTCAGGGTTGGCGTTGGGGTCAGGCCAGGGCCAGGGTCAGGATTTAGTGTCAGGGTCAGAGGGTCGTGGTCCAGACTTAAAAGTACTGAGGTGCTGTTGTAAATGAGCTTTTCTTTTCTTTTTCATTTAAAATCCCAGTTTTTCCTAAACACCGTTGCTGATTGTTTTAATCCACCCGGGCTGCTGTAACAAAACACCAGTTGGGTATTTTAGGTGGCTTGTAAACAATAAACGTGTATTTCTCACAGTTCTGGAGGCTGGAAGTCTGAGATCAGGGTACCAGCATGGTTGGGTGAGGGTGCCCTTACTGGTGGCAGAGTATATTACAGACAGCCCATGCTGCTTTTACTTCAACAGGCCGTTTTTCTGTAAGCACATTAGAGCACAGTTTGGGGTGGTGAGGGCAGAGCCAGGAGGCCGCTGCAGTCAGTAGCCCTGAGTGAGTGGTGGGGGAGGCATGTGGCGGGCTCCACAGGGATGGTTGTCTTCCCACGGCGAGCCCAGAGCCCTTGTTTTCTGGACTTTGTCACATGGTCAATCCTAACTGTCTCTGGGAGTTACTTCAGCAGGATGTGTTTTATAGAAGCTTCCCTGCCTTAAGGCTTTGGGACTCATGGTGTTTGGAACCAGGCTCCTTTGTCATGCAGCAAGCCAAATGCTTAGATGCCGAGGTTGCAAGGCAGCCAAGTGATGGTATCAAATCCACCTCCCCAGAGGCAAGGGGCTTGAGATACTTACAGGATAAGGAAGCAAGGTGGTCTTAGGTGTGGGGAAAGGAGATTGGAGGTGGGGAAGAGGTGAGGCATGAGTGTATCTGAGTTACATGCTTCTTCATGCGACTTCAGGGGATTGGAGTAGGGTTCAAATTTTTAGTCTGTTCTGATACGAGCCTATAGTTAAGAGTTAAAGGTGGTGTAGGATCATGGTCAGGTCAGAGGTTAGGGTTAGGGAGTAGTGTATGGTTCAGAGTTAGAGGGTCAGGATTAAGGATTGAAATTCAGGCTCAGGGACTTACCTGGTGGCACAGTGGTTGAGGATCCGCTTGCCAACGCAGGGGATACGGGTTCGAGCCCTGGTCCGGGAAGATCCCACATGCCGCGGAGCAACAAAACCCGTGCGCCTCAACTACTGAGCCTGTGCTCTAGAGCCCACGAGCCACAACTACTGAGCCCATGCGCTGCAACTACTGAAGCCTGCGTGCTCCAGGGCCCACGTGTCACAACTACTAAGCCTGCATGCTGCAACTACTGAAGTCCGCGCGCCTGGAGGCCATGCTCCGCAACGAGAGAAGCCACCGCGATGAAAGCCTGCACACCACAACGAAGAGCAGCCCCCGCGCGCTGCAACTAGAGAAAGCCCGCGTGCAGCAATGCAGACCCAACACAGTCATAAATAATAAAAAAATAAAAGACTTGTACATTTCATTAAAAAAAGTTCAGGCTCAGTGCTCAGGGTGAGAAGATAGGGTCAGGGTCAGGGTTAGAGGCTTAGGGACAGTATTAGAAGGTCCATTAAGAGGTTGAGGTTTTGAGGGATCGGAGTTAAAGGATCTAGGTTAGAGGTTCAGGGTTAGAGGGTTAGCTTAGCTGTAGGTTGGCTCCCATGCACCTGGAGATACGGGACCCAGGGAGTGGGGACCAGGCAGTACAACTGCAGTGGGGCTGCATTTGCTGGCTCATCCCCACCAGGTGTCTCTCAGCGCCAGGAGTGTCCAGCCTTAGGGCCCTAGCCAGCTCTGGGTCTACATCATGTGACTCCAGGTTGGATCACTGCTGCTGAAAGAATTTACTAAGAATTTCTCTCTCTCTCTCTTTGTAATTTATCATTTTTATATAGTGGATTATAGCTGATTTACAATGCCGTGTCCCTTTCTGGTGTACATCCACTTGATTCACATAAAGAGAAACATCTACATATTTTTTTCCATACTCTTAGCAGTCTTATGTATTCTCTTGCGGAGATTTCAATGTGTTGAGTTCTATGTGCTATACACTAGGTCCTTGTCGATTACCTATATTGTCTATGAAGGGTATGTATGCTAATTTCAACCTCCTGGTCTATGCCTCCCTCCACCCCACCTTTCCCCTTTTGTAGCCACAGTTGTGTTTTCTAAATGTGTGTCGCTGTTTGTGTTTTGTAAGTTTGTTTATTTGTATCCATGTTTAGATGCCACCTATAAGTTAGGGTTAGGGTTAGGGATAGGGTTGTTAGGGTTAGGGTTTTAGGGTTGTTAGGGTTAGGGTGATTAGGGTTAGGGTTCTTAGGTTTAGGGTTTAGGGTTAGGGTCAGGGTCAGGGTCAGGGTCCCGTGTGTAGGGTGTGCTGAGTCTAGTCCTTTGAGCTTTAGAGTAAGACTTGTTGACTGCCTATTTGGTCTATGGAATGGTATCTGTGCTCATTTCAAACTCTTGGTTTATGTCTCACCTCAACCGACCTTTGCACTCTAGCAGTCATAAGTGTGTTTTCTAAATGTGTGATTCTGTGTTTCTTTTGACATTTAGTTCATGCATAGCAATTTTGATATTCCACGTATAACTGATATCTGAGGATAAGTCTCTTTTTTCTGTCTGACTTATGTCACTTTGAATGATCGTACCTAAGTATACCCGAGTTGTTGCAACTGGCCTCATTTCATTGATTTAATGGCTGAGTAATATTCTGGTGCACATAAGTATCACATGTTCTTTATCAATGTTTTCCTTCCAAGGAGATTTCGGTTGTATCCAAGTCGAGGCTCTTGGAAACAGACCAGCACTAAACGTGGTGGTGCCTGTGTCCTGTCGAGTTTTGGGTTTCCCAAGATAGACGCCCACGAGTGGAAGTGCCGTATGCTCTGTAGCTTTGTTTCTTAGATGTTTTGGGAAACAAACTACACTTCTCCAGAGTGCCTTTGGCAATTTACCTTCCCACAATCAACGTAAAAAGGCTCCCTTTTCTCCATGCCGTATCCTTCACTTCTGGTTTTTACACTTTGTGAGGATGGCCCTTCGGACTGATGTGAAGTGATACCTCCTTGTAGCGTTGATTTGCATTGTGCGCCTGCTTGGTTTGCCAAAAAGGGCGTATGCGTTTTTCCTGAATATATTCAGAAAAAACGCATTCGCCCTTTTTGGCCAACAGCATCGTTGAAGAAGTTCTGCCCCTTTCCATGTGCTTTCGAGGCGAGACCAATCTCCCTCTTGAAATTCCGTTCCTGCAATTCTGCCTTGCTTCCAAGTCCTCTTTCGTGACTTACCTCAAGGCATTTTTCCACGTTAGGTATGATTTACAATCCTGCACGACTGTGAATTGCAGTGCCCCTGAGCTCCACTTTTCAACTTGTTTCTTTGGGCACTGGCCACCATACAGCAGGATTGCTTCAAGCCCTATTCTAGTTCCGAAGGCTGGCTGAGCCTTTGGTCAATTCCTCTTCCTCACTGGAAATTCGAGTGGCAGGTGCCTCTCCAAACACCTAGGCGTTTCTCTCATTCTTCTCCTCCTTCCAGTTCATCCTGCGGACAAATTCCAAAGTGTGCGAAACAGGATGTTGATGGTGCTGACTTCCCCTAGTGGGGAGGTTGTTAGGAAAGAGGCTGGAGGGGGGAACCCGAGCACCAGGAGATGGGGAGATGAGGTGCCTTTTCCAAACTCTTCCCAATGCGATGGTGTACCATCGTCAGGGTGTCCCATGCATGTTTTAGCTGTATGAAGGGTCCCCTGCACTTGGAGATCTGGGATCCATGGAATGGGGACCAGGAAGTATTACTCTAAAGGGGCTGCATTTGCTGACTCATCCTCACCATGCCTCTCCACCCCACAAGTGTCCAGCCTTAGGGCCCATGCAGCTGTGGGTCTAGATGTGGTCAATCCAGGTTGCATCACAGCCCCTGAACGAATTTTGTAACATTTTCTTTCTGTGTCTTTTTTTTTGTTTTTTTAAAATTTATTTTTATAATGGGGTAAAGGTGATTTTCCATGCTGTCTTTCTTGCTGGGCACATCCACTTGTTTCACTTACAGAGAGACATCCATAAATTCTTTAAAGATTAAGATTCTCACCAGTTGTATATATTCTTTTCTGGTGACTAGAGTGTGCTGAGTCCAGTTCTTGAGCTATAGAGTAGGTCTTGTTGATTACCTCTTTGGTCTTTGGAACAGTATCTGTGTTAATTTCAACCCTCTGGTTTATACCTCACCCCACCCCACCTTTCCCCTTTAGCAGCCATATGTGTGTTTTCTAAATGTGTGATTCTGTTTCTGTTTTGTAATTTAGTTCATGTGTAGCCATTTTTAGATTCCACCTATAAATGATATCTTATGCTAAATGTCTTTTGGTGTCTGACTTTTGTCACTTAGAATGATCGTATCTAAGTCCACCCGAGTTGCTGCAACTGGCCTTATTTCATTGATTTCATGGCTGAGTACTATTCCATTATACATAAGTACCATATCTTCTTTATCCATTTTTTCCTTCCAAGGACATTTATATTGTTTCCAAGTCGAGGATCCTGCAAAAGTGCTGCACTAATAGTTGAAGTGCCTGTGTCCTATCGATTTATGGTTATCCTGAGATATACACCCAGGAGTGGTAGTGCCGTATGCTCTGTAACTCCATCGTTTTTTAATTAATTAAGTAATTAATTTTGCCTGTGTTGGGTCTTCGTTATTTCGTGTGGGGTTTCTTTATTTGCAGGAAGTTGGGGCTACTCTTCGTTGAAGTGCGCGGGCTTCTCATTGCCGTGGCTTCTCTTCTTGCAGAGCACTGGCTTTAGGCATCAGGCTTCAGTAGTTGTGGCACACGGGCTCCGTAGTTGTGGCTCACGGGCTCTAGAGCACAGGCTCAGTAGTTGTGGCACACGGGCTTAGTTGCTCCACGGCATGTGTTATCTTTCCAGACTCGGGCTCGACCCCATGTCCTCTGCCTTGGCAGTTGGATTCTTAACGTCTGCGCCACCAGGAAGTCCCTGTAACTCTATTTTTTAGAATTTTTAGGAAACATCACACCCTTCTCCAGCGTGGCTGTTAGCAATTGACATTCCCACCATCAGCGTAGCAGGGTTCCGTTTTCTCCACATCCTCTCCTCCATTTCTTGTTTTTACACTTTGTGAGGTTGGCCATTCTGACTGGGGCAAAGTGCTACATCTTTGTCGTGTTGATTTGTATTTCCCGCATGTTTGGTTGGCCACAAAGGTCGTATGGGTTTCAACCTGTACACCCTTTTTGGCCAACTGAATCATTGGCGATATTGAGCAGCTTTCATGTGCTTTAATGGCGAGTCCAATCTACCTCTTGCAATCCGGTTCCTGCAATTCTGCTTTGTTTTCAAGTCCTTTTCAGTTACTTACCCCAAGGCATTTTTCCACGATAGTTGTCACTTACAACCCTGCAGGCGTTGTGGATTGCAGTGTCCCTGAGCAACTGTCTTCAACTTGTTTCCGGAACCGGCCACAAAGTGGCAGGATTGCTTCAAGCCCCATTCTGGTTACAGGGGCAGCCTGAGCCTTTGGGAAATTCCTCTTCCTGATTGGAAATTAGAGTGTCATGTGTTGTCCAAATACCTAGAGCTTATTTCTCATTCCTTCCCCCCTTTTCCCTTTCATCCTCCCGACGAATTCCAAGCCTTGCACGACCGGCTGTTGAGTGTGCTGACTTCCCCAGGTGGGGAGACTCTAAGGAACGAGGCTGGAGCGGGGACCCCTCCCCCAGGAGATGTGGAGATAAGGTGACTTTTCCAAACTCTTCCCGCCCATATGGCCCCCCATCCTCGGGTTCTGTCCAGACACCGCGGGGTTTCCAGCGGTGCGGGGCTCTGGCGCCGCCCTGCAGGGAGCAGCCCTGCTACCCGCGCCTGCAGCGCCGCCTGCTAGTCTCTGCATCCTCCCATCGGGCACAGTCTTCACCTTCCCCGCTGCCTCGGATGGTCCCTCTCCACACTGTCCGGCGATCAACCCCTCCTCCCCACCGCCATCACCCCCATTTCCACACCCCTCCTTCAGCCTCAGGGATGACCCAGGACCCTTCCTGGGCTCCCCGGCTGCCCACCCTTGGTCTGTGGCCTCAGTCCCCCTGTGCAGACAGGTGAGAATCCCCTCCAGATGCTCCCAGCGCTTCACCCCTACATCCTCCGCGGGGTCGGCCCACGTCCTGTCGGGATGTTCCACCCTCACCAAGCCCCCGACTACATGCCAAGGGCAGGCATCAGGCCTGCTGCGTGCACTGCTGTGCGTCCTGCTGTATACACAGGCATGACCCTGCCCCAGGGTGCAGGAAAGGCAGCCTTACCTCGGGACGTGGGGAGATGGACTGACCACAGGGCGGACGTCAGCTCTCGGCTCACCAGGCAAGGGCAGCCGGGTTCTCGCTCCTCGGACCCTTTCTCACCCAGCCGGACCATGACCCGGCTTTGTTCCCACCCGCGTTGTCCCTCCATTGGCCTCGCTCTTGTGAGCAGAGCAGGACAGTGTGGTCAGCGGTCACAGGCTGAGGCACAGGGACACTGGCTGACCCGCGTGCACCCGTGCTGACCACACGGAAAGGACACTGTACCAGGGCCTGTGCGGTGTGGGTTCACCTGCCCACAGAGAGGCCGGGCCTCTGCTTCTGGCTCCGGGAGGTCGCCTTGAGTCTTTCGGGGGTGTCCGTGCTCCGTGGGCCTCGCTCCAGGCTGGTCTGTGCTCACGGCGTGATACACGGTGGGGCTTCCTGAGTCGCCCCCGGGGGCTGGAGGCCAAGGTCAGGCACATGGTGGTCCCCACATTGACGTGACAGACCCCAATAAACCCTGCACTTCAGGACTCAGGTGGGCTTCCCTGGGCTGCCACAGCCGAGGAGGCTGGACCCTGCTCATCCCCCCATCCTTGCTGATTTTAACTTGCATCCTTCAGCATAATAAACCCTGAGTATAACATCTTCAGGGAATTCTGGGAGCCTCCAAGAAAAAAGAAGCCGGGGAGGGGGTCTCTGGGTCCCCGACTCTGCAGTTGGGGTCAGAAGTCGGTGGGGAGGATCTTGGGGCCCTGGAATCTGAAGGACCCCCCTACCAGGGGAGGGGTAGGAGACCCTGGGTGGTAGTTAAGCTGAGTCCAAGGCCCTCCTGCGTAGGAGGCATCCTAGCCCCGGGGATCCTGAAGAGGCCGGCTCCCTCCTCCCCTCCGCCTCCAGGCCTGGTCCCTGCTCTTGAGAAATTCCCTAGGGTGTGGTCCTGGTGCTGGAGATGCCCCGATGCTGTGGCCTCCTGAGCCTCCAGGGAGGATAACGGGAGTGGGGGAAGACTTGTTCACAGAAAGGGAGCTTCTGCCAGAACAGAGTCTGGGTCTGCTGCCCCCGACCCCAGGTGCACTGGGGCAGGAACGTGAGAGCCAGGCTCCTTCCCCTCCCAAGACACACAGGACACATGGGCGCTGGTCGCTGGACTCCCACACAATATTAAAATCTCCCACGTAGGCCTGATGGGTGAGAGACACTATTTAAAGACTTTTAATGAGACCAGGGGGGCCCAGAGGGTGAAGCTGGGGTGGAGAGAGTTGGAAAATCACCCAAGGACACGCTCTCCCTGCAGTGACCCCCCAGGTGAGCCCAGGTGGAGGTGGACACCTCAAGTCAGAGCCCACATCCTGGGTCTTTGGGGGACAAATAGCCAAGCACCCCCAGTCCTTGCCTTCACCTGCTGCAGTTAGGGCCTGCCCTGTCTTCTTCATGGTCAAATTCTCACCCCTCCCAGAAGCCCTCTTGGGGGTTAATGCGATGGGGGTGTCCATGGCAGGACTGGAGGGTCTGTGGTGGGCTGGAGGCTACGTGGCAGGCAGGAGGGCTCCCACTCATCCTGCCGGTCCCCACCTCCTGGTCACAGGCCCGCACAGAGTCCACCAGGCTGTGGATGTGGTAGAATGTGCCGGGGACTGGTCCAGCCCACGCAGGTGTCTGACCACCGAGCGGTCAGTGTGGAGTGTTCACAGGGAGCCCTGGCCGTGCTCGCACTCTCCCGGGAAGGACACGTCAGCGTGGTCCCTTTAATGACCGGGAGGTCAGCCGCAGCGCCCCCCCCCACCCAACCTCACTGTTACCACAAGAAACAAGAGACAACTCCGTGCAGAAAGACAGAACATCACCAGCCTGATGCTGTCCTGAGGAAGGTCGGCTGGCATCTGGGAACTGGGTGCTATAGTGGGTTGAATGGGGGGGTCCCCCCAGAAGTTATGTCCACGTCATGCCCCCCAGAATCTGAGAATGGAACCTTATTTGGAAGTAGGGTCTTTGCAGGTATAATTAGTTACAGATCTGAAGATGAGGTCATCCTGGATCAGAGTGGCCCTAAATCAGGGACAGTGTCCTTCTAAGAGACAAGCAGAGAGACACAGACACACAGGAGACACCATGTGAAGACGGAGGTAGAGACGGGAGGGATGCGGCCACAAGCCCAGGGACGCCTGGAGCCCCCAGAAGCTGGAAGAGGCAGGCAGGACCCTCCCCTGGAGCCTCCGGAGGGAGCGCGGCCCTGGGACACCTTGACCTCAGACGTCTGGCCTCCAGGACTGAGAGAGGACAGGTTTCTGTTGCTCTGAGCCTCCGTTTGTGGTCGTTTGTCACAGCTGCCCCGGGAAGCTAATGCAGCTGGTGAGCAGCTCCCTGCCCTGATCTAAACCCTCCCGCCTCCCTTTAGGGGCAGCCCCCTGCGCCTGTGCTGTTTGCACAAACCATGTGGCTCATGCTGAACCCCAGCTCCCCTTCTGGGCACTGGCATTTTGGAGGGTGAGGGCAGACAACACCACGTGACCAGCCCCCAGCCGGGTGCCAAGCCTCTAATGAGCTTCCCTGGGGGGACGGGGGTGCGGGTAACTGTCATGGTTCTGCCCTTCGTCGCTGGGGGAAGAGACACCCTAGAGACCTTCGAGGGAAGGAGGGGGCATGAAGGGTCATGAGGTGACCGGAGCAGGGGCCCTCCCTCCTGTGTATCCCTACTGCGTGCTGTGACCCATCTCAGCTGTGAGCACACAAGCCACAAGCGTGTGCTGGGTCCTGTGAGCCTCCCAGCCAGTCCCTGAAGGTGAGGGCGGCCCTGCAGACCCCAGTCCTTTCCTCCACGTCTAGTAGGTGGAAGAGCCACTTCTCCTTGCCATTCCAGAAGCGGTTCTGGGGCTGTCCTGGGAGGGCTTCTGGGGTTATGTGGGCTGAGCCCCTGTTGCTAAGTCCCCACTTCCGCACAAGAACGTCCAGAGCAAGCAGTTTGCCCTGTTGCCTGAATGACCGCCCACCAGTTTTCTCAGGAAAGAATCAGGGGTTTCTGTAGCAGCAACTGCAGGCAGCTCTGCATCTGGGCCCACGTTCACATCTTCTGTGTAAACACCGAGAACCTTCCCTGACACGTGCCCCAGCTGACCACCTCCGCATGCCGACCACAGGCCCCAGTGCGGGGGTCAGAATGACCGCCCGTCTCAGCCTCCTCCTCTTGTTGTCAGAGCTGCTCCAGGCCCTGCTCAGAACCCGTGGACCCACCTTTCACAGGGCTGTCCTCCACCCCCCAACTTCAGCAGGAGTTCACGTAAGTATTTAAGTTAAGGGGTCCAGAGATAAGAAAGGAAGCTACAAACAAACAAACAGATGGAACCAGCTGGGACCAAGATGGCAACGAATGTGACCTCCAACAGACCCTGAGTCTCCTCACAGGTTGAATTGACTGTATCAGCATATTAAGTGACACACCTATCGGTGGCCATGACTGGACATGAAGGACCAAAGACGGGTGAAAGGAGGTGGTACCCCACCCGCTTGGGAAAAGCGCCGCCCCTTCCCCGGAAGGCCTCTTCATCCCCATCATTTAGCCGCACTCCTCCTCCCTTTGTCTTTACTCTTTAAAATTAAACCACTCTCTCCAGGAGGCCGAGAGGTCGATCTGTGAACTTAGTTCCCGCTTCTCCATTCTTTGGTCACTGAACAGAGCCTGTGCTGTGTTGGTCTCAGCTTTGGTTTTGTTATTTGCTTACTTGAACCCACATGGAAAAAGGAAACCTTACCCGCCGAGGCAGAGCGCCTCGCCAGGCTCGGGCCCGAGCAGGGTCCGTGTGACTTCACTTGGTAACAGTCTGTAAGGGGACGGTGGTCTCTGCCCGGGGGTGGGGGGAGGGGACACCTAGAGCCACAGCACCGGCTCCGTGGATGGCACGGCCCCTCGTGGGCCTGGACCGTGTGCTCTTGTCCCCCCACGCCTGACACCCCCTGATAGTCATGACGCGGTGACACTGGCTGCTGGGGGTCCAGTCAGGAGGGACCAGAGGCAGCACCTGGGGCCAGATCAGACGTGCCTTTTCACGCGCAGGGGACATAGGAGATATTAGGACTTTGTGTGTAGAAAACAAACCAAGCGGCTAGAAGGTGATCTGAGCTGTGGACGTGAAACCCACGTGTGAGGTGAGAGCTCCCACTGGACACTGGCTCGGAAGCTTCCGCACAGGGGATGACCACACCAGTGCTTCCCGCCCGACCCCTCCAGGCCTCCCTGGCGGGCACGGCTGGACCTGCGCTCATCAGGCTCCCCGACCCGGAACCTGAAGGTCTGATGCTGGCAGGACCTGGGGACGCGAGTGGTCACCCAACCAACGCTGCTCGGCTCCTCCTTCCCCAGTGACCAGGGGAGGGAAGCCCCGTGGAGTCTGAGGCCCGGCACAGGCAAAGCTTGTTGCACCCCCTCCTCGGGACCCCCGGCCCCGCCCTGCTTCCTCAGGCCCACCGTCTGCCCCTCCCGGTGCCCGCGTCCCACCGCCCCACATTCCTGGTGTGGACGTCCACGTACACAAGCTGCTCCGTGTCCTCTTCCCACGTGGGACACCCCCATCCCTGCTTCTCCCTAATGATGACCTGGACCTCGAATGTTCTGGGCCGGAAGAGGGCCGAGGAGGAGGCCGGTCTGTCCAGTCTGCCTCCCGGGGGCCCAGACACAGGGCTCGGGGGCTGCTGGTCCTTGAGGTTTGGATGTTTCCAGGTGTGGGATGAACCTGCCACTGCCCGCTGGAGCTGCTCCTTCCGAGATTCAGGAAACCGGGGGACCCACCAAACGGAGCCCATCCCCAGGCTCTGCTGCAAGTCTGCTCGGATTTGCTCTCCTGATCCTGAAAACAGACCTGCGGGAAACAGGACCTGCGATTCCCATACTGACGGTGTTCTGTGGAATGTCCATTTTCCATTTCCCTTTCTACCCTGTTCTGAGGAAATTACTAGTCAACCCATGCTACCATCACCCGAGAGTGACTGGGAAGCTGAGGCTCCGAGAAGCCAAGTAATCCAGCCAGAAGCACAGGTGTGGGACCACGGAGTGGGGTCTGCACCCGCCGCCCACCCAGGGGGACTGCCCACTCCCCGCAGCCTCCACGCCTGTTCCCTTCGCCCCCCTCCCGGGACCAGCTCACAGAGCCTCCTCTTGGGGGGATTCACTTACCTTCTTCTAACAGGATCCGTCTCACTATTCTGTTCTGGGATCACCCGGAAAGCTTGTCACTCTGACGCAGGTTCAGCCTCACGGTCACCAGGGCAGCTTTCCTGGATGACACTCACCACCTGCACGTCCACTCTCAGCTCAGACCCAGAAAAGCCCCCTCGGCCCCGAGCCCCATGGCTCTGCCTGGGCTCCCACCCCCTCCTGCCTGGTCCGTCCCTCTCATGTCCCCTGCAGGGTCACCAGGAGCTCCCACCTGCCCCAGGCAGGCTGTCTGCTCTGTCCTGGGGAGACCTCCATGGTGTCAGGCGGAAGACACAAGAGGTACCCGTGGGGCCTCCCTCACGCAGCACAGTGGCCAGCACCCGCCTACTGACCTCATCACTCTGGATGGACAGGGGTTCACGGGGCCTGCAGCATCTCCTGGTTCTCATTTCATCCCAGCACCGCCCACAGGGAAGTTGCTAAGCAACTCTGTGCCGGCTGCACAGAGAGGACGCTCATACACACGCCCCCCTTCCAGCACGTGGGGCTCTCGTGGTCAGGCCCCTCCCAGGGTATGGAGATCACCTGGGCAGGCACCCAGCAGGCCACGGGGCTCTCGTGGGCAGACCCCTCCCAGGATACGGAGCTCACCTGGGCAGGCACCCAGCAGCCCACGGGGCTCTCGTGGTCAGGCCCCCTCCCAGGATATGGAGCTCACCTGGGCAGGTACCCAGCAGCCCATGGGGCTCTCGTGGTCAGGCCCCCTCCCAGGATATGGAGCTCACCTGAGCAGGTACCCAGAAGCCCCCAGGGCTCTCGTGGTCAGGCCCCTCCCAGGGTATGGAGCTCACCTGGGCAGGCACCCAGCAGCCCACGGGGCTCTCGTGGTCAGGCCCCTCCCAGGATATGGAGTTCACCTGAGCAGGTACCCAGCAGCCCATGGGGCTCTCGTGGTCAGGCCCCTCCCAGGATACGGAGCTCACCTGGGCAGGCACCCAGCAGCCCACGGGGCTCTCGTGGTCAGGCCCCCTCCCAGGATATGGAGCTCATCTGAGCAGGTACCCAGAAGCCCCCAGGGCTCTCGTGGTCAGGCCCCTCCCAGGGTATGGAGATCACCTGGGCAGGCACCCGGCAGGCCACGGGGCTCTCGTGGGCAGGCCCCTCCCAGGATACGGAGCTCACCTGGGCAGGCACCCAGCAGCCCACGGGGCTCTCGTGGTCAGGCCCCCTCCCAGGATACGGAGCTCACCTGGGCAGGTACCCAGCAGCCCATGGGGCTCTCGTGGTCAGGCCCCCTCCCAGGATATGGAGCTCACCTGAGCAGGTACCCAGAAGCCCCCAGGGCTCTCGTGGTCAGGCCCCTCCCAGGGTATGGAGCTCACCTGAGCAGGTACCCAGCAGCCCATGGGGCTCTCGTGGTCAGGCCCCTCCCAGGATACGGAGCTCACCTGGGCAGGCACCCAGCAGCCCACGGGGCTCTCATGGGCAGGCCCCTCCCAGGATATGGAGCTCCCCTGGGCAGGTACCCCGGCAGGGCTGGGCACACAGGAACCGTGCACGTAGCCCTCGTTGCAGAGCACCCCAGCCCACCTGTTGGTCAGAGCTGACCCTGAGCACCTCAGAGCAGGGCTTGAGCTAACAAACAGCAGCTCCGACAGGTCTGTGACCCTAGGCTTCACTCTGTGCGGCCTCCCTCCGCCTGGTCTTCCAGGGGCTTCCACAGCAGCCGGGGCACCAGGCCTCTGTCTCCACTCACCACCCCTCCTCTCCCTGACTCCTGGGTTCCTCTCGTGTGGAGAGGGTCTTCTTGAAGTTGTCTCCCACTCATGGACCAGAAAAAATGATTAGAGAACAAGCAGAGCTGCAGCCCCGTGTCTATCCTGACCCTCAGGACCCTACACCTGTTCCTTGGACCTGGCCGGTGCAGCAAGGCCCATTTTCTGCAACTGTGAGCCCCTGAGGGGCGAGGATTGGCTGACCTGGGCGGCCTGACCTGGCCGGCCAGCCCTCCCCAGGTGTGCCTGGGTTGAGGTCAATATAAACACCCCTCCAGGCAGCAAGAGCCCCCACAGCTGTGCCTGACGCCATATGCTCTGCCCCGTCAGCAGTCTCGGGGCTGGGCTGGTGGGAGGGAGTGAGGGCTCACGGCTCTGTGGGTGGCCCGGTGTGAGTGGGGCTCTGCTGGACTTTCTGCAGGAGTTGCCGGGCTGCCACCTGCTAAAGAAGAGGATGTGTCACCCATACCTGCCGCTGGAATTTCTCCCTGGACAGAGGTGAGGAAAGAAAAAAGCAGTGGGGGCTGGGACAGGAGGGGTAACTCAGGCAGGGAAATGGAAATCTTCCAGAAGAGCGCCCGGGGCCAGGACCATCCTGCCTGGCCTGCAGGCACCAAGTCGGCCTGCGTGCTGTCGCTGGTGTGACTCCAAGCCCTTTCCTCTGGGCTTTAAAGTCTTTGTACATATTCAGGTGTTTTACTTGGGAAGGGTGGGAAAAGTTCAGCAGCAGCTGGCCTGGGGCTCAGCTCACGTTTACTCGGAGACGCCTCGGCACGGTCCCCCAGCTTTGCAATGAGGACACTCCTGGCGGGGGGTCTGCCGGCTGCATGGGAGACGATTCCCCAGCTGTGACCAACTTCAGAATTGTTTACCACTGGAGCAAGTGTCCTGACAGGGTTTTCATCTTTGTAACTAGTGGGTTCTTAATTAGCAACGTGAACGGTGACATCAGAGGTCCTGAATCAGGATGGAAATACTTATTTTACGCATGTACAGGTGTAAAAGCCTGGGGAGGCCGTGTGCAGCTGGCACCCTTAGGGATGGGCTTCCGACTGACCCCTCAACGTTCTGGTGTCCAGCCACTGCTTTAGGATTTCTGGGGCCCAATGCTGACTCTCAGGGCTCTGCGATCCAGCCTTTGTTGGCCTTTAATGAGACCCGCACTTCCAGGATCCTACAGAGCAGGGTCTGTGTGACTGTTCTGTGGCTTCTGTAACAAATGACCACAAGCTGGGCGGTTTAAAACAACAGGAATTCATCCTCCCGCAGTCCTGGAGACCAGACATCTGAGATCAAGGTGTTGCAGGACGGAAGTCTCTCCAAAGGCTCCAGGATAGTGTTCTTCCTGCCTTTTCCAGCTTCTGGGGGCTCCAGGCGTCCCCAGGCTCGTGGCTGCATCCCTCCCGTCTCTGCCTCTGTCTTCACGTGGCTTCTCCTCTAGGTCTGTGTTTCTCCTCTGTTGTCTCTCATAAGGACTCTCTCAATCGGATTGAGGGCCACCCTAACCCAAGATGACCTCACCTCGAGATCCTTAACTGTATATACAAAGACCCTTTTCCCAGATATGGTCCTGTTCACGTGTTCTGGGGGGGGGCACATCTTTTGGGGTCAGCATTCAACCCATTAGCTGTGTATAAAATAACCCTCATTTAGGAGATTACCAAGGTCCCATATAGACTGGCACAGACAGCAGCCATGTGGGTGGGGGTCTGGGGAGAATGAGGACCCTGGAATCACCTGGAAGGGATGAAGTCCTGGCTGCATTAGGTGAGCTCTTCCACCACGGGGTCTGTGGAAACAGCCACTCCACTCTGTCCGTGGAAAGGGACCCAGCGCCGAGTCCAGAAGTGGCTATGTTGCAAAGCTGGCTCTTCTGGGATTTCATCATCGATAGCATCATGTAACCAGTAACTACGGGCTTGGAGGAATCGCTCTCTGGCACATGATGACAGCACTGTCACTTCAGGCTCATCAAGCCTAGAATAGGAATGTTTGAAGGAGAAGAGTTTGGGAGATGGCGAAGCTTGGTTGTCAAGGAAACTGAGCAGGTTTTTCAAGGTTGTCAAGGAAACTTCTCCCTTAAACTGAAGGCAGGGCTGGGAGAGCTGAACTCCAGGGATCTTTTAAAGGGGCTGCTCTGAAGCACCATCACCTGACAGGTGGTCTCAGCGTGAGCTGGGGTTTGAGGAAAGTGTGATGAGATTAAGCCTGACTTTCTGTGACAGCTGGGGAGGGGTTTGTAAAGCACCTTGGCTTTTAGGGCAAAGGTTTGTTGCTGGAACAAAGTGTCCCCCCCCAAAATGGGCTGAAGCTCAAGATGTCTCTGTCCCTTTCATGTGAGAGTCCAGGGCAGGTGGGTGGCAGGGCCCAGGCTCTGTCCCCCTTGTTTCTCCTCCCTGCTTCCAGGTGAGGGCTCCAACCAGCAGGGTGGGGTGACCAGGTGGGCATCATGCCCTCCGTCCTAGGATGCAGGCTGGCTAAGGCCCTCACCACCTCCACCTCTCCCCCTTGGTAACACGAGACACTGTGCCCCAGCTGTAAGGGGTGGGAAGGCTGGGAGGTGCAGGGTAGCTGTGAACAGGAAAAAGGGAAATGGGATCTGGTGGGCAGCTGCGCGGCTCTGCTGTGAGGGTCACCTGGACGGTAGCGCACAGACTCTGGGTCCTGTGAAGCTTCGATGCTTTGTGGTTCTGGAAATCCTATAGGAGACGGTCCACAGCAGGTGAAGCTAATGCTCTCAGTGGAGGTGGTGAAGCCAAAGATCTCAGTTCAGACTGAAGGTGCCGATGTACATACAGGACAAGACCATCTCGTGTGAATGGACTTCAGGCACGTTTAACGTGAATGCAGTCATGTTAATGCCTAGCACCTTCTATCTTGTGCCTCTCCTCAGGGACCCCCTCCTCAGTTCCTGAGGATCCTGTAACTCCCGTACAGGGGGCTGGAGAGCGGGCTCTGTCCAGTCTGAGCCCTGAGTTACCCTGCGTGTGAGTCTGCTCAGGACCGCCGTAACAAATACCACAGACTGGGCAGCTTGAATAACAGACCTATCTCCCAGTCCTGGATGCTGTCTGAGATCAAGGTGTGTGCAGGCTGGCTTCTCCTGAGGCCTCTCTACTTGGTACTTAGACAGCCATCTTCTCCCCAGGTCCTCATGTGGTCTCCCCCTGTGCCTATCTGTGTCCTAATCTCTTCTTGTAGGACACCAATCCTATTGGATTAAGATCCACCCTAGTGACCTCATTTTTACCTTGATCGCCTCTTTAAAAATCCCATCTCCAAATACAGCCACATCCTGGGGTCCTGGGGGTTAGGGGTTCAGCATGTGAATTTGGGGGACGTGACTGGGCCTATCCCATCCTCCTTAGGAACCAAGTGTGCCTCGGTCCTTCCTTCCCTCAAGTCACACGAGGTGATGTAATGGCTCAGGGAGAGGCCACTCATGCAGAGTCTGTGTCCCAGCTGGGGAGCCCTTCTCTGCTCTCTTTGATCAGGCAGTGGCCGTGCCAGTCCCCTCTTGAGGTGAGCAGTTCTGGGGTTTTGCAATTGTAAGTGGGGTTTTTTAAAAAAAATTCTCTTTCTGATGGCTCATTATTAGTGTATAGAATCGCAAATGATTTTTGTGCATTGATTTTTTTCTTTTTTTTGTTTGTATCCTGCACCTTTACTGGATTCATGTTTTAGTTCTAACAGCTTTTTGGTGGTTGGATGTGGAAAACTAGACTTGAGAAATCCCACTGTTTCAGCTACATCCACGTCATCCACAGCACCCAAGACATAGTGGCTCCCAATATAATCCTCCCACGGTGCCTCTCGTAGTATGTGGACCCCTACGAGGGTGATTGGCGTCACCACTGCGGGTGAGCTGGATCTGGGTAGGGCTTGGCCTCTATAACAGAGTTTGATGTCTGCATTTCTTGCGTGCTATGACATGGTTTTTTTTTTTTTTTTCCTTAAAGATTTATTGATTGATTGCTATGTTGGGTCTTCGTTTCTGTGCTAGGGCTTTCTCTAGTTGCGGCAAGCGGGGGCCACTCTTCATGGCGGTGCGCGGGCCTTTCACTGTCGCGGCCTCTCTTGTTGCGGGGCACAGGCTCCAGACGCGCAGGCTCAGTAGTTGTGGCTCACGGGCCCAGCTGCTCCGCAGCATGTGGGATCCTCCCAGACCAGGGCTCGAACCCGTGTCCCCTGCATTAGCAAGCAGACTCTCAACCACTGCGCCACCAGGGAAGCCCCGACATGGTTGTTTTGATAAGTACTTCATTTTCTAGTAAATTTCAAGTGTATAAAAAACTTTAAATAGCAGTATAAAGTTTTCCACATTCACAAAATACTCCAGTTTGTTTTGCCCTGTGACAGTGGGAGGGCCACTCTCCCAGGGAACCAGCACATAACCCCAAAATGAGGAAAAATTATGGTTTCCACATTATAATCCTATCCACAGACCTGCTTCAACTTTCACCAGCTGCCCCAGCTTTGTGGAAATGTATTTTCCCATACGAATACAGTTTTCTTTTCCTGGAACCATCACTGGGGCTTTTCCTCACTTTAAAAACCTTGCTGGATTTACAGTGTACAAGATGAGCATGACCTGGGTGGTTTTCCTGTGTGGCTTCTTTCACTTAGGATGTTTTCAGTGTTTATCCACATTGTAACATTGATCATTATTTCATTCATTTTTTCCATCGTGATTAAAAACACATAACATTTACCACTTAAACCATTTTTTTAAAAGCTTTTTAAAAAATTTTATTTTTTATTTTTTGGCTGTGTCGGGTCTTTGTTGCTGTGTGCAGGCTTTCTCTAGTTGCGGCGAGAGGGGGCTACTCTTCGTTGCCGTGTGCAGGCTTCTCATTGCAGTGGCTTCTCTTGTTGTGGAGCACGGGCTCTAGGCGCATGGGCTTCAGTAGTTGTGGCACGAAGGCTCAGTAGCTGTGGCTCGTGGGCTTAGTTGCTGTGCGGCATGCGGGATCTTCCAGGACCAGCGCTTGAACCCATGTCCCCTGCACTGGCAGGCGGATTCTTAACCACTGTGCCACGAGGGAAACCCCATTTAAACTATTTTTAAGTATACAGTTCTATGGCATTAACTACATTCACATTGTTGTAAAAATATCCTCACCATCCATCTCCAGAACTTTATTTTCCCCATGCGAAACCGTAGCCATTAAACACTAACTCACCTCAACCCCTGGCAACCTTATTCTACTTTGTCTTTGAATTTGACTTATCTGGATACCTCATACTAGTGGAATCATAGAACGTTTGTCCTTTTTGTGTCTGGCTTGTTTCACTTAGCATAATGACATCAAGGTTCATCCACATTGTAGCATGTGTGAGAATTACCTTAGTTTTAAAGGTTGAATCATATTCCATTGTGTATATACTATACTGTACTTATCCATTCATCTGTTGAAGGATGTGTTGTGTTGCTTCCACCTTTTGGCTATTGTGAATAATGTTGCTATGAATACGGGGTACAGATATCTGTTCCAGTCCTTGCTTTCTAATATTTTGGGTGTACACCCTGGAGAGGAATCAAGGGCTCATACATTTTCCATGTTTTTGGGGAGCCACCATAGAGTTTTCCACAGCGACTGTATAATTTTACTTTATTCCTTTATATGACAGAATAATGCATCTTATGGATCTACCTTATTTTGCTTATCCATTTACCTGCTGATGGACGTTTAAATCTTTTCTACCTTGGGCTATTGTGAACAGTGCTGCTATGAATAATTGGTGTACAAGTTTTTGTTTGAACATCTGTTTTCCATTTTTTGGGTATATATCTAGGAGTGGAGTTGTTGAACCACATGGTAATTATATTTTATATTTTTGAGTAAATGCTAAAGTTTTGTACACATAGACTGCACCATTGTACATCTCCACAAGTAACTTTTAAGGGTTCCAATTTCTCTACACTGTTGCCAACATTTGTTATTTTTATTTATATATTTTAAAATTTATTTTAAAATTTATTTTTATTCTAGTGTGTGTGAAGGGGCATCACACTGTGGCTTTAATTTGCATTTTCATCATGACTACTGATGTTTGACATCTTTTCATGTCCTTGTTGACCATTTGTATGTCTTGCCTGAAGAGCAGTCCATGCAAGCCATTTGTCTGTTTCAAAAATTTTATTGTTTGTCTTTTTGTTGATGAGTTGTAAAAGCCCTGGGTATATTCTAGGTAAAGAGTCTTATCCGATATATAATGTGCCAATATTGTCTTCCGTTCTGTGGGCTGTCTTTTTACTTTCTGGAGAGCCTCTTTTGATGCACAAGGGTTTGTAATTTTGAGGAAATCCAATTTGTCTATTTTTTCCTTTCATTTCTTATGCTTTACTGTCAAATCTAAGAAACCATTGCTAAATTCATGGTCAGGAAGATTTAATTCCTTGGTTTATTTGAGAGTTCATACAGTCATCCCTCGGCACCCACTAGGCCAGGCTTTAGGTCTTGGGTTGAGTCAGTGTGAGGGTTCAGGGGTCACGGTTTAGGGTTATGGGTCATTGCTGGAGAGTCATGGTAGAGGGTTGTGGTTAAAGGGTCAGGGTCGGGGATTAGAGTTTAGGGGTCAGGGGCGAGGGTCTAGGGGTCTGGGGCTAGGGTTGTTAGGGGGTTAAGGTTAGAGGTTAGGGTTCTTAGGGTAAAGGTTAGAGTTAGGTTTAAGCACAGTTGGCCCTCATTGCCTTCCCCTCTCCTTCTCTCTGAAGCCTCCAGAATGGATAGGACTTGCCCAGGGTCAAACAGGGGTCAGGGAGCTGAGGTCAGTAGCTGTTTTTCTGGCCTCCCTTCCCCCAGTCCTGGGCTCTGAGAGAAGAATGAAATGTCTGTTCTTGTCTCAGACTGTTTCTCATCCAACTCAACCTCTGTCAAGGATTGGGGAGGGTGTCAGAAGTCATGCATGGTTTCCTTCTGCCCTCCCACCTGGGAAGGGTGACGCTGGCCCTACTCTGCCTGGGCAGCCCCAGGTTCCAGCACAGCCCAGACAGGAGGGCACTCAGTGGGCATGTGTGGGTTTATACAGGACTGGGTGCAGTGACCTGCCAGCGCCCAGATGCTGCCTTCTTAAGGGCTGGTGGGGCCCTCATGGCACTGGAGGCATCCTTTGTCCCATCTGAGTGGGCATGAATAGATGATCAAGTCTCAGGCAGGACAGCCCTTGACCTCTGACAATCCAGGCAGGCATCTGTGGTCCTCTAGCTCAGTCCAGCCTGGGCATTGTCAGGCCCTCATGTACAGTTACGGAGCTGACCAGGATGCCGGGCAATTCAAGAGCTACCTGGTCAGTGTAGACATTCCTTTGAGAAGTTTCAACTACCAACATGCATGTGGTTGAGAAAAAGGCCTCCTGCTCACAGCCTCATAGGCTGCCAAGAGAAGTAATAATCCTCTAAACATTGGAGTGTGTCCCTGACACAACAACCATACAGCAGACCATGGCCCTGCAATCCTTTGTCCTGTCAGTCGTTAGAAACTTTTGACATTCATAGTCATTAAGAATCAAAGATATGGGGGCAACTGGACCTCCCAATGGAAGGTTCACAGTGACACTGCATTGTCTTGGAGAGCCATATGCATCCATGTGGCCTCTGGAAAGCCTGCCAATTATGGGTTCCATGGCTTGGAATAATTCTTGAGCCTCCCAATACTTCATCGCACAAGAGTTTCCTTACCACCCTAGCATTTGGTTTCTTCCTCTTAGTAAAGGAGAGAGAAGAAACTGGAAAAGGAGCAGTATTGTTTTTCAGGGATGGGCAATTAATATGGCCAGGGAGATGGCATAACTCAAGGGCTCCCACCTCTCAGGGGCAGGAATGAGGTCTGTGTGTCTTCTGAGGGCACATGGGCTCTTCTGGGCCGGCCTCTGAGATGTGAGGACCTGATGCCCAAGGAAAGAGACTTGAGTTTACCACCACCAACGATCCTGACTTTTCAGTAAGTGAAAGAACTTCTTGCAGTCTTGGGAGGACAGTAAGAGCACTGGATGAGTAGCTGCAGCCCCTGAACCTGAGTGAACCCCTTTCTTCCTTTTGTGTCAGATTCTGTGCTGTGCAGTGAGCTGTCGTTGACTTAGAATCTGTTGCTTTCTGCCAGCCAGCATCTGTTCTCAGGCCCAAGTGCCTCAGTTTTCCTTTGGGAATTACATCTCACCTGCTTCCAGTCCAAACAGTTGCAGAAGGATAAGCCCATGTTCCACCCAGCTCGAAGATGGGTGTACAACCCACATCTAGCCAGTCCCATTTTCCATCTTCTGGTGATGGGCCAAGGATGAGAATGCAACCCAAGCCAGATCAAAGGCATTTAAAACCATGACTTTCTTGGAATCCAAGAAAAGGAGAAACTCTTTCTCGGAAAATGGATGGTGAGTGGTTGTCAACCTAGAATTGCTGTTGGCCCAAGGGCAGTGAGAGAGCCTGTGCCTGTGAATGGGGTCCCCCAAAGGCACTGAGCAGGACAAAGTTTTGGAGAGAAGCAAGGTCACACTGAGACAGTGTGAGCCACTGGACCTGCCAGGTCCAAACCCATTCTTCAACTTGCCACTTGCAAGTATTAATTTATTTCTACCCTTACAATAAATACTAATTTATTTTACTTCAGTTAAGTGCGTCCAGTCGCTGGGAAAAGAAAGAGTCCTGGTTGATACATCTGAAACAATAATCCCTGATCCTTCCTCAGGTGTCCTCACTGGGTAGGCGTGGCTGGGGGAGATGAAGACACTGGGTGGGGTCAGATACTAGGGGAGCTGCCAAACATCTCTGTCCCTGTTCCTTCCCTGTCCCAGGAGAGGGAAACCCTGGAAGAGTGATAGGATAACCAGTATGGGGAAGAGGTTCCTCAGTGATTAATTGGTCTTTTTGTATTTTCCTTAATTTAGGGTGCATTTTGGTAATGTGTTTTTACAAAGAAATCCCCCTTTTCCTCTAGATTTCCAGTTTGTTACAGTAGGTTTCTCTTATTTGACTTTTAATCTTTCCTGTCTAATTTTCTACAGAATCATGACAAATAATGAACAAATATTGATACTTTATTATTAAGTGAAGTCTCTATTCGTGTTCCCTTTGTTATACCTTTCCTTGTTCCAGGATCTCAAAGGACATGGGGTCATCATGTCTGTTTAGTCTCTTCTGGGCTTTGACAGTTGCTCAGACTCTCCTTGTTTCCATGACCTTGACAGTGTGGAGGAGGACTGGTCAGGTATTTTATAGACTGCCGGGCACTGGGATTTGCTTGGTGGTTTTGTCGTGGTTAGACTTGGCTTTGAAAAAGCAGACCACAGAGGTGAAGTGCTTCCTCTTCACTATATATCAAGAGGACAGGCTCTTAAGGAAACTTCTCACTTATATTCTTAACTTTGGTCACCTAGCTGAAGTAGTGTGTGTCAAGTTTTCCCACAGTGAGGTTAATTTTTTCCCCATGTCCATCCTGTGTGCCTTATTTAGGAGGAAGTCATAATGCAGAACCCACACTTGAGGAGAGAGGGGTTAGCTTCACATCCTTGATGGACAGCTGAGTGGCTATATACATTGTTTAGAAGCTTTCTGCATAGGAGATTTCTATTTAACACCATTCATCAAAAACTGTGTAATTTATTTTTACCAGTTTGGACACGTGAATAATTACTGTAAACTTTTGGTTATAATCCAGCACTACGTTATTAGACTGCTTACTTAATTCTTGCTCTGGCTGTTGAGAGCTTTTTCCATTTGCTCCTGTTTTCATTTTACATAATTTTCCTTTTGTGGGTTTTAAAAATTTTTGGTACTTCTTTACTTTCTGATATTTTAAGATTATCCTGCTTCATGTATTTACTGTCTCAGTCCTAGCATCAGCCCTTTCTTCAAAGAGCCCTTGTTCCTTTTATTAGAGAATGGTATTAAAAACTTACACGTGGGAGCTAAATATGCTCAGCTGACAGTGCATGGAAATATGTGCATGTATCCCAGCCTATGCATATACCCATAATGATAAAGATTTCCATGTGGAACTATGTGTATCTCTATTAGGCTAAAGATAGTTTATACTGATGTCTCCAACCGGATCTGTTATGACATGGATATTGTAACCTTCTCCCTTTGTTTGACTGTAACATCCCACTCCAGTGGTAAGAAACCTGGCTTCCGCCATTTGTCATTTATTAAATTCAGTGCTTGTTCCATTCGATTACTGATATAGTAGTTTTGGTACCGTTAGCTACTACCCCTCATGGAAAGAACATAGAGTCCACTGTGTATGTATGGCACATTTTGTCTTTGGCCTACAGATTCTGTACATTTCCAAAGTTAACTTAGGTCAGCCCATTAGTCCCACTACCAACAGTGAGTTTTTTCATACATTTCTGAATCAGTTAGATTCTTTGTTACGTTCTGTATTCCAGTTTTTGACACTCCCATATCCTAAGTAGCTAAGTTTGAATAGATTGTAAATTACTTGTTGGGTTGTAAAAATCTGTGGGTGTAGACAAATGCATAGTGACAGGTATTCACCACTAAAGTATCATATGGACTATTTCAACCACGTATTCCGTAAACTGTTTACCATTGTCAGTTTTGCCTTTTCTAGAATGTCATATAAATGAGGTCATACAGTGTGTAGCACTTCAGACTGGATTTTTTCACTTAGCAATGCAAGTGTTAGATGCATTTTTTTTTTTTTTGCACGGGTTGATGGTCCATTCCTTTATATCTCTGAATACTATTGCATTGCATGTATATGAGAGGAAAAATAGTTTTCCCTCTACACTTCTATGTTCTTTATTGAGATCTCCCTTGTAATGAAAAGAGATGAACTGGAGAAAACAATCAGAAGTTTAATATATACCATGCGTACCTCCTGTATACTTGAAAGATACCCAGGAAAACTGAGTCACTCCCTGAAATGGCCCAAGCCATTACCTTAAATGCTATCTTCTGCTGAGAACAAAAGAAAGATGTTAGGGAATGGAGGAAGCGATTTAAGGGATGTTATTAGTCAAAGCCCAGTAAACAAGGGTATGGTTGTTACACAGATTTACATCCAGGCCTATTTCATTGACAAGCTTTTATTTTTTTAAACATTTATGTATTTGGCTGTGCCGGGTCTCAGTTGCGGCCTGTGGAATCTTTAGTTGCGGC